>NC_137541.1:69726237-71061975 GCF_963082525.1 Nesoenas mayeri
GGAGTATGTGAGGACACTGTAACTTCATACAACACTGGTGTGAAATTTTTGGAAGAAACTATGTGTGACTCCTAGCACACAAGAGCAAGTGCAGCTCAGACACTGAGGCTCTCAGTCTGCATCCATGTGTCCACCTTATGGTGGGTTTCTTGGCTGTAGTTGTTATTAGCTCAGTTAGAAAGGTGAATCTGAAAAACAACTCACTGAACAACTTAAAGAGATACCTCGCTCATCAGTGTTATTGAGATTTTAAAATAAGATTGCCTGGAGAGAGTGGTGTCCAATACTACAAAATTATGTGAGAAAACAAAGTCAACAAATCTTCAGTACTTAAATCCCTTAATTAATATCCTCAGAAAGTGCATCAAGGATAAAGAATAGAAATGTCTTACTGTGTACATTCAGATAATTATCTTTAACTCTCAAGAAAATAATGGAACCATTTACTAAAACTTGGCATTATTTACAAAATAAGACTTTAGCAAGCAACATAGCTTGAAGACTTCTACTTCACCATTTTTAAACTTCACAGAGAAAGGATAGGCTCTTTTCTATGCTTTTTTTGTGTAAGAATTTAAAAATGAGGGGCTAGAAATACATTTCTTTATGGCATGAGTATAAGTTTTGAAAATTTCAGTGTCAGAAAAGAAAGATATGAGCATCTGAAAATAATATTAGAATGAATTTTGGAACTTTACTAGAGTGGGCGTTCCCTTCACCTTTTATATTTAACACAATGATTTATTTTGAGGTATTGTATTTTCCTGCTGCTTCTATTTAGAAATTACTCTGTGTCATTGCAAATGTAGGAGAAAAAGGGAAGTACAGAACACCAGCATTGGAGATGTGAATCAAAAAAAGGACCTTGAAATTCAGGATTCGTTGCATTCAACGAATGCTGGCTAGAAAGCTTTAAGCTTCAAGAAGTCAGTAGCGGAACAGCAGAATTCCCATTAACTTCGACTTCACTCTTTCCAGTCAACAACTATGCTCAGGTCTCAGATTTTCAACATAACTTTTGGCCCAGTTTGGTTTGGTAATTTTGAAAGATCATTGCAGACACTGTGCGAGTCAGTTTCTTACCTATACAGCAGTCATAGTTTTCTAGTTCCAGAGGAACAAAGATCCATCTTTCTTTTCTTTTGTTTTTCTTTCTTTTTTTTTTTTTTTTTTTTTAATTAAAACCCCACTTGATATAAAGCCTAATAAAAGCTGCATTTTCATCAACTGTTTTCCAGGTCTTACTAACGATATTGGAAAGACTGTATAGAGGGAGGAAAAAAAAGAAGAAAGAAAAAAAAGAAAATTCCAATCAAAAGATATTTTTTTACTGGTGACAGAGCTGATGATCAGTCGATGTTTTCATAGGACTTTACCTCCAGTGAGTGGAACAAATCACACATTTTCCACCCAAGCAATTCAATTTAGACTTTTAGGGAAAACTTTATGTCTAATAAACAAAAGTGTTCATCAGAAAGCCACAATATTTTTTTGAAATAGAAATTTTTGAAATAGTACTCCAAGAAATGAAAGATTCTGAGATAATTGCTGAAAAATAGTAACATCTTCAGAGAAAACAAACCCCAAAATCTCTTCTATCTGCATTTTTCAAAAGAAAAGAATCCATCTCTAGTAAGAGGCTTTTTGGGCATTCATGCAAGTATAACCCCAACACGTACATTTGGGCAGGCTCAGGCAGATACAGCCTTGGGCAAGATACGCGTTCATTTCAGAGGGCTACAAGAATGCACAGAGCATTGGGTAGTGCTGCAGAGCAAGAATTACAGTTCCTACAATCTCTGTGGGTAAATTCACAGCAAGGCTGTTTTGCACACTGTGGTGTTTGATGACACTTTTGCTGATAAAACTTATCAGTGCCTTGTTTACCTTAGAAACTTTCTCCAGGATACCTGCAGGCCTGTGGTTACAGCTGATAGTGATTTCTTTCTCATCTAGACTTTCACTGGTCCTTGGAGTTCATTGACTCTGATTTTTTCTTTGTTCTTTTTGGTGTGAGTCCTACTTGCACTGTTGAGGTGTGCCAGATGCTGTGAAAGAGATGTGCAGTGAATGGAAAACCAAAGAGATAGTTGCACAACAGCAAAGGTATGTCTATCTATTTGCAAGTGAGATCTATATGAAGGCTTCTTTGTAGGCAGCACTTCTGTAAAGGCTTTTGTAGTTTTCCAGGAGTAGTTCAACAATAGCTTTTTTTTTCCAGTTGCTTCCATGCTTTATTTGTATTTGATATGAGAATTTGCTTGAAATCTAGAGCCTGCTTTAAACATTTTAGTTGAATACTATTTATAAGAAGGTCTTCCTTTGAGAAAGCTCCAAAATGTGTTCCCTGTTGATCTGTTAATACTATTAGCAGTTCTGAGGACTGTAGCCAGCAAGGCAGACCCAAACAAGGAAATTTAGCAATCTAGCAATTTTACCATGCTGTAATTCATTCAAGACCCATTTGTCATAGGGGATGAATGGTCAGAGGTGAACCTGGTTTTATATTTAAACAGAAACAGCTAACTTCCCATCTCTAAGCACATGGGACTCAGAAAAGAAGAAGGGGCATGATCTCAGGAATAAACAAGAGATCAAGCAGGGAATGATTCAATATAGAAATTTCCAGTTCAAACAAGAAGGATGGCTGTGGTGAGAAATATTTTCTTATTCTGTCTGATCTCTGATCTCTTCTCTTTGGCGACCAATGGTAAGACCCAAGGAAATGGCAGGAAGATGTGCCAGGGGAGATTCAGGTTGGATATTAAAAAAAGGTTCTTCATCCAGAGGGTAGTGGAGCACTGGAACAGGCTCCCCAGGGAGGCAGTCACGGCCCCAAGCCTGACAGTGTTCAAGAAGTGATGGGACAATGCCCTCGGACACATGGAGTGAATCTTGGGGTTGTTCTATGCAAGGACAGGAGTTGGACTCAATGATCCTTGTGGGACCCTGCCACCTCAGGACATTCCATGATTCCATAAACATCTCCAGAATCAATTCCTTGTGCAATTCTTACTCTCACTTAGCAAAGCATCAGATCACAGCCATCACTGCTATCTTTTACTGGTGGCCTTCATTGTCATACGAGTTATTCTTGCAGCTGGAGTGAGAGTCTTTTTAGTTAAAAAGATGAACCCATTGGCATAATTGTATGGAGATTAACTAACAATAAACACAGAATAAAAGAAATCTGTGATGGTCTCAATGGGACAGAGAACACTCTTCATACAAGGTGTTTCCATCTCAATCCAGTATTAGAAACTGTTCTTTGTTTTAATTCAAGCCTCAGTGAGCTTTCTCCTCTAATTTCTGTACCATCCTCCCCACATTCTGAAGAAAGAATTTATGATTCCCATTTTCTAGCCAGGAAAAAGTGAACACCCCCAAAAGAGATCCAGAAAAATTTTGCATAGGATCTTTCAGAAGTACCCAGCTCTGTAAGTTAGATAGATTGGCACTTTGAAAATGTTTCTGGTCAGTCTGTGCATATTTATGTGACTAGATATTATAAAAAATCTTGGCTCAAAAGGAATTGACAACCATTGTATAGAAAATCTTTAGCAGAATGAGGCAAAGAAAACAGGGAATCTCCCAAGTCCACAACTAGTCATCTTCTTTCCTGATAGAAGAAAGAAGAATATTCAAAAACTTGTGTGTATGTGTATGTATCTGCCTATATCTGTCTATCAGTAACCTAGGTTTATGAAATCTTGTTCAGAAAGTACTGAATCAAATACATCCCTACTATACTTTATGGATCTGACAGAGGTTGCACAAGAAATTAATCAGATCAAATAAGCTTCAAAACGTATTTTATTATCGTTTTGAAGGGTTTTTTTTTTTTTCTCCAGATTTTAATGCAGTTGGGAGATGTGTCAGTTTCTTGCATTTGTGCAATTTAAAAACTAAAAAATTTATAGGATTAGTGGGACACTCCCAGCTAGGTTGGAGCATGTTATTATGTGTCAGTCTGAAGCAGTAAGGAGCAGTAATTGCTGAGCTTTGACTGCATCTTGTCTATGCTCTGGGCAGTTGAGGGTGAGTATATGCGTGTTCATTCTATGCATGTCTGTCATAACTTGCTTTATAGATTCAACCAACCATTTGTCTGCAGCCTGGCTTAGTAATAACTAAGACGGAGGAAGAAGGGGGACCGGGGGGAGAAAGGTAAGACTCTACAGAAGCTTGGAAAATAGAAATGCTAGAAGAGAAAGAAATTACTTTATATTGTGAACCAATAAGATTAAATTCAGCAGGGAAAAAATGATGAGAAATACGGAAAGTATTCCTGTCACTAAAATGACAGGTACAAACTGTTCTAGACAAAAGTATTAGTAAATGTACAGTATAAAACCAGTTTAAATAGACTGCCAGATTTTCTTATACAACCTTTATTATAATTATGGAATCAAACAATCATGGAATGTCCTGAGTTGGAAGGGACCCAACAAGGATCATTGAGTCCAACTCCTGTCCTTGCATAGAACAACTCCAAGATTCACTCCATGTGCCTGAAGAAGTTGTCCAGTCACTTCCTGAATACTGTCAGGCTTGGGGCCATGACACCTCCCTGGGGAGCCTGTTCCAGTGCTCCACCAGCCTCTGGGTGAAGAACCTTTTTGTAATGACCAACTAAGTCTCCCCTGACACATCTTCCTGCCATTCCCTCAGGTTCTGTCATTGGTCACCAGAGAGGAGAGATCAGCACCTGCCTCTCCTCCTCCCCTTGTGAGGAAGCTGTAGCCCCCATGAGATCTCCCCTCAGTCTCCTCTTTTCCAGGCTGAACTAACCAAGTGACTTTAGCTACTCCTCATACAGTTTCCCCTCTAAATACTTCAACAACTTCATAACCCTCTTTGGGACACTCTCCAGTAGCTTTATCTACTTTTTATCCTGTGGTGCCCAGAACTGCACACAGTGCTCCAGGTGAGGCCACACCAGTGCAGAGTACAGCAGGACAATCACCTCCCTCGCCCAGCTGGCAATGCTTTGCTTGATGCACCCAGGACACAGGTGGTCCTCTTGGCTGCCAGGGCACTGTTGGCTCATGTTCAACTTGCCATTGGCCAGAACACCCAGATCCCTCTCTGTAGAGCTGCCCTCCAGCATCTCGTTCCCCAATTTGTATGTACAGCCAGGGTTACCGTGTTCCAGGTGCAAAATCCAGCACTTGTCCTTGTTAAACTTCACGCAGTTGGTGATTTCCCAGTAATTACAGAGACCCATGTTGAAACGAAGAGATTCAAGGCCTCTTTCTTTCTCACAGTCAGACTACTGTCCTGCAGTTGTGCAATTGCTACATCATCCAGCTTTGCTTCATCATCCAGCCTTTACACAAGGCAAATATGCCTGTGAATCCATCTATGGAAAAACACTGGCTAACATCCATTTCTTACTTCGCACAAAAAAGGCTCTGTGGTCTAGATGTTTTCAAACATACATGAGACATGGACTAAGTGCCCTGCTCTTCTGCTTGCCCCAGGCTTTCCTGAGGTTTTGCAATCCATCTATCTGTGTCACAGCCCCCTTTCAGCTAGGCAACTGTGCTCTTACAGCTGCTGCTTTCCCTTTTTAGTCCTTCTGGAAGAGCACAGCAATGGTCTCAGGGGACAAGCATAAAGCATGTGTTTCCTATTTAATGAACATATACTTATGAATATCTTGGTGGCCGGGGGCAGGGGGCTATGACTTTTTTTCGTTACTGTATTAAACATCAAAATAAACCAAGATTTTCTAGTGGTGTTTAAAATCTAGGTGAATAAAAAGGCAGGCACAGCAGCTCAGCCAACTGGCCCACTATCTTGTTTCAATCAGCAGTCAAACTGGATGCCTAAAGAAGAATATAATAACACAAATACAGTGACACTTCCTCAGAATACTTTCTCATATCTCCAGCAATTTGTGGTGTAGAGGCTTTCTGGGCCAGAGGCAGTGGAGAATGCAGGAGCTCATTCCTTCTCTTGGAGGGACTGCCAGCAGAAGTGACAGTGGTGCACCACAACTCCTCAGGCACTCTACTGGAAATACTGAATGAGGTATGGAAGAGGAAACAGATATCTTTCCCTACAGCATGAAAAACAAATAAAATTTGGGGAGGGAGATGAGGCGAAAAGATGTGAGAAATGGTTGAGCCTATTTGTATTCCTTATTTCTATCAGGAGATATTTAAATTTTATCATATTCACACATATCGTAATAGATTCTTTCTATAACTAATCTGGATTTTATGCTAACTTTCCTGCACCTTCACACATAAAAGCAAGTGAACTCACATATTTTAAGCATACAAGGATTACACGTCATTCTTCTTGTCTAAACAGTGCTTTGTCTGCACCATGTTTTCACCTCTATTCCACAGTGTCACAGAACACTAAGAAATTTTTATTGGTTTGGTTTGGTTTGGGTATTTTGCAAATAATACAATGTGCCTGTGTGAAGTCTAGACCAAAGGCAAGTGAAGTGTCACTCAGTGAAATTACAGAGTTTAACTTTGCATGTGTTCATCTGCTTCAACTATAAATGCTTAGCTCCAGATGTAACAAAAGCAGTCATGGAAAAGTTCAAATCTAGGTGATACCCAGGCTACTTGAATTATCCAGAACAAAACTCGAGCTCTAACTCACCAGTTATATGGGAAAGGTGTTTCATGTCCCAAGCTGCACATTACATGTCTCTATTGAAAAAGAAAAAATGAACATCTGGAGTAAAACTCTGATAAATTAATGGAAATAGCCACAAACGTCCAAGAAATGCTGCTAGTGGCCTTCTAACACAGGTCTATGGGACTATTTTTTTTGTTATGTTAGCAATCTTTGCCCTGAGCTCAGAAGTTCAGCCAGACATGGCTAGAAGAAGGAGAAGATAAACTAGCAAATATTTTAGCTACCCCTTAATAGTTTCAGTAAAGTGTTAAGTCCCCTTGTTTATTTTGCAGCTTTGGCCAGGCAGGTTGTTCCTAATTTTCAGATATTCACATGCACTTAAGTTAAAACTACACAGAGACTTGATTTTTCTGCATTTGAGTAAGCATTGGACAGTGTGAGAAGTAGCAGGTGAGTAGTGTTAAAGAAGAGAACTAGATATTCTCCTATAGATGTGTTTGATGAGGAGAAAATTTCCCATAAAAACAGACTACAGTAACTTGAAACTGAGAGTACTTGAGATGAGGCCAAGACTGAGATAGGTGGTGCTCTGTCTTTATCTGGGGGTGTGTAGTTTTCAGGGCCTGACTGATTTGTCTGTCAAGTGTGGGATAAAAGTTTTAGTAAGATGAGCAGCAGAAAAGCTAACACTTCAGTCTAGGATGCAGAGTCAGATTTAATGTAGAATTTAACTCTACCCAAAATTTTGCTCAAAACATTTTAATATATAAATTATTGAGATAAGAAAAGGGAACAGTCAAACTTAATATCACTTGTTTCTGTCTACATTGGCTTCTTTGGGAGGGCACATTCAAGGTCCAGTCATACTGAGTCATTTCCTAGGAACTTTACACCAAGCATAAATAGATCCAGATGGCAGGTTTAAGGAGGCCCAAAGGGAATGTCTTCTTTTGCCTACTGTGTCAAGAATACTTTGGCTCCTACTGCCTCATAAGTAAAAGAATATCTAGGAGGATCTTAGGTTTCCCAACAAACAGTTTTAAGGACCTGGATGTTTGCTGCTGTTCAGTGTGGCATGGCTCACCTTGATACAACACCTTAGGATGACATTGCCTGAATGGCCAAACTCTGTGGGCAGCTGGTTGGTTGGACCCCATCTCTTACTCAAGCCAAGCTCAGTACCAGTCAAACATCACTGTAAGCATCTTCACTGTCTTTAAAGTTATGGACATACATGTGATGACACAATGATGTTTAAATCAGTTCCACTAAGTGTTATCCCCTAAAACTTTTTGATCTTTTCTTTAAATCTTTCTCAGTTGAGAAATTAGGAAACGCCACAATGAATGAATGAGGTTTCCTTATCTGTTGTCTAGGGAAGAGGTTAACACCTAAGGCACTCTTGTTTTGGTAGACGGACAAATTAGTGTTATGCAGTGTATCTTCTTTAAATAAAATTATTTAGTCACATTCAGACAATAGAGAGGCAGCATTATCAAAGTCTTCCATATAATAGGCAAAGAATTACTAGGTAATGTTTCTAATCTTCAATATATGATGGTGAACCTGCTAAAGTGCAGAGAATTCATTGATGTCTCCATCATACTCAGATGAATAAGTATGCAATTTTGCTATTAAAGACGAAAGCAAAATTTCCCAAACCTCTCAAGTTATATGTATCTCAGATTATTCAGAGCTCTTCAAATATAGTCAGATATTCAGTGGTGAGTACCACAACATTAGCATCAAATGATTCTGTCTGCACTGCATAATTTCTTACATTGCATTGACTAAACTCTCAAAGACATGCCAAGCATACTTTGAACTTAATTTGTAGAAAATTTGAGAGGAAGTCTCTTGAGGGACAATAGTTTTTTGGCTCTTTCAAACTCACATTCAGGAATTAGAAGGGGATATATTGTAAGCATTGTGCTTAGAATAGGAAATGACCATGTAATACCAACTGGCAACCTGTTTCTGAGGCACAGCAATGTGGGAAGGGGAAGACAGACGATAAGCAGGTAAATGCTCTAATATGATTATCTTCTAGCATTCCAGCTGTGGTTTCAAGTAACATTGATGGCTTTCTTGGACTTCGGTACACTAAAACAATTTGCAAAGAGTTATTTAGAGCTAGCCATTGATTTTCCTTTTTTATTTCTTTGGTAGGTAAACAAGGAAGAAGAAGATGGAAAGAGGAAATAGCCAAAAAATGCAGTTAATGCAAAATGGAGTACATTAGGAAAATGGCTAATTCATTATAAGTTCCACATTTACACTGATACCACTTTTTACAGTTCAAGGGACATGACACATTGACACAGCATAAGGAAGTCTTTTAAGACTGGTTCCACAGTTAGGCAAGTAATGAGGGCCAAGTATGATGGATCCAACTGGTATATTCTTTGCTTCTGTGCATGTTAAAATACCAGATATACCTCTGGCACAGGCAAAGCAGGTTTGATAGCATCCGCAGGAAGGAGGCCACTTATTTTTTCATGCGTAGTTTATCACCACAGGTATTTTTGCCTACCTATGTGTCCTCTGCTTAAACTCATGGCAGCACGTACATTTTCAGCTGGACGTGCTGTTGCTGTAGCAATCGTGCTCCACCCTTCAGCTCACTGGCAGATCCTGAAACAGGATGTCAGCATGAGGTGCCTCTCTGCAGAACTACTGTCTATCAGAAAGAGACAGTCTTGAGACAACCTGTGGGGCACTTTTTTAGAGGAACATGGATAATTACTTAGGATATTTAAGTATAACATTAAATATTTACTTGTCCTGAGAAAACATTTAAAGTGGCAGTACTTTATACGATTCCTGCAAATGCAAACTCACAAGCTTGGCCAGAACATTTTTCTCTCATTCTTCATAAAAGTAAAGTTCCACCTCTTAATTCACATATATCTGCATTTTTAAAGTTTATTGCTTTTCACTAGCCACCTTACCAAGTTACATTTTTTGTATAGTGAGGAGAACAGTTCTGAAGCCCTCTTTTCATGCCAGACTTGAACTTGTTTTTCAAATCTCTGTGAGCTTTGGGGAGTTTTGCTTCTGATCCGCATGACAAGCTTTGCATTCTCCTTGCTTTAGATGTAGATGCATGCACCCTGTAATTATCACTGTGCAACTGATTTTGCCTTGCCTCGTTGCTTTTGCCTTGATTTATCGTGAGGGGGCATGGAATGAAGTCATAAAGATTGCTCTAAAGGAGATGTGATGTATCTGCAACACAACCTGTAGCTCCGAGTATCTGTGTATGTTTACAAAATCCTTTCTTCCAGACATAATTCACTGTTCTTTACAAGTCTAACGAATACTCACTGCACTCTCTTCCTACACACTGCAAGTACTTCCAGTTTGACATGTTATCTATGACAGCTTCAGATGTGAACAATGAAAAAAACCCCACTTGTATTATAGACTTTAATAACTGGTGTCTGTTATGACAGGACAGTTAATGAGGAAGAATGCCATAATACATCTATTATGTACCTTCCTTCACCTAGGAAGATTTTCCTCCATCCATTTATTTGGTGACTTGACTTGTGTGGGAAGATTTAGGGAGTGTTGAGACATGGAAAGCTAAATCTCCAATTATCCAGAGGTCATGACAGTCAGCTAAATTTTGTGCTTTCCTTTCCACCTCTACACCCACTACACTGTCCTGCTGCTGACCTTGAAATTAAAAGACCACCCTCCTTCCAAATGAAATCAAATCCCCAGAACTTGCTCATCCTTGGGCTTCTTCCAAACACTTGTGCTGCCAAACATGCTTAATTCGGCAGTAGTTTCATAACCTGGTGGGCTTCTACTCTCTTGCGACCTGAGCTGAGGTCATTGTATTCATTTCCATTTACAAAGTTGTCTTGCATTTAAATCTATGTTGTCTTGGAGGCAAATGTGCGTCTGGGTTTTTCCCACTGCGTATGTGCTGCCCTCCTCACACAGATGAGGTTTTTCTGGCAGGCTTCTGTCATGTTGTTATGCTTTGAATAATTATTTTTTTAAAACTTCTCCAGTCCAAAGTTCACTTTTTTCCCTTCTCTCATGCTCTTCTCCCCCTCCTTTTTGACTCCATCGTCATTCTCAACCCCTCCAATTCATCTCTCTGTTATTCTTGGCCTGTCTAGGTGCCAGTTGGGAGCTAAGTTAATTTAGGTGCTTGTCTGCTTGCCTGTCAAGTTCTATCAAGAGTAAAAAGAATGGCAAGTTAATAAATTCAGAATTATGTCTGGCATGAAGCAGACTCTTATCCCATGCTGTTTATCTGGCAGCAGGTGAAAAAAAAAAAAAAAGGCCAATAAAAGAGAAGAAATATGGCCTTTCACATGCACACACACATACACACACTCTGAAAGGATGGCGAATGGCTGCGTGTTACTGTCAGGTGGCCAGCAGGGAATTAGCTGGTGGTCACAGGCCAGACCTTATGGAGCAGGTGTCCATGTTACAGAAACCACAAGCACCATTCACAGGTTTCTTGGCAGCTGCAGTGCAAGGACTGACGTGTGCTCTCACTGGTTTAGGAGAGTCACTTGATGAGAATTTGGGGCTGGAAGCGGGCAGGACAAGAGGGCAAGTTTGTCGTGCTGCTGGTCAGGTGCCATTCGTGCCATTAATAAAAGATGTGGCCACCATAGATAACAGCCTGGCATCTGCCAGGAAAATGGGACCAGTGGAGTGGGCCTAGTCCTTAGAAGAGTGTGTTGTGGATTAATGAAATTTGGAGTGAGAGCTATTGTACTAGAAAGAAAAGCCTCAAACAGTGCCATACTGGAATCCTGGGGACTTGTTAGGTTCTTTATGAAAGTTAAGCTCTGTCAATATATTTTAGATAGTTCAGAATGGTATATATTGGGACTAATTGTAGAAAAGATGCTCCAGGATGGGCATGTTTAGGAATAAGATGTGTTTGGAAGTGTCTAGAAACCTACCTAGATTCTGAAGCAAAAAACACAAGAGTCACCTGAACAGGAGGAGGGGAAATCCTCCCTCACTTTCCTTTTGGTTTGCTTTACTGAGTTTCACCTATGTAATTTCCCTTTCTCTTCACTATGAGAAGCTTAATGTCATGCCTCTCAGGCTTCAGGGCATGGTGTTTCTCAGCCTTAAGGAAGAACCTCCCTCCCTCGGCAGTTGTGTTATTAGTCTCTCTTCACTCACACTTCCTTTCGCTGTTTTTGCTCCTGGAAGAGAATGGGAAGTTGTCTTATAGCTTTGGGTAAAGTGCCCAAAATGATCTTGGATGAGGTTATTACTCCTCTCCAAGGAAAAAGTTATGACTTCAGATAACCAAAGAAGTAGTATATTTTTTGCTGCTGCATTCTTTTCCCCTTTCAATGTCGTCCTATTTATCTGCAGTTATCCTAGGCAATGACTTATAAAATCATAGCCTTGCAAATAAGTGAGAACATCTTAGTGATATCACTGCCAATGCATCCAGCTTTTAATGGCTGAACTGCTGAACTGCATCAAAATCCAAATTTCCAGCGGACTTCATTGAATGCAAGATAGGCATTTAACAGCTGGGAAGTTACTGAAAAATTAAAGCCTTAGTATATGAGAAAAAAACTTCAAAGGTTTGGCACCAGTAGTGGGTGGTAAAACACATAATTAATTCATAGATCACAGCATGCCTTTCAGCAGCATTGAATGATATGTTTGATTATGTATTTTATCTGTGTTTATATGTGTATTTATAACTATATAAATTAGACATGTATAATTATCTATAATTACATAATTTTGTTTACAGATGTGACTGGGAGTTTCCCATAGCTGCTGCTACACTCTTGAAGTCACACACTAGTC
This sequence comes from Nesoenas mayeri, assembly GCF_963082525.1. Classification (NCBI taxonomy): domain Eukaryota; kingdom Metazoa; phylum Chordata; class Aves; order Columbiformes; family Columbidae; genus Nesoenas; species Nesoenas mayeri. Next base: position 69,738,658 of record NC_137541.1, read on the forward strand.
AACAAAGATATAAAAGCTCCAAGACTATCTGGAAGTTTATACAGAATATCTTTGATTTAGACAGCAGAGGGACCAGCTGAAATATTACCATTGTACTTATTCTACGGTGTACGATTGCATGCAAACCATGAAGGAAATGTACAATTGGGGGTTATATATATCAAGCTCCTACTTATTATTAATGTTCTCCTTAATATTTAAAACCTGTTCAAGTGACACATGGTCAGTAATGGCCCCAATGGGTTAACCACAATCTAAAGATTTTTTTTTTTTTTCCCCAGGGATGTCTTCCTTGTTTATGTTTGGTTTAACTTCTTTTTATTTGACTTCTTTATCCTTACTGATTTTTTCTTTCCAGTTTCCAAGTAATGTCCTACCTGGTCATGCTGATCCTTGCTTTTACCTACACCATAACTTAAGAGTGAAGACATAGAGTTCCTAAAATCCTCCCAATTCCAAGTATTGGAGTTCAATGTGACTGCAGACTTCAAGTACTTTCACTAATGACACCTGCCTTGCAAAATAGCCATTTGATAAGATGCCAAAATTTGCTCCAAAGGCAAAAGTGATGGAACAACTACAGTGAAGGCTGTCCTAGCAGAAGAGTGCAAACTAGCCTGGTTTTCTAAGGAAATGGGGCTTCTTTACTTGTGGTATTTGTTTGGCAACCTGTATCTTTCCAATAACCTTTGAATGCACAGGCTGGATCCATCAACTAAACCTAACAGGACAGTACACTACTATTACTTGTGAAAATTGATATCTCAGGGGCAGGAGGAAGGAAGACACCCTGATAGAGCCATGAAGTAAGGGATCAACCTTTACTTGTTGCCTTTGCTGCGTGTAGCAAGTGAGAGTAGCAGTCAGTCAAGTGATCAAGGGAGCCATGGTCTGAAACTCTCACAGCATTGCCCACCTCCTGCTGAGCTAGCAAGACTACCAGTAAGTAGGAGGTGGAAAGGACTGAAGATGTCATGGGAGTAGGTGGTCTGGGAAAGGTGGAACAAATTGCTGTTGCATTTGTGAAAGTTCTTCAGGATGGTTGAGAAGGCTGGTGTTACTGGAGTGTGAAGATACGTGGCATGCAGAGTATATATTCACAAGAAACTAAGCTTCATCAGTACTAGCACTCATATACCAGCTTTTGTTTTCAAGCTGCTGGGCCTCAGTTCATCACGGCACTATTGTGGGTGATTGGCTTTGTGCAACTTAATGACAATAGTGGAAACAGTAGCACTGCTTCACTGCTTGCAGGCTTTCTGCAGAGTGTGGTTGGATTATGGCAATAAATGACCACAACAAAGAGCTGCAATGTGCCCTACAGATAAATGATATCAGTGCAACATGTGTAAACAAGCATAGGGTCTCTTGTATTGAATTCCACTCTTATTCAATATATCATTTACAGCAACAGACCTCGTTCCTGGGGAGCAATTTCTTTCCCACTTGATCTGCTTCTGATTAGTGTAAGAGAATGACATATAGAAATGACACTGTAATAAAGATGATGGATAGTCAATGAAGCAGCTGCAGATTAGGAGAAAAGGCAGCTGACTACTGAAGTTTGGCTTAGCAAAGAAAATACTAAAACAAACAACAATATAAGGTTCTAAGTGTGCATGTAAAAGCCACTTGAAATTTTCCCTTTTTTTTTTTTTTTTTTTACTGGTATGCCACTCATAGTATGTAGAATAGTAATTGCCCAGTGGAAGCAAAGTATTGAAATGCACATTAAGGGACTAAATGTCTTTTAGATCTGTCCTTTAGATCAAGCACTTACCCTGAAATTCCTTCATCTCTGAAATTCATACTTCACAGGGAATAGGAAAAAAAGATGAAACAGTTTTGAAATGTCCAAACAACATTCTCTTTAGATAAAGCTTTTAGACTACACTGTTAGTAAGTCTGTGGCTTCCTTAAGCTCATACATGGATTTTTCAGACCAGGCTGAGTCAGCCTAGCGTGGGATGACTGGATGACTTTATATCCTTAATCAGATTTTGAGTGAATAGCTATTTTCCTTCTGTTTGCACCTGAGGAAAAGCTTACAAGTGTTTACATCACCTTCTAAGCAAACAGCAGTCTGGTACACTTTACAGCACTTCTGATCCTATAGGGATCTTTAACCACTTTTGCTGTGTTTCAGTCAGAGGTAGCTTTCCATTTCAGAAGGTGGTTCAGCATGCCATTTTGAAAATGGGAGAGTGGAGCAGAAAAGAAAAGGGGACCAGGGAGGATGGGGCGGGGGGGGGCAGGGTGTTTGCAGAAATTTTTACTTAATGAGTCAAATAGCTCAGCTGTCCAAAAATTTCCCTAAAGACTTTCACTTCTCATGTCTATGTGAGCTCCTACAGAAAGGAATGTGCCATCGTTTTCCATAAAATGCTCCAAACAGAGGACTGATCCACTGCTCTATGTTATGTTTCTCCTCTGGCTACAGTAGAATACACTACTTTAAGGCCCTGGTCTATTTATTGAGTTTCTTGAATCTGAGATATGCTCATAAATGGATTTAATATTTTGTTGTTCTACAGTAGAACTGGAGAAGAAGGTAGCTCAGTGTAGTTTTGATGCTGTTTTTAATTTTTTTCACTGCACTGAAGTAATACAAGATCAACCTCATTCTGCTGTCTCTGCATGTATTGAAGGAGCATGTCTGACCATGCAAAGCAAATAGCTACACACCACATTCACAGGCAGTACCCATGAAAGGGATAGGAATTGTCAAATCATTTTAATTAAATCTATTTCAAGAAAGTGGTTTTGTACTTGACAAAGAAGCTGGATTGGTGACCCAGCAGTGGGCATCTGATTGGCAGAGCAAGGCATCTCAGGCATTCATTTTTCAACTGTACCATGATGGATGCTACTGGCCAATTTACCTCCTCTGTGAGCAGCAAGTCTTCCTCCAAGACTAAGACTGCAGCTAAGATGTCATTATTACTGAAATTCTTTTCAGATTTCTTATGTCAGTGCAATCTGTTGTACTTATGATATTAATACTAAGGAAGAAGCCTGTCTTTAAGGTGATTGTGCCAACATTTATTTCAGAGAGTTTACTTGACAGCCATCACTGATTGCTGCTTTTGAATCCTTAGTTTATCTGAACTTAATTAAAACACTGTAATTTATGTCTCTTCAGTTCCACTAGTTAACTCCTAGTCCCACAGCTGTAATAAATTTTGACATTCTAGTGGGGTTTTGTGTAGTTTATGAATTCTCTGTAATTTCTTATTATGTACTCTAAATAGTTGAGGCATTGCTTAAAGGTTATTAGTGGTTTCTCTGTTATGATTTTCAAATCAAAGCCAGTGCCAGCCAATGTGTGGTGTATCTCAGCACATGTGATCAGTCCCTAGAGCAAACTGATCTTCACAATCTAGCACATAAGAACAGTCTTACAACAGCCCTTGAACAACATTTCACCTAGAAATAATGCATGATTTCTGGGGAAACATGTCAATGACAGACTAACATGTAAGCATCATTGAAATAAAAACATGCTTGTAAAGACAAAGATTTTTCAATTTCAGGATTCCCAAGGGCTGTTACAGGGTTGTTGAGGGCAAAAAAATTAAAAATCTTTTTAGCTATTTTGTCAAGAATTAAAAATCCTTTGAATGATTTCACGTATCACTGATGAGTAGAAGTTTTATAGCCAAAATGTCACTAGCATTCCTCATATTTAGAGAAGACACTTGCATACTGAAATGGCAAACAAGTAGCTGCTTGTTTAATCTTTTTACTCAGAATTATATGATGTTCTTGTCTTCTAACAAGAGACAGCAACAGGTATGTTTGTTCCAACCAGTAGGTCTGGCAGAAATAGATTTTGCTATTAAATAACAACTCCACTGGAAAATTGTCATAGATGCATATTATCACCAACCAACTTTATGTGTGTGTTATGTTGCTGAATACAGGTACAGCTGAAGAAGTTTATGTAACATCAATGAAAGCAAATTTCACAGTTTTAATTTTTCCTGTATAGGTGTCACAGAGGCACTCCGAGGGTAGTTTAAGGGACAACAGGATCCAAAACAACTTTTATTAAACTGGTGAGAAACAGGGTTTTAGCACTCCAAAAGTGACTTAAATACAGGTTCGGATATCAGTTGAGGAAAATTATTAAGGGACAGCAACTAATACAACAGGCGGTCCACAGAGTGCATGCACATGGCTTCACCAAAACAAGACCGGAGCCATCTCTGAGTCTGGGAGGAGTACACACTTGCCTGAATACAGTGCGGGATTATTTTAAAAGAGATACACGTACTCGTAGTGAGTACAGAAAGTTAGTACACTCGCAATTGTGCGAGGGTAAATTTATAATACACTCACAATCCTGCGAGGGCTAATTTACTTACACGTGCAAATGTGCATGGAATATTACATGTGCTTACGTGGAAGCACGGGAGGAAAATACACTCATGATTGTGCAAGGAAATAACTTATACATGTGCTCGTATTGAGCATGGAAAGTTATGCGTGCAAATGTGCACGGAAAGTTACACGTGCTTGTATTAAGCACGGAAGGTACGCATGCAAATGTGCACGGAAAGTCACACGTGCTTATGTGGAAGCACGGGAGGAAAATACCCCCGCGATTATGCGAGGTTTGATTTTACACGTGCTCATATTGAGCACAGAAAGTTACACGTGCATATGTGCACGGAAAGTATAAATACACTCACAATTCTGCGAGAGTTAAGTTTTACTCACACCCGTGGCAGCAAGGCAAGCAGAGTCTCCATCCCGGGGAGGGTGGCTCTCACGGCAGCATCTTGCTCGTGCTCCGAGAGACCTGCTACAATGGGCAGAATCTCAATGAGAATCCCATTTTTTATAGGCTGATCAGATCTGACTGTAGGCATTCCAGAAGCTTCTCTGCACCCCCACACTGGCTGTGGGGTGCCCCTGAAGCCTCCAAACATCCCCTACACTGGCTGTAGGCACCCAGCGGCTCACTGGTGTCTTGGCACTCCCTTCTCCTAGTGGCCTTGGCCAGGGTGCTCTGGAGCCAAACAAAAGAAGCTGTTAGCCTCAAACAGCAGAGAGAGAGGGAGATGTGCCTACTTCTTCCATACTGAAGGAGGGAGGGGGAGAGAGGAGGGTTTGCATCCTGCCACAATAGAGATGGAAGATTTTTTTGGAGTATTCAAAAAAAATTCCATGAAACATGCCTTGTCCTTTAAAGTGAATTTTTGGTTTGTTTTTCTAATGAAAAGTAAATGTAAGCCCAAATTCTAAAATTTTTTGGTTTGCATTTTTAGTGAAAAGTTACAATTTTCTATTTGGTAATATGAAAAAAATATAAAAATAAAAAAAGAAAAAGTATGAAACTTTGTTTAAGTTAAAAATCAAGAATCAAGATCCTGTTAACTTTACTGCACTCCAAGTTTTGCCCCATGACCTAAATCATACTTCTCTAAAGTTCTTCAAAGACTTCCTATCTTAGCAATCACACATTGTGTTTTCAACAAAACCACTTGAATCTACTTTTTGAGAAGATAAGTTACATTTTCTGGTTGTCGATAGATGCTTTTGTAACTAACTGGAGAAGAAGAAATAGGAGATTGAAGAATGTTTCACCAAACCCAGTATGTGTTCTCTTTCAGGGAAGTTTAGGTTCTATCCTTCCACAACCACCCTGTTCCTTAGTCCAGCCTATTTTGGAAAGTGGAAGGAAGAAGAAAGCTCAACGTTTTTTTGGGAGTAGCTACAGCAGAAATTGATCCTAATCTTAAAAGGAAGTTTATTTCCATAAACCATCCCACTCAGTTCTTCAGAACCAGGAAAGCTGAAAGCCTTGAATAAACTGCAAAGCTGTTGAAACAAATGTTTCAGTGATTCTTTAAGCTCTAAATTCAAGATTTATATCTTTGTCAGGTTATTCATTATTACTCCTTGCTCATTTATGAGAAGAGAACTAAACAGATCCCGATGGCTCAGTCAAAATTATGTGAACCTCAGCGACATGTTCTGTCTCATTTTCCTTCAGGGAATATTGAATGTGTCACCAGATAACCCACGAGTGCACCATGATTTTGGAAAGTAAACAGGAGCACTCCGCATTTGCTTTGTACCATAACAACTACCTGAACAACTACCTGATGTTGTAGCATGGAGCATATTGGTCTCATGTACCAAGTAGCAAGTGATGGGACAAGATGAAATGGCATCAAGTTGTGCCAGGGGATGCCTAGGTTGGATGTTAGGAAAAAATTCTTTACAGGGAGGGTAGTGAAGTAGTGAAACAGGTTGACCAGGGAAGTGGTGGAGTCACCATCCCTGGAGGTGCTTAAAAGCCATATAGATGAGGTTCTTAGGGACGTGGTTTAGTATTAGAGTTAGGTTACAGTTGGACTCGATGATACTGGGGTTTTTTCCCAACTGAAATTATTCTATGAATCTAACAACATAGAAATCTGATTATGCATCTCCTATACAAACCTACTGCTGTTGAAAATAGGGAGTACTTATAAAAAAAATCCACTATCTCTCTGTAAGGGAAGTCAAAGGTAGGGTTAAGGTCACCTGGCTGAAGTTTTCAGTGAAGGAGCCTGACGCTGAGGTACTCAACCTCAGTACCAATACCTAACTGCCACTTATCTTTAGGATGCCAAGTAATTGACATATTTGACGTCACCAACAGCCGCTTAAGGGCCAGCTTGTTGGATAGTATGGAAGATGCTTTAATACTTTAGGCATAATCATATGCTTCACATTTTTTAAAACCTTGGCTGATGGCTATTGGCAAAAATGCTGTGCTTTCAGGAAGGGAGGTAGAAAGGGTCATAATTTGGTCATCAACACTTGATGTATCCCCAAAGAGGACATAAAAAGGTCTCACACTAGGAGTGATGTGTTGTTGTTGGCTGTCCTTGTCCCCAGCTGTGATTGAAACAGATTCAGCATTTTAGCAGAGAGAATAAAAAAGTAAATTAAGTCCCCTAGCTGATTGGTGCATGGTTTTAAAAATGACAAACTACTGTGATTTTCAGTCCAAGATGGGACTATTTTGTCTGTTTGATCACATTGAATATTTGCCAGTGAGATTTCCTTCAGTGGGAAAAGGACAAGGCAAATGTCTTACTTTACATATTTAGATTTAAATATAAAGCAAAATAAGACTCATCTCTGCCATTCCCAGCTTCTATGGTACTCTCCATCTAGAAGTAACTCATGGGCAACAGAGCAGCCAAGAATCTAAAGAAGCAAAACATAATCCATGCTTCCCACATCTTCTGAAGCCTGACCTTCCCCAAAGTTCTTCACCTTGCAAGTCTCTACAGTGTTAAGTTCTATGCATAACAGAAAGCCTTGTTTTTCATAAGTGTCCAGATTCTTTCCTAATATCTTTTTAGATTTAATGTACTATTAATATTTTATTGATGAAAGATGCCAAGTCAGGAGGGATGGGACAGGCAGGCCAGTTCTCTAGCAAGACCAAATCTAGTTTTTGCATTTCAAGATGTTTATCTGAAGTGATAGCCTGAGTATCCCCTTTCTCTGATCCTTCTCCACATATAACCTTTTATTCTTTCTGCCTCTCAGCAAATGTGCCCTGAAAAGGGGCACACAATCTTGTCACAGCTGGGTCTAACTCTCCAGATTACAACCTTGTTGCACAGATCCCAAAAAGAGTCTTTGTACCTCTAACTGCCTGTTCTTTGAAGAAGAGGTTTGATCATTCCTCTGATTTATTCAATTGAATCCGTCCATGACAGTGGTTTGAAGGAAACTGCAGCTGTTCAAATGGAACTAGTTTGAGGTCACCAATTAGTTTCACATAGACCAGACAGAAAATACTTCAGACAGACCAGTTATCAGATGGTCAGTAACATCTGAGCACTTTAAGCAGGACCTCAAGTAACAATTAAGGATGAAAAGCTCTACACCAATATGGAAGTCTTGCTCCCCTGACTATCCCACCTGTAAGTGTGCTACAGGATACCTGGGATTGTGTGGACCAGTAAAATCACAGGGGTGAGAGCTGCGCTGGGGCAAGGCCTGACTTATCTCAATTATTAGGACCTAATGCGGAGTAGAAACACGGTTCATAAATATCGAGGAATTACAAGAGTATAAGAAGAGGCAACAGTCTGTTTTGGGGTGGCTAAGGATCTAAAAGGTGACGATAGCTATGTTTTTTTCAGAAAGATACGAGTTCACTTACTCCTTGAAATATTCAACTAGCTGTTGGCTCCACAGGTTCATTTATCTCTGGCTGGGGAACTGGAAGTAGTACATAAAATTGTTAAAAAACTCCTGTCCTGGATTGTATTGTCTTTCACATGTTGCCTTTCCTTCTGAGGGATCCTATAGCACTCCATGATATATACTTGCAGGTGAAGAATTCATTCCAGTTTCTGTGATGGACTGGAGCAGCAAGCTGTTTCTGTTTAGGTCAAATTTTACTATCAGACATGATAACATGAATGCAGACAAACCTATGCAATTCTTAAAGGTTTCCTCCTATTTAAATTTCTACAGCAGAGAAGTGAGATCAGTGGGATTACATGCTCTACAGAAAACTAGCTCAGAAAATTTAGAACAAAACAAGTTCAGTTAAAATATCAATTCAACTCTAGGTAGACAAATTGCAGTTACAATGGTAACAACCTGGTCTCTTCTACTAAGGGATATTATAAATTGTGGTCATTTTAATAAGAAGAATGAACCCCCAGGAAGTTTTCTTCTCTTAATAACATCTGTGTTCACTAAGTGGTAAGTACCACCCACCCAAAACCATGTCTAGAGTAGGCTGCAGTTTGCCTAGAAGGCCAAATGATGACATACACTTGGTTGGTTTGTCAGATCTGAAGATATCCCACAATGAAGTGGGATGTATAATAAACTACTTTGAAATCTTTGACTTGAATCACAGGAGAAAAAAAAAATAATCAATTTTATTGTTACATACGGATTGAAGGTATAGAAATGTCTTTCATTGCCCAACTCATCCACCCACCCACAATCCCCTTCTTCTAGTGGGGTGAAGGTGAACAGATTTATTTTTTATATGCCAGTTGTTCATCTTTTCTTGCTTGCATGATAGCAGATGTGACGTGAAGACAGTAGTTTTGAGGGGCAAAACCTCAGGCTTACTATGAGAATGTATGTTCCTGATATGCAAAGACAAAAGACATCCTTGCAGCTTTAAAGTTTTTGTTTGTTTGTTTTTAAATCCAGTCACATGCATTGGGTTATTTAGAGTGTGGATGGGGAGGAGTAGGGAGACTTCACATGGGCAACACTGCTAGGTTGCATCTGGACATTGTTAGTAATGCTACTTTCAATGTAGGCATGCCCAACTGCCAGCATCCTTTGGGGTCTCTTTCTTGCTTTGCAACCCTGTATACAAGATGCAGGGAAGTTACAGATGAGTGAGGCAACCAGCTACATCACAGAATGAGAGGTGCTACAGAGGTAAATGGGCAAGTGTAGGCCTATTTGCATGACAGTCTAAAGCCTGTTTGAGTCTGACTCTCCATCACAGAAACTTGTCTGGTCTGAATTCTGCCACCAAAGGAGCTCTGCTCTGCTCCCCTCCTCTGTTGTGCTAATTCCCCCTGCTAACCTCTGCTGCCACCCGTTATGTTTTCTATTCCACTACTGGAAGCAAGTCATGCTCAAAACAGAATAAAACAGCAGGAATCAACGGCAACACTAGATATCTTGCCGCCTATCTGTCTGCCTCCGTGAGCATTCACTTTGCCTCCTGGACAAAGCCAGGAAAAGGATGGTCCAACAGCCCAAAGAATGTCCTGGGAAAGGATAGTCACAGAAAAAGACAGCAGGATGCAGACTGAAAAAGTGTCTGCGCATTGTCACAATGACACTTCCAAGAAGAAGCAGTGGTAAAACACAAACATGCCCTCAAAGCAGGAGAACATTCTTCAGTCAAGACACAACATGGTGAGGATAAATTCATGAAACTACAAGTCTTGTCAAGATGGCTATTAATTTCTGCAAATTTTAAAATGGAAACTAAAATTTGTAGTTTATGTCATCTAAAATTACTGTCATTATCAGTCTTTTCTGACTTTCCCATCTCTTTTCAGTAGCTAGCCTATTTGAAGAACAAAATACCTTAAAAAAAATCAGCCACAAGTAATTTATCCACATTAAAAACAAATAGAAATTCTGAAATTAATCCCAAGACAGCAGCAGATTATGAACTAAGATATAGTTCAAAGCCATATCTCTATCTGCTAATACAGCCAGTTCAGCCAAAATAAATCTTTATTTTCATCAGATGCCACATGTGGCTTAAGTATTCCCACACATCTGCAGTATAATAATTTTCAGAGAGAAGATAAGTCCTTCCCTGGATTTATGTGACTTTTGTGAGCTAGTCTTAAGATGATCTTTGATTTTACACACTTTTACACAATTCTATGGCCTTTTAGGGATTAGCACATTCAACAGAGGTGCGGTCACCTACCAGACAGACTTGACTGTTGTGCCCAAATGAGTGCTAATCACAATCCAGACAGCTTACACTGTGCCAGCTATCATTCACAACTACAGCTGAGTGAAGTAACATGACAGAACTAAGATTAATCATTCGGTGTGTCAGTCAAATCTTTTTGAAGTGCTTCATGTGCTTATACTTCTAAATTATTCTTATTTCTGTTACAGAAAGAAAATTCTGACCTCAAAACCACCTTTTAAGAATGCACACTGAGGATATGGTTGAAGGAGGTGGTGGTGAAGATGATAGTTAACCAAGAAGTGTAGTACCCTGATGAATAAGCAGGTTAATCAAAGTGAAGGGAAAAATGATAGCCAAATCTTGTAGCTCTCCCAAGACCCCATATTCATAGAAAATTTACTTAAAGGCACAGTCCTCAGCATTCTGTTGTCTCGTTATAATCTTACATTGAACTCAGAGCAGTTCTCTTCAGGCCATCACAGCTTGATAAGAAAAAGCTAAAGAAAGCCTGGAGGCATCCTTAATTGGCTTAGAACCTTAAAAAATCAGTTCTCAAAGTACAACTTATTTAAATAACCTACTTTGCAAGAAAGAATTGTTGCTTGCAAAACAGCAGAATGAGGTGAGAACCTGGGAAAATGTGTATTACTTTTTACATTAGGAGAGGGAGAGCTGGAATAGCCTTCAGATGTATTAAATAAGAGTATCCAAGACTTCCTGTTGATTTTGATCTGCCCTACTAGTCCAAGATCTTTCCTCCCAAGGTGCTAACAGGCTCCTGTTGTCTGCTCCTTCACTCCAGATTTAATTTATTGCTGCCATAGGAGTATGAAAAGAAAGATGTGGATGGCAAGAAACCATGAAGAAAGCTGAAGGTCAGTTGAAAAAAACCAACAACTGACTGCTGTGAGGAGAGATGTTAGTATCAGAGAGACTGTACAGAAGAAAGATGCAGTGTTTGAAGGACATGAGGTTTGTCACCAACTTTAATTCTGTGTATGGAAACGGGAAGATGGACACTAGAAATAATCTAAAGAAAAAAAAAACGAAAACCAGCAATGTCGACTGCCAGCTTTAGCAGTGGATGAAAATCCTCAACCCTTCTGTGAGATGTGGTGACTGGAAAAAGTAAATGTTAATGGAAAAGTTAGAAAGAAAGACATTAGGGAAAAGAGGCAGTTGTCAACTATCCAAAATGTCTGTTGAGTACTCTGAAAATGCAAGTTTTAGAGTCCCCAAGCAAGACTTCCAAGCCTCTGGAATGGCTCAAGCCACATGAATGTTAGGGAAGTGTACAAAACCACTGCTTTCCTTTGGCCCATTCACCTGGAGTTGTTAGAGTTTCCTGCCTAAAGAAAAAGAATCTGCTACAGGGAATTCAGGAAAAATAGCTGCCTGGAACCACTATCACTTTTTTTTATAAAACTATAACGATGGCCAGTTCACCAAAAAATAACCAAAGTGTTTTAATCAAGAGCATTCTATTTCACTGACACCAACACCAGCCAGCACAAAAAAATACCAAACTTATTAGAAATGCTTCATAAATAAAAATAAGATACTTCCCCACAACAACAATGAAATGGAAATGAACATTTAATTTTACGTTTTTCACTTATAAAATGTCATCCTTTTTCAATCACCCTTCCTTCCTCTGTTTTGTACTTTGCCATGCATAGATATGAAGCTACATCCTCATAAATGTGGCTCAGGAAAATCTCTAAGTGAAAAAGTGTAAGGAAGAGGGGATGGAAGGTAGACTGCAAGGAAATAAAGTACCTAAATCTACATTTTTACTGAACATAGTTCTCTGCAAAAAGTTTTTCACACCAACATAGTATTAAAGGACACATGACAAGTCTTTGTCATGAAACCTGTTCATAAATCACCACAAGCAAGGCAGTGGACGGCTACTTTGGTTTGTTAAACTCACTTTGTCCTGTACAACTATTACAGCATTCTTTCTTCCCCTTACCCAGATGGAGTTTGATGAAAACCGGAGATGAAGGTGACCATCTGCACTTTGAGATTGTTTTTTTTGTTTAAGCTTGGGTTCATGATTCTTATTCCCTCCTCCTCATTGGCTAGGCAGCTTGTTTGGATCCTACATCCTCTCTTCCCTGCCCTATCCCAGCTCTCACCTTTCCCCCCACCCTGGAAGTTTTCACTTTATTTAATTTCTACAACAACTTCCTTTTCCATCTTCTCTACCACTCTCCCTCTGCTGCCTTCCTAAGGGTACATGTCTCCTCCAGCTTGTGCTTCAGGCAGGCCAGAAAATACTTTGGAAATGTCCTCCCAACCCCTCTCCCACAGGGAGTTAAACAAAATGCTAAAGGGAACACTTCAATTTTAAATTTAAAATTCTGTGGCATTCTGTCTGCTTCAGCTAAAGTGCCTGAAAGAAAAAAATTGTCCAGAGGATAAGAGATAACATGTGATAGTTTTTTATTTCTTGCTGGGGAATGCATAAACTAGAGCTGAAATGAGAAGCTGCAAAATTGTGACAGTAAAAATGCACCTCTGTGAAAATCTTGTATTCACTGAAGAGGAAGTGAAGGGATCACCAGAAGGTCCCAACTCTCTATTGATATGCCACCAAACTTTTCACCCTCGCCATTCCATCACACCCTATTTTAAATCCCAGCTCAGATTATTTTTATTTTTTTAAAAATAGCTCATGATTTCGTTGGGCCTACAGCTCACAGAGATTGTCTTGCCACTAAAAACACATAGCTAAACACAAGCGGGTAGAATTCAAAGGAATGAAGCAGATATATTTATTTATAATTTATTAAAAAGCTCCGAATACAGATTAATGTTCCTTACTCAATACTTTTTTATTGTTTCACCTGCTGTACAGTGGGAATTGAAAAGGCTGACTGGTCATCTAATCTGGCTGTAGTTGCTTTAAGTGTTTGAAGATCCTCTGAGGAAATATAAACTAAGAAACCACCCAAAGTAATACTTCCCAGCTGCCCTCTGAAGGTCAAGGCTCCCCGTGAGAGAGCTTCAGGCTTTCCCAAGTCACAAGTGAGCAGCTTCCTGTGCACCCAATATCGTTTACCCCTTCTACTAGCATTTGTCTGATTTGATCAGAGAAGGAGTCAGAGACCTGTCCTGCCATTCACGCCATGAGCCAGAAGTCTTTCTCTGCATTCCCCATAACTCTCCTTAAAGTACTTACTATATTTTTAAATATTGGTTTATTTTTGGATGCTCTGAGGAATCTTCTTGCCATTCTCTGTGCTGTGAACCTGTCCCCAGGACTGACCACTTGGAGGCCAGAAGCAGCAAGCTCAAATATGGCATTTTCATTCATCCTAGCAGGCACACGCAGTGCATAGTGCAATATTTACTGGAATCCCAAGCCATGGGCTTTGTTTGAAGTTCTTTTTTAATTACCCTGTGATATGTTCTTGCATCTTTCTTCCAGGCTCTCTTTCCTTTTTTGGGGATTCTGTCTCAAACAGTTAGATGGTGATGGCTCCTCTACATCTTCTTTCTTTTTCTAAGACTCTAGTGAACTTTATTTTTGTCTCTTCTGGGCCTTCTCTTGATTATCAAATCCTGTGTTGCAGTGTTCCTAAGGTCAAAGTACCCAGAATGAGATATACTGTGTTTAGTAGGGGAATCCTGGTTTTAGTATAATATTAAAAGGTAATGCATGCAGCAACTGTTTTGCTTCTGTGAACTCAGGCTATGTAGAAAAACTTCAGATTAATATTTCACTTCACGGTGACCTTCACTTTTCCCCCACCAAAAACATCCTGCAGACTCATTGCCCATTGTGCACACATGAAGACTATATACTATTTTTGCCTCCTGGTTTCAAGAGCCAGCTGTCACCTAGTAGCTGACCTTGAGGCTGGCTGAACATTCTTGGCTTTGTCTGGAGAAGAATCATTCATGTCATTATCAGGCTTCCAACAGTGAAGAGTATTTCTTAATTAGAGTAAGGAAATGTCAGCAACTAAAATCATTAGGCCTCATTCCACCAAGGAAAAAGAATGGCTGATAGAATTACATGTTGTATACCTCATGCTAGCAAAGCCAGGATTTTTGTTAAAAGTAAGCAGTCCCCATTTTCTTTTGCTCTGGGGCTGTAGACTCTTGCATTAGGCAAATGAAAATATAGAATAAGATTTAAAATTATAGCACAAAAACTGATGAAATGTCACTTCTGGGTTCTACAAGTTAGGTAGCAGGAAATTAATCTATGAAGTGTCCTGCTTAACTGGGATTTTTTTTTTTTCTAATTTTTATTTCTGTAATACAACAGAAAAAAGTATCTTGTGAACTTTTGAACCTTTAAACTTTTTTTTTTTCTTTTTTTTTTTTCAAAATATCTAAGTTAACTGGGAAAAATAAAGTTTCTAAATAAAGTCTTCCCCTAGGACGGCATTTTTGTCTTGCCAAATTAAACTGACCAAAACTTTTGTTTCTCTAGCAATTCAGCTTCCCAAGAAAAATACACCTGCAGCTATCAGGAGCTTTGCCTGAGCATGCAGGCCTTCTATTTCATGGATAACATTAGAGGGTACTTCTGCATTGTGGTAGGCTTAAGTCAAAGAAAGGGACAAGCCTGACCTTACCAGCTGAATTACACTTGAATTCAGAGGCAACCTGATATCTGCTCCAGCCTTACCCAGATTAATAACTTATTCTGCAAACCACCTCTTTGATCTCATTGAAGCTGATCCTGGACTAAGGCATGACCTGCTGTGAGGGAAGATAGGACCCGGTGCTTTTTAAGTAGGTCAGTGGCTGGGGAGGTCAGGTTTAGATATGCACTCCCATCCTGCCCCACATTCCTGTGTCTCTGCACCAAAATGGCTCTGCCCTTGCAAGCTCCCACACAGGGCTGGGTAGTTCTTGATCAATGGTGGGTATGAGATCTGCAATGTAGGCTGTAATAGGCAGACATTATAGTTTTGACAACTTCAATGATTTTGTTTAATTCTTTCTACATTTGATGCTTTTACAGCTTCAGTTGACAAAGGTACATGGTAAAGTTGCAATCTCTGCTTTCACTGCAAAAACAAAACCAAACCAAACCAAAAAACATGAAAACCCCTTTTCCAACCTGTGTGGTTATAGGGGAAATCTTGAAAAAGTTATGTAAAAGCTTAAAAATCAGAATGTCATTGGGAGGGAAAGTAAAAACTCAGTCAATATTTATTTATTTATTTTAGAAATGCCATGATTTTTAACCTAATTTCCTTATTTTGAGGGTGCTGACTTCCATTTTATGAAAGTTTCAGGTTAGCAATGCTGACATAAACAAACAAAAATCATCAATGTAATTAAATAGCTCTAGTTTATCTAAAAGCCTCTAAGCAGCCTTTTCAATATGTGCTTTTCTTCAATGACGTGATCTCTCCGGACAAGTCACACAAAATTATCGAAACAAGCACAGAGAGCTCACTGGGCTTACTTTCCTATATGCTATTCTTCAAGGCCTGATCGATATAGAACTGAGCTTCTGAACCCAGACTACCAGTGAAATGCAGTCACAATCCAGTCTAAGACTCTGTCCCCATTAGGAGGCAGGATTTCACAATATGCCTCAAGAGCAGTTTTCAATGTTTATTATTGTACAGACTAACTAGGCAAAGCCTGCTTGGTTTAGGCATCAAATTCCCCTGATTGCTTTGAACCTCCCTTTTCCCACTCATAACGCCAGGGAAAGCTTGTAGGAACTCAGTGTTTTCTCCCAATCTCCCCTCAGGGGTGAGGAAGTGAAAAAAAGACAGAGCATCGACAGGGCGTTGTGAAAACGTCCGTCATTCCTTTCTGGAATGAGTGACCATGACCTCTCCATGGAGAACTCAAAATTTAGAACTAAAATACAGTTTGCACAGTCTTGTCCAAGAATAAGCAGCTTCTTACTGGAAAATTATTTGCTCGTCATTCTAGCCAATTTTAATGTTTAGCCTTCTCTCCAACACTGCAGGTACATGTAGAATAAAGGAGCCTGCAAAGACTCCCAGGTAGGGTGTGTTTTTTCCTGCATGCTGCTTCATTTGCTGTTGAGGGCTGCATCCCATATTGCATCAATTGTGCCACCTCCATCATGTAGACAAAGAGCGCATCATGGTGTTGCAACTATCTGAATCTGTGACTGTTTTTTCTGGGAAGGGGTACAAGCTTCACTATGGCAAGAGTAATTCAGATTTAAGATTTTTCCTGTCCCAGTCTTGAAGCTGTCATTCCAGATTTAACAAAATTTGAAAGGCATAAGTGTAAGGGAAGTATGAAATTTCTCACAGAAACAGGTCAGCTCTGAAGACCTTACTTTCTAGCTGATGCCCACATTCACCCATATATACCAGCAGCAATCCTACAGAATAATGCAGGCTTGTTTTAGTAAAGCTCAGAAGTGAACAACAGCCTTGTAGCTGTGTCATTCAGCTTGCTTGGTACAATGCACATGCCTCTGAGTGCACATGAACACTTGTGCATCTGTTCATCTCCTCCCCCCGTTCAGGAACATGTCTGCCCCTCGACTTGGCAGCTGTTCTCTTCAAGTTTCAACCATTCAATTCATGCAGCAAAAAGTCTCCCCACAGAAAACATACTGGCTGAACCTCTTTGTTTTTCCTAGAGCAGTGCAAACAGTTATTGCAAAGGGAATGTTAGGAAGATTGTGCCTGGCAAGGAAAGCTCACTAAATAAATAAGTGATGTTAATTATCCTTTGACTATTTCAACTGAGCATTTCAAAGTGCTTTGCAAACCATTAATTAAGCTGCAATTTAGTACCATGAGGTAGTTAAATATTATTAACAGTGTTTTCTGCAGGTGGGAGGCTATGACACAGAGGGTGAAGTGACCTGGATGAAGTCTGTCAGCAGCCAACCTGAGCTCCAAACATACAAGTTTCATCTTACCAGCTCCCTGCTTCATAAGGCCTTTGTATTGTGAAAAGACATGGTTACCTCACCAAGTGTGATGAAAGCATGTGAAAATTTGAGCAGTAGATCCAGAAACTATGTGGCATGCCACCTACACAGCAGAAGAGTGGCTGGCAGGAGGATCCCTTTCCTGGACTGCGCTGCTAACATGGCCATGTGTTGTGTGTCCCCCATACCTTAGAGCAGCTCTTGACTAATTGTAGCCTCTGTAGTTAATTACAACCCTGATTCTGGTCCACCCAGGTACTCTGTTGCTAACATCTGCGGTCCAAGATTTCACAAACATGTCAGGCATTTAAACTGGCTCTGTACTTCTGACAAATTTTTGGGTCCAGTGTTTCTCTGAAATGGCTTTACTTGTTTCAGATGCAGGACACAGCCTTTCTCCTCCTACTTCCAGTTAATCTTTCCTTCCAAATAAGTGACTGTGCTGAAGTGTTTGAGCTGAAATATTCACTGAGTGACAGAAGTTGAGGCATCAAGGGCTGATGCTGTGAGATGCTTCCAGGACAGCCTGTATTGGCCAATGAGTACCAGCCAAAGGAAGTGAAGTTTGAAGCTGAAGACTGACTGTTCAGAAGGAGGTGCCAAGCATTGCTTCCTAAAAGCGGGACTTTGGCAGGGGGCTGTTTCAACAGCTTCTCATAAGATCCACATTTCATTATCTGGTTTTGAGTCCTGCCTTAGACACCACATAGTTCTTATATTCTCCCATCATCTTAGCCAGTCTTCCTTTGTTTAATCACCTGAAGTCTGTTCTCAATGGAAACTCTAAATTAAGGAAATAATAAAAAACCAAGAAAATTTAATATGGAAGCATTCAGCTTTGAGTGTTCATCTGTGGGATGGACATTTACAGTAGAGTACAAAAGCTGGGGAGCTACTTCCACATTCAACCATCCCTCTTTTCCCCTGTTGATATGCATTACACCATTTTGGTACATATTAACTTTTACTCCTTTTAAGAGATACATAATCCCTGCGGCACCTCAGAGCCACTAATGATCTACTGGACATGAACTTTCTGAAAAGCCAGCTCCTTTTTGAGGCAAATCCATGGAGCAGCCGTGCAGACAGCCCCCAAGCTGCCAACCTCGCCAGCCAACTCTGAGGCAGTCCCAGCTGGTGACAGCACTTCCCAAGCAGGCTGGAGCTGCGTCCAGTATGTACACCAAGGGAATGACATTTTCCATGTACCTTACAGACCATGCTATCTGGACTTTAGTCCTCCCTACCACCACAGGGCAAGATTGTTGCCTGTGCACTGCAGCTGGCAGTCATCTAAATAGTGTCCAAGTGATGCTAAATACCTCTACCCCATACTGCATGCATATGGGTGAAGATACACACCTGTTTACATGTATTTCTACACATGCATACCTTTATTTGCACATTTGTCTTTCAAATACCTAGTTAGCTAGGACATAAGGCAGATGCACAGATGTAGCGAGCCACTAGATGGGGCTACAGGAGGAAGAAGACAGATGTGGGATTATAGGCAATTCATCAAGACCAAACCGAGTTGTGTGTTTAGTACCCTGGCCTGTGTGGGATCTTTATTGAAAAAGATCAACCATAATAGCAGTGTGCAGCACCTGTAATCTCACCACGGAAAGGGAAGCAAGCATGCTTTTCAGGCCAAAATGCACACTGTTTTACCAGGAAAAAAAAACATTGTATCCCTTCAATTGTAAACTCTGGGTGAATATGCTTATACATTCAGAGCATGAGGCAGATGGTAACAAACCACATGCTTGTGGATTATCCCACTTTTTCCACATTTGCATACTCAAAACCACTTTTGGTGCCCGTGGTTTAACCTCTGTTTCCCTAACTCCTGTTTATGAGTTGAGCGGTCACATGTCATCATGTTGAGTGGGAAAGTGTGTACAGGGGATAAGGAGGTAGAAGTGGTTCCATATGCTGAAAGAACTGACTATGCCAAAGTATTAAAAAAATATAGAAAAAGGGGAAAGTGAGAGTAAAATCTTTCGAGGAGATCAGGAATCTAAAATGCTTGTGACTTCATATGAAGGAAACGGTTGTCTGCATGTGAAAGGGAAATTTATTATTTGAAATGCTGATAATATAGGTTTTGGTGTTTGGATCAGGAATGAAGGTTAGACAGATTTAGCTTCCTCTGCCTTACACACGCTTAGGCTGAAGGCTGAAAGATTCCAATTGGAGTATGGGTGGTCATTGAGAGATCATGAAACTGCTGGCTTCAGTTCTTCTTTCAATTTTAAGATGTTGATCAGAATGGGAAAAAAAAAAAAAAAAGAAAAAAGAAAAAAACAAAAAAGAAAAAAAAACACATCAAAAAACATTTTAGCTCTGTTCACAATAGTATTACAAAGTTGCTGGCACAGTACTAAGTATGCACTTGTGGTTTCTTGAGACAATTCATCTAGCAAAGTCAGAGTCCTTATGCTTCAGGGAAAGGCAAATAAAACACAACAGATGCCTTTTATTCAGGGTGGGTACAAAGGTCAAATATATTTTAATAGTAGATAATAAATGAAATACCACAAAATTATGGAAAAAAAAAAAAAGAGAAATGGTCTTTCATATCCTAGGTTTGAATAAAAAATAGACAACAATTATGAAAATCCGTTATTGCTGGATGGGGATTTAGTGTTCTCTGTGTTGGCAAAACCGAGTTACAGAACCACTTTCGCCACCATAATCAGTTATCAGTCCTGATAGTTTTATTTAGAAAGATCAACAAAAGGAAGATGAATGGGAATTCAACCCCAAACCATATTTCTATAGTGTAAGCGTTCATTGGCGTGGAGTGCTGTACAAATTTGACAAATGAAAGGACATTTTGGTTACCAGATGTAACTGAGGTATCCAAATTTTTTTATTATATACCATGAAGCAATTTGAGAAGTCAAGATTTTTGGATGCAGGGATCCTTCTGAAAACAAAGTGTCTCTGGCAGATTTCTAGCTGGGCACCCAAAATGCAATACATTTATGAATATTTGGGTCAAAGTTCTTTGGTTTTCAGACTCGTTTATGTAATCATAAGCTGGTCCCATAAAGGGGGTTCAAAGACCAGTTTAACTGGCATTCATACAGTTCATTATTGGTGGTCCTGAGGACTGCAGACTTGAGTTGGGACTGGTTTCAGAAGTGAGACTAAGAAAAGCTGCATGTGGTTCAATAGCACTTAGCTCGGTCTTCAAGGAGAAGCAGACTTTGTGACAATCTTTGCCAATACAGCAGATGATGCATAGACACCCCAGGGTGAAATTCCCATTTCTCTTTGCCATCAGCTTCAGTGTGGCCAGGCTTTAAACCCAGCTGTTTTAGGGACACATCTAATACTCGTTTTATCAACTCAAAGACTTCCATTGACTTAAATGGGAGATGCATTATACTCTCAGAAGTCAGTTTGCTCGTAATCACAGCTCAGGAAAAAGTGTTCCACTTTATTATTTCAGAAGTGGAAGTAGAATGGATTGGACTGGAGGGGAGAGAAAGCAGAATGACAGTCACAGGTCAAGGCTACTCCAGCTAGCACCAGGGTGGCAAAAGCAAGCCTGCTTCATCCCTGTGAAAGAGATTTAGATTTCTCAGAGCAGGTCTGAATCTTTCCCTGAGGCAGGTTTAAACCTGCAAATTGTACAAAAACACTTTCCATCCAGCTAGACATCCTATTACAAACCTGTTCTATATTCTGTAAAGCTGGCGGTGGGTGGCTTTCAGTTGACTTCCTCCCCACACACACACTCACTGCCCTTTGCTGCCAAGTAAGAAAGACGAAAAATTGTATACACTTGCATTCACCAAGTGATCTCCAAAGAAACTTAATACTAGTTCAAGTCTTCCTTGTCTTATAAATCGGATTCTTTCTGTAGATTGTTTACCTACCACTTCTAGTGTGTCTCTAATAAATTAAAATCTGCTGAAGTGGTAAAATGTACGAAAGATATAGTGAATGGTCTGCAGGCTGTACAGTGGAGCCATTATTCTAAAAGGAAGTAGGAAAGGCAATCATAAAATTTTGAAAAATTATGCAATAACTTTGTAGCTATTGCCCATCTGTATTCATTACAATGATCTACAGCACAGGCATATAAATAGAACTGGCAAGTAAAAGATGTGCTCTTTGCCTCCAGATGTGGTACTAGGCTTCAGCAAATGAAATTCAATTAAAGACTTCAGAAAAAGTTTTGTAAGCGTTCATCAACAGATGGAATCTAATCACCTCTCTCTCCCACCCCCCATTTTACATTCCCACATGCTTTCTCTTATCCCCACTCAGTACACCTTTGGAAGAAAGATGACAAAATTTAATTGCTTCATTTGCAAGGCAACCCTGATACACTACATGACTTCATTCTCACAAGGCTAGAAGTCCCATAAATCACACTTACTGAGTGCACCCATTAGAGCTCCAGTATGACAACTTTATGCCTAATACTCTCCAAACAAGGACCACACAAAACTAAGACTGTAAAATTGCTGTTGACTCACAGCAGCTTTTATAACATGCATTCAGCTCAAAAAGACTTCACTTATATGGTTTTTAATCATGTTTGGGCATAGGAGAGCTCTCACTGATTCAAGACAACATATGTTAAAAAAAGAAGAAAAAGCAGAATATATTTGGCAGAGCTCTTTCCCTTGAAGTTCCCACAGAGAAATATGTCAGTATAATAGAGAAAAGATTGTTTCATTTTGTAATGAAAGGGGATCTCAAGAAGTGTTTCTTGCTAAAATAAAAAAAAAATATGGTATTTTATGTGTCACCATGGGGAGGGAAACGGATAGGAAAAGTGGTATTTTTGGGTTGAATCCTCAACTCATGTATCTGTACAAAGTCATGGAAGCAGCTAAAGCTACACACACTCACTGAAGTATTGCCGTGTTGTAAGGTTACATCCTGCCTCCAAGAGTATTTGCACCATCAGGATAGTGAGCAATCTACACCATAATGGCCCTGCTTATGCCGAATTCAAGCACAGGCACAATTGCATTAATAGAATCATAAAATAGTTTGGATCAGAAGGAACCTTCAAAGCTCATCCAGTCCAACCCGCCTGCAATAAGCAGGGACATCTTCAACTCGATCAAGTTGATCAGAGCCCCGTCCAGCCTGGCCTGGAATTTCTCCAGGGATGGGGCATCCACCACCTCTCTGGGCAACCTGGGCCACTGTTTCACCACCTTCAATATAAAAAAAGCCTTCCTTCTGTCTAGTCTGAATCTCCCCTCCCTTAGTTTAAAACCATCACCCCTTGTCCTGTCATAACAGGCCCTGCTAAAAAGTCTGTCACCATCTTTCTTATAGGTCCCTTTTAAGTTTTGAAAGGCCACAATAAGGTCTTCTCAAAGCCTTCTCTTCTCCAGGCTGAACAATCCCAGCTCTCTCAGCCTTTCCTCATAGCAGAGCCGTTCCAGCCATTTGATCATTGCTGCAGCAGTGTGCTAACACCAGAGAGGAGCAAGCGCCAGCTGAGGAGCTGACTGGTGCTATTCATGGAGTTAGATAAACAGCTGTCCTGAGGCTCTGGCTATTCAAAAATATCCTGATTGAACTACGCCACAAAGCTAGAAGCCTCCAAATGCAGAGGTTGACACTGCAGGCTCTTGTGTGAACAAAGGGTTCAGAAGGGGCTCCCAAGTAAATCTAAATATTTTCATGTGCTTCAGATCAGGGCTCCCATTGCTTCTCTCCAGCAATGTGACATGCATCACCTCATTTCATTGTGGATATCTTATTGCTTTGCATAATAGTTTTTTATTTCCCCACCTTCCCTATGGATACAAATGATACTGAGGGGATGAATCTTACATGTAGACAGACTTCCTTGCATTTAGAAGGCAAAACCAAGAGTTTTATACAATCAGGCTAACATGCAAACGAATTGAAATTACAATGATGCATTAGAGTATATTTCTTAAGTATTCAAACCACAGTGAAAAAATTAGTTCCCCTCCACTAAACTACAAGGGGCTGGCTGAAACCCACAAAATGTGAGAAACATGGTAAAGTCTGACTGAAAGCCTGTCCTTACTTCACCCTGGAGTGAAATAGTAGAGCATATAGATAACATTAGCTGCTTTTCAGTAGGTTCCAAATACACAGCAAAGCTGTGAAGTCCCACAAACTAAATGGAGGGCTTGCAGCCGTACCCTCTCTCCTGTTCCCACACAACTAGACCTTTACCTCACACGCTTGCAGGACAGCTGCTTTCTTTCCATCCATGACCTTCATTGCCACAGGCACCAGTCTTGGGTCTGCTTCCCTGCTTTTTAAGTTTTAAGTTAGCACCTGCTATGCTTTTCTTTCTCCTTGCCCTTGCCCTCACAGAAAGAGGTTTTGATAGCAACAACACGATAAAACAACAAAGAAAGTGAGCAGAACATCTTTGGATGCCTGGTTTCCTATGGATGCATGCCCTATTCCCTGTTTCTATATTCCCCATTCCCACCATCTTTATCACATCCGCAGAATCTTCCCTCCTTCCTCTCCCCACAGTGGCATGCCGTATACCTTAGCAGTTGGCTGGGCAAGTTGTCCCAGCTGCTTTAGGGCAATGCATGTGCTGCCTGCTCAACTGGTTGCTGCTTTCTCAGGTGAATAAGGAACTAAGTTATAACTGCTTTTTCCTCAGTGAAAGCACTGATCTAAATCTTCTCTTTCTACCCAGCTACCCCTTTTCATTAAAATTCACGGGCACTTTTCTTCACTTCTATCCCTCTACCATATTGACCTGAAATGGACTAGTGACTTCAAAGTTATTAGGAAAGATGAATGGACAGACCACAGGTTCACAGAAACATTATTTCTTTAGAAAATCAGCCTAAAAGTAATCCTGTCACACAAGCCTTGTAGTAGAGACCAGTAGTAAATAAATCGTAGCTGTAGAGTTACTATAGAGTACTGATGAGTCAACTCTGCAGATACAGTGGGTTTCATTTTCACCTAAGATTCACATAACTAAAGTTAGTCACCTGTCTAAAGCTCATCTAAGTCTCTCTGAGTCTTCTGAGGTGGCTGCCAGGTTGATTAGTGATGAAAGGTTTGGATTCCTCTGGTTTTCCCATCTGAAAATACATTACCTTGTACATATAATATCTATGCCTCATGTAGCTGCACATGGAGGTTCTTCCATTCCTATTTCCACATAACTGCAGATTTCAAGCTCTCCACCATCTTTCACGGGTTTTTTATAAACCATATTTTCTACTCTGTAAGGTAGGAAAGTAATTTTATTTCTGTTTTTCAGATGAAGAACTGAAGACTCCTAGAGATCAGGATGCAAGTAAAGTATCCAGTTTCTCTGGTTTTCAGAAGTACTTAGTTACTTGTGTACATCCAAGAAATTGAGATCACAGGCCTCGACCAAGGACTTACCAGAAGTTCATGGAAAAGAAAGGAGCAGAAAGTAGTTCCAAATGCCAGATTAATGCCCTACTTCCATCCTCTTCCATCCATCCCTTAATGACCTGTAACGCAGTTAGCTAAGATTTAAATAAACAAAACCAACCCAAACCAAATATATGGGGAAAAGAGATAAAATAAAGAAAAATTTCAGTTTTACAGTCTTGTGTTATGGATAGTCTAGACTCAATCGCATGCTGAGGACACTTTAAATCACCCTAGTAAATTACAGAAGTCTTGAAGAATACAAAATTGCTTTTTTGCCTGCTTATTGTGTCCCAAGCTACCACTGTTGAAAAGATACTTTGCTCTAATGAGAGTCAGCTTTTAAATCTCAGAAACCGCCCCTCAGATTAATACTATGAGAATAATTTTTTTCTATAATGATATCTTCTAGAGGTAAAACACTATGTTGTAAGGATGGAAGCAGCTTCAAACTCTGCTTGAAGCTGGGGAAAAGAAGTTTCTCTGCAAACAAAGAAACATAAATTAAATTTTAAAAGCAATGGTTCACATTCTTTATGGGTTGGTATGAGCCTGCAGGCTGACAGATTGGGACAGTAAAGTCATGGGTGCACCCCATGAAATACAAACCAAAATTTCCAACTAAGAAACACAGTGGTTAGGGCTATTCAAGTATTCCATCTGCTTTGCTCTGTTTTTAAATAAGTACATGTGAAATACTTGGGACATATTTTTTCCCTCAAGGGAAGGGAGGATATTGCTTAGTTGTTAGACAGAGATGCGCAACCTGAGGATACATGAAATAAATAATGCAGAAATTGGTATAAAGCTACTTATATCACATGTGGTCTTATATATAATCCATTCTTCAGCTAAGATATCAGATAATTTCCAGGTTTCAAACATTAATGAAAAAGAAATTATTTCTTCACTTTAGTGAAGAAGTAGATAACAAGGGACAAGAGGAAAAGTATACAGATGCTCTAAAAAGGGAGAATAGTCTCATTCAGGGAAGTTAAAAGATGAGTCACTTAAATATGGTGAAAGTAAGCACATTTTAGTAGAACTTATAATTGCTCATTGCTACAGGATTTGCTTGAAACAGAACCTAGTAAGAAGTAAACAAGGTATATATATAGATATATATGAATAACAACCATATCACTTTTATTTATTGATAAAATATTTAATGATATAATTTTCAGGATGGTGAGCTGGATAAACATGATTAGATATTCAGACATTTAGAAAACTTAAAAGCCCAAAGAGACCACTGAATCATGTCCTGTACGGTGTCGCTTATTAAGTGTCACCCAAATTCCCTCATACTAAACCCTCATACCAAACTTGAGCTGAAAAATTTCTGTTCCCACAAGATCAGTCTGAGTGCTGTGAGTGGAGACCAGGTGACACTTAGTTCCCATCAGTGCCTGAGGCCCTTGCAAAGAAAAGGAACTGAGGACTGAAACTATATAAAGGTGCAGGTGAAGCTCTGAAACACAAGACTGGAGAGAGTGAGTAGCTTCTGTTTGGATGTTTGCCCTTCAAATATGTTCCACTAAAGCGGTCTGGGGAAAGACATGTATCAGAAATATGTTCTTCAGTAAAAATTCAGCATTTTTTAGGATCTTAGGATAGTTCTCAAATAAACACATTCTGCAGGGATTTGGTGCTGACCATTGTTTGTGTACTGTATCCATAGCTTCTGGAAGGTGAGAAACAGGCCTTTATGTGAATCTTGCTTAAGACCCTGCTTCTAACACCCACCCTGCCCTGTTCTTTTGAGAATGTTCCCCTGTAACCTCACCTGTTGTTTTTAACTCTGCCATTAAGACCAGCACTCCTTAGCAACCCTTACATGTGAACTGGGAAAGGAGAAAAAACTGTTAATCCAGCACACTTACCTAGATAGGAGCAAGCACCTCAGCACTCTTGTTATGTATCAGTGAATAGCACAGGTCCACAGTAACAGTTGTTGGGTAATGAAGAACTTCATACTGAGAGAAATCTGAGGACTCCTTCTGTCAGTCTTAATCCCCTCTTTTTCTACAGTATTGATGCAAAAGGGGCTTAGTGAGGACTCAAACTTAGCTCTCTCACGCTGGATGCTTTTACCACTACCTTACAATATATTAGTGCAAAGAGTGACTTGAATGTCTGTGTTCATTTACTGCACTAGGGCAAATGTCTGCCTAAGAGCTATGGAAGAGATGCATCTCCATGCATGATTTATGTCACTTCAGCTATAGCACCTGTAAAACTTCTGTCTCTACCGAACCAGGGATATTATTACAATCAAGCAAGTGTACAAGGCCTAGACCCAATAAGGAACAAAGTGTCCAAGTTACAGCACCTTGACTCCTAAAGGGAAACACAGGTGTTTCTGCTAGCCACCTAAGCCTCCACGTGGATGAATGAAAAGAATCAGGCACCTCCATAAAAGAAGACTGCATACTGGTAGGGAGCTACCTAGAGATTCTTGACAGTAAATGCTTAGTATGGGTTGTGAGAAATTAAATATCCTAGTTTCTGCAAGCCACTTGTCCACTCTTGAGTTTAAAAAAAATATGAAAACAATGAGAAAACTCCACAAATTTTATTTAAAGTAATAAAAGAAAGAGAGAAAGACTGAAGAAGTTCTCCTTTCCATGTTTTTATCACCCACGCAATTCTAAGCTTCAGTCAAGTTACAGTGTCTCTGCATGTCTCACCAGAGGAATTCCAGGCAGAAATCTTACCTGAATAAAGTGCTCTCTCTGACTGTTCTTCCTCTTTGCCACTAGTTGATGAGTGTAAAGATTTTTTTCTTTTTTCTTTTTCTTTCTAGAACTTCCTGGAACAAGTTTGCAAATATTTAAGATTGCATTAACATGATTAAATTCACTTAGAAAGAACTGCCTTTCCTAGAGGATTTTAGAGTTCTTAGCATTCACACTTTTACACTGAATTTCTCAATAAAATACATCTCTCACTCACAGTCTTGGGGACACTTACCATTTTGTCTATTTTAGTTTTTGGGTTTTTTTTGTTTTTTTTGTTTTTTTTTTAATAGAGAAACTTTGATATGTTTCGAAAATCAAGAGACATAAAAATGAGCCAAGCCTTTACCACATAAAAAAACTTGATATGAAAAAAACCTCAATACTTTAAGGAGACTTGACTTACTATATGGAACCATTTATGGATATCAGTACCAAGACCTCATTAAATGTAACTTTTCAAAAGCTACTCAGTCTATCAAGATTTCTAACAAGAATGCCTGCAGGGGTAATAATTTTATGTGTAGGACACAGGCCCTCTGGAGATGTCCATACATATACTTTAATTTGTTCTCTGCAAGTGCCTTAAAACTGCCATGCATATGTAAAAGTCTCTAGTTCCCTTAGAAGTCCATTATAGTGTGTAAATTCTCATTCATCCATAAAATAGTAGGTGTTATAGTCACAGCACTTCATCATTTATCAGTGACCTAAAGGAGAGGCAGGAATGAATTTCATCAAGCTGGTTGAGAACAGTCAATATAGTCCTCAGGCAGAGCTGTCATTCAGCTGGAGGGATGGGCTTACAGAAACCTTATGAAATTCAAGAATTTACTCCTTAACACCACGTAATTGTACAGCCAGGAGACTGATTGGATGGGTGGAAATTCTGCTGAAAAGGACCTGGAAGTCCTGGGGTCCTGTTGGACAGAAGGCTGGACAGGAATCAGTACCACACTCTGGCAGCAATGAACGCTATCAGTGTCCTGACTGATAGCAACAGGGATGTAGTCAGTTGATTGAGGGAAGCAATTATTTCCCTGTACTCAGCACCTGTTTGGCCACATCCTAAATACTGCACCCATATTTGTCCCCACACGTCCCTATCCCCTCAAACAAGAAAGACAGTTATAAACTTCAGCAGGTACAGTTGAAGGCCACCAAGATAGTCATGGAACAGAGACTCTTCAGCTGTGGGGAGACGCTGAGGGAGCAAGGCTTATGTAGCCTGGAGAAGAGACAGCATTGTGAGAGGAAGGGAGACCTAATAACTTCCCATATCTACAAGAAAGTTATTCAGCAACAATGATCATAAACGGAACCAACTGAGATTCAAGTTGTGTCTAAGGGAAAAAAATATAATGGTAAGGCTAACTAATCACTGGAACAGCTGCCCAGAGATGTTGTGGAATATGTGTCCTTAGAGGTTTTCAAGATCCAGCTGCCCAAAGTCTTAAGCAGCCTCACCTGAATTCAATGTTGGTTTTATTTTGAGTAAGAGGTTGAACTTCCTGTCTAAAGCTCATCTAAGTCTCTCTGAGTCTTCTGAGGTGGCTGCCAGGGTGATTAGTGATGAAAGGTTGACTAAGGTGACTAAGAGGTTGACTTCCTAATTCCTTTCTAGTCTGAATGATTCTGGGATTATGACTGCAATGCACAAACAGGGAAAGCCACAAGTTTTAAACAGAAATATCTAATCAGTCTTTTGTCATGAGAAAGATCGCCATGGGAGCCAACATTTGGAAAAGCAGTTTTCCAGCATACATGATCCAAACTCTTGACTCAAACTTCCACTTAAAGTGTCAGTTTTTCAGACCACTCTTGGTTCTTTTTGCTTTCTGAAGCAGAGCACCCACTCCTGGAGTAGAAAGGGAGGAAAGGGAAAACATCTAGTATGAGGCTGGGAAAAAGGGACAACAACATTATTTTTTCTTATTCTGTAGGTCTGTCAAATCATGTGCCATGGAAATTAAATCATTTGCATATAGTAGCTTCCTATCCCTCTTTCCCACTCAGTCTTGGCATAGATAGGAGTTTCAAGCTCTTGAAAACAGCGACAACTCAACCCAGCCATCTCCTTAGCCCCCTGACCAGAACTGGTACAATTGGTGCCATCCTTTAGAACACAGAATGGTGCCCAGCTGTCTCTCCAGGCAGGGAGAGAAATGTTTGTAAGTACCATTGTCTCAATCTAATGTATGATCTGCAAAACTGCTAAAGGTTTTTGTTCGTTTGTTTTGGGTCAGCTATCTTAAGCCCATTCGCATGGCATTTTTTTGGTCCTTGATCCTCTTCTATCTAAAACAAAAACAAAAACAAACCTCTCAAGAAGATTTTACTCTGAAGATAGCAGTGAGGGGAACTAGATTGTTAATACTAGAGCATTGTCTGCCATTTGGGTGAGTTTTGTATGCACTATTGCAACTATGCTAAGATGCAACTCAAGATGATGTACTAAAAGCTGTGTCCCTGTAGGCACAGAAACATGGAATGGAAGGAAACTTTAAAGATCGTCTTGTCCAACTCTCCTGCCGTGGGCAGAGAAATCTTCCACTAGATCAGATTGCCAGAGTACATACCTCTCAGAGGAGAACACACAGATATGACAAACAAGGTGTTTACTGTGTTGTTTATTATCAGTAACAGCCCGAGTTGTGCTGGATTTTACTTACTGAGTGTTTATGTGCTTTTAATCCAAGAAGGGCAAATAAATCCTGTACATTACCATAAAAATAGCATTGTTATGGAACTGACTTGTCTTCCAAGCACACAAGTGACAGAACTTACTTTAAGGATGTCTCTTTAACTGAAAAAAAAAGGTATTCTATACATTACCTGTGAAGTGTAGATAACAGTGAGTCATGATTTACTAATCTGCCTTTATTTCAAAGTAGAGTTTTAGTAACATTAGTGGTTTATAATTATGACTAACCTTCAAACCACAAACAATATTAGGGAGTGATTTGTGAGCAAATGAACGTACAAGTGTTTTGGGAGGTGCCATGCCACTGTTTCTGATATCAAAGGTTAACTCCTAAATCCCAAGCCTGGCTGAAAAACAGTAGGCTCCCAAAAGTTCTTTTAATATTATGTTTGGGGATCAACGTTACTGCTTTTTCTATTTAAACCTTCTGAATTCATTTTTTCAAGCCATTTTTTAAGTGAAGAAAGTTAACTAAGTACTCACTTATATAATTATATTTAAAGCAAACAAACAAATGAACAAACAAAACCAAAAACCAGATGATGCTGGAAGTAGCATTCTTTCCTAATTTCTCTAAAACAACTTTCTGATTGTCTGACACTGCATTGTCTTCTCGAATGAGCAACGCCATTCCCATCCATCAGGGATTACATCAAAAAAGCAAGGGAGATAATTTATTTGGCACAGTATAATACATGCTCTTAAAAATAATTTTATATTATGTAAGACATTGAAGCATTGAAAATTTTTGATACTTAAAATTTAAAACAGTTTTCAACTAAAAATTTTTCAAAATAAAAAAAAATGAACATTAACAATATCCTGTGCAATCTGGCAAATTCTAGGCAATTCTACTTTTTTTTTCTACTAACACATTTTTGTTGAGTTTTGAATGCTCAGTGTATCAGCAACATATTTTGATGAAAAGTCATAATCAGCACTTGTTAGAAAGAAATCTTGGTAAACATAGCTTGTGTGTGAAACAACTTCAGTGACTAGTCCTAACAGTAAGGAGACCAAATTTTCCACTCCGTTTTTAACACCAGACCTGCACTCAAACAAGCCTTAGTTTATATAGGTGGCAACAACTGATGATCGTAATATCTTTGATTTCAAATTTCTGCTCTGAAGAAGTTATAAGTTCTTATAAGAAGAGAAATGTCTAAAAAAATCTCTCCTAAATCAAATGTGTACACGTACATATGTATGTAAACCCGGGATGAGTTTTGCAAGCTGCACAGTAAACTCTTGTAGAGTTTACACTTATCTTTTTTTGAGCCAGGCATGTAAGTGCCATAAGTGTATTTGAAAAATGCATTCAGACTTTTAACTGAAGACCTGAAGTCATAGATCCCACTGCTTGGTATGGAATATTGCAAGTCATACTACTGTCAATAGCTTTGGCATTAGAGCCTAAGAAGAAAATCTCATCTAAGTGGGAGAAAATAGTTGTGAATATTTGTTAAATCATTTGCATGAACATCTTATAAACTAGAAGGAGAAAATAATGAAACCAGATGATTTTCAGTCTGACTTAATAGACTGTGCAGAATCCGTGCCTTAAGAAGAGAATGTCATGCTTTTAACTACACTGCCTAGAACAGCTTTCTTTGAGCACGCTTTCACAGCTAGCAATATGATTAATTAGGTGAGAGCCAAGAATTATTAGCAAATGAAAGTGGAAAAGTGTCAGTTTCAGCCATAGCCACATGGCTTTCACCTTTGGACCATGCTCAAAGCCACGTCACAGCGTGGGAAGGGGTATTGTTAACCATTGTATAAAAAAAAAAAAAAAAACAAAACACAACCAAAAAACAACAAAACTATTTGCAGCAGGACCTACCCGTTTTTCCTCTTGGCAGAGTATCATGACTTCATGACACTCTGGAATGATCCTTCTCTGAGACTCTGTTTAGTGACTTTTGCAGTGTATGAAGTTGTTGGGCACTACAGTAATGAGCTGTGGATAGGGCCCCTTAGCAAGTCTGGCTTCTAGACAGCTTGCAAATGTCCCTTATTTTTGACACACGTTCCCCATACTGCTTGCCCTAGCTTTGCTAGCTCTTCCATCTGGCACAGAGAAGTCATCTCATTTGCTTTCCTTTGTTGGCCACTGGAGAACTACAGAGCCACAAGACATGGACGGAGTCACATCTCAGATGTGTTTACAAGAAAGCTAGAAACTCCATCTGCTTCTAGAAAGCTTTGCCTTGTTGACAAGTACAGAGATATGTGTGGCTCTTGGAGCAACATGACCTCTCACTCTTCTTGCAAGTGGTCACAGGACAACATGAGAAATAACTAGGGACTTGACACTAGTATTGTGAAAACCATCCTTCGAAGTCTGAAATGGAGTGCTTGAAGAGGGGAAGCAGTTCTGGCAGACAAGATTCAGCTATGGGTGAGTTTGTAAAACCTCATGAATGGTCCTGAGATATCTTTTGCTATGAAAATGAACCTTTTGCATATTAGATGGTAGAGGATTCTCAACTCCTGCTTAATACCACACAGAGATACTGCCCTTCTATTCTATGGGATACTGGAAAAAAGATTAAAAACTCTTCCCTGTTTAAATCTTAGTCCATCCAGTTTGTTATAAGGATACTTTCTGATACCTCTGATTGCCTTCCACCTTTCATGGTAAGGGTAGGATTCTTTTCATCAGGTTTTAAAAGCAAGGTGCCTAGTTGAAACACCGCTCCTCTGTGTCAAGTAACAGACACATTCCAGAGCCTGCTTAGCCCAGACGTGTTCTAAGCGCCTCTTGATAGTGACCATTTCTCTTCAATGAGCATAGAAAGCTCTAGATGATTACTCTAGAAAATATTCCTACCATAAAAATGGCAAAAGTTCGGTCATACAAACCACGTCTTTAATGTACAGTGTTGTTTGTGTATTATATGTTACACTATAGCTCATCTCCTGGTGGAAGAGGCTATAGCATTTTTTGCACAACTAGCATTTCATTCTAGGTGAATTTTATGTTGCCAGGAGGGCATTATCAAGATCTCTTTTGCATTCTGACAGAACACCTTGGCCCAGAGGGTAGAAGAACGAGTTGTACAGGGTACAGCATGAGATCAGTCACCTCACCTGAGAAGGACTCCCTCACCTCTGATGTAGCAAAGGTCCTTCCAAAAGGACGAGGAATCTAATGTCTGGAAATAGCAACCTTGCTACTGCCCCTCTGGAAGGGATTTGCCAGTATCCCTGATTTCAAGTGACATGACTTTGTAAGCGTGTGGATTTGGTGGGCATCAGCACCCTTATCATGCTCTGCACAGTCATGGCGGTTTGAGGACTGGTGCAGAGTGTAGGGGTGCCTCACTGGGAATTCTGTGGACTTTTCATCGAATAAGCAAAATTCTTAAGGTACAAGTGAGTTCAACCTGCCTGCTGTCAAAGTAACCAACTCAGTAGCCAGACTGATGAAGAATTAAAAAGAGCACCGGTAACTGAAAAAAACATTTACAGTGAACGACTATCAAAGCTGCAAATATCCAAATACTTAAAAGACTGGTAGCCTTCTTCTCAGTCATATCAATGGGAGTAAGGACAGCAGGATGTTGCCCTATGTTGGTAATAGCATTTTTAATTTCAATTTTTTTTTTTTTTAAGTAGACTAAGTAGGTTGATCTTTCCCTATGTAAAACCATGATTCATCTATCATGTCAATAGCATCATATTCATAAATATACCTCTGTGTCTGGTGTTTTCCACTGAAATTGGCAAATGTACTTAGAAAGAAGTGAAATGAAAATTTCAGGAATTTCCAATTGGGCTTAGCAAGTTGTGAAAGAAGAGTGATGACTGCTATCGATGTAAAGAGTTATGAGCTGCCTGGTTCTTCTGTTTTATGGAACAGCTTAGCCATAGAGCATACCTACTTCACTGCCTCTGTGGCCTGGTTCTGTCCATGGCCTTAATTTTTCTGAGGATGTTATTCATAAATGTTCTCTTAATCAAGCTCAGCCCCAGAATTTTACTGTAGAGGCTAAACTAATTGCCAGGATACACAAGATGCCAAACCCTAGAAGGTAAAGCTAAAATTTGTGTGTCCTGGCTCAGAGAACCACTATGTTTCAAACTTGAAATAAAAAGTGAGTTTTTACATTGCTTAAATAGTTGATTTTTCCACTCCAACAATTAGAACTCTGTGTTTCTCAAAGAATTCACACTGTGAATAAGTACATCTCCTTCATTTTTTCATTTGACCAAAACAAATATCTGTCTATCGTTTTAAAGGATTTTTTTTTTTTTTTTTTTTTTTTTAAAGAGAAAGAAATAAGGATTTATTCCAAAATTATCCCTGGCTAGTGTGCATGGTTACCACACTGAAACAGACAGCAGTTTTCTGGGTGAAATGGCATCGTCCCAGGTGCCAAGACCCACATGGAAGGTATGCCAAAGACTGTGAACATTTTTATGTCTCTCCTGCCATCATAAACAGGAATATTATATCTTTCAACTGGGCAATTGGCATATTCCCCATTGATTACACCCTTTCATTGAGAAAGGGAGAGGTGAATGATTTTCTTTATTTTCACATGTAAAAGCTGCTGCAGGATTAGCAATCTCTTGGTTCCTGATAAAAACAAAGACTTAAAAACAAAATATTGTGAGATCTCTTAATATCTTGATATTATGTTCATAATATAATGTCATACTGGAATAATCTCACTCATCATTAAGGAACTGAAATAGTGTTCAATAAGCAACATAACAATGCTGGGGCTTTGAGGTTCAAAGTCTGCTAGCTCTCACTTTTGAGACTGGGAAACATTTCACTTTGCCATTCTCAGACACATGAGTAAGAAGAAGTGAGATGAGATGAGATGAGATGAGATGAGATGAGATGAGATGATGAGATGATGTGAGATGCAGTGTGAGGATAGAAAAGCTGATGAACCCAAAAAGCCCGTACACTTTTTCTCTTGGTATCACAGGTCACAGCTCCCAGCAAAACATACATCAGGTCAGCGAGTGCATTTCCCCATCCCAAAGAGTTTTGCTGCCTGGGACCACAGTCAGCTTTCTGATATGGCACAGCCATGTTATCCACTGGTTCAGATATCTGAGAAAGAGCTGTCTGCCCTTGTGGGGTTCTGCCCCTCCTTTACTCGGGGGCCATCTCTATGCTCAGGCCCCTGCCACTCACCTGAGTTATGTTGCTGGTACACCTGTGTCCAGATTAACACCTTCCTAATTTTGGTCCTTATTGCAGCCTGCTGATTTGACTTTCTGGCTTGATCTTGGACCTGCCTTGTCACTGTGAACTTTTTGATCAATACTGTTGGATGGCTGTGGTTACTGTCACTGGACACTTTTGGGTACGGTAGGGCAGCTCCTTTGTAGCTGAGGTCTGTGCCCTTGCCTACCTTGCTATGACTCTTGGCTCCTTAAAGAGCAGCCTGACTTCACTGTTCCGTGATGCCTTGCCTCACTTCATCCTTTGATCACAATGAAAGCGTATGGGATTCTGTGACCTTGAATAACGAATATTACTGATTCAGTAGGAAGCTTGTTCTATGATCAGGAAAAATTCAAAACCCAGCATTTACTAGGCAGCTGCATTGGATAGATATCCTCATCCTAAAGGAATAACTCCTATCCACCCCATTCCTCCACAAGATACACTTGAAATGTGTCACTTGTCCTCTGGAGCCCCGAAGAAGACTCTTTTGTGCTGGGCAGATAGTTCAGGACTCTGAAGGTCAGGTCAGATGAGGAAAAGCTGGAAGAGTTTAGTCAATGAAAGAAAAATCTGTAAAAAACAACCACCAAACAAACAAACAAACACCAAAACCCAGTGGCAAGCAATGAAAAACACTAATTTTATTTCCTTTATATCAAAGCCACAAGGAATTTTGCCATAGACTTTACTAAGAACTGTTGAATGTAGAAGTATGTTCTTGTCAGCAATTCTTAATTTATCCTTGCCTGTATTTCAGAGTAGTCATCTAACATTCTAACACTACTTGAAGGTTTGGATATGATTGAGTACCATGAGACATTTGCAGCAGGCATGAGTTAGACTTTCTGTATGTCAGAAGAAGACCATGTGTGAGTTAGATCCAAAGCATTCATACTGAAGGTTATGTTCTTCTACAAAAAAGTCCACTCGATGCAGAATTGTTTTTCACTGCCTTCTTTATGTTGAGAAGTGGTGTCCAAGCCTAAAATGTAAGTTTAGCAGTGATTTTTGTGCAGATGAATATTAATATTGCACCTATCCTTCCCACAAAGTGACTAGAAATAAGCAAAGATTAGTTTTAACACCTTAAACCTTCGCCACATCAGACTTGTTCTCAGCAGCAAAACCAGGCTCTTGCTCAGCTCCACTTCACTCTTTTTCTTTCTGCCCTTATGCTGCCACCACAAACCTACCTTCCCACTACTGCAGGATCATAACGAAACAGAGGAACTAAATTAGGGAAAAGCTGCAGACTGAAAATAATCCATCAGGGAAAATAATGAGTTGCCTAAAAAGGATCAGTCAAAAAAGCACATGAGTAATTGTGCCAAAATAATTGAGAGGGCAGTCAGGGAATGGCAATGAGTGGTTGGTGTTGAAAACAAGTGTAAGGAACAGCTTAAATTGATTTTGTCACTGAGAAAAATGCCTGTGGAACTTTGACACAAAAGCCTAAGCACCTTTGACTTCTGCAAGGCTTGCAAATTCAGGCACAGATTTCGAGATAAAGCTACAGCTCCTTGTTTTCTTAAAGGGGTCAGAAATGTTACTCTTTTGCCAAAGAAGTAAAGGGATACATTTGAGCTCACTATGCAAATTGCAATAAACCCTTGAAACAGTCAATTTCCCTGTTCCAATTTTTCAAGATGCTTGAGTACACCTTACAAAATCCTCATCTCTGCTTTAATTTAAGACATTTGTGTACATCATCACTAGACTGTTACTGCTGTGGAGTATTGTATACAATATATATAATTTCCATGTATGCTTACATAGCTAATTAGTGACATTAGACACTACAAACTGCATAGTTGAATGAAAAAATGCAAAGTCACGTTGCTTTTGCTTATGCAGTTGAAGATTCTGGTGGACAGTTCAAATTTCAGACCATAATGAAAAGAATGCATTTTCCCTGAGGATTCTTCTAGGAAAGACCAAACATTCAATGAAAGTGTACAATGAGGGAATTTAAATACACTTTTGAACTTTAAAGGAATAGCTATGTGACAGGTACTGGTTTGGTTTGTTCAGTCAAGTCTGTGATATTATAATAATGGATGAATATGAAAAATGCTGTTTTGTGATTCTGGATAAACACTGAGAACTGTCAGTTTTGTCCAAGTTATTGAGATCCTTCAGAAACAACTGGGTTGGGAATTGCATGAGATCAGTGACGAAAAAAGGAAATCACATGAGGCTGGAGCTACAAGGGTTGCTGCTTATGGTGTTTTGGCAGCTTCTCAACCCAGAAGCACATAGCATATGGAAAACAGCAATAACAAACTCCAGGTACTGTTGGGAATTGACTAAACTGCCAAGATGGCAGCTTCTGGGACCCTATGTACATAGAGAAGGCTTGTGGCATGCCACTCTCCAGTCAGCTGCTCACAAAATTGTACAGGGATGGTGTTCACTGCTGACTCACACTGGCAGATAGACTTTATTTATTCCAAGCATGATATAAGAGCATTTGGAGCGTGTTTTTGGAACAAAGGAGACTTGCAGCTGCAGCAGAGGAATCCCCCAGAGAAAGTTCCAAGAATAGTTAAACTTGAGAAGAATAGTTGGGCTCTGTCCGTACTGTGGCTATTGAAATGACAGAAGCCCGTGAGTGGGTTTGCCTCAACTTGCAGCATGTACAGTCTGTTCAGGAAAGTGTGGTAGTTTTAGCTGCTTACAAGCACTTTCCTGACTCATATCAATCTGTCTAACAGATGAAGCATTTGCAAAATAAAAGTCTTCTTGTTTGTTGTCTATCTTCTGCATTATGCCAGCACTGATTTTATTGGCTTCAGTTGCTCTCTCTCTGATGAAATCTTTTATAAAGCTGGAAAGGGGACTTTGACCACACATAATTCTCATGTTTATATTGTTTTACACTTGTCCTGCATTGAGTACAAGTTCTTACAAGAACTACAGGACAAGGAGACTCAGAGTCCAAAGGTGTCCCCTGGCCATATAGTAAACTTGCAGTTTGGTCTTCAGGATCTGCTGTGGATCTTTTGATAAGTTTCCTTCACAGAGGGAGCTGCCATTAAAGGAATTTGTCCTTACACTAGGTCATATTCTTAAGTGGCACAGGTTGGTACAGCCCCAAGAAATCTGAGGGACCTGCCCAATTTACACCAGGTGTGCAGGAGCTCAGTGTGTTTTCAAGGAGTACATTAAAAAAAACCTCCCACTAACAAGGTGAGATCATTTGTTGGCATAGTCTCGGAACAGAAAAGATCTAAAAGACCAAGCTGACGTGTTACACCATGTTATAATGAATAATAGAACTCTCTATGTAGCACAGAGCTAGTAAATACATATTTTTTTCAAAATGGACAGACCTCCATCAGCCAGCTCTTTGCTCTTCTGCCTCTACCACCAAACATGGCGAGCAGAGTCAGAGCTCTCAGTTTCAGGGATTAGCAAGGCTGAGGCTGCTCTGCAAGGGAGAACAAGCCTGGAGCCAGGCCAACCCCAGCAGAGGGAGTGATGGTGCCTCCACCAACCAGGGCACAGTTCCAGAGCTATTGAGCAACCAAGTCAGAGCAGGGTGCTGATAACAGGGTCCATCAATAGCCTAAGGCAAGGGAAGGCAAGGTCATGAGTGAGGTCCATCCATCCAACCACAGTCACAAGTAGTTTTAGGCTACGCAGCACATTCTGAAGTCGATCAGCACATGAATGACACAGAGTAGCAAACAAGGACTGTATGCAATTAGTTTGACTTTCTAGTGTTTTGTGCTTCTCTCTTTAGAAGACTAAAATCAAGTTCAGCTTAATGACATAGTTGTTTAATGAAACTTGACAACCATTTCTATTATTTGGACTTAAAAGTAAGTTTTTATTATGCTTATGAACAGATATTACAGTTTCTTCAGATCACAGAATAATGGGCTGCATCTTCATTATCACTATTTTTAGATGCACAGTAAGTTAATTTATTATTAAATAAAACTTGAATGCTATCTCATAATACAGCTATCAACTTTAAAGTCACTTGGATTTGAATGAGAAAGATTCTCCTCCTTTTCCTTCAAAGATAAAATTACCACAACATGTATTTCAAGCAAATGGAGACTGTCAAATAAGCTCCCGCCAGCAGGTGATTGCAGTACTTTCAAAAAAAGTTGGCTGAATCAAAGGAGCAAGGAGAGGGAGAGGAATAATCTCATAGCCATTATTGGTATATAATGGTGATATAAAATTATTGAAGGCATAACTCAGAAGAGCTAAATTAAAGGATACATACTGCCTTCAAGAGTGCATTGTGTAAGAAGCAAATCTGAAGACACTTGATCAAGAATAGCAGATTTTACTTTCACTTGTAGCTCCTGGAAAGGATCATATGAATCGAGACAGATGATCTAAGGATATGAATAGAGATCTATGCAACTGGAGTCCAGCCACCATGTAAAATGCCCCTGAAATATTTATTTTAAGTTGGCTGGAAGGAACTATGTTTCACATTGCTGAACTGGATCATAGTTCGTCAGCAGGTGTCTATGACATCTAGAACATCATACTGTAATTAGATATAATAGCAACACAAGACTTGAGACTTGATTGAACTCATGACTACAAGGCAAAAGACAACGACCTGTTCTTGGAAGGGCACAGGCCCACAAAATTTCCTTTCAGAGATACTTGAACAGAAGTAGCAGGGAATTCAACAGTGAAGTACTTTTTTTGTTGACACATATCTACACATTGAAACCACATCATCTTTGGTGAAAATTTTCACAGATTCTAGAATAGAATTTCTGGCCAAAATAAATAAATAAGTGAAAAAAGAAATCAGCAGGTGTTTAGGAGACATAA
Organism: Nesoenas mayeri; assembly: GCF_963082525.1. Lineage (NCBI taxonomy): Eukaryota > Metazoa > Chordata > Aves > Columbiformes > Columbidae > Nesoenas > Nesoenas mayeri. Next base: position 69,778,843 of record NC_137541.1, read on the forward strand.
GCCCAAAATCAGGTTTTGTTTTCAGGCAAGGATATAATGCCAGAGTCCAATGTCAAACAAGATCACCCAAATTAATAGGGAGCAGGGAATTAACCAAATTCTACTACATCTTGTGTGAAATCATTTTCTCCAACAGACTACAAAATCCTCCTCTAAATTGTAGTAATTTCTGTGTTTACTTAGAAATCAGTTACTCAGGGGCTTCTCTGTGAAAAAAAAAAAAAAAAAAGGCTTTCTGTCTGGCATGAAATTAAACAAAATGCCAAAAGATTTACTGATTTTCAAAATGAAATAATTGTTTAACAACAAGTCCTGTTATAGGAGAAAGTCTATTTCTTCTGGTCAAGGCAGAGAGGTGTAAGGGCCCAGAGAGCTTTTCCCCATTTGGGGATGGGCTGCCTGGGCTCAGGGGTAGCATATCTGGGGGCAGCCCCCTTCTCTCGATGACATTGGGGCCCAGCTCCCAGACCACTCTGCTGGAAGGCAGCAGTTGGGATTAGTCCTCTTTCCATGGAATATGCTTTTAAACTGAAGCTCTAAGTGCCTGGATCCTGCCTAAGCTACTGCTCCAGCTTAGACATCTTCTTTTACAAGTTCACTTTTAGACATCCAATTCATGAAAAACTATCAACTGTTTGTCTGAATTTAAGACCCTCTAGGAACTATGGACAAAATGCTGAAATCGATTTTTTTTTCTAAAGTGATTCTACCTAGGACAGGTATATATAACTTGTCCTATCACTCCTGCTATCAGAATATCAATATGGTGTAGGAGAAAAAAAACGATATCATTGCTGCTTTGTTCATTAATTTAATTAATTAATAAATTAATTTAATAGCAATTTTCTAATGAACTGTCATAGCTGGTATAATTTTAAACGAAGTTGTGATACTCAGCACATTTATCATTTTGGAGACAGAGTAAATCAGCTTGTAGAAGTGTTCCATACAGGACACTAAGGACATATCTCCTGCCTTGTAATCATCCAGCACTGGTGTGTCTCAAGTACTCGTAAGTCCAGCTGTGGCTGTTTCCAAAGGAAACACTGGTGAACCTTTTGTGCTGTTTCTAAGCCATCATCAAGCTGTGGCTTTAACCATTCTGTTTCCCTTGAGGTGAGGCAGGTGCATTTCCTTCAAAGAAACAACTAGTAGGTGTGGGGGTGCCCCTTGGAATAGGTCTGCCCACACAAATTCTATCTTGATTCAATAAAAACCCCACATATGCTATATCAACAATTTACGGGAAAAGAATAAAAAACATAACACTACTGGTTTTTACACATTCTTACAGACAATCACAGCAAAAAAGCACTGCAGAATTAGTGACACATGACTTACAAAAGTTTAGCACTTCAGCCAGTTATGTGTGTGATCCCTTTTGCTTGTAGATGGATATAATTATCTCTTTGACAAGACAAGAATGCAATTATTTCAAATATTGTAAAAATATTGTGGTCTTCTCTGCCCACGATAGCTGAGAATATGGTGGTCAAGATGCCTGCCATGCAGATGTGGAATTGGCATTTGATTTGAATTCCTCTACCTCCTGGTAGATTTCTTTATCTCCTTGATTACTATGATTTTGTGATCTGATATCTAATGAAAAAAAAAAAAAAAAAAAGAAAAAGATATAGTCTCTCTCAGGAATATTTTGGAAATCTCGAGCATTTTGCCAGGACAGGAATACCACTTTCTACCCAGCTTTACGTTTACTCTCTTGGTTTTATTTCCCCACCTTGTTTTGAAACTGGCATGTTCTGCTTAAAACATTGATATGACCTTGCCAGACGTGATGACCAAGACTGCTTTGCCCTCTTCATTGCCATTTGCTGCATATGATTGAATTTTGTGCTTCTACTGAATGCGTGGCCTAGAGCCCAAAACCCACTGTTATCCATCCCGAGTGGAACAGAGTTAATTACTAGTCCTGCAGAATAACAGGAAAACCACAGAATTTCTTACAATGAGAGATCATAATAATTTTTCCATCTGTGGAAGCTTTTTGAGCTATAGCAGTCCAAATGTAAGATTTCTGATGTAAGTCACCCAGATGTTCACAGCTTTTATTTAATTAAAAAGCATAAAAGCTTTTACTCCACTGGGCCTAGGTATGAAAAAAGCTAAATTATCCATGCTTTCAAAATACAGAAAGATTAAATCAGTTTCAGGTTGTCATGAAAGCAGATTGTCGTGGCAATAGCAGACCTCTGTAGTTGCAGATAATTAACCCTAATTACTCTGACATACTATCACCAAAAATATTTGGTTGCCTATGATGCTTGCAGTGCATAAGATTGACATTTTTGCTCACTTCAGGCTGTGTTTTGATAGCAAAATATATTTCACCAGTAGAGCTGACAAAAAAAATTGATTGTGTAGCATGATAGCATTTTAGCAGCCATGCTCATTCTAACAGTTCACCTTTTAATATCCCTGCATCTGAACAAACACCTCTACATGCTGAGGCAAAATATTCAGAAAAAAAAAAAAAAGTGGTAGTTTCATTTGATATTCTTGATATTTTGCCAATTAATATACCGTACTCATCTAATTCTTCTTTACTAGTCTGGCAGAATGAGGAGGAAAACAGATTTTATGAGTTCTAAATACCAACATGAAAAGCCTGACAATCAAAACCATTTTTTCTTCAATATGAAAGAAAAAAAATACATATATTTAAATAATAGTGGGATAGTGAGACAAGAACAACAAAAGCCTCAAAGCTGCCAGCTAAGGCCAACAGTTTAACTACTGCCATCCTGAAAAATCTCATTCTTTTATTTTTCATTTTTCTCTGTTTGCGTAATATTGCATTTCAAAGGTTGGCACAACAGTCTTAACTCGAGATTTTTATGTCTTATGCAGAACTGTAACACGACTTTCATGTGAAATACAGACTTTTGGAATAATAGAGTTAAAGCTACATTTTCAGAATTTTTATTTCCTCCTCTTTCTTGGGATGGGAGAGATCAAGTAATAGAAAGAAAGAGCTTGGGATTAAAGTCATATTCCTGATGTTTGCTTTAGAAAAAAGATGGAGCACCTTCTGATGTTAGTGGGGTGTTTTAGGTGCTTGGTCACTGTTTATGTTTTCCTCCACTTTCTAAAGCATTCCGAGCAGCTACTGAGATTGTGCTTTGTGCTGCATTCTGTAATTTGATCCCAGGTTACTACACCGCAGGTCACACTCACCTCTCTGCCTCAGGATCTTTATTAAAACTTTTTGTCTTGCAAAATAAGCAGTTCTGAGCCCCTCCTGGTGAGTGCCAAGGTAACTTACTCCTTCTCATGTCAATTGTAAGATCCAGGCCCCCAAAATACTAAAACTAATCTACATCTTTAGTCTTAGTGAGAGGAGGATCAGCCTTGTCTTGGAGTGCCAATCCATCTTTTCATGCATTTCAACACATTTCTCAGATAGTTCTGATTAATTTATAAAGAATATTGTAATTCTCAGAAATTTATTAACTTGGGACTTTATTTTAAGATTTGTGTTATCAATATGCTATTGGTTTTATGACATTATAGTAGACCCTAGTTAAAGGTTTCAAGTTCTGAAATCAAATCAGAATATGGGAAGAGTTTTAGAAAGACTCTAGTAAAAGCTTTGTCTAGAGTAGAAGAGTTTTCTGTTACTAATGGCATTGAAATGAACACAGCTGACATCTAGCAGCTGTTTAGATAAAAGTGTTGATGAGAATGAAACATTTACAACTGTGCTCTGCAATAAATATTGCATATGGATTGCCTCTGCCCATGCTTGCAGTTAAATTATCTTCAGTGTTGGTTGTGATGTAGTTTTCCAACCCAGGCAACACTGAGAAAGATAATAAATAATGGTGAAAAAAACACCCTGAAATGCATCCAAGAAACTACACTACAGCAGTACTCATGGCATTTTGATTTTCACATTAGATACTTTGATGGGAAGGTAACACAAAGTATTCTCGCCAGCACTTCTGGTTGTAGCAAGTATTTTACATGAAGAAAGATCTTTAGGTCACTAGTATTTTAATCCATTTCTCCCATATTTCTTCCACAGAAATAAATGCTGTTGAAGTATGAAAAACTTGCTGCAGAATTTTACTGTTATTGAGGTCTTCTCCCTCCTTGTTTCTCAAATTCCCAGTAGTCTAACCCACAATATAGTTCTTCAAGGAATATTTTCAGTGATGATCTGCAATTAGAGATTATTTACAGGGAGAGGAAAAAATTGTTTGTTTGAAGTCTTAAGGCTAAGTTCTGACATTAGCAAATAAATATCATGTACAGATGAAAATTAGCCAGCTAGTGTGACATATATTATTATATAATACCAGAATATCTGAAAGTAGATGGCATTCTGAAATTAAAGACACTTGCATCCCAGAATAATTTTTATGCTTCTAACGTGGAATAATTCTTTGAACGAAAGGATCTCTAAGCCAGATTGACCCAAAAAATGGTCTTTGAAGAAGCATTTTTTCTTCTCTAGTTGTTCCAGCCAAAATCCTATGAAGAGTAGCTCTTCAGTAAATAAGAGTAGTGTCTCCAGTATTTGATGTAGGTAGAGATCTTTGTTTCCCACTTTCTTGTCCTGATTCCTTGTTCTGTTACAATAGCGCAACTGTAGAGACTCAGGGTTCCTGTGGTCTCAAAGCAATAAAACAGAATGACAAACATAGGTCGGAAAGTGTAACATCTTCAGTGCAAGAATCTTGTCATTGTCTAATGTTGTACAGTAGTGGAGGATAGAAGCTTTTGGACTGTAATAGAATGGTGTGGTAATTGAAACCTGAAGCAAGCAGTATTTATGTAGATAAAATGTTTTGGGTGTGGTGCTGCCCACTTTTGTTCCTTCCATGTGACTATCTACATGAACATAATTTGCTGTCAGGAATACTCTCAATAAATTTTAAGGAACTTTAAGAGAGTATTCATGAGAAGCAAACTCCTAATTCAGACAGGCTGACTGAATTCAGTCAGAATGAATTCAGAATACTCATTCAGTACAGCCCTACTTGGGACCAAACAATGCCACGTGATTCGTGCATCCAATTAAAACTGGACAACAAAGATCAGTTTTCAATTTTTAACAGGAACCAGCTAAGTCATTTATAGATGTGGCTTTGCAGAACAACTAAGCAAAAATGAATTGAAGAACACTCCAAGTATCTCATGGATGTGCTGAGAACATTAAGAGAGACTAGATTAGGTTATTAGGGATTATTCAGAAAGGAATAATAAAACACTATACAGCAAGCTGTTGATTCAGGGAAATGGGAGAATTGAAGGCTGAGGAAAAGGTAGATTTGCACAGAGCGATACAAAGAAAGTATGGCTTCCATCAGGCTTGCATATCATGACTGAATTTCTTGGTGTTTAAAGAGGGAGGAGCCCACAATGCATATCTTTCTTCAGAGAGGCTTTTGCTATCCATTCACAGGAAACTTGGTGCAAAATCATTATGGTTAAGACTGGTACATCATGTCTATGCTCAGCTCATGGTTTCTTAGCTGAATTAAAAGATTGCTGGGAATGGAAGGGATGAAAACAAACACACTTTTGAAGCTGGACACGGATGCACCATCGAAGAGTGAAAAGTATAGGAGAGACCTGGTTTAAATGATATTCCTTCCAGAGATGCTTGAGGCCAGGGAAGACTTCAGTTACCCTGCATTTACTTGACCCAGTCCTCATTTATACTGACGCACAGTAGTCCATGAACCCTCCATATTCTTTTTGAGTAGTACAGCCCATTCTAAGAAAGAGCTGAATTAAGGTGTAAAAGATGTGTATTTCAAACAGATAAATTTATGAATCTGAACTCTGACTTGACATGACCACAAGCCTGGGAATGAGCTATTACTGCTTTTGGGAGAGAGAGTGTTGATTTTCTGTTCAGTATTTCAAAGCATTAGTGTTCCAGGCAGGAGAGTCTTTCATAGTTATTCATTAGGTTGGTTGCTTCTTGGGAGGTCAGTTAATCCCTCCCTCACCTCCATGTTCCCTCGTTTCCTTTCAGCCTCCTGAAGACCTGTCTCCAGCCAGCCAGGATCCTCTGCCTGGGTGTTACCAAATGGGAACTCACAGAATTAATCCACATACTTTCCCACGAAAGCATAGAGAAGAGCAGGCATCATGGAAAGGTTTCAAGATTACAGATCTAGAGGGGGCAAGGTGTTCTACATTTTTGCTCATGGAAGTGTTTAGAAGCATGTTTCCTACCACCTAACAGAGTCATGTTGGATATCCTGGTGGACAGGCTTCATTTTTTCTTTAAGATGTGCTTCCATAACAAATATATAAGTTCACCAGAGGTCTGTTAGCTAGAAATAAATTTCAAATCATTATGATGCTACAGCTATTTGCTCTTTATTATGGAAATAAATCAAAAACAGGCTTTCAGAAAAAAATATATCTATGTCTATGTCTATGTCTATGTCTATGTCTATGTCTATATCTATATCTATATCTATATCTATATCTATATAGATATTGCTGGGGTAACCATTGCTGGGTTCCTGAAGATAACAATACCACAATGTCTTTAGCATTGCAGTGTATGTTTTGGCTGCTGCTGTCTCAGTTTTTCAATTAGAATAAAAAACCATCTTCAGGTAAATTTATCAACCTAGACAACGATATTCTTGTTCTTCACAAAAAATCATATTTATTCAGTCTTTAAATTTGTGTACATAATTGCTTTTAAAGAGCGTAATGATGCTGGAGCTGGGCCACATCATGTTTTTAAAAAAATATAGGAACATGATTGAAAATAGATCAAGAGACTAACATGAAGATGCTGATAATTATGTATCATAGGACAAGCAGCCCCAAGATGAGGGGAAGTTCAACTCAGCTGGAAGTGAGGGCTCTTTTGCTTTTTTTACGGTCTTGTGCACTGGGTTAAGGAAACACATTCCTTGATTTACCCCAACCACTAGCTCCTAACACACTACAGGGAATGCTTTGTCTCCCTGTCATTGGCAAATAGAGAAAATAATGGGAGGTGGTTTTTTTTTTGCAGCAGCAGCAGGTAATGGGGCAACAGGAAGAACGATCTTATCTGACAGAAAAGTAAGTACACTCAGAAATCCACATTAGAACAGCTCTTTAGCCTCATATGTTGCGTTCAGGAATAGAAAAGCTCCACTGCAGTATATGTAGTTTCTAGTGAAGAAAACCAAATTTTAGTTACCTCTGCTGCAATGACTGTAGGCTGCTTCCTTTCATAGGAATGTTAAGAGCGCACTATGAACTGCAAACCATTTAGTTGATTTTGATGTGTTTTCAGGATGGCTCTTCCAGTTCATGGAGAAACCTCTGGTTCCCCTTTAAGCCTTTACCAGTCTGCAGCAGTGAAGTTGAACCAGTCTCCCTTTTTTCACTTTTTCTGTAAAAGTATTTTTCCAGTCATTTTCCGGCAAGAACTGGAAAACCACAGTGCCAAGGGAACATTGTCTCACACAGTGGGCAAAAGCGGAAGAGACAGAAGCTAATTTATTTACAAATGTTATGAGAGTCTGTGATATCAGTGGGTGTAATACAGCAGAATCAGGAAAGAATATTTTCACCTCTACTTTAAACTCAAGAAATCTGAGTATGCAGATGCTTACGAAAAAACCAAACAAAAATACATTAAAAACTGCATACTGGTTAACCCTAAGATTTATCAAAAGCCATTAATTCTTCCCTACCTTCAAATATTTGGCCTGCTTATAAACAAAATACTTTGCTCAGCTTTGGTAGCAAATATTGTGAGATTCCACTTACATGGGATCTCAAGCCCTGCTTCTTTGAAGCAATTGCTAATATCTCAAATATCTTAGCATATTAAGTATCTCTCATTTGTAGGCACAAAGGAAATCCAGGTTCTTCACATACTTTCCACTATCTACATGAATTGTTTCAGTATCCCTGTGAAATAAATAAAGAGACTGTTGCTGTGGAGAAGTAGGTGTTGAGTGACTAGATGTAGATACTTAGCCTATATTTAATACCTGGCACCAAAAAGAAAATATATGATTATATGCGTCATTGATGGCACATTGACTACTACAGTTGATGAGGCAGGCAGGTTAATGTGTACCTTGCTACACTTCAACAAACAAGACCACTGTGAAGAGATGCTAGTGAAACTGTGAGACAGGAACACTGAGGATGCTAAAACATAACAACAAAGGTTGGAGTCTGGACTATATAGATAAGCTTCCTTTCAATTCAGATTTCCTTCAGAGGGAAGGAGCTTGCTAAGATTTTTTTATTCTTTAGTACAGAATACTGAACATGCTGAAAAATATTTTTTTCAGAATACTGAAAAAGTTATGCCTTTCAAAACTATCTGCTAGACAGAAGAATTCTCAGATTTGTACAATATGCTTATTCAATGATGAAGTAATTATTTTTTTGACTTACAGTGTCCTCTCATTTTCCAAATCATTCTAAATTTATTCAACTTTTTAAAAAGAGCTGATAATTGGTTAGTAAAAAAAAAAAGAGAGAAGATTCTATCCTACAACTAAGGACCTACAGTACTGATAATGTGACTTTAAATGTGAAAACTGAGGAAGGTCAAAGAAATATTTTCATTACATTACAGTGCAGTTACTTGAATCAAAAAAAACTTGTGTAGTCTCAATAGGGTTTTGATGTATCTTCTTATAAAAAGTGATGGCTAGCAAGAATTTGGATTCAATGTGGATACGACAGCTAGCATTAAATAGTAGTTTACATTTTCTTGACTTATTCTGCCTGATTTTTTAAAAAAATTTCTACAAGGTTTAGATTCCAAACATTTCACCCTTAATTTTGAAATTTGTAAGTTTTATTTAAATAGTACATCCTGTGAAGTATTATCACATATTGACTACTTTATCCTCTTTTTCTCTCATTTCCTAAATATAAGCCCAAGTAATTTATTTAGATATATTTATCATTTCCATCACAGCTTCTAGATTCTTAATGATTTAAATCCCACCAGTTTTAAAGATGCTTAATATTCTTACTCATTGCTATAAATCACTATTCTGTTGGTTGGGTAAACTGAACATGTTCTGAGCATTAAATGTTTACTGGTTATTTATAATTTAACAGCAAATCTAATCTAATGAGAAGAAGCCTCAAGGAAACAAGTATATTTTCTTTCTGAGAGGCAAATAATTTAAGAATTATTTCAGTGTTAGGTCATTCACTAGTCATGATCCTGATTTAAATATGTAAACTTTCTGATTGTAAACAGCATTATAAGATTTACTGTTACTTTATTCTTCCCTTTGAATCATGTAACTACATATTATTTAGATATCTTGGAAATAAGGAAGAAAAGATGCGAAATATTTCATTATAAAATGCACAGTTCTTTTCCTCAGATATGACAAGTCTCTAATTGCTCTGCTACCAACCAGGATGCCTAAGAGACTGGAGCACTGCTGTTATTTATTTGAAATCTCATGGATTCAGTTTTAATAGGACAGATAAATAAGTCAGAAAAGACTGAAAGATCAAGCTAGCTGAAAATTTACACTTTACTGCTGGAGTCCAACAAATTACTAGTCAAAATTTCAGTTTCTTTAAACAAACAAAAAAAATACAGCATAAAATAAACCTAAAGTACTAACGTGAGTATAAAAAAGTTTGGAATTGAACTGCTAGGTAATGCAGTTTATAATATAATACTTGTCTGTTTATTGTGTTTATTGGTGGTAAAAACAAATTTTGATTATATGTTATGAAAAGGGGCTCACCAGTATTGGAATGCCATTGTGTAAGATGCTGTGCGAATGGTGACAGACACAATAGCGTATTGCCTGATGCTACCTACACTGTCCAACAAAAATTATTTCTATGCTTTTCACAGAATGTTAGGGATCAGAAGGGACCTCGAAAGATCAGCTAGTCCAATCCCTCTGCCAAAGCAGGAACACCTAGATGAGGCTACACAGGAAGGCATCCAGGCGGGTTTTGAATGTCTCCAGGGAAGGAGACTCCACAACCTCCTTGGGCAGCCTGTTCCAGTGCTCTGGCACCCTCACTGTGAAGAAGTTTCCTCTAAAATTTAAATGGAACCTCCTGTGTTCCAGTTTATACCCACTGCTCCTTGTCTTATCATTGGTTGTCACCGAGAAGAGCCTGGCTCCATCCTCATGACACTCACCCTTTATATATTCATAAACATTAATGAGGTTGCCCCTCAGTCTCCTCCAAGCTAAAGAGACTCGGCTCCTTCAGGCTTTCCTCTTAAGGGAGATGTTCCGCTCCCTTCATCATCTTTGTGGCTCTGTGCTGGACTCTCTCCAGCAGTTCCCTGTCCTTCTGGAACTGAAGGGCCCAGCACTGGACACAATATTCCAGGTGTGGTCTCACCAGGGCAGAGTAGAGGGGGAGGAGAACCTCTCTTGACTTACCTACCACCCCCCTTCTAACATACCCCGTGATGACACTGGTCTTCTTAGCCACAAGGGCACAGTGTTGGCTTATGGCCATCCTGCTGTCCACCAGGACCCCCAATTCACAAGTCATATTTGCATGAGGTTCCTTGGGTATAGAATGATAACCTTGTTACAGGGGCTATAATGTTCCCAGACAAAAAATTCCTTATTGCAACAAGCAACTATGAAACACTTGTCTATTGAAACAAAACAGGTTCTGGGGTGGGAGGGTAGCAAATAAGCAAAGATATGACAGTATCTGTATTAGCTGGTAAGATTTTTGAGATAGACACTGTGGCAAAATTGTTGGTGTACCAAGTTTTTTAATCCTTGTATATATTACTATTGGATATTTGGCCTCTGTACTTCAAAAAATATTTAGACTATGTGGCCAACTGAATGGATTATGTACTTTCTCTTACTTTCTCACTCTTTAAAAGATGAAAATTTGGAACAACCCTGGTGGGACTGGAACCTGTTTCTTTCAAGCAACCTTTTGTTTTGAAGTGGATGCTTAAAGAACTGAAGTCAACCCCTTAAATGTCCAGTTTGGGATATCTTACATGACCTCCTAGGAAACTGACTCTCATTCTACAACCATCAGCATGCAGCCTCAAAATTTTACTTATATACTTGGAAACACATGGATTATGCCTGGAACCATCCTTCTCAACTTTGTCTGCTCCCACTTTCTGTATCATTGCTCTTGAGAGACAAAATAAATTTAAATATGACCCATTCCTTTGCTGAACTACTAGCCAATTCAGTCTGGCAGCAAGATGCATACTTCAAGTCAGAATTGTCCAAATGTGAATAATGAATTCAGAAGCATTTATTTTCAGAGATGATTTTTCAGTTGTGTATATTTAAAAAAAATCTTGGCTATGAACCCAATGAGTAATTTCTTTAGAGTTTTTCTAAACTAATCTTATTTTTATAGACAAAAGTGTCAGCTTTGCAGACATTCAGGACTATATAGCTAGGTGTTCGTACTTGTAGAACACAGTATAATGGGTGCCCTTCCTTGGCCACATAGCCATGGCAAGACACAAAGCAGACCTTCTTTTTACAACATAGAGGAACACATAATTATTTATATCTTTCCTTAGTGGACCACCACCGTGGTCAAACTAGATACCAAGCTGTGAAAACACCCTTGACTCATATTAAACCCATGTTTAGACAGTGGAAGATGTAATTTTAATAAGCCTTACCATGTCCATGTGTTTTATTTATTAATGTCACTTTAGTAACCATAAGTCTATCACTTGGAGCTGTAGAAGCTGTGCTCTGTGTAACTTCAAGTGAAACACTGCCTCTACTATCTGCATTTCTTAAACTAGTTTTTTTTTAATAATAAAGTATTTCCAAGAAAACACAAAACATGGTTGATTATAATCTAAAAAAGACTTCCATTCTGGATTTATGTCTTATTCTGAGCATGAAATGGTGCTGGCACAGGCAGCCTGTAAGAGAAGGGCAGGATGTGAAAATCTCCCTTTCATTACGAATGGACTTGTCTGTCTTCTAGCTGTGGAATGCCAACAATGAGAACAATTGGTGTCCCTCTGGCCAGTTTTCAGACAGGGACAGATGAATGGAAGCAGCCAAGAAATTTCTGAGTGAAGAGGAAGGAATTCATAGCTGTTAGAAACAGGGAGCCTGAATTTGGAAGTTGCAAGTATGACCGAAACACCTGTTTTCAAGCCGAAATCTTATTAAGAATGGAAACTGAGGGGAAGAGATGCAATAAATGGTGAGAAATTCCTGTTCACTGCAACACTTTCAAAGACAAGTCTAGGATGGAAAAGCTCTCTACCTAAAACTTTGGCTCAGATGAGGTAAAACAGTAAAAATCCCTTTACCTTCATCCCTGGATTATTGCCCCTCTTGGACAATTCTAAGATTTTAAGAGCTGGAACAGGGCATACTGAGTAAAACTTAGGCAAAAGCCTTAAAAATGTCACTATAATAAAATGATATTAGCTTCATGACTCTAGCAGACTTACCTCAAAGGGATTTTAAATTAATTTTCCTTCCCTATAGTAAAACCAATGCATTGCAGTGAATTCCTTGTCCTTCCTGCAGCCAGCGTGACAAAGCTACTTTGTAAATGGGGTATGTGCCATAAAGGCCTGGATGGCAAAGGTTACAGAGAGAGACTGCTGCTTACTGGCCCTCAGATCTGGTTAAAAGAAAAACATCTTGTTTTCTTCAGTGTAGCTGGGGATGAGTGCATCAATTTGGTTAATGAAAGTATAGGTCTGAACAATAGCATACAATTCAGACTCCATATCACTGTCATATCTCCGAATTTCCAGGTTCAAGTTCCTTATCTCATGGCCAGTTTCATGAGTTGTGTGATCCTATTCAGTTTTTGCCCCTTTGATATTAGCAACATCAACAACAAATTCCCCTCTTTAAATCAGATTTTTTTTTTTTTCTTAATTTTAAGAACAACAAAGAACACGTGTCAGCAGTGGATAAGACACGAGCCAAAGTCTACAGGCTTCTGGCACTGTGGCTCAGTTTCTTCCAGCTGAGAAGTAATAATTTGACACCTCTGAAGCAGCAGGACCTCATACCCTGACAACTGCAGCCTTGTTCTACAGCTCTAAGCCATTCAAACACATGACAAAAATCACAGTCAGCAACATCCATAGTAGATTTTTTTCCCACCTTAGCAGTTCTTTCTTTCCTCTGATGTGGGCTTGGAGATAGACTCTGCGGTATCACTGTTAAGCTTTTCATTTATTTTTCCACGCTTACCCACACAGAAGGAAACACTCCCTTTTAGATGCCTGTCCAAATTATTCAAGAATACTTTTGACAGCTGCCAAGTAATTTAGAATGGTACCTTCTTAACACCTTCTCAAAACAGATCTGACAACCCAGAAGAGTAGAGCTTACCCCCACTTTTAACCATTCTGTGCATGCTGAATTTACCAAAGCTATTAATTTCACTGAAGCACAGTTTTTTTCTTCTTAGTTGGCTGAAGGGGCTTCATGTTACTCTCAGCTAGAGTGAACATTGCCATTTACAAATTACTATAGTTTTTCTCCACTTGGCACCACAAAAAATTGTACTGTGGCTGATAAGACCTTAAAAGAATTGGGACTGTTTTAAAGGATACAATTACTTTCAGAGGATGACCCATTAAAATACTCGATGGGTTTTGCAAGAAACATACAAGCTACTGAACTTGTCAAACCAAAGTCTTGCTTTCAAGGGCTTGCTTGTATCACTTTTAAGTTTACAGTGCAGGAAATATGAATTTACGCAATTGGTTTAATTCACCTGCCTATCTGGGTTACCCTTCATTTTAGGAAACATTTTTTCTTGCTTTGATACAGAATAATCTACCAGAAAATAAGATGTGAGGCTAGCTGACTCCTTTTGCAATGCTGAGAAGTGGTCCATGGGCAGAGCAGGAAAATCCTGGCACATGTTCAGAATCAAGGCTGTCAAAGAAGTTGGCTCACTACCATTAAATACTGATAAAACATGTAACTTCAAAGGGAGCTGTCACAATGATCCAGTTAGAGAGCATATATCCAGGAATGCTTTTAGATGTGCAGCCTTCTTTTAGTGTATGTGGCCATGAGCAGAAACCCTTGGAGACATGAGTATTTGATTCAGAAAACTCCCTCAAAGTGAAAATAAAATAAATAAAATAAAATAAAATAAAATAAAATAAAAAAGCAAGCTCCCTCACTAACCTAAAATGTTATGGCCCTGTGAAATGCATGGATATATAATACCTAGGCAGCGTAAACCATCTGTTCATTATTATGCATAAATACTTCTCTCAGCACTAGACATTTTAGAAAGTAGATTAAAAAAAAAAGCCCAGAGCACTGTTCAAAAAAAAAAAAAAAAAAGAAACAAAACAAACAAAAAAAAAACCCAAAAGGAAACAAACCAAAAAAACAAACAACCAACAAAAACTCAAAACAAAAAGCAGGAAGGACCTGTCATTGCTGCATCAGTTAGCTAACCTTTCTACCTTATCCCTCACTCCTAAGCCTCTGTTAACTATGTGTCCAAGAAGTGGGGGAAAAATAATAATAACATATGTATATATATATATTAGTAAGGAGCAGGCTCAGGCAGGCTTACATTTAGTTTGTGGCATAGTCAGTTTGTTGAGCAGGCCTCTTTCTCTGAAGGAAGCTGACACTTACAGGTTGGAAGAGTGGGGCAGTATTTTGACCTTCAGGCCAAGTCTCAAGAGCCTCAGATCCCAGTCTCAAATAGGAACACAAGTCTTAATTAGTGCAAAGGGTGTTGCAAATCAGAAATGTACTCCAAATTGACCAGTACTCCCTGACTACTACTAATGACAGCTGTAGAAAGACCAGAGACAGATAGGAAACTTCAGTTGTTCCATTTGAAGAGTTGTGACAGATCTCCAGGATCGGCTGATGATCTGTCTACCTTGTCTGCTCTATATGGAGTGTAGCTCTTAGAATTTATGGGTTTACTTCTGTTTCAAGCATTCAGTGTGGCACAGGGATATTTTTAAGAGCTCTGCAACATGGTTGGACTAGGCTAGTACTGGACCTTCATGAAACAGCTGAGTCAAGAGAAGTCAAGGAGAAGGGTTATCCATTCAGCAGGTGTGTCACCCTTCCCCTCCTTATTCACTCCTCACTCTGTTTCAGCATGACATTTGTAGGTATGATGTTGTTTAACTACAAGTCATGGTCTAGTCAGATGTTTTAAAGGCACAAAGAGATCATTAATATTAGCAAGATGGGATTTACCTTCCTTTCTAATCTCACTCACAGATAAAGTCGTACTACCTAATTAGATTGCTTCTCTCATTCAAGAACCCAGAGACCCTGACTGAAGAGGATCTTCATTGTCACAGTCTCCAAGGAACACTGCCTGCATTTCTAGTAACTACTATTAGTGACAAAAAACAACTGAGGCCTCCTTTTCTTTCATTATGTCAAATATTTTGTGTTTCTTTCATTTTCAAACTGCCAGTACAAAACCTAGAGAGTACACTCTTTGGAAAAGCAATGTTACATCGTTGTTGCCTTTGACCAATGGTCACTCACTCTTCCTACCTACAGACACATGTCCTAGTCTATGACTACAAGCCTTTAGAGGCTGCTGCTAGGTGTACTTGCTCTGACATCTTGGCTGCATCACAGCTTGCCTTTAACCAGATAAGATGTTCTTTGCTATGTGTTTCAAGATGTTGCATTCCCATTGACTGCAATTGGGTAGATTCTTCATGAAAACCTACTGATTTCAGTATAATGAATCAATTTTTTTATTAATACATACATTCTTATTCTTCCTATAGCAGTGATCCCTCACTACTGCCATATATGCACACCAAAATCTGACACAAGGTGGTAGTGAAGAGAAGGGAAAGAGGAGAGAGAAAGTATTTGCAAGTATTGTAGATATAAAATATGTCATATGTTTTACCTGTGGAAGGCTCACAGCAGGCTGGAAATTAAGAGTCCAGCAATATGAATAAAGAAAACGATATATGAATTTTAAATCGTGTTCAAAATTTTGAAAAGGTTGAACCAGAAAAAATGCATTGATTAAGGAATAGTGTGGGACTCAGTGTTCTAGACATTCCCAAGAAGTGAGTTTGGGTTAGGATGAGAAGCATGATCACAGAGAACTACAAAATGAAAACTAAATCCTTACAGCCACATTTGAAATAAGAACTCCATGATGCTAAAGCTACTATCTCTTTCATAAAAGATCGTGAAGGGGAAAAGAAGGGAGAGGGAGAGAAGCATATGCCATCACCAGCAGAAGGGGATTGCCTCAGCAATGCTCTTAGCAGCTTTTCTAAGCTAGCCAATGACTTGGAACAGCTACATGCCGCCTAAAACTGGGAACCCGTGCAAATGTGACGAGATAAAGCACATATTCTCCACAGAAATCCAAGTAAATCTGCATGAAAGAGAAACATTTGTATTTATGCAACCAAATAATGAGTTAGGCAATAGGTATACCTGAGGCTGAGGGTACATTTCCTAGGCTTCTAAAAACAGATCTGATAGATCTGATACAGGCTGATATCCTGTGCAAGGTAATGGGGAAGAAATCCTCCTGAAGACGATTACCTAGTGCTCCTCCAGCAAGGAGCAAAGCTGAAATAACTTATGGACTTCTTTCCTTTTGTTTTCAATACATAGATCACGTTAGAGAATAAAGTTGAAAGCAGGGAACTTTGCTGTAAGTAAGTTGTAACTATTTCACTTGAGAACAGCTAGTTCTGGCATGCCAGAATGCCTGATGAGCCATAAGCAGATTATATAAACAAAATTTGGTTTGTTTGTTTTTTAACTTTTCCCAGCCTCTGCTACAATCCTTGCCATTGCAGATTCCCTGGTAGCAACTTGCTACCAGGATGGACCACTCAGTGGATAAGGAATTAGCTGGATAGTCACACTCAAAGATTTGTGGTCAACAACTTTATGTTCAGGTGAAGACCAGTGATGAGTGGGGTTCCTCAGGTCTGTATTGGAACCAGTGTTGTTTAACGTCTTTGTCAACAACATGGACAGTAAGATTGAGTGCACCCTCAGCAAGGTTGCCAATGACATCAAGATGTGTGGTGTGGTCAACACGCTGGAGGGAAAGGATACCATTCAGAGGGACCTTGACAGGCTTTAGAGGTGTGCCTGTGTGAACCTCATGAAGTACAACAAGGCCAAGTGCAAGATCCTACATCTGAGTTGGAGCAATCCCAAGCACAAATACAGGCTGAGTGGAGAATGGATTGAGAACAGCTCTGAGGAGAAGGACTTGGAGATGCTGGTTGATGAGAAGCTACACATGACCCAGTAATGCGTGTTCACAGCCCAGAAAACCAGTCGTATCCTGGGCTGCATCAAAAGATGCATGACCAGGAGGTCGAGGGCGGTGATTCTCTCCCTCTACTCCACTCTTGTGAGACCCCATCTGGAATACTGTGTCCAGGTCTGGGGACCCCAACATAAGAAGGGCATAGGCCTGTTGGAGTGAATCCAAAGGAGGGTGTTGGAGCACCTCTCCTGTAAAGAAAAGCTGAGAGAGTTGGCATTGTTCAGCACGGAGAAGAGAAGCCTGACTGGAACCCTTATATCAGCCTTCTAGTACCTAGAGGGGATCTAGAGGAAAGCTGGAAAAGGACTTTTTACAAGGACATGCAGTGAAAGGACAAGAGGCAATGGCTTTAAACTGAAAGAGGGTAGATTTACACTAGATATGAGGAAGAAATTATTACCACAAGGGTGGTGAGACACTGAAACAGGTTGCCCAGAGAAGTTGTGGATGCCCAGCCTCTGGCAGCGTTCAAAGCCAGGTTGGATGGGGCTTTGAGCAACCTGGTCTAGTGGAAGGTGTCCCTGCCCAGGGCAGGGGGCTTGGAATAAGATGATCTTTAATGTCTCTCCAATCCAAACCAGTCTATGATGCAATTCTACGATATCATTCTAGGATATGCATACTGACCACTTAAAGGTAATTAAAATGCATCTGCAATGAATACATTCTTTGAAGTGAATGGTCCCTTAGATGCTTACATCAGTCAGTACTGCTTTATGTGCTAGTCCTCATTCCAGGAGTGATAGACATGTGGAAGTCCTTGCCAAAGAGGGTCATTGAAACAAAAAGTTCAAGTGTACTTCAAGTTCATTCACTCAGAAGAAGATTGGACAAGCATACAGAGGAGAACTCTGTTGCTAACTAGACAAAGTACATCAGATTCAAGAGCTATCTTAAATTGGAAACAGTCAGAGACTGGGAGAGCATTTGGTGAAAGTATAGTACAACTTGATCTTGGCTTGGCTGCTGTTTCACATCTTTTTATAGCTACTGTTGGAGACTGGGACCTTGTTAGACTGTCTCAGATGACTTTTAGTACAGTCATTCTTAAGTGGTCAGACAAACTTGAAAAGCAACTTGGATTCTCTGGAAAGGAAGGTATAGCATTACTGTATAGACAACAATCGGGGTTACATGATGTAAGTTAAGACTGAATGGAGTTCATGCAAGAACAATCGGACTGCATAAATCTGCAGGATCTTACTGGCATCAAGGATCTTCACTAGTTTACCACAGCTCTGTGCAAAATAATGTGCTGCTTTAAACACTTAATGTTCTGTACTGAACTAAGCAGATGAATACATTAATAAATTATTTAATTAATGTCTTGGGTATCCCCAATAAACATTTAAAATGGTTAATGGAAGTGCTTTTTACTTCTGGATTGAAAGTACTAAAAGGGCTGACTCTGAAATATTTGAGAAGTTTGGTTTGTATTAATGTTTAAAGGTTGGATCCTTATCCAAAACTTTTTGGATATTTTTGGGCAGTGAATTGTATGTGAACAAGTTTTGCTGTGTGGTTTGTAGGCCTTATGCTTGGCAGTGTTAAAATTACCACAGGAAGAACTTTTTCTCATGGCATTTTGGCTTCCGGTCACAAGCATAGCCTGGAAGTCAAGAGGCGTGGGAAATTGAAATCAGAGGGGAAACAGTTAACCAGAATTCTGTGAAAAGGCTTTTGATTCACTGGAAATTATGGGAAGATCAATCCTTATTGTATCCAGATCCATTCTCCCATGCCTAGTAAATTACAGGATTAGGTCAACAAAGTTACACATATAAAGAGACACTAAAATGTCTCAGGTCTTTCTGTTTGTTTTCTGAGGATTTTTCTCCCACTCTGTAGCCTCTGAACTAGGTAAGACAAACTGTTAATTCCCTGGGTAACAGAATCCCAATTGCTTCTCTTGGGAAACGATGTCATCATTAATTGTGCATAGCTCATAGCGCCTTGATGCTGTTGGTTTTTTTTCCCTGCTATTTAGCAATACTAGTTAATTTCATGGTTGTTCAATCTAGTTACTCCTCTGAACTCTTTCTGATTTTATGGATTTACAAAATAGCATAAAATGAATATATGATGTGCCATAGACTATACACTCAATCTGAGCTAAATCAGGCAACAGAACCCGGTTTCCCAGTTTTCAGACAAGTGTTTTAATTTCAAGTTTACCCACATTCTGTTGGAAGTGAAGTGGTCCAGATTGGTCCATACTATTGTTCAAAACCACATTAGATTTGGAAATCAGAGGCTTGGAAATGAGGTGTGTTGCTGCATCCCCAGTGTATCCTCAGAGCAGTAGTAGTTCTTTCCAGTGTACTGTCCCTTCAGGCTCTGACCCCTCTGTATGAAGATACACAGACCTTGGTGCTCCATTGATCTTGTCCCATTCCAGCCTTTCTCTAACCACTTATAGTCCCCTTCAATTCTATACATTTTCCTGAGAGAAGATTCACTTCATCCTTAGCGCTGATTCTCTTGGTATATTCAAAGGTTGCCACAGAGTAGCTTCTCTATCGGGGCTCAGATCATTCTGGGCCTTCCCTTTATGATCCCCCACTTCTGTCTTTTATTGAGAAGGAAAACAATGTCATGCTAGAAAGTGAGACAAAGAGGAAATTAAACCTTCAAGTTGAAGTTTAATTGACACTTGAAATAAAAAGTGTGAACTCTTCAGTCATATAATCCAGGTCACTTGACAAGCTTGAGTTTTCAGTCTGTACTATGTGCAGTTCTGGGCGCTGCAGTATAAAAAGGATATAAAGCTACTGAAGAGTGTCCAGAAGAGGGTCACAAAGTTGGTGAAGGGTTTAGAGGGTAAGCTGTATGAGGAGCAGCTAAAGTCACTGGGTTTGTTCAGCCTGGAGAAGAGGAGACTTAGGGGAGACCTCAGTGTGGTCTACAGCTTCCTCACAAGGGGAGGAGGAAGGCCAGGTGCTGATGTCTTCTCTCTGGCAACTA
This sequence comes from Nesoenas mayeri, assembly GCF_963082525.1. Taxonomy (NCBI): domain Eukaryota; kingdom Metazoa; phylum Chordata; class Aves; order Columbiformes; family Columbidae; genus Nesoenas; species Nesoenas mayeri. The sequence goes on from NC_137541.1 coordinate 69,799,066, forward strand.
ATGATAGAACCCGAGGGAATGTCAGGAAGATGTGCCAGGGGACATTTAGGTAGGACATTAGGAAAAGATTCTTCACTCAGAGATTGGTGGAGCATGGGAACAGGCTCCCCAGGGAGGTAGTCATGGCTCCAATATTACAGAAGCAATTGGACAAAGCCTTCAGACACATAGTGTGAATTGTGGGGTTGTCATATGCAGGAACAAGAGCTGGACTTGATGATCCTTGTTGGATCCCTTCCAACTCAAGATGTTCTGTGTTTCTATGATCTGAGGTAGCAGACTATATCAGAAGGGATTTGCATGTTTGGTTGTCTGTTGCTCAGCACCCCTGGCCCACATGGCATGCACCTACTTGGTTCAATAAAATGAATCACTTGAAGAGGTGAGATATCGCTTTTCATTTTTGAGAAGTGGACTTTAGGTTTGGAAAAGTATACATTGATTTAGATTCAGATTTACTGCCACAAGTATGTAATCTGAAAACCCAGGAAAGAACAGTTGATTTAACCTTCAAACATTGTAGTCACTTTTGTTCTGTAGAAAGTAATGCTTTATTGCTATTTGGAAAAAGAAAAAGACAGCTGAGTAAGTAACAGAGTCAGTCTTTGTCTCTTCTGAAAAACAAACAAACAAACAAACAAAAAGCTGCATACTGTGTTAGGGAGAGCTAACTGACATGAATTATTCAAAAGCCATAAAAATGGTCCAAGTATAGTGACTTCACCTCATATATGAATTGAAAGAGAGTGAAAACTAAAGGAGCATTTCAGTAAAGCTGACTAGATTTTGCACTATATCCAAGGGTTTCTCTTCAGCATATTGACCTAATCAGATCCTATTCAACCCTGTACTTCCCCACATGAGAGCATTTTCTGTTACATCCTCAAGCTGTTGGAATCAGCATAAATCCCTGACTGCAGGCTTCATTGATCCAGAATAAAGGAAAGCATTGGTGCAATATTATGCAATGACTATTTTGCTTAGGAAGTCTTGAATCCTTTTGATTCAAACCAGTTAGTATTTGTCTGTCTACTGGATTTATTGCAACAGCCATCCTTTAAGAAGGATTTTCAGGGTGACTGGATATTGCTCATTAGATGCAGGTGAGATAAGTGGGTCTTCTCTGTTGGGCAGAAGGTGGGGCAGAGGGAGGGTTTGCTGTATGGCTTGTTTCATTCTAGTGACCTGTGGCAGCTGGAAATACTGGTGTGTGGAAAGCACTGCTTAAGTGAGATTTTAATCTTTACCATTGCATTGACATTTTGGGAGAGGCACCCTTTCAAATTTATTTGTTATAAATCAGCTACCTATATATGAAAATAGTATTCAATTAGAAATTATCTATTTTCTTCAGCAGACATATGAGCTCTGGTTTCAGAACATCTGTCTTAATCTGTTTATCTTCACAGATATCCAGAAAGTTTTACCACAGGAAACAGATATACAGAGATTAAATACCTTTCCCAAAGTCATATATGAAGTCTGTTGCAGAGCAAGGAAATTAATACACATCTCCTGAATCCTTGGCTACTATCTTAGCAAGGTTTATTGTTTTTATTTTGTTTTGTTTTGTTTTGTTTTTTTCCTGCAAAACAAATCTTATGTTTGAATTTAAATTTCCGGGTGAATTTCAAGTCTCACTGGGAGTCCAGCTTCATACCTTTAGTAGGGCCACTGTAAATTTTCTCCAAAGCTCTTCTGACTCAGAAAGTGGAAAAACAAAGTAGGTCTTTTATGTAACTGTATCAAGGGGCAACTTAGCAGCCAAGCCTTTCAAGGAAAGTGGATTTCCCTTGTGTGTTCTGGCTTATAAATTCTGCCTCTTTTATTTTAGGAGTATAATTGCTGCACCTTCCAAAACACTACACAAGAAGCCAACTGCAACAGTCAGTGTCTTGTGTGCCTGTGAATGACTTTGGCCAATGCAATGAAAGAGGAGTTGGTATCAAATTAATGGAAAGAAAAGAAAGAAAAAACCAAAACAAATGGGTTTAATCACTACAAATAACTCACTTTTGGCAAGAAATCATCTGTTGGGTATACATAAATGAGTCATTTTGTTTCTATGATCCCTAATCAAAAGGGATAATTGGACCCTTCCAGATGCTGATTCAGTCCTCCTGAGATAGGTTTCTAAAATAAGTGTGATGAATCATTTTCTAGCAGCTCTTGTCTCCCTTCACTGAACGTTGAGGAGCTTACAGTAGATACATGACTTTGACATGAAACAAAACCCAAACATTATTTGTCTTGTGTATGTGCCAGTTCCAAAGCTTTTCCTAAGACTTAGGTAAAGCAATTAAAGCATCTTCCTGTTTCTTAAGTCTGACTTACTCCTGTCACGTGTTCATCTGTAGATTGCCTAAGATTGAAAAAAAAAAAAAAAAAAATCACGAAGGAACTTCCAAAAACTTTGAAGTATGCAGAAGACTTTACATAAATATCACTTCTTGGATGTACATATGATTAAATTCCTCATAGAATCTTTTGAATCAGTTGTACTTCTTCTTCAGTCAGCTAACAAAGGAAAGTGATAAACATGAAGTAAAATTGGAATCTTCCTTGAAAAGACACTGTGTTGCAGAATCTTTTCCTTCTCCAGAAATTACTGTTTGTCACTTGTCAATACAGAGAAAGAACTACAACATTCGTAAATAGATGAGGTGTTACATCCTTTTACTAGGTCATCAGTATCCAACTGCGTCTGCCGCCTAATGTGAGAGTTCTTAAGCTACATGATGCAAATGAAAGGAAGAAGTTGCCTCTAATTTCTTTCCACTTTCCAATAATTTCTTTTATCCTCAGGTTTCTTTCCACCCAACATAATCATTTTTTAAGATACCCATTTAGGACATTTTTAACTTCAAAATCTTTTTTCAGCTGCACGTTTAGAGAAGGAATATTTTACTATTATAATTTCCGATGTCTATCACAACAGCACCTGGATATTTCAGGAAACTAAAAGAACTACTTCTTTGAGTTACAGTTCCTCCCTAATTCAGAAATCCTTCCAATCAAATGATCAGCAGGAGAACCAGGCTATGAGTGTGAGTATACAAGGTTCATGCATCAGCATTCATGCGCACAATTAGTTAAAGAATAAGCATTGCCTGGAAGCATAAAGTAAATGAAAAATATAACTGATAACAGTACCTGCAATAGAAAAGCTCAACTGCTGCAACATTGAAATACAGTTCTATCCTGTGACACTAGGAATCTCATTCCTGCTTTGAAAGTCTGCATGTTTTTATAGAGATCTAATATTAAATGAATCTTTGAGGAAATTTCTGCAGGAAGGCACTAAGGAAGAATGCAATTCTTCTGGTTTAAGTCTACAGACAGCTGAAAAAAAACCCCATATTTTTTTCTACAAGTGTGTAACTATAGAACATCGTGCTTTGCTACTAGCTGTTTATTTTGCAATAACCCTATTCTCCTACAGACCTCTTTCGGCTTATTTTCTTACATTGCTTACATTTTTTAACTTCCTTTCTTAACTGCTTTACTGGGCTGGTGCAGGTTCTTGTACATGAGCAGCACTGGGAGCCATTGGGCTACCTACACTCCCTCTGATGAACTCAGCAGTCAAGCTATTGACCCCAAAACATTCTCCAGCCTCAGGGCTCCCTTCTGTCAGTGTGAGAGCTGAGCTCACATCATTGGACAAAGACAAAACAGGAACCTTGCTTAAAATAGTAGGTGATGACATATTGTCTGCGATTTTATTTTTAACTAGGTCAACCTTGTGACAGTGAAAGTGATAGCTGAGATGTCCAATTAAAGTCATAAAGTGATTTGGGCTTGCTGATAAGGACCGTCTCTCTTCCAGCTGTTGCCAGAGTAACCCAGCCCAGAGTTACTTCAGACTCTGACCTTCCATCCATTCTCTAATACCTCCCCACAGGTTGCTTTGACCATGTCCACTGTTGCCTCTGCAGCATGCCTCAGTCCCAGTACATCTCTTCTGCCTGTTGTTCCTGTCCTGGCTGTCTCCCAGATTCGATCTAACTCATACAATCTCAGTAATCTCATATAACTACATGAAGGCACTTCTATATTAGAGGGTCCTTTGGAGTAAATATCACCCAGTTACTTGGTCTGCAGCACTGTGGATCACTCGAAGATGAAAGTGAAACATTGTAAAGCTGAATGGGGCTGGTAAATTATCATGCCTGGTGAAGAAAAAACAGACGTATGCAATACATATAACACACTTGGTTTTTCTTCATTAGTAAAGGAACAAGTTCATGTAGTTCTCTTTTTCAAAGAAAATATAGCATGTGCCACTTCTTTAGACTACAGACATTAAGCTGTGATGATTAAAGCAAACCAAACTTTTTACTTGAAGGAAAATATAATTTGCACCTAAGAATATTAAAGCAATTGTCCAAGGAGATCTCAGAAGCATTAATAAAGTTTATTTTTAAGAAAGACTAGCACATCAAAAAATTCTAGAGGCAATTGATAAGAAACAACTACTGATAGTAGTTGGGGAAATCAGGGCAAGTACACAATGAACCTGACACTGATCTTTGTCAAAATCACAGAGAGGCTGCTATGCAACACCTATCCAAAAGGAAGGAAGAAATTGCAGCATGAAGATGAAAGATATGCTGTCATAAAAGGCTTGGGCTTGTTTGCTGATTATTTAAGTTCTTTTCAAGACTATAGGGTTGATGGCTAGAGATAATTGTGTAGATATAATGTCTTTAGCATTCTATAAAGCATTTGATGCAGGCCTATGTGACTTGTTTTTTCATCTGAAAACTAATAAATAATACTAGAAAAAGTGAACATCAGTGTAGCTCATGTTAAATATTTCAAAGGTTAATGGATTACAGCAGTTTGGGGTTTTTTTTGAGTGTGTGTGGGCTTTGTTTGGGTTTGTTTGGGGGTTTTTGTTTGTTTGTTTTTTAAGAGCATCATCACACAGTACTGTTTCTCTTTGTAACCCATAAGGATCCTTTTTCTGGCTGAGTGTTAATTGATGTCTATATCAGAGATCACAAATATTGGCAGCAAAATTTAAAAATATGTACATTAAGAGCTACTGGAACTGCAAGTGGTATCAGAGACCATATTAACCTGGTTACAAATTAACAAAGGCCATATGGTAAAGTGGACTTAAGACACGTGCATTTTAAAAACCATGAACGAAGAATGGATATCATGCCTTTAAAACAGGCTAATTAGTAACTCTAAAAAAACATGAGGATTCTAGCAAATTATCATTTGTGAGTTCTGATGAGATGTTGAAACAGTTTTTGTACACATAATTTTGGTTACAAAACAAGGAGACTACTGAGTAGCAAAAGAAAAGGAATATTCCCCCTCTATCTGGTACTAGGGAGAGTTTTTTGGGAGTCCTCTATCCAGTTTGACATTTAACCTTGCCAAAGAATGTAGAAAAACTGGAATGTGTTAAGAAAGAGCTATGAGAATGACCCATGATCACAAATACTTGTCTCACAGTGTGAAACTGGTTTGGAAATATCACAGTTAGAAAGTAATTTCAGATAATAGATACCTTTTTTATCTAGCAGAAGATGACACAAATAAGATTCAGTGACTAGAAGTAACAGGGCGACAAATCAGCCATTGGGATTATGGTGCTTTCTCTCTCTGCCAAGAACTTGAAATCCAACCCAGACCTGGACACATGGGACCAGTCAGCCAGAGCTCTGGGCTTGATGCAGAAAATTCTGGGTGAGATGCTGTAGCCTTCACCATGTAAGAGTCAGAGCAGTTTATAATTTTCCCATCCTATGCATTTTTGAAACCTCTGAAAAACTTGGTTTACTTGTTGTAGAAAAAGGACCAGAGTTCTTGTGTCTCCAGAAGAGATGTGGCCATCCACTGAAGTGCAGTCAGCAGGCTGCACTGGAAGAGTGGAAGAGTTAGATGAGGAAGGTGCCCCACTGGATTGTTTACACTCGCCATATCTGTGGCAGACCTGAATGAGGTTTTAATGTACATTAAAATTATTCCGTAGGTAGTTATATACTGCGAAGCCAAAACATTTCCTTTCCTCCACCTCCCCTCTTCTGAGCCCTAAGGCTTTCATTTACAGTAGAAAAATGGAGCCAGTAAATCTATACTGTTCTATAAACAGGGCAGCACAATGTTAAAATTCTGGGCAATTTCTTGTAATCATATATACTTAGGGAAAATTTACATGGTCATTACGAGCTGCTCTTGGGCAATGGCTCTTTGTCAGTCTATAGTGATTAGCACATCAGTGCTGCCAGGACAAATTCTGTCAGCACCACAAGAAGCAATTTCATCAGATTTTTTTTTACACAGACTTGCAGCTCACACTGGCCCTGCAGCCTAGTAGACTATTTTTTTTTTTTTTTCCCTCTAGCCATGCAGTCTGACTCTTCAGATGGAAATTAAAACAATTTCAAGAATGAAGAGTTCTAGTCTGCTTCTAAAAATAGCCCTGATCTTTACCAGGGGATGTGATTCCATAGCCATGTGCAACAAAGGTGACCTCTTTGTCAGGTCTAGCCTGCAGCAGGAGGTGTCTGCTCCTGGTCTACTTTTACATTGGTTCAAAAATAAACAGCAAGTTCCTCTGGCTGGTGTCCCTTGCCAAAGGCAGGCAAGGAACATTCTGTACAAGGAAGCACTCTCACAATCATTTGAGGGGCCAACTCTAATGGAGTTAATTGATGCATCAACAACGTGTGTTAAGCATTAATGCTTTATTAATATGTTCACGGATTGCACAGCTACACATTATATTAGTGCACAGTAAACACAGTACCGTACATTTGGGACATGCTATGGACGTGAGTTGAAAGAGAATGCATTTACTTTTGCAAAATGGAGTCTTTGTGCTCGGATCTGAAACTTACGTAGCATGCCAGGGACACCAGAATATATCACCTACTTTTCTAAAAACAGTTGAATAAACCAGAAATGTGTGTGACATTTTACAGCAAAAAAAAAATCCTAATAAACAAAAGGTCATTTGAGTCCTATATGAATTTCATCCTTTAGAAAAACAAAACAGGGAAGGGAAAAATTTAAAGTTAAAGCAACATTAATGTCACTGCAATGTGAACATAATTGAAAATTAAACCCTGGTTTAGTGATCTTTATTATTCATGAATTAGAAAACTACACTACAGTACAGGCACGTTGGGAGAGTGAAATATTAGGTAAAGAACAGGGTGCCCTATTCCAGCAATGCAAAAGTTTTAGGTGGGATAAAACAAAAATGTATGCCAAAATATATTTTCTTTGTGAGAGAGATGCTTAGTGTTGTTAGGACAAGAACCTGGACCTGTATCTTTCATCTTGAAGCAGCACATACACCAAAGAAATGAGTGAAGTGTGAACACTGTTCATACTTCGTCCTGTCCCAGCTGTATCACCATGTTGTGATTAACAAATTCAGAGACATGGAATAACACTGCTGATAATGTCTGGGCTGAGGAGCCATCTTTTGGTTTTATGAGAGAAACATCAGAGGAGAGACAGTGCTGTGTCTCTCTGTTGTGGCTTTCCCCTGGCACAAGTTATCAGTGGTTTAGCTATATATTATGCAGTATGATGGTGGCCTCCATAACACTGGGCAAAGAGACAAAGTTGCTTGAGAGACAGAGCAGGATCTAAGGTTAGGGAATTATTTCACACATTAGAGTCATTAGCTGCTTTAAAATGAGTGGTAAGACCATAAGTGTTTTATTCCTGTTGTTGGCTTATGTAATAAAAGCTCATCTCCACACATGAAGGTGCACAGAAAAAACAGTAGGTAGGGGAACTCAACTAATACCCTGAAGTGGCAACTAGCTCAGGAGTCATCAGCCCATCAGTGGCTCATCTCCACACACAGAAAGGAGCAGAGAGACACAATGGCAGGTGGGGGTGCCCTGAAAACCTAGTCAGAGAAATGAACCTCAACCCTGGCACATCCCAGGTTTACCACTGGGAAGCATCAGACACATGGTCCACCAGTGACACCCATTATGTTCAATCACCCTGAACATCTCTCCAGGTCACCTCACAGACTGGGTGGGGGGCACTGCCTGGGGCTATGGGACACTTTACAGGATGCAGGGGAAGAACATCTTGGGATTGTAGAAAATTTGCTGTGGGATGTTAAGTGGAGGAAATGAAAGCCAGGAAAGGGAAAGATCAAGGTGGTTTGGGAAGGAGGAAGTGTGGAAAATAGGGAGAAAAGTGGACAAAAGGGGTTGGTCATGTGTAAACAGCTGCTTGTCAGTACACTTGTCTGGTCATGCCCTCTGCCTGATATGTACAATCTGTCCTGTTCTCTTGGTAAACTCCACTTTTGGGTGACAGGCTATTCTGTGTGGATGTGTACATATGGAGGTTCAAGTGCTAGCTACTGGAGAGAAGATCATGGATCAGAGGACCTTTGTATCCATGGTGCTGGCAGGTGCAGCATCTGAGGGTGTGCATGTCAGTGTGTGATCACTAGGGAGTATCACAAGCTAGATTAGGCATTGAGTGGATGAAGTGACCTCGGAGCCAGGCGTGTGTGTGTGTATCTGAGTGGAGGAGCCGGTACCTGAAGGACCTTGCTATCAGAGCATTGTGTTTGTCTGTGTGCCTGCCCCTGAGCAGAAGGCTACAGGGGAGACAGAAGGTCCAGGACCAGCTGCTGGGTGAACTGTGAGAGAGGCTGGTCTAGTGAGAAGGTCTATAAAGATAGGGTAGGCACACAGGTACATGATTAAAAACTGAATGAGCAAGAATAATGTTGATGTATTCTCAGAATACAGGGACAAGAAGACACCCATTGAATATGAAATGAAGCATTTTGTTTTTAAGTACAACACACTTCCTTGGGGAGCTCAGAGTAACAGTGTATTATTTGGGATAAGCAGTTACCAAAGAGTCAAAAATAAAAAGAACAAGGCATTAAGACTCCAGAGTTTCAGTCTTAAGGGTTAAAAGTCAACCTTTAACTAGCTAAAGTCAGATAAAATACTTTCTCCCTCAGCATGGTACATTGCAATTCTCCATTACGGACTTGACTAGCTCTCAGGACAGCTTGGCACTTCTTGTGGTGAGAACTAAGGTCTACTGTCCCTGTGAGTAGCAAGGTATCTCTCAGGTGCTACTAAAAGTTGGTGCCATCATTCAGACATTCATACAGAGAAACCAGGATAGTGAGTCTCTCCTCTGCCACAGTCTTCTAGTGTGATCTGAGGTCTGTTTTTTAATTTCTTCATACTGTGGTTTACCCATTTGTAAAGGGGAGATGTTGCAGCCCATCCTTAACTCACGTGTATTTTTTTGAGCCTGAAGTATGGCATGGTGAAGTGTTAAAAGCTATGCTACTAGGAATGACCCAAGTGGTAGGTAAAACGACCATCTACATAGAAAGCAAATTCTTTACCAGTGAACTTTGCAGAAGAAGGTGCTTGGACAGATTTAACACATAGAAAACTAGTTCCTCCATTGTTGATTGTTATTTCATGGATTTTCTTACCACTTTTTTTTCCATTTAGGGTTTTTGTTTGTCTCCATGTGTCCTGTCCCGCCTTCTACTTCCCATTTTTTCTGGCATTGAAGACACCATTAGACAGGCATTGAAGCCAGAGAATCCCAGATCTAAACTTCTTCAAAGACTGGAGGATGAAGGATGAAAACAGACTTTTGGCTCCCAAAATATAAGTTCAGCTGGGGATTCAAATTCCACCTAGTTTGGGATTGTGTGATTGTGAGATTCCAGTTCAAGTCCATCTCTCCAGTCATAAGGTGGAATTCATGACATTAAAATTCTTTCCACAGCACGAAAGGGATGTCATCATAAACACTGCATTATGACTTCCCTACAGGTTGGTGCAGAAGAAGAAACTATCCCAGGAACAGCAGAGACCTTTAAAAACATAGTCAGTAACAGAAAACATGGGAAAAACTCCAAAACACCTGCAGAAGAAGAAACTAACCCAGGAGCAGCAGAGACCTTTAAAAAACATTTTAGTAACAGAAAACAAGGGAAAATCTAAGTCTTAAAGAAACTCATTTGATTCTGGCTTGGCACTCTGTGCAAATCCCTGCATAAAGAGAAGTTTAGGGCAGAGATTTCTATGCTACCTCCTTAATTGCAGGCACAGTTTTGCACATAAACATTCTGAGCCTGAGATCTTGATGCAACCTAAACCAGGCCCTGATGCTTCCAAAGTATAGAGATCAATTATGAGAGTGTCATTGTGAGAAAGGCAACCACAGTAACATACATCTAAGCTCTGAATCTGGACATGGAAAAAATAACAAGGTAGAAACAAAAACAATGAAAAGAAACAGAGTCTGTTTTGGAGTCTTTCTAAAAATCATATGCAAGAATCCAGATGGAGAGAGTTCTGGATGCTGTTCATGCCTAACATGATCAGCAGATAGATGAGTGGCTTGGAGACATGAGAAGTGAGCTAGAGAAAGTGCCAGACTGCTAGCTGGGATTTCAAGGAGTGTTTGTGGTAAGCCACACTTCTTTTTTTTTTTTTTTCCTGTGGCCTTACTGCTGTTCTAGAGACCATGAATGGAAACTTAAGGACCAATTATTTAGGGGCTGATCATGGTTTCACAATAGTGATCCCATTTTCCAATCTGTAAGCTGCTTCCCTCTTAAGACTTATGAGCACCATTGGATCAAAAAAACAAGCCTGTCTCACTTCAAAAGGATCATAGCATGCAGACTACAGTATTAACAAAGAAAAGGGCTATACAGGTATTCTCTTCTCCCCAAGATTTAAACTTGCCTTGCAGTTATCCTCCAATTCTCCTCAGCCTTGACCACTCCAGTTTTTGAGCTGGGGAAACTCTCTCTCTCTCTTTGCATCTCCCTCCCATTCCCTTCTCCCTGCTGCTACTGACAACCCTCAGTCTCCCATTTTCTTCTCCAAGTGGACATTTTATGTTTCAGTGGTCACGTTCAGTCTGTGAGATTCAGCCCAGGCTTGCCCAAGTGGTTTAGACTCCTTCCTTTTCCCTTTCACCGCTGCTGTTATGTAAGGAGGCAGAATTTGCCACTTCACTGAAAGACAAACCCTGTAAAATTCCTGCTGTGAGTATGTGTGGTCAGGCTTTTGTCGACAAAAGTGGTGGTTTCCTATCCTCAGCGTTGTTGGAGTGCAGAGTAAAAAGGACGAAAGCCCAAAACGACATGCAATGTTTATGCTAGGCAAACCATCTCAACCCTTCTGTTGGTGTCAGGTGCGTTGACTCAGCAACAGACCTTTTTTTCTTATTTGCTCAAAGAAATAAGCTGCAATTACCATTTGAAAGATGATATCTCTCTTTTTGTTCTCTGGAATATCCAATACGTCTCCCTTCAACCATAAAAGACTTAACTTGTCCATCCCTTGCTACACAGTCTGTCCCAGCTTCTCAGCATGAGAGTAAGGTCTGGAAAGAATTATTTGGCATTCTGATTTGCAGCAGAACCTGAACTAACCCAGCAAGTGAGGATCCAATTGACCTGCAGCTTATGCTTTTTAATATGTTAAATATATATATATATCAAATGGGAAACACCAGGAAAAGGAAGGCTCACAGATGTTGGAACGGTGTTACAGAGCCCTAGGGAAAATAGTTCATTAAGGCTTGAATATGTACTGCAGGTGTCAGGTTGTTTTATAGGCTTGATTCAAAGCCATTAAAGTCAAAGAGAATCTTTACATTATCTTTGATGCATTTTGGATGAGGCCTATGAACATAGAGGTGCCTAAAGTGACAGCTTGAGCAGGACTGATAGAAAGTCATTAGAAAGTGACTATCATGTAAAGGGATTTTCAAGCAGAATATCCACAGAGTATTTCTAACTCTATATTCATACTGCAGGTTGATATGTAAGGTACCCCAGAAGAGTGCCCGGGACCCTGTGCCTTTTACTGCTCCAACACAAGTTACAAGCTGGGTAGGGAGAAAAGCCCTTTTCCGGTTGGATTTCCCCTTTAGCACAACTTTATGTGCTTGTATAATATGAAACAGCCTTTTCTATTTCTGTTCAAGCTCTAGAGGCTTGGATTTCCCCAAGAATTTTTGATTAACAGCTGAGCCTAAATCAGAACTGCCTGGGGTCTCCTTTGCCTTACTGACACATCATAATATCCTTTCATCTGTTATTCCAAGCCAGATCCTTATTATGTCAAGCTGCTCACGCCCTCTGAGAGAGAGCATGTCAATCCCTCTCCCTCTCTAAGACCTTACTGAGCTGTTTCAAAGCAGGACATCCACCATAGCAGGGAAAATCTTTTTGTTTGACTGATTCGGAACCAGACTGCAAAAGACTCTGGATTATGGGCTGCAGGCCAGAAGATGGATTTTGTTAAAGGAGGTCAGATTCTGTACACTCAGGCCCACTTCAGGCTTTACCTGGGTGGTTCAGGGGCCAAAACAGTAAAACCACACTTTTCACAGCATCTCATGTAAACTAAAGCACTCTGACAGCATTAATTAGGATCTGTATGTTACTCCTTTCCATTATTCATACAGAGAAAAGCCCTGACTGGTGAATAGGTTCAATTCCTGGTGCTGGAGGAGATGAGACCAAACCCAATAAAGCTAATTTACAGTTTTAAATGGGCTGCCATTTAGCCATCCTTAAATAAGCTGAATCACAACAGGCTTTTTTCTTCTATTTCTGGAGACTCAGTAAAAATCAGCAGTTTCTACAGGTACACTGGTGGAAGAAAGGCTAAAGGCCATGTGTATCCTTTGCTCAGTGGGTTAAGTGACCCAGTGACAAACTATAGGGAAAAATATGTGGTTTGTAGCACATATTTCATATGTAAGGCTTGTCCTTAAGCCTCCCAAGTTTCTGAGCCTCCTCACAATCTGTGGATATTAAGCAGTACTCACAGGAAAAGGAGTTGGGAATCACTTCACCCAACTGGATGTGCACAAGTCCATCAGACCAGACAGGGGGAATCTGAGGGTGCTAAAGGAGCTGGTTGATGTTATTGGTGGGCTAATTTCTGTCATGTTTGAAAGATGATGGCAACTGGGGTAAGAAAGATCCAGGAAACTTGTGGTTGGCCATCTTAACCTCAGACCTGGGGAAGGTCATGGAGCAAATGCTCTTAGAAGCCACTTTGAAACACATGAAGGATGAGAAGGTGATTAGAGGGAAGCAGCATGGATTTACCAAGGAAAGATCATGCCTACCCAGCTTCATTGCTTTCTGTGATGGAGTGCCTGACATTGAGAACAAAGGGAGGAAGAGGGATGTGGAATGACTTGATTTTTGTAAGGCCTTTGACACAGTCTCCTATAGTCTTCTGGTCATCACATTGGTGAGATATGGGCTGGATCAGTGGGGTGAAAAATTGGCTGGATTGTCAGGCTCAAAGAATTGTGAGCAGTGATGCAAACTGGTGCCTGACTGTTACGAAACAGCTCTGCAGAAAAGCATCTGGGGATCATAGCACATATCAAGTTCAACATGAAGGATCACTGTGCCCTTGAGGCAAACAAAGTCAGAAGTGTCCTGGGCTTTATTAGAAGAAATGTATCCAGTAGGTCCAGAGAGATTCTTTCCCTCCCATCTATGGACTAGCTTGTCCAGTTTTGTGATCCCCAGTACAAGAAGGATACTGACATATGAGCTCAATTTCAGTGGAGAATCACAAAACTGGCAACAGCGCTGAAGCATATGGCATACAAGGAGAAGCTGAGAGAACTGGGTCTGTCCAGCCTGGAAAAGAAAAAGTGAAGGGGAGGCCTTATTTCTGCCTGTAACTATCTGATCACAGGGTTTAGAGAAGATGGAGACACTTTTCTTGGAGGTGCACGATGGTAAGACAAGGGCAATGGGCACAAGTTGGAATGTGGGAAATTCCAAATAGAGAACATTATTTATACCGTAAGACTGGTCAAATAGTGGCACGAAATTTTCCAGCTTCTTTCAGGAAAAATGGAAGGAAGACTTTGAAATCTGACTGCCAGGGTTTACCCCACATCCATTTTTGAATGTGTGTGAAATGCTCTAACTGGGTGTTTACACACTGCTGATGTTTTTAGGAGATTCTCGGTCCTTTCAGAAATAGCACTGAGTGAAGACTTGAGTCTTCTGTAAAAAAAAAAGAAAAAAATTGCAAGCTTCTTACTCCCTTCCCTGTTGTTACAGGTAAATTTATGATTCTTCCTCAACACCCACACCCTTTTTCAAAAAAAACCACCAAAATACATCTCCACAGCAATTGCTGAAAAATATCTACTGGACTTTAGAAGTTCTACTCTCAGACAGCCTCCAAGAACACAAATTTTTCAAACTAAACCTAGGAACAGAGATGCAATGAAGCAGGGAGTGTCTTTAGAAACTATTTCATAACCTTACAATTGTGTTCACCACTGAAAACTTCAGCTGAAAGTTGAAGCTGACAATACTTCTATAGAAAGAAGACAGATGTTTTGGTAGGCAGTTTTTGGGCTCCTTTCCATAACATAATCCATAGCCTGTCAAATTTGGGCTTTCTGTCTTTGGTTGATTGTATTCATTTTTAACCTGGGTAAAAATTTATGCACTGCAGCATAAATTCTAATTTCCTTAGAATCAAACTTGTTAAATTGCGCCCCATAAGTGGGAGCATATTTTGTCTAATGTTGAATTCTCCTAATTTGTTCTAATGCTGAGAAGAAAAGAGATTCAGGTCTGTTCCCTAGAAGCGAATGGGAGTTCCACAATTGCCTTCATTTTTTTTTCTGCCTCACTATCTTGCATGCTAAGTGTTTTCTTCCTGCTTTCAACAGTGGTTTTCTCTCTTGTCCATGAAACTCTCTCAGCTATTTTATCTCTTGCTGAGGTTTTTGGACAACTGTCAGCCTTTCAGTTGCTTTCCTATTTTCTACAGCTCAAGGGCAAGGTGCTTTCATGCACTTCTATTATATGAGCCTTTGAACCAACACTTGCCCACAGTTTGGGAGCCATTAGTCAGAGATCTGAATTCTTCTCTGGACATGAGATGGTTCTTTAGATTCCCACCTTAAAATCCAGTGATAACAACACAAATATCATGGAGATATTTGTGAGATACAGTTGAATAAGAAAATTAAGTAAGCTTTTACTATTGCTTTTCACCCTTGCTGAGTTCAAACTCAGCATACCGGTTGCTCTAAGGAAAGTTAAGGCCTTCCCAAATATAAAGCCATTAATAGTGCACATATTGAACCTGCCACCTAGGTGGAGTCACATGGAGACAGCAGTGGATGAGACTAGGAACAGAAGATCATTAGCGTGCTTTGCCCTCTGATTATCCTCAGCAAATAAATGAGCTCAAAAGAGCAATTGGCCCAGAATAATTTAGCAAAGTATTTATTTAAGCTGCTGTAAATGTCACCCAAACTCGTTCCTACCTCCAAGTAAGCACCAGTTAAAGCTGGGGGGACATAGGGATGAAGGAGAGCCACCTTCTTCCCACTCAAAAAGCCCAAGCTCATCCTTGAGTATAGCTCAGCCAACCCTCAAGCTGTTATCTCCATTGCATATTCTTCCAGAATGTCAGATTTATGCTTTAAATGATGCTGCCCACATATTCTGATGTTTTTTTCCTAAGTACACACAAGATGGTAAGTAATCCTGAAGCATGCATAGGATACATCTTTCCATCCTGCCTGCTAATGGCTCTTGGAATCTTCAGATGTTTCGTTAATAAATTTGTAATTTACAATCACTCTGCTGCTTTTACACAAAAAGGACAATGAGGTAATTGACTTCAATCATCGGCCAGCTCAAATTAACTGGAATGTAAATAACAGAGACGTGGGACGAAACTATGGAAAGGGAAAGAAGAGTAGGAAATTACTGTAGAGTTAAATTTTGTCTGGGTATGTAAACATAAATAAGGTTTTTTAAGAAAAAAATTGACTTCTCACTTCCTATTTAACACTTCCATTACATAATGTAAATATGTCAAAACATCCCCAGATTCCTTCATGCTGAAAATCAGCTTATACTTAAACAAAGTTTGTGTGTGTCCTTCTCTGGCAGCTACTAATTAAATGTCACTGTTTTAAACACCATATTTAGAACCAGCTTTTATACGTTGCCAGATGAGGTCACAACTGCTTCCTGTTAATTGCTAGACGTTTTACTAAAACACAGAATTGACAGCACACATGCTTTCTGTTGTTCGCTTAACTGTTTGATTTAAATAAAGGCAAGTATGTGGGGGGAAGGGGGATCCAGAGGGACATGGATCAAGAGACTGGGAAATGTTCATCCTCTAATCAGTCCCTCCAGCACAAGACAATTTCAGCCACTCCATCCTGCCAGGCAGACTGCTGTTTCACTTTAGATGTGGATTTTTCAGGGTGTCAGGGTGCTTTATCACCAACGACAGCCCTTGCCACAGTGCAGGCTTCACAGAAATTATTTTCCCGTTATCAGACTCCTCTATAATTCCTAACTTCATGCCTAGAGGCAAAGTACAAGAGAAAGGTTGTAGTTCTGTGCTACAAGTATGGTCTTATGGTGTGATTCGGGGATTCTGCCAGGGGACACATATCTCCCCTTCCCGGCAAGGCTGCATCACCCCATCACTCTCAGAGCAGACAGGAGGAGAGATCCCAGCATTTTCCCACTGATACTTTCCGGGATCTTTTCACTGTTCAGTCTCCAGAGCCCCTGTGTAAACCAATACTAACTCATGATCTCCTCATAACTCTAACTCGTAACTCTTAACAGGCCTGGGAGTGAACAGGATGAGAGCATTTGCCAGCTGAACCAGCTGATACCCTGTCAAGCCCATGCTGTCACTCTGACAGACTGGGTTAAGTGTGATAATGGCATCCGCTACATCTGCAAAGGCTGACACAGTGCTTTAAATTATCTGCGCTGTCACGATGAGATCCTAGTCAGCAGCAAAAGAAAACAGCATTTTTAAAAGACACAAGAAAAATGAATCCCTTAGAGCAATTTATATCATTTTCACTGGGAAAGGGACTATTTCTTTCCCCACTACTTTGCTGTCTGAAAAGGACAGTTAATCTAACACATCTCCTGGTACAAAGCAAAAATCAAAGCTTCTTCAAAAGCAACAACTATCAGATTGCTTCCATAAACAAAAACAAACAAACAAAAACAAACCAACCAACCAACCAACCAAACCAAAACAAACACTCTGAAATAACTTCTCTGTGAAAACTGCTTAAGCCAGCAAGTGAATGGAAGTAGAACAAACTAATTTGGTGACCAGCTGGTCCAAATCAATACAATGATTGCTCAGCATCAGCCTTTGAGTAGTAAAGCTTAGATCACATTCTCCTTTGTTGCTTCTGTGCTGGTGGTCTCTGCAAGGATGAAGCTGAGGAGCTTTCTGAGAAATTAGAAGAATCAAGTGCTTTTTATGCCATGAGAGACAGCAGTGCAGTGTGTTCCCTCAGAGTCCCCTGCACAACTTTGCAGGCAATTAATCCTGTTCCCAAGATAGCTACCAGACCCAAGTCCATAGGTTGTAGAGGAGATAATGAATCCAACCTCACTCTGAAGGCAGAATTAACAGGGGCCTGGTAGGACTGCAACATCCAGCTTTTCTGTCCTAAACCCCATCCAGCAGGTAGTGATGTGTGTGTATTATTCTTCATAGGTGGAGCCTGAGTCTCAGAAGCTGCCAGCTAACTCAAGATGATACCGATGTCTGTGTATATCAAAAAACATCCCGGGTCTCCATGCTGGAGCTCTTCTTTTCTTCAGTTCAAACAGAAACCATGCACCAGCACAAGCCCCCGCTCACTGTCACTTACCAAAAGGATTCATCAGGACAGGTACTCTGAAGTTTTAGGTGAAACACAGCAGCCTCATGTTCCTCCCAGCTCCACTTCAGTTTCAGACTCCATAGAGGTTGTGGTAGGAGTACATAGGCTGTTTAATGACCACAGTGGATGGCTGTGTAAAGATCTAGCAAATGATAAATCACATACAGTCTCCTTTGCCTCACAGACATACCAGGCTTTTCCAAAACGACACTGAAACATGTTTACGCCTTGTGAATTTGGGATTTTGGGAAATCAAAGACTGTTATGTCAAGGCTCTTTACTCACTGATTTCCATGAGAACATCTCCTACAATAGATGTGGACCACTCAGTGACCCCTTCTTGTGCGCACTCAGGAGAAACACTGATGCCTTCACTTTGTTGCAGGCCTTTTTGATTGTACTGGAAATACTTTTTTTATTCTGGATATACTTGACTCTGTCATTCTGTTCACTCTGGTCGCTTTTAAATCTGGCCCTGAATTCACCTTGGAAGCATATCCAGTGATGGGGTGACTGAAGGAAACACTCCGGCTTGTCTGAACATCTGTGAGATGTGAGAAAAAAAACAGAGCAAGTTCAAATTACTCCTCCTAAAAAAAGTGACAGATATGAGTAAGAGGTACCGCTCATGAGACACCTCTGTGGAGTAAACATTTTGGAATAATATTCCAGGCAGCAACTACAGAGGCTCTGACAACAGATTGACCAGCCATCTATTACATTTCAAACAAAGTGACTCAAAGGAAAATGTTCCAAACAGGCACCGCTGGGCATTTGACTCAGCCCAAGCAGTGGTTTAACTATTGCTTTGCCACAAAGCATACACATGGCTTCCGTAAACTGTCCCTTGGTAGCCACTTTTGTAAAAATGCATACCACATCTGACTGTTTTTTCCACCAACTTTCTAAAGCAAGTAGCTATCACAGGGTGCTGTTGTTTCTTCTCAGTGTGTGATGCCATGTTCAAATTAGTTATATAGCTATTTAAAATCTATTTAAAACATTTTTTTTTTTCCTCCTTATATAACATTAGAGTTCTGGGTTAGCTGAAGGCCTAAAAGCTGGTTTTAATTTAAATATAAATAATACTTGGAGTGACTGTGTGATTGTACTAAAAATAGATTGTTTTCTCTTCTAAATGTTTCACTGATCTTAAAGTTGGAGGAGGAGAGAAACAGGAGACGATGTCCAGGACTTTTTTAGTCTGAGGGTCCCTCAAATCTGTGGCATTCTGTCTCTAGAGAAGTGGGTCATTTCGGAGATACCATTAATTTATCTGGAAATTTATTTACCACATTTTACCAGCATATCTATTCAGTATGTGGTTCAGAAATCATGCAGGGAAATCACACACTGTTAAGATTAAACATTCTTGAGCGAGCCTCAGTTATGGCAAGTTCAGCAGCAGAAAAAGAAGCTGTGGTGAGTGCTGTTACAGAAATTTTCCAAATAAATAAAGCAAACAAGTTGCTCCAGGAAGAAACACATACCTATATGATTTATAACAGTGGGAGTTAGTCCATGAAGGCAAGATGAACCCAGTGAACCAGCAGTCACAGGCCACCCGTGGGCTGCAGTGTTGCCTGAAGTGCCTTTGCTCCTTGTAACCAGTCCATGACAACTGGTACGGACCTCATCTGTTCTGAGGTGTGTGTGTGTGGCTTCCAGCAATGCTCAGCAACTTCTATGGGCTTAAAGGTTGCTGATGAGCTTTAATGTAGGTTAGTATCAACAGAGAAAAATATAGGGATCCTATTTACAGCCTGCTGGCAGCAGACAGGTAAAAAAAAATAAAAAAAATGCTTCTCCAAAATCAATGTTTGCTTAACTGAGGGCCTCCTTAGGTGTACATTGGAAACAATTCTGTCTGTCTTCTACCACAGTTAAGTCACCCTAGAGTTTGGTGTGCCAGCCAGTAGTAGTTAGCAGTCCAGAATCAACAGGTTTCTGCTGTTGAGCAGTACCAGACCATACTGGCCAAAAACACATGGAAAATATTAAATGTGACATGGCACCAGAAGAATGATGAGAAAGAACAAAAAGTAAAGTGGGGACTGGTGAGCATCATGGCTCCTTCTCATCTTAATTGTGACATGACTAATGGCCAGCAACACCAATGTGAGGAGAGTTTTTAGCAGCAGGACGCCTCTCCTTCAGCATGAGCCAGCCCCTCCTCTCGCTCCTGCTCTCTGCCCAGTCTCAGCTCAAAGCAGGTCCTGGGCCTGATTTTCTACTCTAGTTACCAGCACTCTGTGCAATCATTTCATCCTGGGTGAAGCTTCTATAAAATGAGAACTCTCAGTTCATCTCCTTTGATAGAAGGAACTTCATCCCTGCTGTTGAAGACCATGACTGATCGTCCAATACACAGAACAATGAGGGAGATCTGCAGCCTCTGAAGGCAGGCTAAAAGCAGGACCCATCTACTTTGACAGCTTCCTCATTATCTTGTGTACACATTGTTCTCTATGCTTTCATCTTTGCATGTGAATTTTTCACTATGAGGGCCTCCCAGATGGAGAGACTGGGTGTAACTAAGTCTTGGTGTTCTGATTTAAGACTAAAATAATTCATTTTCTCTTCACCACCTTATGCCAAGTGATAGAATTCAAGTCTTTTATATTCCATGTGCCTTCTGATCTAATTCTTACGGATTCTAGGTGCTAATAGAAAGGTATTATTTAAGCCCTAGTTATGGGGTATCTGGATTTTTCTCATCAAGTCAGTGGAATGACACTTTCAGAATCACAAACTCCGTTGGGTTAGATTTGCTGCTTGGGTTTCCAATCGGCAGACAGATTATGCTCCTCAGACACTGCATTCTGTAAAAAAGCCTTTCAGGTAGGCACAGCAATTTCAGTGGCTAAAACAACGTAAAACCAGGAAAACAGCCCTGACACTGCTGGAGCTGCTGTGTTCTCCCTTCTGCTACACAGTTTGGTGAGGCCACCTATTATTACTAGCTAGGTGTACACACGGGACAAAACAGATGATGGATTTCTGTAGCAGATCATGAAGACAAGCAGTGAAAGCAAGTATGGATTCTGATTCACTTGATTTCTTTGAAAACAGAAGCAAAGACGTTCACTTAAAACCTAAAAACTATTTGTCAGCTCTGGCATCTCAGTCCTATTGCCTCCTCTGAGGTTGGTGGACATAATGTGCCATCTCAGAGACTGAGTGAGGTCAATAGGACTTTGCTTCAGCACAAAACTGCCCTCAGTACAGCCAGTTGCAAGATCAGGCCAAAAGTGTGGTAGGGTGTTTATGCCAGTGGACTTTCAGTGTAGGAGGTTGGTCCCTCAAGCAAGGAAAAACCCAACCAATACAAGCTGTCTATTAGGAGCAGATTCCTCCTCTGTACTGTGAAAAACTCCTCCCTTACAACATACCATCAAAGCAGCAAAAACGCGCTCCTATGGACAGACATGCAGTATTGCTTAAATAGTAACTTCATCTTCAGCTAACTGGTTGCACTGCACCCACTATTCCCTTGGTATTCTGCTTGAGATTCTGCTAACAAACAACATGCACATCAGGGTTTGACCTTCTGCAGGCTTGCCAGTTCTGCCAGGGTTTTGTTTACACACTTGGCATATACTTCAATGAGCCATACCAGAGCAGGCAGCTAAAGCAGGCTTTTTTGCTCCTCAAAAACAGAAGCAAGGGTTTGTTGCACATGATTTCAATGCTGACAGAACACTTTCTCCAACTCACCCCCAAATCTTATTTAAAAGAATGTGCACAGTTATTATAGTGATACTATGTTGTCATAATTTTATCTTGAAAACAGTGTGAAATGTATTTTTTTTACTGTTTACCTGTGATTCATGAAACCTCTTTTCACATTAATAATTGGTCACTTCTTGTTTATGTATCACCATGGTACATAGATCCTAGCAGGCAAAAAAAAAGAAAAGAAAGACACAAATCTAACATTTCACCATTATATCCACGTACAACCTACTTCCCTCACCCCCTTTCCCCAAACCTCCTTGCTTTTTACCTTCTCCCAATAAAAAGAAGATGAAGGAAATATTTTCTAGAAAAGGTCCTGACAGTTTTACCTTTCCTAGCAAATTTTTTTTGCCTCATGCTTGTTTTGTGCTTCACATTTTCCAGTATAAAGAAAACAACCAAAAAGTTCCTTACAAACAAATTGAGATGATGGAGAAGGAGGGATGGTCTGTGTATACAGCTACTGGGAATGGCAGCTTTCCAAGTACCAATTTGTTTATTTCTCAGGGGGTATACAGTCAAAATAATGCTTTTCAACAGTCACCTGAATTAGAAAGCACCTCAGTATGTTCTCAAAATAGTGTTTCAACTTCTAAATCCTTTAGAAGCAATGCATTTTTACAGTGCAGTAAACTGAGGCACAAATTAATATGTTTACAATGGCTACTCAGTGAGTCACTGCTCAAGTGATTCTACAGTCAAGCTTTGATTTGCAAAACTCCTCCTCTGCCTTCAATTACAGCTTTCTAAATGGACGGCATGATTAACTCAACGTGACAACATCTGTAACAGATGAATGTGTATTTCTGCATGTGTGTATTTATGCTTCCTGCTGTTAAAGCCGAGGGCCACCTTGTGAAGTATTTTGACAGTAGAAAAGAAATCAAACAATTGTATTTCTGCTTGACAGCATTGTATCATAGCAATCCAAAAACACACTAGAAAACAGAAGTCAGCAGGAACATTAAAGAACATAGGAAAAAACATGTTGGCTTAAGACCAGCTATCAATCTAGCCCAGTAGGTAGTGAGCTTCTGAAAAACTCAATGCAAAAACTGAATGCAAAAGAAAATTTTTGTTAATGTGAATCCATGAGGACATTAATCTCCTCTTTACCACAAACCCAAAGCAACAGCAGGTTTTAAGACTGGGTTAAAAAAAAAAAAAAAAAAAAAAAGAAAAAAGGCTGAGTGGTTTTTACCTCATATAGACATGAGTCAAACCCAAACCCTCAAAATCTGAACTTAGTAAAAAAAAGGAGAATGACCTGTGAGGTTTTTGTTTTCCTTTTTAGTTGGCAATAAGGTAGAGAGAGGAGAGGGTGAAACTTCAGTGAGTGGTGGGGGTTAGGACATGGGAGGAGAGAAGAGGACAAAGGAGAGAGACAAACAGCCACTTGGAGTCTAAACTTGTGATTCAAATACACCTTAGCAGCACTGGCTGGAAAGCAGACTCAGAAGTGGAAAGAATTTCTGGATCCAGATCAAGACAGCAGAAATATCTTAATCTTTGCTGGGCCACAATCTCCTGAGAAGGCTTGTGAGAATTTGATCCTGTCATTCCCAAACTAGAATCTTAAAACTGATTTGTACCAGAACGACAGTTGGTTTGAAAATGTTATTACTTCTTCCTGTGGAAAAAGAAAAATAAAAAAAACCCCAAACAAAACAAAACAAAGAAAAAAAAAAGGAAAAAAAAAAAAGTCAGCCAAACCCAAATTGCACAGACTCATTACAAGCTCAGGAAATCAACTCTATTTAAATCTCTTTCAGCACCACTCTCCTCCAACTTTAACAGTGTGTGTGTGAAAACAAATATTACACAGAAGTCCATCCTCTCCTCCTGGTTCCCCACCTCTCTCCCCTCAACCGTAGCTCTGCATCTGAATTGTCACTATTTGTTTTTTCTTTCTGATTAGTCTTGTCACAACTTTCTCTCACTAACCACTTTTCCATTATTTCCAGTGTGGTTAACTCGGATATCTCTGTGATCTTCATTATCACACCCTTGCACTCTTGTGCTTAGCTCAGCCCCTGCTTTGCTGACTTCTGTGGTGCCAGCTCTCAACACTACTCCTTGCTCTCTTATCAGTTGTTTCGCTATTACCTTATTTTATTATATCATCCAGTATTCTAACCTTCAGGACAGAGTACCTGAGTGCTAGCTGAGATTACTCAGCGTTCTGCCATTTTGCCATTCTCACATGCTGCTGAGATTCTTATACGCAAATCCACGCTCAGGAAGGACGGACTCTGTCCTGAGAGCTCTCTCCTCACCACTGGCACTGCATACCAATCTTTTCCTCTACACTACGCTCTTTCTCCCTCTTTCCCCTGTTCTTATGCTTCCAGCTCTTGCTGACAATGTAACTATGTTGTGAGATGAGTAAAGACCTATGGGAGATTTGCATCGGTTTTCTGGCCCCATTGACAAGACCGGAGCAGGTATTCACTTCAACGAGTTGTCACTGAGGCTTTTTCTGAGCAAGTTTATATTTTTTAATGTCTCTGTAAGATTGCTAATGATGATGGACCATTTGTTCCATCTTCTTTCTGCTCTCTGCAATGCTGCTTCCCTTAGGAAATGCATAGCAGAAGAGCTTTTTGACATGACAATAAAAATGACTCTCCAGAAGAGCCATTTATTCATTTGCAATGCTTACATGTCCAACACTACAGAGGAGGAAAGAAGAGTCTTCATACTTAATATTATTAACTCAGTCTCATTCCACTATTAAATTAGTATTGATTTACAGTACTCAATGAGAACTTCTCACAATGCTGAGGGATCATCATTCTTTCACAGATTTTCTGCTTTTTCCATTCACAGACACAAGCCGCCTTTTGATCTTGATTTGCACATTGAGAACCAGTCATTTTCAGTTTTCCAGTCAGTTGAATGAAGGACATTGTATTAAGCATGCTCTGATGAGTCCAAGCCTATGTCATTGTCTCTGATTTAATGAACTTCAATGAGGACCCAATACGCTTTACAAATTTCTATCTTGGCTACGAACCTATGATCAGCCACTTTTGTTTATGTTCTTTATTTTTAACCTTACTTCAGACGTATCCACAGGGTAATCAATACAGAAAAGAATTACTGTCTTTCCTCGGCAGTACCAAGCTCTCCTCTACCTGTTGGCAATTATATTTAAAATACAATTGCCAAGATTTAAGTCACAGGTGCTGCAAATATATGTTTTGACCATATCAGCTCTACATTTTATCATGTTTTATTGTGTGTCAGAATGAGGTAAGCCTAGGACTTTCTAATGTGAAGAAATTTTCCTGTAAACAGGATCATCGACAGAAATTTGACACACAAAGCAGTTGTCGGTTTCCACATTTTTGCCTTATCTGTATCCAAGCTGCCTTGCAGCCTGTCAGTTTGGTATGCAATAAGCCAAATAATGTGGGAATGATTAATTCAGAGTCTGCATGGTTTTGTTCACATTTATGGCAGACTGTCAACAAGAACTAGTGAGGACTCCATACTCTCCCTAAACACAGAGGCTACGGCTCCCGTAAAAGCATCAGAAGCAGCCTACCAACTCAGATTGCATCGGAATTTACATTTTTTCACACAAAGTTGTGTCCCTCTGTTTTCTAGTGTATTCCATGGTGGTGACATTTGTTCAAAGGACAGTAGTCCTTTTTCTCCTGAATAATCTGAATAAAAAATGTTTGTCAAGAGCTTTGAGGTTATATAATGTAGGACAACCCAACAGAATGGTACAATGCCTATATTTTGTCATTCGTAAAAGAAGACTGTAAGATCACAAATGAAGACAGCATTAGTGTAAAGCCAACCTGAGAACTAACCCCAAACCATTACCCTGAGGGGTGAGAGAAGTTATGACCATGTAACTACGGTTAACAGAAGGGTGGGAAAAGCAGGGCAAAAGTGTGACACCCTCCCCTAAGTGAACCACTGATCCATCCCAGCCATGGCTGCTCCCCTGGTGCTTTTATCATAGAATTTAATAATTGATAATAATTATTAATTAATTAATTATATTATTATTAATTTATATTATTATTGTTATTGTTGTTTAACAATAATAATAATAATAATAATAATAATAATAATAATAATAATAATAGATGCTTTCCTTAACACCTTACCTCCTGGGATGCTTGTAAATCCTAGATTTCATAAAGGGGAAAAAAAAAAGCTTTCTAGCATTTCTATTTCCAGAGGAAAGCTTGAATGTTAAGGAGTTAAAAACTGTACGGCACACTAAAAAAGCATAGTTTATTATTGAAATTACTAAAACCACCCTATGACTTTCAGAAATATCTGAAGATCTTGCAATATTTGATGCTAATGTTTGACTATTTAGGATTTTATAGTATTGTCAAGCATGTACATATTGGGGCACTAGTTTACTGGCCATTTCATGAGAGGCAAACACAAGGGTCAACTCCTCAAACATGTCAAAAGAATTATGTACAACACCTCTCTACCAAAGATGAACCTAAAGCTGAATGATACATGATGCCATTTTTGCAAGTTGTGCCGCCACGTGCTAGAAGAAAGTGACCAAAGCTTGGCAACGATGTCAACAACTAATATTTAGCTCATTTGTCATTACACGTGAGTACGTCGTTAGCATCCTGCTCCCTGTTCATAGGAGTCTGGGGCAATACAGCATGGGAAAGCATGAAGGGAGAACTGGGTTATACAGGGATTGCATTATATTCTGACTATGCAAAGGTGATCAAAGGCCCTTGTTTTACTTACTCTCATGGGTCAGGCTAAAACTGATCCTCACGTCTTCCAGAAGGAAAGGAATGAGACTGCTTCAGCATCTCCTCTATGCGAACCTTCATGTCACTTGTTCTTTTTAACAGGCACTTGTTTCACATGCTTTAGATGTAACAAAACTTGCCTTTGAAACAAAACAAAACCCTAAATTGAAGAGGATGAAAAACAGTCTTCTGAGTAATTCTTTCTCATCAGCCAATTCTAAGTGCTAAGGGCACTGGACTCTTGAAGACACATATAAAATACTTTTCATTAAAAGAATGCTGAAAGCCTTCCTGTACTAGCAATCTCCTCCTCTGTACAAAGACATATAAACAGTTTTCACTAATGGAACAGAAAATAAAATTAAAGATCTTTTCATACAGTCAGTTTCCTTTCAGTAGAGTATCTGAAGTATCTTTAATACAATGCACAACAGGCAGCTATGAAAAAATCAACATAGCACAGCATGTCACGGACCACTGCTGAGTACAAGATGTATTGTCACTGTACAAGTGTGATAAAACATTTCTTTCCAAGACTCAAAACACATTATAAACCATGTAAGTCTGGGAGTTCTCCCTGTAAGTTTTGAGTACGCTGATAGATTTAGTGAGAGAAATTAACAGGATGAAGCACCGTATTCCCAGCTGGACTCCAGGATGGAATGCTTTTCAGTGTTTCTCTCTTTCCTTGTCAGAGAGTCCTTTTTGAGGGTGGTTTAGCTGATTTTCCCTCAAAGCTCCATTGCCAAGAAGGCAAGGCATCACCTAGAAACAATTAGCAAAATCCTGGCCTCGTTGATTAACAGCAGGAGTAAAATTCACTAACGACTTTGATTTTCCAGTCAACAAAAAATAAATCTGTTCTGGTTGATTTCTGGACGCTTTCAGAATAATAGATATTTTTCAGAGCACTATAAAAAACATTTTGGACCAACAGGCTTTCTTAATAAAACCAAGCAAATTTGGCACCCCAGTTTGTCTTCTTTAAAGGAAAACAGGACCCATTTCACCCAGCTCAAAAAACAGAAGCTCTAGAAATCGTGAATCATTTCTCAATATAATGTAGAAAAACTTTTTAAAAGTTGTTAATTGACAGTTCCAAGCTTTGTCCTGGTGGCAGCCATGATTAAATTATTCATGAAACCAACAGCACGCAAGGCACATTTATTCCACTTACCAGCTTGATTTATCGAAGCTTAGCCAACAGTAAAAAATCTGATTAAAACATCTAATTGCAACTGACAATGATTGCTCTGTGAAAACCAGCATGCACTTCTAGATGCTTATGCATTGAATAGGTATTAACATTTGACCCCAACATACAATAAAGCAATCAACCATCCATTTGGATCCTTCTTAAAAACAGTGGAGGATGACCTTGTAATCTCCTCCTTCAACTTACTTATTCTTTGAAAAATTTGCTGAAGAAAAATTGTCTTGAAAACTGTGCATACACATTATGACTGTGATGTTTATAATATATATTAATATAATCAAATTGAGTGCAATTCAATGCTGAACCTGCTTGAAGTTATTTGTATTCTTCCAAGTAGTCTTTTGTAGACCTTCTCCACTGCTGTCTTGATTTTACAGGAATATTTATTCTAATCTCTGCAAATGAAAAATTATTTTGTCCGAGACCTAAACACATTTCTTATTCCCAGGAAGATGAATAGATGATATATTAGCTTTGAACACAATATCTGGATCCCTTTCAGTTTTATTTGGCAGACATTTAAAGACTTCTCCATTGTGTATATAACTTTGTTTTTAATAGTAGTGTAACAATCAAGCAAGAATATGTTCAGCATCCTGATACAGTAGTACCCCAGTGAGCACCATTCCTTCAGAGAAGTTCCCAAAACATTATGTCCAGGATGCCCAGCAATTTCTATTGAGATTTGTCAGACTAATGTATTTGGGTCTCAACATGTCAGCCTTGAAATGCTTTTAAGCTTTCCAGAGCATAAACTTCTATTTTATTTTATTTTGAGGTTTTGGATGCTGTTTTGAAGTACGGATTATCACGTAGTGCTATTTTCTGAGACATGATACCTTCTGGTTTAATAGTCTAGGTCTTGACAGAAACCACTGTTAAGCTTGAGAAGATCTGAGTCCTGAAACTAAATGCTCTTTAAACTGCAGAGGAAGTAAGTGAATTTCCACCTTTCGTATTTCCGACTCAGTTCACTGTTGACATTTGAAAAGTGCATACGTTCAGGTAAGTACCTTCTAAAGGATTCAGAATCTCCTGTCTGCATTTCTGTGAAATCACGTATTTTTTTTCTCTTAATATAACACAAAGTTCACACTATAAAAGAATATCTCTATCTCTTCTTTCTCACCAAATCCCTTGCACTCACTACCAAAAGTGTACGGAGAAAATAAATTCCACCTAGCTTACAACTCCTCCTTTTGTTTCACCATCATGCTAATAAACCATTATGAAAACACTGTTCCTTTTACCCTAAGGTAAGGAATACATGAAAAATACACACAAAAAAACCTTAAAGACACAAGAGCTGGAAAATTGCATATGGACAGCTTTCTGAAATAATCATGATTTCCAATGTCAGTGTTATTGTTTCAAACAGACCAAATGAAGTTCTGTTATATTCAGGCAACTGCTGAAATCCTTGGCCACTGACACTTCAGGACAGATTTTGACTTATTCTAACAATAATCCATAAAAAAGCAAGATGCTCTCATTTGTACAAATCTTTAACCCTGACAAACTTATTAAGATTCATCCAGTATCAAGCTACTATCCAGCTGTACACTTCATCAGAATTTGCCCTGCAAATAGAGCATTTCATAATGACCTCATTTTCTTTGTCAAGTAAAACTAGTAGTTAAAGGGATATACAAAAAAAATAGTAGCGCCTTACATTTACCTTCATGTTTTCACTACTGTCAAGCTTGATACTAAAATGGACTGATTTATATCTTTGTGATAGTGATTTTGTTGATATAACCTAAGGCGTTTTTTCTAGGCATTTCAGTAGGGAATACCACAGAGTCACTATTAGTTCTGATGTACCAAGGGAGAAGTAGCTTATTTCAACTAGAATATGAAAATATCTTCCTCTTACCAGTAGTATAGTAATAATGAGAAACACGTATCCCCTCACCAGTGTCTCAGCCAACAGCTTATCCCTCTTCACTATACCATGAACAGAACAAACGTTGATGTTTTCTTCAAATAACTGATCATGAAATCTGCTCTTGAAATAACTTTTCAATATATTTCCAGAACCATAAAAAACAAAGCTGTGTGCATTATATTCATTGTAGTCACAATCGTAAAAAATGTGAGGAAGGATGAAACTTTGAGCTGGACATAAACAAGAGCAGAATTCCTGCTGACTTCCTGGGAGCCAGAGCTTCACCATCACTCTCTAAATATGTAATCTACAGTCACAATAAAGGAGCAGGATTTTTAAGTAATGTATTTTTTAAAATTATTGCCACAAAAATAGAGACTGGCCATTTATCATCATGACCAGCTATCTTTCAGAAAATTTATGTAGCAAGATCAATGTGAAGACTTAACTGATGCCCTATTTTGGTAGTAGTACAAGAACTGAAACATCCTTCAAAGTTCACTCAGTAAAAACAATGCTGTTTCTCCCTTGGCTAAAGGGCCTTCTACCAATATACTGCGGAGGGATGAGTTAAGCTTCTTTTCAAACTCGGAAAGGTGCAAATCCCATTGGCTTTTGTGAGAAGACAAAATATTTTAACTTGAAGAAAGAAAATGAATGTCAATAACTTGCCATCTGATGGTGATCTATATCTATTGATACAGATTTATTACCAAATCTGAAAAATAAAAACATATATATATATATATATATAACTGCACCTTCAGTGAGTTTGCAGATGACAACAATTTGGGTGGGAGTCTTGATCTGCTGGAGGGTAGGAAGGCTCTACAGCGGCATCTGTACCAGCTGGATCAATGGACTGAGGCTGATTGTATGAGGTTCAACAAGGCCAAGTGCTGGGTCCTGAACTTGGGTTGCAATAATCCCAGGCAGGCTCAGGGAAGACTGGTTGGAAAGCTGCCTGGCAAAAAAGGATCTGCGGGTGCTGGTCAACAGCAGCTGAACGTGAGCCAGCAGTGTGTCCAGGTGGCCAAAAAGGCCACCAGCATCCTCGATTGTATCAGGAATAGTGTGGCCAGCAGTACTAGAGAAGTGATTGTCCCCCTGTACTCGGTGCTGGTGAGGCCCCCCGCCTTGAATACTGTGTTCAGTTTTCTGCCTCTCACTACAAGAAAGACATTGAGGTACTGGAGCACATTTAAAGAAGGGCAACAAGGCTGGTGAAGGGTCTGGAGCACAAGTCTGCTGAGGAGCGGCTGAGGGAACTGGGGCTGTTCAGCCTGGAGAAAAGGAGACTGAGGGGAGACCTTATCGCTGCCTACAACTACCTGAAAGGAGTAGAGAGGGTGTTAGTCACTTCTCCCAAGTAAAAAGTTATAGGACAAAAGGAAACTGTGAAGTTGTGCCAGGGGAGCTTTACATTGGGTATTAGGAAAAATTTCTTCATGGAAAGGGTTGTCAGGCACTGGAACAGGCTGCCCAGGAAAGTGGTTGCGTCACCATCCCTGGAGGTGTTTAAAAGACGTGTAGATGAGTGTCTTAGGGACGTAGTTTAGTGCCAGTGTTAGGTTAATGGTTGGAATGCATGGTCTTGAGGCTCTCTTCCAGCCAAAATTATTCTATCATTCTATTCTATGATTCTATAAATTTTGTAGCATTTATATTTTTAGGATCTATGTATTAATAAACATCTTATTTTTCCACTACTGTTTGCTGTTAAACTCTTTAAAAATGCTATCCAAAAAAAGTAGAATAGTCTGAGTGTTTATTCAATACTTTCTTTGTGTATCATATCATCCATGCCGGACAATGGAAAACATCTAAAAAATGCCTGTTTTGTAAGTCTGAAATGTGAAGAATTACAGGCAATAGAAACAAATGTGAATCTGTGACGCATATTAAAAATGTTATAATTAAACAGCATGTAAGTTGCAGATAAAATACTGACACCACAACTATCACAGGAAATTGTTATTATGGGATAATAATAACAATTACTATCATCACAAGAATGTTGTATTACTGAATGGTGATACAACAAGTTTAAAATACACACTATACAATAAACAAGATCAATTAAAAAAAAAATTAATCACCTTTATTTTGTGTTGCTAAATGCTGTGCTGTTACCAGCACCTATGGCTGACTCTAACCACTTTCAGGACATTACTATAGGTCTTAGTAATGTAATGCTGGCAGCACTTCCCAAAGAAATGTAAACACCATAACACACCATGTGGCATGTGGCAAAAGTGCATCTGCATAAATGGCATAAAGGAAGGCTGACCTTTTGCTCCACGTATGAGGGAGGCTGATGAGGGCATTTTTAGCTACTACATCACCATGGCAAGTGAACTGCTTAGGTAATGTCTACAATGAGAAGTCTACACACCTCAGTGCTTTCCTTTAGCTAACAAAGCATGTGCTTCCCAAGGCAAATACAAAATTTACACCAAAGAAAGTGCAACTCAGATGGTCTCCCCATCATGTTTACCTGTTCAAACGTGACCGTAATTCAGCAGCAGCATTATTAATTTTATTTAGGCTTGGAAACTAATAAAGAAAACTGTGCTTAAGCTATACTACTGGATAAGCCATTGATTCTTGAAGCCTTAGAAGAACACTATTCTTGGAGAGAACACAGAAAACATTTGTTTCTTCGGTTCCTGCAAGCGCATTGAATTGAAGGCCCAAATTATACCCATGGAAGAAGTGTTTTCCAGACCAATGTTTCTCTGGCAGATTTAGAATCCATTGATGAAAAAGGAATGCCACAGATGCTATAAAATCTTTCTCTGTGGTATCCAGAATGGCCAGGTAAATATTTTTTAGACAATCTCATCCACAAATTATCACTCCTGTACTGAGTTTACAGTACGTAAACTAGTTTAAGGAAACTATTTCAGGTAGCTAAGTGTAGGCTGCAATGCAGCTGGGTTGGCAGGAAGATGTAAACGGCTCATCAGACCCTGCTGTGCTCTATGCTTTACCACCTATCCACCTGACCTTCAAGAAAGCCAACTAGCTGGAAGTTTGATTGGGAGTGCCCCAATCCAGCTCATTTTACATTTGTATTAAGTCCATTTGATGACTGTACTGACACTGTACATGATCTGAAAGTGAGCATAAATTATACCTGTCCCCTTGATAAATTATTTTTATTGGTGCCTATTTCCTGCTAGGAAACAGGATGAAATCTTATCACATATTCCCTTTATCCAAGCGGTGGGGAAAAATCTGTAAGCTCAAATATGTGGACATAGGAAATGAACAGTGGAACACGAGGGTCTAGAATGCTATAGGGGAGTTTCAGTGTGAACAGGGATTAGGCTCTTTAAGGTCATGTCTGCACAGATCATTTCAGACAGTCAGGAATTAACATTGCCATTTACTGAGCTGGCAGGACATGAGGCAGCTCTTGATTAGATGCCAATATAAAGATGTACAAAAATCTCAAAACATTAATGTGATCTCAGCCTCTGGAATGACTACTGCTTTTACTTTGTTCTGCTTTCTTGTGATGGAGTGAAGGAATTCAATGCTTCAAGGAATTCAAGTGTCATTTGTCAATGAGATTCTTAGAGTAAGACAAAAATTCAAATATTCTCATATCTTAACCATGGACAGTGCACAAAAAGTGTGTGGGCAAATGATTTCTTCTTTGTTAATGACTTGTACACACATAGTCTCAGAGCTGATCTAGAATTCTGTAATGGAAGCAGATAGGGAGCCAACAGAAACATACAGAAATATAACATAAATACAGTAGGACTGTATGATATCACAATATTCAGTATTAAAATTAGTAAACTATTAGATACAAACACCACTGTTCTGATCATCTTTGTTCTAGATCATCAAGTAGAAGTGTTAAAATAGAACGGGCCTGACTGACATCAGTGAAATACACCATGATATACACTGGGATCTACTGTTACCCTGTGGTTTAGGTAACTTTAAATATCAACAACTGATTGCTTAAAACACATCTTTACATAAAAAGATTTATGGTTTATTTCTAATATAAAGTACATAATCATATATGTATATAACATTTCCACAAACTGTATCCTCCTGTGGTCACACAGAAATAATGAATAATAGAACTAAGCTTGAAAGCTTTGGATGTGATGTGGAGAAGATGGAGGTTATTGGACACTCTGAAGCTTGCATAATGGATAGGTTTTTTTCTGCTGGATAACTAAATTTTTTGTCTGAGACTTGGAGTTTTGAACGCCATCCAAGCTCCCAATCTGATCTCACATGTCTGTGGTCTAATTCTGCAGTTCTGCTTTCAGGGTAGAGAGAAAGATTAAAGGACCAAAATTGTCAAAGGTAAGAAAAAATACATACCATTTTCTGTGACAATCACAATATTCAAGAGCTGAGATTAAACAACACGTGATGTTCTAACGGGAAAGATACACCATAGCTGCCAGTGAAATCTTACTGACTCCAATCGTAAGTTTCTCCAACAAGTGCTTTTACATATTGTTGCAAGTCAAAATGCAAAACTCTTTACTAAGAGAATGCTGACATACCACTAAGGCTCTGGCTTTGATGAGGAATGCTTTGAGGTCTTCAGTAAAAAAGAATACTATTCCATCTACAGGCCTAGAAGTAAAAACGAGAATACTGAAGTTCATCTTGGAATCTGCTCATACCATTTCCACAATTCAATGTAGATTGTGAGACAGTAGTAGACAATTTGATTTTACACTACCTCTGCTTTCAAAAAAACCACACATGGACATCTGTATCGTCTTTAGTGCAGCTGACAAAGACAAGAATTTCACTGTCTTAAGAATGATAAATAAGTAGACGACTCATTAAGGCTAAAATATTTTTTGTCTGCCAGAAGAAATGGAAACTGATCAGTCAGTCAAGAAATATGAAAAAGACGACTCAATTTTCATCCATTTGCAGGGTGAGGTCATCACCTAATAAAACCAGCATTATTTACTTCCTCACTGAACCTCTGCCTACCGAATACAAAACT
This sequence comes from Nesoenas mayeri, assembly GCF_963082525.1. Classification (NCBI taxonomy): domain Eukaryota; kingdom Metazoa; phylum Chordata; class Aves; order Columbiformes; family Columbidae; genus Nesoenas; species Nesoenas mayeri. The sequence continues at coordinate 69,833,397 of NC_137541.1, forward strand.
TTTGGTTTTAATCATAAAACTGAAGCAGAGAAAAAGATTTAAATAAAAACTTAAACTCTCTGCAATACATATTTCATACTGCCAAATACATATTCAACCATTTGGTGTTTCCTTATTTCTATAAAAAAGTCACTTATGAAAAGTGACTGCTGATGCAAAAAACCCCCAGCTAAACAAAAAAAGCAAAACACCACTGAGTAACAAGAACCACACTAAAATATGCAGATAAGTCCCCCATTGAATCACAAGCTCACCATAAGACATATAATTGTCAGTTTATTTACATTCCTAAGCATGAGCATTTATTTTCTCTTATTTCATTCAGAAATTTTATAACTAAGGTCTGAAATCTACAATCAATAGAGTGTAGGCACAGAAAACCCCCTCCATGCTGCCACCAGCAAGACTAGAAAGACCAAAGACTTGATTCAAAGTCCAATAATGTCAGTGAGGAGTTTTTCTACTTCCTTCCACATGTTTAGAAAGGGCATCTGAGGTCAGCAAGCAGCACTCCTTATTCTGTCAGAAATTCCACTGAGGCAGTGCAGTATCAGTCTCCACATAATTACATACATCTTCTTCCTGAAACTGAGGTCAGTCACGTTAATTGTACTTTCATGAGAAAAGGACTTTTGGAATCAAACTCGCTTTGTAAAACAGAAATAAAATACCTACCATACATCGGCTACGGCAATGCTTTGTACTACTTTAAAAAGACGCAGTGTTTTTAAACTTTTATATTAAAAGAGCTGCAGTTGTTTATACATTACTAAAGAATGACACTTTATGTTTCAGTATTGATTCTTCTGTTATAGATCAAAGTAATAAGAAATAATAACCTCCTCGGGGTCACTGGAGGCAATGCACTTGGGCATATATTTTGAAAACAGAGGTACATTTGTATCTATATTCAATTAAATGTTTTTCTCGACGTTTTAAATTACCAAAAATACTGATAAATTACATTAAGACATGATGACAAATTTAAAACACACATAACAGGGAAACGTTTTCATCATTGCTGCAGCTATCTAGCACTTCAATCATGGGCTACTAGAAAATATAATGGAAGAAAAATAATAAATAAAAACAATTTTTCCAAGGATTTCCCTCCCCCCTCCCTGTATTTGCAATCTGATAATAGCAGTAAAATAAATAAACAAATAAAAGATCAATCTTGAATCAATGATACAATCCCAAAAGATTAGAATATATTCATCATTTCCTGGATTGAGGTTTGCGGCTTCACAAATCAGAGAGTATCAACAGTGCTGAGAACGTCAGTCTCTGTTTTCCTCTGTAGTGGCTGGTTCTTCCTTTAATAAAACGCTTAACTGCTTCTGCGCACATGAGAGGAAAAGTTCCAAACTATGCAGATTTCTCTGACGGACAACTAGATCAAGCTGTTGAAATAAAAACCAAAACAAAACAAAAGATAGATCAACTTTAAGAAAAGCTGGAAATAAGTGCCAGGGTTTGGCAGCAAAAATTCAACCATATTCAAGAATAAAAATTCAACAACCAAATGCAACAACAACAAAAGAACCTAAGTAACTTCTATGTGTGCAATTTAGTAACAACTTTTTAGTGAAGTATTTGAGTTTCTTCAAAGTAAAATGTATATAAGGCTATAAGTAACTTTCCAACAGCTGTCAAATTCTACACAAGTAATTTGAAAAAGCTGAACAGCCTACCTGTCACACTAGATAGATCCTTACCACATCTTTAAAAATAGCAGCTGTTACTTTTATGAAAGACACTGCTTCTGCTTTAAAGCAAACACTACATAAAACTGCATATTCAAAAATCCAAAGTCTACAGTAAATTTAAATGGCATCATGTTTAAACAGTTCCCAGAGGAAAAGTGGTAATGTTTTCTGCCTACTTTGTTTATTCCAACATTTCTTTGGAATCCCCTACTGTCAAACAATGTGAACTATATATTTACTTACAGTAAAGACAATGGCCCTTTCTTCCCCACTAAAAAGATAAGACCACAATAACAAGACTTGGTAGGTTATGTCATAAAAATGGCATACAAATATGGTTTACCAAAGAGTATTTGAACTTTCCTAACATTATAATGCTAATAAATAAAATGCACTGCAGAATTCCTTTCATTTGAATTCTGAAGTTCAAATGTCAAACAAATAATATTGCAATTCAGAGATATTTTCAACTTAACTATCCTTCAATCAGCCACAAATTTAACAAAATTCATACATAACAATGACACAGAGTAAGACTGAAAGGTCGTGGTACAAGGCTAATAGGACATAAAAGTTCTGGCACCCAACAGAAAGGAAGCAACAGAATTTGTAAGAAGTCCAGGTCTGTGCCTCTGTCAAACTGTTGTGCATAAGACCACAAGCAATGTCTCCAACTCCATAACAATGGCAAAATGCTACTGTGAGGCCACATGGCCCTGGCAGACTAGAGGAATTAGTCGAGCACACTGGTGGCAATCATCTGCAAATGGCCACATTTCTTCAAAAAATATATCATGCCTCATGCATCTAGCACTCACAGCTTTAATTATAGCTTTCACTAAAAACTCTGATCCTATGGTATCTCTCTGCACATATATGCTCATCATTCAGCGCTTCAGTTAGTTGCTCTAACAATCACTTGAACAGACATTTTGTTTTATAACAGATACAATCTTTTAAAAAAATATATTAATAGAGAATGCAAGGCAAAGTTAATGACACTTTCTCATTTCTCTTTGAAAATGTGCTCAGGGTATAGCTGCACTGCTGTGACTAAATACACAAAGCTAAACATTTTTATGACTCTGTGCTTTGCTGCTCTTTAAGCCCCTCTAACACACAAAACCAGGCTCTGGTAGTTGGAATACTTTGACATTTTGTTTCAACAGAAATGAACGTGTCAAATCTAGTCACAAACAGAAAATACACATATTTTCTAGAAGCCACAGAATCATAAAACTCTCCTTCAGTAATATGTCTGCTTGTACTTCTACTTCTCCCGCAAATTTCCAGTTGTTGCGCAAATTTTTGTATGTCTTAGCAAAAGCAGACAGTAGTGCTCCACGAATAGCCTGATGTGAACCCAGTCCACTGATTTACAACAGATTTTAAAGCAGATCTAGTTCAAACAAATTTCAGAAAAGTCTGCTCTTAATATATTTAAGTAACAGCCGCTGCTAACAAGAAAAGGGAAGACTTAGAAACAGTAAATTAAGATCTGAAGAAGTTGTATCTAGAAAAGATAATCTGGAACAAATGAACGACCTAAACACAATCTTGTGACAGTGTATTTCTTCTGATTTGAAAGGTATTTTGCCTTCTTCCTCTTCTCTGGTCTGGAATATAAAGAGTATTTTTCATGGGAAAGCTTGCAGATGTTTTTGTGCTTATGACCCATATTTGTCTGAGGAATGGGCAGATATAGTGCAATTCATAAAAAATATCCATTACATCTTAAAGAACATGAGAAACTTCTTTCTGTAAACATATTCTCATCAAATTCTGTTGCTTCTGGTAGATATTTAGAGGAGCTTAGCATGAAACTGATTCTTGCTGTTTTCCTTTTTTGCATATTATATCATCTATACTCCCAGATAGTTCTTCATCTAGGTTTGGTTAAACTCTCAATTTTCTTTTCTTGTAGCCTCTCCTTGAAGATTCTGCTTTAAAGAGATCGAAGTAGCTCACCAGGTGTGTGTTATGATACACTGCTGTGAACTTTCTTTACTAAGGCAGCAATTTCAAATTGTATACAGTTCAATTTATTTCACCAAGTATCAATGTAAACGTTTAATGTGTCCAGTGATTGGCTGGAATATGAACAAAACAGAATTTCTTCAAGAGAAAGATTTTAAAAGTCTCAAATGACTTAAGTACACCATGAAGGAGTCTTTGTTGAACTCAAGTGGCTAGTTGGTAGTCTCCCTTTGTGCATAAGAAAAGTTTATTGCTTGTTAAAAATTTATGTAAATTCAATAACATAAAAATTCAGAATTCAGTTGCCCCGTGTCTGCTCAGTGCTTTGCCTTAAGCAGCACATTCCATGCTGCAGTAATGATACAACACCGTGAAAAGGCTCGGGATCTTCACATAACACAAAATGAGAAGCAGCAAAATTACGCTGGCTTTGAAAATGATACATTTGAATGTATTCAAAAGAAGAACATTCTCATTAATAGAGAAATTGACTGGGAGACAGAAATAAAACCAATGAAGTCTTGTCATATAATATACTGTTTAATGAAGTGTTAGGAATGGACACTTCTTTCTGAACAGTGTCTCAACATTGCTGTGCTTCTGCTTGCATAATATTCCATAAGTCGTGCAAATATGTAAGTAAGGCATTTTAAATCTTGTTTTTCTAAACAGCCTTTCCTCTATATTTTTAGGTCCTGTTCACTTCATGGAGAGATCTCATACATCTGGCAAATTGAAACTAAAAGTGACTCATATGCAAATGTAATCTGTATGAGTAACATATTAGGGATTGAGCATTTGCACAACCAAACCATCCCAAATGTTCTAATTCTATAGATACTGAAAAATACACTGTGTTGGTCCAGATCTACCACGTGAGAAGGCAATTTTTTACGTTGTACCATCATTGTTGTTATTACTAGTCAATGATTCTCTTCCACCATGTGAAAGCTATCCAGTTCAAAGTTCCCTATTCTGTACATTGTGTCCTACTAGCACAGCTTTAATTAGCTCAAAGTTTTAATGTTTCTGAACTTCATTATTTTAAGTTACTCAATAGTATCTTCTTAACTCTGTACAGAACAGTATCTTCTTAACTCTGTACAGATTTTTTTTTTTTTTTTTTAAGAACCAGAAGTTGCTTTGCTATGTACTTGCATGGAACCTACTGAGGAATTGGCTATGTAAGATTTGGAATAATAGTTCCTGAGCTCGCCAGGGTCTATACCACTCCTGGAACTCCCACAGTCATTGGGAAACATTAATTTTCAATAAATGAGCTGATCCTTGCAGGACATTCTAACACATTAACTGCTGGATTTTTTCCCTTCTGTTTAAATTTCAGTCCACTTTTAAGGTCTAAGACTGATTCCACCATCCTTCTGGCCAAGGACAATTGGATGAGACTCCCTGTGGGTTCCCACCTCAGTCATATTATCCCTAGACTATCCATAATGACGCGCCTGTGAGCCACGCAAGGAGGCCCTGAAGGGAGGCGTAGGCCTCAGCACAACTCCTATCACTGGATGCAGGAATTTGACTTGGGCTCACACATAACTGTGCAGAATGCTGCCACCAGGTGACTGCTTTCATCCCAGGCTGCTCTATTTTAAAGTCAATCCATCTTGCCCTGCATCACTTCATAAACCCACTGCTCAAATCAAAGTTAACAATTATTCTTAGCTCGTTGTTTTCTTAGCTTTTATCGCATGCAGCTCGGATTTTCTGTAAAATGGAATGGAAGTGCAAAATAATTTGCCACATAAATAACGGAGCATGTATATCCTTCATATTTTCCCCTTGTAACATCTACCTGCAATGGCATATGTGCTTGGCTTCCTCTATTAAATATGTTCCAACCTGTTCAAAATTTCAAATTGCTAGAAGAGAAACCCAGTCAGAACACTATAAATAACTGCTACCTGGCAGAATTATATTATCCATGACTAGTAACTAATAAAATATCTTATGGAAAATATAGTTTTAGGTTTATTACTGAAGATTTAAGGATAAAATTCTGATCTCACCATAGTAAAGACATTTTTCATTATTAGTCTCACTGTGGTCTGAAGATCACTCAGAAAAGTGAAGAAAGCAAAATTAATGTTACATGTGGCACTTGAATTGTTCCTTTTGTATGAACAGCAAGATGTTTTAAAATGTGTTTTTCCAAATTGTTCTTCAGATAATAAAAATTTCAAAACCAAATATATTGGTAGATGTAGAAAAATTATAAAAATATGTATTGAACAATCTGCCTGTACTTCAAAAGATAATCTGATGAGCAATGTATTCAAATACAGTTCAGTTCACTATTCTGGTTCTGTAATACTAACGAGTAAAAGTTGCAATCTTCTTTTTATAATGAGATTCAACAAATAGAATGACGAGAGATTAAAAAGAGCAAAGCTGTTGAGTAAGAAGTTTTTAATTTTACTTGTATTACTGGTATTTTTCATAGTTGATCACACATATGTACACTGTAAAATAAAAAATAATCATGCCAATATAATTTAATGAAGCAGAGTACTTTCCTTAGAGATCAGAAAATCAGAAATAAGCTTTTGAGTCTTGCTAATTTCTTATAAAACTCACGCAAAGTTGTACATCCAGAAAACATTCAAATGCAAAATGAATGCTTAAGGGAACTGAAAACACAAGAAACTGATGTATAAGAGAATGTGTTCTGAAGATGGCATTTAGCAGGCCCAGATGAGTGAGGCTGATATAAACGCTTTCCATTTATTTAGTGTTTACAAGCAGCTGCTTCTTAGCTGTTGAATAGGATTCATTGCCAATGTAATTATTTGAAGTTGAGTATTGATTAGCCACAAGTATTTATAGACACCATCATAGCACCATTACATTTTTTTTTCAAAGGACTAGTAGTAGGAGCCACCTTATATGTTTCCTGTCCCTTTTCTAAGTAATGTTCAGTAGGCAAGGAGACATTTTAACATTGTAGGTAAAAGCAACGGAGATTTTTTTGGCAATATTTGTCAAATTTTATCTTCTATTTCTCTATGTTTTTTCATTATTGATAAATATATAAAAGCTTTGTCTATTTGCTGTTTGCCAACTAACTATAGTTCCTACTTCTTATTTTCCATATTGTTTTCTATTTTATGAATTAACTAACTAAAGAACTTTTTTTTTAAAAAAACACAGTAAATATAAATTAACAAATGATTATAAACATACTTCAGATTATGATTTTTTGATAATTTCATTCCACATAGCCAATATGATGTTAAAAATATACTGAGTTGCCCATTGAGCAGTTAATCCAGATGTAATGCAACTGCTTGCTTAAAGTCAATCATTGATGTGGCAATTGAACTCACATTAATTATTTCTGTTTGTCCTAATTATATGTACATCTGTACTAATACATAATATTTTCTTTAAATCATTTTCGCATCAGTCCAGTCTGCATTACTAAATACAGTTCTGGCCTTTCTGAATACTGGCCTGAACTTCAGTGCTAAGTGGATAAATGACTGCATTTTAAATCTGTAGGCACTTTCTAAACACTTCTAGAGAAAAATTATTCCTGAAAAATGATGGGGTTTCTTTTATGATTAAAATCTTGGCTTTGGTAGACTCCTCCTGCTCCCATTCATGGTGTGTAATAATCCATTGAAATGGACTATTGCAACTTAGCGTTAGTATTCTTCACATATACTGTACTAACAAAGTAAGAAACTAACTGGTTAGCAAACCCAGTGTTCAGCAGAACATTACAGTGTAACTACAGACTCACAAATATCTTCTCATATTTTGACTGGTAGACGTCCCTCTTTGAGGAAAAATCAAATGTGAGGGGTTCGCTTGGTACAATTTTTATACCATGTAGGTTTTATTGGTTTTTTTTCTTCATGCAACTAATCCACACTAGTGAATGAGTCCAATAGGATTCTGAAAAAAATAAAAAAAAGTAGTTGCAGAAGTTCCGCTATGTGATTATATTTTCTAGTAAAACTATAGGCTCAGAAAGGTACCCCAGTGCACTAACATGAACTCCCCACAGATTCAACAGAAGGCTTTAAAAAATTCCCTAGCACATTAAAGAGACCATATAAAAAAATTATTACCTTGAGGAACCTGCAAATCTGCAAGTTGGATGAGAAAACAATGAACTACTTCCTCTCATTTCTATAATGGATGAGAAGGAAAACAGATCCATATGGTACATATGTGTAGCAGAGCTTATTTTAGAGTTAATCCCAGAACAGGACATTTTTGTCTGTCCACCTGTGTATTTCTACTATTGATAACACTTAGTAAGTATATAAAAACAAGATTCTTCATGGCTGTAATTTATACAGTATCTGCTACACATTAGAAAGACATCAGTGTTCAAGTCTGAACCTCTAGGAAAGAGTGATGTTTAATAAATTATATTGCCATGTGAAAATGCTTCTTTCTCCTTAAATAAATAATGCTGCAGCTTCTAAACCTTTAGGATTATATGCTCTGAACTTGATCAGTGAAGCCATTAAAATAATACCATATGTTGGACACATCTTTAAAACAGATTTGCCTAGTCTGCCAAAGGTGGTGGGAAAACACCCTGTCAACCCTCTCAGAATCTCCACTGTCTCCCAGCTGGACACAGGAATGTAAGAAAATACTAACTTTCCCTCATATAAATAAGAGAAGGAAATTTTCTTTCAATCAAGGAAACTATACAGAGTGCGCAAAGGAACTAAAAATGGCTGTATTACCTCCTCAGACTACTGCAGAAGGTGAAAAATGGGCATTATCTAAATGTACTAAAACAATAATGGAAATACTTATGTATAGAAACACGTGAGCAGTGCCTGGAGTGACCTACCTACTTAACAGATTAGGAACATAGGATTCCTTGACCAAGTTATTTATAGACTATTGCCATACATTAAATACATTGAGTTACCATAATTGCTACTACAATGGCTGATTGGTCTAGCAATCAGATTCAACATACTTATGACAAACACACAGACACAATGCAAACAGTACTTAAGCATTGCCTTATACAATGAAATGCACTTGTGTAATCTTACAAACTGAGGACATGAAGCTGCAAACATTTGGACGCATAGGAGCAAAACTGACCACAGTAGGGCCTCTACCACTATTAAAGTCACCCATGTATATTACATGGACAGAAATCTCATCAATTTTTAAAGGTTTCCCAAGCAAAAGCTTTTGTAAAAACTTGCTGAACATGTAGAAAACAAGTGTCTTCATCACAGCTTAATATCAGATGCAAGGAAAATGCTGATTAAATATAAGAAGGAATTCAGACTGTTTTGTTTTGGTTTTTTACACTGATCTTTCCCTTCTCACTGTTGAGGAATGATATTCCACTGTGCACATATCCATATACACAGCCTTTAATTGTTCTTTCCAAGATCATAGGATGTTATAATGCTGCCAATGAAAGCTACAGAGAATTATGAAGTTGTTAAAATTCACTTCTACTTACAGGTATTGAAACAAAGTGCATTCTGCCATTTCTGGTTCCCTCTTATGAGGAAACCTCTACAAAAACACGCACTATCTTCAGTGTCAATACATCCTGCTTGTCTTTATAAATTAAAAAAAAACCCAAAACTAAAACACCACCTTGTGCACTTCTCTTGTTTAATGATTGAAGAGTATTAAATAGACAATAAAAATTAGGAAAGCAAAGATCAGATCCACTACTAAAATAAATAAGAAAACAACTAAATTTGGTACCTGTACATTAAATGAAAAATGCTTATATTTGAATTCATAAAAGAGAAGAACAGGGAATTATTTTGCAGACTGCTTCTAATGTTTTATAGACTACAGGCTGAGTAACACTGGCTTAGACCAGTCTAGTTTCAAATAAAATCAACTTCCCACATGTTATGCCACACAGAACCAATTCATATTTTCCTCCAGGCATAAAATTTTCTACCAGTTGTGAGAATGAAAAAAAAACCAAACAACATGGGCACAAATCACAGACATTCTGGTCCTCTGTTTATTCAAAATGTTTCTTTTATCCCTGTTCATACTCAGCATCTCAAGTCTGGCAAGTGTTTGTACAGCTTCTGATATCCACTAGATAACAGTCCCCACAAGGTAGGCACAAAGCAGAAGACTAATTGCAATGTAACTAAGGGCTAAATTCATCAGATCACCTCCTCTGATATGGAAGAAGGAACTGGGGCTACACAGGGTGTTTCAAAAAGATTGAACCAATTTCAAAGCATTAAATACCAAATTTGGTCCATCTTTTTGAAACACCCTGTATAACTGAACCTAAATAAAGGATTTGTAAGTGACTCAGATTGCTTTCTATCTGGGCTTGTCAGATCTTGAGTCCTCATAGAGGGCAGAAGTCCTTAATAGTGTGTGGGAGGGTTGCTTGCTTGTGTTTTGTGTTTTTTTAAATCTTGAACTGTTTTAAGTACGCAAGTCAGTCTTAGGCACGATCACATGCTGCTTTTATATGGCTACAAATGACTTGGCAGAGCTTACACAGGGCTTCCGTGGAGCTTCATAACCGCAAATTACCATCTCTACAGGAAAGTGCCTAAAGACTATCAGACTGTGCTTTCTGAAAAGCCCTGGCTGCAGGGTTGGGTGCTAAGTCTGGTACCAAAGATCTGTTTCACTTGTCAGGATGCACACACGTTCCAAGTTAATCAAGGGTAAGCATGTTTGGTTAAAAGCAACAAATATTTTCCTACATATATAAATTGCTGCTATTATCAAACCAATTAAAAATTGTTATCTGATGGGCTCATGGTGAGTCATGCTCACAGAATTGCCTCATGGTATTGAGATGGTATCTACAGAACTAGATTACTTAAGCCTAACTGAAAAGCAAACAACAAATAAAGATATTAATAAGAACAATATATTTTATTACTGTGGGAATGTATCTAACAGCATCAGGGAATAAGTATGTAAACAGAAATAATCCTTGCATCAAAAGTGTTTGCAGTGGATACAAACTAAACAAAACCCAACTATCCTAATAATGTGCATGACTGGGCAACTATAGAGTAAATCTTTCTGCAGTTGTATAACTGATATTTTGTTACCATGACTGTGTTCTGGATAACTATATGATTCTTCATTAATAGGGGAGCCACCAGAAGCACCATTTCCTTGCCTCTAAGTAGAAATATAACAGGTGGTTAATAGTAGACATCACAGAGAATCACTGTTTTAAACTGGGAGGTGAAAAACAATGTTATACACAAAGCTGAACCTACAGACAACATAAGGAGTTAAGACTGTAGTTATTCTACTTAGATATCAAGAACACTGGAGATATATCATGATTATCTGAAGGCTGCTATGAAAATGTGATACTATATGCCATTAGTTATCTCTAAAGCAACGTGTCCTCTAACAACACACTGGAGTTTGGTACATACTGAGGCAGCATGGGAAAAATTCTACCTCTTCGTTTTGAGGAACACTTGATTTAACAGTCAGGTTTTCGATTTTCATTTTAATGAAGCTTCAATTTTGAGTTGTGACAGGATGAAACAATATATACCTGATGACATAGGCAGAGATTACATCACATGAAATACAGGTATCTTTCTAAAATTATCATTCTAGATTAAAGTCGATGGATCCACATGAACAAATTCAACAAGTAAAATCACCCTGCAGTGAATCTGTGATAAATTTAGCATTAGGTCAGAGGTAAGCACATACATGCATTAAAATAAGTAATTTAGCATTGAGGTTCAGGGAACAGAAAATTAATTTTCTACTATTCAGATAGGCATTTTTGAGACTGCACTTAGTACTGGACTTCTTCAGTATTGAGAGGATTGCAGCTTTTGCTAATGCTTTTTACTGACAGACACATTTTACTGGAAACCCCAGTTTGGAATTTGAAGCCAAATTACTGCAGCAAAATTGAGGACAGCTGCTTGGAGAATCACTTCCTGAAGCTGCAGCTGCAACAATGTCATCAAAGATAAGACCTCCTTATTTTAAAACATACACAGGTTGAGAACCCATGGCTCTCAGCAGGTCACAACACCACAAACAGAAGATTCTAAAGGAGGAGGAAAAATATCACCAGCAAAACATAATCATGTGCAGGTGTTATGCTCTGCACAACTCCAAATTACTTCTGCAACTGCCAGCCAGCAGAGACTTCTCAACAACATGAATATAGTACATTGGCCAAAGCAGCTTCCTTTGGTTACTAGACCAGCTTCTGCTTCTTTTCCAGATGCAGATTTGTATTAAGGCTTTGGAGTGAAAGAATAACATCAAGGATGTGCAATTGCAAACAGAATGGTAGCTTTTTACCTTGAGAATACCTTATTTTACACTATTAAAACAAAAACAAACAAGAAACCACTGCTAAGCAGGGCAGGGAGGGGAGAGCAAGAGAGAAAAATATCCCCGAGCAAACAATATGAGTCAGTAGTCTGCAGCCAAAGCAGAAAAACAACATATATACATATTAACTAAATATATATTTAAGTCACTGAAGCATCTTGCTGAATTTCTAACACATGGGTAAAGACTGCTTCGTCTTTTTATTATTCACATTGACTTGAATACAAATAAGTAAACAGGAAACTACCTCATGTTGCTTCATCTATCTAATCTTACTATGGCTGTAGGTAAGAAAATCTACTTTTTGACATGTTTCTTTAGCTTCACAGACAACTTGATTGAGTCTCAAATTTTGATCCCACTTGCTTTGCTGCAGAAATCCAATTAAAGGAAAAATCATAGGAAAGATTCATCAAAACACATACGGTAAGGCCAACTTTCCCATTTATTTTTTAAATCACAGTTCAGCAGAAGGGTAAAAACAGTAAAAGACATATCTGAAAAATAAAGCAAAGAAGCTGCAAGATTAGAGATAAAAATGGCTTGAAAATTTCTACATATAACCAGTTCTGAAATGTTTCCAATAATTCCCCAGCTAAAAACCCAACAAAAAAAAAGCAAGCAGATAAAACTACAGAGGTTAAAGTACTTCCACATAAAAGGACTTGGGTGTAAATGAGACGCAGTACAGAAAAACTCAAACAAACACTGAACTCTGAATAATCCTCAGCTGTAGCAAAACACATTTAGGAACAGAATAAGCCATCGTTACACACAAAGCTATCTACTCATTTTATTTGTGCATTGAACAAAAGAAAAAATTAATTCTCTCTCAAAACTGTAGAGCCAAGAGGATCTGTTAAGTAATGGGACTTTGTGGTGGCCCTGCAATTACTCTGGGCCTATTCCAGGCTCATCCTGCTCTGGTGTATGGACAGAAAAATAATACACACAAAGATCACAATTGTTGTGGGTTTTTTTTGTGTGTGTATGTGGTTTTTTTGTTTGTTTGTTTTAATTTTATTATATTTATTAAAATGCCTGTGAGTTCTGGATCTTTGCAAACACAAAGCTGGAGACCACAACAGTGTCCTTGCATGTCATGGAAACACAATGGAAAAAAGGTCCTTCTGTATTCTGTTCTTGTCTCTTTGGGACTCATTTCTAATGTAATTGAAATGGTATCACAGAAATCTAGGGAAGGAAGAGACCTTGACCCAACTTCTGATCTTTGCACTAAGAACTCACAATAATACTAGAGTGGAACAATTGACTCTTCTCTCTTGCAATGTGACAGCCTTGCAGCTGCATGCCAAAATGTCTTTACTGAGCACATCCATGATTAAGTTACTAAGACTTTCTAGGATCCCCTCGGTGCCACAAGAATGGTACAATAGGGACTGTTGTTGGCCTATGACTAAGAAAATAAAATTGCACATAATTTGCTTAGCTTTAGTTAATCCAAGTTGATCATACTGAACTGATTAAACCTTGCATTTAGCACAAAATAATATGGAATAATTTGAAAAAAGAAAATTTATAACTGTTGCTGTGTTAACAAAATACATGCTTATATATACTTAAAAATTCTGAACTAAGAAATGTCAGTGAAGTACAAACCATTCGAATACAAATCTGGTTACAAGCATATAGTTGAATTTGAAAGAAAAAAGACAGCAAATGAACAAAAATTTTATTTTAATAGGAGTGACAAAATCATCACCAAGTCCTCCTCCTCGAAGTATTAACTTATATATATGTCTTAACTTATTATATGTCTAACCTCCAAAATTCAGCTGACCTGTCTGACTTTCTCACTAGGATGGTAAAATAAGGGTATTCATGTTCATTCACATACAAGGATCCACAGTTTCTTTCTGTTCTTTTAATTAGCTCATCTTAGTCAATCTAAAGCTCTCAGGAAAATGCCTATGGACAAGTCACGAGTTGCATTAAAAATTAGCAATCCCGTACAACTAATTAATAACTTGGAATTTTTTCTCTACTTGATCTCAAAGCAGATTTTGAGAAGTTGTACAGAATGCAAAATAACCAAATTCAAAGCAAATGATCTGGTTGGAAATCTCAGATTTCCAAAAGTACGGTACAAAATACTGTTCAGTTATGACACTGAAGGATGAATCAGGCGTAATATTGGAGACCCTCAATTAGGGAGGACAGGAGGTGTGTCAGAGTGAATCGGTTCCTCCTGTCACACACGGCCTGTGAATGGACAGCAGAAAGAAACATGGAAGGCTCTTCTGCTTCCTCATCAAATACTTGCAGAATGGAGGGACCCTGGAAGACAGATGTTGCATTTCTCCAGACCTCAAGTGTTGCTTAATTACCTAATGATGTGAAAAACACCATGATGGATACATCTGGGTGACATTAGTACAGTGTACACTACAAATCTTTATTAATGCAAACAGTCTATAGACACAGAGCAAGTTGAATGATTATGTGATTTGCAGACCAAATCTGAAGTTGATATACCTCCTACAGTAATTATAATGATGCACATTGGATTCAAAACATAATGCATCTAACTTACAAGAGTAGCTTTGAAATAGTGTAGTAATCAGTCACCTCACCGTTGAACGTTATAATTCATCCTGTTATTTTTTCCCCTTTTGGCTTTGATAGCACAATATTTTCTCAGCAATAACACCACTTGATTTCAGTTTCTACTGGAATCTTGCCTGACTAAAGAGTGCAGACATAATCTTGGTCTTTGTAGATTTATACAGTGAGGCACAAAAGGATATATGAAACAGTTTTAACCTAAGTAAGACTTTCAAGCTCTGGCATTTTATTCTAAAGGAATTGCAAAAAGCATACAACAGGTTATGTATGAAGTTTCAACTAAATTGCTTTCATCAGTAGAAATGATTACTCAAGGAGTTTGAAAATTATAATTTGGGTTATTTAATAATTTCCTTTGGATTTTAATGAATGTAAGTAAGTGGCAGAGAATTGTATGTTTTCCCCTTTCCATTTTTAGAGACAGAATACTATAATTCCCAGGAAATTAAAAATTCTCTTAAATGCATGATGATTCAGTATTGGAAAGTGGCACAAAAAATGCCGTAAGACCCCCTGAAGAAAAATGCCTAATAGGATCTATAGATTGAAATACTATATTCCTTCATCAGAAACTACCATTTCATTTTAATATTCAGAAGCAATAATTTCAAAATTTTTAAAAGTCCAGGAAGAAATGCCAAGCTCTCCTGTGTATGACATGCAGTGCACTGCTCCAGTCTGCCTTATTTCACAGAGGAGAAAATGGAGAGCCAGGTGCACCAACTCATCTTACACTACAACTTCACATAAATCCCTTATTTAATCCTTTGGGTTTATGCTGCTCTTTGAGTTGGGTAAAGGAGCAGTGTGAAAATGCTCCTAGAGCTTCAATGTAAATGTTTCTTTAATCCTATTAAAGCCACAAAACAGGCCCAGCTGAAGGAGCAGGAAACTGAGCTGAGGAACTCTCAGTGACCCCACCACTACTGTCTCTCTTGGCACTGACCTGTTGGTCACAAGTTCATCCTCGGCATGGCACAGATGTTCTGACATCAGGCTGATTCAGGACATCAATATGTGTACCCCTACAACACGTATGTACATACCAGATGGTGGTGTGCTTTGTAGTAACATGAAGTTCTGCATTGGTAACTTCAAGCTGAATTATTAAAACAGTGGATATAGAAAGATAGGATTAAACCTTTTTAAATGCAACTTTGTTGCATTACACAGAACTTTGTGTTCCCCAACTATGACATTAAATTCATCCAAAAATGATACAGCTTTATTGCTTTTCTTTTAAAGTCAGAAGAAGGGGAAAAAGTTAAAAGAAAAATACTCCAGGTGACACTACACTTTAAAAACTAGGAAACAGGTCTGTTAAAATGTGTTGGTGGTAACATTTAGGGTTTGGACTCTCATTAATGTGGCCCCAGGGAAAATATAAACACTCTTTCTGAAATTAAATCTTGAGTTTGCCCACCGCAGCCTTGTTTTCAGCTTTGGCTGCTGGCACTTCAGCCTGCAATTGAGGCCTTGCATCAAATGCCAAGCCAAACATTCAGGAACAAGAATGGTAATGACACCCTATTTTGTTCTAAGCCATATTAAAATATAACAAGTATTAAAAAAAAAATCACTCATTTGAGATTAATAACTTAAAAGAAACTGATTTTCATAACCTCTCTCACTCGCACTTGCCTTCAAATAATAAACCTTGAAAAGAAAGCTGTGTTTGATGCTTGAAATCAAGCACACTTGCAAAGCAACAACACATATCAAAATTCTGATAATAAATGGATAACACCGAAGGGAACAAGTTTTACCTACAGGAGTTCAACAATAATTTCTCTGGTTTTGATGCAGGACTTTGCAAGTGACTTAACATAAATGGATGAATAAATGAAAGTCACCAATCTGTAATGCAAGATTTTTAAGAAGGGTCCTGTATAATATGAACATATGCTGATGTCATAACTCTGTCACTGAAACATTTCATACCAGCATCTGTTTAAATTCTCTCTCTTATTGTCACCTTCTTTTCCTAAACACATGGCATTCAAGGTGAAAATGTGCTTCACCAGCTATTTGTTTTTCTCGTCTTTCTCTTCTGAGACTCTAGCAGCATCCTCCTGTAATCTCACAATGTAGACAGATCGAGAGCACTAGAAAAAATGTATGATATACCTTCTGTCCCGGGTAAGGAATAGGGACCTCTTGCCCAATAAGAGAATGGTCAGCCCTGCCTACCCTACTCTCAGTTTCTGTAATGCAACACGGTGTATAGATACCATCCCCTATACAGGAAAAATTGCAGTTTGGTTCTATGTGGGATGTATGGAGCATCTTATCTAATTACTGCTCTAATGCAATTCCCCTAGACAGGAATCTGAGCTGCAAATTAATCTAACTTGAAGAGCAGACTGTAAACGTGACTCAAAGCAGTGACTAAAGACAGTTTATCTGCTACTGAAGAAATGGAAATTTTGAAGAATGTGAAGTTACTGATTCACCAAAGAGAGAGAGGAAAAGCAGTGCCAGGTCTTCTACCAGGACACATTAGGAAATGGTTCACTGAGAATGCACAGCAGTCACTTGAAGAATATGAGATTACAATATTCTCTAGACTTCTACCCAACATACTGAGTTAATTCCAAGCGTTCTTTTGTCTACGTTTTGAAAAATAATCATTAAAAATTGCTGAGCAGCAACATGAATGACAAAGTGTGACCCAGTAGGTGCCAATTCATGACCTAGTCTGTGTAGAAACTCCCCACTTTTATTTGCAGACTTCCCAGATTTCGGTCTGAAAGCATTGGACAAGCAGGTGCTGTGTGCTTGTCTTGCCTTTCCTGAAGACAGTAAATGGAAAGAACGCAGGCAGCT
The DNA here is from genome assembly GCF_963082525.1 of Nesoenas mayeri. Classification (NCBI taxonomy): domain Eukaryota; kingdom Metazoa; phylum Chordata; class Aves; order Columbiformes; family Columbidae; genus Nesoenas; species Nesoenas mayeri. Next base: position 69,850,832 of record NC_137541.1, read on the forward strand.
GAATCCTTAATACTGTTCTAAGCTATTGCTGAAAAGGGTTGGCAGCAAACACTTTTTAACCATGCAAGCACATCAGCACTATTCTTGGAACCATGAAGTCAACTCAATATTTTAAAAGCCTGCAGATTATAAGTGTACAGCCTAGTTACTGAAGTAGTTTACGGTAACAGTTATTTTCTGTTCAATCCAAGACATTAGTAGGCATTTTAGAAGCCTTTCGAAGCACATCATTTCACATGCATGTATAGTACATTTCTAAAAGGCAAGTAAAGATTTTTTTCTTTTACTTCCACTCATCATCAAGCCAGTCAGTTGTATAAATATATACTTTATCAGAAATAGTGAATAATTTGGCAAGTTTACTTAAGAGTGTAAAAAAACAAGACTGGATGAGCACAGTTGAGAAGTCTAGGCAACATAAAGAAAGTAAAAAAAAAATTTATAATCTAATGCTCAGCTTTCATAGTGTAATTATCATGGATTTAAAGCTACATTAGGATTCAAAGTTAAAGTGATTTTGCTGAGTTGCAATGGTTACTGCCAACAGATGTATCACAAAAGTGATGCATGTATAGAAGCACAGAGAGGAAAGCAAAGGTGCAATCAACAAGAAAAGGTGAAGGAATTCTCAGCTAAATAAAGCTGAGAGATGTTACCTATCAATAGATGCCTAAAAGGCAACCTATTTCATAATTTCAAGAAAGACAAAATAAACATGAGCAATAGCTGAACTCTGCGTCAACTCTTAGTTGGACAGAAAGTAGAATGCTATAAAAATTGCTTTAATTGCAATGCACCACAATTTCGATAATAAGCTTGAAGACTGATGTATGGGTAAGATGAAAATGGTTCCAACCTTGGGACATTTCCTCAGTAGCAGAAACATCAATTACATATATAGATTTTTCTACATAGCTAATGTCACCTCCAAAAGCAGAAAAATTAAAAATCATTAACAGAAATAGTAATTAAAAACAGAGACTTTTATCTGTTTGATAACAGGGGCCAATAAGCCATTGTTATTTTCCATTAAAGCAATGTTTGGAGAAGTTTTCTGATAAAAATATTGCTTTCAAATAACATTTTACAATCACAGCCAGTTTGAGCTACCAGACAGACATCTTATTTCTGTTTTACTGTGCTGATTTTCCCCATTAATTTGATCTAATTATTGATACTAGAAGGGTTATAAACTACAAGGTCCTTATGAAGATTATATGACCTGTATGCTAACTAAGGCATTTTTGCCAATATTGTAAAGTACTAAAATACTATTTCAACTGCAGCACTAAAATATGCAAAGGGCGAACTTTTAATCTGATTCATTTAAGAAAAACTTCATCGACCATTTTGTATGATAATTTTGATGGATAAATAAAAGAGCAACTACGCAGAGGAGTGAATTACAGAGAGTTCCTCAGACAATCTGAACAACCCGAAGGAATTTGCTGCCTTTCCTCAACAGGGTGGATAATTTAATTAATTTGAATGTTTGCCCTGAACTTCAAGCATTCTTTACCTTGAATAATCTAATACAAGATATTAGTTTTCATCACAAAATCTTCTCTTAAAATATTAAAGAACGATGGACCTCATATACAGAGGCATCTTCCAAAACTATCTCTGAAAAAGTTTTCTATGTTTTGCCAAAAAATGTTGCCATCATCATCTCAAATTATTTTTTTTAAAACTGATGAATATTATTAAAAAAAAAAGCTTAGCCCTTGGAAGATCTCCTAACAAACTCTGGCTTGCACCAGTATTAGTAAAATGTGCTGATAAGGAAGACCCACTTTTTCCCAGGGAGTATGAACTGAGATAGGAGGTAAGCAAATCTGAAAATCTAATTTACTAATGAAGGATGAGTGGGTACGTAATGTCTCTAAAGATTAATTTGAGAGTATTTTCTATGTGGGGTATCATACCAGCACTTCTTTTCTGTTTTATGTCCTTTCACTATGTTTTTCCATTTCTATTATCTTACTTTACTAATAAAAGTGAATTAACATGGGTTAATTATTTGGTCTTGAATCTAAACAAAGCTAAAAATGAATCAAAAACAGTTGTAATAACTTGTTTCATGGTAAAAAGGAACCTGAAATATATGCAAATTTTACATAATGAAGGCATGAAAATATTCGCTGCCCTACTTTGTTGGATAAGTTCAAAATTGTTACTTAAAAGCCAGGTACTGTAACTCCAACCCACAAAGAAAGTTACTTGTGCTACAGAAGTCAAAGGCATAAACCTAAAATAAATTTATATTGGACATACCAGGACAATATCTGGCCAATCATATCCGACTTTTGAGCCTTGGTATGTATTTTAGCACACCATTACCCTTATTAGACCATGCTTTTCTGAACTGATTGATGATTCAGTATACCAACCAACATCATATAAGGCTGTTGTCAGAGGGTGTAGGGAGGCAACTCAGAAAGCTAAGGCCTCCTTAGAATTAAATCTGGTGAGAGGAGTCAAGGATAACAGGAAGAGCTTTTTCCAATACGTGGCAGATAAAACTAACACCAGAGGCAATGTAGGCCCACTGATGAATGAGGTGGGTGCCCTGGTGACAGAAGATACAGAGAAGGCAGAGTTACTGGATGACTTCTTTGTCTGTCTACTCTGCCGGAAGCTGTCCTGAGGAGCCCCGTACCGCTGAGGCCCCAGTGGAAGGCAGGAAAATGGAGGAGTTTGCCTCAGTTGACGAGGACTAGGTTAGGGAGCAATTAGGCAACCTGGACATCCATACATCCATGGGTCCGGATGGGATGCACCTGCGGGTGCTGAGGGAGCTGGCTGAGGTCATTTCTGGACCACTCTCCATCATCTTTGCTAAGTCTTGGGAAACGGGAGGGGTGCCTGAGTACTGGAGAAAAGCAAATGTCACTCCAGTCTTCAAAAAGGGCAAGAGGGAGGACCCGGGTAACCATAGACCAGTCAGCCTCACCTCCATCCCTGGGAAACTGATGGAACAACTTATCCTTGGTGCCATCTCAAGGCATATCAGGGATAAGAGGGTCATTAGGGGGAATTCAACATGGCTTCACCAAGGGGAAGTCGTGCTTGACCAACCTCATTGACTTTTATGAGGACATAACAAGGTGGATGGATGATGGCAGAGCGGTGGATGTGGTCTACCTTGACTTGAGTAACGCATTTGACAGTCTCCCACAGCATCCTTACAGCTAAACTGAGGGAGTGCAGTCTGGATGATTGGGTAGTGAGGTGGAAGAAGCTGAAGGGAAGAAGCCAGAGAGTCGTGGTCAATGGGGCAGAGTCTTGTTGAAGGCCTGTATCTAGTGGAGTCCCTCAAGGGTCAGTACTGGCGCCTATATTATTCAATATATTCATCAACGATTTGGACGAGTGAACAGAGTGTACTATCAGCAAGTTTGCTGATGACACTAAGCTGGGAGGAGTGGCTGACGCGCCAGATGGCTGTGCTGCCATCCAGCGAAGCCTGGACAGGCTGGAGAGTTGGGCGGGGAAAAATTTAATGAAATGTAACAAGAGAAAGTGTAGAGTATTGCATCTGGGCAGGAACAACTCCAGGTTCCAGTACAAGTTGGGGAATGACCTATTAGAGAGCAGCATAGGGGAAAGGGACCTGGGGGTCCTGGTGGGCAGCAGGATGACCATGAGCCAGCACTGCACCCTTGTGGTCAGGAAGGCCAATAGCATCCTGAGGTGTATTAGAAGGGGGGTGGTTAGTAGGTCGAGAGAGGTCCTCCTCCCCCTCTACTCTGCCCTGGTGAGACCCCATCTAGAATATTGTGTCCAGTTCTGGGCCCTTCAGTTCAAGAAGGACAGGGAGCTGCTGGAGAGAGTCCAGTGCAGGGCAACAAAGATGATCAAGGGAGTGGAGCCTCTTCCTTATGAGGAAAGGCTGCGGGAGCTGGGTCTCTTTAGCTTGGAGGAGACTACGGGGTGACCTCATCAATGCTTACAAATATATAAAGGGTGAGTGTCACAAGGATGGAGCCAGGCTCTTCTCAGTGACAACCAATGATAGGACAAGGGGTAATGGGTTCAAACTGGAACACAAGAGATTCCACTTAAATTTGAGAAGAAACTTCTTCTCAGTAAGGGTAACAGAACACTGGAACAGGCTGCCCAGGGCAGGTTGTGGAGTCTCCTACTCTGGAGACATTCAAAACCCGCCTGGACACATTCCTGTGTAGCCTCATCTGGGTGTTCCTGCTCCGGCAGAGGGATTGGACTAGATGATCTTTCGAGGTCCCTTCCAATCCCTAACATTCTGTGATCACCTTTAAAAAAGGTCTGATTTTGTTTTGTTAATTGAACAAAGTTAAATGTTTCTGAAGTCAGAAACAAACCTCAACTGTAAATGTTGTTATCTGTGGTGATAGCAAATGACAAATATTGAGCATAAATGACTTTTACATTCTCTTTTATAAGCATATGACTTGAATTATAGCCAGGTGATGGGAGTTGAGAACACAGATGGCTTTGCAGAATATCCAGGTACTATGTATTTATGATTTGAAAGAATACAATAAAGATATGCTATGAACACAGCAAAGAAAATAATTAACAAATTAGGAAAAAAAAAATATACACAGATAACAAGGTTTATAGCAATTGTAACATAGATAATCTTCCACGGTCTATACTGGTAAAGGTGCTTTCAAGATAGATTTTGTAAGCTTTATAGCTGATCTACAAAATCAAAAGTTAAAAAAACCCCAAACAAAACAACAAAAAACAACAACAACAAAAAATCAACCAAACAACAACAAAACCCCAAGCCAACCCACCAGACAAAAAAACCCCAACCTAAACCAGTTCTAGAAGTACATTCATGATAGATCAAATCTGATGAAATGCAGCACACAGAACTTCAAAAAAACCCTGAAACTGATTTTGTCACATAACCGAACTCCAAAACAGGGTACAGGTCTCAAAAGACCAAAACAAAAGCCTACTTGTTTTATTCAGACAAAATAAACACACAAAGTATACTCCACAAATGTAATTCATTATCAAAAATGAACCTGATGCACAAGAATGGCCATGGAGGAAATTAGGTGTGTTAATCTGACTTACTAATAGATATTTCCTGCTATCTTGGATATAACTTGGTCAGTATTTTTCTTCCCTTAAACAGCATTATGACTATAATTCAACTGTGCACAGAATGAAATGCACAATTCCCTCTCCAAACATTAAATACTTGTTTCTTTCCAGAATAATCCCACTGAAACTGGGCAAATGTATGACTTGCACTTTAAGGTATGGCCCAAGATGAGCTGACCCTCTATAATTGCGTGTTATTAGGGTAATCTTGAGGATTTTCTAAATATTCCAAGAGGTTTTCAGAAAAGAGCAAAAATACTTCCAGTTCTTTTAGTTACACGGTAAATAGCTAAGCTGACTGTCCTAGCTCATACCAAGCCCCCACAGAGGTAACGTCCCACGCATCCCGCTAGCTGGACAAACTCACACAGAAAGCACCTGGTCAGGGAAGCAGGAAATAGGCCTGGAATTCTACTTTCCAAAAGCAATTGTATTATTACCAAACTAAAGGAATAATTTCTCTGTACAAAGCCAGAAGAGAAACTTGCCAGATTTTTCTGCACTTTACAGTAAGACAGACAGGGCTTATACCAGCTTGCCAGTGATTCTTAAGTACAAATAAAATACTGTTGTCGTAATAGGCCCTCCGTTTACATAGTTTCGGAAAAAATTATCTATGAAATATTAAACCCAAAAAATAATCTCATTTGGATATTCCCAATTCTGAAGTGTGCACTTATATTTTGGTAAATATTAGTCAGAGAAACGCAATGTTTAGTTATGCTTTTTTTCTAAAGGTTATGAGGCACAGCTGCACAAATCATATGACAACACACAGTAGTACAGTGAATTTTATTACAATGGTTAGATCTTTGCTTCCAGCTTTTGTCCCTTAAATCAGGATGGGAGTGCATTTGTGACGTGTCTGTATCTTTCAGGGAAACATGGGCTGCATAAAAACAAGTCTGTCATTCAAATGATTACTCAAGTCCTAACAAGTATGCTTTCCCCTGTAGGCCAAAATATGCCCTTTAAAGTCAATGAGAGCTGTGTACAATGTACCACACAAAATATGACTGCTTAACAGAATTATAGGTTTACTGTCAGAAAACAAGCAATAAATCTTCCTAAGGAAGAAGAATGTCAATGTAAATAGCAAAAATTAAAATTTGCTTGCTGGCTGGCTATGATGTGCTAAAGGCATGCATACCACAAGTAGTTTTTACTTTTAAGTACCAGGTTTTAATTTAATAATTTCCTTTTTTAAAAGTCTTAATGAAGTCCATGTATGTATTACTTCATATCATGAAAGCATAACGGATTTGGTAAGAGCTCAGTTCTCCAAGCTTCCTGAGACAAGTAAAAGCAGAAACATTTGGAATTAGACCTCGAGTCATAATTTAATTATTAGTATCCTACCACTTTCCACAAATCCATCTTTCTTTTCTGGTAGACAGAGAAGACTTGATTGCACATATGCCGAAATAAAAACTCACATCGGTTTAGGACTGAGGTAACAAATGGTACATGAGCCACAGGTAGGTCCTACAAATATGGAAGCTGCTGCTGCTGCTACATTGGTCCCCTTGAGGAAATGGAAAACAACCAAGTGCCTTCTTTTGTATTTCTCCATGATGTAGCGCATGGCCAATGGATTTGGCACTTCTTACAGACATTAACTTTATTTGTTGAGACACACCTAGTATTTCTACACTTTAAGAATCAGAAATGGTAGCAATTAATTTTCAACCTGTCTTAATAAAAAAGATAATAGTATTCTAATTGGAGTGATTATTTTTTTGTACTGAACCCTTCATATTTGTGTTTATTCTTCTCTGCCGTAGCCATGTTGATTCAAATGATCCAACAGGTACCAAAATAAAGTGAATGAGAATTTGAACATACTGAATATTAAATACAACTAAATCAAGTTCATCTTGTGGCCTAGAAATAGAGGAAATAGATAAAAATATCCAAAACAAAGATAAGTTGCAAATTTGTAAATCACACTAAGTTCCTTAATATATGGTTGGTATGCTGAAGGCAAGGGAAAGATTAAAAGTCATTCACAGTTAACTTAATGCTGAAATATATAATAATTTAATCAATCTTTTACTGGAACACTCTCTGAAAAGCAACTTTATCTGCTGAGTTGGAGACTAAAACAACTGAGACACCTAAGATGGGGACTAAGCAATTGTTGGGGACTAAAATGCATTGTAGAACAGGATCTGTTATTATTTTTGAGATTGGCTTCAGTTACATTAAATATTTAACATTGTTGCCCTAGTGCATGGTTCAATGTTTATAAAAATAGCTCTATATAATTCTGGCAAAACATTGGTATTTAAAAGGTATTTAAATCTTTTGCATTTTAAATCTTAAACACAAACAATTAAATATCAAAGGTTAAAAACCATAGTTTTAAAAAGAAAACCAGGTGTGAATCAATGTGATCTACAGAGATGACTACCGGGCTCCTAGTAAAAGATCCTTTTTTAAACATAAAAGAATTGAAACATAATATTGATGTAAAAATAGAAATACAAAAATTGAAGGGCATTTCAGATGACACATGGAGAATAAATTTTAATTTACATTCAATCTAAAAAGGACAAAAAATAAATCAAGTAAGATGTGTTCTCACTTCAGCTGAGCTGAGGTGAAACTAAGTATGTGATTGACAGATACTCAATGACACACATCTTCACGCTCTGACTTCTTCTTTGGAGAGGGAGGTGATTGTCCCGCTCTGCTCTCCACTGGTGTGGCCTCACCTGGAGCACTGTGTGCTGTTCTGAGCACCACAGGATAAAAAGGATATAAAGCTACTAGAGAGTGTCCAGAGGAGGCCACAAAGTTGCTGAAGGGTTTGGAGGGGAAGCCGTATGAGCAGTGGCTAAAGTCACTTGATTTGTTCAGCCTGGAGAAGAGGTGACGGAGGGGAGACCTCATGGTGGCTACAAGGGGAGGAGGAGGGGCAAGGTTTAGTGACCAAAGACAGAATCCGAGGGAATGTCAGGAAGATGTGCCAGGGGAGGTTTAGGTTGGACATTAGGAAAAGGTTCTTCACTCGGAGCGTGGTGAAGCACTGGCACAGGCTCCCCAGGGAGGTGTCACGGCCCCAAGCCTGACAGTGTTCAAGAAGAGACTGGACAACACCCTCAGACACATGGTGTGAACTGTGGGGTGTCCTGTGCAGGGACAGGAGCTGGACTCATTGATCCCGTGAGTCTCTTCCAATTCAGGACATTCCACGAATCTGTGACTCTACTTCTTTCAACCTTTAGTCTCTAAGACCACAAATCTAGTAGATCTATATACCCATTCTAATTAGTCAAATTTCTCTCAAGCAAATTTTCCTACAAAATTTAGATATTGGAACAGAAAATTCTACACTAAATACAGGTTTTTCAATAGTCTTCCACTGTTTTTGAGTACAGAAAAACGTAAGTTAGAATCCCATCCTACTCTTGGCTTAATTAAAAAAAAAAAGTTTTAGAGACATTATAAGAGAAAAATTGTTAGAAAAGGAAAACTAGAGGAAATAAAAATTTCTGCACCAAGATATTATTTAATATCACAATGGATCTTACATATTCCAAATTAATGTGAAGTCACCCTGTCAGAATCCAGTTTGATTATTTATTTGACACTACTGGAAATAGTTGTTTTAAAACACTATGCACAGCACTGTAGACATTAAAAAGTCAACCACAGGCATGGAAAAAAAAAAAAATTAAGAGAAAACAGTGCACGAATGTCTTGCACAAAATTTAGTATGACTAAGTAATCATAAAGAGACAAAATCAAAGTAATTAAATTATTTAAAATGTCAAATGACATTTTAAATAACAAAAAAACTCCAATATGGATAACTCAAAGAATAAGAATTCCTATAAAATAACTAGACAAATTCAGTTAAAGTTTCATGCTCCAGGATAAAGCTGACATTTTTGAGGCACTTTATTCATACTGAAATCAAATCTGACATTCACTGTTTATTTAAAGGGGGCAGTGGATAAAGCTCCTTACAGAAAAGGGTTATAAAACTCTTCATTAACGATTACAGAAAGAATTTCCAACCAATTCCATATGCAAAAATTATAAACAATTACACTAAGGACACATTACAGAATAGAAAAAAACTTAGAAGTTGACTGAAATACTTTGACATTCAAGAACTGTGCAGAATGAATGGAAATGATGCTCCTTCTAGATGAACCAAAGAGGAACTTCACATGTGTAAGATAGACTAACACTAGTCAGACAATGCAAATAATGGCAATGTGCTCCAGCTGTGTGTAGGTAGAAAGAAGTGGAAGAAAGTCTCCACTCCTGATGCAAATGGAAATATAAGAGATTAAGGACTAATGAGTTGCTATTGAAGAGCCTGCAGGAAATTACTGTCAATCCAAAATGGTGCGATCTAGCTGCCAACAGTGAGGAGTATGCATAGAGGGACTAGATGATCTGCACTAGTGGTCCTATTGACCAATTTATTTCTGATTTAAGCTATTTTAATAGTAGACCTATTTTCACTTTCCTCACTGTTTATCCTTTGTAAATGACCAACTTCAGATATAAATAAGCTCAAACATCCTTATGGATGCTAAATGTAAACTTCTCCACACACAACATAATAGAAGAGTACTCATTCAATACTAATCTTAACTAGTAGTAGAGCGAAACTTCTGAAGTTAAATCCTGTTTCCTATAATACTACTCAGTTCATAAAAGCACAGAATAGAAGAGGACAAACATATTATTTCTACTTCCTTCTCAGGACATTACCAATTAGATTCAAGGTTAGTGACTTTGTTTATTGAGAATAGTGATATAACTGAATTTGATCTTGGGCTGCTACCACCATATGAAAGGAAGAGGTTATATACTTTTTTTTATTTTTATAAAGAGCCTCAGAGGAGAGAAGTGTGTTAATTTTTTCTCCTCCTACGGGAAGCAAATCAAACTCTCTTTTGAATTACATTTTACTGTTTACACACAAGCATAAAACCACAAGTATGCAGCATTAACAGAATACTTGAAACCAAGTTTCAGAACATTACAACCTTTCATAACAAGGCCAGTGCACTGGCTATAAATCATGCTCAATAGAATACCAATAAATTTTCAGGCTATCGTATAAGTCAGTTGAGAGGAAAAGTTAATGACCTTCATGTGCACACAAACTACACAATAAAGTTAATTTGTGAACATAAAATAGCATCTGTTGTTAATACCAAAATGCTTTCAATGAGCTGAACTCAGATCACAATTTAAATTTGACAGACTGCATTTGTGCCTGATCTTTAAGTTACGGTAATAAGAAATGCTGTAAATTTCAACCAGTGCATGAATTTGTGCTTTCATCTTGTGAAGAGCTTAACTTTATAGAAATATACATGAAGAAATATATCATAGAAACAAACTGTTTGAAAAAATGAATGACAAATCCGAAGACGTAGCTCCTGAATCTGCCTTCTTGTGCATTTTAAGATGTTTCAGGATTAAACTTCACCAATTTCTCACTGAATGAAATGAAACCCATTAGCCACTGGTAACTCACCCTTTTCTGCTCTTTAATATATTCCATCAGTTCCTCTCTTGTCCTTTTCACTGCTTCTTCAATTGCCTTTTCACTTCGGTTTTGCTCCTCCATTAATGCTTCTTTAACAATTTCCTTTTTAAAAGGAAACATGCAAGTGTAAATATTAAAAGTATTTCACAAATGTAATACAGGTCATCCCTTCCTACCAAAATTTTATCCTGACCACACTACTTTCTCGATGATAGTTATCAGAAATGTATGCAATATCTTCACAAAAATTCATGAATTCTGTACTTTGATCACTAAAGGGCCTAAAGAAGAGTGAAATAAACACTTTAAATCTGTTTTAATGGATACATAATGTTCCCTGAGAGCAGAAGAGGAGGAAGCAATACAGGTACTATACTCCAACGGAAGCAGGGATGTACTAGTTACTATGAATAGAGTAGAATAGAGTAGCACAGCACAGCACAGCACAGCACAGCATAGAATAGAATAGAATAGAATAGAATAGAATAGAATAGAATAGAATAGAATAGAATAGAATAGAATAGAATAGAATAGAATAGTTCCAGTTGGAAGAGACCTACAATAATCAAGTCCTGACCACTGCCTGACCACTCCAGGGCTGACCAAAAGTTAAAGCAAATTATTAAGGGCATTGTCCAAATGCCTCTTAAACACTGACAGGCTTGGGGCATCACCCACCTCTCTAGGAAGCCTGTTCCGGTGTTGGGTCACCCTCTCAGTAAAGAAACGTTTCCAAATGTCTGGTCTAAACCTCCCCTGATGCAGCTTTGAACCATTCCCATGCATCCTGGCACTAGATACCAGGAAGAAGAGCTCAGCACCTCCCTCTCCATGTCCCCTCCTCAGGAAGCCACAGAGAGCCACAAGGTCGCCCTTCAATCTCCTTTCCTTCATATTGCATGGCTGTTTAGAACTTGCATGCAGGCTGTTCTAGCATCACAATATCTAGAGTCCTAATGACAATAAATTTGTCTCCAAACCTTGGGAAATTCCAGGTTCATTCTGTCCACAGCAGTAAAAAGCAACAATGGAATCCCACCCAGCCCCCAAATTAGCATTGCCCTACATCAAACCTGATTCAATACTAGAAATGCATCACAGCAGAGAAAGCCAAGAACCACTTCTCAAAACAACTCTATCACCTCCCGTACAACTTATCTGTGTACGTTATCAGCTCAGGAAACAACTGCCTGGACCAAAGTCACTATCCTAAAACTTAAGTCCCAGCATCCCAAATCTACTCATGAAACAGTAACATTATTTTGATTCCAAAATGCAGGAAAATTAAGTGACAAGCACAAGACTCCTGAAAACAAACCATATAAAAATGTAACATTACATTTACCATATGCTATTAGTGTATAAAATCAAGAATACCAGCACTGGACTAAACTCCATTGTTTTTAAAAACTCTTCAGTGGAAGCATTTCAACTGAAAAAGGAACTGTTATTTCTTACCTTTAGCTATTTGTCCCTTTTCAGCCAGAACTACATAGTTTCTGCAAAAATATACCTTTGCTATCTGTGTAACAGAAAAAGTCTAAAATTCGAATGTTGAAATGTGCAACTATGTAGTCCCTACTGTTCTGGGATATAGCAAATACAGAAATCATAGTTGGGAAAAATTATTATAATGTTTTTTTTGTATTTTAACTCTGTTTGCCACAGAAAAATCCAGAGACAAAGGTCTCTTTCACTACAGAATTCAGGCAAGACTAACTGAAAAAGTAGCAGAAATTTATATATTCTAGAAATACACTGTTCTTGTAATTATATTCTCATGTTGGCTTAATTTGTCAAAAGGTCCCAAAATAGTCTTGTATTAGAATTGAAAAAAATCCCACCATTTACCCCCTTAAACTCTTAAAAGGAAATTACAGAACTGATAAGGTGCTATCCCTTAATATGTAGAAAATTTTACATCAATAAAATACAACCAACTAAAGTGTGTTAAATTTTCTTGATATCATGCTACTTGAAAAATTACATGAAAAAAGCTCCAAATAAAACTAGAATTAATTTCTACAAGTCTATTAAAACCAAACCAAAACACAAGAAAACAGAAACCACTGCCAATACCTTCATGGAAGACTGCTTTATTACAAGAAGATTAAAACAGAAAAAATAAAACTGAAAAGAATTACTTTGCATTTAACATGACAATTTCCCAAAATTAAGACCAATATTAATTCTCTGAAGAACATACAGTTACAGATAACAGTGAGAGTAAAGTTGTATAGCATCTTGTTGAGGCAGTAAGCAAAGCATATCATAACTATGCTAGTTTTTACTGTTACCAATAGTTATTTCAAGACCAACAAGTTGATTAAAATAAAGTTATTTTATAACATCATATATCCATCTTTCTTTTACCACAAGGAACAAAAGGTTACCGATTCCTTCATTACTATTAAATAAAAAACTTGCCTTAACTTTTTAAGTTGTTTTTTCTTCCTTTGTCAAATTCATAATATTTATAAAGTAGGAGTTTTATAATAAGGAGATCCAAAGGTACTCTTAGATTCCATAGAAATTCCAAAAAATGGAAGATTTAAGAATTCAGTCAGGTTCCTAATTGTTTTTCAGTGGCTCACTCTACAGTATAAATATTAGTTTTTCTATTTATTCCAAGAATCCAGCAGTTCAGAAAAAAATTAATAATCCTGAACCAGTGGATATTAAAAAATCTCAAAATTTTGAAAAGAAAATACCTATTTTAAAAGGTACTCAGAATAGCTAGTATGATGAACAGGTATTCCTAGTTCTCTAATTCCTGTGCTTTCTTTAGTTTTGTAAAGATTTTTCTAATTACACAGGGGATGACTCAAAATTTGACTGAGAACATCTGTCACAGCACATACTAAGTTAAATTTTAGAGAACATAGTAAATATAGCTTTACTGCAGTAAAGCCTTCAACACTGTTTCCCACAGCATTCTCCTGAAGCAATTGGCTGCTCATGGCTGGAATAGGCATACTCTTTGCTGGGTAAAATACTGGCCCCAAAGAGTTGGGGTGAGTGGAGCCAAATCCAGTTGGCGGCTGGTCACGAGTGGTGTTCCCCAGGGCTCAGTATTGGGGCCAGTTCTGTTTAATCTCTTTATCAACAATCTGGATGAGGGGATTGATTGCACCCTCAGTAAGTCTGCAGATGACACCAAGTTGGGTGGGAGTATTGATCTGCTGGAGGGTAGCAAGGCTCCACAGAAGGATCTGGACTGGGTGGATGGATGGACTGAGGCCAATTGTATGAGGATCAACAAGGCCAAGTGCTGGGTCCTGCACCTGGGTCACAACAACCCCATGCAACACTATAGGCTCAGGGAAGAGTGGCTGGAAACTTGCCTGGCAGAAAGGGACCTGGGGGTGTTGGCCGACAGGTGGCTGAATATAAGCCAGCAGAATGCCTAGGTGGTCAATAAGGCCAACAGCATCCTGGTGTGTATCAGGAATAGTGTGGCCAGCAGGACCAGGGAAGTGATTGTATCCCTGGTACCCAGTGGTGAGGCCGCACCTTAAAAAAACTGTGGCCAGTTTTGGGCCCCTCACTACATGAAAGGTACTGAAGTGCTGGTGCGTGTTTAAAGAAGGGCAACAAAGCTGGTGAAGGGTCTGCAGCACAAGTCTGATGAGGAGAGGCTGAGGGAACTGGGGCTGTTTAGCCTGGAGAAAAGGAGGTTGATGAGAGACTTTATCACTATCTGCAACTACCTGAAAGGAGGTTGTAGCATGGAGGGTGTTCATCTCTTCTTTCAAGCAACAAGCAATAGGACAAGAAGAAATGGCTCAAGTTGTACCACGGGAGGTTTAGATTGGATATTGGGAAATAAACATTTACTGAAAGGGTTAATAAGCACTGGAACAGGCTGTCCAGGTAAGTGTTTGCATCACCATCCCTGGAGGTGTTAAAAAGACATGTAGACATGGTGCTCAGGGCATTTTTTAGAGGTGGACTTGTTAGCATTAGGTTAATGGCTGGAATTGATGATCTTAGGGGTCTTTTTCAACAAAATGATTCTATGAATCATCTATCATATTCTAGTTAACCAAACGAAGTACTGATATATCTTCCAAATATATAAACATTTATTACTTGGTAAAACAAAATTAATATAATGAAACTAGAACTGAAATTCATTATTTCAGATGCATTTTAACGATATGTATCATCTGAAAATTACCTCAACAATCACAGTCTGCCATGACAGTGGTAATTCTACAGACAGTTCATGTGGTCAGCAGACAGCCTGATTGTATACAAAGACTTGTACTCCAGTGGGCTCCATCCTAACATTTGTATTTACCAGACTCCTGCTCTAGAAATGTTAATTTTGGCAATTAAACTTGACCAACCATACACAAGGATGAATCACATGGTTCTGTTTCTCTGTGATTTGAATGTCTGTTTCTCAACTGAGTTTAAATGTTATCCTGCTTGCTAAATTCAGGAGAAATGAAACAGTACAAGAAAACACACAGCTTCCTTCCCAGGCTTATGTCTTAACAAACAGACACTACAACCACTAACAACACTACTGACCTGTCTGATGTAGTTTGCACTGTCCTTTACTCACAGCTCATGATGGGGAAACACAGATCATTGTAATAACAATGCCAGAATACCAAAGACTATCAAAAGACAGATTTGCTGCAGTATCAATGGACAGGGAAGAAAACTCTTTTATCCTTTCCAGTTCTTAGAGGGCTTCAAAGAGCAAACATCATACAATATCCAACTCAGTCACAGGTTTTTGCTCTGTCCTTCAAACTAATCAGTGATACTAGTTTTTCCTTCTGTGAAAAGGATCTTCACACCTTCTTCTATACGATCTTTCATAAAGTGTTCTCCTCTACGTTCTCGAAGTCATCATTTGTCTTTGCTCTATTTCTCTCCGTCGTTACAGTGAATTATCAACTGATATGAAGATTATTGAAAATGTGATAGTACTGATTACTAGTGTTTAACAAAGTGTTAGCGTATGTGCTTCTTTTTCCTTCATCTCTTTCATTGCTCTTTCCTGTTATGCTATACCCTTTAGGTTTTATCCTAATTTAGATTTTGGTTGCAAAGGTAAAATTTGTCCCTTATTTCATCTTTAGCTAAAAAAGGTACAGAATTCTTTGAGGCTTGTAGTGTTATTTTAATAGATTCAAGAAAATGAGGAAGCCCAGTTTCACATAAGAATTCGAGGAACAGCACTCCACAAATTGCACTTGAGGTGTAGCTCTTGGCGTTTCTGGTTTTTGTTTGTTTGCTAGAATACCTAATAAAAGTAAAATAAAGGTATTCAAGTACTCAATTGACAAATCATATTCAGCCACATAATCACAGTCACATATTCACTACAGATATATATATCTGCGGGAAGACAGAAAAAAACCACCATACTGTATATACCAGAGAACTCCAGTCAATTGTGTGGTGGATTTTGTTTGTTTGTTTGTTTGTTTTTAGAGTCATATAATTGTTTTCAATTTTATAGGAAAATTCCTTTGTTTTCGCACAAGTATCAGGTGGCAGTACTAAATTTTATCTAGGAAATGCAACCACAGACAGCAATATTAGTGCTTTTTCAGAAAATAGTAACCCTCAAATTATCATGTCTGCGGTTATAAACTACTTCTGAAGTCAGACATGGTTAAAGCCTGCATGCAGCAGCCTCCTCCTCGTCCAGACTTTGCAATCATATTAAAAATAAACCTATCTAATGGCAGGGATCTCTTCCCACTCAGTGCTACTAAGTTCCGTGCTTCCTCACATGCAACATTTTGCAATTATGCAACATTTTTTCTAAATGAAAAATGCTTTTCTGTGTCCTTATGGACTCACCATGGTCTCTATAAACACTGGACACACTAATATTTCTGCAAGAAGGTGGAAAAACAAGAAGAAAGTGAAACTGAAAATATTGGTTGGAGATACTCTTGGGAGAAATGTAAGCACACTCTCCCACCGAAAGCTGAAGAATATAGTAAAGGCAACAGAAATTGGAGAAGATGTCCTCTGAAGGGCAAGTTTTTCTCCAACACATTGCATGATACTATGTTATCGATAGCCTATTTGGGTACGAATTATGATGCTGAGAAAAGACCCCAACAACTTCTTATATGACTCCACAAGATTTTGAACACAAACAGCTATGTTATGATAGTCCAAGTCTGCTGCTGAATAAATACCTTTTTTTTTCTTCCAAGGATTAACACTTTCCTACCCAATCAAAATCCTACGAAGTCTAACAAAGTTATTCTTGGAATTCCAATACCAAATAAGCCATTTTGCTGAATACTTCAGAAACACAGAATAAGTGGAGTATTTCAAACTCTGCCTCCCCCATAGGATTCTGTAACCTATGTATAAGATGAAACAACAAATGGATGAAGAAAGACTGATAAACCAATACTATGTTGTATTCCCTTAACTGGCACTGCACTCAATGCTTTGTATATCGAAGATGAGAAGAGTTTTGAGGATGTATTTAGGAAAGGGCCATTCTACAGCTAATAAATCTGACTGAAAGCTAGATTGGGAAATAACATTGCAGACAAACTTTTTTATTTACTAGTTCTTCCAGCCTTCTCAAATAGGGGAAAAATATCTAGAAAAATAACAATTTTCAACAAAAAATTGACAGTTAAGCAATGGCAGAACAGAAACAAAAGCCAGTTCTTTAAGCCTACAGACAATGTCTTGATGTTCACTGACATATTTTTTGTTCACTAATATATGACTGGGTGTGGAATTCCTTAAGATATTCAAGACAAAATTGATTCAGGCTTGCCAAAATTATCAACAGAAACACTCCCTCAAATATGAATGAGCATGAACATTAAAAAAGTTTTAATAATGTAATAGCTAAGTAGCCATTCAGTTTTTGTGATTAAGCACCATGTGTTCTAGACATTTTGCTTTCACCTTCCAAGCAATGTCATATACTGCTATTTGTAAAAAAACATTTAATGTACATTAAAGCCCATACAGTACAGAATAATATTTTTTTCAGCTATTTAGATGTTTGCCAGTAAAACTATATTAATACATTCCAAGACAGCAAATTACATATTTATTGTTCTACAAAGAACATGACCACATGAACCCTCAGAAGTGTGAATATCCAGTTGTCTTGAAAGCTTAGAGATTAACCCAGCAAAGACTATTGGGAAGTTCACCTTTTTTCCTTTCCATAAGCCTTTTAGTCAACTTTTCTTGCAAAAATGTTTGTTCTTTGTATATCTCAGTATATCTCAGTTGTGGCTTGGCTGAATGAAACACTGCAGCCTCCGTTTTCCTGAAATACTTTCCCATTGGTAAGATCATTTTGCCTTAGTGCTTTTGCTCATGTCCAAGAGGAAGCAGAGTTTATGTTAGTTCTTTTAATAAATTAAGGGCTTTTTTTTCCCCTAATTCTTTGCAGCCTTCAGAACACTTGAGTCCCTAATGTATCTGCTGTGTGGATTATGGCAATGATGAACGTGTTTTTTTTCCCTTGAGAATTAGGGTAAACTGCAGTAGATTATACACAGTATTTCAAATTTAAGACTTCAGGAAATGACAAGGGTGATTCTTTGCTTTGAGTGCTTCAGGAGAGTTATTCATTTGAAATATGACATGGACCTAAATTTCCAGGGCTCACCCTGCAGCTGCCTGCTTTCTATTTGACTTTTAATGAAGTTTCTTTAAAACAAAAATTGCGGTGTATAAATTATCTGCTTTTGCTACTCTCTCTCCTCTCTATTTCACCTCATTTATGTAATTGAGTATATAGCTTTGTAAAATGATAACAACTACCAAGCAGAGAGCTTCATGCATATCATTATAGCTATGCAGCTACTGCTACAGCTAGTCTGCATTGCCCACTAATTCTAAATACAATGCATCATGCTTCTATTTTATCCAAAATTGTATGGATCTCATAACCCTATATTCCCAAAGAATTTTTAGATTTCAGTTTCTTCAAAGAGTAAAAATAAGCAGAAAGACGATGACAATGGAGAACTCTGTCTGTTGTTTTTTCACTGAAGCTTATAGTTGTATCTCATGAGCTTCACTGCAGCTTTGAATTCTAGGGAAAAATCCGCTTCAGTCAAATTACCTGATATAGTTTCTCCTTATCTAGATGGTAACCACTTCTTTATTCAAATAAGTGCTCTAGAAAAAGTATTGTAGTGGAAGACTTTCACCAAGCATTCCTCTCAACACTGACAACTACCAGACATATTAAAGTCTTGCAGGGAAGTTGACACTGTGAAAAATGCCAAACAATGTCTCAAAAATAGAGGAAAAAAATATTGGAGACATGCCAGGCTACAAATAGCCTACTGCATATGAGTTCCTCATCTATAATGACTTTTCAATGTATTGTAAAAGGATCATGAGGTTACTGAACAAATTAATTTTATCTTTAATCAAAAGACTGCGCACATCTTTCAAGAAGAACGTATTCTCTCTGATTTAAAATGCAAGCCAACCCTCCTAAAAACTAAGAATCCTCTCCCGAATAAAAAAAAAATCTCTTTTAGAAAAGCACTAACTACCTAGATAACACATGCATAAAACCTGAAGATGCTGCCAGCTTCAACCAATAGGAAAGTCTTTTGAGCTTCTAATACCTTATGGCCTCTGGAGACGGTGCTCTAGAAAAATTTCTGCCATTTCCTTGGTGACGTAATACATCTCATCTACCTCTTCAGAGTTATAAAGCTTCAAAAAATAATATCTTCAATTTAATTAAAAATCCCATGTCTGTAAGTAAAGACCCAAAGTTACTGGAACAGTTAAAGCTTTAGTGAAAACACATTTGACATTCATGTTACTTTAATCATTTAATTTCTTAAAAAAAAAGAAGGGGGTATGTCAAGGTTGCTCCATCAAGCCAAAACATTAACTCAGTATGCCTTAGTTCTGACTTTCACTGTAAGTTTACTGCTATTCTGCTCTTTCATATTTGGTAACAAAATATTTGATATTAATCATGAGTTATTTACTGAACAGTCCCAAAGACCCCAGATTTTTCTCTGGCAATTAATAAAATCTTATATGGATGTAGCATCTTCTTATCTAAAAACTCAACGTCTACCTGACTGAGGGCATACAATTTTTTAGGACAAAGTTTTGTCAAGCATGAATATCTAACAAGTAGAAGAAATCATAGAATCATAGAATAGTTTGGGTTGGAAAGGACCTTCAAAGGTCATCTAGTCGAACTCCCTGGCCATGAGCAGGGACATCTTCAACTAGATCGGGTTGCTCAGAGCCCCGTCCAGCCTGGCTTTAAATGTCTCCAGGGATGGGGCATCTACCAGCTCTCCGGGGAACCTGTTCTGCATAAAGCAGATTTGCATCCACTATGGCTCTCCTTCCCAGCCACTCCACAATGACAACAAAAGTCTACAAAAATACCTGTATACTTTGCACAGTAAACATTAATCTTTTCTTCTTTCAAACAAATTATTTAGAAAATGAATGGAAATCTCACTGCAGAATTCAGCAGAACTGTGATCTTCAAAGCTTTATTGTTCTTATGCTAAAGTTTATTGACTGGAGAAAGGTTAACTAGTATACTTTTTTTTTTTTTTTCCCAATTGCTACAGAGTTCTTCTAATGCCTGCATTTAAAATTGGTAAAAAAAAAAATAACACCTTTATTTTTATAAATTACTGAATAGTAAATTCTTCTTTTAAAACAAAGAATAAAAACTCCTAAACTTATTTTCTGGTCTAGAAGGCAAAGCAGAAGCCAACAAATTCAAACAATTACGATACAGAAATTTATTTTCCCTCATTTTTATAATTTAAATGTTTTACATTGTCCTGGTTTTGTTAAAAACAAGTTTCTCTTTTAGTGAATTTGCCTGTCAGCTGAAGCCTTCATATTAGCTGCATTTTCCTGGAGAACCAGATACATATGGAATGTGAAGTTATGATAACAAATTGATGCACCTCTTGCAAAAGGGCCAATGAGACCATTAAACTGACCAACTGTGTATAACATCCCATTCACATGAATACTTCATATAAAAGTGGGAGATCACGAGAATCTTGTCCCTTTTGCTTATGGCTGACATTAGGAGAGGGCCTTGCTAGTCGTTCCCGCAAACTGAGGCCTAGTGACAGACTGAATTCAGCTCCAGTTGGCTGCAGAGTCCAATCCAGGACTTCAGGTGCCGGCTCTGCAGTTGCTGAGACTTTCAAGATTTGTTTTGTATATTTTGTATTATTTTCTCTATTCTTATCAGTAGCATTAGTAAAACATTTTTAATTTTTCCAACTCTCTTCTGTCCTTCTTTCCCTCCCGATCGCCTGTCCTGAGTGGGAAGGGGGAAGCAGGGGTTCACAGTACATCTGCCACGGTTTTATTGTCACCCCGCAATCAAAACCCTCGACATACATATACACAATAGTGCTGCAGATTTTGAAATACATCTTTCCCATCAACTCTTGCACCAGGCATATAATGTCTTTTTCCCTAATGGTTCATCTAGTTTTATTTTTCAGTGGTTTACCTTGTTGTGCATCTTCTCTGTTCTTAATTCACATCCATTCGGCAGAATTTTTTTTTTTCTTAAGGCCAGGGTAGTAGGTTCTTGGTTATGATTCTCAGTGTTTACTGACACTGTACCCCAGTTTCTACTAACACAATTCTCTTGAGGTCCTGTTCAGCTGTCAACATAGGTCCACATAGCTTATCAAGTGGGTTTGTACCTCGAAGAAAATTATAAAATTTGGAATGTCTTCAAATTTTTCCATTAAGTATTCCTAGAGTTACTTACAGGTGCCATGACCAGAAGCCATTCTGCCTCACCTATTTCCAGAAGACTACACCAACCCTTTCTGATCTTTCCTTTTGCAGACTTGCAGTATTGGTGAAGGAAAATTCCTTCTCATTAATACTATGCTTAATTTCTTTGTTTTAGCTCAAATCAGCAAAGCAAATCTCTTCAAATTAATTCACAACAGAATAAAATTGAACTTTAATATAGGTTTCTATAACAATTACTATTATAAAAAACAAGTCAGGCTTCTCTTTCCTAGTATTATGTTCCAAAATCATGTGTTAGTCTGAAAGCAAGCTCTCTTTCTTGAAACAATAGTACTGCTCTTTTTATATGTCACATACCAAAAGATTATTTCACATGTTCACTTACATTTAGCTACACTCAGTTGTTTCATTACTTAAACATAATAATAGTATCCGGTGACAATTTTGAAGCAGGAAGCATAAAGAATTACACAGCACAGAATAAAGAATTAAATGAGACAAGGCTTACACAGCCACAATTTTACACAATTTCATTGTCTAAAATGTTAGACTCTATGTTTTACTTTTGGCCATTACAGAGCTGACTTGACAGATTATGTTGTCTAAATAATAACTGCAAGAAAGTCAACAGTGCAGTTACAGCTCTTGAAAGACAAACCTTAAAGTAAAATAACATAAATAAGAAACAAATCTGAGCGGAAAGGTCTATGCAGGTTAATCCTCTTCATGCAGTTAGAAACCTTTCTTTTTCATAGCTAGCACTCTCATTATTTGGACTTAGTTTGAGAACAAGAGAGCACTGAGTTGTTTTTAATTGCTCTGGTCTGAGAGCCAAGGACACTCTGAGCGCTCTGCCCACAGGTGTGAGGCATCGAGAAAGTGGGGGCAGAGTGGGGGCAGAGCTTGACTGACACCCAGACTGATCAATAAGAGTATTCCACCCCATTAGCATCATGCTAATTATTTAAGGAGAGTTGGGACTTTCTGGTTGGCTCTTCTGATCTCTCTGGCTCTCTCTCTTCACTCTTTTTTGTCGGAGCTGGGGGAGTTTCAGTTGGGACGTTTAGTCCAGCCTTTTGCCATTTTGCAGAGGCCCCTGGGCTTTTCTGCCTTTTTTCCTCTTTTGTCTCTCCGGGATCAGCTGCTGAGACCAGGTGTCATTTTCCTGGGACTGGCTTCTCAGCATGTTTGTGAGGAATTGCCTTGAGCATCTTTTATTTCTATCTTATATATATATTTACTAGTAGTGTATTAGTATTTTGTTATTTTAGTAAAATGTGATTATCTCAATCCAAGTTTCTCCCTTCCCTTTTGATTCTCTCCTCTGTTGGTGGAGTCGGGGAGGGGGTGAGTGAGAGGCTGTCTCAGTTGTATTGCTAGCTCAAGTTAAACCACGATAATTACCAAGTGTTTTTCATTGCTAAACCAAAGCCACATCTGACACCATATATAGGCATTATATCAGTTGGCAAATTAGCTCTGCAGGACTTTTGTTGTCAGAGAATTTTAGTAGTTGTCATATGTTTATAATCATAATAGCGTAAAGGAGGCAGGCAACTTCTCGGCAGAGATAACAAGTGAAAGTTTTTGCAAGAAACAAATTTCTACATGAAAGTCCGTCTTCCCTATAGAATTGTACTCATTAATAAGAGAATAAAGAGTGTAACTTCAAATATGCTATACATTTATGTGAGCTCATTTCGGAAATCTCAAGAAAAATCTGCATTTTCCCCAACTGAAAATAGATTAGCTATTTGAAAAATAAACCTAACTCAAGTGAGAAATCATCATATATTATAACTGAATAAGATAAATAATTCCTATTACTATCAAATATGTCAGAACTATTCAGTGTGAAAAAAGATGGAATTAACTAACACTACATGAAGACTTCAAGAGCAAGATATTTGCAGAATTAATCACAACACCCTCCAATACCTCAGTGCTACTCACCATTGCAGCAAGTACACCACTATATACTCAAATACTATCAACTACTTGATCAACTAGTAGGCTGAGCTGAAAAACCTGTCCTTTTGAAAGGCCTGAATTTCTTCCTCAGAAAAGCACTAACACCTCAGTATATTTAAGACTGTCTGAAAGAATACATCCATCAATATTAAACTACTACAGTTGTCTGTGACAACTTCAAAGACGGTATCAACAACAAGAAACTCTGGCAGAACACTTTACAGGGTAGGTTAACCTACACTGACTCACTACATCAGCTCAATCCACCCCACGCCCACCTCTTGTACATTTTACATGGTCCCCAAATCCGTAAATATAGTGCCTTGGCCAACCTCATACATGCAGCTATGGGACTGCTTCACCAAAAATCTTCAGGATTCATCAGAACTCAAACTTCATTAACATGATCATCTTCCTACTAGTATCTCCATGTTCCACAGGTTATAAAATTCTCTCTTTTTCTTTGCTGTAGTAAAGAACTACTTCGTTGTTCTCCTTTTTATTAACAGATCCTTTACACCACTGGTACCAACTCTCATTCTGTACACTCTAAGTGATTTGAATCTAATTAAATCCTGAACAATTCTTCTCAGCTTGAATTTAGCATTGAAGTCAGCTGTTTATTTTTTTTGTTCTAAAGTAGAGTTTGAGTGCCTGAAGGGGTACCGGTATAGTAAAATTACAGTCTTCAAAACTGACATTTTACCACTGGATACCTTTACATTCAAAAGTAGTAAAAAAGCTATATACAAAGTAAAATCATTCTATTTGCACTAGACATGTAAGCCACATAGAGTATAATAATGGCTTTGCATCAAACCCCAACTTTTTGTGTAGCTGATTAGGTATGAAGTTAGTAATTCTGTTTAACACTGGAAAGGGAAATAGGGTCTGTTTCCAATTACTTGATTTTTAAACTTCTGTGATATGCTATTTTATTTCTATTATACTTAAAATTCTAAAGATCTTTTTTATTTGTTGTTATTCAGGACATAGAAAAATATAGTAATATTAAATTCCAAAACCAAAATGAAACATACCTTGTTTAAAATTCTTTCAACTATAACATTCAGGTATGCCACCAAGAAGTCAGTAAATTTACAGGCTGTTCCCCCAGATATTTTCAGCATCGGTGACTAAAAAAATCCAGCTTTTGGAAGAGTAATTTAACTGCTATTATAACATATTTAATTTGCAATTACCACAATTGTTAAAAGTAATGTTGGGAATGTCCCTCTCAGATTATGTTAAGTAATGTGCAATTATCCTTATAGAAGCACTTCTCTAAAAAGTAACTCTAGAAACGTTTCTCGTTCATTACTGGTTTAGGTTTCCAGTTTTTATAATCCTATTCTGTTTTTACTAAGAGGTATAATGGAATTCCAGCGGAATAAGGAGCAAATGTAACTTTTTTTTCATAAGTATAAAAAAGAAAAAGTCACTAAAACTGTCTGCAACATAAATACCAGTATCTGAGCTAGTCATCTTGAGCTCCTTTTGAAGTCAGTGGACAAAAACGGGCAGTTACAAGCCATGAATCATCTCATCTCAATATATGTATCTGCAAAGGTCACAGAAATTTTGTTCTGAATGTGCCAACTTCCCTCCATACATATAGTCTAGATGAAGATAAACTAATAAGATTGCTGTGCATTGCAAATATCAGCTTGGTGCAGTGATGAATGATAGATGTCACAAGAAAATCTACCACACATTAGGAAGTAATAAAAAATGCACAAAACAAGTCCATGAAAAGGTAAAATAACACTGACTTGATTAAGCTTTCTTTGCTCTTGCATGGTTTCCCAAACAGCCTGGACAATCTTCTCTTTCTGTCTGTCACGTTCTGCTTCCCACATTTTTCTTTCTTCTGCATGAATCTTCTCCATATTTTTCCTCTCCTCCTCTACTGCTTTCAGAACAGCCTCTTGCACTACTTCTTTTTCAGCCTTTGAAACAAATCAAGCACAAATAAATTACCAAAATGTCCAACACGGGTGCCTAATTTATGTACATTACTACTTCTAATGAGATCTATGAGTGTATTGGGTCTGCATGGTAAAGTTTTGGTAGTGTGGTTGGCTTCTGTGAGAAGCCGCTACAAGCTTGCCCCATTTCTGACAGAGCCAATGACAGCCAGCTTCAAGACAGCCCTGCTGGTGGCCAAGGCCAAGCCCATCAATGGTGGTGGTAGCACCTCTGGGAAAACATAGTTAGGAAGGGGGATAAAAAACTGCACAACAGCAGCTGGGAGAGAGGAGTGAGAATATGTGAGAGACACAACTCTGCAGACACCAAGGTCAATGAAGATGGAGGGGCAGGAGGTGCTCCAGGCCCAGAGCAGAGATTGCCCTGCAGCCTGTGGTGCAGACCATGGTGAGGCTGGCTGTCCTCTGCAGTCCATGGAGATCCACGCTGGAGCAGATCTCCACCTGCAGCCCATGGAGGACTCCACGTCAAACCAGGCGGATGCCCAAAGGAGGCTGTGACACCATGGGAAGCCCACACTGGAGCAGGCTCCTGGCAGGACCTGTGGCCCCATGGAGAGAGAAGCCCAGGCTGCAGCAGGTTTCCTGGCAGGACTTGTGACCCTGTTGGATTACTGAAGGACTGCACCCTGTGGAAGGGACACACACTAGAGGAGCTCCTGAAGAACCGCAGGAAGGATGCATGTTGGAGAAGTTCATGGAGAACTGTCTCACATAGAACGGACACCACAGTGGAGCAGGGGAAGAATGTGATGAGTCCTCTACCTGAAGAGGAAGGAGTGGCAGAGATGTGTGATGAACTGATCGCAACCCCCACTCTCCATCCACCTGAGCTGCTGAGGGAGAGGAAGTAGAGAAATTGTGAGTAAAGTCAAGCCCAGGAAGAAGTGAGGGGTGAAGGGAAGTTGTTTTATGATTTGTTTATTTTCTCATTATCCTACTGTGATTTGATTGGTAATAAATTAAATCAATTTTCCTGAAGTCAAGTCTGCTTTGCCCATTACTGTAATTGGTGAGTGATCTCTCCCTGTCCTTATCTCAAGATATGAACTTTTCTGTTACATTTTCTCTCCTCTGTCCAGCTGAGAAGTGAAAGAGCAGCTTTGGGGGACACCACGGTCACTCATCACACTGAACTGACATGATATGGGATATGAATATTTTTACTTCTGAGTTTACCATGAGCTTAATTTTTTCCTAAGGTGCTACCAAGTAGGTAGTACCACTCAACAACAATTTTGTAGTTACAGAAAGAAAAACAAAGTTACAAGCAAGGATCTTAAATACCCACCTAGATTGCTTAATGCCAACAGGTAAAACATGCAGCAGAAACCATGTAAAGTGTAGGTACACCATAGGCCTCTCTACACTGCTTGATATTCCCAAGTATGAGACATACCTGTTCTTACCTACAAGTATCTAAAGTCCAAAACCAGTTTGAGCAAAGTAGCCAATACATACTTAAAAGAAATGCACCTTCCCACCCAAAGATCCTCAGCTATGTTTTGTATAAAGATGTACTGTTTCATTGGGATTTTTCCCAATATTTCCAGTTTTGTTCAACCTCCTCATCAATGACCAATGACCTGGATGCTGATGACACAAAACTGGGAGCAAGGGTTCATACATCACAAGGCTGTGCTGCCTTTCAGTGTGATCTGGACAGGCTGGAAAACTGGGCAGAGAAGAACCTGATGAAGTTCAACACGGGCAAGTGTAGGGTCCTACACCTGGGGACGAATAACCCCAGGCACCAGTACAGGTTGGAGGTTGACCTGCTGGAAAGCAGCTCTGCAGAGAAGGACTTGTGAGTCTTGGTGGACAACAGGTTGACCATGAGTCAGCAATGTGTCCTTGTGGCCAAGAAGGCCAATGGTATCCTGGGGTTCATTAGGAAAAATGTGACCAGCAGGTCGAGGGAGCTTATCCTCCCCCTCTATTCTGCCCTAGTGAGGCCACATCTGGAGTACTGTGTCCAGTTCTGGGCTCCACAGTTTAAGAAGCACAAGGAATTACTGGATAGAGACCAGCAGAGGGCTACAAAGACGGTCAGAGGTCTGGAGCATCTTTTTATGAGGAAAGACTGAGAGAGATGCATCTGTTCAGCCTGAAGAAGAGAGTGGATCTTATTTATGCTTACAAATATCTCCAGGGTGGGTGTCAAGAGCATGGAACCAGACTCTTTTCAGCGGTGCCCAACAACAAGATGAGGGGCAACAGGCACAAACTGAAGCATAGGAGGTTCCATCTGAGAAACTTCTTTACTTTGAGGATGCCAGAGCACTGGAACAGGCTGCCCAGATGTCTCTGGAGACATTCAAAACCTGCCTGGACACATTCCCATGCAATCTGCTCTGGGTGAACCTGCTTTAGTAGGTGGGTTGGACAAGATGATCTCCAGACGTCCCTTCCAACCCCAGTCATTCTGTGTTGATATTCAACCATTACATGAAATTGTCAGAAGACACATACTGAATTTGAAGTAACAAGGGCAGCTCTATAAGTCCTAAACCACACAAATATATTTACCAGCAAGACAAACACTGCATAATAACTACAGACAAATAATGGCAGGCTGAAGTTCAAAATAAACAAACATGGACTGACAAATCACATTCACACACCCATCAGTTTTCATAAGCTTACAGGTCGTTTCAATGCCCTTCGGTGGTGATTGTGGAACTGATCAAGTGAAGTTATAAATGGCAAAAAATACTGAGTTCCTCAAAGACCTACACTTATAAATAAAGTTGTTTCTTGTAATTCATTGGGACTTAATTTTTTTATTTATACATTAAATTATTTTATCATACACACATTTTCCCCTGGATATCAACTATGTAACAGATGTTTCTTGTGTTACTGATTGTTACTCAGAGAAGTGCTCAGCTTGTGTTCACATACTACATAGGAAGATATACAGGAAATTAAAATATAGCCTAACCAATTGTGTGAGGTCGCATACATCACTGGTTTTCCCAGATCATTACATGCAACTGAAATTTTGTACTGGATTCTACATTAGGATTAGAAATGAATAACAGCTTAACATTTACAAAATTTCTGTCCTCACTCCAATGCACTTAATAATCAAGTAGACTGAAGAAATCGTATTTTTAAAAGTGTATACTCACTTTAGTCAATTATTGACTTTCATAATTGAAAACCTGTTAAAATGTACAAATTTTAATACGATTTATAAAATAGTTCTATCCTCACTGAAAATGACCATATTTAATGAAAGTCAAATAAGACACAATGCTAACTGTCTTATTAAGATCATCAGTAAACTCTGCTACCTAGCTCTTCAAATCAAGATGTATTGATATTGTTCAGTGAACAACCATGAAACGATGGTTGTTTAGGTAACACGAACAACTGAAGTGCTATGTTGTGACTTGGAAGCAAGTTACTGTCTCTATTAAGGCATAGGATATAGCAGATATGTACATGATTTATAGAAATAGCTTCCTTTAACCACAGATGAGAACATAGATTTTGACAAATTTAGTTATGAAATAAGAATGAGTTGCTGAACTTGGCATTTGTAATGACACACATGGAATCTACATTGCATATCTACTATTTAACAAGTGATACCTTTGCAGCAGCTGCCACAGCCTCCTTACTTCTTTGTCTTTCTTCATCCAAACATTTGTCAAGCACTTCCTGTAAATGTTATGAAAAATTAAGCTGCAATACACAATAGAGGAATAGCTAAAAATCATTCAAACAGTCAGAGTGCTTGAGGAAGCTTCCTCTTCCCATCAATGATTGCGATGGGATCATTCCCAGTGTACTCCAAGGTACAGATCAGGCCTCTTTTTTTTGGTAAATAATGGCAATACCTTGTGTTTTTGTGACTGCTGCATCAAAGCTTCTTCAATCTTTTCTGATAACACCTCCTTCTCTGCATCCAAAATGTCAAGAAGTCGCTGATGCTATTGGGAGAAAATATACATATTACTGTAACCACAATCTGCTAGTAAAAGAGACAAAAAGAACTCATCCAAGACACTTAGGTTTGTCAGTTCCTTACAAAATGACTTAAAACACAGATTCAGCTAAATGACATATACAGCACTCCTTTAACTGACTTCATGTCATGGAAAAAAAATTACAATAATAGAAATGTTTAGCCTCCTGATTATCTAATTTTTCCTCTGAGTCTGAAGAGCATTGGGAAACCAGCTGACAAAAAAATCACTATATAAAAGCAACACTTACAAAATTTACAAGGATGGTCTAAGCAACATCACACTTTAAACATTGCATTTAAACAGCTGCAGAACTTAAATTATGCTTGTACTACTTTTCAGTTATACAGATAGAGGACAGAAGGGGAATATATTTTTTCAACCATTTGTGATACCATGAGCTCTGAAAGCCAGGAAATGAGAGTGAAAGAGAATGCTAGTGTCTTCTAATTTTTGTGTAAACTGTAACAGTTTCCAGGGATAAAATGAACACTGAAATAAAGTGACCAAGTATTCTGTTACTGTTCGTAATCATAACCCATTTATCTATTTTTCATTAAACCAATTAAAACATTTGAAAGATGTGGTATTTGTCCATAAGAGCTAAGCTGTTTTCCAAAATCAAAAATTATTATTGGAAATTATTGATGTTGGGTATTTGTCATGAGATAATTGCCAGCAAATTGGTACATTTTTTTACATGTTATTTAAGAGATGATATATTATAATCTTACAGTATCGATACATAATAATATTTTACAAGATCATCTGAAGGAAATTGTAACAGTAGAGTTTTATGTTAATAAAAGTATATATAATGAACATAAAATCTTTACACAAACACTTATGCAAGCAAATACCCCTTTCACCAGCACTTCTAAGAAACAGTCATTTCTGTGTCATGAATTTTATTATGTTTTAATTCTAAGTGTCTCTAATGGCAGCTACAAATACATTACCAAACTGCAATACTATGTTCTGAAAAATAGTTTTTCATTGAAGAATAGAATAGAAAGCTTCTAGACTGCTTTATAAAATAAAACACCTATCTGCCCTTCCAGGATAAACATGTAAAGAGGCATTTCCTTATGAATTTACTTAAAATAGGTCTGAATGGAGCAGACATATTCTAATGGAAAACACCTGTGGAAGGAGAGGTGAAACTCACATCATGGTTATACTTAATGATGTGTAACTAACTTGTGGACTCTGTATTTTCAGACATTACCTTTAACTATCAGGGCACTTATAGATTATTTTTTTTTTCCCCAGTAACTCGAAGGTGAAACAATAAATGGATTTTATTAGTTAAATGATATCCGTGACTCTTCACTTGCCTGACTGCAGAGACTACAAACCTTCACTTTCATTTGGAAAAATGACTCAAGAGAAGAGAAATATTTTATCAGACATATGGCAGAAGCCAAAGTTCACTAATGTTAATTAAAAGACTGAAACTTTATTTGCTCCAGTGAAGAATTAACGAGAGACTTGATAAGGAGAGGTCATTAAAGAAAATCACCTCTATCTTTAAAACATCTACAATGGAATAGCAGTCAACTTGTTCAGTGAGATTAGAATTTCTAGTGTAAGACTTGTAGGCATTTAATTCCAGTTTGACCATCAGATTTCTAGGTTAGATATGAAGACTGTGTATGGATATTTAAAGTTGCCATAATGGGCCAGCTACCAGATATATTTCACAACATTCTCCATGGGACTACAATTTTCAGCCTTTAAACTTCAGAGCAGTTTTAGAAATTTTATTTTACATATCTGTATAAGAAAACATTCAAGCCCATCCTAGAAGTCCTGAAATAATGCAGACATTTGCATTAATACAATGTAGAACACGGCCAATGGAGACAAATAACTTCTATTCTCTCTGCAGATCAAATACGTTCATGACTGCAGCCTCCTACGTGACTTTAACATCACTACACAGCAGTTTACTTTTCATAATGCTGTGGTAGATCTACAACACCGAAAAACATGGATATGAGCACCAAAACATTTTTATCATAATGAAACCTGAAAAGTTCTGATCTTTAATACAGCTCTGAACTGAAAATCTATCTCCTTGACTGCAAAGAAGAGTTCACAACTAAATCCAGAGATCAGCTCTTTGTACAAAACAAGGAAATATTACTCCAGCTGGTTGTTACAGCAATGAGGAGTTTAACAACACCTGCACATATCTGTCAAATTCAATCAGTTCCAAGGAGATACAGCAAAGCAAACAAATGAAAATATAGACAGCAGCATAAAATAACTCAGTTTGCTTCTTGTGGGAGCATTAAGGGAAATCTTTAAAACGCAATATACTGCTTTTGCTTGCCACTTTAACTACAAAAAAAGAGTCACCTAATGAGTAAACAACTACCATAACTATGAAGACTTCCATTACTGCCATTTGTAGTATGATTACCTTAATTGAGCTAAGGATCTCCTATTTCCTTGGTAGATTACAATATCTAGATGGTATTACATTTTAAGTCATATGGTATTCACAGAAATTCAGTAAAAACTGTATTAAGAATTGTATCTGCGTATAAAAACACACCAGTTCCTACTTTTCAAGCTACTAAAGGTAACTGTTTGTGAGCACATTTAGAATGCTTTCAAAATAAAAGCTAATGACCTCTGGCATATTTCAATGCAACTTCTTTTGCATTACACAGCATCCCTATTTCTCATCAAAATGTAAAATTTATAATTTCAAGATTGTAAGCCTCTTGTGAATAGTTTGGCATGTCCCCTCCTATTGTAATGTAAATGTTTATTCATGTGGAATAATCCTTCCACAAATGGTTACCTTCATATCTGAACTTTCAAAAGTTCATAAATCATCACAAATGTTGCAACAGCTGTCCATACAACCCAGTACAGCAAATTCTCTTGTACTAGTTCTAGAGAAATACCATGAAGAACTGTTTATTTGGCTTCAGAATTTCTATTTGGCCAAATAGTTTTCTTTTTCCGAGAGAAATGTACCTTCAGCTATTAAATTACATAAATTATATAAAAAGAAATAACTAACTGGAAATAGACAAAGCAGAATAAAATAACATGAACTGTTTCTCCCTGAAACAGGTCTTGAGTCTAGAAAGCCCATATTGCATAGTTAGCATTGATACAACAAAAAGCATGGAAGCTTCCATTCTGTATGTAATTAATAAACAATTTAATTACTTATCAAGAACTCTTTTATTTTCCCAGTACTGTGCCCCACAGAAGTATTAGCCCTCATAGGGAGACATGTAATTTCCTTGGAAGCTGTGCTTATTAAAATGAAGTAAAGCAAGCTCAGTGGTGCTAGTAATCCACTTCACAGAAAAGAATGCACCACCTTGTCACCTGAATTCCTTTTCACAGAACCACAGATCTTTCAAAGGCATACTCAGGTTTCCAGGTTATGCATAACACTTGAGCAGAAAATGTGGCAAGTTATGGAAAGTAAAGCTTTCTGTGCATGCTCTCTTCTGTCAGCGATCAAGAAAATTTTAGCTATTTCTGTATAAAGATGGCATTCTGTCAGACTTTGAAAAAAAGCAGTAATGCAATGGAATTGATTAGCGAATGTATGAATAGAAATCCAAGCTGTTAGTTTAAACGTCTCTACACAGCAATCTATTGTAACTCCACTGGAAATAGTCTTTAAATTAGGGCAACTAGCATGGTAATTCAGATTTTAAAAGAATCCATATACCTTCTAAGTAGAAGTTCTAGACATATGCAGAATCTGGTACTGAATAGCCACGGTAAACTTTATACACATTCAGTTCTTCCTCAGTTGGTCTTTCAGATGAATTTATTAAGGGGAGTTGAAGGTTAAAAACAAAGAAAAGGCGACAGTTTCACTTCAACACTTATTCATCTGAGAGCTTTCAAGTACTCTTGTATTTTTAGCTAATAGGAAATAATGGTATGTTTTAGGCTCATTTACTTGCCTTGTAGATTTTTGTTACACTAAAGTAATGGTCTCTTAACAATAAAGACTAATGCCAAATTAAAGATCATATATGCTGAGATAAATGCCTATAGCTAAGCAAAGTTACCTCATAGACCCCTCTCCCTCTCAACAGAAATAAAACTTATAGAAAGTACGTGAGTTGAATGAATCTCTTTCAGCCTTTCCAGTTTCCACAGGTAAGTATTATGAACATGTTCCTCTCTCTGTTAGACAGTATTAAAGGAATAAAGGAAAAGTGTTGAGACTGCGGGCACCACCCTGCGCTATCTACATAGTGAATTTCGATTCCCAAGCACTGTAGAGGCCACTTTCTTTTAGGCTTATCTGGATGTCAAAGTTGGAGGTCTCCTGGTAATTGTACCTGTCAAGAGGATATTGCCCATGCTTCAACAAGTAAACCTAATAAAAGCCTCAGAGAAAGAGTGATCAGCCTCCTGTAAGTAGGCTAATGAGTTTATCAGACCCAACAGTCCTATGAAAAATAATCTAGTCTGGTTTCTTCACTTCCTGTGAAAATTATGATGGAGACCTAGTTATGGAGCCTATGTTTAGAAAAAAGCACCTGATCTGTGTAGACTATAAGACAGTGTCCATTAAGTTTCTAAACAGAAGTTGAAGTGAGAATTTCCTTTATTAATCAAGAACCGAAGAATGAAAAAGCAAGTAAGAAAATTCTAAATATGTTGGGACTTTGAATCCAACTATCCAGCTGTTATTAAACAAATATACCTTACTTACTCTCTGGACTTAACTGCAAAAATGGAAATTGATGAAAAGTCATGGCTACTGATAATCTTAAAGTAAGATTAGTAATAACAAGAAATGTCCTGAACTGGAAACTGAGTGGATGAACCAGTGTGAGGCCAAAATACATCTCAGTGAAAACTCCACTTCAGTGCAACAAGAAAGTTTACAGCCAGTGCAAGTTTGCTAGGCTGCAAATTCACATTGTTATCTATAAGGCACACACAGGACAATGCTAAGCAGAGATACTCGGCCAGATCTAAAAACCTTTAGCTTAGGTACAACAGATAGTAGATCTCTTCAATGTATTACTCGTCTGAACTTATTTCTATACCCCAACACTCTTACCTAGCCCTCTTTCTGTCAAAGGTATAATTTGCTTCCTTTTATTCCTTAGACAGGGAGTATAGGGTTAAGACTACAAAATTCTGATGTGTAAAAATTCTGAAGAGTAAACTGTAGTGGGACATGATGGCCCAATGAGACACAAGAAAGTGTTTTCCAATAAAAGAAAAAACCAAACTTTTTAGAAAAGTGGTATTCCAAAGTGGAAAGAAATACTAGTATTTCTACCCTGCTCTCTGGAAAGCAGCAAGAGAGGGTCAAGAAGAGTCTTCTGAAAATCAATTGAAAACAAAAGGCATTCAAAAATAGGTTATAATGTTTTTCTCCCTGCAAGAAGTTCTCTAGGCAATGGTTCCAAATGAAAACCGTTTGATGTAGATTCAAACATAAATACAGAGGCCCTGTGGTTTTTCTTGATTCCTGTAAAAAAGAAATCCAAAAAATCTTTCTTTTTTTCCTGGAATGTGAGTCAGAGAAGACATTGTAAACAGATTTAATCACAATAGCAACTAGTC
Organism: Nesoenas mayeri; assembly: GCF_963082525.1. Classification (NCBI taxonomy): domain Eukaryota; kingdom Metazoa; phylum Chordata; class Aves; order Columbiformes; family Columbidae; genus Nesoenas; species Nesoenas mayeri. The sequence continues at coordinate 69,885,724 of NC_137541.1, forward strand.
AGTATTTTTTGTTCTTTTTATATATTAAATTCATTTCTAAGGAATTGTGACATTTTTCTTTCAGGTAAGCATCTTTTGAAGGATTACATAGTATATATTACAGTAATTTATGGAGTGAATGAAATAATGTAGGATATGAGCTATTTCACAGCTAAAATGCTGTATTAAAGCTATTAATAACTAATTCTAACTTAGTACAGTTATAATTCCTTGCATATTCCTACTAATCCTAAACTGCAAGTTTATAGACAAAAAGAAAACAGGGTATCTTGCATGAAGGGAAACGCTTTTAAAAAACATTTACATAGTTTCTCCTGGGCCCTGTACTATTTCACTGAAATGGAAACGAGTACCAGATTTCATCAACAAACTAGGATGCATTTCTTTTGCTAGAACTAATAGGCACCCATTTTATGTCTCTACAGATGGGTTCCTTCACAATATTGAGTAAATCATCCTGTACAGATCACCAAACTCAGTATGGATAAATTCATTTTGTTAGCTGCTGTTCATAGCTTATGTAAAAGTAGTCAATTAGATAATCATTCAAAAACAAAACTGCAAACAACATCACAGACCAAAGTTATTATGAATATCCCAATACTAAACAGAAAAAAGAAAAAAAAAAAAGAAAAAGCTTGCGTTATTTGTAGTGTCACTGTAGGAAAATAATGATATTTCACACTTTCACAGATCTCTCATCATACGAAACAGTTTTCACACAGTAATGAAATGACACTTGGAGCCTTGTTTTAATGGCGTAATTCTGGAAAACGGTATATTAAGACATAAATATGTCTAATTCACCCTCAGTGAATGACCATTTTTTCTTGTAATAAAAATCTACTGATTTTTTTTAGTCTAATGAAACTGCACTGTAGTTAGTAGTTTAACAGAAAAAAACACAGGCATAGTAAGACTTTATCTCTCAACTCCAATATAATTATATTTTTGTCTACCTTCATTACATACGGACTTAGAACAACCCCTGTCCCTCAAGATCTGGGAAAAATTGTTTTCAGAAACATTTCGCAAATGTTTCAGTTCTTCATCAGCAGGAATAATAAACCACTAGATTAGGCTTTTTAAGAATTCACCAATTCAAGTTTGTTCACCTATTTGAACAAGAAACCTTCTTAACCCACAAAGTTCTACTTTTATTTCTGTCTCTGATGCACGAATCTAACAGTAGGAAGAAATACCACAGGTCATGGGAAACATCTCTATGTGAAAGGAAGATGACATAACAAAAATACACAGTTATAGCATCATGATTTGGTAATGTTATCAAAATATGTCCATTCCTACATCCTATTCAAAATATTATCCTGAGGAAAAAGGCAAATTAAGGAAATGAAACCACTAGTGATAGTCTCCTGCCTCTGTAGAAAGGCTAGCTATATTTAACAGCATATTCTTTTATACTGCAACATTCTTCACCACTGCTAAGCTATGCCCATGTCAAATGACAAGCTTTGGTAATCAGGACTGGTTTCCTACATTGTCCTCACTATCTGTGGCATCTGAGCCTTTGGCAGCACAAGGTGGAAAATCTGTCAGAAGAATTCCAACATCTGTTACATGTTTCCACTTCCTCAAATTATAACCTATTACTGCATGGTTGAACTGTATCTTTTTGCCAGTTCGAGGTCCAAGTGGCAACAAAGCAGTAAAACTTTTGTAAAAGAAAGCTCAGGAATCAGCAAAACATTATTCAACCGGAAAAGTCAAAACGATGAAAATATAAAGAAAAATTATAATAGTGGTAATAAAACAACTAAGCCTATACTCGTATTCACGGCTCCACTTAGCTTTATACAGGCAGTATGTAAACTGTATCATTTGAGGCACATCAGAGACTGAAACTAAGCTTAAAAACATTTTGCTTCATATGTGCTTTATTGGTTTTATCAATAAAGAATCTATACAAACTAACCTAATAATGCAAATGCTTTTCTCAGAAAGCGTACATAGTAATAGAGACTACTCAAAACCCCACAGGTTTCGAGATCTTAAGGATACAGAGATAAGGAACTTCAGTAAAAATATGAAGGAAAAAAAGTATTAATTAGCCCTTCTGTTTTTGTGATCTGATTCATTCCACAGCCTGTAATAGTTTCCACAGAATTGCTCCATCTATCAGAAAAAATAAAAGGAAATGAGCTCCTAAAATATGAGCAATATAAACAGTAAAAGGTTCAGTAACAGAAGATAGCAAAAGGGAGTAAAAAAAAATTCCAACAATAGCCGACAGAAAAATAATTGAGAAAAATCACACTATATAACTTAGTTGTTTAATATTGAGTTGATATAAATTAATAACAAGTATTGAAGATTTTAAGAATACTTGAAACATAAGCAAAAGGTAGAAAGCAAAAATCACACTAAAGAGCTACTTTCAGGTGGAACTTGACAAATCCAAGGAAACAAATACCATTTCCAAATAAGATTTTTGGTTGAGATGCTGAAAGTATGCTGGTTGAATTAACAGTGCAAAGGGACTGCAAAATCATCCTTTAACTAGCTTGTGATAGTGGAAAGATTCTAATGAAGTTAGAAAACTCTGTTTTTTCCAAAAATTAGATATGCCTTTGAATCTTAACAATATAACTTTTACTTTGGGAGGTAAATACTAAGCAACACTGGATACAAAGTCAACACATACAAAACCAAAAGAGCAAGGATAAATCAAACTATTTCAGGATTTAAGGAAACAAAACCTCCAACCATCCAAAAAAGAAAAAAGCCTTCCCAAAACAGGAATAGCTGATTCTTCATCTTTTCACTCTAATTCTCTTTATATACACAGAAAACATGGATGATGAATTTAGGACTAAATGACTCCAATTTACAACAGGATTCTAATAGATACTTTCCCCCTACTCCTCTCCCCCTTAACATAATCAGGAACTACCAGAGAATAAAGAAGTTCTGAGAAAGCCAAACTTTGCTTTTGGCAGAAGAGCAGCTGACCTGAAAAGACACATCTAGATGAACTATGTTTAAGGATGACAAGTTAGGTGCAAAGTGAATTACATGAAAATGTAACAGGAATGACTGATAGAAAGTGCTTTGTTTTGGAGCAAATGAATAAACAGTTACTCCCACAGCAGCAAACTGAAAGATTTCTGAGAACTGAGCGGAAATGCCCAAGAAAGGGGACACAATAAATACTCTCAAGAATTTCCAAACCTATCATAGTTGGATGCAATGAACAAGAAAGGTTATGTCCACTACATTCTTCATTTTTTCAACCTGCAGGTCTTCAGGACTATTCAAGTACCTATTACTCTCACTGCAAAATTTGGCTAATGTCTCCTAAAAATGCAAATATTATCTAACAATCTAGTTTGCATTTGCTCCCTTCAAGATCAGGCATTAAATAGATTTCAGAATTACTAACATTAGATGGGAAAAACACAGAACCTCTTTTATTTACAAGAGGAACAAAAATAAATAATCAAAGTTCATAAAATTAGCATTATTATATAAATATGCTGCACATTATGCGTAGATGTAAGAACAAGATTAGAAACAATGGAAAATTATGCTTCCTGACTGTGGAACTAATGCTGAATGAAATAAACATTTTATCTGGCAAACAAACAATCACTGGCTATACAAGACAAGTACTTTTTACATTTCACATTTCAGGAACCGTTGGACTTACTGATACTGGTACTCTCCACAGAAGGCTATGCAAAACACATCAAAATGCATCATCCAAATACTGAAGAAGGCAACTATCACATTCCAGCAGCTCATTACTATTGTCACACAAGTCTTCTGCTTGTCCACAAGTTGTTCTTGGAACCATTATACACTTCAAAAAACTGAGTTCTAGCAAACAGAACTTGTATTCTTACTGACCTTTCAGCAACTTATTCTTAAATTGAAGCTAAACCAATACTCATAAAAAGGGCACAAGTTTTCATGCACCATCCAACAGATTTTGAACTACTATTTATGATACAAATGACAGTCAAAATCATGACAAAGCAAAGAGGAAAAAGAATTAAGGACATGGGGTTAACTCTACTTATCTTAAAGGCTGTTGCATCTACAAAGGCCAGATTTGTTTCACAGATTCACATAAAATCATAATGCAAAACATCAATTTTCAAAAGTGCAGAGGAAGCATTTAACTGAGTTCTTTCCTTTTTATGTGACACTTCCAGTATTGTTGTGTCTCAGCAATTACACAAGCAGCTCCTTTGGCTTATTAAACTATGGAGAAAAAAATCAGCATAATATACTCTATACAAAGGAAAACTGTAGGCCACACATCCTCAAGGGTTTACAAAGTTGAAGAAAATAAGTTCAGCCCAGGAAAGGAATATGCATGTCACTGAACTACAGAATTAAAAGATTTCTATTCCTTGACTTTCTTTATTCTTCTTTTACATGAATCAAAATGGAAAATATGCTAACAAAATTAAGTACCACAGTAAAATATATCCCCTTTAACTACACCCAAGCATGAAAACACTACACAGGATGTCCAGTTGCTTCTCTTCGATTGATACTGCTTCCACAGGAAAACACAGAAAAAGAGGAATTCGTGTGATCTGAGCCTCATTTCACACGTACTTTAGTCCCTCCCTATCCAAGAATGCTTGTTGCACACTGTTTAGAAGGCAATAAGGAAGGAGACCATCAAGGTAAGGAATGAAAAGTGCAAGATAAACAAAGAGAGGGAAAATGATTTCTCATAAATGAGAAGTGATTTGCTACAGGTATTTAAGATTTTACTTCACCTAAATACATATATCATTAACTGTTTTAAAAACAATATAAAAATCAACCTCAATGTAGTCTACTTTTTTAACACCATCTACTTTAAATAGTGAGGTAAATTTCTAATACATTATCATTTCTAGGACTTCCAGTGAAAACAGGTCATTGCTTTTACATCATCATGCTCATCATCTAGCAAACTTAAGAAAATTTCTTAGAACATCCTAGCTACATAGCTACATACATACTTTAAAATAATAGATTCTTCATAGTCCATCTTTTTATGATGCCTTTTGTGCTCCACGTTTTTCAAGTTACTCAGTCTCTATGTCCTCTCTATGTTCAGAAGGAAAACCTACTTTGATGTTTGAACAGACTACTTCTAATCAAACACTGGAAAACGGGGAAGGCTGAAAGACACTCTGTTCCACATATTGAAGTATGGAACAGCAGAATACTGCCAGTGACACCTGCCCCTGCTAGCTGCACCCAGAATCCAACCCAGACAATTGGTTTGTTACGAAGTCCTAGTGATTAAATCACATTTCTCCATAAGTACGAGATATATTTAATGAACTTGAATTATATATATGATAGCTGCTTTTTCCCTGCTAAAAATTAAAGTACGCCCAGCCTGTAAACCTTTTCCATTTCTCATTTGTCATAAAAAATTGCTAACATTTAGTAAAGAAGGTAGAACTATGATCTAAATTTGTCAGCAATCTCTAAGAGAGATAAATTTTACTGTGAGATGCCTGATTTGGCTTTGGGTTTTGTTTGAGGTTTTGGTTTTAATATCCATATTTTAAAAGATACATATTGTTCTACCCCATGTAGCATCTCACTTCTAGTACTGACCAACACTATACTGAGGCATTTTTATTAACTTGATGTAATATGTACCTTCATTTTCTGTGTATTAAAAAATTATATTCAAAGTTTGTTGATCATGTTTTTCAGTATGTATTTTCTTACAGTATGAGTTAAATCACAAAATCAAAGTTTGTGTTCATTTTCTGGAGGCAACATCAAATATGTTTGTTTCTCAAAATAGATAAGGATGAAATTTGTGATTTTCCAACTTGTAATAAACTGATACGTGTTTTCCAATTACATTTTCTCTACTATCCAAAAATATTTGAAATGTACAACTGGCATACATTGCTTTCCCAAATATTCACTTTATGATGTGACTGGTTCCCAGCATAGAGCAGAAGAGTTCTCATGGTCCTGTTCATTGATGAAAGACACCCTGAACCTCATGCCCCTGAATATACCACAAGAATGTCTGTTTGCTTTTTGAAACATTGATAAGAGAGTAAATTTCCTTGAAAAAAACAGCAGCCCTATAGATTGTTCCTCAGGAAGCATACGTTACAGTGATCATAAATTTCTTAGAAGAAGCTGGTCCTTTCAAAGCATTCCAGGAAAGGGGGAAGGAGACCCATAAACTTCAGACCCAGGGGACATCTGAGATAGCATATACTACACAAGTGACATTAATGGTCTAAGAAAAGAGCAGATGTAGAAATACTTGGCATCTGTGGGCAGTACGTGAACAGTAAGGTGATACCACCAGCTCATCTCTCAAGTGTTTGTTTCAAAAGCAATGGACAGTAGAAATGATTAATATAGAGGGACACTTCACTGAGAGGCAGTTCAGTATAGTATGTCAGAGAGTATATTGAACTTCAAGCAAATAAAACTCAACTAGAAAATAGACTGGAACTTTCTTACTTTAAGATCAGTGGAGAAGGCATCTGTCAGAAGGACCAGAATAGAAAATGGTTCAGAATTTTACTTTGGAGAAGTTTCTGCAGTTTTAGCAATGTTCTAAGCTGCAGGCCTATGGAGTTAGAACTAGAAGAGTACAGTAAACAGAGAGTCTGAAACAAGATATAGAACTGAACACAATTTGTGTTGATGGGCTGATGGTTCCCTCTTGTACATGATAATGATGTTACCTATAGCTAGCCAATATGCTGCAAAAACCTCACATGGAATGATCAAAGATGAATTGCACAGATTTGTCCAGCAGAGAACTGAAATAGAACCATAGAACTAGGCCTCTAAAATCTGGAAGATACAGCCTTGTACACTGACCTTATCACCAGGGTGGTACCTCTCTCGACACTTTTAACATGCGTCTCCATCACAGGCACTACACTCTGATAAAATATAGCTTCAAAAGCAGAAACTTAAATATACTCTAATGATAAGTTACAGACAAGCAGAGAAAAACAGCTTTCCTTCCTTCTCAAAAAGATTTTTTGGGAGGGATCGGTATGGGAATTTATGGGGAAAATGGGATTTGGAGAAAGCATAAGGAAGGAGTCATACGATAATCTTGACTAGAAATAAAAGAGCAGAAAATTTAGAAGGAATGGAAAACAAGGACAAAAATTACGTGGGTTGATAAAGTTTTATGTGGGCTTAGAAGTCTGAAGGCAAAATACCGCTTGTAAGGCAAGAATATTAGAATAGAAAAAAAAAAAAAAAGATATGTTTGTGTACAGAACTGTGTTATTATTGCTGTGCCAAAAACCAAATCTTAAAACACCAAAGCATACATTTAAGAATAGATTTATTCAAAAAGAATAAAAACATACTACACATTTCTCAGATCTTTTCCAACAAAGATTTAGGAGTCAACATATTTTATTAAACCTGGTAGTTCTACTATTAATATAAGGATTCACACTTGTCTACTTGACTAGGCTTCAAAATCCCAGTTTTATATTACAACTGAAGGTGGCAAACTTGATTGAGTTAAATGAGAAATGACTTGGAAGTTTATCAAATAAACCTTTTCTGGGATTCAAAGAGGGTGTTAAATTGCATTAAACATACACATGACATGAACTGGGCACTGTGATATGTCACATGTACTCTCCTGTTCCACGACCCTTTCATTGTTAGGTTCTCCCAGGTAAAGCTGAACCTCTTGAACAGGTTTTCACATTCCTGTCCAAACCTTTAGGATTACAATGCAAATGTGACAGATCACGGGAGTAATGTTTTTGCTCAACATATAAGTACACCTTCAAAAAATATTCTTGTAATTCTTCCAGATTTCATGATATTGATTCTTTTTTAACATTCAGAAAATGATATCAAGTCACTAAACAATACGATCATTTCAGAAACAGAAAACATTTTCTTAAAATTTGTTTTTACTTGCTTGTTAGGCAGAGCTTCATTAATACAGCATTAATAACTGTAGTTCTGTGCAATAAACTCATTCATGATGGAATCGATTCTCTAAACTATTACATCTTTCCTTCATACTGTTTATACAGACTTTTATATACTTAATACATGTTTGCACTAAGTGTTAATTGATATTGTCAGAACAGTCAAATGGTCATAAAACACACTTGGAAATGGTGGAATATTTCAAAGGGACTTTTGATGTATTTAGGTCTAATATTGCCAAGAAAATAAATACACTATTATCCTTTGTATTTTTACTAAAATAGTTGCTAACAGCACTTAAAAGGTTACTGTTAATACTGCTAAATCAAATGTAAACAACTTCAGCATGCTATTAGTAAATTAGCTTTAAAAAAAAACCACAACCCAAAACAAACCCAAAACCAAACCAACAAACAACAAAACAAACAAAAAACCCCATAATAAACACCAACCAAAACAACAAAAAAATCCACTTATATATTAATATTAATTATTATTTTAATTCAGGAGCTATACATAAGTCAAATCAAGATACTTTCAATTAAAAAAAAAGGTTTACACTCTTCAGATACTTCCAGTAATTGATGCGATTCCAAATACTTGTTATGCAGTGTGCTTTTACTCATCACATTAAATGAGCCAATATAGGCCTATTTGAGTATATAGATTTGTGAACATTATGTAATTACTTATAGCTAGTTTTTTATTTTTATGCAATATTTTGATGAAATAAAAATAGGTTTGGACAACAGATGTTTTGGACCAAAAATTTGTACAAATCCCATATAATTAAATCCTTCATTTAACTACATAATTTAAAAATAATGGCATGTTTTCCCCAAGACTACAGAAAATGGCATCCATTAAAGAGGGAAGTATCAAGTTGCTCCCAAACTTTTTGTCAATGCTACACACTTCTTGAATCTGTTCTAAGCAGGTTTAAACATTATAAAACACCTTTGATCCCAACAGATGAAGAATCATTATTTACTTCGCATTTTTAAATACTTGCGTTTATTGTTATGCTGAGGACATAACATGAAAGATTGATTATTTTCTTTGGTGATCATATATCCTAATATTTTTTCAAACAGAAAAGAGTTTAAGCTAAAAGAAAACCACAACAAATTTTGTATGTGTACATCCATACCTGAGCATTAAGAAGTTCTTCACATTTTTGAGAATGTTTTTCAATTGCTAGTATATACTGTTTTTCAATAGCTGCTTCTTTCTGTTGAGCTGTAGACTGTAGCAGTGCCTGCAAAAAGAAAGCATAGAACGTTCGACAAAGATATAACTCTGGGATGTTTATTGGTAACTGCAGATCTACTCATACTCGTGTATAACCAGAATGCGGAATGCTGTTATAAATCTGCTATGTGCAACTATTAAAGTACCTTTCTATGTAACACTACCTTGTTTTCAGTCAGGACTAAAATTTTTTGGACCTCAGATTTCTAATACACAGTCTGCTTAAAAGAGAGCAGCACACGGAAGATACAGAGGCAGAGTATTTCTGTTAAATATACTCAGTTTAGTGGGACCACACAAGAAGAGGAGCATATGAAAGCTGCTGAAGAAAAAAAAAGCAGCCAGGCATATTTCCCTGGCTGACAAAACTCCACATCCTCTCGGCACAGTGTAAGATACCATGGGCCAAGCATGATCTTCACAACCACAAGTCAAGTAAAAGCAGATGGAAATTCTGAGTAATTTGGAACATAAAAGAATGCCCCCCCAGGAAGTTCACGCTCAAATGTGAAGCAGTGGAAGTCAAAGTGCGGAAAGTCAAAGTACCGAAACAGTAACAAAAAGATTATAAAATTAGGAACTAATTTGTGTGTGAGCACGTGTGCATGCATATGTGTGTATTCACGTGCACTTGACAGAACTCTGCAGAATTCACAGCATCTGATTGCAAGAAGAGAAATAAAAAATACCGAGATATGTGAAAAAACAGATTACCATCTGAGGAAGCGCGCTCAGGCTTCTTTAAACGACGATGGTATTTTAACACAGGATTTACTCAAATTATGCTATGCAAGTCTTTTTCCCTAATATTATAAAATATTTATGTCACTTTGCAAATATTCATTCGGCTATTTATACACATCATAGCAAACTATATTTAACTTGTGATCAATATAGTGAAGTATTTGAAATTACTGTGTAAGTTAAAACAGACATAAGTTTTATAGAAAACAGACCGTTGGTCCCAATGCAGACAAAGGAAAAAAAAATCCCATCTTTCATACAAACTTTAAAGATCTATTTACTTCGTGGAACATAAAACGCAAAACAAATATGACTTTGAATACTTAAAAAAGAAAAAGTATACAAAAAAACCCCTTCTGACAATTACTGAACTACCTTTCCACATTTTCCACTAATTAGCCTCTTATGCCAAAACCAGTGTTCTCCCATAGTGTTACAATATAGTATGGTAGCAGTTTTCAGCACAGTTTCAGAAAGATTTAAAAGGTAAAAAATGGTGCTTAACATTTATTTTAATCAAAGTTTAAGAATAGGTTGAATGGTGTTTGCAGGGCATTTAGCTACCCATAAGTTTACTTTCATAAAAGCCTATTTCTTTCCAACTAAATTTAGTGCTTTTATTGACATAAATTCAGGGAATCACAAAAACTCAATACTCAAAGAAGTACAACTTCTGTATGTCAAACTTTATCTGCTAAATCCTAGTGCCTATCAACTAGAATTGCCACATATCACTGGCAAAAATTAAGTGTCTATTTCATGGTTTGGGTTTTTTTTTTTTTTTGTCTAAACTATTGTGACAAGAACTGTTTCATATAACTGGCACAAAAAGAAAAAAAAAATCAAATGCTGATTTTAGGGAAAACAGTAACAGAATGGTCATTAAGTTGCAATACCCTTTCTTATATAGCTTCTTGCTCAGGCCAAGAGTTGAGTCGCTTTACGCGACTTACTATGAAAACTTAACTGTTGACTGTTAAATTCCCATGAAATGGTGTAAAGAACTTTCTGTTTTCAAAGTAATAATTATTATTCATTGGATGGCACGTAGACGTTGTTACATTTTAATAATTACTTTATTATTATTTTCTTTAGAAAATACATAAAATTCCACATTCCTAAACAAAAGCCTTACTTTTCTATCTTATACTACTAGTGTAGTTTAAACAGTATCACAGAACTGACCCTGTATTTGACTATTCTACTAATTGTTGGAGTAAGGAGATAGAAAAATCCCCCTATGTGGCACAGTACTTCACAGACAGCACCTATGTTGTGTCTCCAGACAATAATCTTTATTTTCTATGGAGAGATGCAGCAGATCAGCCAGTCAAACAGGCCTTTCAAATAGAGAATGAATTATTTATGCCAGGGCCCAAATATTTTCAATCTTTTCAAAAGAAGATGAGGTGTGGCACATAATACCCCGAAATAGCAATAGCTCCTTAGTACAAAAATAAGATTTTCCCTTTCAAGAGGAATCTGGGGATTCTTAGAACCTTATGGTTTTAAGATACGCCTAAAATCAAATCAGAATGCTGAGCTCTGATTTATTTTAAAGTGTAGAGTGTTTGTTTTGGTTTGTTTGTTTTTTATCATGGGAAAATGTTTATGCTCAGGACTGATCACAATTGTCAGTACTGTCAGATAAGGCACTTTTATAAAATGAAAAGTCTACTCTTATAAAGTATGAATAGAAAAGTGTCTTACAGAATTGGCATGACTAGATAAATGTAAATTCCCCTTTAAATTAAGACTTCTATTGTTCTTCATAGATCATTGAAACCATGTCCTGTAAGACATTATCCGAAATAAGACAATATTTCAAATAAAATAAAAGTCAAACTTGACAATTTCCTGTAATTCTAATTGAACATGCAGTCGTTGCCTATGACACTAGTATGGTCATTGCACACATCTTACATCTGCCTGGCTCCTGTTGACTGTAAAAGTAAATATGAACATAAAGGTGTCATAAGATAAAGTCTTTCCAAGATTGAAAAAAAAAAAAAAAAAATAAATAAAAGAGAGACCAAAAAAAGAGAAAAGAACACACGGAGTTAAAAAAATGAGGTCACTTTTTCTTTGCCTGATCACGCTCACCGGTTTCTTGATGGCGTAAATACAGCAGAGACACATGATATCCATCCAAAGCTTTTGCAAATGTCAAGATAATCAACTAGTTTAATTATGAATTGAAAAAACTGATTTACTAAACTAAAACATACATCTGGCTACTTGATAATAGGCATCTCTCACTCTCACAGTTATATACTTCCTTCAGTACAATGAAACTACAACTCTTTTGACTAATTGCTATTCTGGGCAACAACTTATCACTGCTGAAACACCACTTTCTTGCTTAATTAATTATATAATTATCCTGGTGGGCTGATGTTCCACAAATCTGTGGCCATTGACCTAATATCAAGCTGGCATTCTTGGAACAGTCTCCTTTTAATAGCTCATTGAACCATTTCAAGTAAGGTTACAGCAGAATGTAGCCCACAGCATCTGTTGCATGAAGTCAAGTGGTAGGATGTCAATATGGGTGCTCTTGGTAATTAATTTCTCCTTCTACATATTATGCAATGAACTTTCTTGACACAGGGTGGCAAGGGTCCCCCTGTACCAACAGACAACTTCAGGACTGTGATGGCAAGAGGTATCAGTTTTGATATGGATCTGTTTCTACACTATCACATATACACTATATCACACTACACACTATCACATTTGTTGACTCAGCCTACACTTGTTAGAGAGGAAGTGGTGGCTTCAGGTTTTCAGGATTTCTATGCTTTGTGTTTTGGTTTGGTTTGGTTTGTTTTTTTCCTCCCTCAGCATAACACATTTCACAAGCCCTAACTATATCTGCCTTTAACCAAAAGTAAGGTCACCTTTTTTTTTGGTTTTTATTAGAGCCAGATAGGAGCTACTAGATCTTCTTTTTCCATCTGCAGTTTCTATGGCTTTCAAAAATCTTCTGCCTCCCAAACCCTTAAGTAAGTCATTGTATCGGGGAAAAGTTTAAAGGACTATGGTGCCTTAGATAAAAAATTAAAGTTGTTTGCTTAAGATTCAAATACAAAGCCTAGCAGGAATGTAAGATCCAACTGCAGCCACTATAGTGGCTGTATAACCATAGTTATGATCGTAAGTACATGATTCATTTGAACTGATGCCTTTCCACTAATCAAAGACAGAATTTACAAAGCTTATGTACTCAATAATCATAATATCTTTAGGTATAATAAAGTAAGAATAGTATTAATAACATTTTTCCTCTGACTCCTGAAAAGAAAATGAAAAAATATCACCACAGCTCCAAGTAGTCAGGTAAACATACATACAGTGCTTTTTAACATTTTCTTCTTCCCCATATCTCATATTACAGTTTTGCCATTAATAAACTGGGTAAAAAAAAAGAAGACCAAGGATTAACGTCTACAATTACGTTGTTTTACTAGGTTTGGTTCAGTTATAATTGATTTCCAACTTGGCATAATCTTTTTAGTTAATCAAAGCCAAAATCTGGTCAAGTTTTAAGCCTCAGACATTAATTTATAGCTGTTTTGGCTTGTAGATCAGACAAAGAAAATGACAGTAGAAAATAGCACTGAGAAAATTATTTGAGGAAGAAAAGGGTGCCAAATTAACACATCTATATTTAATTCCTCTAAAACCAGAATTACTTCTGAAAATTACACTGGCTTAAGGTATCCAGTGAGTTTTATTTGGTAAAAAAAAATGTGCCTAGAATAAAATACCTCATATTTTAACAATTAATCTACTTCAGTATTCTCAGTTTCAGTACAGGAACTTAAGATGTCTCAAAGAATTGACAGGACATTATCAGAGTCAGATATAGAATAGCAAAACTTTAGGTCCTTTTTCAAAATCTACCCGGTATCAGATGGATTGCAGTCTGATGTACAGATGTATTTTCTTCCTTCAAAAACAAATGAAATAAATTATTATATGCTCATCTCATCTTACCAGGACTAAAAACAGTGGAATTCAACCAAAAAGGAAAATTAGGAGTCTGCACTCTGCCTCTGTCCTGATTTTCCTTTGCAAAAGAACAGGAACATGTGTCTTGAACCACTTCAGATGAAGCTGAATTTACTAAGTTTTAAAATTTCAAAGATTCATTTATTACAGTTTTAATTTTAATATCTGCTCCTCTGGATTCTTGTTAGTAAAGCAGCCTTAACAAAATAATAGCAGAATTGTAGAATGTGTTAGAACCTTGTAGCTCCTTGAGAGGGAGGGGCAATGGAACATCACCTGGTGTCTGTAAACTATATGGTTTAGCTGTATGATAAGGCAGTTTAAATGCTAGAATTCATGTGGGAATTCTACCTTTTACTTGCTATTTTGCCACTTGGAAATAAATCATATTCCAAATGCACATTATACTCCATTACCAAACTGTCTTATGTTTTCTGTTCATTGTTTCTGGACATATGCACATGAACTATTTTGGGGAGGTGCTAAAAGAACAAATTCACATTGTTAACAGGAAAGCTAAGGAGTAATGTGCATGCTCATATTTAACAGTAAATATACATAGTGTGGCTGCTCCAAATGAATGCTCTAAACTACAGGAATTGTAGGATGACAATGGCAGCAAAGCAAGTCTTCTTCTGGAACATAAACTATCAGAAACATTCAAAACCATTCCGGAAATTCTGCTTCTCTCCTCCTTTCTCATCATTCTCCTAACACAGAAAAGCTATCGGAGAATTGATCCCACTTTTCCTTCACTAACCAAAAATGCCTGTTGGCTTCTAACAGAACAAAGAGAATGAAACCCCTTAAGAACAAATTCTCTAAAGAGTCTTCATATCCATTTTAGTTTTATATATGATGGGTTATAAAAATCACAGAAACCATTTATTTCTTCAAATTCTTATCAAAACCTTCACACATTTAAATGACAGTAGAAAACATTTAAAAATCAGTTTGCAGAAAGATTAAAAATGAATTAATCTTAATTTTATAAAGAGGAATTTTACCAAAACAAAACAGAACTTTACAAAGTAAATTAGTCCAAGTTCCAGTTTGAAATCAGATACAGAGCTAAACTTAGCTTTAAGTTTCATACATTAGAATAATTTTGGAAGACACCGAGTTAAAACTAGATCCAAAGATCATAATAAGAACTTCATCCTTAATCACCCTGGGTTGTCCTTAAGGGAATAGACATCTTAATTACTCTATTATATGCTTTAGCAATAGTCAGAGAATTAAGTAGCCTTGGAATGTAATTGACAGCACACTACGTGTACTGTGGGAACACTGGAGAACTGCATCACAGCATCCACATTAGAGACCAAAAAAACTCTACTATGCCCAATCTGAGAAGTTTAAAGATCAGAAAATACAAATGATCACAAAATTTCATCCTGCATTTCCACAAGTTTTATATGTGTAGAGTATTAGATGCTTTCTAAAATTTGTCCTCATCCTTGGAAAGGTAAAGGGGCAATTATTAAAATTTTGTGAAAACCATAGCACGGATACTTCACCCCATTTTTTATACAAACCTATTTGCCCAACCCTCGTGCAGACAGTCTTAATTCTATTGGCAATAGAAGCCACAGATGCTTGCCCAGAACAGGATTTATAGTATGGCTAAAAGCTCGAATTTATGAGAATCTTTTTTGAATTATATAGCAATAATATAGACTGTTATCCCCAAATTAATCCCAAATTCCACAACAGTAATAAACTGCCAAATCTCTTTCTCTCAACTCCCTCTTTTTATAGGAGGAAAAAAACAGTCAGAAAAAAAGGCAAGAGGAAAAACAGAGCAGAGTTTATTATCGCCTCACATCTCTTCAGAAAAAAACAGTATAACTCCATGAAAAAACCAGACTTCTCAGGTGTGTAGCATTGTTTGAAAATGTTAAACCAACTCACATGAAACATCAGTATGAAACATACGTCATGATGTGCAGGCTGCTGCATTATGTTCTATAGCGCTACTCAAAGGGACAGCTTCAAACCCTTAGTCAATCCAAAATAAGATCATCCCTGCTTGCCTTCTCCTGCTCAACCATTATTAACTTGCTCAGGTAACTAAACATAAGCCAGTAAAACAAACTCCTCCTTCAATTCAAAATTGCTGAACCAGGATGGCCCAAGTCAGTCATCTTTAAAAATAACATTACCTAGTGAAAAGTAAAGTTACCATCCTACTTCAAACTTGTGAATTATATTAAATAGCAGTATTAATTTCAGCAATAGCAGCTAAGAAATTCTGTGCTTCATAGCATTAGACAGTGATTCATCTAATTCAGCATCCTGTCTCCACCACTAATTAATTTCTACTACTTAAAGGCAAAATATAATTAACTGATTGTTGAATTATTAAACAGAGCAAAGGACACAATCAAAATCCTTTCCTGATGCTTTGAGAAGATATATTAATTCAATAATACATACTATTTGACTGGTCGTGTTGTAACTCAGTTATAAGCTAGTACACATACAATATAAAGAAAACTATTTAAAAGATTTCCACAAATGCCTTTTTCAACAGAATCCAACTTAACCACTTCAGCCCGAGATACTGTGTATTTTCACAATCAGGCTATTTTCAGGTGAGCCTCCATTTAAGTGAAAATGAGACATACACATCTAGGTGCTACGGAAGATAGATATATTTTTTTTTTGGTACAAGTGAATATTAAAAATGAAAGCAAATAAGCTCCTGCTTAAGTCAGAGTCAACTTGCAATTTACAATGCAGTAGGTTGTAAATGAAATAAAACAAAATGTTGAGTTGAATTTCCTGAATTGTTTCCACTCGTAGTCATAGTGTGCTACCAAAGCTTTAAACAGAGCTTGTGCTGTGAAATTTTACATATCGAATCAAAAAGTATTTCCTGTGGAAAATTCTTCTCACAAGTTACTCTTTACAAAAGGTCAACACATTTTGATGTGCATGAGAGTACGAAGAAGGTTCATGGTTTCACTAAGCACTGTCCTGTTTCCAGTGTTAACTGAATTATAGTCAGGTGTTTCAAAGACAAAACATAAAAGACATTGAAATAAAATACAAGAATAGGGCAATGTGTTTTTTGTAAAGTGGTATAACAACTTCAGTTTCATTTGCAACTGCTTTTGGTATACCAGTAATGGTGGGCTGCTTACAGTTTGAATACTATTCTCAGTTTATTTATATATCAGTTTTACTGGCAAGTGAGTTTAAATTACTAATTTTCTACAAAACACTGTTCTGCCAGAGATAAACTGCAAACATGCTCTTAATCAAATCTCTCAATTATTATAATACTTAACACTGTATATATTGTTCTATAGTCAGAACCATATATAAAAAAATCATCCTTACTAAAAAGGGAGGGAGGGATATCTTGTAATTTTTGCAATTACTGTTACAATACTAAGATGCTTTAATCAATAAGAAAATATTTTTGATAGATCTTCAGAAGATTGAAACTTGATTATACCTTTTCCTACCAGAATTCGGTAGAGGGATTCTTGTAGTAGCATCACCATTGTACATGAGTACTCCTATACTAAAAAAATAACAAGGAATCTCAACTTTTACAACCATCAGCTTTTCATGACAAAAAACAATAGTGTATTATATTCAAGGCCCACTTGAATTCTAGTGCAACTAGACAAGTGTAGTACTTGGAAGGAAAATACAAGCTCTTGCAATAACTTTTGAATTTATCATTTTATTCATATGTCAGGCCTTTCTGAGCCAGTATGTCATCTAGGAAACTTAATAAACTAAGGTGGTGTTTTAAGGAGCTGAGAACTGGACACATTTCAAGAGTTTTTCCTCCTCACTAGGGATAAACTACGTCTAAAAAAAGATATGCTGACTCTAGATTAACTTCTTTTGTAATTAGATCTTTTAAATTTTCCTTTGTTCATTAGAGGGTAACCTTTCAGTTCAGAGGTCTATTATTGACACAAATATTTTTGAAAGACAATCTGATGGCCCCAACATATCCCGTACTTTGCAAATCTGTCTGTTCTTACATTCTGGAAAGCTAAAATAACCCAACCATTTAACATTGAAAACTGATACACAAAATTGTATCAGGAAGGGCTGGGGAAATTAATTTCCATAAAAAGAAACACATATCTGATTCACAAAAGCTGTCTTTTAGAAGACTAATAATTGCATGAAATAATCTAAGTAAATAAATACCATCAAATAAATACACCTGCCTGTAACCTCATATTTTTTAAAGCTTACATTACTGGATATTTTATATGGTGAGAAGAATAAACAAAACAGATTAAAAATCTTAACTGGTCTATTTACAGAACTATGACAATTTCAGAACAAAAGCTTGATTAAACAAGCAGAGGAAAAATCCTCGTGTTGCTTGTAGTATGTATCTTAAAATGTGACACGATCCCACAAGCATCACTTCCAAGATCTACATTTACTTTTATTTACCGTAGTTAATTACCAGGGATAAAAGTTTAAAAAAATAATGAGATGAAAGACAGAAATTAAACAAAATTAGGTAAACACAAGACGGGGAGACTTGGCCTACACAGATCACTAAGTTCATTCTTAATTTGTTTTCCCATGTTTTTTAATACAAATTTCATTACTATGTTGTGATTTATTTATTGAAAGGAAGATAAGAATGTGAGATGCTCAACAATGGCCAAAGTTTTTGAGGGCTTGTGCTACAAAGTGTCTAATGGTCCTTGTTAATGGCTTTCCCAGCACATTTAGCTAGCCAATATTCCAAAGACAACTGCAATAACTCCAGGTGCTTTGGTGTACAGAGGTCCTTGAAATGAGATCATTCAGTATTTGATTTCTTGCATACGCTCAATTTTTGACACTGTTGGCCTTATTAAAAAATACCAGTCACAACACGGGTAGGAACTGAGAGGGTTTGGTTTTTAAACTTGAGTGCCTGGTCTGCCTTTCATACTAAAGAAAGATCAATGTAAAGAAATATTTTCCCTTTTGCAACAAATAATTCCCCAAGTACAGGAGAGTGGTTATCAGAAAGTATAACCCATTTCCAAGCATATAAAGATGAAACAACAGAAAAGTCTGCTGCAGTAAGTCTGCAAGGAGTAATAATTTGCTCTAAATGTAAGAAAAATGCAAGCATTTGGTTACTAACTTGGCAACCTTGTAGACAGAAGTGAAAAAAAGGCAACTCCCTTTTCTTTTGCATACCACAGGAAAGGCACTTTGACAAATCAATCAGTAGGAAGACCTCTCTATGTTAGAAAAACAGAAAAGGCAAGTAGTGAACTCTTTTCCATTGTTGTTCAATCCCGAGGTTCAATAACTTATTTAATGGATTTGGGGTTTGATGGATTCTACAAGTTATTTTCCGGGACCAATGATGAACGGTTGATATAGAATCATATAATCATAGAATCATTTAGGTTGGAAGAGATCCTCAGGATGATTGAGTCCAATCATGACCAAAAGCTAGCACTAAACCATGTCCCTAAGAACCTTGTCTAAAAGCCTTTTAAACACCTTCAGGGATGGTGACTCCACCACTTCCCTGGGCAGCCTGTTCCAATGTCTGACAACATTTTCCATGAAGATTTTTTTTCCTAATATCCAATATAAACCTCTCCTGGCACAACCTGAGGCCATTTCCTCTTGTCCTATTCACTTGCTACTTGGGAGAAGAGACCAACACCCTCCGTGCTACAACCTCCTTTCAGGTAGTTCTAGACAGCGATAAGGTCTCCCCTCAGCCTCCTTTTCTCCAGGTTAAACAGCCCCAGTTCCCTCAGCTGCTCCTCATGAGACTTGTGCTCTAGACCCTTCATCAGCCTCATTGCCCTCCTATGAGCATGTATGCTGTACATAGCATATCTGTACATAGCTATACTTAAACAACCAATGTTGGGCATTATATTCACTCATGATACCACTGTGCTTAGCATGACATTACAAAATTATAACTGGCTGGTATCAGAGAGGATTAGTTATAATTACAGCAGGCATGACTGCAATAGAACCTAATTTCAGCCATGGACAAACACTTGATTGGAATAACCTGCATCAGTTCATTTTATCAGAACCCAAGGAATGTGTAATAGGAGTGTATTTATCATTAGATTTTCCTTCATATGTATGCCTTTTAAATAATTCAGTAGACTTGCTTAGGTGAATTTCCACAATCCAGGTAAACTGGGGATTAATTACATAGTACTTACAAAATCTAATGAAAATGGAAATAAATGATACGTATTAATGTAGCACAGTCTTAAATGCTAAAGGAGACATATTTTAGCACAAAATTAATCATAGTTTATCACGAGTAAATTAAGAGAGTCAGTGAGTTCCACAATTCTGTATTTCACTCAAAAGACTAATCAGATTTACCTTACATTTGTAAACAAATGCTATTAATATATGTAGGACTCCTTATTTTGTTATCCGACTACTAATTGCCAACATGTTTGATAAATATAATAAATTCCTAAAGATATGAGTAGTCCCCAAAATGTAAAATATTACTTTATACCTACAAAAACACATTCCACAGAATCACAGAATGATAGAATGTTAGGGATTGGAAGGGACCTCAAAAGATCATCTCGTCCAATCTCTCTGTCAGAGCAGAAACACCCGGATGAGGTTACACAAGAATGTGTCCAGGCGGGTTTTGAATGTCTCCAGAGTAGGAGACTCCAATAACCCTAATCCATGTTAAAATATTAATCATGAATTAACATTTTAAAAAATTCATGAGATTATTTTCTCAAACAAAACTACAGAACAGTTTTTGCTTTCACTGAATTATCTGATGATTCACTGGTATTCATTTTTTTTATACATGGTAAATGGTTACTAAAAAGTTATTTAAGCTATAAGCAACCAACCAAAAAAAGCTTGATTGTTTTAAACCTAACAAACTTTATTTTTCCTGCTACTCTGAAAAATAACTCACTGCATGTTTGTAGACAAGGTTGGTTGCAGTATTTTACTCAGAGGCTGGCATACCTGATGTTATTTCTCCTCAGACTACTGTGATCTCATTGACCAAAATATGGCAATTAACCACATGAGGCAACAGGAAGACTTGTATGAAGTATATTCATGCCATAGTTCCATGGTATTAAATAATGCCTTTATATAACTTGAATATAAACAGTCTATGAGAAATGAGATGCTAAATATTAATATTGTTTAGAATCGGAGTGTTCAATTAAATCCCTAATATTTTGTGTCAAATCATAGAAACTGATAAACATAAATCTTCTTTTGTCAGATGACATTATCAGATCTTCCAATCTCCAGTTGACTGGTGAAATAGTTTTCAAAAATCAATATGGTACATGAGTATATTCCTTCCTCCAACTACACACGAAGAAATTATTCCTTAAAAGGGACAAATCATTCATTAAAATGTTGAAATATTTTATCTAGAAAAGATACAGAACTTACATTCAACTCTACAAAATTGTTGCATTGCACAATTTGTTTATATTTTCTGAAATAATAGGAGGAAACGTAAATACAGCAATTACCAATAGCTCACTGGATTTTAAGAAATATAAGTTCACATAGAAGAGGACAGACATATTATCCACATCTAGCACAGACCAGAAATGAAAAATGCTGTTACGCCACATGTTCAGTGGCCCATCCAAAGTGGGACTGTCTGAAGAAAACTCCCATGTGAGAACTTCTACTGCAAAGTGGTCTCCAAAGAAGTAAGGAAAAGAAAGACAAAAATTCTCCAGAAGTGAAATGAGAGAGGCATGGAGTAATCAGATATCATCAGCAGTCATGCTTAACTTTTCTCAGGAATGGAAACTTCTGAAACTGTTTTCTGGATAGGTTCCCTTTAGTTGGAATTAGTTTAAGTTGTATTGATGGAAACAGACATATTTCGACAGATAGTCCAATTTCAATATTAGCTAGAGCATTACTAACAGTTATTAGCAAAATTATTAATAGGCGTTCTTATTATGAGTTGTTGCAAACAGATGACTAGAATTACTTTATACTTTTCTGCAGTCTACGACATGGGCTGCTTGCAAGCAGAGGGTCCTAAAGGCATAATCAAAAAATCAGAGAATAGTTTGGGTTGGAAGGGACCTCAAAGGTCATCTAGTCCCACCTCCCTGCAATAAGCAAGGACATCTTCAATTAGATGAGGTTGCTCAGAGCCTCATTCAGCCTGGCCTTGAACACTGCCAGGGATTGGGCATCTACCACCTCTCTGGGCAACCTATGCCAGTGCTTCACCACCATCATTGTGAAAAATGTCTTCCTCCTGCTTAGCCTGAATCTCCTTCCTTTAGTTTAAACCCATTACCACTTGTCCTACAGCAACAGGCTCTGCTAAGAAGTCTGTCCCCATCTTTCTTATAGGCTCCTTTTAAGTACTGAAAGGCTGCAATGAGGTCTCCCTAGAGCATTCTCCTGGATGTCCCCTACAGAGTGATGCTCTCTTAGACTTGAAACTTTGCAGGCCTACCTTATATGTGAGGAACACGCCCCATAGAACCTAATTACAAAAAAAAAGAAAATAAAAAAACAAAAACCAAACCTTTGCATAACATTAACATCTCAAATTTTGCAGCAGACTTGGAATCTGGACAGATAGCTCTCCTAGAGCTGCAGATCCTGACATCATCAGGAAGAAACATACATTGCGAGTAAGTTTTGGGTATTCACTGAAAACAAACAAACCTGCCTACCCTCTCTAACAAAGGCCTCTTGACTGGTAGATCCTAGTCTCAAATTTTCAGCATATTATTCAAATCAGAAGACCCAACCCCAGTCCTGCCCTTTTTACCTTGACAGCTCCATTCAAAACCCAACTAATGCTGAGGAATTTTTATCACACTCCTTGAGGTAAATCGAACATATTTCTGCTTAAACCTAAACACATTTAATGAACAATGGACTGGACAGTCCTACCTCCATAAGCAGCCCCACAAGGAGTCTGCAAAGATGCAATATGAGACAATTCCTTATATACACTCGCACCAGCACCGATCTTATGAGCACTGGCATGGGGCACCTTAGCCCAATGTTCAGTTCATTCCCCAGCCTCAACTCTGTTTACCAAAAGTGGCCCCTGAGCACTCACATTCCAGGATGGATTGCTACAAGACAACACTGCAACATTTCTTACCTCATTACCAAGGCAAAACTCACTCTCTTACATGAAGTCCTTTTGTCTTTGGCATTGCTGCTTCCCGCAAATTTAAATCATTCTGAAGTTGGACTTACTAGCCTTGTCCCAGATCTTTCCTTGGTCATGAATTGCTGTTGCTGAGCAGTTAGAATTTGAATTTCCCCTTCACTAACTACATTGTCAGATTTGTGTTCCCAGCATTTCTGTTTTGTTGTGGTTTTAAGTTTCATTACTGAAAATGGTTAACCTACTTATCTGAAATTTCCCAAAATGCAGAGTGAGAAAAACATGTCATGCAGAATTTCAGGCCAAGCAGTCTAAATTAGAAGCAGCAGAAAAGACAGTCTTAAAGTGAAAGAGGTTGAGCAATCAGAACAAGCAGTACTAAAGACAGCTGCTTGTAGTACAAACTTATTATACTCTATTACAAGAATATTATTTATAGAAAATTTATAGAAATTACATTATCTTGGCAATTCGTTTACCTTGAATTCTTCAACAATAATGCTCAAGGCTTCATGTCCAGCTTTTCTCATGTCTTCTAATTCCTGTTTATGCTTTTCCTGTACAAAAGAGTGGAAAGATTATATATAACATTGGCACTTGACATAAAAAAAATAATTAGGAGAGTAAGGACAAATTATTTTCCTCATTTTTTATATCTTTCATGAAGAAAAGCACACGTCTTGGCCTTTTAAACACTATATATAAGCTAAATTGAAGTTGGTCCTAGTATTAAGCTTATTTTTCTTTATTTCTTAATTTTATTTCACTAGTCACCAGATAACGCTAAATGGTTCTTCAAATGTTTTTAAAATTTTCTTTGTTACCCTGATTTTTCTGGTTTCTCGGCATACCTGTGAATGGCAGGACGTCCAAATCACTCTCTTTGTAAATGTTATTCACTGCGTATATTAATAAAAATGTTGACATGGACTAGTATGAGATTCAGCTTCCTCAGAAGAGCAAATCCTTTTTTATCTTTTTTTATTCTTAAGGTTCCCAGGAAAGTGTTCTTGCAGAAGACATTTTGAATATGTTTTTCAAATAAAGCTCTACAGTTTACTTTTATTTTATTCACACTATTATTTAAAAATAACATTAATAAGAACATTCTAATATTTTTGCTTTTAGCTAAAAATGCTTGCCTGTTGTTTGCTCTCTGTGTCTGCAATGAGGACACCTCATTAGATTCCAATCAGCACTTCCTGCTTACCAATGAGCAGCACTACTGCTTCAAATCATCAACCAGCAAAAAGATGAAAACCTTTCCCTTCTCCCTCCTTTGCTTCAGAGATCTGTTCTTAAATCAGCTAGTACAGCAAGTCACAGGTGCTTTAAATCACCTTGGAAAACTGGTGCAGAAAGCAGACATTCAACACAAAACTTACCTTGTAGTGATTACAGGGCAAAACCAGACACAACTTACATTATATATTTATTGCTTTTAAGATAAAATTCAAATTGAAATTAAATAATAAAATTCCATGTTTACTAAGATCTTTATGTTTGAAACAAGTGAAACCTAGCGTCTAAGAAAGCAGGTTCAATTTCATTATAAAAGGACATATAACACCATTGTGCTGGGTTGGCTAAGATGGGGTAATTTCTACACTGCCAGGATGGCTGACCCAGAAACAAGTCCCCTCACAATCAGACTCTCTATCAAGTGACCTGGAAGAAGAATGATTCTGAGCAACAGGAAGCCTTTGAACAGATTAAGCCAGAGACAGTCCATGCCGTAGCTCTTGGGCCAGTCTGGGCAGGACAAGATGTTAAAAACTGTGCTCTACATCACAGCTGGGGAGAATGGCCCTACCTGGAGCCTTTGGCAGAAAACACCAGGGGAGACTCGAGGTTGACCCCTGGGATTTTGGAGTCGGGGATACAGAGGTCCCAAGGTCTGCTACACTCAAACTGAAAATGAGATATTGGCAGCATATTGAGGGGCTCAAGCTGCTTCTGAAGTGGTTGGTACTGAAGCACAGCTCCTCCTGGCACCTCGATTGCCACGGTTGGGCTGGATGTTCAAAGGGCAATTGATGCCATGTGGAGTAAGTGGGTTGTATTGATCACACGATGGGCTTAAATGGGGAACCTTGATCACCCAGGGATCTTAGAAGTGATCACAGACTGACCAGAGGGTAAAGATTTTGGAGTATTGCCAGAAAAGGAGGTGACACATGCTGAAGAGGTACCGCTGTATAATAAGTTACAAAAGAATGAGAAACGATACGTCCTGTTCACTGATGTGTCCTGTCAGACTTATTTTATTTCATTATATTTACTTGCCCTTAAGTTGATATATTTTTCTACTAACTTTTAAAGAGGCAGACTGTATTGAATTGTTGGGGGAAAGTGCATGCCACCCACAGAGGCTGCACAGATTCCCCGCTAACTTTCCACTCTGGCATTCCTGCACGTGTCACACATACTGTAACAGCAATAAATGAAAGCATGTACAGGAAAGGAAGAAAAGGTACTTGTCTCACTTCTCATCTGATTCAAAGCTACTGCAATTCCTGTCATTATCAAAATTGGATGCTTAGAAAAATTACTTTGTGTCAGTGCATCTAACATGTATCAAAACCAGCATCAAAAGAAGAGACTTGCCAATTAGGGACACCAAACACAGCCACTTGAAAAGGAAGTAAATATCTACATATCTTTTTATAATAATCAGCCCACAATGGTAAACACCATAATAATTTCACAATCTAAGTTCTACAGCAGGCATAACTTGGAGAAGCTTGGAGAAGAAGAGACTGAGGGGAGACCTCATGGCAGCTACAGCTTCCTCACAATGGGAGGAGAGGCAGGCACTGATCTCTCTGGTGACCAATGACAGAACCCAAGGGAATGTCAGGAAGCTGTGCCAGGGGAGGTTTAGGTTGGACATTAGGAAAAGGTTCTTCCCCCAGAGGGAGGTGGAGCACTGGAACAGGCTCCCCAGGGAGGTGTCACAGCCTCAAGCCTGACAGTGTTCAAGAAGAGACTGGACAACACCCTCAGACACATGGTGTGAACTGTGGGGTTGTCATGTGCAGGGACAGGAGTTGGACTCACTGATCCTTGTGGGTCCCTTCCAACTCAGGACATTCTATGATAACTAACACCTAAAAGCTCTAAAGTTTTTAAAGTAACTGAAGAAATTAATTTATATTAATATCACGCCTATTGAATTAATGACATTTTTTCTACGGGTATTTTTTCCCCACTGATTTTTATCTTGTGATCAAAGGAAAAAAAAAATTAATGTAATAATCCCTATTTTTATTACATTATAAATAATCACAATTTATAACATTAAAGAAGATCAGAGCAGTAATACACAGATAAAGCAAAATCCAGTACTGCAAAGAAACACTATGAGATCACATTTATATGTGGGAAAAATGATAGATGAAATAAAATCAATTTTAGGATAAGATCCCAAATTTTTGCCCACTTTTACAAATAACCAAATATGAGCCATAAAATAAAACCCTGTATTTTGGGGTCAACTGATTTTATGTGCTTTTTACATTTTACATCACTTATTCACAAACCCTGTTTTAAAAAGTCAGGAAAAACTTGCTAATAAAATGGTAAGTTAACAGAAAGCACTCACGTTTTAACTGTACAAATGTTTCAGTAACACCTGTTAGCAGTGTCATAGTATTATATGTAACGTGCGAGCCAGTTATCTGAGTTGATGCTGACTGCTGGTCTTCCGTAAGGCTATGGTATCTGCAGAATAGCTGCAAGTCCAAGCCAACATCTTAGAAAGTGATGTACTCTCCACTCCTAATTTCTGTAGTAATGCAAAATGGCAAACTGTAGTTCCCTGCAGGCAACTAAAGTAGAATACAAATTTCAACTCCACCTTACAGAGTCTTGCTGTACACAATTACATCATTAAGACTCTTCACATTGGATTAAATTCCTCCATTACATCAAGATTTTCCTCTCCACAAAAGTTATCAGTTTTTGTTCTTTCAAAGTATCACCTTAAAAGATAATAAATAACATCTAGTATCTTAATGAAGAAACTAGTAACTTTTCATTTGTAGATATAGATTTCCTCCAATTCACGGAAGTCTATACTTTTCTCTACAAAAAAAATAACATACTGAATACAACAGAACAGAAATACTGGAAAATTGGGTTAAACATGATGAGAATCGGTCCATAAAGGCTAATTAATATACACACTAGAGTGTGCTATTGTATATAAAATACAGATTGGTCACTATTACTATTAATGTGAAATAAGAATGTGAACTCTATAGAACTAAGACACGAGTCTATAGCAAAGCAAATATTTTTACTTTGGTCACATCACCAACATCCTAGTGAAAGGATCCAGCTGAGAACCTAATGATAAGACCAAACATTTTTATAGGAAGGAAAGAAAGATTTCAGATTTCCCTACACAACCAAAAGAACATACAAAGTGCACAATCTTAAGCTCACCACCAGAACCAAGGAGATACTATCATTTATTTTATATAAGTAAATATCATTATTACCTGAAATATACAACAACAGAAGACTTTGCAGTGAATAACAAAGTGAGGTAGTGAACAAACTTTCACAAGCAACTTCTGAATACAGTGAGCTGAGCCAGAGCTGAGGGAGTATGAATGGACCAGTCTGCTGGGAGACATTATGACTGATTAAATGTGAAAAACTATGTAAAGGAAATAGCATGGAAGAGTCTGTACATGCCCAAAACTGAAACATAACTGTAGTTCACATGACACATGTAACTAAATTCTTCAAGTACTTGCAGTGTGTAACGTGGATCTCTACCCTATCACATTTAAGACATCAATATTGTGTGAAGAACAACTACAGTTGTTCTCTACAGAGTTACAGCTCATTTGTTCTACAGGTTGTAAATACAGAGATTCTCCACCGAGGACATTAAACAAGAAAAACAAGAGCTAACTCACATTTAGAACAACCTGTTAATTAACAATAAGTGTTCTTAGTATTAATATACATTTTGCTAGCAAAACTGTACGATATGGTGAATAGCACAGTACATTTGGCTCACAAAGCTGCCTCTGACTGCCTTCAGGTTTCTAAAACATTATATAGATAGTTACTTCTTTGAGAGAGAGCTATAACTGTGCCAGGGCATCTTGTGCCACTGATGACTTCCTACTTCTGTATGAAATCTAAATGACATGATCTAATAGCCAGAGAAAGCAAAGAAGAAAGTGCAAACAGGAGAACAAACCCAGGGAAGCTGATGAAAGAGAATGCTTCCATTAAACACAGTAAGCATGAAAGGAATTATTATCTTCATTAGGACATTCTCATGTCTTTTATCTCAAGAGCATCAATCTTCAGAATAAATTAAATTCCACCACTGTTCATAAAGAACAAAGTATTAACTTGCAAAGGATTGCCGGCTGTCATCAATAGCCACTGATGCTGAAGTCAGTAATAATACCCAACACATTTCTATATACTATATATATTTTAAAATATATTAGTATTTATGTGTTACTCTACTACAGTATACTACATTATTATATAAAAATTGCATGAAAAAACTAAACAAGGAGAGTTCTCCTTCTCTCTCTAGATAGGAAACTGACCTGCAGACTGCAGAGGGACAAAAAATAGACTGCAGAAGATTGGATCAAGTCAATGACTATAGAGTCAAGTAAAACTGCCAGGAGGCCTGTGTGGGTGAACAAGGAGCCTGGCAAAACTGAAAAACAAACAGGAAGTACACACAGGTTGGAAGCAAGAACAGGTAGCCCAGGAAGAATGCAGAGACATCGTCTGAGCATGCAAGGATGAGGTTAGGAAAGCCAAAGCCCAGCTGGAATTGAATCTGGCAAGGGATGTCAAAACTAAGCTGGGCTTCTATAAGAAGACAAAAAGAAGGCTATGGAAAATGTAGGGCCCACTACTGAAGAAGATGGTGGACCTTGTCACATAGGACATATAAAAAGGCTGAGGTACTGAAAGCCTTTACTACCAAGACCAGCCTCCAGGAATCCCAGCGACCAGGGAAAAGTCTGGAGCAAGGATTAATTACCCTTAGCAGAAGGCGATCATGTCAGGAAATACTTTAGCAAACTAGAAATAATTAAGTCCATGAGGCCTGATGAGATGCATCCACAAATGCTGAGGGAGCTGGCTGATGTCATTGCAAGGCCCCCCTCAGTACTCTTAGACTAACCATGGCAATTGGGAGAAGTACCTGAGGACTGGAGACAAGAAAATTACACTCTTGTCTTCAAAAACAGCAGGAAGAAAGACCCAAGGAACTACAGGCTGGTTAGCTTCACCTCAGTATTTGGGAAGGTGATGGAGCAGCTAATCCTAGAAACTATCTTAGGGCACAGGAAGGACAAGAAAGTCATCAGCAGTCAGCATGGCTTCACTGAGAGGAGAGCAGGAACATTATCTACCAAAACTCCAGTAAGGTCTTTGACAATGTCTCACCTAAGAGCCTCATAGAGAAGCTGCTGAAGTGAGGGCTGGATAAGCAGAAAGTGAGGTGGACTGAAAACTGGCTGATCTGCGAGGTCCAGAGGGTGGCAATCAGTGGTATGGAGTCTATAGCTTGAGGTCAGAAACTAGTGGTGCACTCCAGAAGTAAATTCTGGGGCTGATCCTGTTTAATACCTTCATTAATGACCTGGATGATGAGGCAGTATGTAGCCCCAGCAAGTTTGCAAGTGTCACAAAACTGGGAGGAGTAGGTGGTATGTCAGACAGTTGAGCTGCCATCCACGAGAACTTATGAGGCTGGAGATATCGGCTGGCAGGAACCTCGTGAAATTCAATGAAGGGAAGTGCAAAGTCCTGTACCTGGGGAGGAACAACCCCATGCACCAGCATATGCTGGGGGATACCCAGCTGGAAACAGCTTCACAGAAAAGGACCTGACAGGTCCTAGTGGACAAGAAGTTGAACAAGAGCCAGCAATGTGCCTTCACCACAAAGGTGGCCAACCGTACCCTGGGCTACATGAGGCAAAGTACTACCCCCAGGTCAAGGGAGGTGATACTCCCCCTCTACTCAGCACTGGTGAGGCCACACTTGGAGTACTGTGTCAAGCTCTGGGCTCCCCAGTACAAAAACATACAGACATGCTGGAAACCAAACTGGAGTCCAACAAAGGGTCACAAAGATCATGATGGAACTGAAGAATCTTTCACACGAAGAGAGACTCAGAGAGTTGGCACTGTTTACTCTGGAGAATATAAGGCTCAGGGGGATCTTATCAATGTATATAAATCCCTAAAGGGAAGGTGCAAAGAGAATGGAGCCTGGTTCTCTTCAGTGGTGCAAATGACAAGAGGCAATGGACACAAACTGAAACACAGGAGGTTCCATCTGAATATAAGGAAACACTTTTTTATGGTGAGGGTGATCAAGCACTGGCACAGGTTGTCCAGAGGAGTAGTGGAGTCTCCCTTCTTGGAGATATTCAAAAGCCATTTGGACACAGTCCTGGGCAACTGGCTCTAGATAGCCCTGCTTGAGATAGGGGTTGGAGTAGATGCCTCCAGAGGTCCACTCCAACCTCTACCATTCTGTGAACCACAATCATATTTATCCAGTCCTAATCTTATATGTATTAATCATGAGGCTACTTGTTTTTCCTCAAAACTTTTCCACAGAAAGCACTACAAAGAACTTGCTGTTGTATTACAAAGCAAACAGTGGACTGTTGCATATTTATGGACCTATCACAGGTAAACTCTTCCAAAGGACTCATAGCCTACAGTTCACTACAGCATATATGTTTTTTCAATATTTAATCTGGGTACAACCTTTTATTTCTAGTTTCAAATATATGAAACTTCAAATTTCACAGTGAATAGTAATCAGAACCACCATTTATATTAACAAAACTATAATTGAACTAAATTGGTAACATTTGCCTCTGCAGCTTTGTTAACCTTTGAGAAGTCATCAACATATGTTTAGAAAAACAACTAATTGAAATAATGCATAATGAATTTTCATAGACTTGTAATAACACATAATGATGTTCATATACATTCCTAGAGGACAGCCTTAGTCTTTTCATATATGTTTAAGAAAACAAAGAAACTTGACACTCAGTCTAATAGCTTCAAAAGCATACAGGCAGAAATTCTACTTAGGCATGAATAAAAACTTTCTAAGATTTAATTCTAGAGGATACAAAGTAACAACTCATGGCACCATTGCATGTAAAGACTCTAAGATTAACATATCTTTGAAATTTTTCCAGTGTAATAAAAGAACAAATTGTTTGCTTCCTTCCTTGTTTTTGCAGTATAGAAAATAAGCTAAACTACAATGCAAACAATACTATTTACCACAATATCACCAGAAAAAGTTAGATCTTTATATTTGGATTTCCTTTTCATTTGCAGTATCTGAACTATTTTATTTGGCTGCCTCTTGTTACAAAGCTCAGGAAGAAAACAATGGTGATATACTTACCTCTTCTTCCAATCGTGCCTTCCTTCCTGATTTGTAAATACATTTTTGAACACTAAAAACATTCCAGATCAGACATACTATCTGAAAACCAGCTGATCAACACCTTATTTTCCCATGAAAGTACAAGCAAAGCAGCTCTAACACAAATGATTTTTTGTCTGTTTGTTCCCTGAACATAACACACGAAGGGTATGATGTTCAAGTTGAACAAAAATGACAGAACTTGCAGGACAACCAGAGAGACAAATAAGCATCTTTTCATCTAGGTGTTGTACAATAGAAAGATGACAAGAATTTAGATACCAGGACAGAATGAAAAACAGTTTGGGAAACTGAGCATCAAAACAAGGAGCTTGGAATAATACAAATGCCAAGAAAAAAAAGTACTGAAGAAGACAACAGCAAAGCCTTATCTAGACTTGCTCCACTGAAGATCTGCAAGACACACTTCTTCTGACCTTGTTGCTCAAGAGAAAAGATGTTTATAAAATAAAATCAAAGACTTCGCAGTTAGACCATATTGTTCAACCCATAATGCAAACTACATATGCAACTTACTCCAACATTTTCCTTGCATTCGGAGAACTACTATCAAATTGTAAACTTCTAGATTAAATCATCTGTTATTTGTTTTACCTACCTGACAAATTCATAAATAATCTAAGCATGTAGGGGGAAAACACAAACAAACAAAACACAAAAAAATGACAGTCAAAAGAGACACAAGACCCTCTCCAAAGACAAGAAAAAAGTAAATTAAGAAAGCAGAACTAACTTCTCCCTCATTTTAAGATACAATAGTATTACTATGGTTTCTGAAGGAAAAGGTTTGTTGCCTAACCTCAGAAAAATTCCAGCTAGAAGGAAGCATCTTCCACAGTCCAGAAAAAGGTACTCAAACTGCAGATGCACATACTTTATAACAAATCATTCTCACTTCTTGTTGTGTAGCTTAGGGAACTACCTATGCAATCGCACATTCTGAACGACTATGTTTTGCTTACTGTAAAACCTCACATAGGATAATAGATATGTTGCATAGTGTGAGCTCCTGTTCTAACAAGGCAGATATCTTTAAAAACACCAAAAATATTATATTCCATACAAGAGTGATTTAAGTTTACAGTAACTGATATTCTGTGTAACATTTAAAATACTGCATTAATCAGATTTTTGGTTCAGGCATTCCTGGCCCTGCCCTTAACTGCTAATGTCTTTTTGCTGGCAATGAGGTAGGCCAGATTAGAGTAAAATATTCCAAATAATTCAGCCTGGGGAGTATCCTCTGGATTTGCATTATGACTTTAGTGACTGGGAGTGGGCTGTTTATTTTTCTCAGTTTATGACCAGAGTATTAAATCACAAAATCACACAATCATTAAGGTTGGAAGGGATCTCTGGAGGTCATGTAGTTGAACCGCCTCCTGAAAGCAAGACCAACACGGAATTCAGACCAGATTGTTCAGATTCTTGTCCAGACAGACACAGAAATCCTCCAAGGATCAAGATTTCACAACCTCACTGGATAAACACCCCAATGCTTATCTTCATCATAAAAGTATTTTCTTTTCCTTACACCAAGCTGCAACTTCCAGCGCTTCAATGTATGACTACTTCTACTTGTCCTCCTGCTATAGATCTCTGCAGAGCCTGCCCAGCTTCATTTTTCTGACAACCTTTTATGCACTGGACATCTGCTATCAGGTTCCCCCTAAGCTTCCTCTTCTCCAGGTTGAGGTCAAGATATACAGTGTCAACTGCATTCCTCTCATCCACAGTCTAGGTGTTTCATCACAGAAGGCAATCAGGTTGTTCAGGAATAATTTATCTTTTGGTAAATCCATGCTGGCTATTCCCAATCACCTTTTTCATGGGCCAAGAAATGGCTGCCAAGAGCACTTGCACCATGATTTTCCCAAGGATCAAAAGGCTGGCAAGTCTGGATCCATACATCATCTTTCTTGTCTTTTTCCAATAATCAGACACTTTCCTCAGTCTCTGAGTTGATGCAGAATTCTCTCACAGTGACAGCCAGCTCACTCACCACCTAACCAAACCAGTCTGCTCTTCTGATTTCTGTGGTCTGAAGCTGCCAACCTCACCTCTTCTTCCTCTCTGCCTTCCTAATGACCATCCATACTAGAGATCTGGCTACACAGACTACCCAAACACATCATAGTTATTTCAACAATGTCGTAGGTCAGTCTCTGCACGTGGAGCTCTAGCTCCTCCTGCTTTCTTCCCAGTTTGTATGTATTTGCTTACGCACATTTGACATGGGCCCCTGAAAAATCTATTCAATTTTTGTGTTGCTGGATGAGTGGAAGTCTGGTTTTGGTTACTTGTTTTACCACCTCCCACCTTTGAGGTGACTAAAATCACACTTCCTCAAAATAAATAAATGTTAAACTCATATATGAAAGATGAAATCTAGTCTTGCTTCCTTTCCTTTGCTAGCAACACATAAGATGGGCAAAAAGAGATGACAGTACTTAGTTCCTAACTCTGTGTTTAAGAACTTTGGCTTGATTAGCAAAGTTGATGACAAAGTCTAGCTGTCTGTCATCAATGAAGTTCAAGTTGTACAGTGTTTGTAAAAAACACACACCACCAAAACACTCACAAAAAAGCTCTCATACTTTAGAACCTAGATACAGGCCTACACACATAACGAGCATTCCCATGTGAAAACTATAACATGCATGTACTTATTTACCTAAGGTACTTGCTGTGAAACACTGATGTCATTGAACTAAAAGCAAAACTACTTACTCGAGAAGATAAAAGTTACCATTTCTGAGGGTGAGGTGGGTATAAAATCTAAATGTATCAAAATGATGATACATTTAATCTATTCTCTTCCTCTAAGCAGACTCTCAAATCACAAAAACCTAACTTTTTTTAAATTTTTTTTATTTAAGCCAGAACCAATCAGATGTAACATTCTGAAAAACACAGCAGTGACTGATACCTCATTAAGTCATAGGTAACTAAAAGCTATTATAATGTTGGGTGTTAACTGGGTTTCTTTTGTTTGCTTTTGTTCAGGTTTTTGTTTGGTTGTTTCTTTTTTGTTTTTGTTGTTGGGAGGCAGCTGGGGGTTTTTGTGGTTTTGGTGTGGTTTTGTTTGGTTGGTTTGGTTTTAGTGTGTGTGGGTTGTTTTTGTTTTTTTGTAATTTAATTGCAAATTGAAAAACACATAGATCTGCTAGATTTTAAAAACTACAGATCATTAAGTTATGTCATGCAATCCATTTCTTAAAAATGTTACTATTGTAGAAGTTGACCACAAAATGCAAATAGATACATAGAGATGAATATTGGAAATTCTAAATATATAGGGAAAACAACAAAAATAGACATATATCCCTGCTTTTCAAAAGATACTGTAAGAGGAATACAACTCAAGAATGTTGACAGGGACGTCGCTTATTAATAGTATACACTCCATTTATTTCTCAATCTTGATTATATCAACACTTAAAAAAAAAGAAATTGTGAGAAAGATTCCTTGAAAAACAATACCATTTCTTTTGTTAACAGGAATCAGTCTTTTTGAAAGCAAAATAATAGAGTATTAATTGAAGGATGAAACATGAATTTAGGGAAAATGTTAAACAAGAAAAAAAATTAAGTCAAATCTGGCCTTCAGCTGAAGCTTTTATTTACTTCAGTTGAATCTGTATATGGATATGCAAAGAATTTCCCCCTACAGAAAGCCTTCAACAAGGAAAGAACTGGGAAAAACAAATAAACAAAACTAACTGCCTAGCAACTTCTCTCCTGCCCAAACAAAGAGCAGAGATAAAGTAACCTGAACAGAATCAACATGCATTTATTGTTTTGTCTTCTTAGAGTCTTTCATTTTTCCATTGTCTTCATTTGAGAACCACACTCCCATCCAAGACTTGCATGTGCACACCTTTGAAGCAGTGATTGACTTTTCCCTTACTGTATCCAACAGTCATTCACCCTCTAAATGTTTTTTTGCCATTATATTGTTTTTAAAATACACTCTACCCCCCTTTTCCCTCCAACAATGGTAAAACCTTCATTTTCATCTTTGAATTTTTTTAGTTGGACAACAGTAACTCCACAGCTCACTTCTTTAATCTATTCAATATGTTACAGTTAAAAACAAAACAAACCAAAAAAATCACCACCCCAAAGCAAAACAATAACAGCAAGAACCCTCCTATTGCTGAAGAAGTGAGAGGGAGAAGCAAAATGACTCTCATTTGGACATAAATATCACTTCTTCTAAGTCTACAAACTCAGACTATACATATGCTGCCCCTCTCGAGAGTCCCACGGTTCCTTTGTACAAGCCTTTGTACACAGGGACGCAGAAACCAGCCCACGCTTACCTTGTTGTAAAAGACAAATCAAAATCTAAACAGATTTTAAAAAGCTGTAGCATTAAGACTGAATTTGACGGAATGCTTTAGCTGTAATTAACTTTGTTTGAAACTTCTTGATATTTCACACTACATCAGGCCTCCCACGAGTTGGCTAATCCAGATAAGAAAAACCACAATCAAGACACATTCTTGTTCTGATCAGCTCCCCTCTTCAGAGAGGCACAAACATTGCTTAAGGTAAGGCTCTTGGCTAAAGGCCTTTTTAAAAGTGAAAGGAAATCCTACTGAAATATAGCCTTCCTCAACTGGATGCATGCAGATTTATTAAGCATATGTAAAGGTATTTAAAGACTGGAGGCCATATTTATAAAGTAGTGCAGCAGAGATTAAAAATACAAAATATAAAAAAAATAATAAAAAATTGTTTCTTCCTTAAAAAAATACTGTTGGGTGTCTATTGTGCAAGGGAAGATTCATCAGCTATGGCAGAGATTGATATCTGACAAGGTAAGTTAATTGGTAGTGACAGAATAGGAATGTGTTGAAAGTTTATGAAATACTGTCATAGGAATTGCAACGCCTCAAAGAGCTGCTATTTTTATTTAATAAACATTCAGTTCTCAAAAGTATGTGCAAGCAAAGACAGACAACTTGGATATAAGAAGGGGGGAAAGTTCCTCTAGACCAAGGGTGTCAAACTCATTTTCACCAGGGGCCACATCAGCCTCGTGCCTGCCTTCAAAGGGCCGAATGTAATTTTAGGACTGTACAAATGTGACTACTCCTACATTTATACAGTCCTAAAATTACATTCGGCCCTTTGAAGGCAGCTGCGAGGCTGATGTGGCCACCGGTGAAATTGAGTTTGACACCCCTGCACTAGACCTTATCCATCAAGAACTATCTCAATAAAGTATTATGCAAAATATGAGATCTCTTCAGACTCTCCTGCAGTCTTCATTACAGGAGAGCTACAAAATCCTCCTTCTCCTTGCACGCAAGATGTCCACTGCATTTTTGGCCGAATATCATAAAACCCTGAACAATTTTCCTCAGTTAACACTGCCACCATATTTTTAGCAAATAACAACAGTATAAGGTATCTAAGATATCTAAGACCTGCTTAACGTAGCTTAAAACAATAACACTGAACGTGGCAAGGTGATACATGGCTAAAATGAATCTTCATAAGCAATGGGTCCAAGTCCCATTCACTGAAGCAACTTCGCAGCACGCCAGCTGCCTGCAGCTGCTTTCTGGCTGGTAACCAGGGGCTTCTGTGCAGGTATTGGAATTCCCAGGTGGCAGAGACATGATCACACTCCATAGGAAATCCAGGCATTATTCTCTTCTGGTGACCAAATTTATTTTGTCACTACTTACAAGGGGGAAGTTCCCGGATGAATGCAAATGATAATATTGGAAAAATACCAGATAAACACTGGAAAACTCAGAAGGAAGGAAGGAGAGCGGAACCTCCCTATAAGAAGCTAATTTCATGATAATCTATTACAGTTTTTCTTGTGTTCAAGCCTAAATGTTAGCACAACTCATTATTAAAAACCTCACTGAAAATTGCAACTGCTACATAAAAATAGAAAGCATGAGATTTAATATTCCTTAATGGAAACAAGCATCAAGTGTCTTCTTATTTTAAAATGTAATTATAAAAATTACACTGTCACAGAACTGTAATAATAATATCTTCTTATGAGTTTTAAATAGTAGTTATTAAATAGTACAAAGAGTTGTTTCTGATTTTTGTTTTCTTGGGGTGTGTTTAATTTATTAAAAAAAAAAAAATTGTAAAACATTGCCACAAAAGCAGGCAAACTGAAACACTGCCTGAAATTATGGTTTATAGTTCATGAAGATGGAAATGGGCATCTCCTTTTCTTATTTACCACTAACGAGAAGGCTCTTCAATCAAAAATACTACTGTTATATAGCTTGCATATAAAGGATGTCCAGAATATTTTTCATTCCTTCTTGCTTATGAGCTCAAACTATGTTCTTCCTTCTTAGCTTCCCTGAAGTTACCTAGACTTATTCCAAACTTCTACCTAGCAGATGAATGGAAATTTGCTTTTCAATGACACACTTGCTTCTTTCTATATACTTGTCTCAAAATTCAGACTGTACCCTCAGCCTTTTGAAAACTTAGCAAAGGAAATTGGATTGTTCCCTCTGTATAAACAGGAACTACCTTAAGAGAAGAATTACTAGTTGAAATTATTCTTAACACATAGAACATATTACAGTACACAAAGAAATTCAAAATTTCTCTCAGTCCTATATCACAGTATCTTGGCTTATTGTTTTAAGCATTAATGAGACTTGAATTTTTATATTATAAATTAAATTTCATTATGGTATTTATTTCTGGAAATTAACATTAATTACCTTAAACAATCATTTGCTTGAGAATCCTTAAATTTGTATACCTAAACCCTAAATATTGTCTGTCTAGCAATACATTTAAGTGATAGGTTTATTTTTAAGGAATTGCATGGGATTTGGAAAGTCTGTTTTATCTCAACATCCTTCACATTTAAGAACAGATGTTCTAGTTTTCATTACTATCAGTTATTTTTAAATGATAAACCTTTAGCCAAGAAAAAGCTTTCAAATTACGAACAAGTTCCAATGCCACATGTGTAATATATATAAATAAAATTTAATATGAATTGAAGAAGTAAATGTAAAGGTCTTTAACTAATAGGTTAGTCAGGAAATACAATTTTCACCAATGTAGTAAACTGTATTTTGCAGCCATTCCTAGTTAAATATGAACCAAATATCAGGTTGGTGCAAATGGAACTGCAGTTTTCACATGGTTGAAATTTTCTGTTTTATATTGGAATACGTTCTTTAAAAAAGTGCTTACATTATACATCATTTTAATCCTCCTACAACCATGCGAGAAGTTGCCAAAGAACTCAGGATTGACTAATCTACAGTCATTCGGCATTTGAAGCAAACTGGAAAGGTGAAAAAGCTCATTTAGTGGGTGCCTCATGAACTGACAGAAAATAAAATCATCGTTTTGAAGTGTCATGTTCTCTTCTTCTACGCAACAACAAATCATTTCTCAATCGGATTGTGACATGTGACAAAAAGTGTATTGTATGCGACAATAAGCTCAGTGGTTGGGCCGAAAAGAACCTCCAAAGCACTTCCCAAAGCCAAACTTGCACCACAAAAAGGTCACAGTCACTGTCTGGTGATCTGTTGCTGCTCTGATTCACTACAGTGTTCTGAATACCAGCAGAACTGTTACATCTGAAAAGTGCGTCCAGCAAATCAATGAGATGCACCAAAAACTGCAACGCCTGCAGCCAGCATTGGTCAACAGAAAGGGTCCAATTCTTCTCCACGTTATTGCCCAACCACACATCGCACAAACAACGCTTCAAATGTTGAACCAATTGGTCTATGAAATTTTGCCTCATCTGCCATATTCCCCTGACCTCTCGCCAACTGACTGCCACTTCTTCAAGCATCTTGACAGCTTTTTGCAGGGAAAACACTTTCACAAACAGTAGGATGCAGAAAATACTTTCTAAGAGTTTGACAAATTCCAAAGCACGGTTTTTCATGCTACAGGAATAAACAAACTTATTTCTCATTGGCAAAAATGTGTTGATGTTACTGGTTCCTATTTTGATTAAAAATGATGTGTTTGAGCCTACTTAGAATTATCTAAAATTCACGGCCCAAAACCACAATTGCTTTTGCACCAACCTAATAAAATGATTTAGCATTTAAAAGGCAATGAAAAGGCAATCTGTCCAAATTTTTCCAAAAATGTCACCCTAATATTTGCTATGCATTTTATTTCTCCCAAGTATATAAGCATGAAATTTAAAAAATGCTGTTAAAAGTATTAACTAATGTTCACTAATATTGGCCAAGATTTAGTATTTCAGTAATGGTCAAGTACTCACAATAATTACACTGTATCAGATGCTTTGCACTGAATACAAACAGCATTCAAGTGGATACAGAGGCATGGAGTTGCTTTGGTACTACTCCTCACATTTTTTAAGAAAGTGCACGGCAAGTGACAGATAATAGACCTAGAAACATTGCCTTAACAGTACAATTATCCAAGTTCTAGTTGACATGAGTTTCTTATTTTTGAGTACATTTTGCACATTTCCACTATACCTCCAATAATCCAACAAGATACTATTTCTACAAAAGCTAGATCCAGTGAAAACCTTGATGAGACAAGCTTGGCGGTAAAGAGCTCCAGTTTATCAGTATTAAATATATTTGGACATTTCACAACTGTCTCAATCAGAATTTCCATGTTAAATAGAAAAAGAGAAAAAGAGGAATCATCCTGAACACACTCGCTGTGAATGCACAAATGGAGAAGTGCAGTAGCTGTGACAGCCTTGTAATACACTGAATATAGATTAGTCAATATAAAGAAATAAATCTAGGATACACTGGCATAAGACAGGTCAGGCCAGTTGGAAAACAGTCAGGACAGGAATTTCAGTTCCAAAAAAATGTTTTTACTTGCACATACTTACACACTAGAAAAATGAAAATTGTCTAAGCACAATTTCTTGCATACCTTTAAAATTAGACATCCAAAAGAGGCACATAATTTGTGACACTAACTGAATACTACAGTACACAGCAAATTAGGCATTCAAAGTTGTTAAGTAACAACACAATAGTGTTACAGACACATATTTAAGCAGAGCATAATTTTGGAACAAAATTAGCATGCTTAGTCTTACATGCACTCTTCTAATTAACTGTTTTGAAACAAGACAATAAAATAATTCATAGAGGCAAGGGAGCAGAATCTTTTCCTAAAAGAAAGAAGTTATTTTTCCTCATAGTGTGGAAAAATAATTTAGAGAAAAGAAGACACCAAAACTGGGGAAAGAAAACAGGCCGAAAGATAAACAGCTCTGAAATTATTAATAAAATAGAGACTTTGAATAAAAATGAGTGTCTGAAAGAAGAGTACATACAGTAATATTGAAAAAAAAAAAAATCTAAAAGGTGAAGAAATAAACGCGAGGTATCTGGCACACAGTTGAAAAAGAGGTGGGCAAGGGATTGTTGCCATATCCATAAATACCTTAAACACTTCAGCAAAAAGATGCATTGCTATCTGTGAAAGTGCCTTTTCTGAAATCCCCCATTTTCAGTGTTCCATAATTTTAAACCCCACTGTGACCTGTGAAGTTTCCTGGAATCTCTTTTATAAATTTAGTTGCAGGTACGGTAGATTACTTTTTTCACACCTATTTTTCATTATTAGCATTCTGTCTCCTCTATGTCTGCACCTAAAACCAACCTAAATATTTTCTTAGAAGATGGTATTTAACAGGATGTAAGTCATATATTAGTTTTGTACAAAAACATACATTTTCTAGTATTCCAGTCACAAAAAGCACCAAGACTTGTTTCCAATCTACTGCAGAACACATTTTCCAGAATCATAAATGTATTCTTCTGGAAGGAAAGAATGGGAAGGAGAACACAGGGTGTTGCCTTTTATGCAAGAGAGGATATGGAATGCATGGAGCTCTGTTTTGGGGTAGGTGATCAGTCAAGAACTTACTGGTCGGGAGTAGCAGGCAGATGAGCACAGCAGAGATTGCTGCATCTGCCTGCTAGAGACCAGATGGTCTACAGGAAGATGATGTAGATGAGGCCTTCTTCAAACAAGAGGAAGAAGCCCCACGTTCACAAGTCCTGGTCCTCGTGAGGGATGTTATCCACCCCAGTATCTGCTGAAGGGACAACGCAGCAGGGCATAAGCAATCCAGAAGACTCCTGGAGCACAATGATAACAACTTCGTAACACAGGTGACTGAGGAGCAATCCCTGAGGCACTCTGCTAGACCTGATACTTAAAATCACAGGACTGTTTGGAGACGTGAAGATCAGCAGCAGCCTTCCTTTGCTGCAGTGACCATGAGATGATGGAGTTCAGGGGAGGGGAAGGAGCAGGGGAAAAAGCAGGATCATGACACTGGACTTCAGGAGAGAAGACTCTGGTCTCTGTGTGGGTCTGCCTGGAAGAATTCCATGAGACACAACCCTAGAAAGAGGGTTCCAAGAGAGCTGGTTGCTATTTAAGGATTACCTCCTCCGAGCTCACGGATGGTCCATTGTGATAAGCAGAAAATCAAGCAAAGGCGGCAGGACAGCAGGAGGCCCGTATGGTTTAACTAATCCTCACTAAACTCTGGCATAAAATGGAACTGTAGAGGAGGTGGAAGCAGGAGCAGCTAACCCAGGAGGAACACAGAGCTGCTTTCCAAACATACACTACATTTACTAGAGTATTAACACACAGGGAATACTTCCTCTAGAGAAAGTTATACCTTCCAATACAGGATACAAAATGTATTCAGCATATGGCCAACTAGCATTAGGAAACATGACCATTTCAACCTGTCACTTCAACTGCAAGTGCTTCCAAGAGCTTGTTTTGTTAGACATCCAACTGCAAGATTGCTTCTTGAAATTACTTTAGGAAATTAATGTTCATACAAGGCCGGGATTGCTTATGTACATTAAAAGCATAATACAGGGGTCTTCCAGAATGGGTAGGTTTCTGTCTGTGATCGTCTGTGCTCATTCCAAACACACAAACTTTGACACCTTCCTGTTGCCGACATGAACAGGCCTATTATACAAGATAAGCATTTCAGATTTCTCTCATGTCCTCAGGATTCAGCCACTGAGAATCTTCACATTATGGACAGCTAATCCATCACATACTATAGGTCTAGTGCTGGCTAGAAATTGACAGCAGTCTTATATCAACAACAAAACAAAGGCTAGGGAACTTAGAGAGCCCAGTTGGTTCTTCTGTCAAACACTGGGAAGTATTCATACTAGAGGCAAAATCATACTCCCCACCTGCTAAATAAAAGAAGCACATTAAAGTCATTTTTTTCAAAAAAAAAAAAAATTACAAGACATTTGCTAAAAAAAAAAAAAAAAAAAAGGCTGAACAGAAACGAAGGGTTCCAAAAGAACACATTTTTGGTGCTTTCAAAACAAGGATGGATTTCCTAAGTGAGAAGAACAGATGTCAATTGCAAAACGAACAAAACCAGCTTATTTCAAAAAGAATTATGACACTACATCAACTACATTGTTCTTTGAAAAAACAGCCCACTTAACTTCCAGAAGGGGATGATGATGGGAAAAAATGTGTATAACCACAACTAAAGTTTTCCAGCAGCAGTGCAGTATTACTTTAAGTACAACTGTGTGGTAAATAAAGAAATAGCAGAGGAAAAGTATGATCCCATTCTTAGTGAATCATCAAAAAATAGTTGTCTGTAGATAGACTGAACATCAGAAGTCTTATCAGCTAAATTATCTGTCCAAAGACTTAAATTCCTACTGAGAGTGCAAGAACTCAGGCACTATTTTCCCTTCTCAAATTCAATGTTTCCTCTCTGATTTGGAAATAAGAGACCATCACCTACTAAATAGAAGTAGTAATTTTGCTAGTATAAGTTGGGGAATGACCTATTAGAGAGCAGTGTAGGGGAAAGGGACCTGGTGGTCCTGGTGGGACAGCAGGATGACCATGAGCCAGCACTGTGCTCTTGTGGCCAGGAAGGCCAATGGCATCCTGGGGTGTATTAGAAGGGGGGTGGTTAGTAGGTCGAGAGAGGTTCTCCTTCCCCTCTACTCTGCCCTGGTGAGACCCCATCTGGAATATTGTGTCCAGTTTTGGGCGTCTCGGTTCAAGAAGGACAGGGAACTGCTGGAGAGAGTCCAGTGCAGGGCAACAAAGATGATCAAGGGAGTGGAGCATCTCCCTTATGAGGAAAGGCTGAGGGAGCTGGGTCTCTTTAGCTTGAAGGAGACTGAGGGGTGACCTCATTAATGTTTACAAGTATATAAAGGGTGAGTGTCACGAGGATGGAGCCAGGCTCTTCTCGGTGAAAACCAACAGTAGGACAAGGAGTAATGGGTTCAAACTGGAACACAAGAGATTCTATTTAAATTTGAGAAGAAACTTCTTCTCAGTGAGGGTGCCAGAGCACTGGAACAGGCTGCCCATTGGGGTTGTGGAGTCTCCTACTCTGGAGACATTCAAAACCCACCTGGACACATTCCTGTGTAGACTCATCTAGGTGTTCCTGCTCTGGCAGGGGTATTGGACTGGATGATCTTTCGAGGTCTCTTCCAATCCCTAACATTCTGTGATTCTGTGTGCTATTGATGGTTTTTCACTATATTACAAATCGGGGTTTGGTAGTTTTAAAATGTGGTATTTATTCATTTCTACACAATATTGCAGTAGGGCTGCAGCAAAATTTTAGATTTATAGGTTTAAAATGACAAATTATTCTACATTATGGTCAAAAACATGTATTGCCAAATAGCACTAAATGTCTTGAAAAGAGGTGGCACCTCCCATTTAGAGAAGAGCTGAGGTGTTAAAAGTTGAGATGAATATATTAGAATATACGATCAAAAAAAGGGGAAAAAATAAGACTGATATAACAAAAAACACAGAGAGACATACTTTTATTCTTGTTTCTTTCCTGTCTAAATGAGCAAGTAATTATAAGGCTAACATTATATTTATGTAACTTTATGGTTGCAACACTGCACACAAGTCAAGAAAACTAAACACTTGCCACAGCAATTTAAATTCAGCTATATTTTGTATGCAAAGAAGTTTGAATTACAACATGTTATTCTGCCTCTTAAATACCAAAGTG
The DNA here is from genome assembly GCF_963082525.1 of Nesoenas mayeri. NCBI lineage: Eukaryota > Metazoa > Chordata > Aves > Columbiformes > Columbidae > Nesoenas > Nesoenas mayeri. Next base: position 69,930,333 of record NC_137541.1, read on the forward strand.
AGAATGTGAGAATCATAACTCTAATTTTACCAGCCTGTATGAATTCAAGATCTCAAAGAGAACATTGCATTAAATATCCAAACAACTCTATAATATCAGTCAACACCAATTTGTTTATTCTGTTATGAACCCACTGCTGCCCCTTTACTGTCTCTGGCTGTTGTAGTAACATAGGGAAGCAACAATAAGAATGTGAAAATACTACAGGCTCTGTTCAATCTTGATCTTTTAAAGCGAATTATATTTAGACGCAACACAGAAATTTTTACTTTTCTCTTTTATGCAAGCATAAATGTGGCAACACTCCATTGTCATCCATTGCTTAAATGCTAACACTCTATCAAGGACATGGAATTCTGTCCCCCTGATTAGGAACAGTAATTATCCCTCCCCTTCAATTTGTTCATTCAAATTAAATATATGGCTTTTTTCATACCTGCAATGGAGAAAGTTTGTGACTGGTCCAGAAAACAATTCACTCCATCAGCATGCTAACCCAACTCAGAGAAAACATGTGCAATATGCTTTATGTTCCTATCTCGCCTTTCAAAATATTTAACATGAAAAAAACCTGAAAGTATATTTTATCGAAACAATTTTGTGACAACAAAACCATGGTAACATAACTGTCACCTTTGACTGAGGCAGAAATGAACAGGAAAAGATGAAAGAAATTACTGGCTTAATTGACAAAGATCAATGAAATCTTCTCTCAGAATTAAGCATAATAACTTCACAAAAAAAATCTAATCTAAATATCACCCTATTAATGATTTGACTGACTGTCTCTATTACTTCCAAAGCAGCTTTCGAGAATTACCTATGTCACAAGTGCCAAAAGTCAGTTAGTTAGTTAGTAAATATAAATGTGTACGAAATAATCCATGTTCATGTAAAAGGCAGTTAGAACCATCTCATGAGGCATTTGTTTTACATATTATACTCAAATATTAACTTAGAAATTTCATTTAAGAGAAATGAAGGCAAAGCACATCTACAGCTTCGGATGCCAAAATCAGTTCAGTTGGAAGTCTTGTCCTGAGAGTTCCCAAAGCTGTATCAGAGTCACAATTACAGTCAGCTTTTAAGCTTTTTGAGTCAACAGCACTAATAACCAGCTGTTTCTACTGGAAAAAGAAATGCTAGCGAGACAGACATCTGTACTGCATAGCTGCCAGATTGACTCACTGTGTGGCCACAGGTGTTGACCCTAGTGCAGCAGGAGCCAAAGGAGAAAGACAAAAGGAATTGGCATTAAAAGCTGTTCTAACAGAAGGCATCCAATATTCAAGTTTCATGAAAGTCATTTTAACTGTCAACTCTTAAAAGCATGACTCAGTTTCTTCTCTGATTTGATTCTGGCTACATCCAGAAGACAACAAGAGGAAGGATGTGAGCTTTTCTACAAAGTAAGTTAAACATTGTGATGCTTTCATTGCCATTGTTGAAAACCATAGTACCTGACTCAAAGAGGCGTGATACAGACAGACTGATATTTGCAAACCACAGTAACATAACATTTTCACTACTGTAACACTTCTGCTTGAAGAGCATCCTGAAAGTGTTAAAAAAAAACCCAAAAACACTTATTCTGTTGTCAAGAGTTTATGATGCTCCATAAATTGGAAGTTTTTTAAGAAAAACTTATTTTTATAACATAGCTATGCAAATATTTCTTTCATTGAGTAGAATGTTACACAAACAAACTAAAAAAAAATATTAGTTTATTATATTACCATAAGTTCTAGGAAGAAAAATTCCATAAAAATTATTACAGCAACCATGAAATACGAGCAGGGAACAATGCTGTAGCTACTTAAAAACCATCTAGTGCAGAAAAAAAAACCCCAAAACCTAAGTGAAGCTGAATTACCAACAATTACCAAAATTTTGAAATATTTTAAGTCTATAATATATAGCTTGTCCTGTTACAACACTGGAAGAAGACTGAAAACTTCAATGAAAAATGTCTTCTGTGTGACACTTCACATATGTATTTAATGAACAGTGTTGATTTTTGCAATGGATGCAATATTAATTCCATTGCACTTCATAGGTTTTCACTACACAATACAAACTATTGCATATTCAAGTCAGATAATACTTTACAAATAATTGGCCAAAGCTACTGTAGAAAACGCTAAGTCATACTGTTAAACACAGATCTACCGTGCAGTGTTCTTTCTTTTCATCTGTTCTATGAAACAGATCATAACAAGGATGAGTGATCCAAGTTACAATAATGTATTTATGCAAGTGGGCTATTAAGCCTATATTCCCACTAATATCAAAAGTCAGGCTCTGATCTAAAGACCTTAGAAATTTTTTAAATTCAAAAGGCTTTGAAGTAGGCCTGTTGATACTTAACAGAATATTTGTTGGACAGAAATATACTTTATAGAAAACTCTCCTGAAAAAAATTAAGATCCTACAAGAAAGAAATTACCTGGAGCATCTTGTAATGATCTTGATGTGAAATTACTTCTTCTTTTTTTTCCTTCAATAAATCAATTTCCAGAATACTATGTTTTTCCAGTAAATGTTCCAATTCCTATAAAGTTTACAAAATAAAATACGTGAATTTACAAACATATACAACCTGTGAAAATACAGATTCAGGTAGTCATTCCAACTATTTCTGAAAGCTACATTTGCTATCGTAATATACACAGAGATAAAAGGTTGTATAAGAAAACTCTGATTGCAGTCTTTAAACTGAGACAATATTTTCAAGAAGTATAAAGTATTTAAAATGAAAGGCATGCCCTGGCAGGCATGTCCTATGAGGTGTGGCCAAGTACTCTGGGTCTGTCTAGTTTGGAAAAAAGGAGGCTGAGGGGCGACCTCATGGCTCTCTACAGCTTCCTGAGGAGGGGACGTGGAGAGGGAGGTGCTGAGCTCTTCTCCTTGTTATCCAGTGATAGCACACTTGGGAATGGTTCAAAGCTGCATCAAGAGAGGTTCAGACTGGACATTAGGAAATATTTCTTTAGCAAAAGGTTGGCCAAACAGTTGAACAGGCTTCCTAGAGAGGTGGGTGATGCCCCAAACCTGTCAGTGTTTAAGAGGCATTTGGATAATTTGCTTTAACTTTTCATTGTTGTAGATCCCTTCCAACTGGAACTATTCTATTCCAATTATTTCCATATTTTTAACAGCTTGTTGTGTGTTTCTGCATTTGAAAAGAATCATATTAAATGTTCTTTTAGCAAATGGTTTCACTAAAAAGGCAGAAATCCCATTACATACAGCCCCAGTAATCTCTACCTGCATCTCCAAAAAGAATATATTTTAAAATATTCTATGATTTTGCAGAGACCCACTGTAGAAGCCTGCCCAACATGAAGCAATAGACAGGAAGGAGAATGACACTACTGACAATAAACTTCAAAATTATTTGCTGTACAAAGAGCTAAAGATTCTTATTTTTTCCTCAATGCAGCTGTTCCTCCTACCAAACTCACTCCTACTATACATAAGCTGTTGGCATCCTTTCAGTTGTTCAAGAACAACTATTTCTGCAGCCACGCAGGAAGCCAGTATAGAAACAAATGACCTGCCAGATCACTGCACAGCTATTTGAACAAAGGCGCAACTGAGAGGGTCATAAGGAGGACAGAAAGAGCAGGTCTGCTTAGTTCAATGCTGCTTTTGGACAAAATAGTAAAAACAGTTCTTGAGATTCAAAGTCTTTGCTTCAACTGTAGAGACAGAAACTGATTGTGCAACACCACTTCAATTCACAGCCTAGTTTCTCCTCTTGCAGTCTGTATTCAAGCTTCCCTCTTCTAGCCCTACTCTCTACACACTTAACTCCTAGAAGAATCAATCCATTGCAGACCTCCTCACCTTTGGCTCCAGTTACTCAACCTCATTTTAATTTCCAACAAGCCATTTCCTCCCTCTCTAGCACACCTTGATAGCTATCAAGGAACAGTATTAAGAATAGCAGAAATTAAATTTACTCTCCTGTGCCTCAGTGACCTTTCACTAACTCAGATGCATAACTACAGGCATAGTCCTGTTCGGTACTCTATCATATTCACATTAGAAGGAATATGAAAGATTTAGTTACCAGAGTCCCCAGAGGAGGAGCGGAAAAAAAAATAAATAAAGTGTTATGTGTTATGTTCATATAGACAGCCAAGGACATTTTCAACTTTGGTGACCACACACTCTCAAAACATGGGAGAATCACTACACCATCTAACCACATGTGTCCATGCTCAGAAATCTTGTCTTTCTTTTTTTTTTCCCCCTCCAGGAAAAATAAAATGGGATTTTTCCTGAAACTTTGGAAAAATTCAGTATAAAACAGACACCAGACACGAAAAAAATAAGTATGTTGGCTGAATTTCACCAATTTCTCTGGAATTTTTCTAATTTCTACAAAACATGCATTGCAAATCCCTGCCAGTTCCAACTATATTTAAATAAATGCCATTTGAATTTCAAAAAATATTCATACCTTTTTCATTTTTAATTTGTCTTCTTCAGCAGTGCAAAGCTTGCTTTCTAGGTTTGCAACAGCTTGTTGAAGGTAGCTCTTCTGTTCATTTGTTCTCTTTGTCTCAGCGTCAACCAAAGCACTGGCTGAGTTAACTAAAGTCTTGTCTTCAATTACATTCAAAGAAACAGCTGGAATATCTGCTTGAATCTGATTAATACAAGAAACAAAATGGTAAAGGAAATGGTAAAGGGAATTTAACATTCCGGTCAAGTCAAATTTCATTCCCAGATGATATTACAGAACTTAAGAACTGTAAATACTAAGGTTACTCTTTTGAAACCACATGTCTCTGAAACTGGCCACGCACACTCTCAAATGTAGGATGTGCTAGCCAAAAAGAAAACTCCGACAATGGAACAGTAACTGGTAATTCTAGATGGATCCACTTCAACACTTCCGATCTCCTCAAGTGCTTTTCAAGAATACTCTAGGAGAAGGCCTCAAGGAGGATGGCACGGTTGCCTCAGTTTCCAATGAGGTCAAAAAAAATCAAAAAGAGATGGAAAGAGACAGAAGTGAAGCTGAATCATCTCTCTAAAAGCATCAGGCTTACAGCAAAATAAACTCTCTGTGAATTAGTCACTCTATGTTTTCACCTAATGCGGGCAGCAAACAGTAGCCATGGAAAGGGAGTACTGATTTTTTGTGCTAAAATAAATGGAAAGTCATCTTGAGGCTAGACCAACAGAATAAGAGTAATTGGGGCATGTCTACAACATTTTGTTAATGCTATTTCAGTGAACTGTAGGAGTACAAAACTGAAGCAGAGGTTTCTAGAATATACAACCCAAAACAGATCAAACACTAATAATAAACCTACATTTTCAGAAAACCATAAAAATAAATTAGGTGAGGCTTTAAATAATTTGTGGTATAATTAACAAAAGCCAAAGCTTTTTTTTCTCCTTTTTTTTTAAAAAAAAAAGGCAAAAACTTTTTTCTATCACAGTAAAGGAACTTCTAAGGAAAAGGCTGGTAGATTAACTCCAGCTGCCACCTTTTCAGCTACAATTTGAAAGTCAATAGCACTTGATATTTGGGAAAGGTTAGTGAAAGGAAGATCTCAATGCATTTATCAAGAGACGTTTGACTGATCTGATTTAACCCGTTACCTTAACACCTTTTATTTCAAACTGACCCTCAAATAACAGATAGACTTCTCTTTAAATAAGTATCTCTCAAAGGAATCAAAGAAGGAAACAAACAAAAATAACTGAGATCTTGACTGTACATGGATACATAAGATCAAGTTGACAAAACAGCCAGAAAGAAAACTGCGGTTTGTGCTCTGAATTCCCCTTCTGCAAGAAGTAAAGAGGAGCTAGACGTGCTAATTCTGCTTCTGAGTACTACGCAAGATTAGATTGGAGCTCTGAAAATTGCGATCTTCAAACCTGAAATGTTCAAGCTTTTTTTAACATGAAAGCTCAAGAGCCTCTAGAGATAAAATCATAGAATACAGGTCTGCTGCCATCCTCTTCCAACAGGTGTAAGAATATTTTATTATAGTTTTATGCCCAACATTTTCCTTTGGTTTTATCCAAAAGTGCAAGGGCTGATGTCCATTTCAAAATAATGTTAAAGGACCTCCTCTCAGCTCCCTTTCTCCCTTTAGTAACACTTGCTAATGTTGTATTATTTAGTTTGTATGATTTCCTGCATTAAGAAGAGAGTTTATGGAACCATGGGTCTGTCAGCAGCTGACCAGAACAAGATGAGAAAAGCTGAAACAAGGCCTATAACTAGAAATTGCACACATAATTATTCAGAAGTAAAAAAGTATATTTCTTATTTTTAGTAAGATGACCTAATCAAAAGGTTTTTCAGTTTCAAAAAATATACATAAGCATTAGTATTCTTGAATATCCAAAGTCCTCTTTCCAGAGAACACACAAGCTGAAGTGGCTGGCCCAGCTCAAACAAGAAAGGACACAGGTTATTCATATTTCACTGTTAGCCAAAATCAAAAAGCGTAGGATCTGTGGTGGCTGAAGAAAAGCTGATTTTGATCATCCTGCCAGTAATACAAATTTACTTACCAAAACACTGTCAGAGAGGCAGATGAAGAGCTTTCAACACAGAAAATGACCCTAGCTGGCATCAGTCAAAAAAGAAAATAAACACTCCCCCCTCTGAAGAAAAATCCTACAACTTCTGGATTTCTAAGAAAATTTCTTTGGTATCATTTGCATCTCGGCACATCTCTTCTTCACTTTTTTTAGGCTTTCCCAGAACATTAGGCTGGGAACAAATCCAAACCAGTAACTAATTCATTACTAAGACTGAACTATTGGAGCTGTACTAGCCACAGTATTTCTGGAAGTGTGAACACACAGATGCTGCTCAAAGGAAAAACAGTAAGATTCAGTGTAATCTAAACAAAAATTTGGTACAAGTTGTTTAAATAGCTCTACATAAATGCTTGTAAATGGTTAGATTATGGAAATCTGACTCAATTGTGAAATACAGTTTTCACCATGAGTAGCCCTAGGACTTGATGAGACTACCTGGAGAATAAGAAACCAAGCACTGAAAATGGGTAGGTCAAAAATAGCCCTAAATATTGATTGGTTCCGAGAATGACGAGCATTTTCTAATTCAAGTCCTGAAACATGGAACTTTATAACCAGTAAACTGGTTCAATGAGGTGTCACTGCAATCAATGGCAATAAAAATCAACTTAGAAGAGTAAGTCTATTTCATTCTTGTCCACAGCAATTTAGCATTCTTCTGCTAATCTTCAGGCAGAAATGCATTTCCTTCCTTTGCTCACCTAATCATGTGGTTAAAAACTAAACACTTTCACCCCCCAAACAGAAAAGATCAGTTGTCAGCAGTATTGCAACCACAAGGAGAGATCAAGATCACACAACTAGGACTGTGTCAGATTGCCAAAAAAAAAATCAATTTTAAAAGTAATGATGGAGAAAGCAGTCAAATATAGTAAAATAAAAAATAAAACTAAAATTCATTAACTATAGTTATGTAAAGATTAAACATTAATTCTTTAATCCGAAAACCACTTAACTGCTTGAGAAAACATAGAAGTATGACATATTTGTACAGCAATAATCTTTACAGTATTAGGAGCAACAATTTTTTTTAGATAACCTTCCTGCTATTGTTTCCTAGTTTCATGCCTCTCACTACCATAATGCCTTTAACTTTTATGAACTCTTTAACACAGTTATCCCTCTTGCAGTCCATACCAAAATAGTATGGTGTCTCCCAGTAACATGATATAAACATCCTTTAAAAATTATTTCACTCCAAAGTCTGTATCACAAGAATCCAAGTACTTTTTGCTGTTTAAAGGCAAGTCAATCTAAATTTGCACAGAAAACACACAACAACAAGATGTTTAATACACCAAGCTCCCATACTGAAACAAAAATTGTGATTATACCTGCTCTTCAGGAACCGCTGGGTTTATAATATTGTTGGCTATTTGAATAGCTGTTGTCACATTATCACTCGATACACTGAATGAGTCATAAGGAATCACGGAGGAAGGCAACACAGAGTGCTCCAGAAGAACATCAGGAGATACGTGGACTTCACATACTAATGCAAGAAATAAAAACAGAAAACACACACACAATGTGAAGAATTCCAAAATTAATTCTGTTTCTGTAATCTATACCTAGCAAAACTGGTCACGCTAGTAGCAAGTACAGTCATACTAATGTAAAGTTATGTACCTCTTACAATCTAAATGCACTGAAGAGAGAATTATCCTGTATACAGTGTAAAATGTATCACGGAACATTTTCAGTTAAAAGTTAAATTCAGATAGAAAGCTTAAGGCTGTTTTAGTGTGTTCAAATTTCAGCAATCTGCTTGAATCCCAGCCCCACATATGGTTGCTCAAGGACAACTGTAAGAGACAGAAAGCTGAATTCTACATGGCAGGAATTTCTGCCAGCTGTAACATCAGAGCAGAATCTACAGCCTGCATAATGCTGAATAAGCACCTTAGAAAAAAATAAACTGAAAATTACTGTATTTACAGACACCAGCCAATTTACTTTTGCCAATATGCAGGAAACTAGCATGACAGAATACGCCAAATACACTCTAAGATACATAAGTAACAAACACCCAATAAAATTATCACTGTCAGTGGAAAACAACTTTATTTGTGAAAGAAGAACAGAATCTGTTAAAAAAAAATCTTATCTTTCCTGTGAAACAAACAGCAACAACTAATTAATTTAAATCAAAACAGACAAAGTATTTCCTGTACTTACACTGTTTTCAGCTGAATGTAAATGGATCACTCTCAGAAAAGGTTAAATTACTTAAAGAATGAGTAGAGAGATACATTAATAGGTATCAGCTGACATTCAATATGCCCATAATAAAGGTAAGAGTCTCGGATGGCATGCATAGCATTCTGCAAAGCTGTTGCAGTTTTATTCGTTTCCTTAGCAATTTTCCCCTTCCAAAACCAACACTTTTAATCACTGTATTTGCAAATCACTTATTCACAAGAATGAGGTGCGTTTCCACATCTGTTGGAGAATACAGACTTCAAAAATAAGCAAAGCATAAGTAAGTGTTAATTCCAAAAGTGTAACTAGGATAAGATCAACAGGAAAACAAAGTTGATAGCAATTTATCTGTTGACTTCAATGAGCATGAATGTCCTCCGATCAAGAGGAAACACTTGGCTGCTTCTCTATACATACCAGTTGACAGTGGCACATCAACATATAGAGATTGATCCTATTAAAATCTTGCCTCTTCCAATAAGTTAATTGATTCACAGCAACATTTGCATGAAAATGCACTAACTATATGTTTGCATGAAAAAGTCACATAAAACTTTCTGAAGTTAATATTTCTAGTAAGAGAAATAAATGAATTGTCTGTCCGGTGTTATTTATAGATAAGTTGTTCTTGCCTTACCCTAGAAATCTGCCAGTCAATAAGGTTTCCAGCAAAAATGTTAAAATTCAAAGGTATTATGGTGCTATTGAGATGATTTGATAAATTTGGAGGGTAATATCATTATACATACCCAAGATTAACTGAACTTTATGGAGGGGGAGTATGTTACTCATATCTGATGTTTATAAGATAGAAAAAAGTTATAAAACAAAACACTGAAACCTCTTGCAGTGTTTCTGAGCGTGCAAGAAGAATTCAGACATTATTTCTAAGGCACCAGTGTTGATTACAGTGAGAAATTTTGACCTTGAAATTTGCCTTGGGCTTCTGCCTATCTTTTTGAATGTTGATTTCACTTTTTCAATAGGCTTACAGTATGATGAAATGTTTATTGGTATGTGCAAATAGTCTTGTCTGTGCAGTACTTCAAATCAGAAAACATTTATTAATTGTGGTTGCTGGTTTAGAAAGGGAGAAAAATAGGAATTTGTAAGAATTTCCCCTTCTACCAGGACAATTACCAGAGAGCATGTACTTCTTTCTGTTAGTCTTCTCTAGCAGTGTCACCTAATAGGAAAACATCGTTTTTATTCTAAATGGTAAATGTGAGAACAAACTTATTTACTTTTAATCTCTCATGGCTGCAAGTTTTAATTAGCATCCATCATACCAGCTGCTTTATAAACATGGAAATAGAAAGTAGGGCTGGTCCAAAGACCTTTAACTCTTTGAGAAAATAAGCATTATGAATATTAAGGAATGAGCAAGTAGTGAAAGAAAAACAATGTGCATTTGTGTGGTTCTGTTACTAAGGTGTCTTTGCTACTACTGTTAGCAAAGTTCAAAGAAGTGCCTGTTGCATTGCGTCTGTTCCTTCTGATTGTTTAACTGAGGTAGCAACAACTAGTCCTTCTTACTTAGTGTCATTATATGTGTGATAGATTTCCTTTTTTATTTGCTGTCTTAATATGGGGAAGTACTAAAAAGAATCACTATTGTATGCCCAGTGTATGGGCTGTGGGGGAACCACTCAAACATCAGTGTTTTATTACCATGGATTAAGTACATGTATTTGTAAAGTTGAACAAGAGGAAAATCTATTTAAAAGAAACAAATAAACAAACAAAAACCACTTCGGGAATAAAAGCTTTTTATTTGGAAAGATGAGATCTAAGAACAGTAAGGGAGTACTAAGTCTTATGTTTAAGCTACAGACAAATACAGTTCAAAACTGAAAGCAAAAAATGTAGGTTTTTACAAACTCTAAAATAAATTATGGAATATTCTAGTGCCTTATCACTAGTTCACTTGGTTCCCAGAAGTGATTCAAAGAGGCTGAATATTAATTATGATGTCTGGCCAGAAAACCCATGCCTAACAAGCATTTTGATCGATCCTATTAAAATCTTGCCTCTTGCAGTAAGTTAATTTATTCAAAGTGACATTTGCATGAAAAAGTTGCATGAAGATTTTACACTAAAGAAACATTCTGAGTGCAAGGTTTTTTCCCTTAATTTTGAAATACTTCAAATACTTTGGTACAGCCTAGCCCAAGACTTCTGTGTCACCACAGAAGTGTAAGTGTATAAGTGTATAAGAAGTATAAGTGTATAAGATGTGGGTTGCTTGTTTTTTTGTTGTGGCTTTTTTTTTTTTTTTTAACTAATGCTGTTAAAGTGGTGGTTCTTTTGTGAAAGCAGTGAAATCTAGACTAAATTCTCACAAGAAAATCAATTGTCCATCAGTAACACCTCCTTAATCTTTTAGTTCTACTAATACTGTACATTTATCCACTATCAATGAGCTTTTATTCATTTCTTAAAATCCAGACAGGCAGCAGGCATTTATATAAATTAATGGAAGTAGCGCCATAATGGTTTCAGCTTCTGCTTGGATGCTTTAAAAACTGCTGAAGTAAAAAAGATCATTCCCCCCACAAAGCAATTAAAAGACTCCATCATAATCAAAGAAATCTAATGGAGAAAGCAGCATGTTCAAGTCCTATTTTTAAGTTTGCTATTTGTATGTTTTCCCACAATTTGTCACAGACCTTCCACAATCAAAAGTAAGAATATCTTTTGAGTGAAGAAGCTCCATTTCTTCTTCCCATGAGATCCCAATCACACTTTGAAATGGATAAACTACTTCTCTTTCATTCCTCAAGAAAGTTTAACTTTGAGAAGCACAGCTTCCCAAAATAATTACTCAGAAACATACTTATGCTAGCTCACTGCTGCTTACTCTTTCATTGTGTATACACACCCTTCTGGGTACTAATATTTAGAGTGAATAGAGAAGGACATCAATAGATTATTAAGAATTTTTATTGTGATTTTATGAATACCTGTAGGAAATGCTGCCCAAGCAATAGCAGGGGATGTAGTTTGCTTTTCACCATTTCCACACTCATAACTCTCTGCTGCCTAGAAACACAAAAAATAAAGTTACTTATTTTACAAAATACTATGAATCCTATTTAAAAGTTGTTAATAATTAAATGTAAAAATTCAGTCATCCAAATAACATACCTCAAATCCTCCAAAGTCATCATCATCCATCTTTCAACTGGTACTAGAATACAGCAGAAAACTTGAATTAAAACCAAAAAATACTAAATTATCATATCCCCCTCACTCATAATGTAGCAATACAAACTTTGTAAGACTAAAGTTATGGCATTAGTTTTAAAGGACAGTCTTGGGTAGAACAAGTCACTCTGGTCAAACCCCAAAATCCCAGCAATATGAAGTAATATAATGCTCTACATCACAGGAAAATGGGTGTATTTCATTGGCCAGTCTCGAAGGAGTCAAAATGCAAAATGATTCAGGTTTGTGTACTCCAGTTACCTGACAGATGGGTACAGACCTTCACTTGGATACAACTGCTACCTAGCTCATCTATGTGCCCTTCATAACCTCATCACTTTCTCCTTTAGAAATGAGTATTCAGTCTTTCACCCAAGTACTCTTCTCCACAGGTTAACTGAAGTCTTCCTAACTAACAAGTTCTACAAAAGGTCAAGGGACCTAAATAGGAACTTTTTCATATAGAGGATGCAAGGGCTAGAACTGCAAGATCTCTCTTAAGAAGTACTTATTTATTGATCAAGATAAATTTAAAAAATCAGTATTTTACAATGGAAATCAAACACCTTCAAGGGAAAAGATAAGCACTGCCCATCAGTATTGTCAAACATCTTTTGAAAGCAAGACTATAGAAAAAGTTTTCTAAGATAGGAAAACAGAAAGATGGTACCATACCTACTGCTCTCAAGTATAGCAGTTAATTACCTCAACCCCAGTATGTCAACAAATGGTACCGAAAACAACAAGTAACTTAGTCTGGCTACATATTAAATAAAAAGGATCCAGGAAGTGGGATTTCTGAAAATCAAATTCCAAGATGAAGTATTTTCTTCTTTAGTAATGAAGACAGATCCAATTTAATGCAACCATGATCTACCATGTACTTCATAGTTTTGTGTTTATGATTTAAAATATAAAAATATTTTCCATTGTTAAGTTGCTTTTCCAAATCAGCACTGTGATTAAATCCAAAAAGACTTCCTGCTTTTCCCATCTCTTCTTAGCTGTCTGGCAACATCAGCACAAACTACAACTTAGAAAAAGACTGTGGTGAATTTCTGGAAATTTTTCTGCTACCACAGAGGTCCTTCTCTAGGTTTCATGGAGAGGCTGATTTAGATTTTACAAACTGATCAGCATTTTTGAGTTATAGCCCTGAATTCTGTGGCATTTTGATATATTTATAGTTAAATTGCAGTTCCTTTTACAAAAATGCAGGATAAGTTATTCAGCTAATTAAAGTAACTCAAGATACACATGTCTGTTCAAAGAAGGGTATTATACATCTTAAAAAAAAAATCATTCTGATACTAAAAGATGATCCAAAATAAGTTAGGGTCTTTATAGAATGTCAAAATGTTTGTAAAGTTAACTGACTTCAGTTAAAAGAAGACTACAAGCTGGGGAATCTTCTATTACTATGAAAGCACATGTTCAGAAACAGAAGAATTCAAAGTGTTCGGAGGAAATCTCCAAATTAAAGTATTAGATTGCCAGAAGGGGACATTTTCAGTTCATATCTACTGCTGAAAATCACTACCAAGAAAGACTTCAATTCAAACACGTATCTGACAAAATTTAACAAATTGATTTCCAATTCCTTATTGATGAACTTTATTAAATCACCACTATCACAATGTAAGCAGGCAGATTTAGTTAAAGAACAGTATTGTCCAATATTCACATGTGATATAAGAACTAAATATCTTTTTTAGGGTCTGCAAGGTGTTCTGCTGGTTTTGTATTAGTTGGCTTTTGTGTTGTTTTGGTTCTTAGAGAGAACGAAGGCAGTTGGGCATTTTCCCCATCAATGTTAAACTTAACAGGTCAAATATTCATGCACTCCATTAACATTCAAAGCTTTAATATACACGGTGTTTCAAAAAGATGGACCCAATTTCAAAGCAGTATATTTCACAAGGGCAATGTTACAATTACACAAAAATGGTTTAATGAGTTAACAAGTTTTAGTGACCGTTTTATAAGTGCTCTATGTTCCCTCCACCTGCTGTACTGACAACACCAAGACATTAGTTAAATTCATTTAATTAATTGAATTTGTCCCAAACTCCCCTGAAAGTCTCTTCTGAGGCCACTGCTGCTGTGATTGTTTTTGAGGCCGCCCAGATTAGTCGCTAATGGTGGCACAAAAACAGTCTTCGACATATCTTCACAGGAGAAAGTCGCAATGCGATTTATTTTTGAAGCACTCTGTATAACTCATAAAAATAATGCATGCACACACAAATGATAGCAATGCAAGTTGTACAGATAGAACATCACTGCTGAAGCAGACAGCAATGTGCAAACAACTGAGAAAGCCAATGTATTCATGCTACCTGCTACTAAATGCTACACAAAACAGACTGGTAATTTCATATAGGTACTGCAAAATGCAGTAATCAAGGAGCAATCAGAGAAGTCAGTTGGAGAAAGAGGGGCTTTAGAAAGGTAAATAGGTATTTTATCTATTCACTATGTATCACATTAACAGGTCCTACAGGTTCTACCCAAAGTTACTTCAAAGGACCACAGCAGATTTTTTTCCCAAAGAGCAGGAGACATTATTCCCATCATCTTAACTGGAGAAAGTACATTCCATACTCAGTACTGTGTTTTAAAACTACAAACTCAAACAGGTTTGGAGGAGTACAACAGAATTAAAGCAGTTTTGGAAAGGCACACTAAAATGGAGAGTCTTTTAAAAAAAATTGCAAAGGCAAACAAAATTATCTGTCAAATAAAAAATAATGTTCTAAGAAGTGATTAACTACTTTCATTTATCATCAAATGCAGCACTGACACAGGGCAGTAAAGGACAGAAGCCTCTGAAGGCAAAATGTTTGTTAAATACCAGCAAGGATTTCCAGGAAGGCAACATAAACTCCTACAAGAAAATTTATAGGAACTTACGTATACATAAAACAGAAGTAATTTTTGATAGAGAAAAAGGATGTGGGGCATAAAAAAAAAAGGAGAACAACCTGTTATTGAATCCATCATCTTTGTTATTACATTTCATATACAGTTTTTGTAAGTCTGGTAATGATCACAAGACTATTTTGACCTAAGATTACCTTACTCCACAAATTTTAACACAGACATTTTATGAATAGCATGATTAATCTATAAATTATTCCACACATCATTTAAATGGAATAAAAGAGAAACAGACTCCAAGCAAGTCTTAGTAGTATCAATGGTGTTTTCACACCTAACTGCTAATCCTCCAATTTCCAGTTCTTTGGAGATTCCACAGGAATTCTGAGCTAA
Source organism: Nesoenas mayeri (assembly GCF_963082525.1). Classification (NCBI taxonomy): domain Eukaryota; kingdom Metazoa; phylum Chordata; class Aves; order Columbiformes; family Columbidae; genus Nesoenas; species Nesoenas mayeri. The sequence goes on from NC_137541.1 coordinate 69,945,597, forward strand.
GTGACTGTCAAACAGCTAGCAAGGACTATTTGTTATTTGTCTATGTATAACATATATTCGTACATGTACATGCGCCTCTGTTTTCAAAGGCAAAACTAAGTTTTTAGTCCATCAAAAAGAAATCCTGATTTGTTTACAAGCTTTGTTTGCTGTAGGAAAAAGAAGACAAAATTCAGAATGAAACTGGCAAACTTAGTACAGATCACAAGCAGGAAGCAAATTAGGATAGAAAGCATGGATTAAGTTCTGAGAGATGCTGACACGGGGCACTTCAAAAACTCAAAGGTTGAAGTGTTCTTTCCAAAGACTATTAGTGCAACGGCTCTTACTGGAGGATGTCTTTCCAAAAAGATGTTTATTCTTGCATAAAAGAGTGCTTTCTGCAAGAAGGGAACTGGGCCACACCAATGTTTTAAGAACTCTTTAGAAGAAAAATTAATCAAGCCTATTTTTAGCTAGGAGTCTTTCATAGCCCTCAAGAGCACTTGTTCATTTAGCTCTAAAAAATGTTTGAATAATTTGTTATAAACTTAACCGAAAACAATGCTGAAAATATGACCAAATACACAATTTCTCAATTCCACCCCTTATTCTGGGGATGGAAATGCTTTTCTGGTACAAATAAAGAGCAGAACTAGACTAACACCTCACACAGAACTGCAACGATTTCAGGACAAGCATTTTTCAATCAATCATCTATTCCAAAATGGGTCATCAGACTTTTATTTCCTCACAGACTAGGAACATTATTTGTGGCAGCGGAATAGGAAAAAATACATTAAGTGCAGACAATCTGCAGAAGGATTTAAAAAATAGCAAAAAACTGAAACAACCCACAGAGTCTTACCATGACTAAATGTGGTCTCTTAAAATATGCCTGATACTGGAATTAAGTAACTGTAAAATTGGGCAACAAGAAGTCAACCTCAAAATTACAGATTCATAGAAATTACAGTTGGAAAAGACACAGGAGGTCATCCAGCCCAGGACATTTCCAAAACATTACAGTTTTCAAGACAGTTATATCCTAAAAGGCTTGAGAAGCTCTCCAGTCATACTCCTGTGAAAAGAAGGAAACTTTTTATGGATCACAAATATGTAAGCCATTGCATTTTCAGTAGATTTTATATAAATAAGTTTGTATTCATCAAACCATACAACAATTTAGGCCAGAATTCAGACCAGCAGGTCATTCAATTCAAGCTCCTGCTCAAAGCAGGGCCAACACTGTATTCAGATCAGGTTGCTCGAGACTTTCTTCTCTATGATCAATAAATGCACGATGAATGTATTCAGCAAACAGATAGCTGTGAGTATTTAAGGTGCTTTCCTACATAAAATGCAGTCACCAAAGCCTGACCATCAGCTTACGGTCATGAGAACTTTGTGAAATGCACCTACCTAACAGACATACCAAAATCATGTTTTTATATACAGGAAGACCAGGACCCATTCACAAGGAATAAGACAGAAAAATGTAAGCTGGGAAAAAATCCCCTCTTCCCCATTCCAACTGTAAGGAGGAAGAATGTTGTAATCCTACCAGAAATCCCAGTATTCTTCATATCCAAAAGGCAAAAGTGGTAGAGAAACCAAACAGTGAATTTAGAAGGATTCTTCATTCATTTAAACATCTGTTTCTGGTTAGTAAGAATTCAAAATAATCAAGTCCTGATCTATTGCTTGATAAATAAAATATAGACTTGCCTCAGTAATAAAGACAACTAATTTTGCCAGGTACATTCAACTGTAAACTATATTACCTGGCCTGCGATTTTGAGCAAGCAGCTAACTTACTTGCAGAATTTTGTACATTTTAAAGGAACAACTTACAGAGCACATTGCTGTTTGTTTTGTCAGAACAGCATGTGTGGAGCTGGCTGAGGGTGGGACTGCTGCATTTGTCTTTCTGACAAATACTGTCAGTGGTTAACCCCTATCTATGACAATGTATCGGTTTTACTTTGCATGTTTATGCTTACTAAATGACTCATTCAATGTGCCCAATCTAAGACAGGCTTATTAGCTGTTTCCTCACCGGACATAACATAGACCGCATTATTTGAAGAATAATCTTTGGCCAAAAGCGCAGGCTCCAAATAGCCTATCCTAGATAGGTTCAGAATTAAAAAAAAAAAAAAAGCCATTTAGAAAGCATATATACTGGCAATACCTCTGTAATAAAGAGCAGAACAGATGATAAATTTCTGTATTGCAAAGTTCTAACCAGCTCACATACGCTTCTCCTCATAGCTCTTCTGCCAAAACTCCCAGTACTCTCAGTAATTTCAAAACAGGAACAAAGTTTTGTCTTTTTACTCAGCTGATATAGACTCTTCTCCTGATCTATACCAATGACAGAATAAGCATGTTGCATCTTAACTTACAGTAGGTACTAAGTCACTAATTAGAAAATTTTTATTATAGAATACACATACCACAAAGGATACATAGCCAAGAAAGACCAGAATATGAACGTACAGCACAGGAGAAACTGAAATAAATTTACAGCACCTGTAAACTTTTCTAATAAAAAAAAAAAACAAAGAGAACTTAGATGACTCACTTCACTCCTGCCTGAGATCTCAGCACTAAAAGTAACCTGTTTAATAACACTTAGATCATAAATAGAGGAATACTTTTCATTTATTATAGCCAGGGATTCAGTGGCACAAAACAATATAGATGTTACTAAAAATCATTGTCAAAAATTAAGCAATTGCTACTGGCAGTTTGATTTGTTTTGTTTTGTTGTGTTTCTTTGGTTGGTTTTTTTTTTTTTTTGAGATTGGGGAATTCTAACTTCCCTTCATAGTAGAAAGGCTAATTTCTTCTAGCATACCTGATGGGTATCGATTTCTAAAACTAGAAGCTGTAACAAGGTACTGAAATGTAGGTGAGTTTGTTTTTTTTTTTCCAAAATGAATGCAACAATATGATGCAGTAATTCTCAATCCTTCAAATCAACGGAGAGTTCAACACTTTTAATGTTTTATTTGTGTAACTTCCAATTCTGTAATTTGCCTCATAGTAATATCTTGTTTGCAATGAAAAGCTTCTGCAGACTTTTTTTCCTTACTAAAGCAGCTGACTATACAGTAAAATTTAATGGAAAAATTTCCTACAAAGATAACATGATCCATGTGGTTAACATTCACTTAGTGGTTTGTTGTTTAATGACTAGAGTTCACAGTCTTGTTACAGAAAAAGAGTATTCTGTATTGGTTTTAACGGGAAAGCTCTTAACAGCTCCTAAATTCTGTATTAAATTTTCAGTATTTATCATCTGTATCTAACAAGGAAAATACAGAGTGAGCAGAGGCTGACATCACAAGACCATGAGGACATGAGACCAGAGGGAAATTTAAGACCGTCTTTCAATTTGGAAACGTAGACTGCATTAGTAATTATAATAAACATTATTTAAAAAAAATATATTGGAAGTTGAAAAATTAACACAAGACATAAGAAATTAAGAGTTCACGACAAAAATATAATAAATCAACTATATAGAAGAAATTAGGCTAATTATTTCTTCAGAGATACTAGAAATTCTTTGACTGTTAAGAAATATGCTGCTTCAAGCTCCATGCTCATTAATGAATCTTGGATAAGCTACTATTTTTCAATCAGATATCTGTATGACATCTCGCTAGAACAGAAGGTAAACATTAGGAAGACCTTTTAAGAAGAAATAGAAATACATGGTTTTTATCATTTCAGAGAATGAAATGCCCAAATAAACTTGGAAATTCAATTAAGTTTTCTACTTTTAGAAAGGCAGGGCATTTTATGGTTCTTAATTTTTGGTTCTGGTTGTTTTGGGATTTTTTTGTTTTCTTTTTTTTTAAGTCACTTTTAACCACAATACAAAGCAAACACAGCTTCAAAATTTTAAGAAAAAGGAGAAAACTAACAACTTTGGAAAGTAACATTTAGTATTATTCAAACCAACAAACTGCTGCCAAATGCATACAGCATCTACATCTCTCTATGTAAAGAAATGAAAACTTTGATCCATGCTACATCAGAAAAAGAAAGCCTACAATTTTTTTTTCTTGAAATAGAGCATCTGAATCCCTGTAGGTATAGAAACTTACGTCTGCCTGTATAGACTAGTTATTAAAGCAGGTGGTTATATAAGGGGACTGAGAACCTGTAGCATCTAAGGTGCAAGGGTGAGACTGAAACAAGAGTATTTCACTACTTTACAACCATCCTTTTATCTTTCAATCAGACGGTACCACACCATACAAAGTTTTTCAAGGGCTTTATGTCCTAGACCTCTCAAGAGATAGCAAAAATCAGGCATTACCAAAATGCCAACGTTCTCCATCGTGTTACAGTGTGTACTCAGTCATACATTCTGTTACGCAGGAAATCCCAACCAGCATGAAGCAGTATGCATTTCAGCTCCCATAATGAAATGCACAATAATATCGCAGTTAACACCTGTGTTTGAACACACAACAGAAGCATGCCCAATCACATATTAAAGGAAGAGATTTCAAGGTAATAGGGAAAAAGAAGACAACACAGAACACATCAAAGCACTTTTCTCCTGGGAAGCAAGTTTGTTTCATTTAAAACTCAGTACTCACTCAATAAACACTTACTAAATAAAACAGGTTCTTAATTTCAAAGAAAAAAAATAAAGGTGGGGGGGGGGAAGCAGACGCGAAACATCACTTATTTTACAGTAGTAATTGCTTATATTGTAATTGATTCAACTGAAATCTATGAGACTTTTAAGAAAAATGTGCCCTTTCTAACTAATTCTTTTCCACAGCCCAAATAAACCAATACAATTTAATATATTCAAGGAATCGCAGAACAAATTTAGTTTGAGAAGCATCTCACAAGGACACCTGATGCAATCCCACCTGAAATCAAAGCCACCGTAGCTGTTTGAAGTCACATAAAGTCAAGTTTAGAATATCTAAAAGGACGAGACCCCAGTCCAACAAGGCAACAGCAGTTAAACAGCAGTGCAGATAACAAGAGAATTTTCTTTTCCTTATCACCTTTCTCATCGATTCATTTATCCATTTATTTTTGAAGAGTCTCCAGGTTTCAACGCTCAGAGATGAGAACAGCACACTAAGGAACATGACAATAAAAGTCCAGGATTGATTTACACAAAATAAGAGTATGTAAAATAAGTCAACACCTAAAACTTTTCTATTGATTCCTACAGTGAAACTAATCAATAAAAAAATAAAAAATTACCACTTAGTCCCTATCTCAGAAGTCACCAGGTGGACCAAAAGATCCTGTAAGAAGCATGTACGATACTATATCCTATGACATGACATTTCATACCTAACTTCATAAGCAATTTTGAAATAACACTGCTTATATCTAAGTGCTCTATGTAATAAAACAATAACAGCAAAAGCTGTAGCATTTGTATCGGTTTCATGTAACAAGAACATCTTATGCAATCTGCAAGACTTCTATAACTGCCCTTCCTAATCTAATTTTCAAAGGCATTTTTAGAACAATGAACCACAGTATGCAAGTAAATACCCGTAACTTTTATAAGCGTCATATGGGTGGCAAAATTTTCAGCAACCACATAGAATCACAAACAAAACAAGACTTCTCTAGCTGGTTATAGTCTTTATTAAAGAAACTGGAATAAAAATATTCTTTAGAAATCATATTTTCATCTGAAAGATGCTGAACTAATATGAGTAAAAAACCCTCTGAAATTCCACAAAAATAGGTATTAGGATAATCTGCAAAATTAGTTCCATAAAAAGTTGTTTTAGAACTTGAGGGTCCTCTTCTTCAGCATACACTTCTGTCTTTTTTAGACAGTGTTTAAAGAAGAAAAAAAGCAATAAAGTGTAAATTCCAAGTCCATTTCATGTCCCTAGATGAGATACAGCTTCACAAAAAGAAAGTGAAAATTCCAGTTTTATCCACAAGAAGAAAAAGGGCTCTGACAGCTCCTACAGAGAAGGCAGGTATTGGCCTACAACTTCACCTAAGATGTAAGACAGAAAAAGAACAACACAGCCTTGTGTGGAAAACGCATGCAAGAACTGGTAATTCCCCACACATATCCTAGAAGAAACTAACATCATCATTCTGTGAAATCTGATCTCTGAAAAGCTATTAAGAAATGTATTTGTAAAAGGTATGATGTACTGAAGTAATTTAGAATGTTATTCTGTGAGTAACAAAGAACAAAAGGATATAGACTGTGAGCAAAAGAAATCACAAGCGGGGAAAAAAGGTGCAATATTAGATAGAAACTGCCTGACTTTCCCTCATTGCTCCTTAGCTCTGCATATATGTAAAATCACCAAATACATGGTGTGCATAATGTACAAGAAAGAAATAATATAAATAGAGATAGAAGTGCTTTCTCCTAGATCAATAAAATGGTGTGAACCATAGGTCAACCTCTAAAATACTATTCTGCTTGTGATTCAGAAATAATTGCCAGGGTTAACTTCAGTGTATTTCCTGAGGTAGAGATCTACCACATGCATGTACAGTTTTTGTCTCTACGCCAGACCACAACCCATGGACCACATGAGGATTTCATGTGCAACCATAAGTACTCAGAGGACAGCATCATTCAGAAGAAAAAACTTTGCAAGTATCACAGTGGTTCTTCCAGCACATATTTTCAATTAAAAAGTAGGAAAGAGAAAAGGTCTGTATACTTTGGCTTCCAAATGTCTTGGTCACTGAAATCTATCTATGGTCAGGAAGAAAAAATCCCTAACAAGACAAATATGGATTTTATTCCCGAGGGTTACCTATTGACATAAGTAATTATTATAACACATGTACTTCTTGACTGATGATCATTTTACATTTTTGCCCATGATTCTTTATCAGTTTCTCCCAATGTGAAGAATTTTCCACTTAAAAAACACTGACCATTTCATTCTAGATATTCAAAGATGAGTTCAAATAAAACCTCAGCAACTCCAGCAGAAGTAGCATATTATCATTTTATTCGTCTTAGTATCTATAGATTCTGGAGACGAAGAAATTTCTCAAGACCTAATTCTAACAACTTCAGCAACTCAAGATGATATAGGAAGTCCTTCCAAGGTCTTCAGTCTTCATCAGAACTGTTTTGTTGTGATCAGAACATGGAAAAACTAGGTTTTGATTCATTATAAAAATAAAGAATCACACAGTTAACTGTTTTTTTTAAATTTCTTCAGTGTCCCTCTACAAGCTTCTCTATCACAAATATCTTTTTTACTTCAAAAGCCACACACTATCACAAAATGTACATAAACTGATGTGAGAAGTTTGACAAAGCTGATACATGAAACATGTTGTGCCTTCTGAAGGAAAAACCTCTCCCCTCAACAAGCCTCCTCCCCATTTGTCCCCAAACCCCCTCAGAAAGTAGCTTAAATTAAACTGGAATTAAATATTTCTGTTATGTGTAGCTAGGCAATACAATATAGAGAGGGGGAACTTCTTCACTGAAAGGGTTGTCAGGCACTGGAACAGGCTGCCCAGGGAAGTGGTGGAGTCACCATTCCTGGAGGGGTTTAGAAGACGTATAGATGAGGTTCTTAGAGACATTGGTGGACTTGACAGTGCTATGTTAACATTTGAACTCTATGAACTTAAAGGTCTTTTCCAACCAAAAGAATTCAATAATTCTATCTACAATTAATCAACATCAAGTCCAGATCAACAGGCTGCCCACAGACACTGTGGACTTTTCATCCCTGAAGATATTCAGAATTCAACCAGGCAGGGCTCTGAGCCACCTGCTCTAACCATACATGCTTTAAGCAGAGGTTTGCACTACAAAACCTCCGGATGTCCCTTCTATATGTGTGTGGTCTACAATTCAAAGCTTTCAGTTTTATCCAGAATAGTTTAGTAAATAATAAATTAAAAAATAAATAAATCTGTCCAGGATCATTTTAGGATTGGGTTTGCTAATGACAAATGAACCATCTTCAAGAAAGAAGCATGAAAAGAGTACCTCTAGAAATCTTCACTCTTGTAGGAGGGACAAAAGTAATAAAAACCTAATGAAGCATTTTCATAATGAGTTCAAGGAAAAAAATGTCTTACATAAATCTCTGTTCTCAACAAAGATATTTTTTGAAGAAGGCTGAAGTGAACTTGGCATTAAGAAAAAAAATCCTGACAAGAAAGAAAAATTGCATGGGGATGTTTCTTCTCTGGAAGTAGTAATGTTAATTCCTTTATTTGTTCAAAACTCTCCCTAAAAATCATTAAATGGAAGGATTTGACATTGAATATGGTAAGACATCTACAAATAGCAATTCTCTTTTCAAAAACAAAAGTCTAAAGTTTCATAATTAATTAATGTTTTTTTAAGACAGTTTCAGTCGTCTCAGTCTATATCTTCCTCTTGGCCTTGATAGATACAATGTTTTGCTATTTAACATTTCTCTCTCAAGAGAAGATCTCGATATCAGCTCCAGACAGTTTGTGCAACTGGGTATTCCAACTATCTGCTTAATTTCTGTGAAGTGCTTATTCACGTAACACAATCTTTTTACTTACAATCAAGGAAATGAATGGTACAGAAACATCCACTGTTAAGGGTTTGGGAATGCTAGGATAAACACTGGACTTTCTTCTATAGTCCATGTTTGATAAGCTTAAGAAAAAAAAAGGTATAAAAGTAAAATAAAAGGGTCACAGGTATTTCAAATGCATTTCCTTCCACTTAAAATACTAGTAAGCTTCAAGAACTTGGACTAAAAATTGAAATACTTTTGCTTCTCTATTATTTTCTGTCAATATACAATGTTCCTAAATGCAATCCATTCTTTTTACTTGCAAATCACACTAATGTGTTTTACTAGAACTTAAAAAGAGGTGTCTGTATGATGAAGGGAGAAGCTTTCGGATAGTAAAAACCACTAAGTTCTGCCCCCAGGGAACTTTGTCACACAATCAGAGATCTGAAAATAGAAGGTTTGTAACAATCTTAGTAACAATTTGAGCATCATAGCAACAATTTAATTTAACGTGGCAAAAAACCATAACTTTTTCAATACGTGCTTGTATGGATGTGTGGTAACTTGTACAAATAAATGCCATTAATGCTAATAAAAGAGTGCTCAAGGGATATATCCTTTACAGATTTAAAACAAGCAAATAAAAACAAAAACCAAGAAAGAGGATAATACTAGATTTTTGGTCCAATGAACCACTTTGGAAAAATCTGGTGCTGAGCAAATCACTGACTCTAAAACATACCACTACTTCCACTGGAAAAAAGAACCTTTCATATGAAGAAAAAACCACAAATTCAGTAAATCACTTTAATATGTGGTTAAAATACAGCTTTTTCTCTCAAATAAAAATAAAATAGTAAATTGACAAATATAAAGGATGGTCAGTAACCTGATATTTAAAGATTATGAAAGCGATATCATTTAACTTGTGTACAGGCAGTCTGCAAAAATTACAAAATGGCAGTGTAAAGAATATTATCTTTACATTAGAAAAGCTGACAGGTGACCATGGATATACTACCAAAAAAAAAAAAAAAAAAAAAATCACTAGCACATAGTACCTCTGTTATGCAAAATACGATGTGATAGCAATTATATTAAATAAAAATAAATAGCATTCTTTTATTATTACTGTATGTCTCCTAATAGAGAGGAAGACTTTTCCAATTAACAGAACTCATCGCTCAGCTTCCTCCAAACCCTGGAAGTACAGTTTTTCTCACGCTGACATGGTACTAATTTGAAGAAAGAAAAAGATACTAACCTATTTCTCTGACATGATATTATCAAAAAGAATAAAGGTTATGTCTCAGATTTTAAAGTCTTAGTGATTTTACATACGCCAACTGCTAGCCTTGAAACAGAACACCTTAAATAACCATAATAATACTCTCCCCCCACACCCTCCCTGCCTGCCATCTACTGGAAATTCAGATTCTATGAAAGCTTAATCCAAACACTGAAATAAAACATGACTTGTCATTATAAAAACTTGTAACCTTTTTTTTTTTTTTGCAGTCTCTGGATCTACTGTTAGAAGCAGAAAAGACCACGCATTACTCCCTTCCACATGGAAAGAAGAATGCATCATTGCAACTTTTTCTCCCTTTAGTAATACTTGAAAAGAGGACTTAATAACTTTTTGTTCAGATAGCAAGCATATTAATTTGATTTTTCACACTCTCCTAAAGGGAAGGTTCAATTCATGGAGAAGAAGCCCAAGAGATGATTTTAAACTAATTTTCATATGAGTCTTATGAAGGAAACTGGAAAGGTTTCACAGTGGCCAACTCCCAATCCTTGAACTACTAAAACAAAAATACTAATTTACTTTCCAATGGAAAACATTGCTGCCAGACTGTCTGTGCACATTATATTTTTTTTTTTTTTCATCTTTGGTCTATTTTAAGCATGTAATACAACACTTTCATCACATGACCTTTGATCAAATGGATATTCCCTGTTGCAATCAAGAAAAATATGTTTACTTCTCACAGGAAACACTGATTGCCATTGATGCCTTTGTAATACGATGAGGAAGCTGTGAGCAGAGATCATAGATTGGGTAATTTCTTTCTCCAAGTTGTTTCCTTATACCTACTACACATTTCTAGAATATTGTTCCTCTCTGGTCCCAAAGCTTATGAGGAAGATGGGTAGGCACTACTGCACCCATTGCAGAAAGAGGAAGACATTTTCTAAGAGGTCCCATATCCAACAAGTTACCAGACATTTAAGTATTTTCACTACCAAGTATGTGATGAGAGCATTGATATCAAGAATATTACTCATCGGTTAACAATTAAGCAACAATTATTTCTCATTCAACAGAAGCTAAACTCCCCCTGCCCCCAAACAAAGAGACAAGAAGATACCAGCCATATTCTTCACCCATCCTATAACCCATTGAATTTTGTCTCCCTAGCCAGCCTACAAAGTTAGGCAGGGAGCACACCAGGAATGCCCCAGAAGCACAAACTCAACTTTCTTTTCCAAGGTGGGCACAATATCTCCTCAGTTCTATTAGCAGTTAAAATACTGTCACATAACAAGGCTTATCAAGCAGATCCTTCCAGAAATAGAAAACATATTCTGCTATGCCACTAAGCACACATTGATCACCTTCAAAATGACTCTGCCTTCTACTGTATTTCTCTTTGCAGCAACGATGGCATCAATGGCCATGTGGTATTAGACGAGTAAGAATATCCAGTCTCACACTAGCATGCACACACATAAAAACTAGATAATTCATAAAACATACATCACCTCACAGCTAAGATGCAGAATAAATTGAATGCACAAAGTTTACGAAGTATAGGCAATATATTCAGACAAGCCTCTGTTCATCATAGATTGTGTCTAATTCAAAATGTACCACACCTTCCTAAACCAAGCGAAACTAATGGTTCTTTCTCCCACGTAGTTTATTTGAAATCACAGTTTTGTATCTTCTCCAACATCTTTGTTAAACTGGAAATAAATGCACGCCTAACAGATATCCATCCTAAAGTATAAAACTACCATGAATGTAGAATACATATACAAGAAGAAAATAATGGCAAACTATAGTGAACTTGTATATAATATACTTGAGAATTCATAGAATTACTTAAGTTAACAAGGACCTTATATATTCGGAGAGCTTAATAGCTTTTGAAATTGGCACTGTTTAAAGAGAACAACCGAAATTTATCCAAAAATTGCTATGCAGAAGTGATCCCTTCTGGCAACACAGAGAAAACAGGCAAAACATTCAGGTTCCAAAGAGTAAACTACATGTAAAGTGGTATCTTTTAACTACATTAATTACTGGGCAATTACATAGTCTTTAGTCAGCAAAATTCACAAAGAAGGCAAATTTTGCCTGACTAAAGTCTGCAAGAAAAAGTCTGAATATTTGAACAATAACCATTAACCCTATATATCTTGGATATATTATATATATAAAATAATAACAAAACCAATGCATTTAACAATTAAAAGTCCCAGGTAATTATTATAATTTTCTTTAGAGACAAACTATATGGAAAATTATTATCATAAACTTTTCACTAAATAAGAACAAAGAAAAACCCTTTTCTTAATCAAAAATGACAAAATAATTACAAGAAATTCAAGCCTAGTGCATTTAACCAGAGCAGCTCAGAATGCAGGCTGCCTGTCTGTCACCAGGGTACTGAACAGGAGGTACAGTCTGCCAGAAGACTATAACTAAATTCAACTCTGCAAACTGTTGGTCTTCTTTCACCCTTCCCGCACTTTCTTATTTAGCATGCGGTTCTATAAGTCAAACCTAATGGAGGAACCAGGATTGGATTAATAAGCAAAAACTACACATTAGCCCCTGCTGTAACAAAGATACTGCTACTGTTCTTTCCTCCACCAGTTTTACAAACTCCAGATGTTCCATAATCAGTTATAGTGGAACCAGGTTAAATCCAGATGTGTCCATTTTTCCATAGGGTTCAATGGTGATGTACAATTGTATATATTTTATTGTTCTTTTTAAATTTAAACTCTCATTTATTATCTAGACTTCTAAACTAGACACTGTAATCATACCACAGTGTAGTTTACACTGTGAGGAAATCTGAACAATTTATGCATAGCTACTCCCTGAAGACAACCATTTAAAATAAAAATGTGTAATGTTTTTGCAATAACTTTGTTAACTTTTTTCTGGTTTTAAGAAAAATTATCCAGGTACGTCAAAAAAAAAATAAATCACTTCATTTCTGAGTGTGTGTTTCACATATGTCATGTAGATCAGCAGTAATAAAAAGTGACTTAATTTTTTTTTATACCTACTTTTGAGCACTTCTGCTATTCAGTATTCTTTACTCAACTCTGATTTGCATCCACTTTACCAAAACATGTCTTTGATACTGTTTACATCACAATAACTATAAAAACTACCTTTTTAAATTCTTCTTAAACACACTCTGGAATACATCAAGGCAATTCAGCAGGTCAGTATCTTCACCCTTTTCAAAATATCTTGAAATCTGTTGCTGATAATTTCAGTTTATAACAGGATTACCTTGGCCTCTATCAAATGCATGACAAAGGTGTTTTACTTTTAAGTGTGTGTACTGAAAGTATTAAGGATTTATGTTACACATTTGCTGCCTGCTATAGTTCAAAAAAAAAAAACCACACTCATAACTTTGCTCAACGATGTGTGTATACATATGTGTGCACAAATATAGAGGGTGCACACTTTTTTTCAGATACTAAAACAAAAAGGATCTATGTATACCAAAGTCTTCAGGGCATACACTCAATTTAAATTTAATAGTATCCAAAAATAAATATATGTTGCCTCTATTTTGGAAATTTTCAAGCACATTATTTCTGATCTCTTCTCCTTTTAAAGAAAATGTGGTTCTTAAACCAATGTTGGTCTTTCAACACCAACAAAAGACATGTCAGCCTTCTTTATAAACATTAAAGGCAGTTCATCCCTGTATTTCTAAGGATAACTCCAAAAAATCAGAGAATCATTAGTTTGGAAACGACCTTTAAGATTCTTGAATCCAACCATTAACCTAGCAGTGCCAGGTCCACCACTAAACCATGTCCCTAAGTACCACGTCTACATGTCTTTTAAACACCTCCAGGGATGGTGATCTCACCACTTCCCTGGGCAGCCTGTTCCAATGTCTGACAACCCTTTCTGTGAAGAAATTTCTCCTAATATCCAATCTAAACCTCCCCTTGTCAGAACTTGAGACCATTTCCTCTCGTCCTATCACTTGCTATGTGGGAGAAGAGACCAACACCCTCCATGCTACAACCTCATTTCAGGTAGTTCTAGACAGCGATAAGGCCTCCCCTCAGCCTCCTTTTCTCCAGGCTAAACAGCCCCAGTTCCCTCAGCTGCTCCTCATCAGACTTGTGCTCTAGACCCTTCACTAATGTATTGGGTTTGCTTGGCAAGGTTTTGGTGGCAGGGGGGCTACGGGGTGGATGCTGTGAGAAACTACTAGAAGCTTCCCCAATGTGGTAGCGCCTCTGGGATAACACAGTTAAGAAGGAAGGGGAAAAAACTGCACAACTGCAGCCATAGAGAAGAGAGAGAACATGTGAGAGACACAGCTCTGCAGACACCAGGTTCAGTGAAGGAGGGGCAGGAGGTGCTCCAGGCACCAGTGCAGAGGTTCCCCTGCAGCCCATGGTGCGGACCATGGTGACGCCGGCTGTCCTGCAGCCCATGGAGGTCCACCCTGGAGCAGATCTCCATGTGCAGCCATGGAGGACCCCATGCCAAAGCAGGTGGATGCCCAAAAGAGGTTGGGAACCCCATGCTGGAGCAGGCTCCTGGCAGGACCCGTGACCCCCTGCAGAGAAGAGCCCACACTGGAGTAGGTTTGCTGGCAGCACTTGTGACTTCATGAGGCATGCACACTCGTGAAGTCTGCTCCTGAAGAACTGCAGCCCCTGGGAAGGACTTGCAATGGAGAAGTTCATGCACAACTGTCTACCATGGGAGGGACCCCCACACTGGACCAGCGAAGAGTGTGAGGAGTCCTCCCCTTGAGGAGGAAGCAGCAGCAGAGACAACGTGATGAACTTACTGCAACCCTCATTCCCCATCCCCTGCATCACTCAGGGTGGGAGACAGAGGAACTGGGAGTAAATTTAAGCCCAAGAAAAAAGAAGGGGTGGGGGAAGGTGTTTTAAGATTTAGTTTTTATTTCTCATTAACCTATTCTGAATAGACTGGTAATAAATTAATTTCTCCAAGTTGAGTTTGTTTTGCCTGTGATGTTAACTGGTGAGTGATCTTGTCCTTACTGTGACTCATGAGTCTTTCACTATATTTTCTCTTCACCAACCTGCTGAGGAGGGGAAAACAATAGAGCTGCTTTGGTGGGCATATGTCATCCAGACATGGTCAACACACCACAACCAGCTTCATTGCTCTTCTTTTGGTGCACTCCAAAATGTCAATGTCTTTCTTGTAGTGAGGAGCCCAAAACTGAACACAGGATTCGAGGTGGGGCCTCATCAGCACCAGGTACAGGGGGCAATCACTTCCCTAGTCCTGTTGGCCACACTATTCCTGATACAAGTCAGGATGCTGTTGGCCTTTTTGGCCACCTGGGCATGCTGCTGGCTCATGCTCAGCCAGCCGTTGATCAAAACCCCCACATCCTTTTCTGCCAGGCAGCTTTCCAGCCACTCTTCCCCTCTTCCCCAAGCCTGTAGTGTTGCATGGCATTGTTGTGACCCCAGTGCAGGACCCAGCACTTGGCCTTCTTGTACCTCATACAACTGGCCTCAGCCTAATGATCCAGCCAGTCCAGATCCCTCTGTAGACCCTTCCTACCCTCAAGCAGATCAATACTCCCACCCAACATGGCATCATCTACAAACTTACTGAGGGTGCACTTGATCCCCTCATCCAGATCACTGACAAAGAGATTAAACAGAACTGGCCCCAATACTGAGTCCTGAGGAACACCACTTGTGACCAGCCGGAAACTGAATTGGACCACATTGACCACCACACTATGGGCCCACCCATCCAGGCAGTTCTTCACCTAGCAAAGAGAAAGTTCATCCAAGGCATGAGAAGCCAGTTTCTCCAGGAGAATGGTGTGGGAAATGGTGTCAAAGGCTTTACTGAACTCTACGTACACAATATCCACAGCCTTTCCCTCATCCAGTAAGTGAGTCACTTTGTCATAGAAGGAGATTGAGTGAGTCAAGCAGGATCTGTCTTTCATAAAACCATGCTGACTGGGCCTGATCACCTGGTTGTCATCTACGTGTCATGTGATGGCACTCAGGATGATCTACTCTATGACCTTCACCGGCATCAAAGTCAGACTGACACACCTGTAGTTCCCCAGATCTTTCTTCCAGCCCTTCTTGTAGCTGGGTGCCACATTTTCTAACCTCCAGTCAACTGGGACCTCCACTGACCTACTACTGCTGATAAATTATGGAAAGTGGCTTGGTGAGCATCTCCACCACCTCCCTCAGGACCCTTGCATGCATCCCATCTGGCTTGATAGACTTGAGTGTATCTAAGTGATATAGCAGGTCACTAACCATTTCCCCTTTGATTATTCGGGCTTCATTCTGCTTCCCATCCTTACCTTCCAGCTCAGGGGACTGAGTACACCAAGAAGAACTGGTCTTATTATTGAAGACCGAGGCAAAGAAGGCATTAAGCACCTCAGCCTCTTCCTCATCCTTTGTCACTATATAGTACATAGTGATAGTTACCCTCAATATCAGTGAAGTTAGACAGCTGTATCACACACTTTTTAAGCAGTCATTACCTAGAAAACAAGTATTCACAAAAATTCTAAAAAAAATATTTTTAATATTCTAATAATAAAATGAATCTAATCCTGAAGTATCAATATCCCATTTTATCATTCATCATGCAGTAATCAATATTAAATTTCTGTATTAATCATTTTTAAGTGGACCGTAACTTTTAAACAAAAGGGGTTTAAAATTGTTTCTGAGACCATTTTCACAGTCATTTTACAATGTTACTATATATTAGTGCTAATTAAGTGTGCAAGAAAATTTCCAGAAAAATAAAAAGTAAACCCAACTGTTTAAAGTTTCCCATGCAAGAGATAGAAATGAGAAACATTTGAGAATCCACCAGCAGAGCATATCACAGGCCACAAGACTTTTCAAACTAAGTACAACTTCTCTTCAACCTACAGTTGATCAGCCAAAATACTGATTTTGCTCTAGCAGCTTATAAACTAAAAGGAAGTTGACTGTGGCATGTACATCACATGGAAACCTCTTCAGAAGCTCTGCATTATTTCAGAAGTTGCACCCTATGGAAAGTCCTTTTAAAAGCTTAACTGGCAAGTGTGTGCTAAAATATTTTGTTTTCCATCTAAAATTACACTAAATTCCAATCCTCAGAGACAGGATTTCCAGTTTATTTCTCTCTATACACACACTCAACTCAAGAAATGTAACATAGGAAAGTGTTGTTAAAGTTTCAAAAAAAAAGTGTGAGCCTAGTGCAAATAAATTGACTGTAGGTCTGTCTTACTCAGAAATCAGAAAAAAAAAATCACTGGGCTGTGTTCTACAATAAATAAAATATATTTCAGTGAAAACGTGGGTATTTAATATAAAAGAATAGTTAAACAAACTCAACGTAATGCAATTGCAATCTTTCCATCAAGCCCCACCTCAAGATAAATGAAATCAATTCTATCAGTGTGTTCTGCCAAAGTATTTAATGAGGAAAACTTCAAGTTTAAAGAACTACAAGACCAAGTTTTGGCAACTGTACACCAAACACTGGATAGCTTTTACCTACACTCACATTATTCAAAAACCTTAAGGAGACATAGAAGGAACCTAAAATTATTTAATACATTATACTAAATAACAACTAAATATACAAAATATTTATTTATTTACAAGCTAACAGAACTTCAGAATCTAGAGCATGTACAGAAAGCAATGTAAACAACAAAATCTTTTCATGGGACAAGATGACCTGTTTCAAACAGATCATACTGTATAATCAGTGGTTTCCTAATTACTTTTTATATATACTTATTGGTGTCCCCCATTCTAGGAAGACTTCAACTGTCATTAAAATAATGAAAAATGGTTCTTTCTTCTCCTTACAATTTCTTGTGTTCAAAACTAATTTACACTTAAATAATTCCCCTGATTACAAGTAGGCTCTTGCATTGGTGCAACACCACCTTCTTATTTATCAATCAATCAGTTGTGTGCAAGAAATCACACTGTAGTAAAACCTAAGGCAAATAAAATCAAGAACATGTACAGCATATAAGTAGTCTGCTGACTTTTTTTGGCTCTGAAACATTTGAAAATAAACCATTGCATAAGACCTCTAATGGATAGCATTAAGAGGAGTGGCTTAAGAGTGAATTTAGCATTTGTCTTTACTTGTCCAGGGCATCTGTACACATTTATATACATATCGAGACTATTTCAAAAGCATACTGTAGGTATGAACTTCTAACTCAATATTCAATGCACTTCAGTTTTGGTCTAGTGGTTTTGTACCTCAACCTGATTAAGTTTGTCATTACCACCGCAAACTGAAATAAAGACTCCTTGTCACATTCACTAAAAAACCTCCAGGTGCAATCTGTCTCAGAGTTTGTTTGGTTTTTTGTTTTTTTTTTTTTCAGAAATATTAACAGAAAAACAGAGCCAGTGCTATTTTCTTTTGCATAAAAAGCTACCTTTTGATGGCCTGGAAGAGAAAAAAATTACTACCGAAGAATAAGTACTATTTTCATGTTCCCTACTGGAAGGTCAAACTAGTTTGGTCCCTCAGCTATCTACAACAACCTAGAATCACACAACCACTCCGAAACCTTTGGAAGTTTTGTACTTTGAATCTTCAAATTTTACCTCCAGCTTAGCTTAATTGTCATCTATTACTGTTATTATTACTGTTAATATTACCTACTCTCTCACATACATTAATTCTCACAGATAACACTTAACATTCAAATTCACTTCTCTGAATATAAATTTCACTAACTATTATACCAGTGGATGTCATCTAGCAAGCACAATCAGAACTGTTCACCTCTCAACACCTGGAAACTTTATTTATCACTCAGTAACTGTGTCTTGAACACAAGCTATGCTTCTTGTAGCAAGGCATGGCTATCATGTGCCTTTCAATAGACTGCAATCAAACACCTGTAGGAAGTAAAAGGTACAGCATGATACAGAGTAACTTCAATTAATTATACTGTTCTTCACAAGCCAAACTGTTCAGAAACAGAAGCTTATTAAATCATCAGCCTTTTTAGTCCTTTCCACTGCTGCAGGGGCCAGCAGTCAAAAAAATAATACCTACATATTCAGCCTGAATACACAGAACTAAACATGGAAAATAAGTTTGCTCCTTGGGCAATCTTCTCAAAGGAGAAGAGCATGAGAAAAAATGTGTAACTGTGGCAGCAATATTCCTTGATGACCAATATCCTCTGTCCAGGCTTATGAGCAGCCTAACTCAACAACAAAGAATCTGCTGCCTAATTACATGTTAACTAAAGACACTGACCTCTCTTCTACAAACCATCAGCAAATTGCTATACAGAAACATAATATGTGAACAAATGCATTCAATGAACCACTCAGATTTTTTTATTACATCAGCCAATGCTGCTGCCATGCACTTCCACCCACTCCCCCTGCCCCCAAGCTTAGGTCAATAGTTTTCTACCATATGCAGTTGTATTTTATTTTCCTAACAGGTCAATTACCATCCAATGAATTTAGATTCCTTGGTTTCACCCATTATAGCCAAAACAGTATGCAAAAGTTTAGACTAGTTTTCTGATATCTTCTTTTCCCTTAACTTTACACACCGGTAGAAAATAGAAATCTAAAAATGTACCAGTGGAACAAAGGCTGTTTTACCTCAAATTATTTCAACTGAATATAATCCCCAGGGAAGGAGAAAAAAAATTGCTCATGAAATTCTCATTTTAAGGCTTGTAACATATACAGAGAATCCCTTCATAATATTGTATATTCAGTTCAAATTGTTTATGAAGTTGCTGCAATGAATTGTTAGTTTCTGCTTCTCGGATGAAGGGATTTTAATTGTTGTTTACACATTAAGTTACTTTCAGGTCTAAGTTAAGCAACCTCTTCCTCTCTGCACTTGAATAGAATAGAGGATTATATTCACTTTTCGCAAATGGGTTAAGATAATAGCCACTGTTAACCAAAACTGAAATCTCCTGCTGCTTGGAGAGTAAAAAGCATAAAACACATTTCAAAAAGGCACCAATTGTCCTCAGAGTTTTCTCTGATGAGAGCAGATTATGCAATGTATTTCTTCCTTTAACTCAACTCTTACTTTAAGATGTTTGATAATACAGGATCTTTATCTTACTGAAAACAAATCATTCCAAAAAACACCCACCTTCCTTTCCTTTGCTAGCAGTTTTAATTGCTTCTATATTCTAAGCCCTACATCAGGTTTCTCTGAAGTTCTTCAGCAAAAATATACACAAAAACACAGCAAATATTTGTTGTCCCTTTCAGCTCATATTTATTCGGTATCCTCACCCAGAGCTGCATCTTTCCCCAGAGTGTTCATAGAATATAACAGAATATTTCAGCTGGAAGAGACCTACAGCAATCATCTCGTCCAACAGCTTGATGACTTCAGGGTTGACCAAAAGTTGAAGAAAATTACAAAGGGCATTGTCCAAATGCCTCTTAGACACTGACAGGTTTGGGGCATTACCCACCTCTCTAGGAAGCCTGTTCCAGTGTTTGGCCACCCTCTTGGTAAAGGAATGCTTCCTAATGTTCAGTCAAAACCTCCCTTGATGCAGCTTTGAACCATTCCCACATGTTCTGTCACTAAATACCAAGAAGAGCTCAGCACCTCCCTCACTACTTCCTCTCCTCAGGAAGCTGTAGAGAGCCATGAGGTCACCCCTCAGTCTCCTTTTCTCTGAACTAGACAGACCCAGAGTCCTTGGCCACACCTCATAGAACATGCCTGCCAGTTCAAAACATTCACACTGAAGTATGAAATTTTCATTTCATTTTCATACACAGTTATTGGCACCTGAATCAGATTATTGTAAATTGTACGTTTTTCTGCTTCTATTTGGATCAAAAGACTATTGTGCCTTGGCATGGCTGTGCTGTCACACAATAGTACAAGTCTTCAATACATATAGAAACTGAAACACACCCAATAAGCATATCCAAACATTGATATTCTCCATGGTAATGCCACTGTGAACTGCTTTTATAGAAATAACACATCACATGAAATCCTTTCTAAGGCCTTCATTGAAGTAAAAGCAACAGCTCTAGTAATATATTCAGGGCTACAAACTTCAAATTAGCAGTTTTCCAAATGGAAGAATTTGGGTTTGGATGTTTTGTACCTTACCATGTGTTTGTACACCCTATATCCTTCCTTTCCAAAGAAAATAGTTTTAATATTGTCAGCCCTTAGTGCCAGTCTCCAACTACATTGCATGGACTGCAAGCAATCTGCTCTCCAGTACAGATTGCTTTGCCCTGTGCAGTATTTGCTACAGCCTTATAATCCAATATGAAGACAAATATAACTAAGAGTCACAAATTGGAACCAACCCCACTACCAGCATCATTTCTTTAAACTACTTTTTCCTAAAACAAACAAAAATCCCCAACAAGTATTTTTGCATAGTCACCTAAAATTAGTTTACATATGTGCACAAAAACCTGCCATCTTTTCCAGAGACATAGCACTAAAATAAAAGAACAAATATTCCTGGAGTCTAAAGGTGGAAGAATTGGACAAGACTTATGTTTCACTGCACCTGAAAACTTGCTTGGCCAGTTAATATTGGATACTACAATGCCATATGTTATCAGCTAAGGAGATTCACAAAAATTAGCTAAAACATTCAAATTTGGTTCCTTGATCAAGAAAAAAAAGCAGAAAAGGTGAAAAATTTACATCCTAAAACCATTATGGTTGCTAGTGGGAACCTTAAAAATAAGAAATTTAGTCCTTTTTCAGTTAGTAGAGGTTTTTAAAGCCAGTGTTCCATAAATCACCCAAGATTTTAATTTTTTTTTTTACTGTATTAGAACTATAGTTTGGACATGCTCAGTTTTCTTAGAACTAAAACTTAGAACTTAGTGCAAATATTACAAAAGACATCTTATATTAACTGAAATTAGCAACTTAACTGGCCATGTAAAAAACAGATTGTGATCACTTTAATGACAAACAGTAAAACTGCTCTTCTTATATAGCCATTATACAGGCAGGAGAAATATTTTTCTTTCTGAGGATACAAAGTATCTCTATAAATATGATGTTCATTCCTCTAGCTTTGTTTCAAAGTCTTTAAAAGTTTAATAGTCAGTATCTGTAACAATGTGATTTACAGGAAATATTAGTCTCATGTACACAAACTAATGCATGCAGATGCCACAGCCAGCTGCTGAAAAAGTGCAGAAGAGATCTATAAAAATGCCATCCCTAAAAATCTCTTTAGAAACATCTATCACTTTAACAAACAAGTGCATGTAAAGTAATAAATTTAATTCACTTTCTTCTGATTCAAAACAACCTCTGTGATTGCTTAAAAACAAATTTCTGGGTATGTTATTCTGGTTTTCCAACCATACCCTATAATGGAATTTTCATTTTTAAGCCTTGGCTTCATCAAAAGAGTGGACAGAAACCCCAGATTTCATTTCAGTCACTCCAAAAATGAACCTGTCAATGGAACAATGTAAAGGAAAAAAGTCTGAAAAGCAGAATTCTTCATATTGGTCAATCTCAAATTCTTCAGGAAGGAAGAATAAGGATCCTACTGTACATTAAGAAAATCTAAATACAGTGTTATTCTACATTAGGGAAATTACAAATCACTTAGTTCCTTTCTGTAAAAATAGCCCCACTTCTGGAGACTCAGGTCTGGAGCACAGGTACCATTGCTCAAGCGACACAAAGTAATAGGGGAAGATTAAGGCTGCAAGAGGCCTTATCAGAAAAGCTAAATCCAACTTTACAATTTAAGGTAACTTTTACTAACACAAGCAAGGGTTATTTCCACATAAATCTTAAGCCTTTAGAAGCATGAGATAACCAAAACGGAGAAACCAAATTTCTGATGCATTCTTATGATTATAAATATCAAAGTAACAAAGTAGTGAAATGGAACAGATGTTAAAATACATCTTAAATACACCTTTCAACACTTTTTAGATAATCTACCATTTACAATGCACTTAAGGGTAGATTTAGTCTGCATTGCTTAAAATTGACACTGTCTGCAACCCCTAGTGTGCTATGGAAAAAGCCCTACACCAAATTAAAAATATAGCTACAAAAATATCAAGAATGGTTTAACAAGACAGGTTTTCTGTCCTTCATGATTATGATCAAATTGGTTTTACATAAGCAGAAAGAACTTTCTTGTAAGGGCCTTTAAGAGTCATGAACTACACTAACTAGGAATAGCAGATTACAATAGATACAAGCATGTTCCACCCTTGCAGACTGAAACAACAACCTTGTGAACCGGAATGGACTAGGATGAACATGGGCAAGAATATGCCATGAACTTTTCATTTAAAGATTCGCAAAAAGCTTGTTTCCATCATACCACAAACTTTTTTCCATTTGGTGTTGCAAGCTTTCCTGGAAGTTGCTTTTCAGTAAGCCAGAAGGAGTCAAGCCAACCGCTCAGATACACACCATACTTAGATGTCTTAGCAGTTCTGTAAACATTTAGAGAATGCCAGTTATTGCCCTTAAGATTGCTATTCAATTGTTCCTCTGAACCAGAAATAAGCATTATAGCATAACTATATTTTTGGCACCTACAAATCTATGTAGCTGTCATCATCCTGAATGTCAGCCTGACTCCATATAAACAGCTAACATTGTCTAGACTACATATATTCATCACCAAAATCTGGCAGTAGTTGTGTCACTTGAAAGGTGAAGCAGCTAGTTTGACACTCCATGTTGTTCAAAGACATGCAGAAAACAACCAAGGATCACATAGTTACATTCAAAACTACTTAAACTGCATTGACAGTTCTAGTGAGGCACTGACTGATTAACATGTCTCAAAATCCTTGTAGAGGCGTATGTATGAACATCACAGATGTAAATGTGTCACCATGTATATTCAGTTTTCAATCATTTCTATCTCTTGGTAGAATTAAACTGGAAGGAAGCCTTAAACTTAATTATACCAATGGTCAGAATAAAGATTTGGACAAAAATACATCCACAGGTAGCACACTCAATTTAAAATACACTGTCTCAATCTGTTGTGTACAAAACATACCTACCTCCTCACACGAGATACAGTAAAATACCACCTCAGCTTTAAGGTAGAAGAAATCAGCATGTGGAGGTTGTGATGTCCTAGACCAAGGGTGTCAACCTTATTTTCACTGGGGGTCACATCAGACTCGCGATTGCCTTCAAAGGGCCAAACACATTTGAGGGTGATGAGGCCTCCGGTGAAAATGAGTTTGACACCTCTGGCCTAGACTAACAGCAGAAGGCATTATTGGTGAAGCTACTCACAAAGACATGTTGAGCCACACAGCACATGTTACTCTCCTAGTTTCCTAAATTTCATCATCCTCCTTTCAAAATAGTATAAGATAAATTTGCACCAGATTCTCAAGAATCTCTATAAAAGGTTCTAAAAAAGGCACTGGGATTGGCTACTATTCACTGAGCATCCAGACATCATCTGCTTGAACACTGCTGTGATTTTTTTCTTTCAAGTCCTTCAACTCCAGCAGGGAGTTCACTGAGGCACTTTATAATAGACATTGTCTACCCAGCAAAACCTGTTTGAAAATGATGGACAGCTTGCTTCCTGTCTTAGTGACTGAGAAACTGACATCCCTGAAAAAAACCCCAATCAATTACTAGAACATCAGCATCAACAGTTACTTAGACACTCAAGCCATGGATATGGAAGCACTCGGAACAAAGTTGTAAGTTTAAGAAATGTATGCAGAAGAGCACATTTTGAAGGGCAGAAGAAAGCAAAACAGTCAGAAAATGCTGAGAACAATTAAGTCTACATAAACAGATGTTCAGGCCCTGGGAGGAACGGCACCCAAAGTTTCACTAAAACACTGCAGTAAGATCACAAGAGACAAATTCACAGGATGTAGCTGATAGGCAAAAAGAATTGCTAACACAGGAAATCAGAACTGCTTTTAAGATAGGTGATAGTCTCCTGAAGAGAGCCAAAGCCACAGAGCGATTTCATCAAGGGAGTATCCCAGAGCAAAAGGCTAAGCTCAGGTGCTGAGGTATCAAGAAGATACGGTCAACCCTATTATACCTTAACCCTCAAAACCTAAAATGTTTCAAGACCAGATTTCTAGAAAATGTTTTGAATGACTAAAGATTCAGACAGATATTCAGAAACACTTCAACACCTAACTACCCCTACAGTAACAGATATTAGGCACAGAGGCACTTTCGAAAAGTCAGGCTACGTATTTCCCCAAAACTTATGATCTCAGATAATGTTTGAAAATTCGGCAATGCACAGTTTGGCCTCAGAAGCAAGGAGCAGAGAAGTCACAGCCAAGATTTCCAAACCTCTGGGCTAGAGAACTACTCACAAGGTTCTCCTTCCTGTTGACAGGGATATTAGTTTTCTGGTGCAGGGAAGGAAGGCTCCTGTCCCTCTAAACTACTTTTAAAATCTGCTTTTGTAGCAAACGTTAAGTCATGTCACTAAGAAAAGCCACCACAGCACACAGATATCAACACTGATGGACGGTGGCTGTGGCACAGGTGAGGCCTGAACCTGGGGGCAGCACCAGAGGAGAAGTCATGCTGACGAAGGCCGGCCTCGCAGAGACAATCACCTGCAGCAGCCGCCGCAGCCAGGTTCTACCACCGTCAGTACCAGGCTAGCTCCACGCCCCGCAACCGCAGGGAAGGGAGGGCGGGGAACCAGCTGCAAACAGCGCCTGCCAGACTGATTCGGGACGGGTGGCCAGACTGTAGAGAAGTGGGCGGGGAGCGGCTTCCCCCTTTTACGTCAGCCCGCCAGGGACCCCGCAGCCGTTGGCGGCCCGCGCCTGCCGCCGCCAACCGCCGCGCCTCGCTTCCGCGCCGGCAGCGCGCGCGCGCGCCTGCCGTTCACGGGCCGCCCCACACCACCCCCACACCCCCCTCCCCCCGGGAAAAACGCCCCCACGCGCGCGAGCCTCAGGCAGCGCGACCTCACCCGGATGTGGATTTCACGCCGCTCCCTCCCGTCCGACCCCAGCACCCCGAGAGTCACGTGGTGCCGGTCCCGCACGCGCGCGGAGGGAGACGGCGGTCGCTGATTGGATACCGGCGCCGCTGCCTGAGGCGGTCTGCAATATCGGCCCTAACTGCTGTAACCGCCGGACGGGGCCCAGCGCCGGGGCACGGGGCGTCGCCGACGATGGGTGTCTGGAGGAGTGGGTGGTCATCCTCGGGCGGCTACCCGGCCACCACGGCACTTCATCCTCCTTTACCTGGACAGTAACGGAAACCCGACGCCACTGGAGTCACTGACTGGCGCCCCTCTCAAAGCAGCCCTGGTCCATGGTTGAAGCCTTTGCCTCTTGGCCGTTGTTTCTGAAGTCAAAACGTGGCTTCTCGTCCTGTTTGTGTGGTGACCTTAAGCTCGCTGCATTAAGCTTTGTTGTCAGCAGCAGCAGCATGTTCAGTTGGCACCAGCTGCCACCCTTCTGCGTCATTGCAGAAAATGAATTGAAAACTGACTGGCTAGTGAAGATCACACTACCTCCTGGTCTGGTCAGAAGTTGCTGTAAGGTGCTGAGAGGGCATGCTGTAAACTGGCAAAAACTAAGGCAGAGCATCCCAGTCCTGAATGACATACCATAGTGTGATGAACTGGGGAAACTTACCTGTTTATTTGCACTACTGAACCTATTCTGTTGACAAAAGAGTTTTGATATCTAAGAGAATAGATATTTAAATAACAGTGCATTAAAAGACATTGAATTAAAAGTTTTAGCATAATGGCACTGGAAAAGTACACGGCAGTAATTTTCACACTGCATGAAGAAACAGAAAATATGATAGTTTAGACTATATGTCCCATCACACCTGACTGCAGGATTCCCAAGGGAGGTGGTGACAAATCATGATTTTTTTTTTTTTTAAAGCAAATGCACCTTTGAGTCTTTACAAGTTATGCCATGCATAAGGAAAAAAAAAAAGAAGTGCCTGAATTAAGAGTTGAAAGTATGGTGGACATTTCTGAAACATTTATCCTCAGCAGACAAAAATAGCAATACTAAAAGCTCTTGTTTCCTTCATTAGTTGGTCTTCAACTTCAGTATTACCCCAGCAAAAGACCATTGTGTAGGTCAGTCAGATGGTAGAGTTTGTTCTTCCATGCACAAGGGGAAAAAACTTAAGAAAACCTTTTGAATATTCTATATTAAGAAGCAGATATTCAAGAACTTCTATGAAGTTTTAGTCAGTAGTTATGTAATTGATTTCTATAATACTAAAAGCGAAAATTCACATTCTCAGGACTTCAGGAGTTCAAGCATGCTCTCAGGCCAGGAGTGCCCACTCTTGATTTGTCAATAAACTATAGATTTCACTTTTTTGGCTATCAAGGTATTATTCTCTTTGTACAGACAGATGCAAGTTTCTGTTAGGGATTATTGAAGGCAGCAATCCTTAAGCATGTTGTGTTTATAATGAATGTATTCTGTTTTGCCTCTCTGCAACATGTTTGTTTTCTTTTTTAGAGTATGCCATACTGTTTTTGCAGAACGAATAAGCATATTCTGGGCAAAATGCCAAGAAAAAGTAGCTCTCACCAAACTAAATTAGGCAGTTACATTTTCAATGTTTTTTTTTAAACACAGCTGTATCTTCTGGGTTATGAGAATTACTATATGATATACTTTATACTTTTCTTCTTATGTAAGGGAAAATGTCCATTCAAAATGCAGACTTGTCTAATTAGGTCATTTTCTCCATTTTGTAAATCAGTAAAAGTAAATGCATTGCATATGATAGTTTTATTTTTTTAAAATTTTCCCCAAGTTTAATGGTTTATATTAAGCATTATCAGATGTCTGTTACATTTTTCTTTGTCAGGATTTGGTAGAAGATAAAAAAATGAAATAACTTTTGATTTTCCACTAAAATGATTTCATTAATATTGTTATCTCAATACTTTTCAACACTATTTTAATGATAGGTAATATGTATCAATGAAAGATGACATCTAGTTACTAAAATTTTCCTGCACTAAGAAAATGGCACCACTAAAGGCATTCTGTTAGTAACTGAAGAATACCGATACAAATTATTCTGTGATTTTGTTAAGTAGTTACACAGAAATATTACAGTATCTTACAGAGTTCCTTGAAGCCTACAATCTAAATAGTCACTAATATTCTAAGACTTTTTTAGCATCTGTGAAAACTGGGTATGCAACTTCTATGTACCTGTATAGTAAACTAGTACTGGTCTAGAAAACAAACTCATAGACTATTTAATGGATGTTTCCTTAATCTAAAGTGCACAAAAATTTCTTGAAACAGTATGCAAAACTATCTTCTATCCTTAATTCATGTATCAGCATCACAAGAGAGGAAAGTGTCCCTAGTATACTAAAACAGTTCCAAAAATAAATCAAATATTAACGTTTTTCATGCACAATAGTGTTTAGCTTGTCCAAAATCAATTTCAGCATCCATTCTGTACAAATTAGATTTTTGTAACACAGGCCTCTATCTCTGGTTGTTTATTTTTTTCCTTTAAGTCTATAATTTTCTTCATATCTGTATTTTATAATTTCCTTGGGGTTCTGATGTGGTTTTGTTTTGATAAATATTTTCCCCGCTGAGTTGCCACACTGTAGCCCTTGAAATACGCTGCTATTGGTGGATCTACTTCAACTTTTACTTCACCTGACCTGTCTCAAGGCACTCATCAGTTAATTTTTAAAATCTCTCTAGATAAAGACCCTTATATTTTAGGATTATTCCCTATTGTAATGCACCCCAAAGAAACAGAACAGAAAATTACTTACTGGCTAACACTTCAGTTCGTTGAATACCCTGACTTGGTATAAGTTGTTGGCATTCTTCCAAACTAGTAGTGATTCTTGACAGCAACCATATTTTGGGAAACTAAAGGATGACGAAACAAAAGGAAACAAGAAAATCCATTTGTCTCGCTCTCAAGACTCATTCCCTGAAACCTGAAATGGACAATCTAATCCATGTAAATCCAGCAAGTAAAGAAAAAGCAAGAGGAGGAAACACATTGCAAGCTATACCCTAGTTACATTTTTTAGAGGAATCGGGAAGTAGAAGCTGCATAGGAGCCTTACATTTTGATTTCAGCTTGAATGTAGCATTAGCAAAATGTTGATTGTTGATGTTTTGTAGCTGTACTCATCTTTAAACTATGTTTCTCTCCAGAGTTTTATGAAATATGAAAAAAGACCTTTCATAACACTTAGATTACCAAAGACAGAAAGTCCAGTATAATTGCCCCCAAAATAGTTTGAGCCAATTTAAGACCAAAAACTTCTAAATTTGGGCTGAATGTTATTGTTATGTCTCCTAGAGAGCAAAGTTTATAGAGATTCCTGTCAGTTCTGGAACTTTTTCTTTTTTAATTGATTCAGCCTTACATGGTAACATTAGGTGGTTATAAATAAGTGGGTAATACCACCCTTCAGTATAGCAGTTTGTGTGGTATGAAGCCAGTCATATTTGTGGGTCTTCCAAATCAAACAATGTTTGTAATGTTGTTGGACTGGATGCTTTTTAAAAACTTTGTAGAGAAATAAGAAAAACTCTGTTGAGCAAGCATGATTTATGAAGTAGACATGGATTGATTTGCCAGTTTTGAATGCCATCGTTAACCTAAAGAGCTGACTTCCTTATGGAGGAAAATTGGTGATATAACTGAAAACAAAATGAAGTATTCACTTTCCTTATTCTGAAACCGTTTGAGACAATGGGATGTAGGACAGTGTCCTGGTTTTGTTAAAAACAAGTTTCTCTTTTAGTGAGTTTTCCTTTCAACTAAAGTCTTCTTAGTAACTGCACTTTTCTAAAGTAGGATACATGGTTTGGTAGACATAGCCATGGAATGCAAGGTCATTGGTAAGGATGCACATCCCGCGAGAGGGGCAAGCAGAAGGTGAGTAAAACTGACCAAATATTCCATCCCATTCACGTGATACATCGTATAAAAGTGTGAGATCATGAGGATCTCTTTCCTTTTCCATATGGCCGACATTAGGAGAGGACCTTGCAAGTCGTCCCTGCGAACTGAGGCCTAGTGACAGACTGAATCCACTTCCGGTTGGCTGTAGAGTCTAGTCCAGGACTTCTGGGTACAGACTCTGCTGCTGCTAGAGCAGCGCTGATCTTTGCCTGGACTTTCAAGATTGGTTTTGTGTATTTTGTGTTATTTTCTCTATTTTATTAGTAGCATTAGTAAAACATTTTTATTTTTTTCCAACTCTCTCTCTCTGTCTTTGCCTTCCAATCACCTGGGGCGGAGGGGAGGGGGCTAAAGGGGGAAAAGAATGGGGAGAGGGGGTTAACAAAACATCTGCCACCGTTTATTGTCACCCTGCAATCAAACCAAAACAGACAGTCAGCTTTTTATATGAGAGATTACCTCTATAATACCTCTTTAAATACCATTCAACATTTTCAAATACAGTCAAGGTTTATAGAATCTAAAGGCTTTATGACCTGTTGTTTGGTGATCAGTGGGAAAGAATGGACCAAATGCAGCTTGTTAGCAAACTATCATTTCCATGATAAAAACCAACATACTTTCTCAATCTTGGGGTAAACATTAGGAGTAAGATCCAAACTATTAAACAGTTTGAATGGGCAGGATAAGAAAATACTCTGTCAAGCCTGAAACTAGCCATCATGTGTAGAATATCTTGGTCTGTTTCATTAACTTAAATCTCTGATTTCTCCCGTATTGAGGTCCCTGATCCCATCAGCACCTTGTTCAGTCCTCCTGGTATTACCACAATTGGCAATAAAGCAAAAAGTGTATTTGTTGCTAGACCGCAATCCGCCTGCTTAAAAAAATTTTGCCACCCTTTTCTACCCACTAAAATAAAACCACAGTCAAAATATACTATACTTGTTTGCCTTTTAAGGTTTTATAGGAAAAAATCATGTTATAAAAATGATTACAATTTCCTTTTAAGAAAATTTACTAAAAAGTAGGCATTTAAAACTCCTGCTGTTAAATGGAAGTCTACAATAGAATACCCTTTTTTCCCAAACTATTGTAATGTATTTCTTCTTTTGGATGAAAGTAACAGAACCCAGAGGCCAAGCTCTAAAGTATTTTTTCCCATTTATAGAATATATCTATTGGCAGTCATAGACAGAAATGTAAAGTTTTCTCCAGGTTTATTAAGTAGACATTCTGATACAGTATTCCACCGTATCTGCCGTCTCAAGTCATGCAATCCTGTGCGTGCACTGAATTAGTGGTATCCACTTTACTAACCTTTTCTAATTGTTGTTTAAATACACGCTGTACTAGGCGACATGGTGTTTTTCTGGTTTGGGTGTTTTTGTTTTAAATATTTAGTCCTTCTGTTTTTTAGATCCAACGGAAGTACTTTTGAATTTGCAACCAGTAATCTATTTTTCAGCTACCTTTTTCCAAGTTTAATTGATTTGTATGTTAAGAGCATTTATATAAGCAGCAATGCTACACTGGAGACTTCTTCCTGAATTCCTGTTAAAAAGTTTAAGACATATTTTTGATTCACAAGAGCAACTCTTTTTAAATCAGTTTTTGCATACGTCTGCAAGAGCAATATATGAACAGTGCTTTTACTTCAAGTGGTATTTTCCTACAGTTTATTAGTTTACCTAGTTTAATGTTAAAATAAATAAATATTTGCATTCGTAGAAATTCTAGAGAAAACAATATTGCACGAAGAAATCACCTAGTTAATCATGGAAAACTGCACATGTGCTGGGAGTTTGGTTAAGCTGTGAGGGAAATGTCCAAGTAGTCCTTTTTAAAGCCATTAAAGGCATACTTGCTGCATTTTAAATAAGAGAAACCTCATCAACAAGAACTAGGGCTGTATTCTTCAGCTGGTAGCTAGTGTACACACATTTTGTGGGGATTTGAAAGAGTGGACAAACAAGGTCCATAAAATCTCTCAACACCAAGTTCAAGAACTCTGAACTTCACCCAAATCAAATAGATTCTGAGGTCAAAAGTATTGCCATCTGAAAATAATTCTATTTTTCCATTTGGCTTTCTTAGAACTTCAGTATTCAAGACTTCTATGGATCATTCTGAAACATAATTTTATTTCTAGCATAATCAGTACCTTCTCCGCAATGTTGACAAAGTACATAAAGCTAAGCATATGTTGTCAGTTAACCACAGCAGGAGATAAATTCAATGGGACAATAGTTTTCCTAAAGCTTTTGGACCTCTTCCGAAGTTTTTAGTGTGTTGCTGGTTTTCCGTATTTATTTTAATTTTTAATAAATACATGAAAAGCAAAGGCTTTGCAGCAGTACTAGATTTATGCCGTCAACATGATTTTGTGGATACTACCTCAAGCAATGAGACTGCAGTTAAATCATACCACTTCACTTACTTTTAGTACCTCTACTCAGAATACCAGCATTTGAAACATAGAGCTTTATCATAAGGATTTTTTCATTTATTTATATTTTGCTAAAGTTACTGTGAAAATTTATGATGATAAATTGGCTGTATTAATAGCAATGACTTGATACAGACGTTAAGTAATCTAGGAAGTAATGCAGTCAGTCCTGAACTTCCCTTATGCAGGAACTGACACTCTAAGCTATGGAAAGCCAAGGCTGACAGTGTAAACAAATGTGTCCTATGAGGCATCTGGGAAACTTCGTTTTGCTTACAGTTTTACCATAGGTTTAAATTCTAGCCTTAGGGCTGAAGAATATGCAAATATACAGCCTTCAGAATCATTCACGTAACATGGGTCAAGTATTGCTTTAAAATACCAAGCACTTTCTTAAATGACGCACAATAACCTGTATCTAACCTATAATAATTCTTGACCTTAGACTCTTAGGCAAGACTTGATATCTCACTGCCCCGTACCCCAAACCATAGAAATGGTTTGCAAAATTCTGATCAATTGAATCTCAGAGATCTCAGGCGGATGGTCAAACAACTGAAATCCTAGGCATAGAATTTTTCAGAGGACTTGTGTGAGCAACTGGCCCAGTTACTGAGTCAGGGGCTTCGCTGGAAAGCTACAAGTGAGCAAAAACACGATTCTGTAAACAAGGTCATCATCTGAGCACCAAAGAAGGACAGATACTGTTGTTTGGAACAGCTACTTGGAATTGTGTGTCCTGTAGTGCAGAGCATGAGTCCAATATAGTAGTTGAACCAGATGCAGTATCACATTAGTCAATCCTGGAATCCTCTCTTACCCAGATTTGCCAGAACCAGGTACTACGTCAGACTGGTCAGCATATTAGCATATCATTCCTTATGAGTAATTTGATATCCACTGTTAAAAATAGCTTACAGTAAGACCTAATTGTATTGCAGATGAACTCCAGAAATTATTCTAAGAAAGTTCCTTACCATCTCGCATAAAATTCTTCAGACAAGCCTCTTCACAATCCTGGAGCTATTTATAATCGACTATGACTTTGTAATGTTTGAGACAGATGCAGGCAAACAGCCAGAAAATTCCTCAATTAATTCCTTTTGTAAAAAGCGTGCATCCTTTTCTGAGTCCTGGACTTTGTCAGCAATGGTGGCTGCACCCATTATTGTTGGACAGCTATTACAGAGAGAATGGCATTCTTTCCACCAGCAGTCAGAGGGGACTGACCATTCCTTTATTGAGCAGTAATCCAACAGTGTCAGACAATTGCACCACACGGGAGCCCTGGAGGAATTTCAGTCTGGCTTGAGGTATCCATGTCTAGATATAGTCAAAGATTGAGTCTGAAATTGCAATACTAAAAGAAACACAGGTTTCTGTTCCACTCTTGGTTCCTGAATGAAGACGTATTTTTTCCGTTTCTTCACACTAAAGGTAAGGGACAATCATCTGTCACTGGAATTAGAAACAATCAATCATTTTTGCTGGTTGGCCACTTGCAAAATACAGTAAGGATTCATTCATATCAGAGTTCAAAATAATTTATTTAAAAATGCAGATAGCTGAAATGTAGCAATGGACAATTACATTTCCCTTTCAGTCCTAGATAAATTAATCTCTATTTTATTACTTAAAGCGGCTTTAATTGACATGGTTTAACCAAGAACTTACATAATCCATGTAGCTGTGTTTCATTATGGACGGAAAAAATTCTGGAATTGACACCTGAAATGATAATTATTTTTTATATTACCGTCTAATACAGAAAAATCATTACACACACATAGAAAATATTTTGTATATTTTGCATCTACTCATTGTGGAAATACAGGCCAAGCCCTTCTTTGGGATACCATTGTAGTAATAATCATCAAACAAATAGGTAATCACTATCCAAATCCTAATTATTTATCCATCTACTGGAACTTATTTCTCCATTAGAAGCATTCCCAAGGAATTCAAGTGTGATGCAAAAATTTAATTACAAAACATAGAATGATAGTTCGACTAGATATTTTTTATTGATAATAGATAATGGGTCAAATGTTTGCTAATGTGAAAGTGTAGCAAAAAAAATGCCTGGCAAGCAAAGGAATACAAGTAATACAAGTAATACAAGTAATACAGTTTTGACCTTCATAAAATACATTATCACCTTGAGGAAATTATTACAAGAAGAAACGCCTTAATTTTCTTTTTTCTTTAAAAAAAACAGTCAACTTGGCAAACCTGAGAAGTTGATGAGGAAGTTATAAGTGCTCCCATCTCTTGCTGCTTTCAGTGTAACAACCGTCTGTTAAACACATTAAGATCTGGTACTATCCTGTTTTTTTAATTTTCCCGTTTTTATAATTTTCTTATATTGATTTGCCGTTTTTCGCTCAAATCATAGGACAATATCACAGATTGACTGGGATTGGAAGGGCAGGGACACCTTCCACTAGAGCAGGTTGCTCAGAGCCCCATCCAGCCTAGCCTTGAACACCTCCAGAGATGGGGCACCTACCATCTGTCTGGGCAACCTGTTCCAGTGTCTCATCACCCTCACTGTAAAGAATTTCTTCCTTACATCTAATCTAAATCTACCCTCTTTCATTTTAAAGCCATTACGCCTTGTCCTATCAATACATGCTCTTGTCAAAAGTCCCTCTCCAGTTTTCTTGTAGGCCTCCTTTAGGTACTGAAACATTTTTATAAGGTCTTCCCAGAGCCGCCTTTTCTCCAGGCTGAATAATTCCAACTCTTTCAGCCTTTGCTGATAGAGGACATATCCCAGCTCTCTAATCATTTTCATGGCCCTCCTTTGGACTCACTTGAGCAGGTCCATGTACTTCTTGTGATGGGGTCTCCATAGCTGAATGCAGTACTCCAGGTGGGGTCTCAGGAGAGTGGAGTAGAGGGGAAGAATCGCCTCCCTTCGTGTGCTGGTCATGCTTCTTTTAATGCAGCTATCAAACTGTTGCCATTCCAAAAAAAAAAACCATGTTCGCCATCTATGTAGCAAATATTTTCATTACAAAGCCAAGATAAAATGTTTGGTACTTTATAAACGAAGGCTGATGCATCTTCTCCTCAAAAAATGCCAATATAACATTAGAAATAAACCTCTACTTATAATCCGCCAGTGGTACTTTAAATGCTTGGTATTTCTTTCTACAAAAACAAGCAATCAAAGAAATGAACTGTTGGCTTTCTGGTGAGATGTTTCTGTTGGCAAAATTTGATGGCCACTACTGTTGGTGGTTTTAATTAACTAACATTTTAGTTCATTAATAAGCAAAGGAACATTCACACTGCAAATGCATTCACAGCAAAAGAAAGTTATGTCCCAATATTTTGTATTATCACATCTATTAAAATGCCAGTATTGATTGCATTGAATTACTTCAGGCAATGAAGGAACTTATGAGAATGTACTGAATGCGTGGTATGGCTGAAATGTTACAGACTCTGAGAGTTAATTTGCAAGATGTTTGTAAAACAGCTTATGCATATATATAAAATTGCATTTCTCAGTTACACAAACTACTATTAAACCTTTAAGACAGTGGAAACATCTGTCTTTTGAAAATATTAATTAAGAAATATGTCCATATGTTGAAAAAATCAGATGAATATTCGCAAAATTACTCAGGAGTATTTTGACCTTAATCCATTTATCCACCTTTTAGTATACTATGTACATTAAAAATAACATTATTTATTAGCATATCATAATGGAATACCACAACAGTATATTATTTGCATGAGTGAAAAAAGCAAAAACATAATTCCAAAACTGAAGATTTTATGATTTATTGTGAGTTACTACATCTGAGGGAAAGTCATTTGGTTTATATTAGTATTTAAATAATTTAGACAAACACATACATTTCATAAATGTGGAGAAATTAGGCCTATATTGACTTTCTTTTCCAGATTGCGTATTTGTTTAGAAATACAACTTCTATTTGATAGAAGAGTAAACTCACATTAATACTCAATGTGAATAATGTAAAGATTTTGAAAAGCTAGTTTATATACTACAAGTATCTTTTTAAGATACTCGTTTTTGAAAAAAAAAACACAAATAACAAAAGAAAAAAGGACTTAGAGGACTGTATTCATGAAAGTAAATTTACATAGTCTCAATACAACATTAGAGATTATTACAGCAGAGATTAAAAGGAAACTATTTTTCAGTTTTTTCATTTTGTGTATTTTATGAACTTTTTAGAATTCCATACTTAGTTTTATTATCCGCACTGATTAGTCTTGCTGTATGCCTGGCTCTTTTACACAACAGCCAGCAAAGAAATAGACAACAAAACTAATAGCCTTCTTACAGTAATTCCACATCACCAAATATTCTTTTTTCCTCCCATGAGTACTGTAGAGTGTCCTTCCTACCCAAGAAAAGACAGGTGAGAGTAGAGGAAGTAGCAGGATAGGATCCAGGAGTCTGCTGCACAAGTAACAGAAAGGAAGGCAAGTGGAACTTTATGCAGGGATGTCACTCATTTTCTGAAACAGCAAAGTTGATTGCCCCCAAAATTCAAGCAGTCTCCTTTACACTACACAACAGCAGTAATCTGAGGACAAATTGCGTGCTGTGCCTTTTCCCTGCCACATCTCATATGTAAATGCAATAGTGACTCTTCAAATTTCCATTTCCTTTGGGTTTCATATTTCTCTCAGTTTCTTTTATTGTTCTCTCAGGATCCTTACTCTTTTCTATTTTTTTATATTGCTGTCATTTAAAATTTTTCATCTTCATAACCAGATATTTCCATAGGGAGTGTGCTTTGGTATTGGCAGATTACCTATACTTTAAAATAATGTAAGTGCATGAGGCACATGGGGACATCCTCAAGACCTCTAGAATGTTGGAGTGGATAAGAACCTCAGAAGAACTTTCCCAGTGTCACCTATGTATTGGCTAAACAGCTTCTGCATCTCATACAAAACCATGTCTAAGGCTGCCCAGTGTTAGTCAAATTGCTTCAAGGGAATCAGTGCTGCTTACTATAGTGCAAGTTTGTGCGATACAGACTTACAGAATATTAATGACCCTTCTGTTGACAATAGTTCTCTCAACATTTGAGGATTATATATTAAGTGACTGAAAAAAGGGAAGCATTTTAAGAATGGTAGAAAGGAGGACCCTGGGAGCTAACAACCTGTTAGCCTCATCTCTGTGTCTGGGAAGATCATGGAATAGATCTTCCTAGAAGCTATGCTAAGGCACATGGAGGACAGGGAGGTGATTTGAGACAGCCAGCACAGCTTCACCAAGGGCAAGTCCTGCCTGACGAACCTAGTGGCCTTTTATGATGGAATAACTACATCGGTGGACAAGGGAAGACCTACAGATGTCAGATATCTAGGCTTCTGTAAGGCCTTTGACACGGTCCCCCACAACATCCTTCTAAATTGGAGACATATGGAAGTGATAGGTGCACTGTTCAATGGATAAAGAATTGGTTGGATGGTAGCATTCAGAGTCTAGTGGTCATTGGCTCAGTGTCTGGATGGAAATCACTGATGAGTGATGTCCCTCAGGGGTCTATACTGGGATTTTTAATATCTTCATCAATGATATAGACAGTGGGATTGAGTGGACCCTCAGCAAATTTGCAGATGACACCAAACTGAGTAGTGTAATTGACACACCTCTAGATGCCATCCAGAGGGACCTAGACAAGCTCAAGAAGTGGGCTTTAGTGAACCTCATGAGGTTCAACAAGGCCAAGTGCAAGGTTCTGCACCTGGGTCTGGGCAACCTCTGGTATCAATACAGGCTGGGGCATGAAGGGATTGAGAACAGTCCTGCTGAAAAGGACCTGAGGGTATTGGTGGATAAAAAACTGGACACGAGCCAGCAATATGCACTTGTAGCCCAGAAAGCCAACCATATCCTGGGCTGCATCAAAAGAAGCATGACCAGCAGGTTGAGAGAAGCAATTCTGTGATGCTACTCTATTCTGGTCAGACCTCACCTGTAATACTGCCTTCAGCTCTGGGTTCCTCAATACAAGAAAGACGTGGACCTGTTGGAAAGGAGGCCACAAAAATCATCAGAGGGCTGGAACAGCTCTGCTGTGAGGACAGGCTGAAAGAGTTGTGGTTGTTCAGCCTGGAGAAGAGAAGGATCTGGGGAGACATTATTGTGACCTTTCATTACTTAAATGAGACCTATAAGAAAGATGGAGACAGGCTTTTTAGTTGGGTCTGTAGTGATATGACAAGGGGTAATGATTTTTAACTAAACAAGGGCAGATTCAGACTAGATGTAGGGAACAAATTTTTTACAATGATGGTGATGAGGCACTGGCCCAGGTTGCCCAGAGAGGTGGTAGATGCCTCATCCCTGGAAATATTCAAGGTAAGGCTGGACAGGGCTCTGAGCAACCTGATCTAGTTGAAGATGTCCTTGTACATTGCAGGGGTTGGGCTACATGACCTTTAAATATCCCTTCCAAACCAAACCATGCTATGATTCTATGCTTCTAATTACTCACACTGTTGATGTCTTGTGCAAAAGACAACTTGTCATGGTACTTAGGGTCACTAGCTTCTTATTTACATCACCAATATCCAGAATATTTTTCTTGCCACTTCTCCAATTTGAATGTAATTTTAGGGTTGTATTGTTACAGAGATAGATCCTTTGCTAGGGACAAAATTCATTGGGGTCTTCCATACCAAGATCTGAGATCCTACTCATATTTTTCAAGCCTTAACAAGTCTCATGGAATGCATTTCAAGCTACAGGTTTTACTTCCAGCACCTGGTCAAGATCATAAGATTTCCATTCCCTCAAGGTTCTGAGAAGGATCCTGTAGGTGTGTCTATATTAGCATTTTAATTTAGGTCAGGACTGTGCTTTTGAAGTGAATCTCTCAATTGTCCCCACTTACAGTACTTCAAGTCACATCATGGAATATTCTTGGAACACACAAAATTAATTAATTTTGAATGAAATTAAAGTGGAAGATACCTGCAAGCAGTGCATCTAATATCCTCAGCTATTAATAATTGATGTATAAAACAAGATAGAGCTAGTCATAGAACCATATAATCAAATAATTATTTAGGTTGGAAAAGACCATTAATATCGTGGAGTCCAATCATTAACACTGCCAAGCCCACCACTAAACCGTGTCTCTAAGTACCACATCTACAGATCTTTTAAATACCGCCAGGGAGGGTGACTCAACCACTTCCCTGGGCAGCCTGTTCCAATGCTTGACAACATTTTTGGTGAAGAAATTTGTCCTAACATCCAATCTAAACCTCTTCTGGCACAACTTGAGGCCATTTCCTCTCATCCCATCACTTGTTACTTGGGAGAAGAGATGATAATCACCTAATTACAACCTCCTTTCAGGTAGTTGTAGAGAGTGATAAGATCTTGCCTGAGCCTCCTTTCCTCCAGACTAAACAACCCCAGTTCCCTCAGCCACTCCTCATAAGACCTGTTCTCTAGACCCTTCACCTGCTTTGTTGCGCTTCTTTGGATGCTCTCCAGCACAAAGTAAACACCCTAGTAGTAGTTGTCTGAAAAAATGTCACAGTTTTGCACCTCTTGCCTCTACTCTTAACCAAGAGTCTCATAGAAGCAATTGTGCTGAAAAGGACCTGAAAGTCCTGAAGACAGTAAATTCAACATAAGCTGACAGTAGGCTCTTGTGGGAAAAAAAAGTCCAACCACATACTGGGCTGTATTTGTAAAAGTGTATTTGCAAAAGTAGATTGAGGGCAACTTTCACACAAGTCTGATTTTATTGGAATTAATAGAATCACTGAAAAGTTTCATATAATAGTGACCTCAGACCATGAAAAGACTACACTGCCATTGCTGATATTCAGTAGTTACTATTCTGTTATGTAGATTATGAGCTAAGTATTAGGCCAACCCTGAAGTTTCCTTCTTAATTACAGAATGGCTCCACAGCTTTCTTTGCAGCTGTGGAGGTAAGATTTCTTGCTTTAATGCCCCTGAGCAAGTAATACAGCATAGTAGTTTTGTGGCCTATAGCTGAGATGGAAACAGGACTTGAGTCTTCAGTACAGCAGAATCAGATCTTGTAACACATAATCATCTCAAATATTTCATTACTATCAAATGTCTGTGTATTGCTAAAGGAAGGGGATTTCTACTCATTTGTTAAAGAAGGAATGAATGACTCTATTGTTAATTAGAATCAGATTGCAAGAAGTGTTTGCATCTGTATGAAGAAACTTCAAATTGAAAAGTTACTGTTCAGTCTTGCCCACAGTTGTGTGCAAATACTTTCTAAAATCAGCAAGTGTTGGCTAGCATTGCAGCAGATAAATGACACACACACACACACACATGGGGCGAGATTGACCCCACGGGCTGTAAGACTTGCCACCACCTAACTTTTCACGTTCCCTAGACATGGTGTGGATAAACCTAATTCACACTAATAAGCATGCCTGTACATTTTAATATTCTTGTAACATTATTATAAATGTTCTTCTACATAGCTTAGACACAAAAAAACCTAAATGTGACTTCCATTCTCCGTATATTTTCTGTTCGCTCAGGTTTACTTTGTGAGAGATTTTCTTTAATAATGGTATCCTAACTAGAATTATAGAAATTTCATTTTCAGGCACATGTCAAGGTAATTAACAAAAGAATGTAGGATAGGAATTTTCATCAGATAGTTGTTTAAAGTCATGTTTTCCTCCATTCTACCAGTTAGAAGAAAGAGGGCAGCCAGAAATAGACGCATAATGCACAGTAACTCTTGGCTTCGAGTTTGGTGCCATCGTGAGGGTTTTGGCTTTTATGATGGTGGGACATGCTTTTATGAGTATAACGTTTTAGGGTGGGATAGAATCCACCTGTCTGGAAGAGGCAAGGGAATGTTCGGCAGCAGGCTGGTCAACTTGGTGAGGTGGGCTTTAAATTAAAAAGCTCAGGGGGTGGGGTCAAAAGTGGCAATGCTCAAGCCATCACATCCAACTGGGGAATAAGCCAGGCCAACCAGAGCAGTGACAAATATTCCTTAGCTGCCCCCCAAGAAAAGAACCAGAAGGCCAACCACCTCAAGGCTATGTATGGCTATGGTGGACCCTTCTGCTCACCTCATGGGAAACCTGCATGCCCAGTTACTTCTCTGAAATGTCTGTACATCAATGCATGTAGCATGCGGAATAAACAGGAAGAATTAGAGATCTATGTGCATTCGCAGGGCCATGGTCTCATTGCAATTACAGAGACATAGTGGCATAGCTCATGTGACTGGTATGTTGTCATGGAAGGCTATGTACTTTTTTAGGAAAGAAAGGCCAGCAAGGCGAGGTGAAGGAGTTGCACTTATTGTGAAAGAGCAACTCAAATGTATCAAACTCTGCCTAGGGGAGGATGAAGAACGAGTTGAGTCCTTATGAATAGAAAATAAGGGACAGGCTAACAAGGGGGACACTGTTGTGGGTGTTTACTACAGGCCACCTGATCAGGAAGAGGAAGTTGATGAGGCTTTCTATGGACTGCTGAAAGTAGCCTCACATGAGCTGGTCAATCACCCTGACATCATCTGGGAACACAACACAGCTAAGCACACACAGTCCAGGAGGTTCCTACAGATCAATGATGACAACTTCTTGACACAAGAGCCAACAAGGAGAGGTGTGCTGCTTGGACCTAACAAAGCAAGAACTGGTTGGGGATCATAGAATCATAGAATGTCCTGACTTGGAAGGGACCCACAAGGATCGTCAAGTCCACCTCCTGTCCCTGCAAATGACAGCTCCAGATGTGAGGGCTGGGGGCAACTTCAGCTGCAGCAACCATGAGATGGTGGACTTCAGGATCCTGCATGGAGGAAGCAAGGCAATAAGTAGGTTTACAACCATGAACTTCAGTAGGGTGAACTGTGGCCTCTTCAAGGACCTACTGGAAGAATCCCATGGATCAGAGCTCTAGAAGGTAGGGGCATCCAAGAGAGCTGGTTAATATTCAAACATCACTTCCTCCAAGCTAAAGACCAATGCATCCCTATGAGCAAGAAATCAAGTAAAGGGAGTAGAAGGCCAGAATGGATAAGTAAAGAGCTCCTGCCAAAACTCAGGTGGTAGAAGGACGTTATGTGATGTGGAAAAAGGGACAGACCCCCTATGAGGAATATAAAGTGGCTGTTAGAGTATGCAGGGATGCAGGGAGGAAGGCTGAGCTCCACTGCTCATCATAGAATAGGCAAGTGTGTCCCTGTAGAGCTAGTTGAGGTTCTGTATTTACAAGTTTAAATTCTTTATATTCTCCTGTTGCATCCAGATCAGTGTCATATTCCTTCTGTGGCCGTCATTGTATGCTGATTAGAGATGCGTTAGAAGAAAACTTTTTCTTACTCTAATTATTTCCAAAAATGCTATTTTTTTCTTAGTCCAATAAAGTTATCTTTTATATTGTCATTTAAAAACCTGTTTCATGTAAGAGCTATGTAATTATAAAAAGACTCCTCCAGGAAGCAAAAGTCTGTTTCATACCTAACAGATTTTTAGTAGAACACTCAGATTTTGTTGATATTGAATCATGACAGAAGGAATTGTAGAATGATAGAATTTCCTGAGTTGCAAGGGACCCACAAAAATCATTGAGTCTAACTCCTGTCTCTGCATAGGACACCCCCCAAATTCACACCCTGTGTCTGAGGGTTTTGTCCAATCACTTCTTAAATACTGTCAGGCTTGGAGCCATGACTAGAGCCTGTTCTAGTGCTTCACCACCCTCCGAGTGAAGAATGTTTTCCTAATATCCAACCTAAACCTCCCCTATTACATCTCCCTGCCATTCCCTCAAGTTCCATCACTGGTTGTCAGAGAAAAGAAATCAGTGCCTGCCCCTCCTCCTCCCCTTGTGAGGAAGCTGTAGACAGTGATGAAGTCTCCTCTCAGTGTCCTCTTCTTCAGGCTGAACAAACCAAGTGACTTTAGCTACTCCTCATACGGCTTCCACTATAAACCCTTCACCAACTTTGTAGCCCTCTTCTGGACACTCTCCAGTAGCTTAATATCCTTTTTATCCTGTGGCGCCCAGAACTGCACACAGGGCTCCAGGTGAGGCCACACCAGTGCAGAATACAGCAGGACAATCACCTCCCTCACCTGGCTGGTAATGCTGTGCTTGATGCACCCCAGGACACGGTTGGCCCTCTTGACTGTCAGGGCACACTGTTGGCTTATGTTTAACTTCCTGTTGGCTCATGTTTAACTTGCTGTTGACCAGAACCCCTGTATCCCTCTCTGCAGAGCTGTTTGATCTTGTTAACTGGTTTTCCATGATCAACTAGGTGGGTAACCTTGTCATAGAAAGAAATTAAGTTTATTGAGCAAGACTTTCCCATCATGAACCTATGCTGGCTGGGACCAATGACTGCCTTGTGATTCAGATGTTTTTCAATTACTCCCAGCATAATCTTCTCCATTATTTCACCAGGCACAGAAGTGAGACTGACAGGTCTGTAGTTGCCAGGGTCATCCCTGTTGCCCTTCTTGAAGACTGGGACGTTTACCGGCTTCCAGTCAATGATGGCCTTTCCAGAGTCCCAGGAGCATTGAAAAATCACAGACAGAGGTCTTGCTATGACATCAGCCAGCTCTTTAAGTACCCTCAGATGAATTCCATCAGGCTCCATTGACTTATAGGGATATAACTGGAGCAGCAAATCTCACACAAGTTCAGGCTTGATCGGGATTTTATCATTCTCACAGCCATGGTTCTCTAGCCCAGGGCTCTGGGACTCCCAGCACACATCTTCAGTGTTGAAGACCAAGGTGAAGAAAATATTAAATATCTCTGCTTTGTCTATGTCCCTGTTCATGAGGTGACATGATCATCAAGTAAGGGGCCAAGGTTATTTCTGACAGGAAAGGCAGGATGACTTAATTCAGCCATGCCCATTACCTTCTGTAACAACAGAGTTGAAGCACAAATCAGATCTCAGTCATGTTTTCTTCTTCCTTCTCCAGCACAGAGTTTCTCTGCCAGTGAGCAAGCTGGCATATGCTAAGGTTGAGTCTGAACATGCTTTAGCATGTAGATAATAAAGGTGTCACTAGATTTTAATCTTGAGATTGTGCAAACATGACAGTGCAGATGGATCCTGAGGAACTAGGAGAGTTTGTGCTCCAGAACAGAGGCTACTGACAGAAAGCATCCTTTATTGAGGAGATGACTGTCACTCAGAAGTCCACTAACACATTTCACGTCTATTGCTTTTTATAGCAGGTATTGTAAGAAGCC
Source organism: Nesoenas mayeri (assembly GCF_963082525.1). Lineage (NCBI taxonomy): Eukaryota > Metazoa > Chordata > Aves > Columbiformes > Columbidae > Nesoenas > Nesoenas mayeri. Next base: position 69,990,023 of record NC_137541.1, read on the forward strand.
ATGAGAATAATTATGTGGTACTGATAGAATCTATCCAGTTTCAGGTACACAGGACCAAACCCGTTCTTAGTTTTGGGAAGGGATTAGTTCTCAGGGATTCCATTTTATTTAGGGTGGGTTGGCTTTGGCTTTTCTCCAATAAATATCCTGAGGTTTGACTGAAGTTTCTCTTCAGTCAAAATTTACCTTCTTTTAAAAAAGGTATTAATTAAGTGCATTCTTTTGAAACAAATTATAAGACTAATCAACACTGCCAGTTATGATTCCTTGTGAACCAAAGAATGAAATGAGAAAGGAAAACCCTAATGAATCATGTTTAAGTGTAAACAGTGTCTGGTTGTGAAAGACTGTCAGTGGCAATTGTGGCTTCTTGTAAGGGCTTTCAAAAGAGGGGAATTATCAAGTTGTAATAGTCATAACATGGACATTCCCAGATAACTGTTAAAGGCATAAGGCAAGGTTTTTGTACTGAGAAATTGCATATGATTTCAAAAATGGGTAATAATCTTAATCTATTTAAATTGAAGATTCTCCAAATTACTAATCTTTTGTATTGTTGGCACGATTTATCTAAAATTCAACACTTTTTTTTTTTTTTTGGTGGAGTGGAAGGGGGATTATAGAGCTGGGCAGTTGAAAAAGGCCTTTTCCTTTACATGAAAGCAAATACCCTGCCCACAATCCTTCAAAAGATGCTCTTCTTCTAATTAAGAGCTATAAGTAGGTTAAGACATTTGTATGACAGATAAGTGAAGGCTAATGATACTAGAATTGCTGTTTTTCTATAATTAGTCTGTCTTTACAACATGGAACACAGATAACATTAATAATGATTAATTACTGATCAGCTGATTATGCTGCCCCAATCAACCTGAACTATCAGTGGTTTTGCAGCAAATACCATAGTGCTTCCATGATATTCAAATTTTTCCTTTGTGCCTTGACCTTTTCTGCTTAGAATATTACTTCTAATTTTCAGTCATTTACCATATGAGATAAAATCCACATAGAGTTCATACAAGACTCAAACAGACTTTCTGCTGCTTCTGTTTTCATTTTATTTAGGTTTATTTTTCTAAACCACATGTTACCTTATACCTTGCCAATGTAACTCATTTGGAAATAACGTATTAATTCAAACAATGTTTGTTTGGAGGAACTCTCTGATGGCTTTCAGCTGGCTAAACACACTTAGATACCATCCTGTTGGTTCCTAAGACAGGAGTGAAAGGCTGATATGCTTACCAAGTGACAGCTTTGATGCAATATCCTTACAATATGTGTGTACTTACAGTCCTATATTACTAGTGATAGCTTTTTCTCAGGAGTCCTTCAAGTGCCAAAGTTCATGCAGTTCATGTTTATATTAAACTGAAATCTCAACTAAAATATTTGCAGACAAATGCTGCATTCTCAAGCTTTACGGAAGCCATTCAGACAGTCTTTTACATAGATAACAGGATGGGCTAAGTAGACAATTCTATGGCAAATTAGCTCTACTGCTGTTTATTTTGGTAAAATGTAGTTGCTAAAACTATTTTCATGCATTCAAAATGAAACATGACTTGATAACACACCCACTGAAAATATAAAGCAGTTTCAGAAAATGAAACTGCAATTCAGATTTGTGTAAAGAATTTCATAAACTGCCTGATTATTTTGTTTTCCAGAGGAAATGCAAAGCTAAATGTGCCATATGCAAAACCCAATGAAATTCGGTGTGCTTCTAAAATTAATTTGAAAAAAGCCTTTGATACCGTTTCTCGCAGTATTCTCCTGGATAAGATGTCCAGCACACAGGTGGATGAACACACAGTACATTGGGTGAGCAATTGACTGGCGGGCCTGGCTCAAAGGGTTATAGTAGATGAGGTTATGTTGGGCTGGTGACCAGTCACTAGCAGGGTTCTGCAAGGATCCATCTTAGGGCCAGCGCTCTTCAATGTCTTCATAAATGACTTGGAAGCAGGACTTGATGGAATACTTAGTAAGTCCACCGATGACACAAAATTGAGAGGAGCTGTCAACCCTCTCAAGGGCAGAGAGGCCCTGTAGATGGATCTGGACAAATGGGAGAACTGGGCAATCACCAAACACATGAAGTTCAACAAGGGCAAGTGTCAGATTTTACACCTGGGACATGGAAACCCTGGCTGTACATACAGGCTGAGGGACAAGATGCTGGAGGGCAGCTCCACAGAGAGGGATACAGGGGTTCTGGTTAATTGCAAATTAAACATAAGCCAACAGTGTACCCTGGCAGCCAAGAAGGCCAACCGTGTCCTCGGGTGCATCAAGCACAGCATTGCCGCTGGGCAAAGGAAGTGATTGTCCTGCTGTACTCTGCACTGGTGTGGCCTCACCTGGAGCCCTGTGTGCAGTTCTGGGTGCCATAGGATAAAAAAAATATTAAGCTACTGGAGAGTGTCCAGAAGAGGGCTATAAATTTGCAAAGTGTTTGTGGGGGAAGCTGTATAAGAAGCAGCTAAAGTCACTTGGTTTGTTCAGCCTGGAGAAGAGGAGACAGAGACGTCATCGTGGCTACAGCTTCCTCACAAGGCGAGAAGAAGGGGTAGGCACCAATCTCTTCTCTTTGGTGACCGATGACGGAACCCAAGGGAATGTCAGGAAGCTGTGCCAGGGGAGGTTTAGGTTGGACATTAGGAAAATGTTTTTCACCCAGAGGGTGGTGGAGCACTAGAACAGGCTCCCCAGGGAAGTGTCACGGCCCCAAGACCATCAGTGTTCAAGGAGAGAATAGATAACGCCTTCAGACACATGGTGTGAACTGTGGGGTTGTCCTATGCAGTGACAGGCATTGGACTCACTAATCCTTGTGGGTGCCTTCCAACTCAGGACATTCTAAGTCCACATTTTCTTCAAGTTATTTATTCTATGTAAGTACAACTCATTCAGAAAGACTTGGAGCTCTGATCTTTTGAGCTGCAGCTTATAGAATCAAATCAGTAAGTAGTACAAGAAGTATGTGAGGTGAAAAATATGACATACCTCCCTTTCTTGTATAAAAGAATATTAATGTAGAAGAGGTTAATGCAATGAGAAATTTTACTGGATTTGACTGTTTCTCTGTTTGCTTTTAAACTCACATTGATACAAAGCAGTATCTTGTAATACCTATACAAACACTTAAATTTTGAAAGGTTCATTGAAAATCATTTAGGTTCTCTCAAAGTCACTACTCATTTGTTTTTAAGAAAATCATATTAGTTTAGTATTTTTCCTTTGGTGGAACTTATTGGTCAATAGGCAGACATCTTTAGCATTCAATATGTACTCAGTGTTCAGTTGCTTATAAGCACATGAAACCATCTTTGTCAAGAACAAGACACAGCATGGTCTTCAGGACATTTTTGGATTTAATTGTATCTAGTAAGCCATAAAGTTTTCCTCTTCTCCACTTCTAAATGAAATACTTTTTTTTTTTTTCTCATGGCCATAAAAGTAGACAATTTTGATGCATCCTCAAAATTATCTGTAAGAAACCATATTTTAAAAAAAAAATTGTTTGCCTTTCTGAATTCACAGACCCTTACAGACCAAATGGATATTGTCCTTTTTAAAAACACTTCTGAACTTTTCCATATAACATCTTCTACCACAAATATATGAAACTTAGATTCAAAGCTTTTTCCAGAAAAGATTAGCATCCCTGGATGGGGAATTGTGTTCTAACCTTTTAAAGATAGTATAATCTATTGCAATCTGTTTAATATGTTGATTAAAAGTTCCTTCTTTCCTCTATGTAGAAATCAAATCAGTGAAGATATGGGTGGGACTGTTTGTGTTTGTTTTGTTTTAATAATATTCTTATTTATTTAATAATATCACAAACTGGTAAAGGATTAGTCAAAAAAGGTTGAGAGAGCAAGTTAAAATAAACAAAGAACAAAGAGGTGTAAAGTTGTATAATCCAATTTCCTTAAGTTGTTTAAGCAGTGTTATGCCCTTTAGGCCTATTTGGAGTTATACAGCAAGTCCAGAGAGGATTGACCTCTCAACTTTTGGTTTACATTAACCTTTAGTCTAAATTAGTCTAGAGGGAGCCCAAGTTTCATTTAGATGTTCTCTTGATTGACCTTATCTGTATTTATTTAAAGAACACCTCATTGTCCAAGTTATAGGTGTGGCACTTCATTTCCCTGCAACATTTTTCCTTCATGAAATTCTAGAAGCTCAAATTCACTGGATAGAAATGTATGCTCACTAAATCTTCAGCAAAACTGTCACTGGGAACAATATTAGCATAAATTACTATCAGAAGGATAAGAGAACAGGTTTGCAGTGTCCCTTTATCCTGTCAGATAGTATCTCCATTATTTTTTGTACTTTCAATCTTAAAATATCCCTCTTGTGTACAGACTAGGTAGCCATGATACAGTTACCAAAGAAGCCAATTAAATACTTCACAAGCTGAGAAAACCCTATATTTACAGGTAATGAGCAAGTTGTTCTATGACAATGCTGCAATTATTTATCCAGCCTTAATAGATGTGATTGTATGTCCACACAGATTTTACATGCCACTATTTTTCATACCATTTGTAATTTAACACTGCTCTGGTGACTAAAAGTAAACAACTTATTAAGCATGGCACATTTATAAAATCTCCTTCCATTCTGGCTCGTATTTAGTATACATTCACTTTCATCAGCTGTTACAAAATAAATTTTGAAGAGATCTATGTCAACTGGGTAAATTCTATTAAAATTTCCAGCATCTTCTCATTCTAGACCATCTCACTTTAAAACTGTTGCACATTATAATCTTTCTTCAGTTACTGTGGAAGGGAAAATACATGGGTAATTCCATGATACAGTACATGTACTGTGGTAACAATGTGCATTTAGTATTGACGAAATAAAATGATTAGTCATTTCCTGCATATGCGTGACTCCCCTGAAGCTCTCTGGGAACTGCATATATGTAAGGCAAATTTTGATTTTAAATGCCTGTCTCCATGTTTAAAGACAAAAAAATGGCCTTGGAATGAATGACCAGAGTCATTAGAATTGTACTCAGCAATTGTAGCCAATCTTTATTTTGTCGTTAAAAATTGTGAAAGCTTCAGTTTGAACATGATAAATGACAGCTGCAAGTCATACTCTTCAGGACACTGATTTGAGTTGTATCCTCCTTTTTTAGACAAATTAAAACATTGCATATTGGAATCTACATATTTAAGTATATTGCTGCCATCATACGGTAATATATTTGTTTGTCAGAAAGTTATAATGAAAGCAGTTCTACATTTTAAAAGAAGCATTGTTATGTAAGGAAGTATAAAGTTGCACAGTGAAATAGTAATGAGTGTAATAAAATTTCTAATCCTTTTTCACGTTTAGGCTGTAACAGCTCTGCCTGTCTCTGAATATGAAATACACTGTCTCCTGAAGCTAAATGACTAAGATGATGTTCTGTGTGATCCATACAAGACGACAGAAAGATAATGTACTTAAATATTAGTCAGAAAACATACCGTGGGAGAGAAATTAGTGGGAGTTTTGCCTAAGTAAGGAATGAATAAAAACTAGGAAAAGCTGTCAGAACATATCCCAGGTATTTATAAAAGTAATCATGTCAGTGTGTTACATTATGTTAAATCAAATTCAGACTCACTTTCATCTCTAATCATCTACTTCTTGGATCTTCTTGTGCAAAATCCATCAATTTATAAGTTGGCTGTCCTTGACTGAGTTTTAAAAATGACTTAAATTGTCTTTTCAATCTCAGGCCTATATTTGTGCTTGTAGGTAAAAGTCATGTTGAAAGAAGTGCTCTTTCCTTTCTGCTTATTTGTCCCATGGAGATCATAAGCCCAGTCAGTCTGACAAACACACAGTAACAATGTGAATAGTAAGAAAAAAAAAAAATAAAAATAAAAATAAAAAAAAAAAGAAGGATGAGATAGAAAGAGAGAATATACCCATATGGATATACTATTTAAAACCCTTACTCCGATTGAGAAAACTAGTGCTAAAATGACTGCCATTTTTGAACATTTTTGGAAATACTAACCATAAGTATGATGAAAACTGTCAGTATTTAGAGACTTTTTTTTTTTTAATCTTTCAGTAATATAAAATCTCACATGATCCATCCTGTTCAACTTACCTCAGATCCTCCATTCTGCATTAATTTCTATGACATATCATTTACATATGACATATCATTTAGAATAATTCTACAGGAAATGACAAATCTGTACTTACTTCTTTGTACAAGTTTAACTGAGAGTTAAAATATCTGATTCATAGTGTTGTATGAAATAATGGTAAGAGAGCTTACCCAGCCACCATAAAATGGATTCTGACCCTATAGTCATAATAGAGAAAAACAGCAGAATAAAAGGGGATAGAAAGGGCGATAATTCAATATTCTAGTCCATCAGTGTAATGAGCTTTATTTAGTTCAAAAAGATGGGTATCTTCCTCAGATATAAAACAAGGACATATCATTTCCAGGTGAGCTTCATTGTATTGGTCCAAAATTTCAGAGCAGATCGGCAAAATGGTATATTCAATAGAGATTTTAATCCTAAATAAAACTGCCAGACAGTGCTAGACAACAAAGATAAACTCAGTTCTCATAGATATTGGAAACAGATGTTGGAGGGATGTAACAGTTTTATAAACATGAGTTTGGATTTACTACATTACTCATAAGTGATGAAAAAACAAGTGCAGGTTCTCATAACTGTGCAGGGCTTTATTTATCCAAGGGAAGAAATCACAGAAGAAAAATAATATCTGCAGTGGTGTTCTCTCCCCATAGGAGGATTTCTTTCAGCTTTTTTTTTTTTTTTTTTTTTTTTTTTAATTTTTATTATTATTATCCATAGGGTTGCAATATGAAACTGGTTTTGCACCTTCCATTGTCTGAGAATGCGCATCTGGTGGCACAGGCCAGAAGCCTTTTATTTCACAGGTTTGTGTTTATTAAGACTTATAGAAAAGCAGAAGAGGAAAACTTTGGCAGTCTCTGGCAGTTGCCACCATATATTATACAAATAAAAGTGGAGCCCCAAATCTCTTTCGAAATTCCACTCCTGTGGCAGCCAGCTGCATACTACTTCTAGCATACAATGGAGGTCAGTAGAAGAGGAAAACAGGTCATTTCAAAGCTGAGGCAGGCTAACAGAGGATACTCTATGGTTACCCTTCTGTCTTTCAAGTCAAGAAGGACTTAGTTAGAGTATTTCCACGGAGACAACATTTGATAACTTCTCACAAAGAGACAATGTGTTTAGTCAGGCCACAAGAACCCAGACACTCACAACTCACTACCAATACCTTAGAACCAAAACCAATTTCCTGTATATTCCAATTAGGAACCATTCCACAATAACGAATGCCAGGGCATATGTTGCTCCTAACAACAGCAGCTCTTCTTCTGGTATTCTGTGTTTTGTAGAATTTTGGATTGCACCCCATATAGTTTACTTAGAAGTGATCCAGTACTGAAGTATGAAAGCAAGGATCCTAACAGCAAGTTTCACAGTCAAAGACAGTGTTTCAAGCACAGACAATACAGCATTTTTGTTAGCTTCTGCTACGTGATCAGAGAGCAGCAGATATCCACCATAACCACAGATTTGAAAACATAAGTAAGAAATAATGAGACAATGAAGGACTTGGTGGTTTTACAATTCAGTTACTATGCCCAACCATGCCATCAGTTTAATCCCAGTTGCACTGGATGAATCAGCAAGGTCTCATCCTTCTGCAGTTTCCCCAGACTTTTAGCAAGACATCACTGCACTGATTGTTAGAGGAGCGATAAAATTGCGATAACGTCCTAGAAACAATACCTGGATCCTATTACTCCCACTTACCCAACAGTCTCAAATACACATTGGACAGGAAAAGTGACAAGGCATATCTCTAATGTAGTTCCCTATCACAGTGCCTTAAGAGGAAGTGATTTTCACATAAGGCATACTGGGAAAAGCAAATAAGGCCAGCAAACAACAATTCAAAAGTAGTGATCACAACTGTTGTATAATATGAAAGTCAGTGAAACTTGAAGAAATCAAGCAGTATTACCATAGACATACAGTCATAATTCATTCTCAGATTGATGAAACCAGTGCAATTTCCGTCCCATACCCATGCAAATAAAGGGACTGAGAAGGGTCAGGGTGCTCTGAGATGCATAGATCTTTGGGAATTTTCTTTGCCACAGGCTCTGTTGGGATTTTAATGGAAAATAGAAAGCAAATAGTAGGTTGATTGTTAATCAAGCCACTCAGTATCAAATGTCCATTGTTCTTTGTTAAAAAAACCAAGTTGTTACATGAATCTCACACATGTAAAATTGAGTTAAAAGGCTTAAAAGATCATGTAGGATTGAGAAATGATAAAGTACTCAAACTAAGGGACTGTCAGAATTTTGGGTCAGTTTTGTATATTCATTGAGATCATGAGATTAAAGACCATATTGTTTTTTATCTTCCCTAGGGGAATCTCTGTCTCATTGTGTACTCAGGGTGGACAGTCTTCAGTTAATGAGTGTCTATAGTAGGTTTTTTTTTTCAATATGTGATTTCATGCCCTGTTTATTGCAAACTATTGGATCCCCAATGCAGAAAGAGAATTGCTCATTTTGCTCTGGATTTTTGCTTAATATTCATGCCTAGAGTTTATGAACGCTTCACAAAAATTTGTGGTATTAGTTCCACAAGACAATCTCAGGGAACACAATATTATAGGTAGAGAATATAAGCACAAAGGTCTCAAGGTCAAAAGTTTTCACTGATTGTGTGTGTCAGATCTTGCATGCCTAGGAGTAGATTTTTTCAGAATGTAAAGAATTATCTACCATTTAATGTGCTCAAAGGTTCCATACACGTCAAATACGGCCCTAAGCTTTAGGCCTAATAAATCAGGCCTAAGGCAGACACCTACAAAATGAAGAATTTGTTTACTGATCATCTGGGAAAGTCAGATTTAAGTCAGCTGTCTGGTATTACATGGGAAGTACTAGAGTCTAGAAGAGAATCCCCCAGGTCACTATCTGATAGCCACGAAGACATTCTTTCTCTTATACTCTGTTCTCTGCCTTATGACTCTGCCTTGGACTTCTCATATAGCTAAAGTTTCCTTCATTATACTGACAAAAAAAACCCTGAGATCTTATGTATAAATAACTCTTTGACTATGTAATTAAAGATGATATTATGACTGTGTATGTGGTAGCTAAATTAGGGTTGCGTAACTAATTCTGCTTTGGGCTTTTCAAAAATGTTAACAGTTGACTTTATGACCATAATTCATAATTATCATGTTTTATTTCTTCTTAACTTTTAAAGAAATGGACTGGAAAAAAAGTACTGTATTCTGGCAGCATGTGAAATGTCAGCAGGGTTGGAAGCTAGATCCACTGTGCTGCTTTGTCCTACATAAACTGACAGAGTAATTGATTGCAGGATGACTAACCATTGTCTAAGTGGACCAGCACAACCAAAAATATTATAATTATTATAATATAATAATAATATTTTTCTACCAAAGTAACAACATGATGCCTGGTAATTCCTGTTTCCACTCAAGACTGTATTCTACAGTTTCTTCTTTCCAGTCCCAGTTTCTTTGCCTTCTGGATTTTTTTAATCCTAGACTTATCTTCCTTTTATGGCAACTGAAAGACCTAGATGACATTCTGCGGACAGCTGTCCAGTTTCTCCCCTCACTTTTGCTTGTCTACATGCAGCAGACCGGGAATGTCTAAGCCCAGCTTTCCTGATAAGCACTTTAATTATATCTTCGGGCATTTCCAGTTCCAAGTTGATGACAATGACTGTGTATCAATTTCTTATTCTCCTGTGCCCAGAGCTCACCAATATCTCCCAATGTCTCTTTCCTTCCTGTCAAAGGCCAGTTCAATTCTACTCCCCGCTCTAAGTTCATACAACTTAACCTCTGTTTCTCTTCTCCCCATGTATTCAGACATCTTCCTTCCCTCTTCCTGCCTTTCCTCTGTAAGGGGACAAAATATTTTGGAGTGTCTCTCCAGATATCTGAACCTGACCTGTTTGAATAGCACAAAGCAATCCTGGCAAATGAAAGAGTATGGCCACTGTTTTTCTTTCCAGTGCATCTCTGTTTTCCAGAAGATCTGTAAATAGATAATTTTCAGGTTTTGTTTTTTTTCCCCTATGCATTTTGATGAGCTGCTTTCTTGTTTTACGCCAGTTCAGCAGTATTTTATCTGTTTTCAGATATGTACAAAACACTTACTATGTTGTGAAGGGGATTATATAAGGAACAACAAGGTATTCTCAATTAGGTATAATTGAAGTTTGATTTCTGCCTCATGGTGTGAGTTTGAGCAGGGTTGGTTCTATCAGTCCCTCTAGTCTCCACCCTGTATCTCTTTACTGCAAAGAGAATTAGATTTTACATGCTGAATAACAGTGTATTAAGTTAGAGGCAATGGAGTATTTTGCCATTATGGGATTATGTTTATACAGAGATGCAAAGAACTCCCACAAACAAAACCTGGTCATTAATGTGGTATTGTGGTTGCTTGATCTTTTTAATATAGGTTTTTAGAGATTCATAAGCCCTGCCGCCCTGTGGTCAATAATCTTTTTTCATCACAAAAAGGTAAGTATTGCTAGCTTTTGAGCATGTATACTGATTAATTATTATTTCATTTGAGAATTAAAACAAAAGTTGGACTCTGTAGTCAAGAGCATTAGCCACTGCATTTAGACCAATTTTCAACACAATTGAACTGAAAAACTCTCCTTACCTGTTGTTTTGTTTGTTTTGTGTTTGGGTTTTATTTGTTTTTAAATTTTAGGTGAATGTAGTATTATTCATCTATTTTGAAATGTTGTATGTTGTTAAATGGCTACATTTCAGTGAGCTTGCTTTATTAACTCAGTTTCTTTCCAACAGTAAAAGTCTATGAGCAGCTCGTTCTCAGCAACAGGAAGGCCTTTTGGAGAAAGCTTTAGGCAGAGAACGGAAAGCAACGTCAAAGGTATCAACACTTTCCTTTCCTCCAGGGAACCAGCCAGCTCATCCTCGAAATTGTGCAGGAGAGTGAGAAAATGTACTGATTCACTCCACATCCTGGGCAGTCCTGGCCAGAGCAGGTTCTGTGGAACCCCACCCCTTTCTTTATTCATGGTAACATTTCATTCGCTTTTGATTGCCTTTCAACATTAAGCAGATGTTTATAGTAAGCTCTCCAAGGTGACACACAGGTCATTTTCTTGGGTGGTTACTGTTAATTCAAAATCCAACAATGTGTATTAGTAATATCCTTCCAACACACCTTATTTTGAATTTTCCATCATGAACTTCCTCTGCCATTGTGCTGCCTAGTTGCCTAGGTTTGTCTTGACTAACTTAAATAACTGCTCAGTTAAATAATTGTTACTTGTTAAAAAAATTAGTTCCATGACAGATCTTGCCACCTTTCTGATTAAGCCCTTTTCCAGAACATTAATGAATATAGTGAAGTTCTGTTACAGTGTCCTGCTTCTAACCCCTGCCATATTGAAAACTGACCATTTTATTCTATTCTGTTTTCTTGTAGCCATTTTGTGATCGAAACACAACTACACCTCCCACATTACAAATTCTTAATTTCCTTACTAATCCCTTGTGAGGAATACTGTCAAAATTGTCTTAAAAATTGAAAAAAATTATGTCAGTGGAACAACTCTTGTTCCTTGTCCAGCTGAATTTTCTCAAATGTTCTCTGAAAACTCTCAAAATGTACTAATATAGTTCAGAAAAAGCTTTAGGAATGCTAGTAAACTGTGGCTGATTTATTTGGTTTTAGTAGTTGGCAATAATTATATTGGTGCTATGTCCGGCCCTGAGCCATTTGTGTTCATGTCCGAAAAATTAGCAGCATTAATTGTTGCCCTGGGATTCCACTGAACTCCAAACAATTTCCGGCACCAAAAGGAGGCAAAAAGCTTTCATTGCACACCTGGTCTGTCTGGGAACTGTGTGTTCAGAAGTTCTGGGCAGTAGTAGCAATGGAGGTGCTGGGCTGGAGGTCAAAGAGCACTTTTAGAAAGTGGATGAGGTCAAAACTCTGTGTGAAGTGAGTTCCATCACATCCCACGCTGTCTGCCTTCCTGCTGCCAGAAAACTTTAATTGATTCCATGGAAATCTTCTCACAGCTGACCTAACCTCTTCACTGCCAGTTTTGTATGTCTAGGGGACAGGAAATATTTTTGGCAAGGAGAAGACAGAGAAGATGCTGAAGGCAGTAGGGAGAAAGCACAATCACAAAGGGCTGAAATTTTATTGGAGTCTGTAAACTGATGGAGGGAGGGGAGAGCAGCAGGAGGAGAAGTAGACTGATTCTGCAAGATAAGATGCTAGATAAGCATGATGGTATGATCTTTATTGCTAAGAGATACAGTAATCTTTATGGAGAATGTCTCTTACTGTTTACAGGATTAAGTTCTAGTCAACCTTTCAGCTTCCAGTATTGAGTTGACATTGCACATCTCACCTCAAGAATCTGGCCTGGATTACCAGCATCTTATCAAAGTAATCTGAAGAAGCAATCACAGCTCTTTCTTTTAAAATTTCATTTTAACTCATAAATCTACACATTTGCTCAATAAACTTTCCTAACTGCATCAAATACATATATTCCAAGCAAACCTCAAAAAGGAATAACTTAATGTCATTGAAATAATTACCAGTAAGTCATGTTATGCTTCCTGACAGTTCATAAGAACCTTTTTTTTTTTTTTTTTCCAAAATGGGAATGTTATATTGCTGCTTAATAGAATCTAAACTTCAAAAGAAATTATGGAAATATCTCTTTTATCTTGGCAGAGAAGAAGAGCAGCATTGCCATACTCCCAAGCTACAATCTAGATATGCTTTAAACTGAAGTGTATGATCCAAACACTATTAAAAACTGTAAGGTAAAACTGGCTAGACAGTGAACCTCTTTTCAGTTTTGGTGATATCAAGAAACACGTGCTTTCACATTTCCTGTGTTTGTGGTTCATATTAAGTAAATTTCCCTGCAGACGTATTTTTTTAATGTAAATTTGCATTATACTCTAGTCAAGTTTCACCTCTCTTGGTTTTGTCTATCACATCACCGACTGGCTTATGGAAGCAGTTTAAAAAAGCCTAGCCTCTCTTAGGCTAAGGGGAGTTGCACCATCAATTTCTTTTGAAACATTATCTGTCATGGGATCAGACTGAGTGATTCTTCTGCAGTGGTGTCAAGCAGGAGCAATGCCACTGAAGTTCTTAATGCCCAAACAGAGTGAATGAAAACCACTGCAAAGCACAGCTTTTGACCCAGTGGTGTTTCTTTTTTTGAATAAAACATCTGTAGCTTTGTCAGTAAGAAGCAGGATAAATTAGCATTTGTTGAAATATTTGTTGCCTCATGTTACACATTGCTGGCACAGAAACTGAAGTGCCACTAGTTCTTGCAGCTAGGCAGTTTAAAACCATCTTGGGAACATCGATGTCATGCTGCAAGCAGTGCCTACAATGAATTGTCTAATGTCCTATATCTCTTTTATTCTTGTTTTAACATAGACTTATTTCATTCAACGCATGGCTCACAGATGGCACCTGAAAGTACAGTATCTGTGCCAAAAGAAATTCCAGGCTCATTTTTTTCCTCATCTTCTTCCAAGAGAAAAAAGCACACATACTTTTTGTGTATTATGGCCTTATGTAGGACACCACCCACAACCTCACCCTTTTTTCCCCTTCCATGGATAATCTTTTCACAGGGTGGAGAGGGGAGGGGATGGGGAAAAAAAAAGAAAAAAAAAAAAGAATTACTTTCATGTTTTCTAGCAATGATTTTGTCTACAACTATTTCCTTCTTGACTTCTTACTCACTGTTTATGAAATTTCACTGTACTTTAACAATAGTATTGTTGCCACAGCTGCACTGATTATATTTCCCTAACTTCTCTCATTTTAGGGCTTGGAATCAGTGTGGTTTGTTTTCATACATGGTAACTTGGAACAGCCTATAATAACATTACAGAAAGCCTTGATAATATAATGGTTATGTGCACACACACTACTTTCTCTGCCTTTTTGTCTCCATGATCAAATACCTAATTTGTTGGGGTTTTTTAATATGCTGTCTACAACAAAAAGTAAAGTACTGATTCCAGATAGGATCATTACAGAATTTAGAACTTCGATAAGCCCATCAGTAAAGGGTCAGTGAATGTTTTAAGTATTTCATTGCATAGCCACGTATCGCCACATGGTTTGGGGTTTTTGTTTTTGTTTTTTAATCTGCTATGTCCATTCCCTTCTTTAACATAAAACAAACATACCAAGAAAACCATTCTAAATGCGTAACATATTTTGATTATTTTTATTTTAGATTATGAAAAATCTTGTGCCTTTCTTGCTGATACTCAAAGATTCAGCTCTTGCTTATGCTGAAACTTGTTTGAGCATTTTTGCAAGGCAAAGGATCCTGACAGTGCAAGGCTCATCCCCACTCTGCTTAAGTTCACCCTTTGAACTTCAGAGCAAGTCCCCCTTTGCTGGAACACCACTCAATATTTTGTTGTCCTTAAATAAGAAGGATGTATATTAAATCTGTTGGTTTAAAAAGTCCTCCATTTGCTGGATTATCACTGGGAGACTTATAGGTGTATACAATGAACATCTACTGCAATCAGAGGCTCCCCAGAATAAAAATCTGGGTTATGGGACATTTGTTTTGGCATAATGAGTAATGCAATAGAACTGTCTCACTTGTAGATTGCATCAGATACCCATGCAAGTCTTAACACACTGTATACTTTCCATTGTTTCCAGGGATGATTAGTGCTGACAAAAGATGGCTTACTGACTGCCAGGCACGCAAAAATTCCCTTAACCTGTGCAATACCCAGACAGGATGAGATGTGGAAGTCAGGGCATCACCTTCCTGTCCTGCTTTGCTGCACAGACACTCTCAAAGAGTTTTAAGGTGCTGGGGCAGAGCATGAGCAGCAGTGCACATGTCCTGGGTTGCCCTCCTGCAAGCCAGCCGCTGAGAGAGGCGCTCTGCAACAAAAATCTTGAACAAGCTGGGCACGACCCTTGTTGACTACAAGCAAGACAGAATATCTTTTAATGTTGGTGTCCACTAAGAAGTTCTCTCTACAAAGACCTGTACACTAATGTCACATAGAAAAGTGTAAGGGACTGGACACTAATGGTATTCTATTTACCATTGTCAACCAATCTCAAACAAATAGCTTAAAAGCAAAGCAGACTGTTTTTTCTTTAATTATTCCATCAATAATTCCACTCCTCATGTTATACATAATCCATTCCAATTACAATATTTTTCCTAGCATGTAGAATATAGATAAGCTGGTTATTAAATCCAGACTCAATGAACAGCCTTAGCTGTTTGCTTGGCACCTTTTGCTTTTATAGATGTTGCCTATATGGCAGCTTCTAATGAACTAGAATTGCAGCATTCACGGTTTCTTTTTCTGATATCATTGCATATATTTAACTGAGCAGGAGACAGCATGCTCAGATTCCTAATACATTAAAGAAGAAAATGAATTTAAAATCCAGAAGGTAATTTTTTTTGCAGTTCCCTAGTAATTGCTTTTTGGCAAATTATGTTTGAAAGGAGAGCCAAAAACTCTTTAGAACCAAGCCTGGGAACCAGATTATATGTTTCAAGGTTAATCAATGCTCTCATCATCAAATGCTCTCATGCATTGTCTAGCAGATGCAGAAAAATCTTAACAAAATTAAAAAGCGGAATTGTCTGCACAAGCCACAATAGATTTTTCTCTCAAATAAGTAGATGGTTAAAAAAAAAAGTGTGTGTCTGATGTTGAAAGAATGTGTTTGCACCAAACAAATTAGAGACGTCATCAGTCAAGACTATTTAATACTAGTCAAAATAGCGCCCTTGCAATAAACTGGCAAATTGAAAGTCAGTTTAAGTTATCTTTTGTTGTAAGCATATAAGATATGGATGCCTAAGGGACTATGTTGTAACCTGCGTATACTTAAATCTGTTTCAGATGAGGTTTTCATTTGTTTTTTATGAACAGTTTTCTATTTCTCCTTTTTTTCACAGATTAGCTTGACTCTTACCTTATCGAACATTTTCGTAAACTACCAGATGCTTGTCTGAAAAGAAAGCCATGCTGATGACTGCAAGCTAAGACCAAATGATAAACCTCTTGCAAAACTGGTGCAACTTCAAGGTGTAACTTATACGAAGTTGCTCAATTTCTATCGAAGTCAAAAGCCTTCTCTTTACATGGCATGAAAATTTACAACTGGCCTTTGAATGCACTACTATTTTAACTCCAGTGGAAAAAATCCTGAGAGCCACATGTATGTTACACTTGTAATTTGAGTATCAACCAATTGTCACAAGGTTTGAGCATAGCCTCAGTTCTCCTCTGAGCTCTGAGTAATTAATTTCTATATTTCTCTTGTTGACCCCTATTTTTGTATTCATGCTTCCTGGTTTCTCTAATATTAGAAGCAGAAATACTGAAACAACTCAGAGGAAATCATACAGATTTGTATGGAAATACTGATATAATTTTTTTCCTAAAATTTCAAAACTACATGCCCAAGAAATTTTGAAAAGGTGTACCTGGCATAAGTACTTTCTGGAACCTAAACTACCAAACTCTCTGATACTGACCAACTGAAATAATGTAAAAGAATTTTTCCAGTAGTCATGTTCTTGCAGAGGCCAATATTTATGTGAAGGGGCATGAAGATCTCATTCCTGTTTCTTCCTCTTCTGATGTGCTGAAGAGAAAGACTCTCTACGCTATGTGTATAATCCTGATGTTGAGAAGTCAGGGGGAACTATTGCAAAATAAGTTTGGGCTTAGTGTGAATAAAAGGACATCAGGAAGTTTCACTTTACTGTGACATTTTTAAAGACATTCCAGCATTTTGATTCAATGGAACTTACGTACCTTGGTCTCTTTTGTACTCCCCAGCATGTTTTTCTGATTTTTTTGGCAATTATACCACTTAAAAGAAAACACTGATACCTTAGACTTCGGGGCTGTAAATATTTCTGCATGTGCTCAGTTTTAAGCACATGAATTGGTTAGTTTATGTTACCTGATCTCAGATCTAGCAACACAGATGTTTATGCAAAGATATAAATATTTGCAGGTCAGGAGTCTTATTTTCTCCAAATGAAATAATACTTAAGGAATTGGGGGGGGAAGTTACAGATTCATTTGCCACCTTCTTAAAGTGTGATATGATCCTCACACACAGAAGCAATATCATTTGGTATAGCTCTTACAAACAGGGTTCAAATTTGCATTCAAAGGTTCTACATAAAAAGGTAACATCTCCTGCTATTCCATGCTTCTGCTTAATGCTAAGCATTGTATTACTTTATATCTGTAACAGGTCCCTTGATGTGGGGTGCCCTGCTTGCTGGTCAGCCTAAAAGGAATATTCTTCATATTTTTCTGTGTTGATAATTGGATGTATTAAAATATTTTAGAATGAAGACAGCTACTATAGGACAAGGAAGAAAGTTTTTTTAAATCCATATTAGTGCTGAGTCAGTCTAATCTATGGCACCAGATGGCTCTTATGCTCATATAAATGACTTGGCTAGGGAAATATCCTCCCCCTCACATTACAAATGTCTATCAACAAGGGAAAGAAAAAAAAAAAAAAAGATTGTCTAGTATGTCATTTGCAGATCAAGTCAAGATGTTCCAAGTATGTTGGGTTTTTCCACTGAAAATGGATTCTGAGTTAATTGATCATTATCTCTTCCTACATTGTTTTGGCACTCTATCCAATATTAAATGTACATTTGTTTTC
Source organism: Nesoenas mayeri (assembly GCF_963082525.1). Taxonomy (NCBI): domain Eukaryota; kingdom Metazoa; phylum Chordata; class Aves; order Columbiformes; family Columbidae; genus Nesoenas; species Nesoenas mayeri. Next base: position 70,007,859 of record NC_137541.1, read on the forward strand.
TCCAGAAAATACACTAATAAGCTTTGCAATTCTTTTCTTTATAGCTGTTAAAATTTAACAACCATTTCGCTTTGCAAAACAGTGAACTAGTGCTTTGCGCTTTTTAGTGCTTTGTCTCTGTACCTGAAGATGTCTTTAGGAAAGACAATTGAAAAATCTACATTCCTGCAATCACGGCTTATTATATTTAACTGGAAAGAAGCAATCTATTGCTTATTTAAAATAGACTTAACACACTTTGTCAGATTATTTTGAATCACAGACACAAAGAGGTTGTAATTCTTTTTGTAAATTGCAAAGACAGACAATGGCATTTTCATTACAAGATACGTTTAGATTTCCCAGGGGGACTGTGAAATGTGGAAATTGATAGCAAAAACTTTAGCCTTAAGAAACAGTCACAATGAGTAACGTGCCTTTTGCTTTGCAAAACATGGGAGAGCAGGTGATGTTCACACAACCTAGCAAGGAGAAATTAAAATAGAACAATCCCGCTATGAGAGAGGACAATTGCATTTTAGAGACATTTGTGCAGAGAAAAGGAAGATCTGAACTGACTTGGTTGTATGCTTTTGGGAAGATACTGTAGCTACTGTTGGCAGCCTACGGGAAGCTTGACAGTCACCTTAATCAACATTCCTCTGTATTTCACTATTCAGGCATCCGGGCTTCGTCAGGAGAATGTTATGACTCCTTTGCTTCATCGTTACCATTTACCTTTGCCAGACTTTCCTCTATCAAACTATCTGTCTTCTATTTTAGACTGAAGGAAGACAAAAGCCAGGGATGAGTCTAGTCACTAGAAATCTCTTATTAATCTCTAGCTTGTCAGAACAGGAATCTGCTTTCCAATAATGTTTCCATTGGGTCTATTTTTCTCATGTCACTTATCTCGCCTGTAGCAAAGAATATACTAGAATTTAGACATACCACAGAGGGAGGTCTCTCAGAGCAGCTTACAATACACTAAGTCACAAAATAATCTTGAGTGATTACTTTAGAGCATGCTTCTTTTTGAGGAAAAGCATGTTCATCTGCATTGTCATTATCAAGTTAAGGACTGTAGAGCCCAATGGTATTTTGATGGCTATATTTTTTCCTTCTTTGTCCAAAACAACATGATTAAAAGCTCCACCTTTCTTCTGTCTTTCCTTCACTGATGATAAAAGAGCACTGAGGGATTTGAGGTGGTCAGGCAGGGTAGTGATTATATTTTCATATGCCATCAATAAGCATAGCTCTTTTTCTGGAAAAAAGAAAGGCGGTGGAAACTGGAAATGTTAAGAAAACATAAGTAGTTTTCTAGTACTGAAAGTCTCCTCAGACATACCCCACATTGGATATGAAAAATACATTGAGAGAGAGCGTTACTCAGCTCAAACTTGGCCAACTATCTGCTGCCTTGCCGAGGGCTAGGTTACCATCAAGAAGTGGGGGTTCAGCTTTCTTCTGAAGTTGTCAGTTGCCGTCACACATGGACACGCATGTAACTTAGTAAATGAATTTAACTATTTTTTCTACCTGAGGAAACATATATTAAGAAGAATAAGTCTCTCTGAGAATTTATGGCACCTACCCCAAATGGGTCTGACAAGAACCATTGAGAGACCAGAACTCTTCCACATGCACATCTTTTCTTCTACATGTATGGTAGACATCTCCCCTTGGCTGCATAAGGCAGATGTAAGATCAAAGAGGACACAAGGCTGTATCTCCTTCACTAATTATTTGTGTTCTACTCTTACTGGCTATGCCAATGAAAGGATGACTTGCAGAGGAACCATGAACAGAGGCCTTCTCCAGGTCCTGTCTGCTTTCCAGCCACATGGCTACCTCACAGACAGCTAACATCACTTGGCAAATGAACGTATATTTACATTTAGACATGGGATATAGAGAGGGGTCCCACATACTCTAGAGGATGTGTTTTGGACATACCGAAGGCTGTGATTTCAGGTGGGAAATACCAAATAGGTGATTTTAGTTTGAGGAAGGAGATTGTCCATAAGAAGAACATAAGCTAGACAGCTCAGTGATTTCAGAGGTTTTTATTTTTAACTTCAGGTCTAGTTCAGATATGTTTATAATAGTGATGGAGTACGATGATATCTGGCTAAGAGAGTCTGCTGGCATGGATCATATTTTCAAGAGTTCCTGTTCCAGCACTGGCAACACTGGCCCCATCTTCAAGTTTTTTTCAGTCCTTGCTTTCCCATGGAATATAGTACTCACTCTACCTCAGCTCTGTGGAAAGAAAAGTGAATTCAGAACAATAAAGAATGAAGAGAGATAGTAACAGAGATGTAATGCTAAGATAGAGTGAGGAGAAAAATCAGAGCAAATATTAGATGCAATAAACTTTCACAGGAGACTGAGAAGGTATATGGAATCACAAAAAAAACGACTTAAAAGTAAACAAATCTGGAATACTCAAAGAAATAACAAATTATATTCTAATAATTAGCCCAAGGGAAACAAGCCCAAATGAGGAAAGGAAAAGCAAACACAAAACCAAACCCCAACACACAAACAGCACAACACTACCAAAACCAAAAAACCCAACCTGCCTTTCCCAAAAAAGCAAGGACCAATAACAAAGTAAGAGTAGGTTATTTATAACTGTCCTGCTATGTAAGTCATGCTGCATACCTTAATTTTAATTTACTATTTAAGAAATAGAGCTATTTTCTAACCCACAACAATATCCTCCATTGCCTGGAAGGTGGGTGTTGTGTTGCCACACATCACTTAGATATTAATACTTTCTGAACAGAATCAAAAGCAATAGTGAAATTCAGAGATTTTCTGTCATATGCCTAGAGTCCTAAGGTAACCTAAAGCAGGTTTTGGGTACAAAGTTTACTTTTCCCACACAACTTCTAAAGTGAGGAGAATCAACATCTCTTATAAGACCTCACCTCCCTTTTTTGACTGCACATATTGTTATTCATTAGTTATTCTATTACAGAAGCTCTCTGATGGCCCCTTCTATGAGATACTTCATGAACACAGAGCCCTTGTCCCAAACAGCTTCCAGTCACTGGGTATTTGGAAGGTGGAAATGATGATATAAAGTCATTATCAGATTTTGCTCCCAAGCCTGCACACATATTCATGGTTACATTTAAATACCTTTACATAAGAAAAAACTATAAAACAAAATCAGACAGAAGCTTTTTTCAAATGGGGTTAGGAACCATCCAATATTGAAACGTCTAGCATGCCTGCATCTTGACAAGTCTTCTTTCATGATTGGTGTACCAAAAAATAGCTTTAATGTTACTCAGAGCATCTTAAACAAGAGGGACATCAGAAAATAATAGTAGACTTGTTCATATTAGGGCAGAATATATAAACCACAGTATCTCTGTAAGGAAATAGGCTTCTTGTCTGCTGGTTTTTGTATGTCTAATTAAGTAAAGAGTTTTTGGCTACTAAAACATTTTTTTCAGAGCTACCAAGAAATTAAACCTAAACAAGTCAAGTAAAGCCATGAATGGATAAATACCGTGGTATTCTCTCACAGTAAACCTGGAAACCTCCACATGCAGGTAAGCCCAGCTCTTCTAACATGTTTATGTTTCAGCCATGCTATTTCTAACAAGCTTTTACTTGGTTGTCCTGGAAAGAGCATCTCTAAGCAAGTGTTGTTTTCACTTTCATGTGCTCGAGAAAATCATTATAATTCTTGTTTTGATTTTGTAACTGGCTCCATTTAGAAAGAAATGTTTGTACCAAGCAGATAACATGCAAGTGTCTCCCAAGCCACCTCACTGCTAAAAAGGACAGAAGGGATAAAAAGGGGCAGAGAGAATGAATGAAGCAGAGAACAGGGATCCATAATACTGAAGACTGAGGTTCTGCCCCTACTTTGTGAATTCCTAGCCAGGGCTTCGTGGCAGTAACAACGCTCAAGTTTGCTCTCTTTAGTTGACTGGCTTCACATGGTAGGCTGTACTCCACGATTCCTACAATGAGCTATGAAAGATGCAGAGTTGCCTAGTAGGTCCACACAAATTCCTGTGCACTTTTGACAGTGGGACTTTCGCTCTACACCACATTGCTGCAGCACTTCTGCACATGTATTTTGATCCATTAGTAAGGAGGATCACATAACTTATAGCAGAATTTTCTGCAAGTCTGTTCCTTCTGGAGCTTTGCCTATGGCCCTCTATGCACATCTGACTTACGGATGAAACTGAGAGGAACATACTGAGATTTTCAGTGAAGAGGAAATGGCAGTGTTTCTTCATAGAGATGTGGGAAGCAGTTTCCAAGAGGGCATACTATATGCTAATAGCTAGCATAAATAAAAATAAACAATTTACACACATTTTAATGGTACAATAAGACTTTGGAACTCTGCCACCAATCCTGGCCAGCATCTACTGGCAACTTATCTGTTCCATTTGTGTAGATATAGAGTACACATGCAACACACAGAGGCTCTATTTTCTGGCTAACAAGTAAACACCTTCATTCACTTTGAAAAGTTTGCAATGCTTTTTGTAATGTTTTCCTTGTCCTCTCATCATGCAACAAGGACACCCTAAGGTAAGCAATTCAGTGAATAGGCTTCCAGAAGCTGATTACTACCATTGGCTGATGCGAGTATTTCTTATGAAAGGGAATGAAGCAGCAAATTGGCTCAGAAAACCTCTGAACTGACCAGTACCTTTTCCATGAACAGAACCCAAAGCAAAAAGTCTTAAAATACTGGAAATGGCAGTAGGAAGTCCACTCTTCTCACCAAAGTTTCCAAAAAGATGAGGCTTACCAATGAGGTTAGACTTGGTTTTGCAGAGGGCTGTGTGAAATGAAACATATGGAACCTCAGACAGGAGACAGATTTCTTTAAATGAGATAATGACTGTTTTGAGAGTTTAAGCAAATTGGCAGATCAGAGAGACTGCTTATGTTAAGAAGTCAAAGGATGCTGCCATGAAGAAGGAAATTATAGCAAAGACCTTTTCTTGCTGGTTAACCACCTTGAGATAAACTGGGACATCCTTGCAGACCTTGCTACAGTGGTGCAGGGCTTTAACTTGTTACACAGTTTCTACAAGGGTCGGTTACTACAGTTGCTCCTCAATGAAATGTAGTAGCAAGTTAGCTCTTCAATTTCCAAATCCAATTTCTTTAGAATACGATGTGCACTTTTACAAGGCTTTCACAACTAGCTAGAGAACAAGTTCTTAGGTGAAAGTTTGCCTTACTTACTCTATTGATGGACTGAGAACTTCATCACATCTCTAGATATCAGTTTTTATAAATGAGAAAACTGCAAATAAATACCTTATCCTGAAATTTGGAATTCATCTATTCTGCATCCAGAGGACATGAACAGGAGATTAGTCATAACAATCAAGCTACTAATTTCATTTTCAGATAGGAGTAAGATGAGAAGCTGGATACAAAAACATGGGATTTTGAATATGTGTGGTTATTGCAAGCGTGAAATAAGAGTAAAGATTCATCTTATTCATCTTAATAAATGCAGGGAAAGCCACAAATAGTATTTTCATATTCTTTTATTTTTGAGCCATGAGTCTAAAGGCTATTTTTAATGCAGAGGAACTAAATCATGCTTGTCCAATCAACTTGAATTCATATATCACTATGCACATTTACATGTATTGGTTCTTTCTGCAATATCTTTATGATTGGAATGTGTGATATACCAGAAAAACTGTGTAGATTGAATCCCTAAAACAAAACAAAACAAAACAAAAAAAAAAAACAACTGAAATTAGGGTGTTCCTCTGATTTCAGTTTCCACTTCATCTACTGAGTCATTTGGTGACCTTGGAGAAGAAATCTGACCTTCTGGCACTTTGGTGAGGCCAATTGTAAAGCAGCATAAAACCAAACACGGAAGAACTGAGTCATTTTGGTAAGATATTACCTCCTAAGCAACCCCTCTGTTCCTCAGAAAGATCCTAAATACAGCAATACATTAATATGTGTTTGCTTCTGTCTATAGTGATCAAACTTGGAAGAATAGTTATTCTTTGAAGGTACTTGCCAAGCCTTACTGAGCTACTTCCTCTCTCTTCAGTGTTTCTTTTGTAGACTTCTCCATTGCCAGATTGAGTTATAGGTTCAATGAAAAATAAATATCTATATCTGCCACCTGGCTTTTTAATGATTCTAATTTTTCTCAGCTTGGGAATCTGAAAAGGTATTTCAGAGGAAGCCAATCACTAGGTTCTGAGCCTATTCTGAAAGCAAAATTTTGAGGTTTGAAGGGTCCCTCTAGTTTTACTTTTTTTGTTTTTGTTTTTAATGTCTATGAGGTGAGCCCAAGGCCAGACTGAGGATTGCATCAGGAAAATGGAAAGACGAAAAGAAGAGAAGAGAGAAAGAATGGCCTCAGCCCTAAAATAGCACTGCAAAGGGCGTTTTACTTGGAACTTTCTTTCAGCTTACATCAGTCAGGGTAAGAAAAAGATTTTAGTTCAAAAGTGTAAAACTAAAACAGAGCATTAAGGCCGGATGTAACACTCAGATCTATTTGGTGTCTTGAACAAAAATGAGCTTCCACCTGGACCAGAAGTTCAATGTTTTTTCAACTTGAGAAACATTTGGTTTGTTTTGGTGTCTTTGACCCTGGATAAGACAAAAGCAGCACACAATTCAAGACACACTCAGAAAAATAAAGGGAACTGAAGTGAACAACAGATCCTGGGTTCTTTTATTCCTGGTGAGTTGGAAGTTTCAGGAAAAGACAGATCAGTGGGTTTTTAAGCCAGGATTCTAATAATCTCTGATGTCCAAAACCAACACCTCTGGGAATTTTCTAGCAAAGCAAACAACACTGGATTTTTTTTTAGTATAATGTATAGGAAAAAGACCATTCACTTTTTCTCCAAAAGCTGTAATTTCATCAACAGAGCTCCTTCAGGCATAGTTCGTAAAATGAAGTAGATTTTTGTGCGTATTTTCACTAAGCAAGACAACATAGCAAGCCTGCGAGGTGCATAACTATGGCTGTGCTCTTCAGTGGGAAATACATTTGTCTGAATCAATACTTGCGTCTTAAGTCTACTCCATGCTTAGAAAATTCAGTGAAACTAGCAAGTTATCCAGATCAAGTAATCCCCTTCTTCCACCAAATTGTCTGTCATGGATCCAGACTGTAGTGTGTAAAATTGATATCAAACAACTTGCAGATGAAATTTCACCTAAAGTCCAAAAGTTCATCCTTCCTCCAAATGCAGAAATAGGCAGGGAAAACAATGCCAGCATCAAGTATATAATTGGAAGAAAATAACATCACTTGGGCCAAGTGATGAGACCACTCAGTGATGAGGAACAGGAGGATTTGCTAGTTATTCATTCCAGTTGTTGATGTTTCTCATATCCATTTATGCAAGTGAAAATGTTTTTCGGCCCTAAATAACTCTCTATAGACTAACCCCAGCACTAAAGGGATGCTGAAACAAATGTTCTCAAAACAATATCAGACATATGCTACAGTTCCTTATTATAAAAATTAATGCTATTTCTAGGAGATTGACTTCTTTAATTAAGGTGACTTGTGTGGATAAAGTGGTCCACTGGCAAGTGAATAGACTGATGATCTGCTAATCACTTTTCCCAATTCATAATTCCAACCGCTATGCTACTTAAACTGTGTTTCATCTTTGTACTAACATTAAATGGAAAAGAAGGGGTGAGGAATAGGGAAAAACAAGTCTTTTCATCAGGCAGGTTTGTACATGCTTAGCCAGCTCTTCTGTTCTGGTTTTAGGGCAGAAGAAAAAAAACACTGAAACATAAAGCAGTGTGAATTGTATGGAAAATTTGACTCAGATCAAGAGCCTGGCCAACACCACAAAATGGACTGGAGACAAATCTGATAATTAGAAAAAGCAGCGAATAACAAAATATTTTTGACTCATGCCGTATCAGGCAGACTCTGAAAATTCTCAGAGGCAACAAAACAGGATTTCTTTCCCCACAGCTTATTACATTTTTATGCTAGAACGATGCCACTGATTTCAGAGGCATTACACTGGTGTAATACTGGAGTCAGGAATTAAGCCCAGGCTCACCTTATTATTCTGTGACAGTTCATTTTCACAGCTATTTATTCAAATTGCACAAACAACCAGATAAACAAACCAGGAGTGAACCAACTTACGTCAGTTTTGCACAACTGGTATAAACAAGATCAGAAACACTCCTATTGTATTAATCTGATTTACAGTGTCTTGGGTTTGTTTTCTTTTTAGATCAATGGGCCAGGGTAAACACATATGCTGACTCGTCCACAGCAAGGGTGGTATAAACATCATGACCATCACACAAAGGGATACCATATAGGGATAAGTATGCCTGATGCCTGTTTTTCATCTACTGCTGCCACTGCCAAGCTGAGCAGGTAGTGGAGGTTGGAAGACACAGTGATAAGGACTGGAAAAGATAAAAGATTTGCCAGAAAGTAGTCAAATAAGAGCAAGAGAAGAATAATGCATGTGAAGTACCCAGAGCACAAAATAAAGACAATGCCAGGCAAAAGCAGCCAGGAAATAGCTGGACTAAGCAGTAAAATGGAGAGGTGAGGAAAGACTCCAGAAACAACCAGAACTGAGAGGAGATGAAGCAGGTGAAGGTATGGAAGGGGAAAACAAGTACCTGAACAAGAATCTGAAATGAGGTAAGAGGATGCACAACCTCTTGTCACAGCTGTTGCACAGTATGTTTAACTCCATTCAGAGAAGCAAGATGGCACTAGTCGTAGCAAATGTAAGTACCTTCACTTTTCTTACCTGGATGCTTTGAATGGCTGCAGAAGATTAATGTAGTTTTTAGAAAGCAAATCTGCCTGTTACAACTTTTTTACACATAACATGATTGCTGTTTCTGCCTAAAGAGAGTTTGACAAGTTATCGGAAACATCCAGTGTGTGGTCTTATGAGGTTCCATTTTTTCTCTGGAGATATATGAGTGAAGTCAGGTAAGCAGAGAGTCAGTTTGTGCTCTCCCGCTCGCCAGAATGTTTGATTCTTATGGGATTGTCAACTAGATTTTCTCACTTTCTTGAATATTAATGAACAACAAACAGGTGGTTCATGTGACAGTTCTGGCTGGAAGTTTCTTGGGCTGTGATAGAGTATAATGGCCACCCTCCCGAAGGTCCCTGTTGGCTTATGCCTTCTTGCCTCTCTCCTTCTGGTACTTGACTTGTAGAGCAGTACAAGAGTGATCCAGAGGAATGGGGAAGTGCATTGTGATGGCAACTTGTAACTTGTGGTTTGGAAGGAAGATTCCCATGTGTAACTTGCAAGTAGGAAAAACTGGGGCTGAGTGAGAAACTTCACTTTTTCTAAGCTACGGTGAGCTTTCCTTATCTTTGCAATTACATTGGGTTCATATGACAAGGTTTGGGTGACAGGAGAGCTGCAGGAATGGTCTCTGTGGGAAGAGACATGGGGCTGCCCACCACCATACACAGATGAGAACATCAGCCAAACTGGTGGTATGTTTAGGAAAAAACATATTTTAAAAGGGCCAAAATTCACTCACAGCAGTGTGAGGAGTGAGGAAAGTTAGTGTGAGATACAACCCTGTGAATAACAAGATCAGAGAAGAAGGAGGAGGAGGAGGTTCTCTAGGTACTGGAGCAGAGATTTCCCTGCAGCCAGTGGAAGAGGCCACAATGAAGCAGATATTCCTTTGTGGCCAATGGAGAGGACCATGTCAGAGCAGATTTCCACACTGCAGCCCACGGAGGATGCCATATTGGTACAGGTTTATCCTGAAGGACTACAGCCTGTGGAAAGAACCCACAGGGAAAAGTGTGAAGAGGAAGGAGCAGCAGAAAGGAATTGCTATGGACTGGCCTCATAGCCCCCCATTCCTCATCTCTTTGTACCAGCATGAGGGGTGAGGTGTAGGACAAAGAGGAGTTGAGACTAAAGGACTCAAGTTCGGTGACAACCAGTGGTAGGACAAGGGGTAATGGGTTCAAACTGGAACACAAGAGGTTCCACTTAAATTTGAGAAGAAACTTATTCTCAGTGAGGGTGACAGAGCACTGGAACAGGTTGCCCAGGAGGGTTGTGGAGTCTCCTACTCTGGAGACATTCAAAACCTGCCTGGACACGTTACTGTGTAACCTCACCTAGGCGTTCCTGCTCCAGCGGGGGGATTGGACTAGATGATCTTTTGAGGTCCCTTCCAATCCCTAACATTCTCCGATTCTGTGATTCTGTGAAGTTGAGCCTGGGAAAAAAAGGTGGGAGGTGTTTTAATGTTTGTCTTTGTTTCTCACCATTCAGCTCTATTTTTATTTGCAATAAATCAATTATTTTTTTTCCAAATTGAGTCTGTTTTCCCTGTTGTCAGTATCTGGGAAGTGCTTTCTCTGAATTTATCTCAACCCACGAGCTTTTTCATTTTATTTAGTCCTCCTGTCTGATGAGGATGGATTGTGAGAAGGAGGCCACATGGGCATCTGGTAATCAGCCAAGGTCAACTCACCACACTGATACATATTTTTATTTTGCCACTCCCTTCTTCATCTCATTTCCTTTAACTTCCTCCTTCTGTAGGAATACTGAAGCCTAATAGATAAAGAAAGGTATCTCATAATGTCACCCACAATGACTCTGCTCTAAGCAGCAGGTTGGCTGAGCTAAATAGCCCAGTATATAAAAGGTAATGGAGATTTTGAAGAAAAGGAACACTAATAAAAGATATAGCAAAAAATGACAGACACCAACAAAACCTTTGCTTCCTTTGTGATTCATATGCTTCAGTTGTTGGATGAAAGGGAAAACCTTGTTTCCAAATGAGCCATAACTAAACTATTACCTGAAAAGATCTAAGTGCTTAATACTTATTTATGCTCACTTGCATAGCAAATTAAGCAGATCTAGCAATGTTCTCAGCTTTCAAACTTTCATGTGCTATTCTGCCATCTGCATCATATACAGAAGAAATAATGCCAAATTTGAATAGAGTTTTGGCTCAGAATTTAAAAAAAACAAAACAAAACAAAACAAAAAAAGCAAAAAGCTTTGTGTGGAATTTAGCAGCATAAAATTGGATTCTTTTGAAGCTCTACCTTAGCTGCCAATGCCCAAGTCTTTCTATGACTACTATGGCTAGTCTTTTCTTGAAAGCATCAGTAGTGCTGAGAAAATACCCACAGGAATCACAAAATTCTCTCCTTTTAAACCCTGGATTTCTCCATGGCACTGAAGCTGTTGTCAGAGGCCCAGTCCACTGAAGGCATATAGAAGTTGAATCTATTACGCTGTTTCCCCAAAAATAAGACAGAGTCTTCTATTATTTTTTGCTCCAAAACTTGCTATTTTTTTACATGTATAGCTGCCTGGACACTACTTAAATTGGCTTTTTAAATTAACTGTAACTATGGCTTATTTTTGGAATAGGGCTTATATTTTGGGCATACTCAAAAATCATGAAAAATCATGCTAGGGCTTATTTTGGGGGTAGGTCTTATATTCAGGGAAACAGGGTATCAACTCTATTGATGTTTTGTTAACAGATAATCAAAATAAGCAAATTTAAATTAATGTGAATAAATCAAATGATCATGTGCTTGTATTCTCTGTATTTTTGATAGTCATTTACATAGATACACACATTTTTAATAGAAGAATTACACATACATAGTATTAAAAAATCTTACTTTCACCTGTGAATGAAATACAATGTCTTACACAAAATAGGGAAACTATGAGTCATAACTTTAATCTCTCCAGTGTCTGAATCTTGGACTACTTTGGTTTCTTGATGTGTAGTAGAAATTAAGAAATTTTATCAGTGTTATGAAATTATCAAAGCTGTTTGAATTTATTCTGATTTGTATCAGAAACTAAATGTGAAAATTCTACATGAAACAGAAACAATTACAAAAATAATTATTCAAAAAAAGTCAAGTCTGAAATGTAAAAATGCTATTTGAATGAAAGCTGTCCAGATTTATATGATGAACATTACTCATGTAACATCCAAAACTCACTGAAGTCACTGACATGGTGGGAGTTTTTCCACTGATGTCACTAAAATTTGGATGACACCCATAGCACTCTATTAGCATCTATAAAATGCTTTAAAAATAGATGATGTAAGGAAAACAGTCAGTAATGGAGCTTTTCTTCTCATTCTTTGTGTCAGAAATGAAGAAAGTATTTCTATGTCAAGAAACATTTTATTAACATAGATGAGGGATAGATGGAAGCAATGGTTTCAAACAGAAAAGACATTTTACTATTCCAGAATCAGGGACCACAGTACAGTAAGTGGTTTCTTTGTGACTGGATGGACATGTGCTAAGTGGTATAAACAGGGTCTAGTTGACTATGAAGAACAGTAGCAAAATTAGGTAATTACCATTTGTGATTTGGCACTATGACACATTTCAAAATCACAGGAGCTTCTGAAAGAGGAAGCATTTTGCAAAAATTACTTTATTATTCAGATTCTTGAAATATTACAGCCCTTTGTATGTTGTGTTGTATATTCCCAATGCAGGGAGAGAACTTTGAATCTGCATCTACTGGTTAGTCAAAGGTAAAACAGAAGGTAGAAGGAGATGGCTTTTGTAGACTCCTTATCGACAGAAATCCACAGCCTTCTGTTATGCATCTAAATGCTGAAAGGGCGATTGTACCCACAAAAGAGTTTCTCTGGATTTAAAAGCAGTGAAGAAGCCAACAGAAATCCTGAAGACCTTTCCTTGTCCTGTCTTTGCTCTTGATTTCCCCATCGTTTAGTTTTCATCCTCAATACAGGTCTAAATGGCTGTCAGCCAGTGAAGTACTTCATCCAGTCTGTGAGCTCCTTGTGTTAGCTGATAGTTAGATACACCACCATGCCAGGTCATGCTTTATGGCTTCTTAATCCTGGTCATATGGTCACAGAAACACAAAGGCAGTGTTTATCATAACCTCTAGAGCAATTGCTTTAAATAAACACAAGAAAAATGAAATCATTACTCCTTCCCTGAATCTATACTCTGCTTAAGTAGAGACCAGGATTACCAGAAACATTATTCTTGGGGAAGCTTTATGCCACACAGATTTTCAGTGCTTTTTAGAGACCAGATTTAATCAGGTCAAGAATATTTTTAAAGGTATGTCTAGTATATAACGAAGCTGCTGGAATCTGATCTGTGACACTTCTGCTATTCTAATCTTTAATCTTCACATGGCTTTGCTAGTGTCATAATTTTAACCAACAGATACATTATCTGTCCTTGAGGAGTGAGATGCCACCTGTGGATTCTCAAATGGCTCTTTCTTCTATTGTTAAGCAAAACCATGCACAAAACATATACATATGCAACTCATGTTACTACTGCTTTTTTCCACATTTTGTTTTCACTGCTTACTACCATTTTTGTTACGATTCAGTGAACTACTTTAAGTGGATGGTGCCATGTGCCCAGCTGTGGCTCAACTAATCTCAGCCGAGCTTTGTGTGGCCATGAAGACCTGTTCATTTAGATCATCTTAGATGAGATAGGGCTGAAAAGTATGTAATCACTTTGCATGAAGGTGTATCTTTTCCTAGAAGTTTGTAAAACACATAGCCAGTTGACATCGTGGTTCTACAGGGCTTCTCTGGAAGCTGCAAAAGCCAAAAGTTACAGAAATTGAACCATACATCTGCCCAAAGAGTGAAAATTATTAATTATTGGGTATTACTTTTTTCTTTTTTAATAGTGGATGTTTGCAGAAAGTCAAGGTGAGACACTTTTCTAAAAAAATTCACAACTGTCAGCTTTCAAAATGTTGCCAGCAGGTGGAGAGGTGGAAAGAAACACCCTAAGGTCTGTGTCACGTGAGAGGGGGAGATTTGTGAGTGTTAAATAATAAAGACAAGATGTTCCAAGTTCACCTTCCTCAGTCCTTAAGCTAGCATTCTGTGTCATGAATGCCCAGCATAAACACAATCTTCAAAATCTTATCAATGTTTTCTTTGCATTGTTTACCGATAGTAACTTGGCTAGAAAGGACAGTTATCATGATGTATAAAACTAAAGCTAGTAAAATAAGAAATTAAAATCTGAACGTTTTTATACATATTCCTACAACCTCTCTTCCTACTAGTTGTTTCCAAATTCCGGTTAAAGCACCTATTTTTCTTTCAGTCTAAGACTGGCCTTTTTTTTTCTATAAAGAGTTTGCCCAATGTGACAAACCATGAACTGTTTGTCAGCAATTTAGAGCATGGTAAACAGTGCTCCATGCTAGTTTATGGTGACTGCTCTATTAAAGAAGTCTGTGCTTAATCACTTAATCAATTGGGAAGAGAAACACTTTCAATTTTTATGTGATCAAGCTCACAGTTATGTCAGACAGACAGCAATATTTGGCAATTACCCTTCTCTTTGGAGAACTGTAAAGGAAAAATGAAGTAAGTTAATGAGTAGGGCTTTTTTCATTGTCAGTGAACAGTGCAAAAACAAGGGTGAATTCTACATCTGAGATACAAGAATGACCATGGGGGAGTTCTAGATGAAGATACTCTGCCTTCCTTAGCTAAGATTCGAAATGAATTCTTAAACACTAGCTTGAAAATCTATTTCTGGCATAGGGCTTAGAAAGACCAAGAAGATTCCATTCATCAAGGATCACCCTGAAGCTTTTATAATGACACTGTTGGGACAGGTCTCTGCTTGCAGTTTGTGACCACTCAACATAAGCAGTATCGTTGGCACATACACCTCAAACCTTCGTTTGCTAGTTTAAGAAAACTCTCACAACTTGTACCCTGCAAACAGTTCCAGTTCATTTCATGATACAATACTGTAGCCTGCTAGATTGCATAAGTAAGTACAGCTGTTTTACCGTAAAGTAAAAAAAAAAACAGTCTGGAAAAGTCTTGGAATAAAACACCCTGGAGCTGAAATCCTTTCAACCATTAGCAGTAGTACTTTATACTGGTATTTTTAAAGTATTTTTGTTTACCTCTCTGGTGCTTCACATTACTCCAGAATATCCTTACTATTGACTTTCATTTTATGTTTCCAGTTATATTTTGAGGTCAGAATCTGATTTATTAGCTTGTCCTAAATATAAATTGAAAACGTTTGGTGGCTGGAGCCTTTCATATTTATGCTTCATGATTATGGAATCAGATTCTTATTTATATTCGGAAATCAGAATCCGATTTGGTTTTTGAATCAAAACTGAAGAGGCGTGTGTTTGATGCTGGTTTTAATTAGGTCAGATCTGTGAAGTTAGTTGGGACTTTTTCTGAATGATGATGTAGAAAACTCTTATGAAAGATCATTACCTTCTTTTATTGATTAGTGCATTGTCAGACCTCTGAAAACACAGAGCAATCCAGATACTTCAAGCATTTATTTCCATAACATTAATTTTATGTGGGAGGAGGTAGTGAAATGAGATACAAGAACTCCAATACATAAAAACTGCATGAAATATAGCTCCTTATTACACAGATGGAAAAGTCTCTGTAATTCTGGGTCATTCTGACACAAAATTATCCTGCCTTTACAAATAAAACCAATATATCAAACCTTAGTAAAACCTGGCCTAGATTCTTATCTTTTTCAGAAGATTTCCTGGGCTCTTTTTCCTCAACTTTCATGTTTTTCTGTTGGTGCAGAGATGGAATATGATTTCTGTTGGTACAGAACTGAATAGTATTGAATAACTAGAAAATCTTGCATGTGAATCTAATCTGCTCGAGTACTGACTTGCAATTTCAGCATAAATCTTTTATCTTAGAATTTAGTACACATGTCATTAGGCTTAACTTTTTTTCTTTTGAGAATTATTCCATTCCTAATGGCTCATGGTCCTCTATGTGGGACTTGGTTGGCTTTCAGAGGAACAGAAAACAGAGAAAGAATGGTGGCACTCATATGACCCCAACACTACTTCATGCCATGGGAGAGAAACTGAGTTGTAAAATAGATGTCCAAAGGCTAATTAAAAAGGATCAAGTGATGATAGTGAATAATTTCCCTTTTTGCTGTGGAAGGGAATCCCCACCCAAATTTGCAACCACTGCCAGGGACTTGCCTCAAGCTTTCTGTCTTCTTGTAAGAAGTAGAGAGGCTAATGGCTAATTACAATCAGAATTTTACCTCCATTTCTGCTACCCAATTTCCAGGCATTAAAGTCAAAACAAAATTTGCTTTCAGGGTAATATGCTACTCTCTAGCTCTTTTTCACAGTTTCTTTTGAAGCCTGGAGAATAAATTCTTTAGCTCCTTTCAGAAAGCAGCCCCTCAAAAGAAATGATTGATTAGACCTGACAGAGAGCAATGTTAAATAGAAATGTAACATATAAAAACCAGATGACGAAAGAAACATCTGTCACTGGGCAGGACTAACTAAGCCCTTGCAAAACAGCCCCAGGCAGGACTTACTGGGAGTGTATGAGGATATAAACTGAGCTAACTGAATTCTCCGAATTATCCTTTCCTTCTCCATGAGAAGCTGTAAATGCCCATTGCAATCATCATCTGATGGTAGCAAGGAAGATGTAGAACAGGGAAGGAGCTCCCTCAGAGGGTACATGGTATACTTTTGCAAAGATCAGGAGTTCAGCTTTTCACACCAGTGCTTTCTTTCAGCTGAAGATAATAACCCTCATTGTTCCCAGGCTCTCATTTAGGTTTGGTATAACTCAGGGGTATCAAACTCATTTTCACTGGAGGCCACATCAGCCTCACAATTGCCTTCAAAGGGCAAAGCATAATTTTAGGACTGTATGAATGTAACTACTCCTACATTTATACAGTCCTAAAATTACATTGAGTCCTTTGAAGGCAACCATGAGGCTGATGTGGCCCTTGGTGTAAGTCAGTTTGACACCCCTGGTGTAACTCGAAGACTGAAGTTTCTGTTCTGTGGGCTGTGAAAGAAAAAATGACTCTTGAACACTGATGTCCTCTCCTCATGCAGAAGGCAGTTGCTACATATGCAACAGAAGTCCAGCAAGGACTGAAAACAGGGAAAAAGAAAAAAAGTAATCTCTTATATCCTACTACAAATTTCAAATTTCTGAGACATCCATTTACCCACCAGAAGTGTATTTATTTTCACCCTCTTGTCTCAACAAGACCTACAGGAAAAAGCTCAATGAGACCATAAGAGTGCTGAAAACATTTACTTATGGAAGAAAAGTGTTGGTAACGATTCACAAAGAGAAAAAAAGAAAATAAAAGAGCTC
This sequence comes from Nesoenas mayeri, assembly GCF_963082525.1. Taxonomy (NCBI): domain Eukaryota; kingdom Metazoa; phylum Chordata; class Aves; order Columbiformes; family Columbidae; genus Nesoenas; species Nesoenas mayeri. The sequence goes on from NC_137541.1 coordinate 70,025,049, forward strand.
ACGGGAAATGCTCTAGACTGAACCATGTTTTGTTTTTGCTAAGCTCTACATGCAGCTTGATGCAGCTGATATGGTCAGAGAACCAAATGGTGCACAGTGTTGTTCCAAGGTGCCAGGAGCAATGACAAAAATACATTTCCCTCCTAAGAACCCATGACAGATCAGTGTGTATGAAAGATTTTTGGGTGCAGCCTGCATGCCCCATTTCTTAATAGCTTAGTGCTGCCAGTTGCTCAAGTACTGCAAAGAGATCAGTGAAAGGGTGACAATGTCATTTCAGAAAAGTCTACTGATCTTTGTCTTCTTTTTATAATTTTGTGTCATAAGCTTCTGGGAAGGGGAGAGGCAGATTTCACCAGCAGTTTACTTGCAGCAGCAGTAAATCACTCTCTTGCAGTTGTATGGCAATGTTCCCTATAACACCAGTTGCACACATGACATATGCAAATAATGTTGAAACCACGGAAGTTCCTATGTATATACTGTTTCTATAAGTATGTGTATGTGCATGTAAATATATGTAATACTTACACAAGTAAATACATATAAAACTAGCGACACTGAACTTTTGGACTGGGGTGCACTGTAGCAAAAAAACCCCAGAGATCTGAAAAGCAGGAGACAGGCCTTTGATTTGGCCTCGTGAGGAAGGAGACAACAGAGTACTTAATCCCTTTGCCCCTTCTTGCCCTGAGGTCACTACAGTCAGAAGGGTGTGCAGACTCAGGCATGTTATGATTCATTCTGTATGTGTCATCTGGTAGAATTTAGCTATAAATGCAGCAAGCCAAATTACCACATCGTTTATAATGTGGCCCAAAGTGCTGATTCTATATTATTCTTGCTCCCTTCTTTTCCCCCTTGTGACATGTTGTAGAACTTCTCAGGATTCTGAAGAAGACAGTCATTAAGCCTACAGAAGTAGGTAAGCAGGTATCATCCCATTTGTGACGACCTGACAAAGGCTCAGTTTGTTTCCCATCAAGGACAACTAAGATATAAAACCAGATCACAGATTTCTCAAAGGAACAAATGAATGCCCAGCCTTAATTTATCACAGGAAAATTACCCTGTCTAATGTTTCCTTCCTTTCATTTGACTTCTCAAGATCTTTGAACAACAGCAACAGTCAGTCTCTCAAAGTAGGGGATGTACCTGTAGGATAAGAAAGAAAATGATTCATGATCACTCAGCAAACTGAGCTCCTGAAGACCTCATAAACATGATCCTAAGCCTTTGGAAAGGAGCAAAATCCTTTCAAAGTTTTGCTGGATGGGGAGTACTGAACTGGTGTTCACATTCTCTTCAATATCTGGCTCTTACTGAAGGAACTGAATAGCGAAATACTTTAACAATATATTGTACCAAAGCATATTGCAACTATCGAGCCATTGACTCATCCTCTTAAATTCTGCAGTTTACCTCAAATGCTGGATTAAGCTATGCCCTTAAACTAAGAGCCTGCTCTACTGTGGCTTGCTTTCAGGTATCTGAGTTTGGCCTCAGTTCTCACCAGCTGAGGTTCACGAGCCAGGATCCAAGAACTGCTCTTTTCAGCTTGAGCTTTGATAACCACAGCCTAACCACGGCCTAACCACAGGAAAACTTTGGTGCAGCCCACATTGTTCCCTAGCTAGCTGGTGCTTCAAGCCTTCATCTGTCGCTTTTGGCTCCGCTCATACTTTCTGACTTTGTCTTTTGACACCAAACTTAGATACTTTCTTATTCCTCCTGCTTCATTTCTTCTATTCTTCATTTATATCTCTAGATATCATGAATTAAAGGGTTCTTCTTCCTTTCATGACCTATTTCTGCTGTCTTCCTTTCAGGTGACACCTGTATGCAAGGGTTTTAATGTTTCAAATCAGTGCTTCAATGTTTGCCAGGAGCCTTGGAAAAGCACTCCATTTGCAGAGGTAGAAGACTTCACATTAACAATGGGCTGATACACTCTGGCACAGTAGTGTCAAGAGGCTCAGGCTGTTTTTTTTATTGAGTGATGGATAATCCTTGGTCAGAGAAACAGTGGGACTGTGCCTCAGAATGCCTTGGGGATAATCTTTCAGCAATACTATACACTTCAGGAAACCGAGATGGGCAATGTAAGCATGAATATTTCCATGGTTTTCTATAAAGAAAAATGAACTTGATTCCCAGTAGACAAAGAAAATCTGAAGAGTCCCAACAGTGAACATATCTATTTGTTTACAGGAGCTATGTGATACGGGGAGCAGAATCATACCCTCCTTCACCATTATTTTGACAATGCACCTGAAATACGCTGTGACAGACCACATCCAATGAGTAAAACAGTCATTTACTCCTCTTGTTCATTAAATCATTGTTTTTTTCTGAGGCTACCTGTGGAGAAACTGGCCAATTTCAGCATGGATCATTTTATTTATGGTACAGACAACCTTGTACTAGAATTGGAATAACTTCTTGCAAGCTCCCAAAGAGTTGTGAAGTAATACTTGGTAAGAGAAAGGAAGTATCAAAATAGAGATGAAGGCTCTCTGGTCCTTTGATAGACATAATAATCCATTATTTTCTAATAGATGTCTTTAAATACTCTTTTAGATTTTTTTTTTTTTTTCTTGAATTCTAGATCCTGCTGCTGGTTTCTACTTTAGATCAGCATTCTAAATCGGATTGTCCCAGTCTGAAATACTTCAGATACCCTCTTTAAGTGTGCAGTGCTCAGCATCTTTGCAATGGTTTTATGAGCTTCTAGAAAACTGCCAAGTAATGGCCAAGCACTAGTGTAACTGGTCTGCAACTAGTTAGAAGTCACAATCTGTCTGCACTTAGATATGACATGAACTTGAGCATTGCCATTTACAACGTACAGTTCAGAGTTTACAAAAATTACAGTTCAAAAGGATAACACTGGAAATATGATCTTCTAAACACATGGTCTCAGAGAGATGTGAGGCACACTCATTCTTGAAAATTGTTGCTTATGTTCATTCCAAAAGAGGGAAGTCAAGGCTGACATTTATCTCCAGATACATGGTATAGTAAAAACTTCCAATTGGTAGGACTAACTACAACTTTGTAAACAGAAGGTGTTCTTTCTTCTCGCATAAATAACTGATATTCTACTATTCCTTCTCAAACCACGGTATATAGCAAACCTGGTATTTCTGGTTGCACGCATATATTTGCCCTTCCCTGTTAAATCTTTCTACTGACTCTTTGCAGAGATTTTTGTGGTGGTACTTAATATGAATTCTGTTTAAAAACAAAATTTCTTTTTACTATTCTTAGCTTTAACCTCGAATCATTCTATAATGATATTATGGGTTAACATGAATAAGCAAGTCTAGTTATAATTGTTTCTACTGTTGACACAGTGTGTAGTTTATACATCCTGAAATAAAATGGTATGTAATGCTTCAAGGACTCGTGCCAATCACAAAAGTAAATTGTTTCACCTCTTTAGCAACAGCAGTTCCAAGAGAACACTTTTATGGATTTAAGTTATATATCTAAGCACCAGAAAAAAGCCCTGAAGGCCTGTGTGTTTAATAAACCCCAACCATTCTCTCTCAAAACTGTACCATAAAAATGGAACAATATCCCATACCTAGCATAGAATATACTTAAAGAATTATTTTATTTACACTTATTTCATTTTAGGAATCTACCTCATGCAAAATATTTTTTTAAAAATCACTGATGTTTATTTCAAAATAAAAGTCCTTTAAGGTCAATTCAGCTTCACATATGTTTAAGGTGTATGAGTAGGTCCTGCCCCTGAAAACCTCTGCCCACAGGTGGTACTGCTCAACCACAGAGATTCAGTAAGGTAAAAGAGTTTAGTCAAGCAAATCAAGCAGCAACTTAAATCATCAACTTTCACATTGTAAGCACATACATAATTCCTTGAAATTCCCACAAATGATGACACAGTGAAATGAAGTGTGGACAATAACAAGAGCTATTTAGAGGACTCTATTAGGAGCTGCCTTGCCTGCCTGGGAGGGGGATTCCTTCCCAAGTTTCCAGGTGCACATGGGAATTACAAGTTCACTGCTCTGACTGTTCTCCGTGTGCAGCTTGTTTGTCAAACTGTAATGGGACTAGTTCTGCAAACTGACTCAAAAGAGAAGTCCGATCAAAGCCACTTCTCTTCTGACCCTCTCTGGCTTTCCCCCAAGGATATTAACTCCTCAAAAAACAGTCTTCCACTGATTATATCCTTTACAGCAACCTTCCTTCTTCCCTCAAAACAACAAAGTACTGTCTGGTCCATTTGACTACAAATTTGAAGGAATTATATTTTGAAAGATTATAAACCTATGTAGAGTGTAAGACTGGGTAAAAGTCTATGAACAGTTAAAAATTTGTTAATAAGGTCAAAGATATAGTTCCCATTTCTGGGATCTGAACAGCGCATGAAATACCTCGCTTGTAATCTCTTCAATTGCATTTGCCTTCTCCAAATGTGAGGTTGTTTTAATGTTGAGAGAGAAGAAGATTCCAAATTTGGGAGAGGCAAAGACAAAGAAGAGGAGGTGGGAAAATTCCCAAAGAACTCTGTGTCAGTAACCCAGGGCCACTTTCATAGTCATAGGACAGTCAAGGTTGCAAGGAAACTCTGGAATCTCTAAACTATGACTAACCTCCTGCTCAAAACAGAGCTTGTTTTGAAGCTAGATCTAGTTGCTCGGGGCCTCCTCTGACTGAGTTTTAAAAAGTTAATGAAATCCAACCACCTCTGTGGGTCCCTTTTCCAGTGTCTAACCAGCATGTCTGAAATCTGTTGCATTTCACTGCACAAGTTTGAGAAGAGTCTAGTTCTATTTTCTCTATAATCCTCCTCCAGGTAACTCAAGTGAAAAAACTAGGTTCCTTTCCATCTTTCACTTAGCCTTTTCTTCTTCAAGGTGAACAAATCTAGCTCTCATAGTCCCTCTCACACAACAACTGAGGTATGCCAACATTTTTCTTGTGTGGGAAGCGCGTAACAGGACATAGTACGGCAGGAGCAGCCTCACAGGGGCTATGCGGAAGGGAGGAATCACTTCCGTTGGCCCACTGGCAACACTCCTGCTTATACAGCCCTTGGATGTGTTTGAACTTCATCATCACAAGGACACATTGCTGACTCAGGTTCAACTTACCATCAGGACATCTCAGACTTTTTCTGCAGAGCCGCTTTGCAGCCCATGAGTCCCAGCCAGTACTGATGCATGGAGTTACCCTGTCCCATGCACAAGTCTTTACATTTGTTGGGCTTCATTTGGTTTCTGTCTGCCACTTTCCCCAGTTCATGGTGCTGAGTGTCAGCCTTCCACTCCAGCATGTAACCCACTGCTCCAGTTTGGTACCATCTATGGACTTTCTGTGGGCACACTCCATTCTGTCAGCCTGGTTGTTGGTAAAGATGTGGAACAATATCAGCCCCAGTAACCAGCTTGTAGCCAGTTGTTCTTGAAACGCCTCACCATTGCCCTTTGAGCATAACAGTCCAGGCAGATTTTCATCTACCTGTAGTCTATATATCTAGTCCTTTCTGCTGCAATTTCCTAACCTGCTATGGAAGGCTGTATGGAAAGCCTCTCCAAATTCAAGCTTTAACCTTTTGTTGTTTCAGTGTTTTTGTGTTCCCTATGTGGACTCAGCCACAGAGATACGGCCTCAAACTTGGTATGGGAGTGGGAGACAGAGGGTAGATACCTAAAAAGAGCTGTGTTCCTCAGGGGTTGGCACTGGGACCAATGCTGATGAACATCTTGGTAGGTAACATGGACAGTGGGATTGAGTGCACCTCCAGCAAGCTTGTCAACAGCACCAAGCTGGACCTTGACAAGCTTGAGAGGTGGGTCTGTGCAAACCTCATGAAGTTCAACAAGGTCAAGTGCAAGATCCTGCACATGGGTTGAGGCAAACCCAAGCACAAATACAGACTGGGCAGAGAATGGATCTAGAACAGCCCTGAGGAAAATGACTTGGGGGAAGAATTTATTTATTTATAAGGAAGAATTTATTCACCACAAGTGTGGTAAGACACTGGAACAGGCTGCCCAGAGAAGTCATGGATGTCCCATGTCTGGAAGTGTTCACGGGTAGGTTGGACGGGGCTTTGAGCAACTTGGTCTAGTGGAAGGTGTCCCTGCCCATGGCAGGGGGCTTGGAACTAGGTGATCTTTAAGGTCCCTTCCAACCCTAAGCATTCTGTGATAAACATTTGAGCTATTCTATTGTTTAGAAAATTTGAGACATAAAGAATAACTAACAGTGGGCATGGTTATAGACCTGCCAGTGTATGTTTCCCTTATATGTCAGAAATATCAATTTCTCCAATCAAGCTAAACTGTACAACAATGAAGACAGATGCCTTCTCTGGAGACACATAGGCATGTCTTTCTTCTGAGATAGATCTATTTAAGACAGAAGTTCCTCTCCAGTCTCAGGAGGTAACAGTTAAATTCATTAATTCCCTGCATGAGTTCCCTTTCCCCCATCCCAGCTGCATATGAATTATTTATGCTGAGTCTGGTTATTCCATCCAGTTGTAAACCTTAAATTAGAATAACTGAAACTCAGCAAGGATGATTATCTTAGGTCACAAAAATAAACATTTCCAGTTTTTTTGTTTTCAAACTTATTCTAATTTTTTTAAAAAGATAAACAAAATAGCCCTGAGAGGCCATATCTGACCTATAAACTAAAGGCTGTAGTGAATTAAGTGTATTTGCTTTGTTCTGCAGATGTTAGAAGAGTTGCCCACAAAGTATGACAGGTTCAGTTAATTTTATTGTAGACAAATGTAATGAGCATCTGTTTTGATTTTTCTCAGTTACTGAGATGATTTCCTTTTAAACTTAATACCAGCTGTTTTATACAAGTGTGCAAAAGTTGTAAACAGCCAAAGATGAAGCTATTCCAATGCCAAGGAACACTTCTTCTTTCTGCTGTTATCTTTATACTAATAATACCAAAAAAAGTCAGGAGTTTTTCAAAGCACAGCAGGATATTTAGGTATCATTTAGGTATCATTTAGGTTCTGTTTACAGAAGTGTTTTATAGTTCTATGTAGATATTATATACAGCATATGCATAAATATATGGATGGTGTTATCCTCACAATAAGCTTAGAATCATAAGATAAACTGCAGAACCATGCACTAAATAATATTTATTACATGGTTTCACAATTTATTATGTGCTTCTGAACACCTCATCTGGCCTTTCCCTACTAACCTGCCTCTTCTGGGACTATTTCTACCATTCCATACTTCTCATCACCTTCAAACAGCTGTTCTTTCCTCTCTGAGCAATTTAACAGAGCAAAAAGGTGGTTTTTTTTTTTCTCAGAAGATACATCCGTAAAATTCTCGTTCTTGCCTCTCAGCTTGTCATGGTGAGATAGGCAGGTGGCACCACGAACCTCCTGAGAGGTTACTGAGCCTAAGTGCCAACACAGCCTACTTCTCTCATCACTCTTCCATTCATGTACCAAGGTGGAAACTCAGTGTCATCTCTGCTATGGAATACTTGTCAGCACTCTGTAGTGTCTACACACAGAAGGAAATGGAGGGACTGGTTTTTGTGTAGCCACAGAGTCTGGACTCTTCTAAGATGAGGATGTGAAACACCACAATAGGACATGCTTAGTGCTACTGAATGTTTTGACATGTTTCCAGTCTCCCCCCTAAAAAAAACCCAAGACATATCCAAACCTCCTATACAATTTAAACTGTGGGCTAAAAAATGCTTGTTCCACAATTATAAATCAACCAAATTTAAGCTGACATTTTTGGAACCCACAAAAGGCACCTCCCCAAGTCCAGATTTATCCTTCCAGGAAATTTTCAATCATACAGTCAATGGTAGAAATATTAGGGTAATAAAAACCGGATGAGTTTATTTATGCTTGCATGCATGAGGATGCAACAGTAAATACCAGTCTTCTGACAACAGTGAATAAAAAGCACTAAATAGCTTCCAAATGACTTATGATGCAACATCAACTCTGGCATTACATATTGCATTTGTTTGCCTAGCATTTCAAAAGCTCCTCTGTAGAAATTCTGACCGCATGGCCATTGTCAAGTCTCTTTGTTCCATGTCTTTGGAGTAAGGAAGGCTCATTTAGCTTGCTTGAATGCACTCAGCTGTTGTGAAGAAGTACCATTTTTTTCCCATTTAAATTCCAGTGGCTTCTGAGTATAACTCAGAGGTAAAATAAAAAATAAAGAGAAGACAGAGAGATAGACAAGTAGTAGGAAGATGGACAGAAAAGAGAGGTCAAGGGAGCTAAATGCTTGATTTGGAAATGTTGCCTATTAAAATCCTGTATTTTGTAGAAAACACAGATGCCAAAATACTCCTGCTTGACATTAGTGGAAATATATAACAAAGCCACTGGTCTTCAGGGAATGTGCCTACACCTATGAAGGTCTTATTGCGATAAAGCCAAAGAAGACCATCCGTGGATGAAGAGCCACTGTGCTTGATTCCTACCTATAAAACAATAGAAATAGACCGAAGCTCCATTGCAAACAAGAATTTTCTGATGTACAATCAGATATCTTTAAAAGCCACTTTAAATTGTTGCTTTGTATTTAGTTGTACACTTAACTTTTTTTTTTGTAAAGGTGCTGCTTGCTTTCCTCGCTAATCCAACAAAAAAATGTAAGGTGTTAGAATTATTTTTTAAATTGTCTAGTAATTTTCTTTCTCCTTTGATGCTAAAAGGCATAATTGAGACATTGTATATTTAGTGCAATAGCTTTCAGCGTAGTCTCAGCTTACTTCAGTTGAGGTAGGTTTTCTTCAGCATATTTATTGCACGTGGCATAGATATTGTTTATTTGGCATGAGTACAGCCTCACATAGGGAGGCAATTTGAATTGGAATTGGGTCAAAGGGAAAAAATTGTGTAGTGTTTATTTCTGTATTACTTATTTTGAATTACTTTGGCATAACTTCCCATCTGCATGTTTTTTTCTTTATATTAAACATAGTGTGTAATGACTGCCATCTTTACCAACCATAATTTGATTCAGTAATTATGCTTATTGTTGTGGAACAGATATGTATGGATTGAAAGATCAACAGATTGACTGGTGCAGATTAACTACCTGAAAACACTGTGGTTCTTTCTTCTGCTTTGAGCACATATGGGACAATAGCAATATATAATAGAATCCTCTATAACATGCAGTATATGATCCTCTGTATATACTACAACATAAACAGTAACAGTCACAACACTTGATTTAATGTGTCAGCATAACCAGCTTAATTTCTCAAGCTAGTATTTTTTTGTCATTATGTCCCAGATGATAATTCTTCAGAAGTTTTATAAGAAAGGTGAAAATTTTTCTTTCCTTTCTTCCTACAAAGGTTTCTTTTATTTGTCTGGGTAAGTTTTGTAAGTGATCTGAAGAGACTATTCAAAAACTCTGGTATGTGAAATCATGAACATTCATTCTACTAAAAATGTAAATACAAGTAGCTGAACCAAGACCCCAATCCTGCAATCGGATCTATGCAGGTGGCCAAGTGCTCTTGATGTGCCTTCCTGGGGAAAAATAAATAAATAAATAAATAAATAAAAAGCCTTTGTCATTCAAATTAACAGGGCTTTCCAGACAAAGAAAACACTTGATAGAGAATACAATTATACAGTTGAATCTTGGCCTAAGAATGTGTTTCATGTCATATCTCACTATTCTGTGGATAAGACATGGAATATAAGAAGATACCTTGATTCTGCTTGGACCATTCTAAAGATTATGAAGCGTTACTCTGATGGAAAAGCCTGTTGTGTCATCTAGGGGCATAAGCCTTCACTCTGAAAGAATGCAAGCCTTCTGAAATAGTTCTGACTAATCTCAATTTTCAAGTTAACAATTAGATTAGTGAAAATGGTGGTATCATAAATGTCTGTTTCAATCACTGGCAAATCTTACCTGCAACCATTGTAAAACCCAGCAACTGTTAGAGCAGACAAACGCTACTATGGCTTTTTATGATTTATAACTGTCACGGTTCCATTCCCAGAACAGCCAACTTGTTTTAATGAAATGTAGGTTTCACTTTCATACTGTAAAGCAATCAGCCTCTTCTATAAATTATATTTTTTTTTTTTTTGAGTAGAAACTTAAAGTTTCTACAGGGGGTGTACTGAAGGAAATATATCTGGAAAAGGCATTCTCTTCCCGTTACTGGCTCTGCTTATGTGAAGTTAATACGAACGTAAATCTTCAGGCAAGTTTAGCAAGCAGATTCCACTTCTTTGTATTGAACTTCAGAGGCTGATAAGAACAGAGATACTATAATGCATGTATTTCAAATAGCCATGCGAAATGAGGAATGAGAGTGCAATATCCAGCTTTCTCTCTCTCTTTATAAGGACTTCTGACTTACTGTTATATGATGATTTGCACAATTCCATCCACAGAAGTCTTTGATATACTGTTTCCAAAATTCACACTCAATTCACACTAACACATGGATATAACCCCACAGGCATGCTCCTATAGATCAGAGGTACAGCAGCTAGGCATTGCCAGACCATTTTGCTGTAATCATTAGTCTTGGTGGTCACATGTTGGTGGGTCTACCCATGAGTGGGTGCTCATTAAGAGGGTGTCTTGCCATTCAGCACACTCAGTTCTGCAGTAACGTTAAACAATTCCTGTTTGGTGTATATCTCGGAAGAGTCCCCAAATTATTCTGTTCTAATGACACCATCTTATTTCAGAGTCAGAATCTGTGTATTTCAACAATCTAAGCTTCTCAACCACAGCAAGTTGGCTCACCTTTTATATGACGTTTATCACCCCCCCAAATCCAATATCTATTTTACAAGAAAATCCAGCCCCCATTGTCAGTATCATGCTTTAAACCCTGTGGTTAGAGGTACCTGTTTATCTGCCAATCCCTTGCTGTTTTTTTGTTTTATGGGATTATTGTAACAACTTTGATATCGATATGTAGTACAGCTTCATCCTCAGCTTCTATCTGTTGACCTCTGAGCACACCTGTGGAGTCTTCAAGGATAGATGTTTCTTCCTACTTAATCAGCTGGACATCAGCATGGAGAGCACTGATAGGATCACAGTGACCTGTTTATCTTCTCTCCATAATCTGCATGAGGACAGCAGCAAACCTGTCCAACCTGAGAAAACACTGGAATTTTGAGTGCTTTGGAGATGCTCCATTGTACTGGCAGGGCCCCTGGGTATGTTGCTCTCAGTAGACGTCGCTCTGCTCAATAAGTGGTTTTGCAACATGTTCTGTGTGTGCTGGTGAGCTTGTCTCTGCCTTTCCATCATAGTCCTGTAACCTAGCTCTGCCTCACCTCTAGACTCTTTTCTCTCCCTCTTCTACATGTCTCCAGCAAATTTCCCTAAGCTTCTCCATACTCCCTCCTCCGTTGCCATGATGTTGGGGAGCAGGCTATTTGCTTTGCTTATGTCAGACTTTCTTGCTTCCTCCATTAAAATTCTTCCTGGTTCGAAAAATATTTTCCACCTCCTGGACTCTTTAGTACTGGAATAAAACTGGAGAAAAATATTTGCTTCTCAGAGAAAATGCTTGATGACATATCACATTGACACGCACAACATTTGGCTATACTGTGAGTGTAATTCTTTCAGGCATGCCTTTTTGCAAGTCCTAACCATGGATAAAGGAAGAGTTCTGGTTCTGCTCATATTCAATGTACCACAGGGTAGAGAGCATCTTACATATCTACCAGATAATAAAATAATCCCAGAGAATTCTGTCTTCCTGCTTCTTAGTCACATAGAACTTGAATATGAATTAACTTTTTATTTGAAAGTAAAGTGTGAAACATGAATATTTTAATGTATTTTCTATTGTACAGTTAGACCTACATTTATGTTTTGTTTTGTTTTGTTTTCATGAAAACTGGATTTCCTCCAAAATCAACTGATTTCCCCTGAGAGAGTGTGGACAGTCTCTAGAGGCATTCTCTGCCTGCCAGGTCCTTGATTTCACAGGGAGCTGCCACTAGTGACAGGCACACCTGCCTCTGCCAATCCCCAAATGAGTTTCAAAAGAGCTGGAGACACCCCTGAGATCTCAGTTTTCATATGCCTCTTAAATTCAAAGAGCAAAAGTGTCCCCTCTTTTCTCAGCTCTAGTATAACAGGGTGGGGGACACTGCATCAAACTTCATACTTACCAATGTGGATGCCTCCAGCTTAAATGATATGACCAAAGAAAGTCTCCTAAGACTTCTAGAATATTGTAATTCTCAGCAGAGCTAATGTACAAGACTTAGTGACAAGGAGTGTTGTGAACTCAGCAACCTATGTTACCATTCCTTAGCAAGGACGTCTCACTGGAGCTTATAAGAATGCCCACAATATCTCTGTAAATTTTGTTAAGATACCCTTTAACAACTTTCCCTACATAACACCTGCAGCCTCAGTGATTCACAGTTTTTTTCACTCAGCAGTTGTTGAATTCTTTAATGAGTTGCAGTAAGTTATTCTAGATATCAGTGGAACTTCTTTCTATACACGGTCTGGTGAAATCACCAGCAAGGCAAGATCCTGTACTCCATAAAAGTCCTCTCTATGAAAACTCTTTCTCTAGTTGCTACTGATTACTTGTAACGTGTAGAACAGATGAATTTGCTCCTAGGTCAGTCTCATACTATGCTTCATATATGAAGTCTTGCTCTCACTTCATATTGCAGGTCACCACCCAATGTGGGAGTGTCAAGGGCTCTTTTTTTTTACACAGTCGTATACCATAGCTAAGGAGTTTAGGTTCAGGAATTTCCACTCTGAAGATCTGCTTCATTTATGTGTTACATCCTGTGTGCTTAGAGGTGAAATTTGTTTTATTTTACCTTTTGGTTTTTTTTTTCTTATTTGAGAATGTACAATGTGTATATTATTTTATAAAGCATAAAATCATGCTCAATTTTATACACTGATGTTGCACAATAAAGTACTGTGAAGTCTAAGAAATTCTAACAGTTGTGAGACAGATCTTTGTTGCAAACTCCTTTCTGGATGACAATATAAACATTTCCAAAGAAAAACCTATTTTGTAAGAGTCAATACAATTCAGTTGCCATTAAGCAACACAATAATTATTATAATAAAGAGTGTCATAAACCTAGTGATCTTGTGGTTCTTAAATGTCTCGGTCTTGCTTTAGTAGTGAGGGCCAAACTCTAATTCCACTCAAATCAATGGGGAATTCTTTGGACTTCTGTGAGAAGGAGACCAAGACCTTCATCAGCCGCAAAAGCTATCTCTTTGTGTGTGGTAACTCTTCAAGTGCCATCCCTTTCAATTATTATGCAAATTCTAGCTTTCCTAACCTTAGTCAAGCAGGAAGCACTACCTCAGAGGACTTTAAAATGTCTAGTAATTATCTTCACTGTATCTTTACTGCTGAAGCAAATTTGAGTCCCTCCATGGCTCCTAATGCAGTTTTGAGGCCTTTTATTTTGGGTCAATGAAACGCAGCAGCATCTCACTTTTGATTCTGATGTGTGACACTCTGCTGATTACATTTCTAACATTCAGTTATTCACTGAAAAAGTTAAATTTTCGTAATCTACCTGATGCAAAACAGAAGAGACTTTATGTCTGGAGAGATGGCCCAAATTCAATTATCTCAGTAGCAGCTTCTCTCTGCTGCCCTCACTAAGGAATGGTGATGAAATGCACTTCTGCTCGTCAGTGTTGAGTTACACAATAGAAGCACGATAAACATTTCTACATTCTATGATTTTCATACATTAATGAGAGGGTGATGATAAGGTATTGCAACATAAGTGTGCAAGACTGGGCACTGTTTGTTACGACAGGACTGACTAGATTCATTAGAAACAATCTAACCTCTCTCTACAAGAAGGGCGAGTGCTTAATTAGCAAGATGTGCCCAAATATCAGTCACTACCTTGTAGACTTACAGAGCCTGATGCTTGTGCAGGTACAGCAGTGATTATAAGGAGGCAGCCTTGCGACCTAGGTGATGTAACAAAGCATTACCACCTGCATATTGGCCAAGAAAGGAAATATGTAGTACAAAATGACCAGAATGACTTAGAGATCCATTTTTTTTCATTGTCTGGAAGTGGAGTTTGTTGGTCTATATGGTTGCCCTGGAGTTCAATGGGAGACAAAAAATGAATTGGAATGTACTTCAGCTAGAATAAAATTTGTAGACAAACTATGGAACTTTGTTATTTCTTACTCTTTGCAAGATTCAACAGAGGGTTGGCAGCATCTGACCAACCACACTGCTGTCCTCAAAGCTGACTTTTCAAAAACTATTTACCAACAGGTGCTACTTTGGAGGTGTATTAGACCTACCATGGTAGATTGCTCTGTTTTCTCACTATGATTAACTTTGCCAAATATCTGATTTCTTAATGCCAATCAGCATATTTCTACTGTTTTCAGAAATCTGATTAAAAATGGACATGAAACATGCTTCAAAAAAGTCTAGGCAGAGCACTAGTACTCATCACACTGGAATCTTATGGGATGGCCCAAAGACTCTTCCTTCTTTCATAGAGTTGCTGTCATGGGACCACAAGGTCACCTCAGAAAAATTTACATCTGCTCCTTCTACAGGTGCATTGGTGGTGTTCATTACGTACAAGCAAAAAAATGGAAGCTTGCTCAAGAATAAAAAACCTTGTGAGGATGAAGGACTAGACTTGTTGCTGAGCCAAGAAACTTTTGTGTGAAAGAGGAAGCAGGGAGCAATGGAGGGGAGGGGCATCAAATCCAGACATTACCTCAGGCACTAATGCCCTCAGTGCTAGCTAGAGAAATGTTAGTACATTTATAGAGACAGATTAAAATTGGATTTCACACATAGATATCTAGCACACCAAGGGTTATGAAAATCCTCCTTGACTGGTGAAAGCACAATAGCATAGCCATTGGTTGCCCAGCAAACCTGAGGAAGCTTGGCTCTGATTCATACCAACAGACAACAAAGAAACCACACAATGAACGATTTGTTTTGTACTGTACTCAGATCTTTTCCCTTCTGAGGAGATCTTCTCAAGTGAAGGAGGACAAGTTCTAAAGAGTAAGCTTGTAGTTACACAAATCCACCCTATATTTTACGCACACCTCAGTAAACTATTACTCAGACTGTGAAACCATTTGTTCACCTTCTATGCCTTTTCACAGCAAGCATTAGATATAGTCAACCACTTCTAAAGCCTTTGAGATTTTTTTTTTTCAATGCCCTAGCCTAACATGGTGGGAATACTGACATGACATTTAGTATGCAGACAAGAGCCGGGATTGCATGTGCCTTGACCAACTGCCAGCCCAGCCTTCTTGCTCTCTGAGCTGCCCAGACCAGAAGCAGTCAGTGACCAGAATGTGGTCAGTGCTGAGCTGGAGCTACCATCACTGTGCCAAAGCTAATAACACTCTCTCCCAGCTGAGCTAATGGAAGCTTCATGGTGGCTCACAGAGCAGCCCAAGGAGATTTTCATCAGCCTAGAAAATACCACATAGATAAACGCAGCGTAGCTTTCAAAGAAGGCAAGAAATGTACGTGCTTTTAGGGAGAAAAAGGGGACCTTTGTATGACACCTCTGTCTCCAAAGAATTTAGTATGAGTGATGCAAACTAAGTTGCTCTGGCTATCTGAACTCTGTCTCATTCCAGCAGTGGTGCATTTCATATTATTGACTGCATGTAAAACACTCTAGCGCACAGATCTGGGCACTCTCAGTGAACCAGTGAATCAGTAACTTTTTTGCAGTCTGGATCTCAGTTATGCAAGCAACCTATTCCTGTAACTTCTGATCTGAAAATAATGTGGGACTCTGTTAAGACATGATACCAGAAGGATAGACTCATATTAAAAAATTGGGAAAGAAAGAAGTTTTATTATCTCTCCTTGCTCTCATAGCACAAGAGTTGAAGCCATACACACTTATTTTTCAATCCTAGAAACTTATTAGCCAAAAGCCATTTCAATGCTATCTCCCAAAGGATCACTTTTGGATGTCTTCCATTAACTAAAATGAAAAGGTAATATTTCTCCTTTATGTTTTCAAGTCATTCCAGCTCAAGGAAACTCATAATCATGAGTCTCGTTGGGGTTAAAAAGCAAGTATGACAATGTCTTGAACTGTAGGGACACTATTCGTGTCCCATAGGCAAGAGAAAAGAGCATGTTGCTATCAAATTACAGTGTAAACAAAACCATGCAGGCATGGAGACATATTTACAGACAGTCGTATCACAAAGCTTGGTGCATCTGAAGCTCAGTGGAGCACCAGTGAAGCCAATGGAAGAACTTACATACGGTTAGATGAACAGGAATATTGTATTATAGCTAAAATCTACCTGGTTATACTTTAGCCAAAGTTTTACTATTGATAAAGCATCATAGCTGACTTCCCCTCCTGTTTTTGTGCTCTGAATAAGCACATTTATAAAACCCATTCCATACTGTCTTCAAGTACACTGAATCTTCTGTAAAGGAGATGAAATAGCTCTGACATATTAAAAATAGGACACAAATGAGTGACTCCCTTCCCTTAGACCCCTTTCACTACCTGGGACCAACTCACTATAGAACACTTTATAGAAAAATTGACAGGGGATTGTGCATCAAAACATTAACAAAATTGTGCAAAAATAATCCTGGAAGAAGATTCGCAGGATTATATAGTCTGCCTGATGCCCAACACAAGACCAATCAATTTATCCTTGACTGAGGTGTATCCAACCTCTCCTCATAGACTGTGACCTCTATAAACAACCTCTTCAAAATATTAGAATGATATTCCCCAGTATTGAGATTAAACGCTCCTCCCTCCAGTTTGGCCTATTACTTATAGTCCTAGCTATCAACAGACATAACAAAATATATTATTTCCTTTGCCTTTGCAGCAGTCTTTTTATACGTATTGACGAGCTGCCTATTTTTTTTGTGTAGACTGTTCATCTACACTTCATTCAATTTTTATTTACATGATATTTTTTCTAAAGCTCAAATCATGTTTGCTCCTGTCATGTTGACTTTCTCTGCCTGCCAAAGAGAGCAGGAGATGTAACACACTGGTAGGACTTTTGCCTTTTTTTTTTGCAATTAGATTGTAATTGTTTTATTTTCAATCTGTAACCTATTATTTAAAGCTCTTCTATGATCCTTTCAAATGACAACTTCATTTCATTATTCAGTAAGTATTCTGAAGAATTTTCTCCTCTATTTCGAAAGGTGTTGCAGTAGATAAGTTAATTTAATTTCAGCCACATAATTTGCTCCCAACACACTAATCCATCTTCCTTAATGTAGGAGATGGAAACCACAAAAAATTCTGATGTTCTTGCAGGAGACTTAGCTTGGGTAAGATTTTGTCACAGGCTTTTGTACCTACATATACATATATATATACATATAAACATTTAATTATCTTAAAGTTTGATAAATTAAAGCCCTCCAGGGTTAGATAAGGGAACTTTTTATCTTTTGGAAGAAGGAATTTCCCAGCATCCCAATGAAACACACAACTGTTGCTTCTAGCTATGTAAGGGCCCAAAATAAAACTAATTAAAGACTAAAGCCAATGGAAGTAAAATTCCTCGAAAAATTACCAGAAATAGCCTAGCTTGAAAGACCTATGTTATTTATTTTACTGTTGTTTCACATATATTTACAATAACTAGGGTATGATTTGCTCAAAAGAGAGTAAAAAATATATAATTGAAAGCTTTTTAAAAATAATTTTTTATAATTTGTGCACATATTTACAATTTTTTGTAATTACTGAGATTATCTACACACTTACTATTGCTTATTCTCCCTGATCCGACCTTAGATTTATGCATGTACTTGGTCATAGCATATATGCAAATACTTTACATAGATATTCACACATAGAGTTGATTTACAGGAAACTGATGTGCTATGGGTGTTATTTTCTCAAATGCTGCAACATGAAACTTTGAGTATTTTGAAAATATAATTCAAAAAGTTTCAACATATGCAAACTCAAGTAGCATCTCTCTGGGAACTGGTTATTCTGGAAACACTACAACTAAATGTATATACATTTTAATGTATGTACATTTTAATTTGCATCTTCCCAGACTAGGTAGAAAATGTTTCAAATTTCCCTGGTATGCCATCTTCATGACTGTCATTTGAAAGACCACGGTTTAGTATGGTCTGTGCAATTTTTGCATGAGCACTTCTTATTCGGACAGATATTAAAATAGCTAACAATTGCATTCTAACTTAGTGCTGATCTGATCTTTTCCTCAGTGACATTTTACATATTTACTTTCTATTTCTCTTTTATTCCATTGTAATTTTAGGAATTTCTACAGCAGAATCAAGGATTTCCAGCTGCACTGTATTAGTATCAGTTATTAAATTATACTAAAGAATAGGGTCCTTTAAACATCAAAAGATTTTTTTAGAAGAGTGCATCTCCAACTTTTGGAAGCATAGAGTATATCCAAGGATTTATGTACTGTAATTTCAATTTGTAACTAGTTAATGCCCACAGATTTCAATATGCAAGTGAGCATATTTTACAATCCTGTAATAAATGAATGGACTATAACTCATCTCAGGCAATTGGTTAGTCTCTTCTTTCCGCCCACCTTTTTACATGAATCATAAAGGATGTGAAGGGAAAGCAGAGAGATGAGAGTAAAATCAGACCTTCAGCATAAGGAGAATGTCCTGAATTGCTTGTAAGCTTTGGTGACAAAACGAAGATTAAAAAAATTAAAAATAAGAAAAAATATAAAAAAACAAACAAACCACCCCAAAACAACAACAACAAAACAAAAACAACCAACCAAACAAACAAAGAGCAGGAGTTTAGTAAATATTCTCTGTACCCTGATGTCTTCACTTTTTCCATTCGAGGAGCACTACTGAAGTTGCTAAAGTCTTTCTGTCCAGTAAACATTTTCAGAGATTGGAAAAACTGTTAGCCTAGATTTTGTTTGTTTGTTTGTGGTTTTTTGTTGGTTTCTGGTTGGGTTTTTTTTTGAGATTACTTTCAGAGAAAGGTGAAAATAGAAAAAAAATCTAACTGTGAGGACCTCTTTGGTGAATACCAGTGATGAAAATCAGCTGTTTTGTCTTTCAAAGTGTTATGGTTTGATCTTTTCAGTACAAAGCACATTTAGTGTGAATGAAAGAAAGAGCTAATTATAGTAGATCAAATTTAGCAAATAGTTGCTGAAAGGAGTCTCCAGAAACCTTTCAGATGGAAACGCACAACAGAAATGTACTGACTTACTTTTGCCTTTCCTGACATATATTGTATTTGAAGTGTAGCTTCATTCACTGATTTGGAAGGTGAGAGAACTGGAATTCAAGAAAGTTTACTCGGGTAGAGACTTGTCACACATATTTTGTCTCCAAGCTTAAACTGCTACTGAGAGAGACCTGAATAGAAAGTGAGCAGCGAACATCTAACTTGTCCTGCATATCAATCTTCCCTCTTCCTTCTCTCACTTCATCTCCCCTTTGATTCCTTTCTTGTGCCAGATTCCAATAGGATAGAGCTGAGAACTTGTTCAATATGTATTGAAAACAAACTCCTTTGCTTGGTGATGATGATTTTCACACAGAACCTGCAAAATCCATGAGCTAATTCCTGTTTTGCCTGCTTCAGATCAAGTTCTTGAGCCTGGATCATCTGCCTCTGGTAGGAGCTATGTGGTCCAAAGAGCCTCATCCTTCCAATCCATTTTTCTTTTCCTCTTTCACTTTCTGAGAATTTTTTTTTCCTAACTCATATTTCCTCACATCTGATGAAGTTTTGTGGAAATATTAACTTCAGCAGGTCCGCATTTTCCATAAACAACAAAAAACATGGTGTCAGATAATTCTCCACTAGCTCTGCATGTGTTTCTCCTCAAATCTTTCCTTGGAGAGACACTTTGTGTTTAGTTTGTACAGTTACTTGGAGGATGGTAGCAGAATCTGGCCCTGAGTGGAAAGAAATCTGGAGCAAAGTACTTGCTTCTCTTTAAGAATGTGGCTACAGATCAGAATTGAAGAGTGTCTTCATTAACCAACAGACCAAGCTCCAGAATTTGTTCTTTCACCTCAAACTTGAACACAGCCACAAGGAAACAATTCTTCTTTAAGAACCTCACCTGTATGTCTTTTAAACACCTCCAGGGATGGTGACTCAACCACTTCCCCAGGCAGCCTGTTCCAGTGCCTGACAACCCTTTCTGTGAAGAAGCTTTTCCTAATATCCAATCTAAACCTCCCCTGGTGCAACTTGAAGCCATTTCCTCTCATCCTATCACTTGCTGCTTGGGAGAAAAGACCAATACCCTCCTCATTACAACCTCCTTTCAGGTAGTTGTAGACAGCAATAAGGTCTCCCCTCAGCCTCCTTTTCTCCAGGCTAAACAGTCCCAGTTCCCTCAGCTGCTCCCTATCAGACTCCAGGCCCCTCACCAGCTTTGTTGCCATTCTCTAAACTCTCTCCAGCACCTCAATGTCTTTCTTGTAGTGAGAGGCTCAAAACTAAACACAGGATTTGAGTTGGGGCCTCACTAGTGTCCAGTACAGGGGGACAATCACTTCCCTAGCCACACTGTTCTTGGTACAAGCCAGGATGCTGTTGGCCTTCTTGACCACCTGGCCACACTGCTGGTTCATATTCAGCTGGCTGTCGATCAGCACCCCCACATACTTTTCTGCCAGGCAGCTTTCCAGCCACTCTTCCCCAAGCCTGCAGCATTGCATGGGGTTGTTGTGACCCAAAGGCAGGGCTTCGCACTTGGCCTTGTTAAACCTTAACCAACTGACCTTGGCCCATTGATCCAGCCAGTCCAGATCCCTCAGCAGACCCTTCACATCCTCCAGCATATCAGCACTCCCACCCAACTTGGCATCATCTGCAAACTTACTGAGGGTGCACTCGATCCCCTTGTCCAGATCATTGATAAAGATATTAAACAAAATTGGATCCAACACTGAGTCCTAGAGAATACCTCATATGACCACCAGTCAACTAGATTTGACTCCATTCACCACAACTTTTTGGGACTAGCCATCCAGCCAGTTCTTTACCCTGTGAAGAGTATGCCCATCCAAACCATTAGCTGCCAAGAGAAGTGGAGGTTTTTTTCTTTTTTGATGCATAGGCTGACAAAAGGCAGTGGCAATGTCAGAGGAGGAAGAAGAGCAAGAAACTTGAGAAGGACATCAAATCCTTGGGATTGTATTCATCCAATTCCGAGCAGGACTTACCTAATAGTACAGGAAATGTATTATCTAGAAATCCCATTTATTACACATACCAAAGTGAAGTTGTGTCAGTTATGAAATTTCCCATACCACTATCCTGTGCTCATTCAGAATAGCAATGACTTCAGCCATGTCTTAGGAAATAGCCACCACAATGTTTAAAAACTCGCAAGAGATTTTTGAAGCCTACTTTCACTGTGGAAAATTTTAAGGGGAACTGGATTACTTCAAAACCTTCAATCTGTATTGCATTACAGTCACCTGAGCACTGAGAAAGATGGAGAATAAAAACAGCTTTCACGTCTTTATTTTAAAGGGTGCTCTAATGTCTGGCCACAGCTTTACTTGTGTTCTCCCAGTTATGAAATCCTAGGAAATACCTGTACATGTAGTTACTCAGTTACTTAGCTTGCTAAACCATTTACCACAGGAGAGAAAAAAAAAAGGTGTTCTAAGTTTCAGTTCCTACAGTTTGTTTCTTCCTTGATACTGCACAGAGGTATGCTTAAGGAAGTGTGGTGTGAAATGTAGACAAATGTCATTTTACAACTTTGGCTGCTCTGACTGAGATTAAGTGAACAGTGACAGCAAACCCCTATTGTTAGTCTACTTTTATATGGTAGGAAATGGAAAACATAAAATACAAAACGGATAAAAAATGTGCAATGAATCAGAACAGTTCTGTATTCTGCCTCATAAGAGTATCCATTAAGGCCTTTTTTTCCCCATTCTTTTGAGTTCACCATGTGCCAGATTAATGAAGTCTGAGTACTTATTATTACTTTATAAATATGTGCTCATCATGGGAAAAAAAAAGGGGGGGGGAACAAAACCCCAAAAATAAGTTTTCTACTGTGTTTATGTATACCACACTGTACAATTAGGATACTTCTTTCGTTTTAAGGAATTAAAAGGTTAAGCAATGTATTCAATGCATAAGGAAATAACTTATTTGATTGAGCTCCCTTGAAATATGAGAGATGGCAATTAGACACATTCTAGCCTACAGGATTATATGATTTTTTCATTCTTTACCAAACAAACACAAGACTTGAAAAGATATGAAAGAATACATTTCGCAAAGCTAGCACAATCTTATGTGAAGTTAGTATTTTCTAACAACCTGACAATGTTATCCAAATTGCCTAAGGTAAAGAATTAATATAAAGAGAAAATGCACTTGATGTTTCGCTAAAGAGACTAAATGTTAATTTAATTAAATGAAAAGAGTTCATAGTGTTTTCAAAGTAACGAGTAATGTAAACATATTTAATCCCTGGGAAAGTGTCTATTATAGTAGATGGTACACCTCAGCTAGTGAAACTGCAATGGAAACATGACTAGAGCCTTCACATGGAAGTATCACTGCCTCAAATTCCTCGTTGCAAAATAAGACTTATTTTGATCCCAGCTTCTGGAGTTTAAAGTGATCATACTCATGTCTCTGCCATGACCACAGCATACTGCCATTGCAACGCTTGACAGGAGCAAAATCTCTTCTCAGTTTCATAAAGCAATACTCACACTTCTAAAAACTATTTTGAATTAATCCTTATGTATCTGAAAGCCAAACATGACTGTATATATGTAACACAGTAATGATAATTTTTTATGTCATAGAGCTAAAATAGAAATCTGGTAGATGTCATTCAAATTATATTCCAGTTCAGCAAAAATGATCCAACAAAGTGGGTGAAATGCATGCCTGTGCGAGGAGCCAACACAATCCATTTAAGTTCTACTAAATATTTAAATACAGTTTGAACAGTAATGATACCTTTACTTAATGTGCCCTCTATTCACCACACCTCTTTGGGACCAGTCATCCAGGCAGTTATTTACCCTGTGAAGAGTACACCCATCCAAACCATGAGCAGCCAGTTTCTCCAGGAGAATGCTCTAGGAAACAACGTCTAAGGTTTTACTAACTCTTGGTAGACAACATCCACAGCTTTTCCCTCATCCACTAAGTGGGTCACCTTGTCATAGAAGGAGATGAGGTTGGTCAAGCAGGACATGTCTTTCATAAACTCATGCTGACTGGGCCTGATCACCTGATTGTCCTATAGATGTCACATGATGGCATTCAGGATGGTCTGTTCCAGGATGTGATATTTTGGACTGTCTCATTGTCATAAGTTGCATCACAAGTACTTAGATACTTTTTCAGTGCTACGGATGGACAGAAGCTAAAATCTTCGCTTATGTATATTTCTGTCCTTTAGATTCTATACTCAAAATCAGCAACACATGTTCACAGAAGATACCTGCCAGTAGTTTTGTTTAATGTCTCTCAGTACTGCAGCATGCTCACTAAAAAGTCTGAAGCTGAGCAGTGGCAGATGTTTTATAGGCAACAAGAAAACTGAGCAAAACACTTTATCAGCATCCAAAATTTTGATTTGATCATGCTCTGAACTTAGCAAAACACAACCACTTCACCGTTTCCCTGGGATAGAGAATTAAATCCTTCATTTTGTCAAGTTTTCTAATATACCTGTATAAATTACAGTGGGTGCCATCACCATGAGGGAACTATTCACTGTCTATTTCCTTTGAATTCTGACATTTTGCATTCTGCAGTAAATACAGTAAAACTTTATTAGGTTTAGGGGAACCTGGCACAACTCCCTGAGGACTTAAGAGTCCTAAACTACTCTGAAGTCATGCTGAAATTTTAAAAAAAAAAAAAAAGGAAAATGAAAAGGGAAATAAAAAATGGATTTTTTTTAAAAAAAAGACAAAATTAATTATAAAAAGAGGAGAAAGTGGAAAAAGGGAATTAAGCTGGGGATAAAGGGTGAGAAAAAGTGAGAAAAGGGGCAAAAAAAGAAAAGGAGAAATGAAGAGGGGGGAAGCAAGAAAGAGGGTAAAGGAAGGAAAGTGAGAGGGGGAAAAAAAAGGGAAAGGAGGGAAAAGAGGAGGGAGAAAGACTGGGGAAGTGAATGCATGACTAGAGTTCCAGTCAAGATGAGATGTAAATCTGTACAGTTTCAGGTCTCATCTGTTTTAATGGTTGTTTATGTGTGTCTATTTGTAGATCCTGAGTACTCTTTTCTCTAGTTCACCAGTATCTTATCCTCTTAAAATCAGTAGACATACGGACTGCAGGTTGTACTGTCTGGGAGTTAAAATGAAGCATAAACCCCTTAATTGTCACCAAGGAAAAGGGATTCTTCCTGCTGCAAAAACAAGATGCCATTTTGATAGCAGAGGTTTTGCCTAGAATATAAACAACATGTAGGCACCTTCATTTTTTTCTCAGTTAGTTAAGTATCACGTATGGTTTTAGCAGTGGAGGACGGTCATGGGGAAGAGCTCTCATTTAGCCTTCCACGGTACAATAGAACAAATCATTTATTTCATCACATCTTTCTATAAAGTGTTAGCTTAGAATATAACCTGCCAGCAAATTTAGAATGAATTCTGATTAGCCCATTACAACTAATATGTCTGGAAATATCTCTATTTTTGTTATATATGTATATTTCTAAACCCCACTTACATTCTATCTTAAGCCTGTTTTTGAGACTCAGGTGTTGCATGAGCTTCATTCTGACATTCAGCACAGATATTAATTCCTTTCTCAATGCTAGCAGTTCAAATCACTACATTTTAAATACATTGTTTGTAAAATGGTTTTCTTCATATATTTATCTTCCTATACAAGTGCAAATGCACATACATTTATAACTTTAGCAAATAACAAACAATAAAGGAAATATGTATTGATTAATTGTTAAGTGTGGCAACAAAGCACAGTTTCAAGAGCAAATAGTTGATGCGAAGATTAAGATTTGAGAAGACAAAAGCAGAATTCAGAAGAGGTGTGGCAAAAAGGAATAAATAAAATAATTTTGCCCAACTTTCACTGAGTGGACCATGGCTAGAGGTGCCTCATTTCCACCTCTTTGAAGAAAAGAAAAAAATATTAATCTCTTCTGAAAGCAAATAAATACCTTAACAGAAATCAAGACTCGGCATGTATCCATTTATCTGAAATAACAATGAAGACTTTAGCAATTACATGGTTTAACAAGACTATGACATACTGTTCTTCTTTTCTGTAATGAAGTTTGATAGATATTATTTAAATCGTGTGAATGTTAAAAGAAGTTGTAATTGACATTTCAAGAGGATTCTTCACAAATTAGCCATATAAAGAAATGGGAGGATGGGAAGGAAGCAGGGAAGTGGGAACTGTATAAATAAGACCTAAGACCTAGGATTTACTATCTCCTGTTCTTACTCATTTTATTTTGTTCAAAGTCTGGGGAACAGTGATCATAACAAAAGTAAATGAAGCTAGCAACGAGCATGCACTTCTGTGATGAAATAGTCATGGCAACATTCACTGAAATCCTGTAATTCCTCATTGGATTGAGAAGATATAAAAATATAAAAAAGATAAAATAAGATATAAAATAAAATATAAAAAGATATTAAAAATATTAAAAAAAATAGTGCTGACCTGGCATAATTAGGACAATTGTGTTTCTTCAGGCCATACAAATCCTATGTTTCCACCACCTCTTTAGATCAAGGTTTCTCTTAGGACACAGTTTGCATTTAGAAATAACGATGTATATAGTCACAGATATCCATGAATGAACATGGGCAGACAAATTTTCCCCTACAATCATGCTTGTCTGGGCAAAGAACCCAAATGTAATAGAGCTGCTTAAGATTCTTGTGCTACGTGTTGCCTGAAAGTCAGGGCTTTTCCAGTATAGAGAAAATAGTATGAGTAGATAGACATTTTCAAATATATCCTCATTAAGACACCAACTGTTAGTTGGAAATGGTTTCCCTCTCCTTACTCACCAGCTGTTATCACAGCATTTCCATAATCTAAAGCCCAGCAGACTGAAGAGTACTCCTGGAAAATTCTCCTCCCCTTGAAGGTGTAGAGTTCACTCTTTGCCAAACAAAGCAAAGGAAAAAAAAAAAAAAAAAAAAAAGAATTAAAAAGAAAGAAGAAAAAAAGACAAAAGAAAGAGGAAAAAATAAAAAAGGAGGAAGAAAAAAGACACAAACAAACAAACAAACCAAAAAAAAACCACAAGGCAGACAACTGTACATCTGGATTGAGGGTATTGGCAGATACTTCATAGGGAAGCAGAGCACCAGTAGCCTGCTATTACATTCCCAGCAGCTGGAATTGCAGACCCTAATTTGGAATAATAATGTGATACCACAGAGGCAAATACTTGGGTTTGGTTACAGCACTTCAGCCTTCACAACATCTGACTCCACCCACAGAGAGGTAGTTTCATCTTGCAAAAGTGGAGATAAACCCTATTACCTGTATAATTGTGTCTTTAGACATCTGCATGGCTTACATTTCCAGATTATGTTCTGGCAACAGTCCTTCTAGATGAAGCCCTGTCCACTTTAAGGCTTAACTGTAACTTAAGCAACTTGCTTGTCAGCTCTGTTCTTAGACAGTCCACCTTCTTCTCAGACCAGCTCATTTCCCTGATATCACTCCTTCTCTGTGTACCCAAGCCCCTTTAGATATTTTGCTTTACTACCCTTCCTGATGGCCTCCATCCCTCCAGTACTAACTCATTCCAGATTAATAGCAGACAGCGTAGTCCTCCAGTGTGGGCACCGTGTTTAACATGGCAAAGCAAACCCTTCTGATCTCACCATCACTTTCTTAACAAGGGGCCCTTTAGCACTTGAAAAATGCCCTAATATTAAAAGCTAATAAACAAGTATCTTCCTTGAAATTTTAATAGCTCACTTAGTCGTGGTGACAGATGTCAGACTGACACCACTGAAGAAGAGAATTTTCAGTGGTACACACAGAGGGTCTGCTTAGTCACTGATAGTCCTTTTTGCCTCCTGTGCCACCCCCCAGGCTTCCCCTCAAGAATACAACATGGTGCTGAAGCCATCACCTGGAGAGACCACCTTGAAGAACAGTGTAATCCCCATGCCAAATTAATGCTTATGTTCCTAGCTGACACTGCCAAGAGAGGTGCCAGTCTTGATGGTCTTTGTAATGTAGATACCTGCCACCCACTGAGAGCCAGACCGAGACACCATCAATTCATAAATTTATTTTATTTATTTTATGACATCACATCAATTAAACTTCTATTCTGAAACCTCTGGTTGTAGCTAAAAATACCTCCAGGCAATACCATCACGTTTAAATTTTAAAAAATATCACACTTACTCTGGCTTCTTCTGTTCCTCCTACCCCCTTATTGTAGCTCGGAAATGACATACAGCAGATGAAGGAGTATGGAAACAAACTTAAAATCACCATTTTAGACATTATCCCAGCAGGTGTGCATGTTTTACTTGGAATTTATGAGAAGTAGTAAATATTGCTAACTTAGCCCTGACCACCTTGCTGCAAATTCTTTCTGGCCAACTTTTATGCAAGATCCCATTGCCACTGATGGCAGTGGACATGGATATCAGAACCCACTATGGTAGACTCTAAAGAGCTAACACTTTCTAGTCTTGCCTCCCAGGAATTCTTTAAAGTTGTCATAAAAGCTTTTGTATTTTATCTGTTTGACTGTGTATTAGCAATCAGCAGAACAATCTATTGGTTGAGTAGTGGATTGGGCCCCTTTCTGTTCAGATGCAAATCACTTGGCCTAAATAAGCAGCCTGTCACTGCTGAATTTCATTACTCATTTCCTGTCATTAAATTAGATAAGATTAATAGATAGAAACTGAAAGACAGTCAGCCAAATTCAACTCTCCAGTGAAACTTGTCCTCAAACGAAATAGTGAAGAGAGTCTGGTCATTCACTATATGTATATAGTATATGAAACTTTTTTTGTTCATTGTGGAGATGCCCAAGTATAGTGTAATTGCTTTTCATAATCTCTTTTCTGAACCCTTTTTGTCCCAGATAGGCATCCCAGTCTTATACCTGCTAGAAAGTACAATGAGACAACAGGCAGGTTTTGAAATAATTGAGAAGATAATCCAGTTACGCAGTAAAAGCAAGACAAATTCATGACATTTCAATGAAACATGATAGTCATTCTGTCCTAACAAGGCCAAAGAAGACAAAACATTCACAAAGAGAAATACCAAACAGTCTACACAGTCTTCGAAGCTGTTTTCTCTGCAAGGGTATCCTATTCCACATACCCCACTAGTGCCTTTCTACTGAGGGGCTAACCTGGAATTGTTTCCCATATGCCTGTCTCCCCACCTTCCTCCCCAAGATTAGACCCATTTGTTAATCAAAGTGAGAGCATGAGAAAAGCTGCAAGGAAAATAAAAATCAGACTGCGATTGACACTTTGCCCTGAATCTGATCCTGTGGTGCCTGGGCATGGTGAGACAGAGGAGGCTGTTACTGTAGTGGCAGCTGGCACCAGCCCTTGTATGCAAGTTGCCTAATGCTTTCCATTATAAGATTATTGCAATCAGGTTTTGAATAATGTTAACACTTCTATTGTTTGTCTTTGAAATTTGGCAGAAGCAGAGATTGCCTTAGGGCCAGTGTCATGCTTTTTGCTGGTACTGTTAATAAATTCAGATTTGGACAAGTAATAAAGGTGTTGAAAATCACCATTTTTTTTTACTGTATTTTCCAGAGCCCAAAGTTATTTTGGCAACTAGCTAAAACTCCCAGAGATTTGATGAGTCTGCCTGCATACTGCACCTACATTTCCATGAATGGCTATATCTTAGGCTGATACAGGCAAAAGGTCTCTGCTGGTCCACTGAGGACTGCAAAGGTGAGTGTGGGGACATGGTATGGTGGCAGCTACATCAGGAAATAAGGAAGGAAGAACAAGTCACTGGGATGAGAGATCCAGAGTGTTGGAGTGGTTGGCAAAGAGATTGGAATGAAAGGAAGAGGGAGGCATAGGGGCAAAGATATGATGAAGACATCACTTCAAAGGAAAATTAAGTCAAAGAAAGAGAACTCGCTGTACATCTCCCTCAAATGTCCACTTCACACAGGAAATGACCTTTTTTTAATGAACTGAATAACCTGTTTCTGTTTGATGATGCTCAGTTTGAAATTGTTTATGTTGTTATGCCTGGAGGTCAAATGTATCAATGGAGAATGATAAATGACTGTTAAAGTAGACCTTTTTTGTTGTGTTTATTAATTAAAAGCCCACAACTAATGTGACATTACATACAGAGTGATCAAAGGTTATTATTTTAGTTGCCATCTGAAAGCTTCCAGAGGTAGAGAAATGACAAATTTACAATTACCTTATGTAAGCCTATGTATTGCACACCTTAACAACAGGAAAACATACATATTTTTCTCATAGAAACCCTGTATCATTCTGGAAAACAAGTTAGTCATGCTGAGGAGGTAGCAATTTGAATACAATACACCAAATGAACTTGGACCTAATACACCAAACACTGACTGGAAAAAAAAAAAAAAAAAAAGAAACAACACAAAAAAACCTATAATGTTAAGGAAATTCAGCCTCACTCCTTAGGTCGTGTATGTGTTCATAGTTCCCTTCATTGTTTTACATTTTTGTGCTTAAAGATAGACCCCAGAGCAGCAACAGAGTGATGGGGAGAAACGGGAGCACAAGGTTACTAGAAAGCATTGAACTGAGGATCAATCACGTCACTGATGGAAGGTGGAGGCAGTGTCAAACCCTCAAGGCATCATGAACTAGGCCCAACGCCTACGCCTAACAAAATGCGAAGCAAGTATGAAATCTGGTCTGCTCTGAACTAGGCAGAACTGCTGCTTTTAGCTCAATTAGCCATGTAGCTGAGCATCCTAGCACAGCCCTGGGGACCCACATCCACCTTCCAGCCTTCATGCAAGTTTCTAGCTTTCGTCTTCCCAACATCCGAACACACACTGTGGTTGTGCTTAGAGCGCTCCCAGGCCCAATACTCTGGCACACAATACTTGTCTGCTACTGTCTTCAAAATTCAGGAGCTCCAGGACTTCAGCTGTGTGTTTCCCGTTGCGGAATCAGTTATGGAGTTGTTATAACAGAAGTTACAGTAATTGAGTGCTACATCTGGCTTAGCTAAGATTTCTAGATATGATGATAGCCTGCAGTGAGATTTTTGCAGTTGTTCAGCAGGGGTTGAACACAAAGCATTGCCTGCTTTGGCAAGAGAGGAGAAAACCCATTTTTATAAAAATCTCAAACTCAGCATGCTGCATAAGCACAGATTCAAACAAATCTTGCAAGACCTTTTGGGTTTCCTTGGTCTAGTTAACAAAAGGGAAGAATTCTGCAAACAAGAGTGTGGAAACTAACAATTCCCATTCCAGCTGAGACTGTTAGGATTACCTCTGGGATTACTGTTTATCCATTTCCCAGCAATGCTCACATATTAGTTATTTCAAGGCAATGCTCCAAACTTTTTTCTCCCAAGAGGCCATGTTAATATAACCTTCTTGAACTACTCTTTTAGTCAGTAGTCAGTATATGCCAAACAAAGGCTGCAGACAGATTTGAAAAGGTAGAAGTAAACTCTTTTACTACATAAAATTCCATAGCATTTCTAAGTAGACTAAGAAAAAATAACGTTCATGTCCTATTCAAACTTCTCTTGAGGTATAATGTTTTAATTGCCCTGCAGTCTTGATGGGTGTGTGTATTTTCTTGAAACACCACTGAGTACTGCTGTACAGTGTTGAAATACTTTTGTACTCCATCCCATTTTAACAATGAGTAGACTTATAGTATCTGAGGTAGAACCACCAGAGCTAATAGAAGTCATTCCTTGGGCATTCGTTAGGCTTTAAATGAAACTCTTGTTGAGATTCGCAAGTTACTTTAAGTCTGCATGGTATTTTGAAAACTTGTGGTAGAAGGGTGTTCTGGAAAGTGTAGCTGTTTCTATAGGATAAATTATTGTTCAAGAATAGAATATATAATGTAATTCTTACAGAATTGTGTACAACAACAAAAAAAGAAACCCTAAGCCCACCAAATGCAAAAGCAAAATAAAGTTTGTTAAAATATACGGTAATCACAGTTTCACGACATAATAAAACAGTCATTTTCATAATTTTGAATTAAATTTTTCCATTTAGCAGTCAGAGCATAATGGGAGAATTAAATCAATTATGACATGGAAATAATGCTTAAACAAATATATTTAACCTTAGGGAAAAGGCTTGTTCATCTGTGCATTAAATGTAGAATGATTAATACATCAGCTATTGTTTTAATACCTAAAGGGTGACAACCACTATTTTCCCATTAAACATTAGCACTGACTCATCATGCGGTTATATGAGGTGTTCCTCTTCAGATGTGTCAACTGAAAAAGGAGCCTATTGCAATTGCAGTGCAACTCTGAAGTCAGAGTAAATGTAAAAAGGCACGTAGTCAGATGATGGTAAAAATCTTCCCATTAAAAGTTAGTTTTGTTTTAAGATTTTATGATTTAATCATACATTGTAGTCACACCTGTTAATCTTCTTGCTCACCAGTACTATATGGCGCTAGGTGTGTGGTATACTGGGAGAAACCAGGAAAACCTCACAACTGATGCTTTCTAGGTGCAAACATGCAGTTTACAGAAGTACAGTTTAGCATTTTGGATAGTAAAAGCTAAAGTTAATTTAAAATTGATTTACTGAGAGAAAGGAGGGAAGGGAAAATTTCTTTCAGTTCCCTCCAGCACACATTGGTTGGTGTGGGAAACATTTCCCTACCACAAGATGCAGTCCCAGACATGAGGTTTCATAACCCCTTGCCAACCCTTTCTCCCTAACCAGACCATTCCTGAGTTCTCCCCTTCTATACACATTTTTAGTCTTGGATTTTCAGTTGTTTAAAACTTTCCCAAACGAATTCACTTTGGGATGAAACACTCTGTGCCCACTTTCTACCAGAAGGTGGTTTCTTCTTTAGCTTAGTTTTAGTCTGAGCAAAACTCATTTTTGTGTATCTGCACTCTCAACTCCCATGCTTCCCATATGTTCAAAGTAAAGTCTTGCACTCACATAGCTGAAACTCACAACCAAATATGTAACTTTTGCATGTGATACATGCAAATGTTACTGCACCTCTTACTGACATGAATAATTCTACCAAATAATGCTACAAATTTCATGAGACAAGCCAACTAAATGCTGCAACTGATATCTACCCTAATGAGCCAGAAGCTAGGAATAAAAGAATACCCTAAATTAGGAAAAAAATAACTAAAAAAGGACAGGAGAGAGAATGAATGTAATACAGGACTGTAAAGCACTCAGCACCAAACCACAACTCTGTTGAACACTATGTGAATTTATGTCAGACTTACTGCTGTTTGCAAAGTGATAGGTCTACATATACATACGTATGTAATGTATATATCAAATATAGGCACATGCACAGATATGTATACTATATACATGTAAAATACGTATTAAACACATTTTTTCTATTACACATAAAGCATAACCTGTCCAGACAAGTGTATCTTTATACACAAATAATCACATTTTCTTTTTTTATATATTGGTCGAATAAATTCAGAGGATTAGGACTGAGCAACCTGAAGCATTGCACTTCACCCCATGCCCAGATCTCTCTGTGAGATAAGTGGGTTCCTCAAGAAAGTTGAGTTTTTCCCCAGCAAAAGACAGCTTAAAATGCTGAACATGGCTTTTTTTCTTTAGCCAGACCACAAAACCCATTCTCAAAAAAGAATGACCTCATGCCTTAACCCAAGCACAAAGTGAATAAGCTCTCACACACACTAGCACACATATACACAGGCAACTCAACAGCCAAGAAAAGCTTAGAGACAGACTTTTAGGAACAGAACTTCCAAAAAAAAGGTAACTAAATATGGATTTTTGAACCTAAGTTCTTTTCTACAGGTAATACCTGATGATGGTTCTTCAAGAGCTTTGAAAATTATGTGGAGGATTTGCAGAGTTATTTTGTACTTTCTCTCTTTTTTTTTTTTTCCTTTTCTTTTTGAATCTAAGAGACAAATAAATAAAAAAATCCATGTTTGTCATCCTTTTAGGTAGCTTAGAGGGGAAAAAATACTTGATACTTTCTTTAAAAATACTCCAGTACAACTGAACACACAGAAAACATTCAGGACAAGAAACTATAAAGCTGCATATGTAACTAACTGGCCATTATTGTGGAAATGAAATACTATAGATATGTGAGGGAAAATAAACCTGAGTTTGCGTATTTGTACATGGTGTGTTTGCACACTTTAGAATAATTTCATAGTTCTGATTGTCCTTTGTTGATAATGGTACAGTAGATGTGGAAAAGATACAGAGCATAACTGTTCTGAGAAAAACAACTTAAATTAAGGAACGACTTACACAGAAAGAGAAATTAAATGGAGTACAACTTGGCTGCTGGAAAAAGAGATGACAGAGGAGAAATAAAATAGAGTCTACAAAATTATGAATGGCAAAGAGAACATGAGCAGAAAATGGCTATTCAAAGTTTCTCATGACATAAAAAATTAGGGAGAATTAATTTTCCTCTGTATTAAAAACAAACAAAAGGAAGTATTTTTTTTGCACAACATAAAAATTAAACTGTGGAAGTCTGCCACAGGATGTTGTGGAGGCCAGCACTGTAACTGTGGTCAGAAAAGGTTTTTAGTAGAACTCAGGAATAAATTTATTGGTGGCTATTCAAAATTATGGTACGAATGCATCCTCCTGGCACCTTCTAAATCAGTGATTACTGAGAGATGAGAGAATTTAACTGGAGATTATTCACTTCATATTAACCCATCTGTCTGTTGCTGGTCCGTGCCACAGAAAATCCAATGGGTGAGCTGCACCTTGATTCTGACCTCTGAAACCTTCAGATAACAAAGCCTGTGTAAGTGTAGGTCTCATGAAATAATGCATATAAACAGAGAACTATAACATCTTCCTTTCATTTTCATTGCAATCTGATATCCTCAAGTTGATGAAGAGATGAAGCTACCACACACATTTCAAGAATCAGTAAAAGACTTCCCAACTACTAAATGGGGTAATTTCTCCCGTTAATCCTCATAGTTTCACATTCTCCTTACTTTTGATATGTCTGCATGTTTTAACATGTGAATGCTGGTCTAAAGGACTACTTGCAGGCTTAATGTTAGGTATGTGCTTAGGCTGCATTGTATCATTGTTTTCATAACTTGAACATCATCAACAAATCGGCTTCTTTATAAAGTTAGCAAATACATGGTATAGATTGTTGCAGAGCATTGTGGGACCTTAATATTCATTGAATAGGTTAATACCATCTAAGGCTAGGCATGCACTAGAAGTTTTCCATGTAGTCCTGCAGTGCTTCTCAATCCTGACATAGGTTCCAGCCTTCTTAGTATTTTAGCCCCTGTTGTGCTTGGTTCTGAACCAGAAAAGCTCAGCAGCCTTTCCTTAATTTAAGCACTTGGGTAGTCCCTGTGAAGTCAGTTTGGCTATTTGTACTTCCTATGTGCTTTGTTTTCTCATAGGTCTAGTGCACAAATCTGGCTTTCAGCACACTTTCTGTTCCACTTCTCTGGACTACTTCAAAGTATGGATTTTGTAGTAGCTCTATCTTTATTATTCATAAGGTATCAAAATGAAGAAACAAAACTCATTTCAGCTTCTTCAGGATGTTAGCTCAACTCTCATGAGATGAAAAATCAGTCAGGGCATAACTAAAAGGGCACAGTCCCAAATCCAGAATTTATTCCTAACAAATCCTACCGCAGTTTTCTTAGGATTGCCATAAATTTTCAAGAATCAACATTACTTCTGGAGTACAGACTACCTAAGCAAGGATCTTTTCTGAAAATCGGGTGGGATAAGTTGTAATTTCTAAATTAGTTTCCTTTCCTTTGAACTTCTGAAGGCACATTATTATGTTTGCATTCTTCCCATTTGCATTGTTATGTGCAATGTTGGTAACTTTTCTGCCAGCATATAATCCATAGTAGCTGCTCATATTTAAAACATGTCACACTCCTGACATGTTGGGAAGTATCACAGCCCAGTATAATATTTGGCTTTCAAATTTTTGTTTTGCAACAAGAGGACCAACAGTCTAGATCAGCAAAAGCAACTTTGGTTATTAGAGTTCGGACATGAACTTGGCTTGCTAATGCCAGAGAAATACAAGAGCCTCCTTTCATGCTCTTAATGAAATCATTAATTATGTCAGCAGCTCAAACGATACATCTCCAAACACTTCACATTACTTTGCAAACGGGTAGTCACATAGATGTCTTAGAAAAAATATTCTTAAATTCTAAATTCATAAATTCTAATCATAAATAGATTTCTGGTTGCAAGGATTTGTAAAGTCATTTTCTCTCATCCTCTTAGTCTCTTATACTATGACAGAAGATACTGTTATTGCTTGTAGAAAAAAAGTTATATGAACAATATATCTATGTACTGTTGCCTTGTTGCAACCTAAGTGAACTTCCTGAGTCTGAAAATTTGCCATGCTTCTGATTAACAAGGAATCCATCTCAATAGACCTCTTTCTTTTTAGCTAAGCATTTACTGTATGTGTCACCCTTGCTATATTTCCTATAACTATTAAATGGCTTGTTTTGATTAGATAATCAACCTGTTGACAATACTATAAATAATAAATTATTTATCTTTATTTTAGTAAGCATAGCTTCATCTTTTAAAACAGCCTCCATTACAGAAATGAGCTTTTATATGTGATAAATAAAACCATATTTAAACTGTTAAAACCAAAAGTAATCTTGTAGAAAACTGTTTCTAATCACAGAGCTAAAATAACATTGTCTGTGCTTAATGCTGTACTACACTTAGGGAAGCAGACAACTTGTGAAGCAAAGCAAGGACCAACATTCAGATTGATTTTGTTACTCTTTTACACAAAATATATGATATAATCCTGTATTCCAATAAGGCAAACTCCACTGTTACTGTTTATTTCAGTAAACAGTCATTCATTGCCTTTCCCATGTCACTGAAAGATGGAGTCCATCTGTTCTGTGATGGCATAAAAAAAATAAAAAATATAGTAGCATGACAAATAAGGCAAAATAAACAAGGTAATATAAAAAAATCAAAATTAATACATTTTGTTACAAAGTCTGTCATTATGTTCATGGCTGAGCACTGTATTCACATGCTTTGTCACAACATAATGAAACTTATAATGAAATTTATGCAAAAGAGACTGGAAAAAAATCCCAGTATTTCTTCACACAGAAACGTTTTTGTGGAGATCTGTACATGGAATTTTTGGACTTAAAGGTGTGATTACTATAAATTATAAAGTATTTCCAGCAAGACGCTGGAAATAATGACAGAAATGCAGAAAAACTTCAGATATATCCCATAGCCAATATTCTTAGGGAATGTTCCAGTACAGAGGATGGATTAGGCCATCAGCTTTAAGTGGGATTTGAGAGAATGGTTTCAGGTCAATGAACTGGCTGGCTCGGTTTGATTACTTAGGGCAACTTGAAAGACTCGGTGTCTTCCATATTAATTACTAAGGAGGTAATGTAAAACTTAAGATGTTGC
This sequence comes from Nesoenas mayeri, assembly GCF_963082525.1. NCBI lineage: Eukaryota > Metazoa > Chordata > Aves > Columbiformes > Columbidae > Nesoenas > Nesoenas mayeri. The sequence goes on from NC_137541.1 coordinate 70,061,741, forward strand.
TAAAATAGCTATGATAGCAGAGAAGTATAATCAAACTGTTCACAAAAATAGATAAGCCAGGATAGAAACACTTGGGGATCAGGGTATAAACCAACTGTAGGAGGCAAGTTTATTACAAAAGTGAGACATCCACAAAGGAGAGAGAGAGAAAAGACACACTTTTCATACTAAAGTAAAAGTTCAGAAACAGGAAGACTAAGATACGCTTTGTTGTAACCTACCTGAAGTTGGTTGATGTTTATTATAAGAATTACAGTATACAAGTAAAATTACATACCTGTGAACTTCGCACTTGGCAAAATTTTCCTGTCCTACACTAATGGGATGAAAAAGACAGAAAAAAACACAGTATTGTTTTAAATATGCTGTAGTTCTTTGTGGTTTTGAACAATCCATACTTGACAACATTCCCATTTTCTTTCTCCCCTCAAATGAGGAGGCATGGTTTTGCACGCCAAAAAGAAAACCCAGAATCCTTCTCACTAAAACTATTCACAGCTGTCTCTAGTTTGACTTTTAGCCTCTTCTTTTGACTAATGCAGCTCTCAGATAAGTTTCTAACATCTTTTACTTGGCTAAGTTCCAAATCTCCTCCTCTCTCCACATCCTCGTAAACTGTTCAGTTCTTCTGCTCAGCAGCACCCTTTTTAAATTCAATGTTGCACTGGGCATTATGTTTCAATACATTTCTTTATTTGGACATTTAGAAACTAATCGAGATGATCTTTTCTCTTTCCCCCCTTCCCTTTCTTTGAGCTTTACACTGTGCTGTCATTGAACCCTTCATATATGATTATTATGTGTTTGCATTACCATAACAGCTAAAAGCTGAACTATGAACCAAGACCAGCAGTATGAGGTTTCCCTAAACACAGAACCTTTACTCACTTTCAAACTATGCTTAGGACGATGACACATGAAAGTACCTCCATCCAATTCTATCTCTTTTTCCATCTCCCACTTGTAAAAGCTTGAGCTTAAGCTAGACGTGGTTAAGATCTCAGCTGAGCTCTTCTCCAATCTCACACTTTTTAAATTATTTCTCCTTGTTGACAAATTCTTATCAAACACTCAGTCCCTAAGCTCCACGGTAATGGATTTTTTTGAGGCATTTTGATGCTTCCAACACTTGTCCTATACTTGAATATTTTTCTCTTTAAACATCTCCAGAATGTATCCTAAATATAAAAGGTTTCACCTAGGTGCTTCACTCCCTGCATCTTAATGCTCAACTGTTGCAAGCTGTTCACCATGTGGTCTGCTCAAATCATTGCCCAATTCAACCTCTTTGCTGGTTATTTTAGTGCTATGATTTATACCATTCATGACCCTCTGCTACCTACCCCCTTCTAAAATGACAAAAAAAACCCTCTACCTTTTATCCTTCCCTTTAAATCCTTTCACAACTGAACTGCTCCTTACCTGGCTGTTCAGTTCTTGCTGCATTGTCACCTTCAGTCTACTAGCTCTACCAGCTTGCCCTGTCTGTTCATCCACATCTACCTCTCCCCGCTTCATGCTTTGTTTCCTTGTGTCCTTTATGCTATTGAACCATTTCCTTACACACCTTTACATTCCACCTGAAGCTTTACTTCTGCCTCAATGTCTAGCAGTTAATGCTTTATGGACAGTGGGATGAACTGATACAAAGCTTACTGGAATGGATCTGAGTTTATAGTTATCCCATTTGTCCTCTCCCTACTTGCTGGTTTTCTTTCCCTGTTGTAACTTGTGCTCAAACTGGATTGTTAAGCAGTAGCTATTTTTGCACCATAGTACAGTATATCACCAGACACAGAAGAGTCCTTATGCTCATTAGCAGCCTGTAGATACTATCTATTGTGCAAAAGCTCTGTAGAATGTACATGGGATCGCGGAGGCCCCAGTGCTTGGCAAAACTTAACAAGATTGTCTTAGTTCAGCTTTTGTATGCTTATGGAAAAAGGCCTTAAATGTTAACAAAGACACTGCTTTGTGCACTCTTATATTCACTTTTTTACTTTTTTTTTTTTTTTTCCTGTAAATGCATTTTGAGACATAACAAGTAAACACCTTTCACAAGCCTGGGCCTGAAGTTGAGCACCTGCAGCTTCAATAAGATCATCATTGTTTGAGTAGGGTTTAAATAATTTAGTACAAATTGGCTTTCCTATAAGTGTTGACAAGCACATCATCACTACTTAGTAATGAGTACAGGATTCCAGAGGACTGCACAGATATCACTCTCCTCCTCAGACTGCCCATGTGTCCCTTGAAATAAAGTATTTCATAAACAAGCACCTGGAGACCTTGATTAAAAAACACCTGCTCTGAATCTGTTGGGAGGACGGATTGCACAGCGTGCAGATGGCCTCCGCAGCATGAGTTGCTGATATTTCTGATATCTGTAGTCACTGAAATAAAGTTTGTTTCCCTTCCTCCCCCATATCCACCCAACCCTTGATGCTGGCAGCACAGTGGTTGGTTTCATGGAAGCAGTTTGTGAGTGTGTCCTCAAAGAGGTTGTTGAGGGACAGTCTGCCACGAACTTACAGGGACTGCAACCGTAGAAATTATAAGCCTAACAAACCCTGCCTTTGTGACAGGACTAGCTGTTGTTATCACTGATTACTTTTTGGCCTGATACTGCAAAAATAGTGATATTTGGTGAAAAGAGGATAAAGGTATCTCAGGGGTAATTAGTGATAAGCAACCATCTGATAAGCCTCACCACCTATTGCACAATTTTTCCCTATTCATGCCTGTGACTCCATGGATTGTTAATACAAAAACCATACAGGTTTAATCAGATCTGGCATTCTCCTCTGCGTCCTGCAAGCTCTTTCTCTCCATACAAATGGAATTTCTCAATTTTAATGTGGATTTTTCTGTTCTGCTGGTCCTGGCAAAAGGTTATTGTAGGAGTTTCAGCGCTGTGCTTTCAAAGATGGAAAATAATAAAGCGAGGAAGAGCTCTGTCAGGTCTGGGCACATGTGAGGAATTTCTGCAATTACTAGGGTCTGACGGGGTCTGAAAAGCACGGGAAGAGCAACATGCCCTGACTGACTTAACTCTTTGTGGAAAGCTCAGGAGCCTTTTCTGCCTCTGTGTATGAATAATTTCAAACTGATATGTCCCTCAGGGCTGGAAGTGAGAAGCTCATCACCTTTCCATGCTCATCTGTTGGCCCTTTCCAAAAAGCAACATCAAGTAGGCATCTTTTGATTACTTTAGGCGTGCTTGTTATACTGCAGGGGCAAGGATTATTCAAGAGTGCACGGTTAGCCTGGCAGGAAGTGCAATACTCCAACAGGACAAAGATGGGAAAATCACTTAAAGATTTTGTTTCTGAACTTATATTCTTCAAAACAGTTGAAAAACTGAAATATTTCCAATAAAATAGAAGTCAACCCCTTTCTGCTATTCTGATCTACAGGTTGAAATGTTGTCTATGGCCTCCTTTTGTCAGGGCTGTGTATTACAATCTTGGATGTCAGTCCTGCCAGCATAGCAACCCACAGATCCTTCCTAGAGCTGTCCTCAGCCTGCACTAAGGAAGGCTTGCTTTGTTTTTACATGCATTATGACTGCAGAGGCCACCTCTGAGTCATACGAGTCATATGTTTTCATAAAACTCATGTGTCATTTCCCTCATTTGCCAGCTCCAGAAGCAGTAAAAGACTCAAGTCATTTCAAGGGCTTGGAAGATGGAGTGATTTCAATAAGGGCAGCAGAATCCAGGAACCCTGACTGTCAATGTCCAGTCCTGCTTAGAGCCAAAACTCTAACTACTTTTTTTTTTTAGCAGCAAATTAGACCTTGCCACCTTGGCTTGCTGAAGCCAAGTATTGCTTTCCTGGTTTTTTGCTACCTATACACTTCCATCTCCTGTAGCCACTGAAACTGCTTCAAATGTTTGGTAGAAATAAAATAATCAATATTCCTAAGGAAAAAAAATCAGCTTTTAGACGAATTTGGAGGGCATATGTGATAGCTCAGTCCAAACACAGAGAGTATTGCTTCTGTTTTTAAGAGAGAGGAAATCTGGAGGTGAAGGAGCAATTAACTTCATCTCAGTGTAAAACTAAGTGTTAGGATGTTATAAGAAGCAGTTTAATCATCTTGGAATAAACAAATAACAGCTAATATATAACTTTTATAGCTGACCCTTATTTATTCCTTCAGGTTAATTGAATTCCATATTTGAATAAACTAGCAAATTTAGAGCTCTAACCTGCAAGGGTTAATTGAAGCTCATCTAAAAATGTGCTTGCTCACATCTTCTACAGTCCAAACTGATTATGCAGTATGTCATGGGCAACTCTATGGGTTACATTTCAGTATGCATGATCTGTTTAAGTCCAGTGATCATTCCACTTGGCCTATTACAGTTTAGGCTTCACACCCCGTGGGGCATCATGTTTGAAAAAGTAACCACACCATGAGATCAAAGAACATTCAAAATTTGGAGAAGGGGTGGCAATATAAGATGCTGATCAGCATCCAAATAAAGTGAATAGAGAGAATCAGTTTGGCTTCAGTGAGAGCTGGACCAGATCCCAAGACTTATGGGAAAAGTTTGAAGATGTGGTTTGTTCCACTGGGAATTAGGGATATGAAAATTAATAATTAATGTGGTATGAAAGATGATTGTAAAAACCTATTAGATTGATAAAAAATAAAATGCATAAAACAAAGATACGAATTTAAAAAATGCTAATAAATGAAGGTTATGCTTATGGTAAAGCATGTTACAGTACCTTGCTGTCCAGATTCATTGGCATGACTTCAGGTTTCACACCAACAAGTTATTTCCATCAGCCCAGGTATGGAAAGCAAGCCTGTCTTTGAGCTGGGAGGTCAAATGAGGCTAGGTATGATCTTCGGTGCAACTTTCCCTTGTGTTCCATTTGCTAAAGAAATAGAAAAAAATAAACAAAATTGTATATAAAGAAAGCATATCTTAACCATACTAGTCCCATGTGCCCATGGGGAAGGTAAAAGTCCTCCTTTTTCAGAATAATCTGCAAACCTAATGCTGAAGAAAGTAGGTCTTAACCACACTAACCCTATGTCCCACCACAGAAAGAGGCTCCTTCCTTTTTCCTAGCACACCGCTTCTTTTTACAGCTTGCAGTTCCCTTCCATTGTTGTATGATGGCAGTCTGGACTTCTCCCTGTGTAACCAAAAATCCTGTGCTGCTTGGTATAACTGTTAGATGGGAGTTTTTCTTTAACTAAACATTCATTTTTCACCCGTTGGAAAATATCAGTTCATCACAAATGTCATCGGAAAGGTTTTAAGGTCTGGGATGGAACTGAGAGAAGCCAACAGTCCAGGGATTAGGGTTCTGAATCAGAGAAGGGAAGAACTTGAACTCTGGACTCCCATATCCCAGATGACTATACTAACCACTAATCTACTCCAGGGCAGGAGGTGAGTCTGTCTCCTCTCAGAAAATTGTCTAAAGGGTTGGATTTTGTTCCAACATAGTGCAAAAACAAATTGCAAAGTTTCTTCTGCCCACCCCCCTCCTATAAATGGAATTCTTGTTCTCCAGCCAGCCCAGCTTGGTAACAGTTTTAAGTTTATTGGACCAGACACGTTTGTTTCTGTTGGAATTTAATAGATATTCAGTCGTAGAAATGAAATAAATAAAGCAGACCAATCTATGTTAAGAGATATTAACAGCTGAAGTCAAGACTAGACCTAGAGAGGGGCAATTTAACATCTTAAAGTTTCAGAAGGCTAAGTGAAAATATATGCATCATTAAAAGCAAGTGCCATGAACATTTGGAGCGGGTGTGATTGCAAGTTGCCCTTCAACCGGGATCTAAAATAGCTGTCTGTTTCTTTCACGTTACTCACCTGCAGATTAGGGTTAGGGCTTTATCAGTAGAAACGTCACGGATCGACTAGATCTTTCGACCCACCACCCCTCGAGTGAGGGCAGTAACACAGGACGTGTAAGCCAGCGGCCCCGCTCCTCACCTACCCGGGGCAGGAGTGGGAGCGCCCCGCCGGAGTCGCAGCCGGAGCCGGGGCCGCAGACGGGACCAGGCCGGGCCGGGGTCGGGGCCGGGCCGGGCCGGGCGGCGGGGGGCGCCCGGGGGCAGGTTGCCGGCGGCGGGCAGAGAGGGAAGCCGGGCCCGGCACCACCATGGACAGCTCACTGGGGCTCCGCGGCCCCGCCGCCGCCCGCTGGAGCCTGGCCGCGCTCCGCCGCCCGCCCCGCCGCGCCGCGCCGCGGGGTGCCAGCCGGCCGCCCCGCCGGGCTATAGATAGCAGGGACAGGCTTTATGAATTAATAACTGACTCTTTGCCCTTGAATTTGAAAATTATTCCTTTCGGTGTCTACTGGATTCTAGGAACCAGACAGAAGATTTGGCAAAATCTTTTTTTTTTTTTTTTCCCCCCTGTCTCAAGTGCATTAAATTAAATGCATATTGTCTAAATAAACCACGCATTGTGTTAATAGCTGAACTTGGGGAGCTCCGGCCGCCTCTCGGGTGGGAGAGGCAGCTCTGTTCAGCTACCCTATCATTGTTTAATAAAGTAGATTATTGTGTGCAGATGGATTGCCACAAAACGTCTGGGTCTTGCTGATGTGGAGGGAAAAAATGGTTTTCTCTTTCTCTCTAAGGAATCTTTTCACCCGGTTAGAAGATGACACCAGGTCAGACGTGGCTAAGGATTTTCTTATTCCTGACAGCGGCAGGAAGGAGAGGAAGGCAACCTTGATGGGAGCTGGGGACAGAGTGCAACAGGGGTAGGTTGCTGGCAAGAATGAGTGTGTACTAGGAAGTCTGCCTCAAACTGTAAGCAATCGTGTTTCCTACTCAGCTGCACAACAGCCCCTCAAGACCACCCTGGGAGCTTTGAAAAAAACTCAGGGACTTCGCACCTCGCCTGCAGAGAGTTGCGTCCACTGGCTTTGAACCTTGCTAGATCACAGGGGTTGTGCAAGTCTCAGGCGATTTCTGGTCCTCATAGGACGAGTCCAGCAATTGCTGTTCTGCCGCTCCCTTCCCTTTCTCGCCAGACTCTCAAGCAGTCAGCACGCCTGTGTTTTTTTGCTGAACACCATTTTTTCCATCCTGGGAAGACTGAGGAGGTTAAACTCCCCGTCTGAACCGAAGCCCTAGACGAGTGCAACTGAGGTTATAGAAATCCGGGAGGGGAAATGACGAAATTGCTTTATTGTGAATAAAACAAGAGGGAGGAGGGAGAGGCGGAACTTCACAAAGGTGAAGGATGGGAAGTTTGCAGAGCTGAGGATTGAGCCTGTCTCTGCGCACCGGGCGGGGGGTTAGTAATTATTTCCTTCTGTCTTTCTGAGGTTGCAATGGCACCTCCTCCTCAATTAGCTAAATCTGTCCCACTTGTCTGGTTTTGTTTCAGAGGAAGATTTCACTTCTGAGCAACTTTTGGGGAGCCTGGTCGCCCACCCATCTGCAGCCCCTGGCTCTATTCACCACTCGGGAATTACGTGCCAAACCTGGAACAGAGACTTATCTTCCTAGCCAAGCTCCCAGGTCAGCTTCCTCGTAAGAAAGCTGATTTATGCCTGTTTATATGTATGGAAAAAGAAGGCAGAAGCCAAACGTGGCATCTCTCCAAAATCTCATTGTCTTTGAGGCAGGAAAGGGGTAGAAAAGAGAGGCATAACACCTAAAATGATAAGGTTTGCCTTGTCACGACAGGGAGGACTTGACCAGAAAGGCGAACACAGGGTTTTGCCTCATGTCCCTGTGACTGAAGCCTTTTCCAGGTCCGACAAAACGACCAGTCCCTTCGTGCGCCCCGGCTGGGAAAACAAGCAGCCGCCGCAAGCGCCTCGCCTTGGCTGGGAGCCCTGCGGTAACCGAGGCCCCGGCAGGTGAAACCCGAACAAAACTGTGCCTTTTCCCAGCTCCTAGAAACGGGATCAGCCTTGCCCGGGGGTGGCCCATGCGCGGAGAGATGCTTTGGCACAGGTGTGGTGGGGACGAGAATCGCGCCGTCCGGCGCGATTCCCGTCCCCACACCTGTGCCAAAGCATGGATCCGCCGCTCCTTCCTCTCGTCCAGCCTCATCCTCTCACCCCTCTGAGACCAGAGGACACCCGGAGCTGGTAAGGAGGCGCGGCCGGGACCGGCGGAGTGAGATGCTACAGGTGGCGGCGGGTCCCTCCCGGGAGCCGCTTCCTTGGGTGCGCATCCCCCGCTCCGCGAAGCCGGCCGGGTTCCATCCGGCGAGGAAAGCCGGGGGTTAAACCCTGGCAGAGGGGATATTTCGCCCCATCCTGCCACGGAGGAGGGCTCAGGTTGCGGTGAGGCTAGGTACCAGGAGGAGTTTGCTCACGGGTTAAGTATTTGTGTAGGTGGCAGGAGAACGAAGCCTGCGCCTGTTGTTGCAGCAGATGACAGTCTTTGGAGGGGGGGGGTGGGGGTGACGGGAAAAGGGAGGGGGAAAGGGCATGGTATCATGATGTGATAGTAAGTCTCCTAAACCGGTTTGGCACTGCTCAGTTCCTGCCATATTAGCAAAGCCATAGTTGTTTTTTTTTTTTTTCTCTTCTTCTTCCCCTCCCCCCCCCCAAGCCCACTGAGGCAGAGATGAGGCAAACTCAGCCATAGGAAGGTGGTTTGTGATGTCACAAGTTTGGTCTTTTCAATAAAAGCAATAAAGAAGGGTCTCCCTCACTATATATATTAGGAGAAGCTTCTGTTCTTCATAATAAAAAAGAGCAGCAAGGGAGAAAAGCACCTGCTTTTAGCACCCTTTATTTAGCACTACTCTGTTGCAAGCAGAGTAAAAACTCTGTAGAGCTGGATTTATTTTGAATAGTATTACTTTTTTTTTTCTTTATTTCACTTTTTTTTTTTTTTTTTGCTTAAGGATAGAACATAGTTTTGGAAGCAATTGCTGAGAAGATCAACCACTGTTGGCCAGGGTGATCTCTGAGAGGCACAGAGGGCTGTAACTCAAGGAAAAGGTGAAGTAACAAATTGTGAAGAAATTTCACTTCTCCAAGTTTATAAAGGCGATTTATTTTTCCTGAGTCTGTAAGGGTTAGGGTGGTGTTTGGGTTTCTTGGTGTGGGTTTTTTTGTTTGGTTGGTTGGCTTTTGTTTTGTTTTGTTTTTATTATTATTTATTTCTGGGGAAAAGGTAATTCTAAAAATATTTAATGGACGTTTTGCCTTTAACATGAGCAATAGACCTATGAGTGTGTGGGAGCTGTTTTCAGGAGATCTTACAATTATTTTTTATTAGGCGAAAGGGCAGTATAAATCAAAGAAGCATATTAGCTATACATTTTAATTTATAGCCTACCAGGTGTTCAGGGAATTTATTTACAGCATAAACGGTTTAATGTTTTCAGCATGATTTCTATTTCAGCTCTTATATTTTAGGCTTTATTTCCCTGTATATTATGAAATTTAGTTGAGGACCTGGGCTTTTAAACTGTGGCAGCAAGTGGCGTTGAACTAAATATAACCTGCAGGTAGAAAAATAGTTTGCTCTGCACCTCAGTTTTCTCCAGAAAGCGTTACTTAATACGGGGAGATGATGAGAAGGAGCAACCAGAGGGCACATCTCAGAGTTTTGTTGTGACTTCTGAGGATGTTGAGAAAGCATTTGCTGTAAATCAGGTTGTCAGTGGCAGAAATCACCGACCTCTCCGTACCTGGGGACAGCGGCAGGTACCCGCGGGCAGGTGGCTCCGGGCAGGTTTTGGCGGGGCGTGGAGTGGAGCCCCGCGGAGGGCTGAGGGCTCCCGGGATGCCACCGGCACGGAGCCGGCATCCCCAGGTGTTGCTGTCCGCTTGGGCAGGGCCACAGCGTGCGGGGATCCCATCCTCTGCAGTCAAACAGGAGATTGGCTTGCCAAGTATTTCCCTTTCGAAGAGCCGCCGGAAGCTGGGGGCAAGGGGTGCACCAAACCCCCCCCCGGCTTTCCCGCTGTATCTTACTTCGTAATAGCCGGGGGCAATTTCTTGCGCAATGAAGCTGCATAAAGGGGTGGATTGTGTTACCTTTGGTTTTTACATAAGTGTTTTCCCGAGATGGAAAAAGTTGATCCCTGCGTCGGGGGCTGCGGGGCTGCCGGTGGAGTGCGGGGGTGGCGGCCGGTCCCTGGCAGGGTACTGGGGGGGTGGCCGCGCTCCCGCCGCTCCGGCCGCCTCCGCCGCCTCTTCCTCAACCCCGCGCCGCAACCCGCCTCGCACGGCAGCGCAACCTGCCACAGATATTTGCAACGCCCAGGCCAGACTGACGGACGGAGAAGTGGAAGGCGAAAGGGGAGAGGGGAGAGGAGGAGAAAACTTTCCACTAATTTACTTTTTTGGCCAGGAGCGCCCGTGTTCATAGACGGCGAGTCCCTCCCACTTAGCCCCCCCTCCCCTTTACTAGCGTGCAATTAACATCATTAGGAATCAGCCCTCCAGCTAATAGAGGAACTGCGACGAACAACGGTAGGTGTGCGAAAGAAAAGGCGGCAACGGTCCCAGGCTGGGCTTTTGGGCTTGATCTAGTAAGTGCTCCCACTGGTGGGGGGATCGCCCTTTCCACTGTGTTGCGGCAGGGGAGGCGCTGACCTAGGGGTAAACACAGAAAGGGAGAGGTAGAGGGAGAGAGAGAGAGGAGCTCGGCTGCAGAAGATGTGAAGAGCTTGGCCGGCTTCCTTAGGGTCTGCTGAGTGCATGTGCTGTCGGGTGTTTCCCTTTCATCGCTGTTTTTTGATTCCGGTCCCGGGAAGCGCTGACTTCTAGTCTTTGGCTGTGGGTATCCTGCCCGGACTCTTGAGCTCTCCGCACATGTTCCTAGGGCGCCATCTCTTTGCAAAACCCTCCGTCCTCCCGCAGGTCTCCCAGAGGCTGTTTCGGAGCGTGTGAACATCGCAGGCTCCAGCCCAATCCAACCTGCGGAGCCAAGCATGCTCCCCAGCCCCTGAGCCTCCCCGGGCTACCGCTCCTCTTAAACCTCTCGAGCTCTCCACCAAGGCATCGCTCTCTGCTTGAGTTTTTTGTCCTCAACACTGTTGTGGAACCAGCTTTCCGGAAGCAGAGGACGTGAACCTGACTCTTTTTTTTTTCAGAGGTATACTTAAAGACAGATGTATAGATGCATTTCCATCTGCACTCCCCCTCCGCCACCCCCCGGCCTGAATCGCTGTATGTGTGCGTGTGTGTGTGTCCACGCGTGTGTTTACAGAGAAGAGAGTAGCTGAGATGACTTTTGGGAAGCAAAGAGGGCTTCTCCTGTAACGTAAAGCCCTGAGACAGCGGTTTAGCGGATTAGAATTGAACACGCCTCAGGGAGACGAACGGACGCGCTCTCTAACCCGACTCAAGTATGAGCTAGATGGTTTTTTAAACGAGTATTGAGAGAGCCCTTGCCTCGGGGCAGCGAGAGGCAGAGAGAGAGGGAGGGAGGGAAGGAGGGAGAAAGGGAGGGAGAGAGGCAGAGAGCAAGGAAGGGAGAGAGACGGAGCGAAGTTTGGAAGAACTGAGCCGCTGACGAGAGTTCAGAAAGTTTGTTTTTCCTTCACAGCCTGGGAGCTGGTAGAGCCGAAAGCGGGGACTGCTTGAGGACGGCACTGGCGCATGTGTCCCTGGGGACTGATCTCCTTTTCCTTGCAGGTTTTAAGACCCGGAGGATACAATGTTCACTAAACTCTTCCAGCAGTGGAGTTTCGCAGTGTTTCTGCTGAGTTATTCCGTGCCTTCTTACGGGAGATCAGTAGAGGGGATCAGCCGCAGACTGTGAGTTTTGTTTTGTTGTTTTGTTTGTTTTTTTTTTTCTCGCTTCGGTGACGGTGCGGGTGGGGAGGGAGGGTCCCCCCCGGGCTGGCAGCGCCGGTGGCGGTGGCGGGAACTCCCGCCGTCGGCACCGGCGCTGCCGGCCCGGGCAGTGGGGGTGGAGGGTTGCAGCCTCCAGGAGCGCTCCCGGTGCGGCTCCGCATTACCTGCCCCAGGTGCTCACCGGTGATGTCTAAGTGATAGGCAAAGTGCGCTTGGGGCAGGGAAAGGGCGCTTTTCAGCTGTCTGACCTTATACAACTTTTGGGAAGGAGATGTTAAAGCTGAGAGTCTCTTCTTCCGAGGGGAACAGCAATGCAGCTGTGTGCTTGCCCAGCATGTGCTACTGTGCATGCACCGTTCTGCACTCGGGATGGGGTCCTAGTAGGGAGAATCCCGTTTTATCAAACCGCCGTGTGTTACACTAAGTGTCATAAACTTCTCTGGCACTGGCATGGAGCCAATATTGATAAGGGTAGGGGTAACACGCAGTCGTGAGGGCCACCATGAAACTGAAGTACTGAACAATGCATTTGGATTTCTGCCACTTAAGAAAAAAAATCCAAAGGGAGTCCAGTATCTGACTTGGAGACAGAAGCATACTTTTTGATAAATGATAATGTAACTTAAGAGAGCCTGTTCAGGAAATGACCTTTTTGTTTCTTCCAAAGTAATCAACACGGTTTATGCTAATACCCCTACGCAAAGTGCAGAAGGGTAGCCACTGGGCTGATGTAGGACCAGCTGCCTCACACATCTAATTCTCTGGCTTTCACTGGACTTGCATCAGATTTTCTAAGGAAGAAACACTTCAGTCATACTGTGGAGGGCTGTATTGTTAATAAGTTCAAAAGGAAGGCAGATTGGAGAAAGAGAGTTGGAAAATCCCGTCACAATTTACAGGCAAACATGACACAGCAAACTTAACTTCAGATGGGTTTCCTTGTAACTGTTTTATTACATGTATAAGGACAAGATATTCAAATAGCACTTCCTCTGCCATTTAAGCAACAAAAAAAAAATCCCCCAGGTGAACTGACTTCAGATACACCTAAACTTTGGCACGAGTCAGACAGCTATTACAAATCTCCTACAGCAATTTGTGTAGAACATGTTATTGCTTATAATGCTACAGTGTATTCTTCCCAGCCTATTAATGCTTAGCTCTTTTGTACTCCTGTGGACAATTGTTGAGCTATTTCTTTCATTTGAGATCATTTTCTTCTTTTTGTATAGAGAGGAATCAAACTTTTTTAGAAATAAAAATGAAAATATTTGAAGTACAGTTAAATGCTGTTATTTTCTTGGCTAGGAAACTCTGAACTGGATGTAAGCCAAATTTATTTTTTTTAGTTAGATTTTCTAAGTTAGATTTGCTAAGAATTACTCTCTCTGTTTTTGAAGTTAGCTTTGTGCTAACACTTGTTTTTAAAGGTCAGGGTTAGAGGTCTTCCCAACATCCCCATTCTGTTCTGATGGGGCAGAGGAAGTGGAAACTAAATAGTCAAAATATATTTCTCAGCTCCCTCTTTGCTATGGCATGTAAAACACACAAGAAACCAGTTAGCTGTCAGTTAGTGGCATTCACGTAGTTTTGTTTGTGGGTACAGTACAAACACAGACACCACACTCAAACATGTGTCCTGTTTTAATATCACCACAGACTATTCCTAGAGTTAATGGTTAATAACTCACTTAAGCCTAGAGACATTTTTTTTCAGTGAAAGGCTTAAACCAGTAATGGATGAAAATACTGAAGCACATTATTATAACCATGCAAAAATAATAAAAATTACATAGGCCTGGTTCTACAGCTTTACTGAGGCAAATCTCCCATGGAAAGCAATAGCAAACTGTCCCAAGAAAAGATTGCCAGACATATTATTTGTCATAGAAACACTTAAGCTGCTGAAGAACTTCTGAGAAACCCAGTAATGCCTCAAAGTGAAATTAGATATTTTTATCAGCATGCCCAGACACTGCAGCATCATGTGCCTAGATCATCTGAAAATATTTTTCCTAACCCTGAGATAGGTTGAGCAGTTTTCACTCCCTTTGGAGCCAGGGACAAGGGCACTCAGTCTTGCAAAATCCAGACAGAGAGCTGACCAAATCCTTTGCAGTTATTTTGCTGATCAGATCCAACATGAATAGTCAAGGGCAATAACAGTTAAATAACAGCAACTCTGAGACAGAAAGTTGTCACTTGAATGTGTCAGAGACACCAGATAGCCAGAAAAAAAAAAAAAAAAAAAAAAGAAGAAATGTGCCCGAATAGCACAGCTTATCTAGAAGTACATTAAGGCAGAATAGTTATAGGTTTCTAGATTTTTCCCACAATGAGTCCTTATCTTGTACGTGCATAGTGCATTTGGATACAATAATTAGTTTGAAGGCTCCAGTCAAATACAAGCCATCAACATCCTTCTCTCAAAAGTCCCCACCACATGTAAGCTTAGCACTTAGTGCACTTGGTTTGGGGTCAGACTCTTTTTCCTTGAATGACAGGCACATTTTGTAGAAGGATGGAAGGGACCTCTAGTGGGTCATTTTAACCTTAACAGCTTAATGGTTCTTTTTAAATACCGTACCAAATATGTGGATGCAATCATTCCAGTTGCCATTGCCTTCTTCCTCTGTCTGTGTGGGTGAGATATTGTTGATATCTCCATTATGAAGCACTTCTTACATCAGCCTTCTTGGGCAAGTATTTTTTCCTGATTTACAAACACAGAAGTTGTTTGCATAACTGAGGCAGAAGGTCAAAGAGATACGTATCTACCACATCTTCTTTGTTTTGAGAAGATTTCTGATCTAGAGTATGCAAAGGAAATTGGTAGGCAAAAGGTAATCCTTAAGTCTGGCTGAATAATAAAAGTCATGTGAAATATAACACTACGTAATGTTATACAATCATCTGGAATAGCAGAATGTTATTTGGGGCCAGACTTGATGCTAAATATCATACAGACATTTAAACAGAAACCCACCCTCTTTGGCTCACTAACCCCTCATATGTCAATCCCTGCATTATTTTGGAAATGCGTACTCACTCAAGATGTAGATCTTGTAATGCTGTTTGACTGCCCTTGTGTGTACTGGAACCAAATCTTTAGGTTTCAGCTCTGTAAAATGGAATAGCTTTTCAATCAAGTGTACTTTAATAACAGGTTTTAGAGATTCAAGATTTTGTCACAGTGGGTAAATTGACCAAGTACACATTACAGGATTAAGGCAGCTTTAGGTTGTCTGTGTTAAAAGGAATTATCCTTGGTAGTTTACAAGAGGCAGTAGGAAAGCTTTGCTCATCATATGAGACATACTGTTTTAGACTCAGTAAAGCACTAAGATTTTGTATGCTTTTTATAAACCAGAGGAGTGAAAGGAGAACTGCATTTCCCATGCAAATATCCTGGCAAAATAGATTACTGAAGCTAGGAATGTAACGTGAGCCACAATGGACAGCTTGACAAGCAGCACAGAAGGACGCCACTCAGAGGAGGCCAAGGTGCTAGTTTTATTGGCATACTTGCAAATCAGACTGACTTCAACAAAAAAGTTGTTAGAGGTATTATTGGAGAGCTTCAGGGAGTGCACTGGTCAAAAAAATTCTCCTGGGGGAGATTCTGAGCTTGCGTTAATGGTCACAGCTGCACTGAAGAGAAAGAAACAATATGGGTTCCACTCGGTATTATTCACATCACATTTTTCTTAGGGACATTGAGTTGAAGGATATAAAACAATTCCCTAAAGCCTGAGGTAATCCAAAACTGATTTTAGGATGCTTAAAATATAGACAAAGTTTGGTCAAATGTGTGTTCACCAACCTGGGTATATCTAGGCCTGATTTTGAGCAAGTATCCCTACTCTATCACTTCATGTGAAAACAACAGTCATATTTCAGTCTCATTGTGGAATGGGTGAAAGCTGCTGTTTGAATTTTATACTGAGTAACAGAGACATAATATCACTCAAACACATCACTTGAACCCAATACTCAGAAAGTGCAGATCTACAAAGACAAAAAGTGAATGGGATGCTCTTAAATCAATGTTAGTTGAAGTTGCCAATTCGAAATAGCTCTAGTGTTAAACAAATCACAACTCTAAATAGTTTGGCTGAAGATAAATTGCAGAACACTCCTCATCATTTAGCATAATATCTGTGTCCACCACATTTTGAAACCTGGTAACGTGATGGGACAATTAGGGTTGGGACGGAAGGAAGGAATATTCACTCACAGTTATGTGTCTTCTCCCATTTCACCCACATGCAGAAACAGCTTCTTATCCAGCTAACTGACCCAATGATTGTATGACCGGCAAGGCAGTGAATTCATTTTCTTTGGCCAGTAAGAATCCAGTCACATGCAGTACCCTGATGCAAGATGAGAGGATACATGGCCAATCTCAGCGCACTGAAGTAGGGCAATTGGAAGGATAAACTGTATTATAGCATTCATGGGAACACAGCTAAAATCCCAGCTTGTATTCTTTCTGTGCTTCACAGTGCAGCTGTGCATCTATCCCTCACCAAGGAAAAAGCATGTATTTTCTCACAGATATTTATTATCCAGGTGCCATTTTTATCTTTCCTCAGATGTTTCATACCTTCTTTGCCAGTGCAATGTCTCTAAAAGACAGGTAGCTAACCATCTCCTAGTTCCTCGAAAACAAAGCAGACAATAGTGAAACAGAAGGTCACAAACTCTGGAAAAATACCAGAGATTGACTCAAATCGGGAGGCTCCTGAAGAAGATCCAGTGAAGACAGCTAGCATAAAACTCAGAGAGCACAGCAGAGAATAATTTCGGCCCCAAAAGTTTGCACTTAAAGGAATACTAGAAAGGCATTTCAAACCATAACTAGACACAAGTGGCCAAGCAGTAAAATCAGCAGGAGTGGCTGAGGCTCATCTCTGCTGTTGCTCGGGCTGCTGCCTCTCTGGATAGCTTATCATGGACTGAAGTGCCCACATTTTAGGCACCCAAATTTGAACATTTTCCATTACACTCCTTCCATTGAACTTATTTAAATTTAGAAATGAAATGCACTTTTATGTATTTAGTTATGTTTTTGAAGTACATGACTGAGCAGAAGAAAATTATTAGAATGATGCTGTATAAACACTGCTTCCGGCTTCAGTACAAGTACTTGTTATTCCTTCTCTTTCTTGACTGCAATGCTCCATTATCTGACCCATTAGTTTTTCTATCTCTGATGGCTGCCTTCCTGCTTTTACTGCCTGAAGTGTGATATATTAAGAGTTATCATGCTTTCCTAGAACAGATCACTGACCAATCCAACTCCAGGTCCAGTGGTATGTGACTGGTCAGCTGAGAATCATTACCCACTTAGGTCTTTCCCTTCTCTGGAGAGAGCAGCTACTCTGAGAAGTAAGGCTTGCTCCCACAGTCTGATTTACCTAGATGTTTTCAGTCCTGAGAGCTGGTACACAGTCACTGTGGCCACCACTGCCAGAGGAGAGGAGCTCTGCCAAGTACTGGGCAATAACCAAATTCTATTTTATTTTTTTTCCCCTCCTCTCTTTCTTTAGCAAACGAGCTGTATCAGAGCACCAGCTATTGCATGACAAGGGCAAGTCAATTCAAGACTTACGAAGAAGAATATTCCTTCAAAATTTAATTGAAGGTGTCAACACTGCAGAAATTCGTGCAACTTCAGAGGTTTCACCTAACCCTAAGCCTGCTACCAACACGAAGAACTACCCTGTCCGATTTGGTAGCGAAGATGAGGGCAGATACCTAACTCAGGAGACAAACAAATCACAGACCTACAAGGAGCAACCCCTGAAGGCATCAGGGAAGAAAAAGAAAGCAAAGCCTGGAAAACGTAAGGAACAGGAGAAGAAAAAGAGGCGAGCTCGCTCAGCTTGGCTAAATTCTGACATGTATGGAAGCAGTGTGACCATGAGCCCGCTCTTGGACAACTCCGTTACTACACATAATCACAATTTAAGGTAATTTTGATATATAATTTTAGAGGGTATATCACACATTTATTGAAATTGTTATCCTTCAGTGTGAGAGGTCAAGGCCTCACTCAAACTTGGAGCAATAGCACATCTTTGTGCTCATAACTGTACAGTGGCTTTCAAGCAGAGCACAATCTCAAGGTGCTTTCTGGAGGTAAGTTCCCTTTCCACTTTGCACTGGTGATAAAGTCTTCTTTTCCTATGACAAACAACTCAAGTAAACCAATTATTGCCAAAATGAGCTTCCTGAAGCTGAGTGAGTAGTAAGTAATTTCTGCAAAAAGAAAGCACATCATAGCCATTAAAATTTTCTTTCCTCTTTTAACCATAATGCCTCTCACAACAGATACTGGTCCCACACTTGGGCCTCAGCAGATTGAAAACTTTGAGTTTTATTTAAGGCTCTGCATCTATAAAATGGTGAAGCTTTCTTTCCTCCCTCTCAAAGCCTCCCCTTCTTGGCAAGTTTCCTACTCTTACTTTACAGTTTTTCATTTTACTGTTTAACCTTAGGGGAGGATACGGAAAATTTAGCTCTTAGTAATATCTGCAAACAACGCAGACCAGCCTTTCACCATAAAATTTTCCCTGCCATTAGGACATTTGAATACAGCTCCATCATTTTGCCAGCTCATGAAACAATTACGTTGCTGTTGAAAAATGTTGAGCATTGCTTTTGGAGAGAGACGTGCTTCCCTCATGTATGACAATGACGGTTTTTCATGGCAGCAGTGAGCTGAAGACTTCAGCTTAGGTGCCCCAAGCAACTCATCTGCTTGCAGCCATCATAGCTTGAGTGGAAGTCTGCACACTTGCATACAGAGCCAAGGAGTCCAATCCTCAGCTCTCCTTAAATGTTTGTCTTTTCAACAGCAAAAGGCCCACCCTTTTCTCTCCTCCTCCCCTTCACTTTGGCAGAAGAGAGACATAAGAGGAGTGCCACTTGCTCACAGTAAATCCCTTAGAAAGAGACACCAGCTGTGGAATTTCCCACAATCCAGTCTTGGGTTAAACTTCATAGGCCACAGTTTGCAACATGCTGCATTGCCTCAACTTCTACCAACATCTACAGGAGTTACTGGCATTTGGGTCTCAGCAGTCAGTGTCCCTGGCTATGAACCAGTTAGCATGGCTGTAGCAGTAATTGGTGAAGTAAAAGTGGCTGGTTTGTCTCAGCGCCTTAAGAAAAGCACACTCTGGGACTCCCAGGAAGGAGACACCTGACGTTTCAACAGATGTTAAGGGATTGTGGTGGCCAATAAATAACACCTGTCTTCAGCACATCTAAATCTTGACTGTAGGGAAAAAAAAATCCAGGGCATTTCAACTTTTTCAACTTTTACTTCTTTTTCTTACTACTCTGTCTTCGGTTGTATATCCAATGAGATATGTAAAAGAGTTACAGGTACAAGCCTGTTGATTTTCCTAGTTCAGCCTTTCTGTTTCAAGTATGGTTAGATGGCTGAAGGCAGTCAGCTTTGCTGTGGAGTCTAGACTGCTGAAGGCAATCCAGCTTTGAACTACTGATTTCACCAAGATGCAGTATTTCTTCAGGGCAAGAAACAGATTCCTAAAGCGGAGCTATATTTTAGATACTTAATTGAAGATGAATAAACAAAGAGAAACCGTAAAACAAGAAAATGAAATTCCTCCTTCACATGTACAGAGCATAATATGCTGGTTCAGCTCTTAAGTAACTGCTAGTATAAAAGCTTGTAGTTATCCCACTAGGCTGGCAAAATATATAATTTCTAAACTTTAAAGGAAAGCAAGTTTCCTTCCCTGACATCTACTTAAGATAGGGGGAATAAGGTTCAATGTAGTTGTTTATGCCATTGTTGGCACAAGATGGGAGAGCACATTTTAGATGAAGGGTGACAACATCTGAGTGACATCGATTCCTCAGCTGCACTGAACAGGATCAGAAACTTCTACTTTATCTGCTGGTTAGGGGGCAAGGAGGGCATGTGCAGACAGGATTTCCATATGTTACACCATTAGAAGCTGCTTTCTTAGCTCCCTCGAGCCTGGCTGCAGCTTAGGAGAAGCACCGTTACTTTACAGTGAAGAAGTAGAATGCAGCAGGGTAAATGTCAAAGAAGTGCAAAGATAAGATGCATGTTTTTCACTGCATCTTTGTGCTTCTTTTCTGCTCAACACACTGAATTACAATCCTCATGCTAATTCCCCCACCCAGTCTTGATCCCAAAATTTTGGGGTTGTGTCAGAAAGAAGACCAAAAATAATGTGCTCTCTAGATCTTCTCACTTACTACAGGAAGTATCTTGCAAAAGAAGCCAACCTTGCAAAATCTGGGACCAAATCACAGAAAGCAACTTGCAAGTAGTCATTAGTACAGAGCCCATTGTCAAGATGTGGCTTAGCTCAAACTCCAAAACAAAGCCTAAAATCCAAGCCAAATCGAAGATGTCACCCTCTTAAAAATAGGCCTGTGTATTGCAGCAACATATACAGTCACGCTTTATGAATTGTGTGCCATTACTGTACATATTGCACTATAGCCTGAATACACCCTAATATTGCTAGTTAATTATTAAGGAATTCCATGCTGGCATTTCCATTCCAGGCACTTAAAAATTATTTCTCATGGACATTCCAGCTATATTCCTGTTCCAATTCAATTAAGCTGTTATTACCTAATTTTCTAAGAAATCTTTCAAATGAGTAAACTCCCTAATATTAGATGTAGTCTCATTTTCAATGTGCACATAAAAAAATCCCTCTTAAGCTCCAAAGGATTTGCTTTCTGGTGCGTCTCACACCCACACATGTCTGCCATGTGGAAAGCTACCCGCAGCTTGGGTGATCAGCTCAGCAATAGAGCAAATCCAGCTCCATCCTATAGCTTCGCATTCCACCCTGTAGCTGTTTCCTAAGGAACCAACATACATTACGGAAATGTGTTGTTCACAGGGACAGAGGGGAAAAAAAGCCCAACTCTTCAGCATTTCCTGCAGCACTGCTAAGAAGTAATTGAAAGTAATATTGTAGTGTAAGTAACGCACTGACAGGGAAGAAGCAGGCTCTGCTTTTGTTCTCATGCCTTCACAAGGAAGGGAGGAGTAGATAACTCACACCAGGTTGCCAGCATCCCTTAGAAAATTCCAAAATCTTAGGACTGTACACAGCTGACTGTTTCAACTTGGACTAAATGAAATAGGAGTCAGAGCTTAACAGGAGATGCTCGTTTTCTTTCAGGACCAAGTTCTTTGTCTCACAGAGTGAAAGCTTCAGGATTATAGTATTTTCATTCATTCAGGTACTTTAAGAGATACGCTGTCAAGGGTTTGCTCAAGATCTGAGCAGCCTTTACAGCATGAGTACTGCATACACTCACGTACATGACACCACAGAAATATATACCTCTAAGATGAACAGACCCGTCCCCAGCAGGTGGTCTGTCAGTGGGAAAGACAGACCTAATAAGCCCTGTGGGACCACATTAGTCACAAGTTTAGCATCACGTCCTGTAGCACTCAGTAATCTTCTTGCAGAAACCTCTAAACAAAACTAAAGCCCTTTTCTGTTCCTTTGATTGTACAATATATTGGAATAGATGGCTTCAGTGTAATGACAAACTGCACGTCTTCATACTGCTAGCTACGTTGCATTGAAGAAAATAACACTAGAAGTCTTGCAAAGATGTCTAAACTGTAGCATTGTTAAACAGGCCTTATTATTGTGAATGTTTACCAGCAAGAGGAACATGTTATAGTTTGTGGCACTCTTGCTATTACTTTTATGTCCATGTATTTGAAGTGAAAATTAATTTTTTAATTATTTTCTGTCCTTTTTTCTTTCCAGGAGGCGCTGACATTTTCAGCAAGAAATTTTTGGAAGACATATTGCAGTATTCTGTAATAGTGAACATATGGGAAGTATTAAAATATTTATTACCTGTAAATATTGTAAATGCTCAGAATAAAACTTTTTCCCCCATTGCTCTCTGAAACTGCACATTTGGTTATTGTGAATTTTCTTTGTTTCTTTTCTTTTTTTTTTTTTTTTTTCCCCCTAAGGCTAAGACAATTATTATTATCACATTTAACATAATTTATTTTGTTGACTGGTGTATTTATTTTGTGAACGTATCTTGGTGCTGCTGACTTTCTATATTTTTTGTAACATAATGCACTTTAGATATACATATCGAGTACATTGATAAGTGACATAAGATGTTCCCGTTTCGTGGTTGACTTCAATGAATGCCTACATACAATTGTTCAAACTGATTTTCCTTTGTGCATGTATAATAGCAGTATTTTAAAATTTGTAAAGAATGTCTAATAAAATATAATCTAATTAAATCGTGACTTGGAAGGAAAAATGTGTCCTTTAGGAATTTCAAGAGCACAAACACAATTTTTTTCTTTACTGCGTTTGAAAATCGTTTCCAATTTAATATGTTTACATTGGTTTAAACTCCCACATTTTCACGTTAGCTTTTAGTTAAAAATCACTCAGAATATGTTTTATTCCAATGCTCTATTTCAAGTCAGCTAAGTTGCTGAACAACCTGGAGGTGCTGTCATATAGCTCAGACCCCACTGCAGGGAGAGCACAGTTCCCAGTCTTTCCAGTCCCCAGCCCTGCAAAGACAGAATGAAGCATTACACCCTCCAAATGAGAGGATGTGAAAAGCAGCCCCATGGGATGCATCACTTACCACACTCTTGGAAGGTATTCGCATGTCACACCCCACAGTCTTGTTCAAAACCAGACAGATGCTCAGTGTCCTCGACTTCTAGCTTTACTCGAAGATAAAAATGTCTACCACATGAGTCAATTCTCAGCTCTTTGTACTTTGGGACCACCTTATGTTAATGTGAGAAGGAAAAAAAAAGGAGTGTTTCACGGGTGAATGTATAAAGGGAAGAAAAAAAGGTAAACTACAGTAGGTGACACATAACTAGGTACTGTTACATTGCTTGAATAACTTTTCTTCTCTCCCACCACAAAGATGCCTCCCATGGCTTTGTTTCTGAAAAACATCTGCATTAATTTTAGTTCTGCCTTATACCCATAGATAACTGTAGTTAAGGTGGAGACCATCACCATTACTTCATTGTCACTGGCTGAAGAACACAACAGAAAAAATTATCTCGTATAATTTTTTTTTAAATGAACATATGAGTCCTACTTCCTATCCCTTTTGCTACCACCCACATGTTAATCCCAGCAGCTGCTGTGGGAGCAGCCTGAATAAAAGAGAATGTTTCACGGAGATATCTGTACTTCGTAAAATCCTACTGAATTTCCTCTGTCTCACTGTTTTAACATCAGCAACATCAGAAAAATGCAAGCGTGGAAAAAATAAATTATGAATCCTGGGAATTTTAAGATAGTTCTTGTAATTGTTGCTCCATTCTGGAGTTGCCAAGTTTTTCTTTTTTATCCTTCTTTCCACTTTTTAAAGTGCCATCTTTTTCCATTGCCCAAGTAAAGCCATCATTTAATGTAAAACAGATGTATTTCTGCTCTCTACCCAATCTTGTGGAAAACTACCTCCAAGAAAGCACTAAAAGCAAGAACACTTGAGAAAAACTTACCCATCTCTCCCCATCCACATCTCCAAAGTGTGAAATCCATTGCTTCATTATGTCCACTTAATTAGTACAGCCACAAAGTGCATACATATTGTTTCATTTTCAGATGAAATATATTATACGTGATGAAACGTAGCACTGCATTAAAGAAAGAAGGCATGGTTCATGCTCGTTTTCAACTTGGCCTCCTTGCACATCCTGCCTATTTATAGTATCCAGCTAATGCTTGGATTTATACAACTGAAGTTAACTGCAATGTATTCAGAAGATGATTTTGTATCTCAGTATTACCAGCATTTCCCAGCTGGAACTAAAAACTAAAGCTACAGTGGGCAGAGGCAATTTATCTTCATCAGAAAGGCTGATCCTTGGCAGACAGGTGGCCCAAATAGCATAAAGCAAAAACATACACCCAAATGCCAAACCTTGACTCTGTAGAACTGGCCACTTTGTAAGAGGATCTGAAGTACCTCTGGTCTTCCCCAATATCTTTACACTATTCATTAAGGACTTGCAATTTTTTCTTAGTTTCTATATGTAAAATTTGTGATTCTGGTGAATTTAAGCAGAAGTCCCATTTTTCTTAAAGACCTTTACACAGGCCTTATAAAAGCTGTCTGTGTATACTGTGGTTCACAGATTATGATTTGAAAGCCACTGCTGCAGACTGTTGGATTTAACTCTGTAAAGCCGAATACAAGCTTTTTTTGAGTTCTTAGCTTTGTGGGAAAATAAGTCTGGAAGACCCTTGTTTCTGAGACAAACTACAGCAGCTTTTCTTTCCTAAATGTGTGGGGCTAAAATCTTCCAGAGATTTCAGTTTCCCATACAGTTCAACTCCCATGATCCAACTTGTCTCAAAGATCCTGCAGTAATCTGGACTTATCTTCATATTTTCTGATATGCATGACATCAATTTTTTTTGAATGGTGCTGGAGCTTCAACGTCTGCATTGTATGAACTCTTGGAAGGCTGCACTTTTACATTCATGTATGCCTGACCACTTGATGTTCTAGATGGAATATGTGCTCACCTAAACATGCCTAAAATGGAGAGCATTATGGGTAAGGAGGCACTCTTGGAGCGAGGCAGGTTACTCACATTACATTCATTTGGCTTCTTTGCTCCCACATTACAGTAAGAGCTAGGATTACATGATTACATGTTACAGGTCTTACTTCTGCCACCTATTTTCCCTCTCTCTCCTCCTACCTCTGCTTCTCCATCCATGCCTCATTCCTTTTTCTCTGCTGAAAGCAAAATCCAGCTTTTGTTTTTTTCATTTGATGCCAGCTACCCTGTGCTTGGCTTGGCTCACTGTTTCTGCTCCCACCAGAAACAACCAGGGTTGTGATCAGTGGTGCAGAGCCTAGTTGGAGGTCTGTAGTTAGAGGTGTTCCCCAGGGGTCAGTACTGAGTCCAGTCTTGTTTAACCTGTTCATCAATGATCTGGATGAAGAGACTGAGTGTACCCTCAGCAAGTTTGCTGATGACACAAAACTGAGAGGAAGGGCTGATACAACAGAAGGGTGTGCTGACATTCAGTGTGATCTTGACAGGCTGGAGGACTGGGCAAAGAAGAACCTGATGAATTTCAACAAGGGCAACTGTAGGATCCTGTACCTGGGGAGGAATAACCCTAAGCACCAGTACAGGTTGGGGGCTGACCTGCTGGAAAGCAGCTCTGCAGAGAAGGACCTGGGAGTCCTGGTGGACAACAGGTTGACCATGAACCAGCAATGTGCTCTTGTTGCCAAGAAAGCCAATCATATCCTC
The DNA here is from genome assembly GCF_963082525.1 of Nesoenas mayeri. NCBI lineage: Eukaryota > Metazoa > Chordata > Aves > Columbiformes > Columbidae > Nesoenas > Nesoenas mayeri. The sequence continues at coordinate 70,086,843 of NC_137541.1, forward strand.
GGGTGTATTAGGAAGAGTGTGACCAGCAGGTCAAGGAAGGTTATCCTCCCACTCTACTCTGCCCCAGCGAGGCTGCATTAGGAATACTGCTTCCAGTTCTGGGCTCCCCAGTTTAAGAAGGACAAGGAATTACTGGATAGAGTCCAGCAGAGTGCTACAAAGATGATTTAGAGTCTGGAGCATCTTTCTTATTATATAAGAAAAGACTGAAAGAACTGTGTCTGTTCAGCTTGAAGAAGAGCAGGCTGATAGGGGACCTTATTTACACTTATAAATATCTCAAGAGTGGGTGTCAAGAGGATGGAACCAGATTCTTTTCAGTGGTGCCCAAAAACAGGATGAGGGGCAATGGGCACAAACTGAAGCATAGGAGGTTCCATCTGAATCTGAGGAGAACCTTCTTTACTTTGAGGATGCCAGAGCACTGGAACAGGCTGCCAGAGAGGCTGTGGAGCCTCCTTCTCTAGAGACATTCAAAACCCACCTGGACACATTTCTGTGTGATCTGCTCTGGGTGGATTGGACTAGATGATCTCCAGAGGTCCCTTCCAACCCCAATCATTCTGTGATTCAGTGTTTTTGTGATTTTCTACCCAGGTCAGTGTTCAGCCTTCTCCAGGAATGCAAGACTCCATCACATGTAACATTTCCTTGGGAAGAAAAATGCCATAGCTCCAAATGTGTCCCCTTTCCTTCTTCCCCCAAAATATATACTGACCATGATATCATATGATACCGAATATCCCTTCAGACAGTTTTGGTGATCTGTCCTGATTGTGTCCCCTCCCAGCTTCTTGTACCCCTGCAGTCTTCTTGCTGAAAAGTCCTTGACTTGGAATAAACATTGCTTGGCAACAAACAATACATCGGTTTATTATCAACATTCTTCTCATACTAAATCCAAAACACAGCACTATACCAGCTACTAGGAAGAAAATTAACTCTATCCCAGCCTAAACCAGGACACTCTGTTTTTCCTGGTCCCCACCTTCCTCAGCAACACTCAGTCTTCTCTCCTTTTTGGCCAGTCAATCCCAGACATCACTCATGTCAGCTTCTTTCACTGGCCTCCTGCCTCAGCAAGTCTTTCCTCCACATCCTGGCTCACAGTCACTGATCCTGTGTTTCTCCAAGTTCTTCATCCCTGTTTTTCTCTTGTCTGGTTATGCTCTCCCCTCAGCAGCCACACCTGCTTTCTCCTGCACTCTACTTACCTGCTGGCAGCAAACCCAACTAGAGCAGAGAGGGGAGACTTCTTCCTCACTGTTGCTTTACACCACCCTGTCAAACTGTCTTTTCCCAGTCTCCTGGCTAAGCAGACATTGTAGGGATAGTCTGCCTTTGTCCCTATAGACTTCAAGCATAAGCCTGCTCAGATGTCAGGGTCAGCACTTATGGTGGAACACAGGAGCTAGAGGGTGGTGAGGTACCTTTGGTTGTCCAGTAAGGGATACTCAAAGTGCAGTCATGCACAGCAGTTAGACATTGCTGATAAGGGAATCTTCGTTCAATGAGCATGATTTTTTCAGAGTTACAACATGGCCAGGTATTCTTTAAGGTGATAAGAGAGCATTCCTAATGCAGAGGAAGCGCTTCCAAGTTTCCATTTTTGCCCTGAGCCACAAAGGTGCTAGGGCTTCTCAGAAGAAATTCTGGAGTATTTTTAACATGTATAATACAAATGTATTTTCCTTGTTTTGCATTAAAAAATGGTATGACTCTTTGGGATGAAATTTTCTAAAAGACTGGTTACAATTTTCAACTTGAGAAGTCAAAAAATAGTCAGAATTACAAATAAAGGAAGCCAGTGTGTCATATTAGGAGATGGTGGACTATCTTGGAAGTGCACTGAAGAGCTGTCCCACCTCTCAGATCCAGCTAAGACACTCACAAATGTTGTTACTGCCCAAAAGCTCCAAGGGGAACCTACACTTGGCACCCCACTGCTGCTCTGGTTTTAAAGTAATCAACATGTTTACTAGAGAACATAAAATCTTTTAAGAAACATCAAATGATGACAGTTCTTCACAGCAGCTACCCTACACTGGACCTCAATAACAAACATTTTTAGATTCTGTGCATTTGACAGTGGCTGCTCACCAACTATGGAGTTCCACTCACAGAGTTTGTTTTGTGGTCCTTTATAAAAACAGACATACATTTGGCTTTCAAGACACACACACACAAAGCCAATGTAGTTTATGCCTATACTTTGAAAAAAGTCTGTGCTCTCATGGAAGGGATTTCAAGCACGGGGTATTTGGCTTAGTTTTAGGCATTCACCAACATGTGGACAGCACTATTCCCAATACAATGCACCTACAGTGTAGTAAGCATGTATGTTCACTTATGAGTAAGTGCCCTTGATCTCCTGAGACACCACAGAGAATTTGGCCCTCTTGCAATAATTCAGAAAGTAGGAGAATGCTGGCTGTATTTAGTTACACTCTTTGAGTGTTTAAAACACTTTGGTTTTGGTCATAATTTACTGTAGAGAAAAGATGCTGGAATAGTTTCTCTGGATTTTGAAGTTCTTTATTTAAGTACAGAATAGATATAAGCAGAGGAAGCACAAACTACCTTTTCAGCACCACACCACTACACCTCCCATTATGAAATGGAAACCATCAGCATGAAGAGTCAGGTCACGTGAGCATAAAATTCATTAGAAAGTATCAATTTTTTCTCTACTAAGACCACCACCAGTTTCTCCTAAGGGCAGGGAAAAAGGCACATGCATTGATCCACAATTTTAGCAAGAGCACTTGAACTCTTCAAATAAACTGTTTTATCTCTTTATCCTAGTCATTATTCCAAATGGCTTCAGAACTGCCTGCTCTTCTAAAATATTCTGAGCAATACTGAAACTTCGGTGCAGAAAGGCAAAACACTTTTGTAGAGATTGTGCCCTCCCCTTGCCCCTTATTTTGTTGGTTGGGTTTGTTTGGGTTTTTTGTCTTTGCATGGTTGGCTGTCCCACGTCTGTCACTCAGGCTATGAATAGAGTCATCAGATAGTAAGCCATAGGTTTCAGTATTCATCCAGGTGACTGCTCTTAAAGACAGTTTCTCATCACCCATCTACCATGATACCCCTCTAGACATTGACTTCAGTGGAAGTTATGCACACAACTTCCCACACAATTCTTTGAATACATACCCCCTAGAGTCCACTCTTATAAATCAGTTTCCTGGACTCTTCTCACAACTAAAATAAATTTTTCCTATAGTTAAATGTTAACTAATTTATTGTGGAAAATATCTATGATCTAACCCTCTCCATGCCCCTCCTTCCAAATGAGTTAGTCATCCAACAGTGTGGTTTGTAATGTATATGCCATGGACTGTCTGTTTCCAACAGCTGGATCCTGTTCTCTGACAGTGCAGGTGAGCATCCTCTGCACCTTACTGGGTGCACTGCTGCCTTAGAATACATGTTTGGACTTCAGAGAGCACATATAAGACCACTTTATGGATTGTACACAAGCTTCCCTTAAGGAAAACTTCAGAGAATTTGAAGAGATTTTTCTCCCAGTGGAACTGCAATGTAAGCACCACATATGCACTGAAGAAAATCTTTCATTAGCAGCAAGATACTAGAACAGTTTTTCTTACCATGATTGTGCATGTACAAGCATGTTAGAGGCAGGAGGGATTTGTGTGGATTAGTGCCATTAGAACAGCGTTTTATAAGAGCTGGATCACTCAAACAGAAAACTAGTGCAAGGTGCAAGACAAAAGGAAAAAATATCCCACTTTGTAACCTGAGTTTTCCAGCATGTATCCAAATTTTCCATTTTGTTGCTACACTAAAGGACTGAAAAAGACCTACTCTGATACATTTCAACTTTTCACACCATTAGTCACTGTACCTGACAGAGGGCAGAAATTTATTCTTGCCCTCTTTCACCCTCTAGTAGCTGAAAGAACATGGAAACACATGAGCATGTAAGAGTGCACTGAGTGCAGCTAAACTCTGGTCCAAATAAAACCAGTTGTTTTCCAATAAAAGGCAAAATTGGCTGTATATCACTTTGTCAATGGTTCAGTCCTGCAACCAGATTAATCCTCAGTGTGAAATGCGAACTGCCTTAAGGCTCCTTTCATCTGGGCTGGAGCTCAAGGGAGTGGCGACCCATCAACAAGGGAACAGGGGGTATTAGTAAACAGTTCCTCAGTTAGGCTTTTAGGCCGGTCTGCTTTTGAAATTTTGAGACAAAACAGGGAAAATTTAGTGCTTTGCTATACCCACTTAAGATGTCTACAGTTTTCAATGCCAGTAGGCAAGAAATGTCTGTAGATTACTATCCTTTCTACATTTTGCATGGCTCCAGTTCCTGTTCCAATAACAACCAAGAGAGATTTACTAGGAAAACACGGAGGCTTAATAAATTTTTTGTAAGACAAATGGGCTTATCATGCTTTTGGGGTAATAATGAGTCTCCTCATTGTGTAGTGATGACATTCCACTCACAAATATGAAATCACAAGAGATGAAGGACAAGTCTCCTTGTAACTCACTAACTACACTGAGACTGAGAATTTGGCTTAAATGTACATAGGGTTGATGGTCTTCCTTTACTGTCTCAAGCATTTGAGCCTAACACACCAATATCAGCCCCATGTGATTATTTGCAATCAATAAATAAGCAAGGATTGCATGGTCTCCTTGACCACAGAGGTGTTGTTCACATACACAAGTCCTTGGTATTGCAAGAACTGATCACAGAGAGGTCCTACATGTTTGTGGGACATAAAATCTATCAGTCAAACACAGCAAAAGCATGACAACACACAATCTGCAAAGCTGATGTACTCTGAGGAAAAACAGGGGCAAAGCCACCAGCAGCATCTCAGAAGACCTGAAGGCTCATCTCTCAATACACCTGGGCAGCACAGGACAGCACTACTGTCAATTGCTTGGGTGACAGTCAGTTCCAAATGATACACTGTGAGGAACTGGCATCAGTATAAAAACTTGACAAAACTTTTGGTTTTTTCAAGTGTGAAAGATACAGAGAGGCTGTTCTTTATAAGGCCTCTTCTCAAGTAGTCTAGCTGTTGTGCAATGGCTACAGGAAGCTTCTTACAGGTCAGAGTAGATTTGTTTATATTTGAAACACAAAATCCATGATTTAAGATACAGAAAATTTTGTCAGTGAAATGCAGCTGGCGTCCACTGTTTTTTTTCTTTTTACATTGTACTTACTCTCACATCAAGAATCCATCCAGAGCTCTCAGCTTTGCAGTTTCAGAGGCTCACCATTGGCAGGAGAACGAAAACTTTAAATACATCACGATCACTATGACTGTATTCAAGTTGTTCAGATAATGATAAGATAACATGGGGTAAGTATTTGGAGTTAAGAGCAGCTCTAATAACAGATCATCATTTAAATTGAATCCATTTAAGAGACGTTTTTATCAGATACGGATTAATTCACTGAGGCCATTAATAGTTACACTTATTTAAAAAGCCAGCAGCCAGAGACCAACAGAGACAGACATAACAAGAGTTAGTCTTACTGTCCAAAATCATGAGGAAATTTATAACACACATTAACAATTTGCTGTGCATGTTATTAATATTATTTAAACAACACTGTAGTAAGAATGTATGCATGCATAATGAAAAACAACTACAAGGATATAATTAAAATTCTCTGAAAAAAAGACCTCAGGAAAATGTGTGGCTCATTCTAGGTGATTTTAACACATTAAGAGGAAAGAGACCACAATGGCAAGTTGCCCAAAGCTGGGAAAGAGCAGTCTGCAATGTGGTCTTATTTGTCAGAGCCTAGGTAGGATTATATGAAACAATCTACAGTGGTATATACAATGTCTGTTAGGTATTGTAAAAGGAATGCTTGCCTGGGTGCACTATAAACACTCTGCAGATCTTTTGTTGATGTTAGCAGAAGCTACCCCTGGGACCAGTGCACACGCATCAGATGTTGTGCTGCAGGTTGTGCTCACTTCCTCATCATCTGCCTCATGTCCACAGGAGTCAGCTTGTCTGACAGCAGGCTCTTAATCCATCTGGAAGAAAAAATAGAAAATAAAAAATCAGTAGCTACCACATAATCCAGAGGCCGATCTCACATTGGATTCCTGGGAGTAATCCTACATTTCACCAATATTTTCCCTTCTGCCACTAGACAAGGCTAGCAAGAATGAGGAAGATCTCACAGAAGATGAGATGCATAGGTATCTCAGAACTAGGCTGAACACTTCAGGCACTTCCAAGCAACAAAATTTATGTATAAATTTTTCCTGGTACTGTTTTTGACAGACTACAAAATCATTCATAGTGCTTTTCTTTAACTCTCAGATTTCTGTTTAGTTTTGTTGGGCTTGGGCAGGCGGGGGGCAGGATGCTCCAGGGCTATATTCAACTGACATTAATCAGGCAAATGTTCCATTGCATTTGTTGGTAGTATTGCCTGTGTAAAAATATTCCCAAGGGCCCCTCAGAGTTTGAAAGTATTTGACTCATTTTCAACACAATTCCTCTTCCAGTCTATACCAATCTTTCATTTGTTTGCATACAGAGGTGTTTCAGTCCTTCCTTTTCATTCCTGTCCTCCAGGACTGTCCCATCTGTCCTCTTTAAGAGTACAGACTTGTATGCTGTACGTATAAGGTGAGCAGGCTTATAGCTTCAGAGCTTCTGGCACGAGGTACAAAGTAATAGCAACAAAAACACTGACATATGCAGCTGTTTCTTTAAATAAGGGAAGGCCAAGCAAGGTGACCGCTGCCAGCCAAGTCTGAATGTATAAAGAGAACCACTTCCAGAAAGAGGGCTCACAATGTTTTTGAAAGTGAGACCACCTCAGAGATGAAGTTAGTGCCTTCCCCTCCCCCAGTCTTCCCTGACCTGCTTCAAACTTGAGCAAATCAGTTTTTCCAAGCCTCTCACCCCCTCCCTCCCCTTACACAGTCTGATTTTTTTATATGTGAACATTTTGGCAGATCTCAGAACAGTTTTACTCATTCATTTAATAGTCACAAATAATGGTCCTGTTTCACCAGCTAATTATTTCACCAGCCTCACAGATGCATGCCTTTCCTGCACGTTCAGCAAGGAGGAATCCAGTGCCTACAGAAGCAACAATAATAACCTGATTAAAGAATTGATGCATTTGATCTTCTTCCCTTCAAGAAGTTTTGCTTTGTGGATGTTTAAAAGAAAAGAAAAAAAATAAAGACGAAAAAATTAGCCTGATTTCTTCAGGACACAGCATGCAGGACATAAATGAAGAGAACCACTGGAGGTCACTGTGACAGAAAAGGAGAATGAATCAGATGAAAGCAGGACCTCCAATGCACCAGCCACCCGTTTGAGGTGGTGGTGGTAGCGGCGGGGGCTGAAAGGGTGAGAGAAGAGACTGCAACTCCAGTCTGACTTTACTGGAACTTGGAGGCACTGGCTGCAGAAGCGAGGCAGGAGATGAGGCTCATGTCCACATCAAAAGCTTGAATGCTGACCAGGTTTGCCTCCAAAGAATCTCAAACTTTTATCTCCTGTATGTGTTTACCATCTTCAATCTGACTGTGAAGTGTCCTGCCCTGCTCAGAGCCTCCCGGCTCTGCACTGCGCTGAATAGGAGCTTTTGTAAAAAACAAAGTTACGTTATATCTTACAAATATAACACCATTTTGCTTTCAGAAATGCTGTTTTTCCCAGCACCAGGGGAACTTTAACCAAAAGCTGTGGATGCTTCGCCTCTGCCCCGGCTGGCAGTGAGGCTTTTGTGCCCCAGCCCTGTACACAGCGCATGGGACTCATTCCTAAAAGGAGAATCACACATTGGTTACAGTGCTGTGGGCTCTCTAACCTATTTCCAAGAACTGCATAACTTGAAATCCTTACTCGTTTTATTAATGCGTGTGTAGGAGGGAGGGAAGGAAGCACAGTGGGTGTGAGAGGGACAAGGCAACATCACGCCTTTCAAATGTAGGGGGTCATTTTCTGCTTTTTCCACCCTCCCCCCTGCCAGCTGTTAAATCCCATGTTTCTCCAGCAATGCCTGCTGCCTCTATGACAGAGGTATGCACAGCAATCATCACTTGCAATGGCTGAAATCACTTGGCTGGACCCACAGTAGAAGAGGTTTGCAAGTTCATTTGGAATAAGAATCCAAAAAGCTATACAAAGTTGCATTTTTTTTTTTTTTTTTTTGCCTTTAGAGGCCTTCTCTTTAGCCTTTATCTTCCTTTCTGCTCCATAGTATCTCAGACCAGTTTCTGCTGTGCCCTTAATCCACCCTGTTGCCCTTCACACATTTCTGGTAACTTCATATTCAGCACAGAATACCATATAAAAACAGAAGGAAAGTGAAACATCTTCTATCAAATAAAATAATGAAAGTGAAGCTGCAAATGCTACATCTTGCAAATGACATCCCTTCAAGAGAGCTTTCCTTTCTGCCTTGTTTTTTGTGTACGTCTGCATGTATTTTTGCCTAATAACTATGCATACATGCACATGCACGTACGAATGTGTGTGGGAGTGAGAGCCAGAGAGCATATAAAGGGTATTTGGGGATTCTTTGGTTTTGGACTCTCACACACAGTTGGGGGAGGCAAGTTATAAACATATAGGTAGATCCAAGAACGAATACTTTCATATTTGCAGATCTTGATGGCTGCCAAATGCTAGCATTTCAGGGATGCATATTCACATGCAGCTGGCGACACACTTTGGATGATACCTAGCTTTTTGCCAGTTAGGTTTCAGAGTTGAAATATCTCAGCAAACCCATATGTATATCTTAACAACAAGAAGGGAATGTTTCCCCTTAGTCTCCATACTCATTAACTAATAAGCAGGCAAAATGGTTTACTGAAAATAGGAGAATGGAATAAACGTTTTACTAGAAATCCTGGACTTTTAGAAAGAGCAAGTTATCCTTTCCAGGGCCTCCAAGTCAACCTGTTAGCTCCCTAACCTGGAGAAAGACACCAAAGATTATTAGGCTCAATTAAAATCAACCCGCAGTCACTCCCCTTTGGGACACTTCACCTTCATAATACTTTCTAGGCATTTGTGCTAAACGGTTCATTGCAGCTGGACTTCTTATTTAATTTTATTTTCTTAAGGCTATCACACAGCTCTAACATTCCTCAGCCTGTTTGCTGGTAGTCTCACCAGCAAGCCGGGTGCCAGTTTTATTTAATTTGTTTTTCCAGTGGCAGCAACAATCTGTGTGGAAAGCATAAACAGAAGGAAAGAATCTGGAATCAGCAAATGGTGTGCACAGCTGCACACCATAATTTCTGCTAGTGAAAGTTTTAATTCAGTTCCTCAGAAGAAGAGCAGAAGAGTTGGAGGCAAAGAAAAGGTGGAGTAGTGGAAGAAATATACCAAGAGGAAATAGTAAAATCCAAGGCAGCTGGAGAATCTTGGAGTCATTATATTTAAGACCCAACAGGTCACAATTTCTCCAAAAAAGAAGTCAAAACCAGAAACTAGCCAATAGGTCTCCAGGATTGCTCAAAGATGTGATTCTAAAATACATTGTAAAGGAAACAGGAAAATTGTGTTCTGCCTTCACTTCTCTCGCAGATAAGAACACTTCACCAAGACACAAAGTCAGAGGGGATAAAAAGTCACAAGAGGAAGAAAACTACAGAAATCCAAAGAAGCAAGTAAATAAGTTTAAAAACCAGGAGTTAAGAAGCATCACTGTTGAAGGTGAAATGTCCAAAATTACATTTCAAACCCATCTTTAATAAAAATACGACAAGTAAACAGTAAAATTGGAAACCATGGCAGAAAGCAAGTGTAAATATAGAAATGTCAAGAACAAATACCCATCACCTCTTCCTTGAAGCCAGCAGCCATTATTGGTTGTAGAAGGAAGTTAACTAGTGAATAGAACTGCTAATATCTATACTTTGAAGTAATTAGGAGAGATAATGGGAAAAAGTAGGAAATCAATAGTGCTATTTAAACGGAGAGGAAGCAAGAACAACATCAATTAACACTCAGGAAATACAATTTCATTCTGAATTAGAACAAAACTACAAATACTTAGAAAAACACACTCAGCATTTAGAGGCTAGTAGGTGAGTCAGGAGTAAGAAGTACGGTCCCTGGTCTGTTTCTGGCTAATTATCTTTCGATATCAAGTCTTTCCCTTTAAAGGGAAAACATGTTTTGCACTTTCTAGACCGTTGCATTTTAATCAATCCATTCATCCAGATGGATTCTGTCACTTTCCTTGCTGAAAGCTTGTTGTAGATGATGTTCATGCCTCCATGGTCATAGCTGCCTTTTATGGCCTTACTTGTGAGATATTATTAACTGGCCCATGTTTAGAGGTAGGGAATGATCATGACTATTGCTATTATTGTGAGCTCAATAGAGTAATTTCATTCTCTACCCCAGCAGATCTATTTCACAGGAATTTGTGGGCTTTCATTTGACCACCCATCTTGTAACTGTTTTAATGTATGCTTTTGTATGAGCTTAGGGAGGCTTCTGCAATGCTTTAGATTGCATTTGAGTGCCCAGTACATCTAACCATTGTTTCTGGGCAAGGTCTAGTCATGTAGCTGCTTCCAGATGAGGAGTACAAAACAAAAGCTGTTAGACCAAGGTGGACATAACAGAGGTGGAAAGATCTGGAGTTACCACCAGGAACCAAGTTCCATCCTTCCTTTGCAAGAGACTGCACTTCTGTTCGGTTTGAGGAGCTGACAGCGGCAGAGGTCCTGCTCTGCTCCTGACGGGTCTTGAAATAGCATTAGTGTCTGCACAAGCCTCCTCTTCCTCATAGTCCTTGCTTTTCCATGGCTGATAAACCTGCTGAAAGGTTGCCACTCCATTCTCTTTCCTGGTGAGCATTTATTAACACTCAGCAGAAGTCAAAGAGAATAGAAGAGAGATGACAGCCTACAGCTATAACCTCCCAGTACAGCATGTACTAGGAGGCCTTCACATTCTGCCCTCATCCCCTTTTGAGATAACAGCTGCAACTGTCCTTGTCGGGCTCAGATTATTGCCCAAATAATGCTCCTTGGCAGCCATTTACGTGCTTAATTGACTGCAGATATCAGCAAATTACTTGTTTTGGTGATGGCATTAGAACAGAAGCACAGTGTGTTTTTGCTGCCTGTACTCCACAGCTACCTGCTATCTGCAGGGGCAACTGGAGACTTCAGCTTAATCTTGGTTTAGGGCAGGTACTGTGAGGTTAGTTCCCATTCATATAGTTCCCCCCTGTATAACCTTCCTTAGCTGGAATGCCAACAACCCAGACAAACCATTCAGCACACAGTACTTGACGGAAGAACCAAGGAACAGGGTCATGGTTACGTGCCCACTTTAATTTGACACTGGTTTGTGCTGTGCCAAAGGAACAGTCCTGCCCACGCTCATCCTTGTTCCACTACTAGAGTTAATGCAGCCATGTGGCAAGAAGATGAGACTGAAGAGTAGTGCTAGTGCCAGCGGAGACAGAAATAAACAGTAGCCAAGGATGTGGTGGAGGGGAAAAAGGCAGAGATGAGATACCCTTTTTGGCTGCACAGATTTATGCCGAATTACAGTGACCATTCAATAACTGGATGAAATCTCAAAACCTACTATAGTTGAATTTGTTCATGAACTGATATATTCTCAAGCTTATTACAAATGCTGACAGCCTTTGCAATTATCTTTTAATCCACCATCACAGCATTGATTGAAGACTTCTCTCTTTTAGCAGTGGTTGACATTCATATTAATGTATTTAAAAGTAAGAGTGTTAAAATATATATAAACACTTGAGTATCAGATGTGTAAAAAGAACTCTTATAAACACAAATAAATACAACAAATATAAAAAAGAAGTATTTTCAGGCAAACATCTTTTTGTTGTTGTTCTGTACTTTAAAAGACTTACAGATGAAGCAAACACAGGGAAAATTGTGTATGAGTTTTAGCCACAATTTTGAAGTACTGCTATTGAACTTTACTGATTTATTTGAAAATTGACTTGAACTCCTATACTGTCAGACTGGAAACTGGCTGAAAGACCATAAAGAAAAGGGGAGTAAGAAAGACTGCATTTTTGTCACAGCTGTCATGTAAGTCATGGATTTTCATGTGCTTTCAAAGTATCCGTGACTTTTGATATTTAGGGATTTTGCATGTGGGCTGGTAAACGTGATGGTTAAAGAGCTGAACCAATTTCTCTGAAAACCTTGAGTTCTGCCAAGTTAAACCCTAGACTGCACGGGACGCTAATAGAGAGCAGGAGCTCAGCAACAACACTGTGGTTACACAAAGGATCAGACCAGTGAATTCTCACCAAGAGCTTTAATTCCTCCAGGGACAAAGAGATTTCTCTTTCCCCACAACACTTGCAGTTAGGTTGAACTTGTAAAGGCCAGCTCTGGCAAAACAATGACTGAAGTTAAATGGCTTCTCATGGTAAAACATAGCATATTAATTACTTGGAAAAAAAAAAATAGGAGGGGGGAATGAAAGAAAGAAAAAAGAAAAGAAAGAAAAGGAGAAAAAAATATTAGTTGCAACAAGAAAAAAAGCACTTCTTCACCTGCATCCCTGCATTAGTCACGTCTCTCTCATACTTCCGTAAAATTGTAACACTACTGAGTCAGACCAAAGATCTGTCTGGCTCAGTACCCTGTCTCCAATACTGGCCAAAAGCAGATGCCCAGGAAAATTATAAGCAAAAGATACAGTGATACTTCCTTGGAACACTCTTCCAACTTCCAGCAATTTGCAGTTGAGGGACTTTCTGGTTTTGTATTTAATAGTCTCAGTAGATTTTTCTGCCATGAATTTGCCCACACACTTTTTGAAGCTGTGTAATTTTTTCTTGAAGTTACTGTCACTGAAGATTAATCAGAGAATTCAGTACTAAACAATGATACTAAATAAATATTCTGAAAGCACAAGTAAACTTGAGAGAGGAGTTGCCCTTGGTCCTGTGGTGAACATTCCTTAAGAAAAAGTTAATAGGGAGAAAGAAATATTTCTATTGCTCCATCAATTGCCTGGTCACATAACTAGTATAAAAAAGTGGTCAACTATCTCAGGATACGCTATATCTAATTATATACCAGAACTTCTATAAATACCAAATGTACAAATGAGAAATAAAGATGGAAAAATAGTGTTTACGGTAAGAGATACTGTTAATAGCTATTACAGCATGGAGGGAGATTTCAGACAGACAGATGATGGTTTATTTAAAAAGCAATGATCAGTCTATTAATCCTTTTACAGCTGCACTTGTTCAAGTAGAAGATAAATTTTGTAAAGGGGTGCTGAGTTTTCTTCTTTTTTTTAATTCATCCAGGGCACCGAAAGTTTAGTTGGTTCAGCCAAAAGCCTTAGGACCTGTTGTTCCCTCCTTACCTTCTGTGCTATAAATAAAATAGCAGGACCTGGAGTACACTTGATCAGCCATACGCTTTTGAAAAATCCAATTCTGAAAGGCCTTATCACAATAATTCATTTATTTGTCATAAGATTGATTTATTTATCATAAGACTGATAAAAAAGGCCTTGTATCTTCCTCACAAAGCTCTCCCATTTTGTCAGAAGTGGAATCCTGCGTATTTGCATGTGCACGTAAAAGCATCATGTTGTCTACTCTGACATGCCAAGTTCCTTGCAGTAGAGATTATGTTCTCCACTAGCAAACATATCAACTTTGATGCCAAACCAGTTAGAAAGAAAATAAATTTTGTTGTTTCTTTTCCTTTAAATGACATTTTAGTTCCATAAACACAAGTAAGAAAAAAATCACAGCAATCAAAAAATCAAGCTGCAGAGGATATTTTTATTGGCTTTGCAGGAAACCTGTTGTATAGGCCTTTGAAACCAGATTGATTACACTTAGCAAAATAAATTCTGCATTGAACCTTAGTTTTGGAAAATGCCAGGGTAATCTCATCTCCTTGATTTGCATGCACAGTTATAGCATTCATGCATACAAAGGAACGTTTCTCAGCAGAATTACTGCAATGACATACCAAAATAAGGCACTCAGTAGGGCATTGAGTATTATGAAAAACACCTCCCACAGCTTCCTTATCCCCTGTGTCTACTAGTCACTGTGAATACAATAAAACTTAAAAATTATCATATGCAGTGAGCCAGATCTGTGGTGTGGAAGGTGTCAGCTGAAATTATTTCAACTCAGTAAATTCAAAGTCCACTAGAAGTGGGGTCTGACACCAACAAGGAGTGTTGCCAGCTCTGTCTTAGCTATCTGAACTGTACTTTTTATACTAGGCTTTGGAAAGCCCCACTGTCTTACAGATGATGTTTCCTTGGACTCTAAAATCCCACAGGCCCAAGACTGCAACATTGTGGTCCAGCTGGAAACCCATCATGGAGTAGTTTTGCACAGCTGTGCCTACCACAGCTCTGCCATTCAAAAATCATGAATCAAAATAAAGAAAGGATTTATTTTTTTTTTAATGCTGCTTTCTGAATCTATGATTGATCTTTTGATCTGAATTACGAGTTTTCTGTTCCATATACAAATCACTGAGACCCATGTAGTGTCTTCAGTGCCTATATGACAGACAAAAAAAATTTGTTTCCCATCTAGTTTCTGCTTTCAAGACTACTTCCCTTTAATGTTTTCTGGGTTTGTGTACATTTTGTTTTGTTTTGTTTTTAAAGTACACATTTTCTATCTTATTTTCTATTTGGTGCTTATTAGGTTAATTTTTACTTCTAATGTCCTTGATCATATCCCTTGAAAAGGGAAAGAAAGGTTTTTCAATTACTCCTGCTTCAATTCCATATTCCACATTGGTCCACTGGAATTCCACAGTGTCATCTACTGCAAAGTACTAGAACAACTGATAATGCTGCATGGTTTTTTTTTTCCAGTTGTTCTTATCTTCCTGAGTTGTTCCAAGGTCTCCTTTCCTTCCATTCACATCCCAACACATTTTGTCACCATGCCAGTTTCTCTGGCTCTCGTCTGTGCTGTATTTGTGGTCATAGCATTGCATTACTTACTTCCAACCCTCATTTTATTATTCGTATTATAATTTTTTTGTGGCTAGGTGTGGTAGAGCTATGTTGGTTTCCGAGGCATGATTATCCCCTCTTGCCAGATCACTGGCATCATCTTTCCTTCAAGAAGACCTTGAGAAAATTCCCTTCAGAGTCTGCCCATGATAAGTACTCATTGGCTAGAAAGTGAGGTGAGAGATTCAAACCAAACAAAGCACTAACATCCTTCCGGAGGGAGCCAAATGTGCTGTCTCTGCAGCTTCTGCTGGCCTTGGAAGTAAGAGATCAGAAGAAAAGAATAAATATACAACTGCTCAGTTTGAGAGCAATAGAGCAGAGCCTGTGTTGACTGACAATTCGAGCATGGCCTGGCACAGTTCATTGCTTAGTGAGGATCAAAGCCACTAAGGTTCACAAGAGTGGTGATTTTTTCCTTCCACATTGTGAGTTCTTCCCTTAAGGTAAAATCTGGAAGCCCAGTGCTTAAGTGAGACATAAGTAGGCTGTAGAGACCTTGGGTTAACATTCTATGATGAGCTGATTTTCAGGCTCTTTTTTTCTTTTAGGGAAACTTCAGGGAGCAGTGAGACACACTAAGAAATGTTTATCAGTTAACACAATCACTAGCTGAAGATGTAAACTCATATTTGGAATAAAAGTTTCTTCAATATTTCAACAGTTTATTACCTTTAATATGTGTTGGAATAGAAACAATATTTAAAAAATGAATATTTTATATTATCAGACTCCACTACAGTGAAACAATTATTCTAAGTAAGGCATGTTTGTTCCTCAGACCAGTTCTAACCTCATATTTGGTTGATTACTGTCACATTCCAACCAGATTTGAGAGATAGTAATTAATTAAGCATATTATGCAAAAAGAGAAAAGAGAAAGAATTATGGTTATATATTTATACATTTCTTCAAATTATAGACTTTTGTATACACTGGTCATGTACAAATGTGTGAACATTACGGTATGTTCAACAATTCCAGGCAAGAAGATTTCCTGCATTACTATTAATAGATCTGTGGCCTGTTAGGCAGCAACACAGTCATTAACTAGTTATGTTTATTCTCTGATCAGAAAATAGATCTACCAAGCCATGCCAAAGAGACATCAATATTTCTAAAATTAGGCACGGGAGGTCAGTAATCTTTTAATAACACTGTTAAAAAATGGCATCCTAATTAAGTTATGAATTACAAAAGGCTTTTCAAACTAGAGCTACTTGCTCAAGGACCAAATAGATATATAAGGAGAGGTTCCTCATCAGATCACAATTCCTTTCTATATAAGTAATGTCCAGGAATCTTGAGTAAGGACTGGTCCCAGCTATGTGCCTTGAGACTTGGTTAACTGGATAATATTTGATCTAAGGAAAGGGTAATTTAAGTGTGTTTTTATTTTATTTCTGTGCGTCTGTTTTGTTAATCTTGGAGTAAGAAGAAATTAATTCTTTACTTTTGCTGTTTTGTGTTGTTTTGTTTTGTTTTGTTTTGTTTGTTCCATGGAAAGGGCAGTTGGCAAACCACTGAGGAATTTCAGTAGAATTAGAGTATTCCTCAACAGTGGTGGACAGGACCACGGTTGCAATGACCAACTTTTCTAAGGAATACTGAGGAGGTAGTGAGGTGGTTCCTTGCTAAGCTGTATGGGGGCATGTCTGGCAGCATTGTTATTAGGAATTGCTGTGGAAGTGGGCACCTTACCAGGCTGCCCGCACAGTGGGACAGTACCTTCAGCATCTGAGCCTTGGTGGTCACCCAGAGTTTTCTGTCACACACAGCAGAAACTGGACAGTATGACCTTGTTTACCATGGTCCTAAAATGGCTTTTAGAGCATTTTAAAAAATATTACATTACAGCCTCCTACCCCAAAGCAAAGGGTCCCCTTGGAGTAATTATGGTCCACCCCTGCAATTCACTCTAAATGACCAGAAAGACCACTCAAACTCCCCGTTCTGCAGAGGATCGCAACTTTTAATTGGGTTGGGGGCTATTTTCCCATGCAGAAACGACCCCCTGGGCATTATAGCATATGCTCTGTTCATATTTACCTGATATATTAGAGGCAAAAGCTGTTCTGACAAGAACAGTCATTACAAGAATGTAATGTTCATTTCTACAGAAGGCACGGTGTCTGCATGCCTGGGAAGGGCCCAAGATGCTTACAGCATTTCTATTTTCCATGCTGTGGTGAATTTGGAACCTTTACACAGCTTAAGACAGAATAAATTTCACTCCAGCACAAATCTCTTGATCATTTCTCCTTCAAATGTGGGAAAACAACACTGAGAATGTGGAAAGTGTAGAGCACATCATAAATCCATGGACACAGGAACTCAGAAAGCTGCATAAGGCACATAAGGTCTGCTATAAAGGAAGCACTGTGCTTTCATATTATTTTCTGTTTAAAATCTACATGTGTGGTTTGGGACAAAGGTCTTTTAGTGTGGGAGAAAGAAGGTTCAGTGTTTTTCTTTTTTCTTTTTTTTTTTTTTTTTCCTAAAGAGAGGTACGTCTCTGGAGAGACAGCAGAGAGATGTGCTCCAGTCTCTAGCACACACTATTTCAGGAAAGGTGAAATAAGTAATACTGACAAGACCTCAACACCCAGGATATAGTTCATGTCTGAATAACCAACAGGTGTTTACGCAAAGCTAAAGGTTTGCATGCTGGCTATCATTTGGTTAGTTTCATTACCTATTTCTGATCCTAAAATTGAGGTGTATCGAGGAAGTCTTTCTCTACCACCTGATCTTATTGGAAAGCATAAATGGTTTTTTCCTCTCCCTTGTCAGGAAGGCAGAGTGATACCAACAGACTCACTCTGTAGATGCTTCTATCTCAGTAGCAGTGCCAGAAATGCCACCTGCATATTCCTGCTGTTGCTTTAGAAAACAGATCCCTCACACAGAATTTTTACATGTGTTGCCTGCTCAGGGCATCTGAGTCTGTGTTTCACAGAGCCTGGGAAACCTTTAGGTTTCCTTTTTGCATCTTCATATGCTCAACATGCCTGCCATGTTCCTTGCCACAGATGAAATGTAGAATTAAAATCCCCAAAGGACTTTAAGTACACATAATCTAGACAATCTAAAAACAAATTGTAGATGAGTCATCTGTTTAACAGAAGAAGTAAAATCATCAACATCAGCTGTCACAATAAATGTTATCAACTCTATTTTTGGTAGCATATGCTCTATATTAGGGAAAGGCATAGAAGCTGAATTTTGCAGTTCACATTCACTGTGCCTATCAACGGCAGCAAAGTTTAGGTAGGGCTCATGTCCCCTCAGCTCCAGTCTTTACACAGTAGATTTCATAGCCAAATGAGTCACTCTAAGCTCCCTTGATATATAGTGAGAAGAAAGTGGCACTTTCAGAGACCCATTTTAATTGTCTAGCTTTGGATGGGATAGATTATGCTCTAGACATCATTAGTTACACTGATTTGATCCTGACTGTAAATGGAGCCCAGTGTGACCTGTTCAGATGCGGTCTTAGATATTGCAGCCAGGTACATCTGGATGAACTGGCCCTTTCATACATGAAGCAAGGGAGATAAAGTTCTCATGGCGCTGCTGGCTGAAGACTCACACAACTTCTACTAACTTTGTTGTAAAGTTAAATGAGAGGTAACTGGACTTTCATGCATGCTGAAGCACAAATTTTGTGCTCATTCCCACTAATTAAATCTCAGAGATGGTTCCAAACACAACCACAGAACAACCACTGGTGGGAAAAAGTAGTGATGTGGTGGAAATGCAGTGGGACAACATTATGCTAATAGTTTTCTATTACCTCTCCTGAAAACATACATCACGATATATTCTCAACTACCCTGTGAAAATGTCAAAGGAGTATGAGTAGGACAGTTATAACCATAGTGCAGAGTGACTGAGCTGGAACACCTGATACCCCATAGACCTCCACAAGGACAACACAGCCTGAAGCTCAGGTTGTTTTAGGAGCAATCTGGTGTGACTTCTTTGAAATAAATCATAAGCTTCATATTATCTGTAGCATCTTAAAACTTTCTTCCTAATTCAGCCTATCTTTCATTATATTACATTTTCTTCTTTTCCTTATATAAACACAATTTTTTGCTCACTCAAAGAAGTGTTTTAAAAACTACATGCTTAACAAGCTAGATTTCTAATATAAATAAATATGTACAGTATACAAGCTTGTTTGTAAATTTTTGTCAAATGGTGTGTTGGAAAGGAAAAGTAAGATAGTATTTACCTCAGTGGAGGTTTTTTTTTAGGTGCAACATATTTCAAAAGTTATTATTGCTCTAGGAAAAATTATTTTTGCTTGTGGCACAAACATATGCAATTGTCAGAGTGCAGCTAGAACTAAAAGATTAATCAGATTCATGGACATCACAAAGGCTGTTTCACTGTTCTTTACACACACATTCTACAGTATTGCAAATTGCAGAGCAGTGAGGTAGCTTGTATTTGGCTACTGCTGCTCCTGTGGGCTGCTGTGGGAGAACAATGGCTCTTCTCTGCTCCATAAACATGGGTTTTGACAAATTAGGGGACTGTAGAAAATCTGGGTTCCCTATTCAAAGAGGTTTTTCTGCACTGTCTTTCATGTCTGATCACTCATGATTCTGAGTTACAGCCACCACAACAGCATCTCCTGTTTAGAGAAGCAAACTCATTAGGGTCCACAGAAGGCTGATGAGAAGTTCTCACATACATAGGAGTTTGATACTAGTAGCAGCCATTTTACTACCTCATTCCAGGCACCCAGTTCCCCTACAGTGCTGCTTGAGGCAGTTATGTCCCCCTTGCACCAGACTCAGGGGAATCCTGTCACCCTTACCTATACACGGAGTCCAGAGACACAGCTAACTTAGCCACCTTGGCTCAGTTTCTGAAACTGGATGCTAAAAGTTTACTCTCCTAAATAACTTACTTCATTAATCAAATTTCTCAGCAAGGAGAGGAATAAAAGCTGTTGCACAGCTGTGAGGCACCAATTTTCTGCAAGGATCTGACTTCACCATAGTGCCACTTCACCTCTATTTCAAGTGGTTTATATCAGAGAGTGATCGAGGAAGGCAAGATCTCATCCTAAATTTCTACATGTCTAAATTTGTACATGTCTCTGGATTCTGAAAAAAAAGTGCAGTGGTGGTGCAGATACCAGGATTAAAGGAATTTATTCATCCTTGCTGATATTGGATTGGAAAGCACTTGTAGAAACCTTAAGATTCACCATTAAGATGATGATGATGTTCAATTACAGGTAAAAAGCTATAGCCACAGAACACAAAACAATAAGAGTACTTGGACTATTGGTCTCTCTATAACACCCATGACTACACATAGACATTTGCCTACACATGTACAACACCTTCAGTGACAAAGTGTCTTTAATTCTGCAGAAAGTCAACATGGAAGTCCGTGTCCAACAGATATTGTAGTCTCTAAATGCAAGTTCAAGCTTTTTCTTGCATTGTGTGTAAAAAAAAAAAAAAAAAAAAAGATAGTCTATTTAAAACTCTGCCTTAAAATCCAGGCAGATTCCAGCAGGCACCACAAACCTGTGTTAGCACTGCAAGCTGCAGGAGACAGGGGGTTGTATTGAAAAATTTTGTTCTACCATACCATGTAATAAACAGCTCTTTAAAAAACCTCTTTGGGTTACTGGCAAGTGTAGGTACAAGAGTGAACCTCCCACCTACTGGAACTCTCTCAAATCCATGGAAAGAATACCAGTGATTTTACTTTGTAATTGGCTTTAAAAGCAGGCATCTCTTACACAAAATCAAAGAAGTTGCCTTTCCATGGAACAAGAGTACACACACTGCCAAACTTTTCCAAGCAGAGCGGGCTTATTTGTCATTGGAATCATGCTCATCAAATATCTGAAGACATTAGTTCCTGTGACAAACTCTACTATTCCTAGGATCCACAGTTAACCCCTGCTGAGAATTACTATATTTCCTATACACTTTTAAAAGTAAATGTACTTTTTCCTAAAACTGTTACCAGGTTATCATAGTCAACTGTCCTCTGCGGTTTTCCAAGGAATCTTTGGGATCCTGCATGGAAAAGTACGGTGTGTTACATATGGAAACATGTTTGTAGTACGTACAGGGCTTGGAAACTTCCATGGCTTGGAAACTTTGTGACACTGAAGGATTTATTCTATGATCAATAGAAACACTAGATTCTTCTGAGAAACTTTCATGGATATAGGCTTTTTGGATCTATAAAGAGTGTGAATTTTCAGCTCAAACAAGTACCCAGCATTAAAACCTCCATCTTGAAAGGACAGAGTGAGTTTTAATAGGCATTTCAGTGCCAAGACATGTCAGTCAAATTATTATTGGCTCTAGTTGCACTCTCACAAGCTGTTACATTCTTTGCCTGCAGCAGAGTGGCACTCGAAAAGGTGTAAAATTCTTCTTTGCTTTTGAAAACACCAATGCAAGTTTGAAAAGAAAAACAAAACAAAACAAAACAACCCAAAACAAACAACAACAACAACAAAAGAGACCCCCCCCCCCAAACCCTCCAATCTAATTTACACAACTGAATCCTCTGATCTGCATACAAAAAGGGTAGATCCACAAACTTCAGTAGTAATGGTCCTTTGAAAAATAGAAGTCCACAAAGCCAAAATATTTAGTAATTAATGTGAAATCCATAAAAATATCTGATTCTTGACAAACTGAAATGAACATGACTTCTAGCATTATTACTCCTGTTTCCACACATGTGTGTGCATGTACATACAGTATTACATAAAGCTGTAGTCACGGTAGTCTCAGAATTCCTCTTATACCAGTTACCATTTTTTTAATCATAACCGCATCTTGCAAATAAAATCAATCTCATTGAATTGTTACATGGTTCACATATTCCCAGGATGTGAATTTTCCTTAGAGAAAATGAATTACATTGAGAAGAAAGGGAGGGAGCAAGAAAGAGAGGAAAGGACAAATCAGAATTGCTATTTTTAGATCACAATGTTTTGAAATGTGATCTGCCTTTTAGTCTAAGATTTCCCAGTTGCCCTGTTGCCCTGTATTCTTCTTTTTTTTCCGCTCCTTTTTCTTTTGTTGTTATTGCTGTTGTTGAGGGAAGGGTTGAGATGGGAGAGGAATCATATATACACAAAATAGCTTTGTCTAGAAACTCTAGAAGTATGTTTGGTCTTGCAGAAAAGAAGTCTTTTATGAATTTGGGGAGTGGAAGCTAGGGAGTGTTTTGAGGGGAATAACACTGCTATGTAACTATGAATCTTGTATACATATAAACAACCTCCACCTTAAGATCAGCAGAGAAAAGGCTTGCTTACTTGTCTGATGGCCAAGAAAAAATAAACTATAGCAGGCTATAAACAGAATTAAGAAGAAAACCGAGGCAAAAAAGCACTCATGGCTGAGAGAAAATATTCTTCCTTGCCAAGGGGTTAAAGAGCTGCTTACAAACTTTGTTAAAACTTGTATAAGCCTCTTTTTCTTTGGACTTCACACATCATGACACAGACCTTTTCTGTAGTGCATCCCTTGGGCATGCCTCCAAATGAGCATCAAAAAGTTTCATTTCAAGACAAGGCTTAAAGTGTGTTTCAGACAACATAAAACGACAATGGCAAGAAATTCCACAAACAAAAGCCTGCAACCATTCCTTGCCTGTGTCCTTTTTTTTTCCAGGTCATAAAAATACAGCCTGTTATAGTTCCCAGTCTTCCACAGCTCTGGAATCAGCTCACTGTGCTGATCCACGCTTGCTGTGACAGTCTCTAAGGGGTGATCTGCCACCTGAGAACTTCCAGACACAACTACATCATCTGCTCACAGCTTCCCCCCCTCCTGACATAAAGCTGGAGCTGAAGCCAGGCGGCAGGAAGCACCTGTAAGTATTTTACATCCACCAGGGAAAACACCTCCCAACTTGCAGACTTCTCATCTGGCCGAATACAACCAGGGACCTATCCTCTCCTTCTCAGGTAGCCAGAACCCTGGCCAGGGCCCTCATAAGTGGCCACACAGCTCATGGGATGAAGGCATTTCCTCTCTGCCATAGAATGCATCATTTACTATCACAGCGTTTTTCTCCCTTGGGAATGTCTGGCAAAGGATATTTGCTCCACTCACCCTTCATACTCTTCTCCCTCCCTTTTTCCACCACTCCCACACATGCTAAGTCCCAGGACGTTTCACAGGAAGAAAGGAGGTTGTACGTTGTTTGAGGAGGGTTTATAAACTACCCTTCTGGCTCAGAATGAGAATTAGGACATTGTTTAGCTACATGTCTGAGCTAGGGGAATAGGCACAATGAAGCTGGATGCCATTGGGTCGTTCACAATGAGTAAATTAGTTCACATTACATTAACCAGTGCATCACCACAGCTGCAGTTCTCTCTTCTTTCCTCTTTTACTTTGACAATACCAGGTAATATCCCCAGAGCTACAGTGCAATACTGAATGTTGAATATGATGGAGATGGAGGCAAGGCTACATACACATTCTGGCATCCATCCAGGAAGTCAAGTCATTTAATCAAGATAAGAGACAGAACTAGAGACAAGACTACCAACATTGTAGCCCAGACCAGAGAGAGAAACAGGGCTATAACCCAGGCCTGGTGTCCATCCTGGAAATTTAGTCAGCAACTCGGGACAGCAAGAGACAGGCACAACCTCAACATCTCTCAGGCACTCTGGGGTCCAGGACTGAGCTTAATGAAGCTTGTCGACTGATGGTGGGGGGGCAGAGCCTGGCATGGATAGAGACTGTGGGTAAGGTTTGTCAGTGCAACTAAGGGATTTTGGCACACTCAAGGCCCTGACAGCTGTGATTTGGCAACAGAGATTGTAACGAAAGGGAATTACAGCCCCTTAGTAATCTAGTAGCACTCTGTTCCTTTGCTAAACTCACCTCAGCACACAGAGTTTTAAAGGGATGATCCCTCCAGGGATCGGTAGTCTCAGTAGACCCGTATATTAAATTTCCAGATACTAATTGTCATGCAGATAGTTAGTGCTTGTCCAGCTACTTAAACCCGATAATCCAGTAGCATACATGAAAGAACCTAGCATACCTACACAGACACCTATATCAACAGGGAGGTATGCCATATTTCACGGCATCTTCAACACTTTGCCTGTGAATGAAGTACAGAAATTTGCAGAGGTCTGGAAATAAAACAAGCATTTAGGTTGTGTTCCTCAGCCCTTTATCCTGGTCTTCGAGATCAGCAACATATCTAACATCTTGACTAGCTCCTTGAAGCCAACTGGAGGACAAGTATCACTTGCTTTTGTTTGGGTTCAGCTAGACCTCTTGGTGACACTCTGGTTTCATTTATCATTCAAAGCAGACAGAATGTTCTCTTTGTTTTTAAACTCTGTGAGATAAGACCATTGGACGCTCCTGCATGCTTATCTGAAGACGCTGTATCTCTGCCTGAAAAGAGCCACTCTTAACCCTACTTTTTAATGTAACATGCTTACCAACAGTATTGTCTCTCTGCTCTCCTGCAGCCTAAACATAGCTTTGCTATCTAAATGCAAAGTTCCACTTTGGTACAACCAGGCATTTAAAGTTTTAATCTTAATCTTCAAGTCTGAGAAAAAAACACCTCATCCATTTGGTGCCATTTCCAGTCAGAATCACCTTGCTGTGAAGTTTTCCATTTTATAAACGCCAGTCCTTGAGGGGAAACAGCTAATTCTTTAAATGGTGTTGCGCAAATATTCTAGAAGTGAACAATCCCCCAAACACCTGCTGCTGTAGTTAATGCCTGTGCATTTACTTCTAGCCATAACATGCATATTTATAATCTCTGTATGTGAAAAGACATTATGGGAAAAGTATTAAAAAGGCAGGAATGTTCAAGCAACCTTCTTCTAGTTTTTCTTTACCAAAAAGACAGAAAGTGCAGATAAGTGTGATATCAGACTATAGTGGGAGAGGATCTAATTCTTTTTAATACGTTTATGCGCCAGAAGACACACATGACGGAGGGCTTCTGTTTTGTATGGAAAAGTGGCCATGTGGTGACTGGACAGTTAATCGCTTCTCAGCCTTGACAATTTTCTGTGAACAAGATTTAATATAAGGCAGCCCAGTGGCTGTCTGCTTGCCTCCCACATAGGCTGTGGAATCCCTCAGAAGCAGGAGGATCAAAAACAGTGTGGCAGACACTGCTCCACAGTAGGGCTATTGACCATTCCGGTTTGCTGTCCTCCCCTCAAGCACTAACCTATTCGGGTGCCCCACGCCCTGTGAAAGCATCTCACAAATGGCTTGAAGCAATAAGCAAGAGCAAAAATGAGTTCTTTCACAAGCTGTGATGGCAGTTTATGCCCAGAAGCAAAAGAACTGATAAACCTCATAATACTTCAACCTCACGAGTTAACTGCAGGTATTATTCCTACTCAAGTGCTTAATCCTACCCTGACTCTCAAACTGCCTGCCTCCATGTCCCACAGCAACAAATTCCACAAGTTGATTAGATGCCACTTTAAAGTTTACTGCTTTTCACATGCTTTAAACACTTAATTTTACCGTGTTGATCCAGCATGAAGAGATAAATGGAAGGGTCCAGTTAATTACAAGTGTCATCCTAATAGAACAAGAGCTGGCCAGGTAACCAAGAGCTCCTAATGGCAAGGATGTTCTTAAACTAAGAATGTAAAGGTTGAGGTAACAACCATCTTAGACAGATATGAGAAATGACAAGGAATGTGAGGTTGAGTTTTCTGTTCCTTATTCTATATCCTTATTCCCAGAGAAATTTTATAATTTAGTTTAATGGGAGCACAGCAACATATCGGAAGAATCCACACTTTAATTAACACCTGAAATCCAGAAGTGTATTTCCCCTATCAAAAACAAGTTAGGATATGTATACAGAAATGTATTTTCCTTTCAAAGGCAAATTAGCTCCCACAATAATCAGTATAGCTGAACCTATTCGGCTAAGAAGGAGCATCAGTGTGTCAAAATTCTTCAGTACAACAATTCGTGCTCCTTATTTGCTCAGGTCAGAATGTTCACCTTGTGGGAGTCTGCAGAAAAACACAAACATCCATTAATATGCTTTTTACTATACATTTTAATGTCAAAAACATCAGTTCCGTAAAACTAGAATTCTTAATGAGAACATGTTAGTTTAGAATAATCTTGTATCACAAAATCATTTTTAAATTTTGAATAGAATTTTCTGCAGAGTTTAGTTTCAGTAATTTGAAGCTCACCTAGAATACAGGTCAAAATATTGCTTCATTGAAAAAATTCTTGCTTATTTAAATGAATGGGACTGCTCTGAGATAAAAGAAAGACTAAGCTACAGATCTTCCAATAGACTTACAGACATCAATCATCAAAACCAAACTGTAAGTATCTAAATCTCAATAAAGCAGAATAAAGAATTCTGTGAAGTCCAGCCACTGTGTAGTAAGGACTTGGGGGGAGCCTGAGACAGATTAAAATTACTCGGTTTTAAAGCCTGGTATAACTTGTGTGTGTGTGTGTGTGCAAAGAAATTAACATGGAAATCCTTTTAGGGTGTGTCAGAGATTAGACTGCCTAGGAAGGAGGAAAACTGAGGATCACATTGATGTTAGGCAGGAGAGAGAGACACAAGAGTTTGACCAAATAACTTCAGTGTAGATGATATCTTACTGATTGGGCCTGTCAGCTGGGATATAAAAAATCCTGGATTTAAACCTCTGCTAAGTCATTCTCTGCCAACCCACACAAGTGCCCTAAGTAGGCAGCTCTTAACTGTCCCAAGGTGTCTTTGCACATGTGTGTGAAAATATTTTAAAAGATCTTTTAGTTTTCCTTGGCCTCACCACTATACAAGTAAAGAGCCTTTCTTGAACCTCAAACACTTCATAGGATGAAGCACTCATCTTTCTGCTGTTGAAAGCTGTGCACTTTTAAAGCTCAACCTTCTGAAAATTTTGACACAAGGAACTGGCTGTATTGGTTCTGTAGAGGATTCTGCTATGCAAATGGGCACTGAAGTAATAAAATAGTCAAAGCAATGCTAGTTATTCAACAATGAGCTGACATTTGTAGCCAGAGAAACAATGTGTTGAATGAAATGCATTTAGAAAAACATTACTACAAAGCAAAAATATGAGTAATCAACCTAAAGCAATGAGCCATGGAAGCCTGTTCTATGAAATGTCTTCCGGACTCTCAAAACATTAGGCATGCTGACAGAGATGTCAGAGAGGTTTTCTGTTATTACTTATAGAGGTGGTTTCAATTTTAGATTCATTACCTCAAAACTCTATCTTCTTGGTCTACCTGTCATGCTAAGATTTTTAATGAAAGAGACTGAAATTCCTGAAGTCATGAGAGAACCTGAAAGAACCGAATTCCAGCCAACCTACTCATGTTTGGGGTTTTGTTTGTTTGTTTGTTTAATTTGGGTTTTTTTTGTGCGTGTGTGAATGTCCTTCTCTAGTTCTTCCATCTGACTTCCCCCACCGTCCTTGAAGACAGAGAATCAAATCCTACTCCTCGCATCATATAATACAGGCAAAGGAAGTCCTATATGTTTAGAGAAAGAAAATTATGCTTCAGAAACTTAAACTGAGCTCTACAGAATGATGCCCGACCTTGAAGTCTCTTGAATCCATAGACTTGAAACATAACATAGCCTAACTGACTTATGATGAATCAAAAACCTGGTTTGCACAAAAGCAGCTTTCTTTATGGCATGCCATATTCTGTACAGAAGGTTGCAAATTAATCTGCTGATAGTGTTGGCTAGTACAAAAGTAACACTTTCTCCATCAGGAAGAAGAAGACAATACAAAAGGAACCGTTCCTTTTTAAAGCATGCATTTTTTTTTCCCCTCAGGTGATCCTGGAGTTACACACCTTTGGTTTTGCTTAGGTTGAGAAAATATACTGGGCATCACATAGAAACACACTGTAAGCATCATTAGCCTGCTGGGTGATTTCAATAAGCTGTAAATACTTGACTAGGAAAAAATTATTCCCTTATAAATGAAATTAAGGAGATATACAAGCAAATCTGATCATATCAGCATTCCATATATTGGCATACAGATATGGTTGTGGTCATCTGCATGGAATAAATAGGTGTATTAGCATATTCTCTATCCTGTGCAGATAAGGAATACCTACAATACCAACACCAAGAGACACAGAAGCTTGAATCCATAGCATTTGTCTGTTTTGTTTCAAGGGTATGGGATGAGTTAAGAGTTTAACAAAGTTCATTT
The DNA here is from genome assembly GCF_963082525.1 of Nesoenas mayeri. NCBI lineage: Eukaryota > Metazoa > Chordata > Aves > Columbiformes > Columbidae > Nesoenas > Nesoenas mayeri. The sequence continues at coordinate 70,115,092 of NC_137541.1, forward strand.
TCAAGTAAAATGTGGAGGCAAGGAGAAAACACAAGTGAGTATGAACATCTACTTGGGCCTGGACCTTTCTTGATTCACTGGTCAAAAGCCAGGAAGGCAGAATAAAACAAACAAGACCTAGTCCTCTTAGCCTTTGTATCTTAACTGGCTGTGAAAACACAGACTACAAAACACTCATCAAGTAATAAAAACACTGACTCGTAGCAAAACTTTTTCTTTCCTTTTCATTTTTTTTTTTTTTTTACCATCTTGTTTCAAGAGTTCTTAGCTAATTTAGGTGTCAAACTACCTTGTAGAAATGCTGTCAACTTTATGACATTGTTTACATTAGAGTGTGCCCTTTTCCATTTTGATGAATTTCTTTAATAAGAAATGCCATCAGAATTAGAACACTTGAGGGTAGGATTATGTCTAAGTATATCCATCACTTTTGCTCAGGGGAAAAAAACTGCTGTTGTCACTTGATAGGCACTTAAACTGTTTCAACAGGATCTCAGGATCTGGGTTTTGTTGTTGGTGGTGGTTGGTTGGTTGGTTTGGTATTTGTTTTTGTTTTTGTTTTTTTCCTCTCTAATTCCACTTTAACTGACTGATGCATATTCTCCTATAACACTTTTCTGGAGATTTTTTCCTCTGGCCATAAGTATCGGTTATCAGCAAAGAAAGTAACATTCCAGACATGCAGCTGGTTCTAGCATATTCTAACATCTGAGCCCTTAAGCTGAAGGCCCAAGCCATTGTGTCTGTTCTGTAGTGCCATCATTCTTTCAAGGACTTGCTCTACCTCCTCTGAAGTAACCCAGATGCTAATCCAGATAGCTCTGACAACAGATGAGTAACCTATCAAAATGAAGTGAAAGAAAAAGACATATTAATTTGACCAAATCTTATTGTCTAAATACTCTCAGTAGAGAGTACGCAAGAAGTCAAGCAATTCTAGATGTGATCTTTCTCCTGCACTTGGAGTGCAATTGAATGAAAGGCTTTAGTGTGATCTTGCTGTTGCTAGCCACCTAGTTGAATGCTGTAGCCCAGGGAAAGATTGTTGATAACACAGACACAATTGACCATGTCCAGAGAGAGATTATAAACTCATGGACCAAAGAACAGCAGCAGGATGGAGATCCACTATTCAATCTTTCATTGCTTTTATGTCACTCTCCAAAACCCTTCATTAGAGAGACCTTCATGCTTATCTATGATGTGGGAAGTTTGCTGATATCCCAAAAATCCATTGAAAGTGCTCCAATTCTTGCTCCTGTATGGAGTGGAGACCAGCCCAATATTGAGTTATGACAGATGAAGATTGTCTCCCAAAAATCTGTGGATGGATTTAGGCAGCTGAGGGAGAGGGTTCCAATAGTCTATTACACTCACAAATATGTAGTGTTGTATGGTCAGCCTCAGGCATCCAAGAACTATGAGTAAGCACTCTGCTGCCACACAAAATGGTGAGATTTAGTTTATTTGAAAACAGAAAACAATAAGAGAGGGTTTTGTCCCTGTTCAGTTTTTAACTCCCACTAGCTCTCTTGTGACATTTAGTTTTGCCAAGTCCTGCACATTTGTATAAAATGATCTTTGGCCCCAGGATCCCCACATGAATCAATTATGCACTGCTTCAGCCTTATGACAATTCTTCAATGCCCAAAGAAATCTGCCCTTTGTGTCCACTACTCATCTGCTGCTTCTGCATCTGCAACAGATCTTCAGCTTCTGACCAAACACGAGAATGGCAGTTTCCACACGATTTCTCTACATCTCACTCAATGCCAAGGCAGAAGTAATTTCTTGAGAGGTATTTTGTCCTATCCATTTCCTGAAATAGAAATTAAAGAAGGATGGAGAGGAGGAAAGAGAGAACCAGAGTGTAAACTGATGCATTTTCTTGTATAGTGATGAGTCGGCTCAGCTGTCCTGAAATAGTGGATAGTTTCTGTTCCACTCCCATTTCAGGAAAATAACATCATATTCCATCTCTCCTTAAGATTCTCTGGTGGCCTGAGCAAAGGGAATAGACGAAGGGATGGCTTAGCCTCCTGCAGAAACCCTCACTGAACGCTCTTCCCCACAAGGCAGGCAGTCAGAAGCATCCTGTGAAAAAGCCAGCTGTAGACTGCAGCTTGGCACAGCTACCTGACTGTTAGCAGCAGGGGTCAAAACGTATTATTAAGGTGAGAGGTTCACCAGCTGGCACTGCTGCTTGAATGAGCTCAGACACCAGGGTGGCTCCAGATGGAAGTAGTTGCTGATGCTATTAATAATTCCTGTGCTTTCTGTCCAACCCTTCAGCTCCATTCTACTCCCCAAATATCAAACTACTAAAAAGTAGATCCTGCAGAGTATTCTTGGCCTAAGAATCTTTCCCGAATGGCCAAGGGAGGGCATCATGACCCAAGGCTCTCCCAGTCTTGGCATGACAGGTATGGCTGTGGAAGAGACAAGTGCCTTGAGCTGAGGCAAATTAATTTAGTCTTGCGGCTGTTCCAGTTCACCCAGAGACAAGCAGGGATCCCGCCTAGCTGGAAGTATCAGCGTGTGGCATAAAGCCAGCTGTGCTATCCCATTCCATAGGGCTCCAAAGTTCGAATTCAGATTTTATTTTGTGAGGTTGTTGTGCTCCAGCATCGCTAGGCTGGACATCTTTTTTAGATATTACATTTTACGTTTATGTTTTAAATAAATAGCCTGTATTTTAGGAGCACTTAGCCATAAGTATATAAACTGCTCTGAGGTTTACCCCATTGGAATTAGAATGAACCTAATTCATAATTCAGACATCAGGCTAGAAACAGCTCAGCTTTGCTCCATGAACCTATAGCTTGATGTCTGAACTGCCCACGAGACGCCCTCTAATCCCAATAGCTGTAACCTAACCTCAGAGTGGTTTCTAAACTTACTAAATAAACATACTTTTTAAAGAGGAATGCACCATATTTATTGGAGTTTTTTCTCCATTCAGGCAGACTATCATTTTAGAGCTGTTCCTATGAGAGAGGCTGTGGAAAGACACAACCATATTCAAGAAAAATTTCAGAGCATATTAAAAAAAAAATAATAAATAAATAAAAATAAAAATCCATCCTGGTCTGTTTAACTGAATACACAAAGTATCTGAAGATACAAATTCTTAAGCTACAGAGGGCTGCCTCCTGTAAGCACTTACCCATGCAAAAACTCCTCTTGCGTGCATAGCCACACTGAATTCACTACAACTGCCCACTTCAGAAGGTTACCAAAGAATGGGCCTAAACTGTCTGTTCTTATGTTCATTCTTAAATCAACATTTTTTTTGCATGCATGCAGTACCCGGGCAAATTAAAAAAATATCTTCACAGTTAAACTGGAGTGACTCAATTTGGTTTTTCATTAAAGTGTGCATTCAACCTTCACTCCCACTTCATATCAAAATCTTGTTCATTACCAAGAATTATTTTATAAGCATCAATGAAGACAGAAAAGCTGAATTATGAAAATAGTGTTTTTGCAAGAGGAAGGGATAAATTCATACCACAAAAGTCTGTCTGATCAGATCATGGCTTTTAGATTTGATCTTCATTGATAATTCTTCAACTTCACTCAACACTTCATATACTGGAGAAGGGCTGTGTGGCAGGGACTTTCTAAATGCCTTAATACCACAAACTGTATCTGGTCAGTCTGTCTGGTCTCCATGTGTGCCTGGCTTCACAGCAAATAAATGCCAGAAATAGCATTCCTACAGGATTTCCAGTTCAAAAGCCACAAGAACGCTCTTTCTCATGGTATGGCACCGTGCAATAAAATGGTGTCATCTGGAAAATTACAGTCTTGGAAACAAATGTTTTTCCCTCTTTGCTGATTTAAATCATCTAAAAATAGATAGGTTGTCACATAACTTTCATATTTGTCAGGGGAGCCCCTAATTTCATTTCGTGACAGTGAGAGAAACGTATCCCATAACAAGACAGACAGATCTTCCTAGGGAATCCCCCAGGAATATATTTTTTCTTTAATTGTGCTAACTCCTCAGAAAAAAAATCTGAAAGGAATTGATCAAAGGTTGAGAACCCATTCAAGGTCCCTCTGAGCAATAATTTCAGGGAGTATTTATATAGTAAAAATTTAGGGGGAGAAGGAAGAAAATGTCACGGACTAAACTTCACTTCTTCTTTCTGTTTTCTTAAGTAAGGCTTCTTAAAATTGGCTCTATGTAAAAACAGACTGCCACATTTGTTGGCTGAGAAAGACATCATCTCAATCTGTCTCCCTGATGAGCACTGCTGAGCCACTCCTGAGTGATATTTATCTGTCACCTTCAAAAAACAGGCAAATCTTGCAGGTGAGAAGTCGTGGAAGAATTTAACATAAGAACCCAAGGCTTCTCAATGCTCAACTGATCAAGGAAGAATCCTTTTGGTTTGTAACTAGGTTAACGGCTAAAAATTAGGAGGATGGATTATTTATTGTTTAAGGAAGTTCATCAGACTATCAAATCCACTGGTATGTTCTTCCCTATACATTATATCTGACCTCTCTCCTCAAACTTCCCATAAAAACAGCTTCTCAACACTTCTGTCACCATCTGAAGCCACTGTAAGAACAGATATTTTTAAAGAGGTTTCAAACCATCACCTGTTCTCCCTAAAATCAGCCAGTCATGGACAAGCAGTAGTTCCAATCTCCATATACTTGCTGACTTTTGCAGAAGTCCTATCTTTTTTTGACCATTTTTGCATGATTAGCAAAAACGTTTGAACTATAAACTACCTCATTACAAGTCTAGGTCTTTATTTCCATCTGATGGGATTCATGCTTTCACTATTAAGAGTTCAAGGGTTCAGGCCACACTAATGGTCTGAAGTTGAGCAGACACACAAACTCAGTTTCTTGAATAGCACATTTGCAATTCTATATATAATCTATATCACATCAAGGATCAGAGGTTCCTTACAAGCAAAGTAAGCAATTAATTGCAGTGTCTGAAAATCTTTGCAGTCTTCAATGACTCACTTCTGAGAAATTTTGATGACAGAGAAAAGTACAAGTTTACAGGTAGAGAGTAGAATATGACTGGCATGCTAAATTTCAGGTAAAGAAAGTCCATTGCAACAATTGAAGAAACTGTACATCTATTATACTGAATTCTTTTTCTTCTGGTGATGATCCTGTTATTACCTCTTTCTATCCTAACAAAATGATATATGCAAGTAAAACCACAATACACCTTACAAAACTTTTAGACTCCCTCTCTCTTAGAAAAGGAAACTATTTTCTTAATTGTCTTCTAGCTTTCTGAGAGCAGCTCTCTACTAGTCAGTAATAATGTACACTACAAATTGCCCTATAAACTCTAGAATGAAAAGACATATTAAAAATAGTTTTTCTAAGTGGGAAAACTTGTCATTCCTCAGCACAAACACCTTTGCTGTAAGTACTCCCTTGCTCAGCCCCAAAAAATGACATCTCCTGGACTGAAAACACCTCTATTTGGCACATATAGAAGAGAAATTTGCATGCAAGCTTTCTTCCACATACTTTTGTTCAGCAGCTGTATACAAGATCAGCCAGGACAGGCACATGACATGTTTTCACATGAAATACACATGTGAGCCATAAGCCCGCTAGATATTCCCAGAACCACAGCATTTCACTTGTCATATTATTTGGCTTCATTCCTACACTAATGGAGTATCAGCTTCGGAGCCTCACTAGGAAAAATAGGCATCTTACATTTTGGTTTCAGGCATTTGGTCACCCACATTAACAGCAATATTGCAGCCATGTTTTAAACATATATAATTATTTTTCTTCATCTTTACTTATGTTTTCCAAATGATTATCTGGCAGTTGAGCACAGCAGACATATCCTTCTCTTATAGGTGACAGCAAAAGAATGGCTGGTAATAGTTCCATCACAGGAAAAATTGCCCCCAAATCTGTACAGAGAGAAAGGTCTGATGACCAGATTTTTAGAAGTAATTAAGCACCTGAATAAGCAGGCAGAGACCTATCAGGACTTTTAAATGTCTAGGTTTAAAATAATCTAAAAGCTTTGAAAAACCTAGTCCCCTTTAAGAAATCAAAGATATCATTAAATAAGCCTAAATGCCTGTTACTTTTTGTGAATATTATATCTATTTAACTATGTTCCTTCCCTGTGACTATCTGTAATTGTGCCTTGGGGCATTTCCACTTGACCAGGAAAGACTGAGGGCTATGAAGGAATGAGCAAAAACTGCATTGCTAAAAGCTTATGAAGATCAATGCACTTTCAACACAGCTTCCCACCTTCCCAAGCCAAAACTCCAAGAGTATTCATGCAGGACAACACTATTTGCAAAAGCAGTAGACTCAACTTCCCAGCCTCTCAAAGCAGCACACCTTAGGAGTAGAGGACTAGGAATGACAGCGAGAAAGAGATATTGAGCCATTCTCTGCTCCTTAACCCAGCTTACAAAATTATAAACCATCCACAGAGCTTCATTGTCAGATCCCACCTCATTCTTGAACTCCTGCAAGGTCACCTCTTTCCTTTCTGTCTTTCAATCACTGTGACACAAGGAGTCTGCATTCATGTGAGGCTGAAGTAGCAGTAGGATGGGTAACTAACTGATGGGAAGATGAAACTCTAAGATGACAAACAATATCAGCATCTCCTAGAGGGCAAAAAGGAAGAAACTATGAGAAGGAAAAGAAGCTCCCTGCCACTCTGAGCTATTTTCATGATTGGAAGGAAGTACTCACAGAAGAGTAAACATATCAGTTTGCATAAATCAGGACCAAAGAAGCTGTGTGTGCAGATGGAGCTCAAAGTGGATGGAGAACCTTTGTGAGAGGCAATTCTGTGAAGATCAAGAGTTGGATTCAGTTGGGCTTTTACTGGTTGGAGCATAGAAATATCTCAAACGCAGATGTTACATAGTGCTTTTCACAGAAGGATATTGTGCTAGCTGGAATTTGTGAGCATTTCTGAGAGCAGTCACAGAAACAGCTTTTCTCTCGGTTGCAAACAGCTCCCTGCTAACTAACATTAGCCTGATAGTGTCCTGCAGGGAAAAAAAAAGGAACGTAAGTTTGTAGCAGCATCAGGAAGGAAGTTGCTGTTGTCCACGTAAGTGTCTAAGCATTAAATGGTTAGACTGAGTTTGTACCTTTATTTTTATACCTGATTATGGTAGCATAATCAGGACAAGTCTCGCAGCACTAAATCACCACTCCTCTTCCCCATACAGATTACTTTAAACATCATGACATGCTGAGAAAGCACTGAGCATGCTTGAGCAGTTACTGTTACCTGGAAAAAAATACATCAAAAATGTATTTTAATTAGGGGAGGGAGGTTGCATCTGCTTCACAAGAAAGGCTGTAATCTGAGTTGTAAATTCTGTACAAACTAAGTATTTATATCAGAAAAATTACTACTTCAGAAAATGCTGGACTCTCTTTATTTGAAAGAAGGCCCCAGTCTACTCAAGAAAGTCAATAACTATCTTATCATAAGTCCCTACTGGGCTGACTTAATTTTGTCTTCATTCAGGCGCTGTTGTTCAATAACTTAGTGCTTCCTATTGAATTTGAGATTAAATATATATTCAGCTCATGTCCGCACACATCCTGCCAATGTGAAAAAACGTGTGCTCTAGAAAAAAGCAGAAGGAAAGAGCATTAAGCAGCAGGAAGAATCCTGTACCAAAATAAATGTTTTGCTCATTAGATTGTATTTTTGTCCATGTTACTGAAAAATGGAAACAGCAAAATGCAGTTTCTTAAAACACTTTCAAGGTTTCTGAGTAATTAGATCTCCTCGAGGAGAGGTATGCTAATGAATAAATGGCTGAAATGTGCAGAGCATTTTCAGAAATCTAGAAACTAACCAGTGGTGGAGTTGTCTGTCTAAAGAATTTGAATTTGTCAGAAATTACAGACAATAGCTATGGGTTTATGAATTTTAATTAATAATAACTATTGCTGTGTACAGATGAGAGTTACTTCAGCTTTCAGAGATGACAGCGAGGGCTTTGATACCATTTAGTGAGAACATGACTAGGCCATGAGAACCACTTTCAGATGGTCTATAACCCACTGAAGTCCCTATGTTTATTCAATGGAGAACGTCAAGCACCTCTGCAGGCCTCTAAAGTAAGGCTCAGAGGACTGAAGTAAGCTAAGGATGGAGATGCTGAAAAACAGCCCACAGGAAAAACTAGGCACAGGCACTCATAGGGTTCAGATTGCCGGATGGTGACCTGAGCGTGTAGGCACCTTGGCATTTAGTTTGCATGCATTTTTCTGAAGGCTCTCAGTGCTTGACAGAATCATCTTTTAATTGTCTTCTTTTAAGCATTAGGGACCTCTGTTTCGGAGCTGCAGTACCAAAGTTGTAGCCCTGCTCTTCCAGGTGCCTAGATTGTCAGTAGGTTCCTCGCAGTTACAGAAAAGTTAATGATTTTCATAACTTAAAAAGAAGTACGCACACCCACAGTCAGTGCAATATCACTGACCACTTGAATGTTTCCTGAATATTTGCAATAGGCACTTTTTAAATTAAGAGTTCTTATAATTGCTTTTAATACATACTTGGATCCCTTCTTCTGTATATCTAATAAAGATCTTTTGGACTAAAAAATTGGGAACAAAGACAAACCAGGGAGGTTTTTAAAAGTAGAAAGCATAAAATGTAAACAAAATTTACATCACTGGAAAAAAAGACAATTCTCTTAAGAACTGCAAAGGAGACATTCATTGTTGGTCTCAGAACTGAATTGGCTAATCTTCAAAAAGCAAAAGAGACTCCAAATCTGGTAAAGCGAGTCCTCATCCTGCATTCCCCCAACAAAATGCCCCCCTGAATTCAGAGGAATTTTCCAAAGGAAGGAGTAGAGGAAGAGAAAGTTTGCCAGAGGTTACACAGGGAATTTGCAGTGGAGCCAGGAATGGAGTTAGCTGCTTGCTAAGGAGTTAGATGCAGGTCCTATCCATTAGACCACAGCAATCTCCCTATTTAGTTAGACCAGGAGTAAAAGCAGTCAAGTAACATCTATCTCCTCATTTTCCTGAAGGCACTGAGAATTCCAGATGAAAAGTATGACATGTGGACAAAAGGTTACTTGCCATCATTTTCAGAGATGAAGCTGTGCAGGTTTCTGCCCCAGCTAAGGATTAAAAACACAGTACGCCATTGTTTTGGCTGCATTGTACTTCACTGAGTTTTATGTGTACCTTTTCACCGTGTTAGGTAGACGTCCTGTCTTCTCCTTGCACTGCCACAGATCTGTAATAGAAACCAGAAGCCATAATCTGACAGCCTAAGGCCCGCCTTAGCCTAATGATCCCCACTGGCTTGTGCCACTAAATATTTAGAGTCAGCCAATAGTAAATACTAGAGAGAGGGATTTAGGTGGAATTTAAGGCTGTGAGAACAAGGTCTCAAGTGATGATCTGAAAAAAAAGTTAAAAATTATGTCTTCTGCTGTGGTGAAGATATCTATTGAGTCCTGAACCCATGCCATCACTTTGAAACAAAACTAAGTCAGTGACAGCAATAAAAAAGGGGTTAAAAACAGCTAAGCTCTTCCAAACCTGTATGTAACTTTAAACCAAATATTAACAGAAAAAAACCCTGGCATTTAAGTTGGCGCTTAACTCTAGCTAATGAGGAGTTCAGATTTCCATTCTAACCCTCTTTTTCTGTTGCTTGTAATTTTCTCAAATAAACTCCATTTTGGGCTGAAATTTTCCATGCTTGAGATTTTTTTTGGAAAGTTTGTACAAAATCAGTTAAACAGTTTATTTATGTTAGCACTGAAAACAAAAAAAGCCACATAAAAAATTTTTCCATGTATGTTCTGATCAGACATTTTCTGCTCAATGCACTCAAAATCAGCCACAGTAAGGACTTTCCAAATTTTGCTTGTATGTATCATTGATCTCAATAAGTTTAGGGGAAAACAAAACAAAACAAAAAACCAAAAACCAACCAACCAACCAAAACAAACAAAAACAACAAACAAACACAAAAACTTCCAGTCAAATGTGGACATTAAAAAAATCTAGTGTTATGTCTTTAATATTTCATTTTCAGGGTGCAATTTAAGTAATTCCTGTCTTTCAAGATGTAGTTTGAAAAATTATACATACTTAGAGCAGAATCATCATCATTAGCCTAAGGATGCTCATTGGATATGTTCACGCAGCTCTGAGAAGTAGTTTTTAAAGTGTCTATTAGCATAACATCCTTTATATACAGTCTCTATGGCTATATCATGAACTGCATATTTTTTTTCAGCCAATTGAGTTAAACTTATCTGAGAGTGTGCCAACCAGCCTTGGGGACCAAGGTAAAATTAATTCCACTTGTAGAAGCTGTACTTTGGCTGTCTTAAAAGTCCACAAATCTAGTTTTATTTATCTTAGAGTCACTGATTTCAAAGGGAAAAGATAAAGTCCAGTAGTGCAAGTTCTCTGAAGCCCTACTCTAAGAAGCAGCAAGTCTTCCCATGTGTTAATAATTTGTAAAGATTGTACATGAAGTAAGTGTATACACACTTCCGTGTGGCCCATTTTGGAGAAGCAAATATGTTTTTTGATCTAATTCATCAAAATATCTAAACACATACATAACTATATATGTATTTATACATATGTATATAAAGTATATATGATAATAGGCTAAACATACTTAATCGAAACTAGTTGTTTCTTTGCTGACATTAGAAAGAGATGCCAAAATATAGTTTAGCAGGGATTTTGTTATGGCAAAACACAACACACTAGCTATGCAAAACACTTTGAATATGTGTGACATTTCTTAATGCAGACAACGAACCAAAGCAAGATAAATCAATTTCCCTACTGGCAACGTGTCATATCCTTTGTTTTATTCACCACTAAAAATTTTGTTATTAATGGCTGAGAATGCTGAGTATGCTTGTGAAGAATGTATTTCAGTCCCTCTGATGAACAATCTATAAATACCCTAAATAGCTTATCTCCTTTGAGAAATCTTGCTAGTTGGTAACAACAACAACAACAAAAAAAGCAAAAAGAGGGGTAAAAAAAAAAAAGAATAAGTCATTACTTGCAATCTCCAGCAGTCAGAAAGAGTTCACTTCCTTTGTATCGTACTTTCTTACTGCAGGCATTTCATTTTTGGGAGGAAAAAAAATCACATTCTTATGAATGAAAATTCCGTACTTAATTGTAGATTAGTTTGTACAAAGCTTCTCTCTCACATGCCCCGTGATTAAAGCCTCGTTTGACCAGTGGGAATGTTGAACAGAAATATCACACTGGATACAATTCACAAATGAAGTTACTGGGTCACAGCTACACAGAGCCCATCAGTGGCAGTATTTCTGCTGTGTAAACTCACAACCTTGGCACTAGTTCAGCAAAATACTTAAGCACACATGCAGCATAAGTACCATCATTTTTGCTCAACTTTTATGCTCTTGCTGAAATTCTGGGTTGTTTTGTTTTGTTTTGTTTTGTTTTTTTAACTAGGAGTGTTATTACAGCATGTCTCGGAGTAGTTTGGAAGATGAGAAAACAACGGGGAATGGTGCTGCCTTTGGGCAACCTGCTTTCACAGTACTAGTAAGTAAATGATCTTTGGCAAGATCTGATGTGAGGGAAATGTACTAATTCAAAACACAAAAAGCTCCTGTAAAAAAAAAAAGAAAAAAAAAATCCATATCAACATCTTTTGCTGCCTTCAGAGAAAAAAAAGAAAAAAACAGGCAGACTGTCTGAACCACAGACTCCCCTCAGTCTCTGAAGCCCACAGACACACACTTTGTACAAATATATGATCTTATATACAGACACACAGATACTCCCTCCCTTCCCCTACTACATTGCTGCCATACTTACTCACAAAGGCAGTATGTAGGCTGTACATAGTAAATACAGACACCATAATGTATCTTGGCACACACAATATTGAGTGTTGGCACAGAGACACATGAGGATGTGCACATTACTCCTGAAGCCAAGATGTGAATAACACATTAAGAGGAAGCGAAAAACCACCATATTCTCTTTGGATTAATACTACTTGACACTTCCAATGGGACCTTGAATCCAAGAAACTAAAGCTTTCTCCAAACACGACGAACACTCCAAGTCACTCACGTTTTCTTGATAAGCACCACTAGCTCCACTGTACAGATAGGAAAGCTGAGGAGCGTGGTAGTCAGAGTTACTGTTTTTCCTCTCAGTGCATGCAAGTTGATAGCAGGGCTGGAAACAGAAAATCAGACTCCTAATTCTTCACTCAGTCTCGTTCCTACAAGACAGTCTCACATGACCAGCTGAATGCAGATCTGAAGCAGTGTACTGCACAGTGGTTACCTTCTCTGTCACAGTGTAGACCCAAACAGGTGGTAAACACCATGGGCAGCAGCAGAACTACTGAGTAGGAGGGATAGGAATTTTGCCAATGAATTGGTCAGTCCTGGATCCACAAATCTTCCTTTATTCTGCAGTTCCTCCCACACTATAACAGCCTCTACCATGGTCTGAATGAGAAGAGAAAAAACCTCTCTGAAAGGGTTGAGAGAAGCTCAAAGGATAAGGAAGGGTCAGCGAGGGAATGCACTTTACATACAAGAGCACTTTGCTCAACTCTGCCCATCTAAACAGCACAGCTGGGGACCTTCCTGACAGTTCAACAGTAACTGTACTCTGCTCTCTCCCTTCACACTGCACTAGGAGAACCAGCTTCTATTCATCCATTTTTCTTCTCACATGTCCTTATGCAAGTCTTGCATGGCAGAAGTCATTTTTGGTACCTAGGAGAAATAAATATACTATGAAAACATTAGGTATCAGCAACAGCATCAAGGCTTTTAATAAATAGCATTTTTCCAGCAACAAAATATGAACCATTTTCTTTCTTGCTTGGTCAGTTTTATTATGTATCACAATTTACACATTATAAAATACAGCAATATATCTAAATGGGTGTTAAAAATTCTTTATTGACCCACTCTGGTTGATATCAGCAACTTCCTTCCTTACTTCACCTCCTTCCCTGCCAAAGATTCTCTGCATTGCAGCCTCAATCAGGGGCAGAAGAGGTAGAACCGCCAGCTCAGCATTTACTGTAATGGAAGACACAGAGTGCTGGTAGTGAAGACAGTATTAGAAGATCAGGAGCTCAGGTTGAAGAGGGTTAGTATTTTTCATGGTGGACAATTCCCTTGTGTTTCTCTGCACAATGTTGAAAAATATTGCCATATTGAAAAGTAATAAATTCCAGTAGATAGTACAAGTCATTCTGCTTTCAGAAAAGAAAAGCTTTTTTCTTCTTCCATCCTTTTAAGGTATATATTTCTATGTGAGTAAGAGCAAGATGGCTGTACATGTAGTGCTGGCAGTGGTAGGTTGCTAAAAAAAAGTGGTGCCTCTACACCTAGTGGTATGTAAATTACTTCATTCTGGAGATGATGAATGGCTGCTTAACCCTGAGTATGTGAATGGTCCAGCATAGGGCTGGTGCTGCTGGGGGGCAACCATGCTGTGAAACAATTCTTTTTGTACTGTGGTGGTTCCACAGAGATTGAAATTGGTCCCCACCGTGATATCATATCTAGTCTGCTTGAAAGGAAAGCATGTCTGGGCGTGAAACAAACCATAAATTGGGTACTGAGGCATCAGTTCTCTTAAGCAAAAAGAAATCTGCTGCTGAAGTCACTTTATATTGGTGAGGTTTTACAGTACTTAAAAACTAAAACCAAATAAGCCAGCTATCATCTAAAGCTCCCAATATGATAAACAAACAGTACATGGATGCCAGAATTTATGAGTGGTTAGTGTATTAAAGTTAACGTGATTGTTCACAAGACGGAAGGTTTAAACAGATGCCTGGGTCTCTGCAGAACCAGAACTGAGCTTCTACATTTTGATCAAAGCTGAGGGGTCAGTGTGGGCCTCAACAGGGTTACTGAAATCCAAGAACAATAAAGCGATCTCCTGATACTTGGGCATCCTCATGGAAGTCAGTGCTCCAATGCCATCAGACGCAGATTTAGCTCAGAAGAACCCTGAAACTGGGTTGAGACCCACATACAAGAATGTCTATTAAGCTGATGTTGGTTTTAATTTGTTCAGGGATGGAAATCTGTAGTATCGTAGAGAGCTTCCATGTCTCTTGGTGGAACAGGCAGTTAATTTCACATTATAAGAGGTCTGCTTGGAGACTTGAGGTCAAAAGGGCTCCTAAAAGGATTTTGAAATTTTCTCATAAATGCTGAATGTTTAAGTTTTGATTAAGTCATGTTTACCTGTTAATTGTGCAGTAAATAAAGCTGTGGCTTTAACTTTCCAGTCATAGCATGACAGCATGTTAATTAGGACTGAGAGATTGGCAGCCTGCCAAAGTTATGCTGTATGGGAGGTTGAGAGGTACAATTTGGTTATCGGTTATGTTGACATGTGCTGAGCGTTATGTGGTCACACTGCGTATCCAACAGATCTTGCACTAGCTCTCCTGGTTATGAAAGGCTTGCTGTTTGAAATATTTGGCTCCAAGTCAAAGTCTCTGGGTCTGAAGATCAAGAGTTGGTTTGGTTTCTTTTTTTTTTTTTTTCCTCTCGTTTCTATTAGTTTTTATAGATCCACTTTCCCACTTAGAGGGGGGTTGCAGAGGGAGAAACAGACTGACTCATATAACAACAGTGCATGAAGCAAGGTTGTGGGGAGAGGGAAAAGAAAGGGTGTAAAGATTTGACTTGCAGCTCTGCATCTATTCACTCTTTTCCCACTATTTCTAACCTCAACCATTTAACAATACTGGGAGCTTAGTCCTAAAATGGGACTTGAAACTTTCCCACGGGTTGAACCTCCCTGGATTCAGAAATCTGCACATAAGCCATTGCTAGACACCAAATATGTCTGTTTTCAAGCTCCCAAGATTTTCCTAGGGCATTATTTGGAGATACAGGATAAAGAGATGGAAGGAACAGATAATCAGGAAGTATGAGGAGAAAAGTGAGAAAATAAGTCATTTGTTCATAGAAACACTCTTGTAAAAATCCTCCCTAGATAGAAAACAGAAATCTAAAGATTCTCACTTGAACTCTGATGCATCTGCATCTCAAATTTCTACCACTCATGCAAGTACCTTTTCTTTGCACCTCTATTGCACAAACTTGTCAGGATACTAACTCATAACAATCCTATGATCTGTTACAGCAGTAAGACAATTCTTCAGTCCTCATTCATCAACTCAAGTCACAAACTGCACAATCAAATTCCAAATAAAATCTGAAAGAAAGAGGTATCAATGGCTGAGAAATTATTGTCTTGTAGGGAGAAATGGATGGATCTTAAAACAATTCCATATTTTGGTGTTTGGTTTGGTGTTTGGTTCTGTTTGTTTTGTTTTCTGGTAGTGTAGAATTTTTTTAGGAAAAAAACCCAAACAAACAAAACAAAACCAAAAACCACAGTACTTAGCATATTAGAGTCCTGTAAACACAGCTCTAGACTAGAACCCAGAAAATATAGATCTAGTTCTCTCTTCTGATTCATTATGTCACTTTCTGCCTGTTGTCCCTCTATTTTTGTCTGTCAGCCATATTTGTTATAATAACAATCAATATTGTTTTGTAAGCTTGTTGAAGAACAGACTATGTGCTGCTATTTTGTTTGCAGAATAGGCACAATGAAAACATTAAATCCAACTACTGCAGAAAGTGATTTTTCCATAAACACTTTCTCTGACAGAAAACACAGCTCATCTAATGTTTATTCTCTGTTTACAGGAAAATAATAGATTTGCTTTCTCACTCCTCCACCAACAAATTATCATTATATGCCTACTGTTTGCAGAGTAATGAATAGGTTTCTATTCAGATGACCCTCAAGCAACAAAAAAAAAGTGGATTTAACTTGTTCCAGAAAGAAAGCCATCATGTTACTTATAAAGAGTTTCTACCCAAGCTGTTTCTCCAGAAACCTCTAAAATTCATGCAAATATGCTCACTATGCCACTCAGATGAGAATAATCACATTAGGCATGTGATAATATCAACAACAGTGGAACAACATAGACATATTTCCAATTCATTCAAAGTAGAAATCGACCAAAGGGAGGTTAAGTACCTTGCCTGGTCAAACAGCAGGTTATTGTCATAGATGAAATTAGAATAGAAAATTCTCTGATCCTTGTATTTGTCCTTAGTCACAAAATCACAGAATCACAGAATGTCAGGGATTGGAAGGGACCTTGAAAGATCATCTAGTCCAATCCCCCTGCTGGAGCAGGAACACCCAGATGAGGTTACACAGGAATATGTCCAGGCAGGTTTTGAATGTCTCCAGAGAAGGAGACTCCATAACCCCCTTGGACAGCCTGTTCCAGTGCTCTGTTACCCTATGTTAACCTCTTGTGTTCCAGTTTGCACCCATTACCCTTTATCTTACCATTGGTTGTCACCAAGAAGAGTCTGACTCCATCCTCGTGACACTCACCTTTTATATATTTATAAACATTAATGAGGTCGCCCTTCAGTCTCCACTTCTCCAAACTAAAGAGACCCAGCTCCCTCAGCCTTTCCTCATACGGTTGCCCTACACTGAACTCTCTCCAGCAGTTCCCTGCCCTTCTTGAACTGAGTGGCCCAGAACTGGACACAATATTCCAGATGTGGTCTCACCAGGGCAGAGTAGAGGGGAAGGAGAACCTCTCTCAACCTACTAACCACTCCCCTTCTAATACAGCCCAGGATGTCATTGGCCTTCTTGGCCACAAGGGCACAGTGCTGGCTCATGGTCATCCTGCTGTCCACCAGGACCTCCACGTCCCTCTCCCCTACGATGCTCTCTAATAGGTCATTCCCCAACTTGTACTGGAACCTGGGGCTGTTCCTGCCCAGATGCAAGACTCTACACTTTCCCTTGTTATATTTCATTAAATTTTTCCCCACTCAACTCTCCAGCCTGTCCAGGTCCTAGTGGATGGCAGCACAGCCTTCTGGCATGTCAGCCACTCCTCCCTGATTGGTGTCATCAGCAAACTTGCTGATAGTACACTCTAGTCCCTCATCCAAGTCATTGATTAATATATTAAATAATACTGGTCCCAGTACTGACCATTGAGGCACTCCACTAGATACAGGCCTCCAACTAGACTCCATCCCATTGACCACTGCTTTCTGGCTTCTTTTCTTCAGCCAGTTCACAGTCCACTTCACTACCTGATCATCCAGACCACACTCCCTCAGTTTAGCAGTGAGGATGCTGTGGGAGACTGTGTCAAATGCTTCAATAAAGTCAAGGTAGACCACATCCACTGCTCTGCCATCATCTATCCACCTCGTTATGTCTTCATAAAAGGCTATGAGGTTGGTCAAGCATGACTTCCTCTTGGTGAAGCCATGTTGACTGCCCCTAATGACCCTCTTCTCCTTGATATGCCTTGAGATGGCACCAAGGATAAGTTGTTCCATCAGTTTCCCAGGGAGGGAGGTGAGGCTGACCGGTCTATAGTTACCCAGGTTCTCCTTCTTTTCCTTTTGAAGACTAGAGTGACATTTGCTTTCCTCCAGTCTTCAGGCACCTCTCCCGTTTCCCAAGACTTGGCAAACATGATGGAAAGTGGTCTAGTAATGACCTCAGCCAGCTCCCTCAGCACTTGCAGGTGCATCCCCTCTGGACTCGAGGATTTATGGATGTCCAGATTGCTTAACTGCTCCCTAACCCAGTCCTCATCAACCAAGGCAAACTCCTCCATTGTCCTGACTTCCTCTGGGGCCTCAGGGTTACAGGTCTCCTCAGGACAGCCTCTGGCAGTGTAGACAGAAACAAAGAAGACATTCAGTAACTCTACCTTCTCTGTATCTTCTGTCACCAGGGCACCCATGTCATTCATCAGTCGGCCTACATTGCCTCTGGTGTTAGTTTTATCTGCCATGTATTTGAAGAAGCTCTTTCTGTTGTCCTTGACCCCTCTCACAAGGTTTAATTCTAAGGAGGCCTTAGCTTTCCTAGTTGTCTCCCTACATCGTCTGACAACAGCCTTATATTCTTTCCAAGTGGCCAGCCCCTCCTTCCATGATCTGTAAACTCTCCTCTTCCAGTTGAGCATACCCAGCAGTTCCCTGTTTAACCATGCAGATCTCCTGGCTCCCTTCCTTGACTTCCTACGTGTCAGGATGCTCTGATCTTGAGTTTGGTAGAAGCAGTCCCTGAATGCTAACCATCTTGGTCCCCTTTACCTCCAAGCAGCCTTGCCCATGGGATTTCCCCTAGCAATTGTTTGAAAAGGCCAAAGTTTGCCTTGTTAAGTCCAGGGTTGCAATTCTGCTTGCTATTCTGTTTCTGCCACATGAGATCCTGAACTCCACTATTTCATGGTCGCTGCAACCAAGGCAGCCCTTAACCTTTACTGCTTCAACCAGACCCTCCTTGTTAGTGAAGATGAGATCCAGCAGTGCACCTCTCCTAGTCAGTTTCTCCACCACTTGCATCAAAAAGTTATCATCAATGCACTGGAGGAATCTCCTAGACTGTGGCTGGCTGGTGGAGTAGTCCTTCCAGCAAACATCAGGGAAATTAAAATCCCCCATGACAACCATGGCCTGTGACTGTGAAGATGCTCTCAGCTGTCTGTAGAAAGCTTCATCAACTTCCTCACTCTGATCTGGTGGCCTGTAATAGACACCTCAACAGTATCACCCCTGCTAGCCTGCCCCTTGATTCTCACCCATAGACTCTCAACTCGTTCCTCATCCGTGCCTGGACAGTACTCAATACATTGTAGTACTCAATACATTGCCTTGCTGGCCTATGTTTCCTGAAAAGGATATCATAGCCATCCATGACCACATTCCAGTCATGTGAGCTGTCCCACCATGTCTCTGTAATTGCCACCAGATCATAATCTCCTGACTGAACACAGGTTTTTCTAACAGTTTTTTAATTCATTCAGCTCTATTGGCCCAGAAATTGCAACCTGGATGCAAGGCAATTACTTTTATGTTTCTCACTGTTTAATCATTGATAATACAGACATTTTGGTCTCTTTCAGGATAAAGCTTGAAATCAAGGACAATCTCTGTTGCTGTTGTTTGTCTGTCAAAGATATAATTTTTGTAAGGCAAATTCCATGGACTATTTTGGCAGTGCAAGTTACTCTGGGATCCATGCAAAGAATGAAAATCAATTTCTCATTTCCCAAGGGTGTCTCCACACATGGGCATATTAAATTTAAAAAAGGCTTGAAGAAAAAAAAAATATTTTGAAAGATATTTTGAAATACCTCATGCTTACATGCAGTTATGCATGAGGGTTGCAGACACAACTTTAATTGGTCCCCAGGACCTTGCTTTGAAGTGATGACTCACAAAGAACATTTTGTCAAGCTAACCGTGCCATAAAAATATTAAGTGTGGCTTAAAACAGTAAAGGTTTTATTTTTCTGTTCACTTCCTGTCATGAAGTATTGTATTAAATTGTACTTTTATGGGATTAATGACCTATTTGCTTCAGTCTATGCTGCATTTGTGGTTATAAAAGCTATTAAAAGCCATGTTATTAACACCAGTGTTAATGAAGATACTGGAAAATCAGTCAAGCACAAATATATTCTAATCCACAGCACTAATCCAATTGCCTTTCCCTAGGAGATTTTTTTTTAGTGTTCCCTGGTGATCTTGCAGCATTGTCACCATTTTCTGGGCACGGTCAGGAAAGTCAAATGCTTGAGAAAGAGAAAATAGGGAAGCAAACTCTGAACCAATGCCATATAAGTTTAAAGCCCTCTCACTTATGAAGACCATACAGAAGCATAGAAAATGTCCACATCAACACAGACCACAAATAGCATGACATATAATCACCACAGCTGAAAACAAATTGAAAACTATGAGAAACATTCAGGATTTTTTATTTTGTTATTTTGAACAGACACACTACAAGACTGAAAATTAATCCAATTTATTCACTAAGAGACAGGTCTGCAAAACAAGCTTTGTAAAACAATGATGAATTCTTAAATTTTTTGTTTATAAATAGAGCCGAGTAGATTGATTTCTATGCTTTTTGACAAATAGTTTATTCACAGAATTATGTAGTTCTGGGAAGGCTGAAACCATTCATGAAGTCGTGCTGAATTTCACAAATGCTTCTGACTAAAAGAGATTAAAATGTAGGAAAGCTAAATGTTTTGCACTGGCACTAATTGAAACATTTCACAGTTTCATTTTAAAACAATCTTTTTCACTTTTAATAATAAAGAATTTGATAAAAAGAAGTTAAAAGCATAACATTTAAGGCAGACCTAAAACTGGATCACATTTTCAGAACCATACCATCCAAAAAAATCATTATTTTTATAGCTTAATTTATACCTTTTTTCTTTTTTTTTTTTTTTTTTTTTTTTCCCCATCAAAATATCAACCATAACAAAACAGCAATAGTGATAGACTGATTGTCACCTCAGTGGATCTCACACTAAGTTGCCATCACCCACAGTAATAAGGACACTAGGAAATTAGTACAGTACACTTATAAACCAATACACTGAGGAGACACGAGGGAAATACACCCGATGTTCAACACCAGCAGAAACTGCACAGCAGAGGAAATGAGGGTTGGGAGGAAGAAAAAATAAAGGCAGAAACATAAAACAGCCCATCAAAGTCCTGTCTTATTTTCTTGTACAGTGTTATAGGACAACACTCAGTCATTAACACCCTCTATATGTAGTGATTTTTACCTCCACACCCTCAAGTGCTTTACTGGGAAAGGGGCTGTCACAAATCGGGGCTCCAAGGCTCAGTAGCTTTCTTAACCCCACACAGCCACTTCAAGAGAGAACCTAGAAGAGAACCCAGCTCAGCCAATTCCCAGTCTGGTCCCTCATCAATGGACCTATTATCTACACAATGCAGTTTTTAACATCTTATATGAAAGACCCATACATATTAAGACACATGGCACTCAATTTATTTACCTCAGAAAGGTGAAGAGATTCAAAAATTCTGACTAGTGAGTAATTTGTGCCAAAGTAAGGAAATAAATGTGAGCCTTTCTTCCTTCTAGGTTATCTTGTTATTTTTAATGACAGCACACACAGTTACTGATGGGAGAAAATTTGAATGTGACTCTGCAAAATAATTGAAAAGCATTTGAAGACACTGCTCTCATGAGTTGAATTGTAAAAAGGGCCACCTCTAACACAAAGTGCATATATAGTAGCTCATTTACATTGCAAATTTGGTAAGCTCATTCTTCACAGTTTCATTGTGGAAGAAGCACCGAGCTGCAGAGAAAGTCCTGACAAGTTTTCCTTCGCCTCTGTCGAGACAGCAAGTGGGGCCCAATGTCACTGGACTCTCTCACCCAAATGAGCAGGGCAAGAGAGCATGAGCATCCGTAGCAGGAAGCCTCTCTGAAACAGGGGTTTCTCTGTCTCCACTTTGGCTGCTATCATCCTCACACACAACCCAGCTATCCCAACACAGGTAAAAGCTGACCTAGAAGACACAGTGGCCAATGAAAACCTCTGCTCCTCTGCTATGATTTCTCCTAATCTTCACACTTTCCTATTGGGAGGTTCCTGTAAAAGCTCTCGTATTCCAACATAAGTGACAGTCTTCTCTCAAAAGAGAAGAACAACATGTAAACATAGCTACACTCCCAGCAATCCTGTTGTTTTAACAGAGTGGCTGCATCATCCATAAGATCTAGTAGCCAAATTCATTGCAGTGAACCAGGAGAGCATCACAAACTCCTGACTTCACATAGGTGTGGGACTGATTTTATTCCACAGATAATAGGCATAGATTACTTAAGAATGCCTACACAGGCTCAAAACCTCTTTTTTTTAATATTCCATTAGCACACAAAAAAAAAAAGTGTGAGGAGCATTTTCAAAACTATTTCCAAGGTTAATGTTTCCAAGGTGGTGCAATTTACTATCACCTGTGTGTGGCTTGAGAACAGGTTGATACCTGACTTGTGTTAGAAGTACAGGGACATCAACTGAACTGGTTACTTGCTTTTTGTACTACCCTTTTATTTCTCTGATTCTTCCTTTCTTTTGCCTTTTTTCCCCCCCTCTCTCTCTTTTTTTCTTTCTCTCTCTCTTCTTCTGTTTTTTTCCTTCCTCTGATTACCTTGGTAATGAAAGACCATTGATCATCTCTTCCTCCTTTCTGGACAGTCGTTGTGCCCTCTCACTGTATATTTCAGAACACAGAAGAAATCTATAGTTTTCTTGGCCCAAGAAGTTTGGGATATGCAGGTTGTCCATCATGCAATCATAGCCTTAGGAAGCACTGACTGCTTAAGAGGAGCAGCCTTCAGTAGACAGCACAGTTAACAGCACATCGAACACACAGACGCCATACCCATTTCCAAAGCTTGGATGTAGACCATCCATCAAGCAATACCAAATGTTATTGATGCAAATGTTGATACAGGTTGACAGTAATTTGCCAGAAGCTTTGGCTCTGTATAATTTGAGTTGACTCTACACAACTCTGAAAACTATTTGAAATAGAAATCTATATATGCATTACAGGTTTAAAACAAAGCCAACAATTTATGAGGGAATGCTCTGCATTAAGGAGCTTTCAAGAGACACTAAAAAAGTGGTTTGTCTCAAGTTTCTAGGGAGAAGCTAGAGATTTTTTTTTTATATAACTTGTTTTCTATAAATTTTATATGCTATATCCCTAAAAATCCCAAATGACCATGAACTTCTAAACCTTTCAATCAAGACAGAGGTGGAGAGAGAGACAAAAAAATACATTACCACAGCCATGCACACAGTTTGTGAAATGCAAACAGAGCACAAACCATAGCACTAAAAAATCCACACCAGATAGCTCATCTAGTGTCAATGAAACTGAAGCACATGAAGATTTACTATTTGATTAAAAGCACTCAGGGAGCAAATGCTTGTATCTAATATTACATTTCTCAATTACTCTGATAAATTTGATATTTATAAAAATGAAATAACTCCATATACAGGGAGAATAGAAGTAAACACAGGCTAATATAATACTGGCTGTTGATTCTGATTGACAGCTGTGAAGTAAGGCCACATATGGTGGTAGAAGTTTAAAAGGATTTTAAAATTGGAAGTAGCTTTTCTGAGCCTAGCACTGAAAAGCCCTGACATTTGCAGTGCTGGGAGCAGGCTGTGAGAGGGATTTCTATCCTGGTTTCCCACCCAGAAGAATATATTTACTGTTCAAACATTTTGAGGCAGGCACCCATGGAAATCAACGGGAACTCTGCCATTGGTTTTAATGGGAGAAGAATCTGTCCCTATGTGTAAATATGCAGCAATATTTTAATATTTTTTTTCCTCTGACTGTTAAAAACCACCATCACAACTGGATGGAACCTGGTTTTAAACACTCAGACATGGGGCCTCTTTACCGCAGGAGTCTCCAACGATGTCCATCCTTAACACCACACCAGCTGCCAGCTGAAGGCTCTGAAATGCTGATTTTAATCAAAATCTTTCCTTTCAAATCTAGCTTACAGTTTACTCATAGCGCAAAAGTGCTTCTCAGCACTGGAATTTTCAGGATGCGATGCTGAGCCAAATACTGCAGGCACAGCTTGCTCATAAGACAGCAATCTTGTGGCCCACCTTGGAGGTTGTAATAGGGCTACTGTACTCAGCCTCCCACCCTTGGTGAAGCCCACTAATAACATCTGTTTTATAGCATTCACTCCTGCAACCTGCTAGTTCCTTGGCTCTCCTGCTGTCATAGAGAGGATGTGCTTTACTATGCTGCAGGTCTGGTGGAAAGTTGTCAGACTTCAAGCCAAATGTAAAAGCAGCCAGTGCTGAATAAATGACTTGAAGTGCTTTCTCCAGGGACCCCTTCCAGGTCCCAGATAGGCAGATTTGGCCAGTGTTTGTAGACAGTCTTGCTCAGAGGCAAATTAAAAATCAAAATACAGACACGGTTTGAAAAACATCGAAAGCTAGACTCAAACATCCACCATGTATTAAGACATTCTTATATAAAAATAACCACAAGGTTGCAAATTCATACTTTCCTACTTGGTGAGACCAACTGCAACCAGGAATAAACCTGGAAATGTGTGGGGCAGACTGCGGCACTGCCTTCAGAGAAAGCATAAAACTGGAGGCGGAAAGCTGGAGTGAGAAAAAGAAGACTCTGTGAACCAGGCAATTGAATCGAGCAGTGGGTGGCACATGGGGTAGGACCCTGACCTGTACCAGTGCTGCCCACAGGAGCTGCCCTACTCAAGTCAATGGAAGTAAAGCAGGACACTCGCCAACTAAGTAGCCAAGCTTTAACTGGGTAAGTCCACAGCGTACTCAATAGCCGACTAACAAACACAAACTAAACACAATCCTTGCCTATTGCACTGGCTCTGCTGTGAATGAAGCGCCCACTGTAGATTAGGGATCCGGATACCAGGCCTTGGTACCATGACAGCAGTGAGCCACCCTGCTTCTGCTGTGCCGGAGTGAGAAACAGGAGGGGAAGGTTTGCCAGCAGACTGGCATGACCCTGAGACTCAGGTCAGGGTAGACCTTCTCCACACAGTCCAAACCAATAAGACAAAGATGTCCAATTGTCATGTGGTTTGACAGGAGAGACCAACATCTTTTCTTCCAATGGGGAGCCATTAGCAAATGACAACTCTCTTATTTCATTACTGGGTTTTTTGTACATCCATTAAGCATTAAGAAAGCCCATAATCCAGCTGGTAGGTTTGGCTTCATGAATGGCTGTGGTCACACAAACAAGGAAACAGGGCACCACAGAATGCGAACAGAAGAGTTGTAAGGTGGGAAAAGCAGAGTGGTGAAAAAAGTAAAGCTGGTTTTGCTGCCACATTCTATCTCAGAGAGCTACAACCTAAGACAAAACCAACTAACCATCTTTCAAATCATCAGTCCCTTCACATGCCCCTTTTTCTTGGTGGTATTTTTTTAAGATTCTCTTACCAAGTTTATGGCTATGTAAGTGATTTATCAGCACAACTGAGTGGGTAGAGCACTGTGGTACAGAGGCAGGAGCACACGTGTAGTGAGGGCCGTAAGCCAGGACTGATACCAAAATCTTGGTACTGTCAGACGACAAGCTGTGGTTGCACACACATGATTTTGGCAGCAACCCTGGCTTCTGCAGACCACATTCTCAAGCACCCAGTCATGCCCCAGCTTCACACCCTTTCTTGTGCTGGCAGGCCAGCACTTTCCAAATCTGAACTGACTCGTGACACTGTGAGAAAGGCAGCAGTCAGGGATGACTTCAAAGCAACCACATAATCCTTGCTGCAGAAGGATGTTTATAGCTTCACTCTCCACAACACCGAAAAAGTAAGCTCAGTGTATATATACATTAACCTCCTTTTACATCTTTCTGCTCCCATCTTGCCCTGTAGAAGGATCACATATCACAATTCATCTCTGTTCTCACAAACCTAGTTATTGTTGCAAATCTTCAGACGCCCAGGAATTCATACTTCTGCCTCTTCATGTTACTCCTCTTCCAATATATGACTCCTCTTGCTATATGAGACAGCCAGAATCATTGTGAAACCTTACAGGGCTTCCATAAGTGTCACTTATGACAGTACCACTGTCTTGATGTCGACTGCCGTTTGGGCATAGTTTGTTCATCAGTGTATCATTGAGAATCCCTGCTACAACTGAAACGGTGTATCCTGCCAGTCAGCACTCTCATCAGCCACTCCGTCCAGTTCTTCTTATGCAGCTTATTCTCTGATCCCAGTCATGGAGATTACCTTCTGCTACATCTGGCTAGTTCTTCTCTTGCACAGAAGTCCCATGATGTCCTTGCTGAGTCACAGAAACACCTGAAGAGCCTCTCTAATAAAGCTACTGATACCTTCTCAATGTGCTGGCTTCCACTGTATGTCCCAGAGCTATGTATCTACTGAGAATCTACTATCATGATGACACTTTTGATATCTTTCATTTTGTCTGCACTGTTCGATATTTTCATCCAGTCATCAGTCTTCTTTTATATGTGTTACTGTCCCAATGATACAGAAGCAGCAAAACAAAGAGAAGGCCATGCTTCCATTAAAATAAAGTCCATCCTTAAATACATATCTTAACAGAATCTCTCTAAAACACTTTATACCTTAAGGTTAAAATCTTAAATATGTTATTGCAGGACATACTGTTTGTACAGTTATCATAAATGTATCGTAAATATCTCAAATTATCAAGATTTTGAAATAATTTGAAATGTGTTAAAAATGCTAGTGAGGAAAAAAATATCCCCCAAGCAGTAAGGAGAAGATTGGAATTTGGGGCATCTTTCCAAATTGATATTTAGTGTAATCTTCAGCCAACTCAAATCCCCCTGTGAGACAATATATGTCTTCTTACAATGTTTGCTTCTGCACCAAAAGTTAAATACTGCCAAAAAATATCACAGCTTCATTACAAGGTAGTGTTGGCAGGAGTTATTGTTCTAATTATCATCTTCATGAGAAAACTGTGAAAACGGAAGAAATAGCCTGGAATTAACAACGTTCTCCAGCTGTTTAAGCACCAGAGTTTTCTAGAGTAGGCAAGCCCTTTGAGCCGTTTAAGAGGCCAAATTTCTGCTTTAAAAAATAACTTCAATCTTGTTTCATTTATCTTCATTAGGCATTAATAGTGATCTTCATACTGTATCTGAGTGTTTTTGTCGGTGGGTAAGTTAGGAGTAAATTTCTGTAACTATCAGGGAAGGAGATGGAAAGAAATAGTCTCTTTCAAAATTGAAGCCAACAAGGGAAGATACTTTTCCTGTGCTGTCTCAGTTAACCACACACTGTTACTAGACATCAAATAATTAGTCAAAGAGGTGGGTTCTTTTTAATCTTTCTTGAATATTTTTCTAAATTTGAAAAAAATAAAGCAAAACTTTTCAAGCACTTTAATGCATAAAAGAGCCTGAGAGCCCCAGAAGATGCAAGGAGAATTTTTTAATGTGCTTGCTCACCGGCAAATTGCTTTAAAAGGTTATATATGAAAGTTCTTTCTTTGAGAAACTGATAGGACTTCATGTCCGTTCTGAAACACCTTTGTTATCTAAAATAGTCAACAATGTTTATTATTTCACATCCAATTTGTTGTCATAAAGAGTTCAAAAGATGGTGATTAGCCTACACCAGCAAGCCAGTGAGGGAAGAGACAGCACCAGGAACACCAGTACCTCTGAAATTATACTGCATCAGGCAGAAGAAGTGCTGGAGGCAAAAGCAGAATAAAACTTAAAGAGTGTGACCATGCATATGTGTATTATTATTATTATTATTATTATTATTATTGTGTCTTACTGAAGTGCTGTTATCTCAAAGTCTATAATGACATCACGATAAAACTGCAGGCAAACTCATCATATTTTTGTAAGTGATCTCCAGTCCCTGGAATATTTTGACTAGAGGGGAAAGCAAAGTTGGTCTCCCATATTCCACAGCTAACAAGAAATGACCTTCTCTGAATTCCCTTTGAAGGCTGCACAGTCCAGCAATAAGCATGTTTCATGCAATACATGTATCTTTAGTTGAGGAAAATCAGAGTCCTACCTTTAAATGTAAGAGATAGACATGGAGTTAACAGAGAGTTAAACCCAGGACACAATCACAACATTGTCAACGCAAGTGTCAAAAATAGCGGTAACCTATTTCCCTGGGAACACGGGATTTGAGACACCAGGTCATATCCTGTTCAGCAGATCTGTGCTGCGCCTTCCAATCCTGCTGGTGTATTTTAGTGCAATTGGGCTCTCTCCTTAAACAGGCAATAGTTACTGTTACTGACAAGCCTATGAAAAGAGATTTCCATCATGATCAAAGGCTGCGCAAATGTACAATTAAAATAAGCCTCCACTCATTTAAGCTTTTTATTTCAAACAAATAATCTTTTAACAGAGTCAAAACCTTGTATTTATTCTAGATAACAGATGCACCACTATTGCAAAAGCAGGTTGTGCACTTGCTATAGCACTTAGTATAGTAACACCTAGAAACACCTTCTCCCCCAACCATGGGGAAGTCTACATCTGTGTTGGAATAAGTTAGATAGGTACTTAAATATTTACTAAAGGAAATGTATTATATGTTAAACATTTACAGAATGCATGGTATGCTTCTCAAAAGCAGTACACTAAAACTGTGGAATAAGTGTGTCAGTTTTATCCTAGGCGTATAAAATTTACTTCATGAAATGTTCTCAAACAATGCAAAGTATGACATTTTTATAACATTTGACAAATGGAAGTTTGTGTCAAAACCACATTCAGAATTGTAAGTTTATGTGAGGCAGAGTACATGCATTTTTAAGAAGTCATTAAATCCATCTTACCTAGTGTATAGATCCATATAGAATTTGAGAATTTATAGAGTTTGTACTTCAAGTGATACGATTATTTTAGATTCTCTGTATTTTTATGTGCTGGAATTGTTAAGTTTGTAATTAGGCATTCAAAATCAGCTTGAGGGTCTATGTGGAAATGGATCTCCTCTAGATGAAACTTCCCATAAAGTTGGAGGAATATCTTTGCAGAGATAACAGTGTAAGAAACATTTTTGGATGAAGGGCCTGAATGAATGTGCACACAGATTTATTTATACACATACACAGAGACCAGATGCAATGAAACCACAGCCTTCCTACAGACTCTCACCAGCTGAATAGCTGAAGATATCACAGACTGACATAGAAGGTACCCTGGCACCATGGCCAACAAGAGCTGGTTGAGATATATGCAGAAAAGGCAGCTTTCACTCCTAACTTCACTAGGCTGCATCCACTGAGGCAGATTAATTCCTGTCTGAGCCTGCTGAGTAGCTTTTCTGTACACCTAAAACCCCTGGATGCTATGCAACCCATTTGACCCAGCACGAATTGTCAATGGCCTGGAACAAGTCCACTGTGAAACAGAGAGTTATAGGAAAGGAAATACATCTTTGCCTTCCCCATCCAGCCATTTCTTACTGCTTAAAAAACAAACAAAAAAAGTAACTCTGTCATGCAAATCAACAGGATTCAACCTGAGAGTTCTGCTGTGGGGACTCCATACCGGCTACTTACTCATATAGCTCACTTGCAAACCATGGAAACTGTGATGGCATCCTGGGAAGCGGCTTTTCTGAGGCCATCAAAAAATACCCTGCAATATTCTACAACTCTGTCAGGTCTTTGTAGCAAACAATCGGCTAAATAATATTCACAGTTCTTGGCAGTTTTGGGATTCCAATAGCGTCATAACACGACATAAAAACTGATATTTGTTCTGCAGATTTGAGTCACAAATTAAAAGATTATTCCTTCCAATAGAATGGCAGTTTGAAGTGAATAATGCTAAAAGTGCAGTAAAGAAATTTGGGTCCTAAATATTCCCTAACAGCTACTGCTGTCAGAAAATAATTGAGAGAGAGAAGTGCAAGGCTGCCCCCTCTTCCCTAAATCATCTATAACATGCAAGGAATTTCCCTGTCACAGAAAACACAGGAGGTGGGAGAGAAAATGGAAGGGTGGAAAAAAGAAGACATCTCTCAGCATTTGATAAAACAAACTCTGGCTCAAAGGAAGTACAAAAATGGGTGGATGGGTAAATAGACACCTGCAAAAAATCAGTGTGCATCCAAACCCAAAGTCTGTTTATCACTTTGTGGTAAAGATATATACCCTGTATTTCCAGGTACTTCTCTTTGTCTCTTCCTTTGAGTATGTACTCCCTCTCTGTTGCTTAGCTTAATGCTTAGCTAAATCAACACTGAATGGTTTTCCTGCGTCATTCCATTCTTGTTTACTGATCGCTGTTCAATAGCTCTTAATGGACAGTACAAATACAAGACGTTTTGCAATCTCTTATCTAGAATATATTGCACAAAAACTGTGGAGGTTTGAACTGGAAAAACTGCTCTTCCACACTGGAAGTGAGGAAAGTGCCTCACCATTTCTGTCCAGATAACACAGCTGGAGGAAAGCGTACCCAATTTGTTCCCCTGAGCAAATAGTGCTTTCAAATTTGCAAAGCATTCAAAAGAGGAAGATGCATAAAGCTGTAAAATTTACAGTAACAGCTCAGAGCGGTTGACTATAATTTCTAGATGCCTAACTAGAAACACTTTCAGAAAGCACTTAAGCCCTGAATTTACAAAAAATCAGAGTTTATTTTGAAGTGCCTTAAATCTAATGCCACAATGCTTAAGGCATCGTAGATGTCCCTTTTTGCCCCTTTTTTCTAAGCCTATGTGTCTACTGAGTTGTCATTGCTGTACATATCTCTGAAGACCGAAATTACTGGTGCGCTCTGTACCCCAATTCACATTTTCATTGCACCATAACATTTTCTCAACCTTTGTTTTCATTTACTTTTAAAGCACAAGTGCATTTTAATTCTGATAAAAAGACAGGTAGATTTTAGTACTATCCTGCATGCTCCATGCTTGCTATAGAGGTTTGAACTCAAATCCCAAACTTGCTGCCCATGAAGGAAATCTTGAACTTCTGTTAAGACCTCCTACAGAAATCAGGAAAGGATTAATGGTCTGCTGAGTCCCTAATAAGTCCCACCCTATGGCACCCAAAGGAAGTAGGTGTTAGACTGACAGGGAAGAACTTGACAGGTTGAGTATCCAGCTATTAATAGTGACTAACTGAGAGGCCTGAAGCCAAGGGATAATATTTGCAATTAAAACCCCCTTTGGTGAGGAAAACCTGACAGAAAATTATTTTTCTGGCTGCCCATGACTTAAGGGTCCCTGATCCCAAGCGGGATCTAAGTATTTTTTTTTAAGATTATACTGAACGTTGGAGGAGTGAGGCTTTCACTGACTGCTGGGCACAGATGGGGTGAAAGAGTTTATGTTCTTGTATGTTTATTTTGGACTTCAGGGACCACATAAAGAGTGGAACTTTTTATGCAATGCAGCTGGCAGGAGATCTCTCTGATCTGAAGGTGTTGGAGGGTAGATGGATCAACCAAAAAAATCCAGAAGGAAACAATGTCAGAGTTACTATTACGCTATGCTGCTTGGAATGGGGATGTTTCAGGGGCATTGTGGCCACACTGGTCAACAACAATCACTCCTCAAAATCACAAACAGTCTTTAGAACTAGTCTTGAATAGTTGGTTCAGCTCACTTGGACCAACTGCCCTAATGAAACCATGGTGCCAGTAAAGCCCATGCCCAGTTCTCCATTGACAGGTACATTTATACCAGGTTGATGGAGAGAGAGACACTCATGTTTCATGAGCTGTTTTGCAAATACTCAGAGGACACTGCAATAACAAGGTTCATTTGAATACTCCAATAGTTGAAACATATTTAGAGAAAAAACAAGGGAATTAACACATAGGAAATGCAAGCTAGAACACCCTGATATGGGGGTGTTATATGCAGACAGCTTGGAGTAAATACTTAGTTTTCTGAAAAAACATAGTTTGATTATCCCAAATAAAGTTCGATTGTTTTGCTTAAGCAAATGACAAAAACTAGTTACACATACAATCTGAAGAGAGAAGGGACTATATTTACTGGGAAATTTGCCAAGACATAAGATATTTGGGTTCAAGTACATCCTCTTCCTCAAGGATTTCAGCTCACTACTTGGGACACACCCTTATCTTTCCCATAAAGGTGTAGCCCTGTGGTAGTTTGCTCTCAAATAGTTTCTGGAGCTGTTTCACCTTGCACGGAATATCAGCCAAAGTTCTAATCCTTGTGCAAATAAATATTTTGTATTTGTATATGTTGACTATGCAAAACAGGAATGATGCCTGTTTGTTCCACATAACTATACTCTCTGCATTTTGTTGAATACGGCATTATTACAGCATGTGAGAGAAGGATCCAAATGCCTATATACTAGGTTTTTTAAAATGGGAAACTGTGGAAACAAACAAGCAACAATCTCATAGCAACATGATCTAAAGTAAAACATTTCAATCTTCCATAATGCATTTCTTGGTGCAAGAAAATGTAGACTAGGACACACAACAATGCTTTGCTGTTCAGAATCATGAAGTATGAGCAATGTTTTCTCAGTGACTCCTCAACAGCATAATTGCAGAGATGTTCAGTTTCTCCCCAGATATTGTTAGGAAAATACAATTCTCCTGACTACTTTAGAGCCAGTATATTTCAAAGACTTGTGTTAACAGAGATGGACAACTTCACATTGAAATTCAATGCCGAAAACAGAGATGGGGCATATTAGAGATCATACTGTAACAAGATTCTCCAAGTCTTCAGTCTATGCCTCTTCTTTCATCAGGCAATTGCACAGTTAACATCTCTTCAGATTCTTTCAGAATTATCTAATTCACTGAAATATGTGCCTAATTCAAAGCTGCTTCTTTTTATTAACATCAAAAGTCTTTGGATCAGGCCCTAGTAAAAAAAAAGAAAGGAAAAAAAGTCTTTCTACAAGCCTATTGTGCATTTGCTGTTAGGTATACAATAGGCCTTCTGTGATTCCTCTCCCTGCCGCACCTATCATTAAACATACGTTAGCAGATAACATGTCATTAAAGAGTCATAAATGTCAGTCAGAGAATCATCCAGAAAAGCTGAAGGAAGGTTTCTTGGTCTTCCAAGCAGTAGTTCTGATAAGGGATCACCTGCATAAGCAGCGCATTCCTACCTCACCACTAACATTTTCTTCCAAACGCACAGATGCCTTGCCACAAATTATTGTGGTTGAAAGGGTTTGAGTTGCAGGGGGAGAGATGGGAAGAAAGAAAGAGCAGCTGTTATTTTAAAACCATTTAAAACTTCTGCCTGCTTCTACATTTGAAAATTGCTTATGCCTGGAGGTGACAGAATGGCTGTTCCTAAGCATCTGTTTTCTGACTTCATCTCCAACCCCACCACCCAAAATAATGTTTTTATGGGCTTCAGTTATCATCAATCGATAATTTACAACTGCAAAATACACACTTTCAAATGACACAGCTCTGGTCTTCACAGTAAATCAAGGCCCTACCTGTAAAAGGGCAAAATTTCCCTTACAACCAACTAAAAATGCAGTACAATGTGATACCAGACATACATCATATACCTAATAGAAAAGCAAAGTTGTAATAACAATATCGAAAGATGAAAACAGAACCCTTCTAACATTACCTCCCAAAGTACTGTTCAGTGACAGGTTTTTTAAGCTTAGTGAGTAATGTAAATCTTGATATTAGTTCAAGTTCCAAAAGAGACTGAGTAATGCCACTATTTACATCTCAAACCTTGCAAAGTTGGAGTCACATCAGTCAATAGCTACAGTTAAGATTTCCCTACCCTTACACTGCGTAAATCCCTTATATTATGTGTACTCACTAAGTACAAGAAAGTACTCAAAATTCTACAGAATCATTTGTCAAAGCATTACCTATAAAAGTAAACCAGAAAGTTTATCAGCTAAGTCATTCTGAAGATATAAGAATTTAGAATTAGGAAGATTCTTGCAAAGAGGATTTTAGGTTTATTTATTTATAGAATGTGAATGGCAAAAAAGATATCTTTACTTGGAAAACTTCATTTGAGGAAAAAACAGCACACAAAAGACATGGATGGATCTGTGTATCCTTGGATAAGTTGACAAGGTTTCATAAAGGGGAGGAGTGGGAAGATCAAAACCTTCATAGCAGTTAATTTTAATTTTGAAGTGCAATACTTCCAGGGATTCCCAACAGTAGGGGTCTTTGTCACTTGATGTTGGGTATAACTCCAAAAGAGACAGGCAGCTTCCAGCACAGGGGAGGTTGACAGTTGCAACAAAAATCTGATTTCTGCAGTGATTTGCGGACTGACAGTGGCTCATAAGTCAAAGTTGAGTTACTGTACAGTAGAAGCAGTGCCTTAAAAGTTTGTCCTGGGAAAGGAATTGAGACCTGCAGTACAACATTATATGATCAGCTTAGTCTTATCCTAGAGTGCTACCAGTTTGGGGTGCTCATAGAGGATAATATCGTGATCAGAGCAAATGTGGGGCAGCATTAGAGCAGTTTGTTGGCACAAAAAGGACAGAGCTGCAGCTGAGTAAAATCTTCATAGATAAAAGATGGTGAGTCAGAGAAAACTACTTTAATTTCTGAAAATTATTTATAAAGGGTGTCTTATCACAAGGCACACCCTTAAAAACATCTGGAAAATATCACAGAGTGGAAAATCAACAACAGATCAAATGATCATAAATTTCAACTGAAAAGGGGAGTGAAGAAAGGAGGATTCAGAGAGCTTGCATTCACTGCTGAAACTTAAATAATGGTATAAGTACCAACAAACAGGACATATCTTTGCTTAGGTGCCAAACATCTTTCTTACTTAAGCATATATAACTGGATACTCTAAAACTGGACACTGTATAATCTGCCTTGCACTAGAAAAATAGAGTAATTGCAATGGTTCCTTTTCTTTTATAAGAGTTTGTATTTCAGAAATGAATTCTAATTATAATAAAGAAACTGAAACGTACTTTAGAAAATACTAATATTCATAGGATATAACAACATATGTTTACTGGTAATGTCGATGCTCGTAGAAAAAAAACCCAACACATCATATATTTAATTGGGACAGCAATTTTAAAGCTATGAATACATGGTCCCTATCAGTTCACAAAATCCAGATTCCTTTTCCAAACTCCACTCTCCTTTTGGGGGAAAAAAAAAAGAAAAAAAAAAAAAGAGGAAAAAAAAAGAGAAGGAAAAAAAGACAGTGATTACACTAAAATAGGCTCTAAATTGATTAGAGAGAAAAAATACTCTGAGAATGGAAGTCTTAATATTGTAGAGAAGACGTTTTAACTTTCTGTATCTTGCAGCATTTGTCCTGGTTTCTAAGACTTACTGTGGGGATGGGGAGCCACCCTTTGGTCATTATTGTAAATGCAAAATCAATATAACGTACCACAGATGCTGATGTTTTCTGCCCTCTGAGGGATCTTGTTAACAACTTAGAAATTCGTTCGTCGTACTGATAGATACTCCAAGGATTGTCTCTGGTTTAAAACCATTTACAGTATGTATCTTACGTTACAGGGATGATACGGATGAGTAATCTCTGCTTGTGTAGGACTTGAGTGTTTTACGTACTAAATGTCATTACACTATGTGCTTTACGTTCTCTATCATAATACTGACACAGATTGATTTCCACAAACTGAATGTCTGTCGCATCATTTCTCACTAAAACAAGGACTAAATAAAACAAAACATTTGTAGCTTCATAGACTTCTCCTGTAGGAGCCCAATATTGAATAAATGAAAAGGGTGAACGCGACTTACAAATTACTTTACATTTTCATCATGGTGACTGCCAGTCA
The DNA here is from genome assembly GCF_963082525.1 of Nesoenas mayeri. Classification (NCBI taxonomy): domain Eukaryota; kingdom Metazoa; phylum Chordata; class Aves; order Columbiformes; family Columbidae; genus Nesoenas; species Nesoenas mayeri. Next base: position 70,150,373 of record NC_137541.1, read on the forward strand.
CAGATTAATGTGAAAAGTAGGCTAACAAATAGAAAAGACCAATAAACTGCTACCATATAATTTCAGCAAAACAGGCTGGACACTGATGTAGAAAGGCAAAATCCTCAAAGAATGGAAAACACAGATATTAAGCCCAAGAAAGGTTAACCAACAGGGCAGAAAGGGAAATCTATGGAAACTAGCCAGGGAGATTGAAGTTAAGCCTCACACAATTCTTATTTCACATTGAAAACCACAAACCATTCCCAGAAAGGAAGAAACTCTTACACTTTCTCTTATCCTTGATGGTAGCAACCTTCTTAAATGCTTTTCTATTTTATGAGAAGGGACTAAGTTCCCAGAGTTTTCCATTTACTCCTCCCTCAGGACTTCGGAGGCTGTTGTTCTTTCTTTCAACTTGGGATCATCTTCTACCATAGTCAGCTTTTGTTGGTCAGTATCAAGTGGAATCAGTCCATGAGACAAAGATGAATAGTGGATATGTAAGCACTGGATAACCCAGACACAGCAGGAAAGCAGCAATTTTGAATTTGAATACAGACTTGAGAAAAAACAAACAAACAAAAACCAGACTGGAAATAGCCATCGGTTCAAAATGAAGGTAATCAGCAGAGACCACAATGAGATTATTAGCTGCTTTCTGTCCTGCCACTTGTCATGATGCAGTTTAAATAACCAAATGAACAGTTACAACATTGAGAACATGTGTACTTTTTCTCATGCTCAAAATGTCTTAGAAACACTACACTGCTACACCAGACAAATAATTTGTGTTCCCACAAAACAAAAATTCCTGCTCACATGTTAATCTGGGGATGAAGATGCAAGGCAGTGTAGTGATTTCTCCAAGACCACCCAGTGAGTTAGAAGCAACATCAGGATAACACAGGAATTTCCAGTTGATCAGACTGCAAGGCCCCTTGTTCCATCATTATCATTCAAAAGAAGCTTATTTGTCCTTGAGGACATTCTTCCTGCCACCAGCAAACGAAAGAGAGCACACTGAATCATTGAACAACAGTTCCATTGGCTAAGAAGCAGCTTTTAAATGATTCTGCTAGTGACTCTCAACCTTGCCCCAAAAGACAGAAGCTTCCCAACAGTGCCTTATGTGAAATACTAAAGTGACAGAAAAAAAATGAAAAGGGCATGAGACAGTCATCTCGGTGTTCAGGTTTCTTCCTGGGATGTGGGGGCCACCCACATTGCATACTTTTCTGTAATAAATTTTGTTTTAGAAAAATATATTTATTTCAGCACATAGCAATACAGTCCGTTTAGATTATTACATTCTAGTGTTACCACTAAATTCAACACCAGTTTTGATTTGTGATTGTAGTACTGTCAGATGTCAGTATATGAGGAATTTGCATCATGGATTAACAAATGAGTCTGACTGTATTTACAGTCTCAGCCATCTTTCCCTTCTACATTTCAGCAGGTTATCCAGATTTTCAAGGTGGTCACCTGCTCACTGGAAGCTGAAACCAACATGTAGATAAACCCAGTGTGGAAAGTTCTCTTGTGAAAAAGAGTAATAACACCTAAAAGATTATGTCATAGATTTTAGAATTAGGACCGCGCTAAGAAATTAGTGGGTTTGGAAGGACTTAATTAGGTATACCACACTGCAAATCCGGGCATGATGGGTTTTCATTGTTAATTTGCTAGGCAAGAGAATGTAACTCAGATGTGACTCCCTCTACCCATAGAGATCTGAGCTGTAGGGTACCGAATCTGGAACGAAAAAGAAATGAAGGAAAGAGAGTAACATAATGTGACTGAGATAATTTATCACCAGACACAGACACACTGCTTATATTTACTCCAAAATGCTTCTGAAAGAAGAATCTTATGAAAGTCACTTTATTTCTTCATTTCAGGACAGCCATTGTTCACTCTGATACTTCTGTCAAAACACAGCAGCTGCTCAATGCATTGTGTTTTCAAAGGAATAAATACTAACACAGAGACATGGACTTAATTAAACTCATGCATACACCTGAACAGTGGACACTAGTTTGGGCTAAAGTACTCTACCAGGCTACAAAATTTCTACCCAAAAGGTAAATTTTGGACATCCAAAATAGCTTGTTTCATGTCCACCTGTATCCTAAAGGTGTTCAAACTCAAATGCCCTCACTCTGCATGAATTTCCTGGGATTTTCTGTTCGGGTTGCTGTGCATGATCGGAAGCACCAAAATTATGCACCTAAGCACCAAATGTGTGAGCAGTAGGTAATTGGCCAGGCACTTCAAGTCTGAGAGCTCTTTTAGTCAGCACTGATTTCATTCAAAATCATAGAAAAGTAGGGAGTTAAAAGGACCTTGAGGGAACCATTGCTGCCTCCTCCTCCTCTATACAATAGGCACCTATCTTCAAAAGAAGATTCAGAAAAAATAAAAAGACATATCCATATGTTAGGAACCTGTTCAGGTGAATTAAATCTCTTGTCTTCTCATGTGGAAAAACAGCTGGTACAGACCCAGCATCCCTGCAATATGTTCAGGACATGCCTAATCTCAGTATCTCTTCCCTAAAGGCAGCTGCAGTGAAACCCTCCCATGTTGACCAAGACCCTCTCCTTTTCTTGTCACAAGGCCACACATTCCATACCTGTGTGGGTACCTTCAGAAGACGCTTATGAACTTGTCAGCTATAAAAAGAAAAGGGGCCAATCATGACTATAATTCTCTCATGCAATAGGCAGGAACTGGGAGTAACTGCCAGAGTATCTGTTCCTGAATCCCCACAAAGGACTATTCATGGTGACCATCTTACAGTGCTCTTGTAGAGACTAATAATTTTGGGTGGCGAACTTGAGGTAATTTCTATTGAGCTCCCGAAAACACAAGATAGAGACAATGTTCACGTGCAGCTGCTTTGGCTGGTGTTGGCAGGTAGTCATTTACACAAATCAACCCTTCCATACCAAATGATGGATGTCCTAGATGACTGTTATCAAGCAGGATGCACCTGGTGCAGAATCACCATTCCATATGCTCATGCACATTTTCCTAGCATGCAGCTTGTTGCCAACTATAATTTGATCTTTAACACTCAATACTACAGAATACAAGATAACCAAAACTTAAAACCTTTCTGAGGATAAGCAAATTTCTCCACTTGATTTTAGAGCCTTTTTTACCTCCACCTATGGTAGCAATAAATGCTGCCAACTTCCATTAAAGGAGCATCTACTATTCTACCAGCAACTGTAAGCCTCTAGACAATTACTCCCAGTCCTGGACAAAGCACTACAAATCATTCTGGGAAAGTTCGTATTTCTTGATGGTGACCCAACGGCCAGCACCTTTGAGAATTTCACCTGCTACCATATATGAGATTTAAAAATGGTACTACACACAATTTTAAATAATGTGCATTAGACAGAACACAGTTTGAGTAAAAACCATATTTTAAAAGAAATCATTGCTTTGTGATTTTTATTATACTTACTGTTTCCTTCATTTACTTCCACTTTCACCATGTATACTTCTTGCTCATCTTCTATACTATTAAGATGAATAAAACTAGACTGATTGGTTTTGCCTTTGGAATTCCTTTATCAGTTACCAACACAATAATTTTAATGTTTAAATTGCAAACAATACCTGGTGAAATTTTAATCCAAACCAATAAAAATTTTTAAATGAAATCTTAAAACTGCTTCTGGAAGCATTGGTCTTGATGTTGGATTTTGCAACTTTTTTAAAGAATAGAATCAGTATTTTATGCCTACGTTACACAACCACACTACATTCTGAAAACTGGATTATTTAGAGGGAACAATATTTCTTCCAAGAATGATTAATGAGCTGAAAAGAAAAACCCAGTGCTGTTACACTTCTCTCAGATCAGGCAAATACATAGAACAGATCAGCATGTTTTGTCCAAAGGTTGGAAAGCGTCTTAGTGACTCCCAACTGTCCGTAAATATATTATACTTCAGAAAAACACGGTGCTCCAAGCTTGTAGATAGAGTAATATCCCTGCTCAATATATAAACTCCATCATTGTGGAGAGTGCAAGTCAAGTTCAGACCCGATTTTGAAGTGTTCTCTTTGAGGTAGAGCCATTCTTTGGTAGCAATATTGTAAGACTGCACAGTTAACACATCCTCACTTTGGTTGGATTTTTGGTTTGGTCCAAGTTCATGAATACAACCCCCTACCAGATATATAGTTTCTTCAACAGAGAGCATCTGTTGTTTGCGAACATGGACATCACAAAGTTCAAAGTTGGTCCAGGAATCAGAAGTGGGACAGTACTGCAAAATGTTCATATTCCTATCTGAAACAGAGGAGAGATATTTACAAATAAATAAGTGTATTAGATGGTACTCATGGAGGAGAATTTTTCCTCCCTACAAACTGTATCAGCCATTATTACAGATTGCCAATGTATTGCAAAGCACAAGCATAGCAAATTGGGGAATACTGATTACTGGGAACTGCAACTCTTTGCCCTTGACAATAAGGTTTGAACATTTTGTTCCTTTGCAGAGAGAAAAATTAAGGTGTTTCTGGCACGTTACATGATACAGATGGTCTGGCATTGCAGATTTTAGCAGAATAATCCCTACCTTTTAACTTATGCTTTGACTTTTCTCTCCAATTGTTACATAGGATTTTTTAATGAAAAAGGAAATGGAGCAATATTCTGCTCTCCAACAGTGATCACAGACTAACTGAATTACCATGAACACAATATGCTTCATTAATGGCTGTCAAGTGATGATTTATCATCCAAGTTTAACTTTCATACTTTGCATTTCATTCCATAAATCAATTTTTTATGGTAGAAAATTCATAAAGCTAGTCACATTTCTTCAAGTGGCGTGGATGACCTAAGGACACACATTCAGTACCATATAAAGAGATGAACACGAATTGTCAAAATCATTTAAGAACCAGAAACTCCGTGCTCCAGCATCAGCCAGAGAAACAGAAAAAAGCTGAAGCCGTATCTATACTTCAGTTACAATACAGTGCATGCATGTGTTTGCAACATTGTCATTCTCTGAAATTGTGACAATACCACCCTGATTTGTAGTTCAGTGGAGACCCTGGCTGTGTCCCCAGGGCTCCACTAAATTAACACAGAATGCACAGGACTCGTTAGCTAGTAAATTCAGTTTCAATTTCTGGAGACCTGAGTTTAAATCCAAACTCAAGTGACAAGCAGCAACAGGTTTGCAGACTTCAGCCTGGATTTTCAATAAAATCTGTTCCATATTACAAGCCTATCCTGCATTATGATCTCCAGATGAGCTCCCAAGTGGACCACAGCAGATGGTGACACACAGATAAGTTATGTCAGGGCACAGGTATAAACAGCCATAAATATAACTGGATTGTCATTAATGAAGTGCATTAGCAGCATGATTAGGGAGGTGCTGCTATAGCATTTGCTTGCACTCGATTTTCAGTCACTGTTGAACACCTAATCCACTTTAAATGAAAGGAAAATAAAAGGGAAAACATCATAGTTATGGCCTAGGAAATTGCTGATCAAGTTCTACATATAGATGGTCTTTGTCTACAAACAGTGACTCACTGCTGGGGGAAATTCCAGTTTAGTTTTTATGCCTAACTATAACAGTAATATTCCCAGATAAAAGGTGCTATGGTTTGAGGGGGGCACATGAAATGGAAGTCTGTTATGATATGGCCCTCATTTGCTCAGTCCAGAGACTGGGTCTTTTATATCCACTGAAACAAAACAAACAAAAACCCCACCACCACCACCAAAACCCAAACAAACACAAACACACACACACCAAAACAAACAAAAACAAACAAAAAAATCCCACCCACCCCAAAACAAAACAACAACAACAAAAACACAGTACACAACATGAACATTATAGTGCCTGACACAGAACTTCTAGGTTCAGAAGGGAAAGCTATGAACTGGAAGGAGGGTCTTTACTCAAGAATTGTCATCGTAATTTACAGAGGAAAATTCCAGATCCTATCATCTTTTGGAAAGTGCAGTCTCAGGAGAAAGCTCTACAGAGATTAAAAAAAAAATAGCCCACAAAACCTACCCAAACTGAGGCATATACAGAAATACTAACATAAAATAAAAATTTACATATTAACTGCTGTGTGTATTTTATGTAGTGAATGTAGCAAAATAGCAAATGAACTTCAGCATCTCTCAGATATTTAGGCCTTAACACTCTCTGACATCTGCATAACTTGGAAGGTGAATCACCAGTGTGGTTGCAGCAGTTCTGGTTTCTGAGCTGTCCTAAGCCAAAGTGTCACAGCAAGACCCTCATTCAGGAAAGGATCTATAAGGATTTATAAGAACACAGACAGGTGTTTGTTGTCCTGAACGGTCTTGGATTTAAACATTAGCCTAGATGTGCTCAGAACTTTATGCTGGTTTACTATTCTGTTTCCATTAAAAACAGCTTTTAGGGTAAGACCTAGGAAAAGATCTAGGAAAAGACAGAGGCCTGAAGGTCAGTAATCCCCTGAGGTGTGGAAGAAGCAAGAGGTAACTCACTGACTACCCTCCTTCACTTGAAACCACGGGTAGTAAGTATCAAACAAGTAGCTTGACGCAGGGCAGCAGTCCTGACTACATACACTTTGTGAATGAATTTCAAGGGAACAGGATCTGCAGCAGCAACATGTGGATCTTCCTATACATGACAGCCAGAGTAGGCAGTCTGAAGAAAGAGCAACACAAGCTCTAGAAAAGGGACTTGCAAAATTCAGGGAATGAAGAAGAAAAGCTCCTACTCCCGTAACTCTGTAGCACTATTAGCCAAATCAAGAGCTTTTTCTTCTCACTTCTTCTTTCTCTAGATAAAAATGACAAAACCATAGCTTTGGTCTATCACAACAGGTCTTCCCACTACCCTGTTTCAGTCCCTTCTCTTTGGTCTCTGCTGTTGTGTCTCAAAGGATGTTTGTCCTTGGGTCTGACTTTTCAGCAAAGCAAGTGCTGTGTGCCAGACATTGTTCAGTCCTAGTGCTGGACATCAGGGAGCATAAGGAACCCCAACAGGTCCTTTAGCAGGGACGGCCAGAGGACTGGGAGTGCAGAGCACACCACGGCATGGCCTTCCATACAGACACATGCACAGTGATATTTTCTGTTTTCCCCAGTAGAAGCCACCAGGTTCTGGGTCAGAATGAACCGGGCAAAATGCTTTTGAAGGTTATCATTACCACAAGGACCATCAGGGGTGGAAGTGTGTCTTTTATAAACTTTATAATGATTCAGAGCTAAAATGTACTCAAACACTAGAAGGGACAGCTTGTTCTAATGTCACTTCAGTTTTGCTTGCAGTACTCTCTGTAAAAGTTGATCTTTCTTTTAATTTTATGCTCCATTTGGAAAACAAAACCACTGTGGTCAAATGAAGTGGGTGAAGGCCTAGAGATAGGAATTTAAATCTAGGAAATCCTGGTAAATGCTAAACATTTGACAAGGGGGAAAAAAAAAAAATAAAAGTACTTTTAAAACTCTGTGAAAATGGTATTTTTCCCAAAGAATGGCACTATTTGCTTAAGCAATGATAACATGGGAGCTCTTTTTAAATAGATTGCTTTTCCATTGGATAAAGTAATTGTCAGGAGACAATGAAACTTCAAATCCTTCCCTCTCTGCAGTATCCTTAGAAAACAAGGTATAGAAAAGAAGTAAGTAAAAAATGTTGGTTCCTGCTTTTGATTAATTCTTCAGTTAAGGGATTTCAGCACTGAAAATCTTAACCATAGCTTGAATTTGCCTGTGAAACACTGAAATGCTATAGTGAAAGCGCCGTGACATCTATCACTACATGAGAAATACTAATGAGGGCAGATATTTTCTTAATATTTCTCCTTCTCACAGCCTCAAACAGGTATTTAAAACGTAAACAAGTGTATTTGTTGAGACCTCTCTTTCTACTGTGTGATCAAAATCTAAAAGAAGGAGGGCTAAGTTGGCTACTGGAGTAGCCATCAGCCTGTTCCCTCAGAATAATAGCACCCCAGGTCTGAAAAGGTCCTAGACAAAAAAAATCTGATTCTTCTATGACAGAGCTATTTTTTTTTGTTACATTTGTCAATTATTTTCTACCAATGATTTATTTCCACATGTTTTAATGAATATTATGCAGCTTTCTACATCAGTTCAAAAGATTTCTTGAAAAAAAGAAGAAAATTATCTGGGCCTTAGAAGCAATGGCGCTAAAAAAATAAAATAAAATACATTAAAATAAAATAAAATAAAATAACAAAATAAAATAAAATAAAATAATAAAATAAAAGTAAGCTTTCTACCTCGTGTAGTGTATCCTCCAATAACGTAGATCTTGCCCTTGCATTCACAAGCTGAGAATTCTGCAAGAGGGTTTGGCATCGATGCTACGAAATTCCACCAGTCATTTTCTGGGTTATAGCACTCCACATTGGAAAGGGATTGACCACCAATGGCATAGAGTTTTCCATTTACAGCCAAGAGCTTAAAATTGGACCTGAAAGAAAAGATTGCAGCATTGAAATAGGTTGCATAGACATACAGAAAAATATAGAAAAGTTCTTCCTATCAAGGCTCCAACATACCGATCATCACTTACAACTTGTAGCATCACTTCATATATTACAGCATCTGAGCTCTTATGTGCAAGGCCAAAATTCCATAATTATACTGTAATTACTAAGGACAGTAACCAGTGATGTTCTGGATGCTAATTACATTGATGCTGAAAATGATGAGTATTTTATTTTGGATTTTAATGTCACAGTCTGAGCTCTAAATGTTTAGTTAACTAATGTGTTCAGTATATGTCTCATTTTTACTCAGCTTCCAGCAAAGTACTTTTAGTAGAGAAAAACGTATTATATATACACAGAGTCCAGGGTATTATTTTAGTTAAAACTGCAGAAATTTCAAACAAGACTTGATGAATGCCTCAGAATGTGTATTCATCTTAGTCCGTAATATAGAATCTCTTTAATAACCCTTATAAACAGATTTAAAACGGTACACGTTGAATCACGTTCTGCAAAAGAAGGGGGAACCTCCTGTACCTTATTCTGCATTAAACTACCAAATATACATCCTCCGTTCCACTGAAGCAAGATATATCTGTAAGTTAATGTTCTACCCATAGCCAAACAAAATACATTGCACTCCACAGGCAATGCCCTGTTCTTTTATTTCTTCTTTGTTTTCATTATGCTGTTGTATTTCACACATGGCAAAGAACAACTTGATAATTACTGAAGCACAAGAAGACTTATGTCTTATACTTCTAAGATAATACACGCAGAAAAAAAAATGGCCTATAGAAATTAAAGGTGCAAGTCTGTAGGAAGAAATTGGAGGACCTGAAGATAGATGGCTTCCTTGCTCAGTTGTTCCTTCCAGCTATGGAAGCTGGTCTAATAAAAGATGAGCTCTTCCTCTCCTCAGAAACAGTCTCATTGCCTAGAAAGGTTGTCCCTTCTCTGCTGCTGCGCCAAACTGAGATTTCACCATGCAGTAGCCCAATTAATTAAATGTGTGAAAGTCATCAGAGTGCACCAGCTCAGCATAAAGCCAAATGGGGAACTGTGTTATGTCCATAAAACTGAAGTGCTGCTTCAGACTTGCATTGGCCTGCTGAGCAGTAAAGTGAGTTTCACTCTGCATGAATCCAAGATTCAAAACGGACCGGTAAGTAGTTTTGCAGGGGTTTGTCTGGACAAAATGAACCCTGCCTAGCAGCAGACTGCCCTGCAATTTATTTTTATTAAATATATTTGGAAAAAGAATTTGTTTCCAGATGGAATCATTTTGTTCTTGTCATCCTGATATAGCTTTGGAAATTAAAATGCTCCTTTGAAGGAATTAATTGCTTTTTATTCATCTTTTTTTGCTGACATTTATGATTAGGTCACTCTGTTCATCTCTACAGCAATTAGATTTTCCATCTTAGAGAATCCAAAATAACATGGCAATCAATAGTGGGTATGAAATGAGAATAACTACTTGCAAAACATTATGATTTTCAGAGCAATGTACCTGTTCTAAAGATTATGGTGGAAAAAAAGATATCTACAAATCAACAAGGAAACAAAACCACAAAATGTATTTCCAAGCAGTCCTTTAAAATCTGAAGTATGTTAAAAAGTCTGTAACTGTGCCTGTGATGGAGACGGTGCAGGATTTTTGGCTTATGAAATGAGTTCACATACACACAGATAGTGTTTCCCTATTCTAAGATCTTCTAGTCACTTTTTAAACATGCTAAAAGTTCTGCCACAGAGGACATGAATTAACTAAACAAGTGTGTAGTGCCAGAACGTTAAAGAATTCAGGTTTTCTAACTCACATGTGCTTCTCTAGTTACCCTCTAATTGTAGCCTCTTACTATTTATCTGAATGGAGGTAATTTATCCAGCTTTTGCTTGTTGGCCTTTGTATCACTGAATTGGTTCTTGCAACACAGGGAAAACTATCCAGTGAAATATGTATGGCACAACCTTCAACTTCAATTATTCTAGAAGGAGGCCACGTACAGTTGTGTCAGTCATGTAACCACTTCCAATGCTTGTTAAAATGGATGGCATGCAGTGGAAATGTCTCAGATTTATGGAACACATTAACTTCAAGAGTAATTTTACTCAAAAGTAGCTGTAAGTATCCATCAGAACACTTTATATGAAAGTTTAGACAATGGCTCAATAGGTTATGAAAAACTTCTGCCATTCACCTCTTCATGCCAATAACAGCAGGTGTTTTTATGGAGAGTGAACATTAGGAAATATTTAGTGTATTTTTACACCCTTCTAATGTGTTGGGGCAGCTGGAAACAAGGAAAGCAAACATTGAGCAACCAGCCAGCTCTCCACAACTAAGTGTTCCATGGACTACAGCTTGGAAATGACAGAGCTGAACAGTCTGTCAGATTCAACTGGAATATAACTCCACTCACACCAGCAAGTTATCTAAACTTGGGAGATCAAAAGTGTTTTCCAAATGCCAGGCCTAGTAGGAACCCTTCTTGTTGGGACAAAACTGGGTATGACCTGTGTTCTGATGTCCCTTGTTTCCACTAAAAAAGAACTCCAGGAACACAAGCAAGAGCAAGCTGTGGGGTTTTACCATAGTTCAAAATACATTTTTCATTCAATAAAGACAAGTGCAAAGCACTATATGCACAAAGGAAAAAAATACAATGAACAAATGCAAAAAGATCTAGGGGTCAGTATGCATAGCTTTCTGAATACAAGACATTCAATAACTTGCAAAAAAGCCCTACATTATTCTGGATTGCATTAAGAGACATAGATGTATCTATAGGAGACCACTCTGAAAGTGGCTATAAAAACAAGAAGCATCTTCTTGTTCACTGACAGATGTCATTCATTTAGTGTACAAGAAAAAATTAGTATAGATATTAGAGAGGGCTTCCTGATCAGAGGAGCAGCTAAACATGGGAATAAGTTACCAGGGAGGCTGGAATCCACATTGTTGGAGGGTTTCAAGAACAAGTTAGACTTGTATTTGCAAGGTAAGTTGGGTCCTGCTGTAAAGCAGGAGGGCTGGACTAACCTGTGGTTCCTTCCTGCCAAATGATCAACTTTAAGCTTGAAATTTCCTTCTCACAAATCAGATGACTTCTTTGTTCTAGAGTTAAAGCATTTACAACAGGGATGAAGAATCATGAAAGCATAGTTACAAATGCAGTTCCAAAGCATTTCACATTTTTTCATGAACCACTTTTTTTTACATTCCTTACATGAGTCCGCAGAGCACACTGCATCCAACCTTTAGCTTTGGAAGTACATGACATATTTCTGATAAATGTGACACTTATATTTCTAACTTCAAAATTTTTCAAAAGTTTATTTTCCCTAAACACAGAGGAATTTTGAGTAAAAAAAAGTGGAAAGAGAAGGTCTCATAAACCACCATAATACTGCAGGATCACCCTCTCTTATATTCCTGTAGGAGTCCTCAGAGTGGCAGCAGTTCAGGTACAGATTACTCATAAAAAACATGTTCCACGTGCATGTGTATAATCCCAGCCAGTGGTTTACAAGGGTCTTCCAAGCCTGGAAGATCTACCTGCCATGAGTGTTCTGAAGGAAAATAAAAGTGGAATATACAGCTGTAACTGGCACATGCAGTAGAAATCCTCTGAGTATATTATTCTTAAATAGCAAATTTCAACTGACAGCATCAATTTAAAGAAAAGTATGGGAAGGTATTGAAGGGCATTGTTTGAACAGTCCCTGAAGTGTCTTGTTACCTTCCTGTCCCCAAAGAACACAAGTGATCTTGGGCAACATTTACATGGAATTTCTTCCACAGAAAAGCCCAGGTAGTTCTCTGAAGACACTATTCCAAGTACAGCAATATCTCTAGAATTAAAAGATCTAGAAACTCTGATTTTTTTTAGGGAATATCTGTGACAGGCACCAGATTTAGCTCTCAGATGATGAGAAATTCCAGCTTCAGTCTTAAGCTTCCTGTATGAGCCTGAGAAAATTATTTTGTCTTCCTGGTCTATGCATAAATAGGAAATAACACTTTCTCAAGCTGATGTGGGCATCACAAGAATAATATACAGGAGTTACTTATCATGAACAAATTTGAAACTACAGTAATAAGAAATCTACATCTGGAAAGAAAGTTAACAGCTATAACCTAAACCAAAATGACTGCTAAGTATTCAGTCCATATCTGACAGCTTTTGTTTTTTACTTAGAAGTAAGTGGGGACTATTTCATCTATGCACATGAAGAGAATCCCAGCATCCTGGGATTCTATATTATAATAATTAAAATAAAAATAATAGAATTTACAAGGTTTGATGATGGCAGAGAAGTTCTTATATTAACAGCAAATGAGAACAATTATTTCCATAACTCCTCAGCCTTCTCTTGAGGCCAACATATGCATCTATTCTCATAGGTCAGATCCAGATACTCTTTAAATGTTGCCTGAAGTCAAACCAACTTCAATGGGAACTAGAACTCTCCTTCAAGGTATGCAAAAAATTCATCCATGGGATGTAATTATATCAGCTGACATAAACTCATTTGGCAGACAGTCATATGACTGCAACTCCTAAGCAGCATGCTGGCCAACTGCCCTGCTTATTTTACTACAGCATAACAAACTAAAAATACAATGCCGAGCAAAGTGCAGATCTCATTGCAGTACATCTGTGCAGCAGACGGGTTGTTCCAGTTGAATGCAAACTCCCTGATCTTAAAAACCTCCCTGCTCTTGGCTCCTACAGCATCCTGTGTTCTGGCCACTAAATGTCAAGCTGGTCATCAAAGGGCTGAAATGATATGTCAGACAGAAAAAAAGCCAGTAACTTCAGATATGATACTCCACGAAAATGTTCAAGTCAAAAACATGTTTTGTGAAGGGGTCAGCAGAGTGTCCATGAAAAAAAATATCCCCTGCTTATCATTCAGAGACCAACATACAACCTTGCAATCCAGGGGCAGATATAATTCTGGTTCTTTTTGACCTGAAATTGCTACCATGAAACGTAAGAACAGAGACTATTCCAAAAATATCCATTCACATGCTACTTTTCTGCCATAAATCGTCAATGTGAAATTCTGTGCTAAGGAATACCTTCTTGTCACCTGTGATGGGCTTCAAGATCCAGTTGTTTTGGTAGTGCAGTTGAAAATAGTAATATAAGGAGAAAACATCGTTAGTTTAGATCAGACATACCGATTATATATCCTAGAAAAAAAGGCAAGTGTGGTGGAAAATTGGCTGATCTACACTTTGAACATCAAGTTATAAGGTGAAAAAAGGGCCTGAAGAAAGCTTTTCCTAAAAGGCTCTCATGTGCCATGCTGCAGAATCATCGCACATAATAATATCTCTCTTGCTACATACATCACACAAACCAATGCCAAAACCTCGTAACTTGATCAACGTGGGACTTCTATGTTTAAGTTAATGTCCATGGGAGATGCTGCATGGCCTGACTCCATCATCTTTTTTTACAGAGGCCGATGCACTCTCAGTTGTGCTCATGTAGGCAAGACTGCTGAAGTGAGGACGGCTATAACATCTCAGTTTTCACAGGCAACTCAGTGAAGACCACTTATAGGCTCAGGTTCTAAGAAATATGTTTGTAAGAGAAGGTGTTTACAGTGATTAAAAGTAAACACTCATTTTACAGATAAAATTTTTTGCAGCACTGTTTCAAGAAGCCAGAAATACTGAAAAAAAAAAAAATCCAGTTAATTCCGAAGACTGAGTATGGAGGAAATCATTTCAGTGATATTCTCACAAAGTGAAAAACAAGGATGAAATGGTAAAGCACTAATTTTAGGTCAAATCCCTGTTTTGAGGGGTTTTAGCTGGCAAGAGCTAAATAGAGACCAGAACAGAGACCGCAGTTTTACTACCCAGATACAAAGAATTCATGCCAATGGTTTTGGTCTCTGCATGCTCTTTGAATTTACTGGATGGAGAAGAGAATTTCCATTCTACAGTGAATTTTGGCCTCCTCACTTGTTCTTTTTTCAGACAGCACTTTTTCTAAAATGGAAACAATGAGGAAGTTCATGTTGGATAACATAAACATTTTGTTTCAATGAAGTAAAGGCTTTGTTTTGGTAACTCTGCAGCGTGATTAAGGTAGAGCAGCCACAACCTTGGCCAGGGACGTGGCCTCTATTCTTGGGTGCCCCTCAAGGCTAGCTCTCTATTGTTCTTTCAAGTGTAAATTATACAAGTGTTTCTGAATAGTAACTTAAACGTAAATGTCAAACAAACAATTCAAAAGGATAAAGGAAAAAAGCAAAATCATCAAAATTATTAATGATTCCCACATCCAAATATTCTTATAAAGTGAGAAATTTCTCACAGTCTTCCTGACATTTTGCTGTGAGTATTTCACTGAAATGCAAAACATTCAGATTTTGATGAAAGTAGAAACCAATGAAAAACTGCTGCAACTAAAATTTTTCAGCCACCTCTAGCTCTGATAAGACTGTACATCCTCACTAGGAGCAGTAATTCTTGGCAGGTACAGTACTGGATTTAAAATATATCATGAAGAAAGTAAGAGAATATTTTTTGTTTTTAAAATCTTTGTTATTTTGAGGAGAATTTCTAGTACTGGCAAGACAGCTGTTTGGAGACACTGGCTCCTTGTATACTGCGATTTAAATGAAAAGTGGAAGCTTTCCACCATTTCACACCAAGGTGAACGACCACACATGGTGGAGAGCTCTAGCAGAGTCCTCCTCTGCTGACGGCTGGCTCATGTTCTCCCACAGCCAAGGCCTTAACCACCACCACCATTTATGCAACAAAGCCTCGTCCCCCTCATCCTTCCCTTGCTACAGCAGCTCCTCACACTATGCAGAGGGGGCCCTAAGCAGGAGCAAGGCAGCAGCATCGCACTGCAGCGGGATGACTGTTGCTGGTAAAGACAAGGTTTGCCAGGCCGCTCCGGTGGCATGCTGCCAAGCCATCGCCAAGCACTGCAGTCCTTCCCACCACACGGTGCAAGAGACATTGGTGATTCACAGCACAGAGACAGGTCTGAATCACTTCTTGTAACGTTGCGTCCAGCCAACACCACGTGACTCAGCGGGGTCTATTTTGACAACATACATGGACACACGTGTATTTCGGGAAGTAGGAGTTACCTCTTCTGGTTCATTGAAGCCAGTTGACTCCATTCATTTAGGCAAGGGTTGTAACAATGGGCAGCCGAGATCTCCTGGCTGGTGATCCTGTAGCCCCCAACGATGAACAGGTAGTTGTCCAGCATCGCCGACCCGTAGCCTCGGACATTAACCAGATCAGGGGGCAGTTTGCTGGCCAAGGGCAACCACCTCTCTGCTTCCTCATCATACCTCAGCATAGACCAGGGGGCTTCCGCCTGAGGGTGACAGCCAGGAGGCAAGCCCAAAGTGGAGGCACCCATGAAGTCCCCAATGGCCACCAGGGTGGCGGTGCCCCTCATCCGCCTCTCCTTCAACTGCTCCTGGAGAGCATGGGGCAGGAGGAGATGTGGCCGGGCATCGGGCCTCCGCAGCACCTGGTGGTAATGGGTGGCCATGAAGTCTAGACAGGCATCGTGCAAGTCCTGGAGACCGTAGACTTGAGCCAGGCGGTGCAGCTCGAAGCAGTTGCCCAGCCTCACCTGGGAGAGGAGCAGGCGGAGCAAAGGGGTGACCTGCAGGTAGGAAGCGGCCTCCACCAGCTCCTCCAGCAAAGGGGGCTCCTCATCGCCCCCCTCCTCCTGCTCCAGCCTGGCCAGGCAGGAGGTGTTGATGAAGTCCAGCACCAGCTCCAGCCCCAGAGCGCTCAGCCCCCCGCGCAGCAGCTGCTCCTGGCCCTGCCCTGCCTCCCGCATGCCCGAGCGGTAGAGGGCTCGGAAATAGTCACTCTGCTCGATCAGCTTCCTCTTGCACACCGGGTAGCACTTGTCCCCCAGCCGGATCTGCACCACCTCCTCCCCCTCGCCGGCCCCATCCCCTTCTTCCCCTTCCCCCTCCTCTTCCTCCTGCCGCCGCCGCCCCGCCAGGGACATCGCTCACCCCCTCCCCTGGCTGCGCTTCAGCCGGGCCGCTGCCGGCTACGGGCAGGCTCCGCCTCCGCCCCGGCGGCCGCGGCTGCGGTGGGAGGAGCGGAGCGGTGCGGAGCGGAGCGGAGCGGAGCGGCGCCGGGCCGGGCCCCGCTGCGGGAGGCGGTCTGGGAGGGAGGGAGGGAGGGAGGCGCTGCCGCAGCCGTGCGGGCTCTGCCCCTGCAAGGAGAGATGAAGGGGAAGGAGGAAAAAAAAAAAAGAAAACACACACAGAGGAAAGACAAAAAAAGCCCTAAAAAGGCAATGTTGAGCGCTCAGGCGGCGGCCGCTCCTCTCCGCGCTGCCCGGCTGCCCGCTGGCTCCATCAGCTCCAAACCACATTGCAGGGCACCCACCCGCCCGGCCCCTGTGCCTGCGAGGGGACGGATTTTCCGGCTCATGTGCGTGTCGGGGGCGCGATCAGAGAGGCGAAGTGCTCGGCTCCGGGCTGCAGCAACAGGCAGAACGTGCGGCCGATCCCCCGCCGCCCCCTCTGGCGCTGCCTGAATTGGCCCGGGATGGCAGCGGCAGCCGGCAGCTCTAACCTCCTGCCATAAATGTACCTCTGCACCTCTGCAGAGGGGGAATATTCTCGAACCACGCAGTCAGGAAAAGAAAAAAATAGGGTATGTGGACATGTATTCGTGCGTAGCCAAAGAGGAGGTGGGAGCGATAGTCAGCCCGATGCTTGGCACAGTGGCATTCACTGACAAAGTCAACAGGAAGAATCATCTTGCACATCTAGTGTAGCAGTAGGATTTAGGAATGATACATAATTTTGCTATGACCTTCCCGATTCCTCCTGCGCAAATCCCTCAGTGTCTCTGCTCCTGGTTTGGCATATAAAGGTACTATGTAAGTTGTTGTGCTACCCTATCTTTTCTATTTAAACTAAGTTCCCAGAGTAGGACACCTATGTTATTCATAAAAAAATTATCTACATACCAGGGCCCTGAATTTGTTTGACATGAACAAGGAAAGAGCAAGTTAATAATCGAGCATCTTGGGCATGGACAAAGTGACTGTTTTGCTGTTTGCCTTGTTACCTTCTTGAAACATAATGACTGTCCATTGTTTTGGTTCTTCGTTGGTTTGGGTGTTTGGTTGGTTTGTTTGTTTTTAAAACAACTCCTGAAATAGATGAGGAAGTCTGCCATCCTGTGTATTCTTAAATGATGATGCTTAATATAAAGATTTTAAGAATATATTTTTATCTTTATAAAGATATTTCTTTCACTCCATGTATTGTAGACTCCAGAAAATCTTTCTCTCTAGCAGTAATGTGACTCATCTCCAGTCATTGCAGATTGCTTAGTTTTCAGACAACTCCCTATTTCTACTACTCAGAAGGGATCACTTCCTCCAACTATTAAAACTCTTGGGAGTGGTATTAGGCTGTTTCTTTATATATATATATATATATATATATTTTTTTTTTCCTTAAGGAGGCCAAGGTTGTTTCATTTTTAGCATTTCCTCTGTGAAATGGTACTCAATGATCCTCTCTCACTGTTTTGTTAATCTTCAGCTTCTTAAGTCTAGCCCATGCAGATGACATGAACATCAGTCTCAGAGTTACAGGTGTTTTTTTCTGCTGACTTCTATAAAAGCATTTGTTGAGGTGGACTAGATAGCTGTGCATTTTTGTTTTCCACATCACTTCAAAACATATTCATTACATTGTTTTCAAGGGCCTATTTCCTGTTCTGAAATAATTCTATTTAGGATTCCAACCAGTTCAGCAGCTCAGTCCATAGCTATCACCTTTCATTTTCTCCTCCCTACTAAGAAGTTTCCCTGTGTGCTTGTTTTGTTTTCCTCTTTTATTCTCCCTCGATATTTAAATAATTTTCAAATTCCACTTTCCTGTCTCCTGTTCTTGATGAAGCACTGCATCATTTGTTTTTTTGACTTCATTATAAACAGCTGAAGTTTGAGTCTGAGCACTGGTTGTTTGGGTTTTTTTGTGTGTTGTTTTTTGGGGTTGTTTTCTGCCTTGTTCAGCCTTGAAAAGATCGTCATACACAAGTGTTCAGTAGAAGTCCAACCCTTATTTCCTTCTTGTACTTTAATTCCCACAGGCAGACATTTCAGGCAATTGTAATCATTCATACTCCAGAGATAAACAGAGAGCTCATGTTTGTCGTGACCGTCAAGCTCCCCTGTTGGAATACAGTACGATGCCAACATGCTGGTATGATTGCCATCTTTAGACATCTGGTTTGGAGTCTCGTATGTTTGATGTATTTGTAAGTTAGCTCCTAATTGGTGAGTGGTCTTTTTCCATGTAGTTATGACAAGTTCTGTTCCCTCAAAGTGCTGACACTATAGCCTGGATAGATGGAATATTTCTTCTGTTGCCTTATTTTTTATATTCCTTATTTATATTTCTTCCTGTTGCCTGTGTGTCTGCACCTGCCACTCTGTGAAGGATTTCAAGTCCATCTTCCTCACAGTCCATGAGGTTTTTAATAGGCTGGATCAGTCCTGTAATGTACTAATAAGTATTTTCTTCCCGTGAGTAAACTCTGAAGAGCACTGACTTCTATCGTGTTCACCAGGAGCCACCACAAGCACACAGGGTCAGCAGTATTCTCTCTTGAATGGCCACTTTTGCAAAAAGCCTAAATCTGTTTCCTTAACCAATTGTTTTTACTAGGCTGATTGTCAGCTCTCTGTACTTTATCCAGGCTTAGGACAGGGCAACTCTGTTAAGTCAGAGCATGCTGACAGGGCAGTTCCTTTGGTTTTTTTACTATGCTAATCAGTCAGTCTGTATGGTGTGCTTATATCATCCTCACTGCCAGTGCACTAAGGCAAGGACTACCTTTTTGTTCAGTATTTGTAGAGATAATTTCATCTGTCTCCAAGTCCACAACTATATTGTTTAATGCTAAGATCAACAATACATATTATACTGGAATCAAAGATCTTGCTGTTTCACCAGCAGTCATCTTGTTTTATCTTAAAAGACTAAGAAATGCATTTTTCAGAGTTAAAAGTGGAACTCCAGTGCTACAGCTACAAAGGCAAAATCTGTAGTTAAGAGCCATGAAAGACTTGCATGATCTTTGAGACAAATATGGAAGACCATCTATCACTCTTTAGGAACATGCTGAAGCATAAAACTGCAAGAAAATAAGTTTGTGTCATGGTAGTTGTTAAATAGTCTGTGATAAAATAACATACCCTGAAGAACAAGACATTTACCCAGAGAGGAAGACAAGGGTAATTATGGTCAGCTTTTCAATATCTAGCTTTTAGAATTTGGCTTCTGGAGCAAAATCTTCAAGCTGTTTTAGATAGTTCAGGTCTCTCTTTACAGTGCGTGACAGACAAATTTATCTAAAGGAAAAGGATTCTACAAATGCCTACAAATGGAGTGGGAAGGCACCAGAGAGTGTCAATAAGGGTGCCCTCACTCTAGAGTTGAGATGGCCATTTCTGCTTGGGATTCACAGTCTAGACACCTTTTCCTGTGCTTGGTGCCTGAACTATTTTCTTGTAGTTAGTGCCTGAATTATTTCCAAGGCTGAAGAGAGATCACTGTTTTCTTTTAGCAAGACTTGGAAATGGAAGAAGCTCTTTTATACAGCAGCTACATTGTAATAGACCATTCAACCATGATATGGAAAACCTAAGCTTCTGACCCTTTCTCTGCCTGGGCATACATTTCTATAGCCCTCTGACCCTTACAGCACAGCAAAAGCAAGGAAACACAGTCAGGAAGAGCTATTCCTACACAGCCGGGAAAAGCAAAGCCCGAGATAACTAGAGAGAAGCAGCACTCTTTCGCATGGAACTCAGCTCATGCTTCCTGACTGGCAAGAGATGTGTGCAGGCCTGGTGCAAGCCTGCTCTGTGTGCTGTGTGCATTCTGGTGAGACCCCACCTGGAGTCCTACATCCAGCTCTGGAGCCCTCAGCACAGGAAAGACATGAACCTGTTGGAGAGGGTCCAGAGGAGGCCACAAAAATGATCAGAGGGCTGGAACAGCTCTGCTGTGAGGACAGGCTGGGAGAGTTGGGGTTTTTCAGCCTGGAGAGGAGAAGAATCTCGGGAGAACTTATTGCGAGCCCCTAAGAAGTGGCCTATAAGAAAGATGGGGATGAAGTTTTTAGCAGGCCTGTTACGACAGGACAAGGGTCAATGGTTTTAAACTGAAGGGAGATTCAGGCAAGACGTAAGGAAGAAGTTTTTTACAATGAGGGTGGTGAAACACTGGCCCAGGTTGCCCAGAGAGGTGGTAGATGCCCCATCCCTGGAGACATTCCAGCCCAGGCTGAACGAGGCTCTGAGCAACCTGATCTAGTTGAAGATGTCCCTGCTCATGGCAGGGGGTTGGACTAGATGAACTTTGAGGATCCCTCCCAACGAAACTTTTCTATGATTCTAAGACTGATGCCTGCTTACACTTTACATTCACTTCAAGTATTTAAGATGATTTAGATTCACTTAGAAAACCATGGCTACTTGTTTTTCCTCCATGAACCACTCAATGGCTTTGTGTGGTAAGCGGGATGCATCTCCAGACTAGTAAGGTCACAAGACACAGCAAAGGGGGGGTAACAGAAGTACCAGTGACTGGGAATCAGAATGACAAATGCTTTTCTTGGCAGAAAACCTGTTTTACATATGCATGAAAGATAGCCTGAATTTCTTTGTGGGTCTAACCCAAGGTCACAAAAAAATCTGCAGCAGAGCAGAACCAAACCCTTAAGCATCAGTACGGGGCCTGAAGGAAGACTGCAGTGGTTTTGTCTTTGTTTTAGGCAAACCTTCTCTTGATTTGACCCTGGGTAATACATAAGAACCAGAAAGTAACATCAACCTGATTGGTCTAAGGAAAGGACCACATAAAGGGAAAAAACAAAGTAAAATTTGAATTCCTTTCAGCCTTATTAGTCTAAAATGTGAACTGGAACAGAATCAGGGGATGTTTAAAATATACATGCTATCTAATATAAAATATAAAGTGTCACATTCCTCCCTCTGAGACGCCAGGGAATTGTACTGTACTGCCAGGGAACTGTGTATTGAGTAATAGTGGAATTACTCAAAGAGGAATTAGTCTTTTGGAAATGATTCCCCAACTGCTGACATTGTTCAGTATTTTCCTTGTCACAGGATACAAAGTAAGCATCTGTGGAACATAGGAAATAGCCTGCAGTATTTCAGCATTAAAAATATCAGTGTTCTAAAGGATCTTGGCACTTCTGAGAGGAACTGACTGGAGCATAATTTTATTTCAACTGAAATGTCTATCATTTGTGAAGGATGAGCTGCTAAATAAAGGCAATTTCTTTGGTTTTTTTTTTCAGATTTGCATCCAAACAAAGCGTTTCTTACCCTACACAATTAGCGATGCTATTTAAAAAAAAAACCATCTTATTTCTGATAGCACTTGTTTAGACTTTATTACCTATTGTTTCCTGCTTAATTTTTCTGCTTTTGATGTACTATTTAATATTTGTTCCTTACAATAAATG
The DNA here is from genome assembly GCF_963082525.1 of Nesoenas mayeri. Taxonomy (NCBI): domain Eukaryota; kingdom Metazoa; phylum Chordata; class Aves; order Columbiformes; family Columbidae; genus Nesoenas; species Nesoenas mayeri. Next base: position 70,172,421 of record NC_137541.1, read on the forward strand.
TATGCTGTAACAGTACTGAAAAAATACTTGGAGTGGATTTTTTTTTAATACTGATTATTTATTATCAAATATTTAACTTATCCCTGCTTTAGTCAAATTTAATGAGTGATTAATACTAAAGTGTGTGTTACTGGGCTCTCTCTGGGCAGCAAAAAGGCTGTTCCAATAGTGTGTATGCTGCTGGGCATTCTCTGTGCATCGTGAGAAGAGTTCCATCACCAGACAACATGACATGTGAGCATCTAAATTGTTACAATGGTATTCAATCTGTTCTATTTTTTACACCAATGATCCAGTAAGGAATTTCCTTGAAACTCTCTCAGGTGAAATAAGTGTTCCTGACAGAACCTCAACAGGGGTCAGGCTGCTGGAGTGCTGCTGAACCTCCTGTCAGGGATGTTTGTTCTGCATAAATGCATCGTGCATCCCCAGCCAGAATTTTCTTGTGTTGCTCTGTCTAGATGAGAATAAACTGAGTGCTTTTAAGGCAGCATATATTTTTAAATCCTGGTGCAGACAGGCAGAGCTGAATTTTAGTACATAATAACTAGGTAAGATGAATGGTAACCCACACAGAAGACTTTCAGTACATACCCAGCTGTATAAAATTCATGACAATATTGAAACTCCATCCCCTTTGCCTAGTTTCAAGGTCTATCGTAAATCAGCATTCATTCATTACTGTTTGCTAAACATTGTGCTTTTTGTCATAAAACTTGGCTCAAGTTTGTATGTGTGGCAGTAGATTTATATTTGTATAAATCTAATCTGGCTGAGACTTCTGTTGCTCTTTGTTTGAACACAGAGATTCCAGCTTTCGTGCAGAGGTTTTACCAGAATTAGTTTGAAGCCAAGCTCCAAGAGAATCTCAGAGCCTGGCAGCCCCTTTGAAACAAGCGTTTAAAAAATGGTTTGCACAAAGTCCCAGGAACAGAAACTGTAATATTTCACCTCTTTTTACCATGTTGCTGGCATGGGGCTGAAACCAGAATCTTGGACCCAACCATCCCAAACCTTGGAGAAAGTCTGGTTCATTAAGAACTTGATATATTGCTCCAAACCAAAATCTGACCACTAATAGCTGTTTTTGACAAAACAGTTCTCTCAAAAAATGCTGTTTTGTTGGACTTAAGACATTTTGCAAGAATGTTTTGATTTCAAGGAAATTTTAAAGGAGAAAGTCAGGGCAGTATTTCAGTAATGTAAAAAAAAATATTTGCTTTGATTTTTTTTTTTCAAAGTACTTGCATTTCATTATTTCATGATTCATTACATCATTATTTTATAAGTATTATACTATAATGGAGTTACAGTGACATATCCTAGAATTATCAAAATATCTAGCTTACGTAAAATTTTGACCTTAACACTGCTGTAATAAAGGGAAAACACATATACATATCTAAGAATAAATGAGATAGAAGATTTCAACACAGGCCTGCAATTCAGTTTATTCACTGACTTCAGAAGAAATTATTAGGGCTGATGTTGCATGGGATTATGCTGCATGTCTGATGAAATAAGCTTACTGATGTTCACAGGAGGACATAGGCAGGTTCATACCTCACATGGGAAACTGCAGGCTGCTTCTTCTCAGCTGGTGGCTGTTATCTTTCAACTTCTCTGTCAGGGACAATTAAAACACAGATGAATTAAGTGAACATGTTTCATTTCAACTGTAGCAGTGAACTGCTTTACATGGTTAGCACTGGTCTCTCCCCATACCTGAGATAAGCCGGGTCTGTGCTAGCAGTGATCATTTGCTGTGTACTTCTGCATCACCATGGCAGCACCAAAGAGCGTGGCTTTGCCACATCTGGGCCTCAGGGAGCATCTCTCCCTTCTCTCCTCTCATCTCCTTGGGAAAGGGAAGACACAGACAGGAGGTCAAACTGTCTCCTCTTATCTACATTTACATGAGTGATGTGTCCCTCTCTGATCATACTGGTTCAACCACCACTGACAAAGCGGAAGAAAGTATCCAAAATAGGCACTAGCCTTGGTTGGGACATAGTGACCAACACCGCTGGATCCCATAGCTGCTCAAACAGCATAAATGCTGAAACTTCAGCTTGACCCAGGCCAGCGGCTGTGCTCCTCCATTAGGGCTGCATTGGGGACTTGGAGACATTCAACAGAGAGGCACAGGTCAATGACAGTGTGGACAACAGATGACCCATGAACCAAACCAATGTGCAGTATAGTTTTAGACAGGCTCATCTGCAGAACCCAAGCCTTGGCATTTTTAGTCCTTCCCTGTACTTTATAGATCCTCTTTCTATTTTTTACATATTCAGAGTACTATAACCATATATTCCATATAAGCTAAACATAGTTCCAAATATCAACATATACCTGTCATTTTATATGGAAAACGTACCTGCTTTTATTTTTGGCAAAAAAAGAGTTAATGCCCGGTGATGAATCCTTTGTGCTAGAAAGCTCTTGGATTGTGCCATTATCACTGCCAGCCCAGGTGGAAAATTTCAGGTACTGTTTCTGTTTCTAAGAAAAATCATTAAAAAGATCATTCTCTTCCTTGTGGCAGGTATATTTATATCTCTTTTACTGAAAGTTCTGCAAAGACATCCATGTTCTCACAGAAAACAAGCAACTGCCTTTTTCTTTTCCTAGAAGAAATTCGAGAAACTTGATGAAAAGTATTACTAAATAACACGGACTGCTGGTCTGATACCGACCACAGACTCCCTACTAACAGTAAAAGTCTCTTGATCCCTCCTTGCAGAGCACATGGAACAACCGGTCACTGGTTTGCAGGTAAGACTCGGGTATTTCCTTCTTACAAAGTGTTTGTGATTTAAAACTTCAGCATGAAATTATATATATGCACTTCCCATAGGAAAGTCAAAGTGAAATTGTGGGGAAGCTGGCAGAAGACTCTGAAATTTAACAGAACTTTTCATTTTTTAAAGGAAATTACCTAAAGCAGCCTTTTATTTACTTATTGATTCCAATCTCTTTACATTTCATTAAATAAAATGTTTTCCTGAAGCTATTTCTGCTCTTATAATTTATTCAGAAACAGAGAAGGGAGAAAGAATGACAAGTGACGAAAGGGAAAAAGGGCTGCTTGGTTGAAGTACACAGCAAAACAGAATAAAAACATGAAGGTACTAAGACTAGCAATTGTCTATTGGTAAACAGTGGCAAACAAACAAACAAAAATATATTTAAAAATACATTGAAAACACAAGGATCTGTACACAACAGTGTACAGATAGTATATACATACTGTATAGTATATACAGTATATATAATGTATATATATATATATGTATATATATATATATATAGTATATACAGTGAGTACTCTCACTCTGTTTGGGGACTGCCTCAATGGAAGGAACATGTATTTGAGAATTTGTTACTTTATTCAAAACATGATGCCAGAAAAAAGACTTACTGAATGGTCTGAAAGATGCTTAGATGCTCACGCATGTTCACATCCAGTCTCACACTTTATCTTAATGTCTGGACAGAGCCCAACAGAAATCAAAGAAAAAGTACAGCATTTCAGGTCCAGCTAAATGAAAGGCTAGTACTTTTTTTAATTTGTAGGGGTTTTGTTTGTTTGTTTGTTTTCTGAAAAGGAAGAACTAAACATATTTGTTATCTACACATACATTTTGCAGGGCGTCCAACACACAAAACCAGAGGAAGTGAGACAGTGTAGTCTTTATGTAATTACAAATACATACACCATTAAAACTACCTATTACATCTAAGTTTTTGCTTACGTAAAAATTTATTTAAAAGGACTAAAGACATATTCAGCTTTACCCAATATAAATACTTCTTCTGTATCAGTTTACTATTCTTGTTGCATGATTCCCCAAGTTATTCAGAATCTTCTAGATTTCTCTTATTGAAATTTTGGGAAGAGCAGGAGTGAGGAAAGCAATCAGGAAACAACATTTTTACATGCAAGTCTTACAGAACAAAATAGGTCCAAAATTCATACAAAATGCTGGAGGGTAATGCCAAAATACAGGCATATCTCTCAAAATTCTGATTGTGTTCCATATCAAACGATCCCTCAGAATACTTTGAAAGCTGAAACAAAAGTTTTAGAAAAATACACTATAAATTGTGCTGGTGCCAATGGTATATTTATGCCTAGAAGCATACCTGTGCAGTCCACTGAATGCAAACTAACAGGTGTATTGAAACATATTTAAGGTTTTAAGTCATGATTTTCAGACAGAGATGAAAATAAAAATAAAATGCATCAAATTACCAAACAGGTACCAAGAATCATAGAACAGAATCATAGAACCATTTCAGTTGGAAGAGACCCTCAGGATCATTGAGTCCAACCATAACCTAACCTAACTCTAGCACTAAGCCATGTCCCTAAGAACCTTGTCTAGATGACTTTTAAACACCTCCAGGGATGGTGACTCCACCACTTCCCTGGCAAGCCTGTTCCAATGCCTGACAACCCTTTCTGTGAAGAATTTTTTCCTAATATCCAATATAAACCTCCCCTGGTGTAACTTGAGGCCATTTCCTCTCCTCCTATCACTTGCTACTTGGGAGAAGAGACCAACACCCTCCATGTTACAACCTCCTTTCAGGCAGTTGTAGACAGCGATAAGGTCTCCCCTCAGCCTCCTTTTCTCCAGGCTGAACAGCCCCAGTTCCCTCAGCTGCTCCTCATAAGATTTGTACTCCAGGGCCCTCAACAGCTTCATGTCCCTTCTCTGAACTCTTTCCAGCACCTCAATGTCTTTCTTGAAGTGAGGGTCCCAAAACTGAACACAAGATTCGAGGTGGGGCCTCATCAGAATCAAAAACAGGGAGTACCTCAATGTCTTTCTTATGATGAGGGGCTTCCTGTCTATAGCCAGTAGTTCCACTGAATAAATAAATACCCTGGTCTTGCTATTGGATCAACAGGACTTAACCTGCTCTGTACTCCATTACCTGCTAAGGAGCTCTGTAAGGAACAAAATTATATACATGTTAGTTCATTTCCAAACTGGGGGCCTTGTCTTGCAAGACAAACACCAGCTACAATGACTAAAGAATTAAAAAGAGTTTGAGGCTTTCCTTCCCCCATGTCACTGATCTGTACTTCCTGTAGGACTGAGGAAATTCCTCGATTCTACTCTTGAGGGAAAAAAAAAGCCACCTAAAATATTTATATATATTCAACAGAATTTTTATTGCAGATGCCCATATTTCTACCTAATTCTCTCAACCTAACTGTATAGTCCATTGAGTTTAAATGAACCCATGTATTGCAATATTTTAAAGCCTTCCTGTATGAAAGACATACAAAAGTGGGAATCAGGGATCAGACTGGGTCCTTTTCAGAAACAAAACACTTGGGAGTTTCAGGTTGCAGACCAGGTGCCTGAAGAATTGCCTCCCTATATGCCAACTATGTTTTCTTCCTTGCACTCTCACAGGCCTCTTACAAGCTTAAACATAAGCAGAAGATCCCATACAGACTCGTCAATATTCTTAAAATTACGGAAGATTAGGGGCAGGACGTTGATTACCTACCTAGTCTGGAGATGAATGTCAGTCACAGCCTTTTCCAGCCATACCCATTTATTCCTAGATCTTTGCAAATAAAATCATGTTATTCTTGCAACTAAAACACAGTAGGGAAGAGGAAAAAATTTCCACCTCTGGCTGGCAGACAGAATTACAAAGTTCAGTTTGTTAGCAAAGAAGGAAACTATATTTGCAACCACCAGATAGTTCAAAAGGTGTTATGCAACTAAACTGAGCTGTTTCTTCTGTGTTAATAGTGTGCCCGAACAAAGTGGCAGACCTGCCTGCTCTCAAGTGACTGTACCGCATACTTTCAGAGCTGAGGTGAAACAAAACGCTGAGCTCACCATTATTCATCACATATTCAGGCAGTCTGCCTAGTTTGGGCTTAGAAGGACAAGAAACACAAACTTGAGACCGCATTAAAAAGGTCTCTGAACAACTAAAAGCAACCTGTGCCTGTTGTCTCTCACAAACTCTCTCTAAATAACTAAGTTTGAGAATGGTAATAACTATTATAATGTTATGTAGCTCATAAAATAGCTGCTTCCTTCCAGCAGCTGCCCAAACAGCATAATGGAAATTGTTTGGAAAAACCATCCCCTGGCTCATGTCCCTAGCAGAATTGGCAGTATCCTCAACACCCAAGAGCTTATCTCTTAAAACATGGTCCAAACTTTAGAGCATCTGTCGAGGAGAAAGTGCGCTGATTAAAGCCTGTCACATTGAAGAGATGATTCTGCTGGTGGCCATAGTAGAAGTGCTGTTGGTCCTGGCTTTGGCTGTGGAGTCAGACTCTCTCTGCTCACCCATGACCTTTTACAAGAACTGCTGGATCCGTCGCTTCCCAGGTCTTCTGATTGACCTGCAGGAATCGCAGAAGAGGGGAGCCCAAGTGCTGAAGATTTATGCAGAAGTCTCACCTCAACAGTGCAGCAGAACCTGCTGCCTTCTGAGGAATGGTGAGTGTTTGTTATCAAGATTGTTGCACACACTAAAATTTGCATCATAATGTATGAGGAAAAACATAAATTGTATACAAACGTTCCTTTATTTGAAGAAGAAATGACAAAAAAAAAAAAAGAAAAAAGAAAAAAGGGGATATATATGTGTTTTTTTGAGGCAGGAAAGCAGAGGCGTATTGTTAACTGTTCCTTTATCTTCAGTCCTGTAGAAAGGAACTTGATAATCTGAATTGTTTAGAACACCACAGTAGAAACAGATGAAAATCTTAGGATCTGCTTTGAAATTTATATCTCCATTACAAAGCTTGTGGGCAATGCTAACATTAAAACAATAACTCTTCAGTATCCATCACCATCTACTCCTGTAGAGAAAAATCAATGATGCTGATTTGAACAGGACTCTTCTTCACAGAGTATGGTACTAAACTTGCATAGTATTCATGTATCAGACAGAAAAGCAAACATAAAGGATACTATTAGCCCAAAACATCCATTCGTAAACAAAATCCAGAATATTGTATACATGGGTCTGAAGGCAAGGGTACAAACAGCTACATGTGATGCAAGTGAAGAACAGTTTTCTGTTGAAAGAAAAATCATCAATGTGAACAAATATCTGAAAATTGTGATTTGTCAAACAATGACTTCAATAATACCACATTGTTAGTGTTTGCAAAGTGTTTAAGAATCCTTGAATAAAAGATATCACAGAAAAGCAAATACTACACAGATAATTCACAGAAATATTTGAAGGGCTTTGTCTTTTAAACTCATGTTAAAAATGATACAAAGTGTTTATTGATGCCTAGAACTATTTTGATATTCAGAATTATTTTCTTAAAAATAGTCACTGGATTTTAAATTTCTTTATCCATAGAAGCAAATGTATATTTTATATATGACCTGTACAAATGCCTGTAACCTCAGGAAATACATCAAACTAGTCATGTGCTGGCTAAATATTCTCTAACACTACAAAATGTTTTTAGTCTTTTCAAAAAAAAATGTAAACTGATTGGTATATAGTAAAGCTAGAGCTTTGTATAATCCCTGTAAGATTGTAATTCTGTCTCCCTCAAGTTTTCTTCTATTAATTTGTTAATCATAAGTGTCTTTGTGTTTTCATAACTATCTACTCTCAGCTCAATTTCCTATGACAAATAACTGGAAACTAATAAAGCCTAACTAGAGGTAGGTATAAGACAAGAAATTATATCAGTGGAAGAAAAATTGGTGATTATCATCATTCATTTAGCTTTAGCTTGCTGTCATTAGAGTTTAGGATCCCAGTTGACTTGTAAGTATTACTGGTTTTGTGTTAGTTAGGCAGACAACCTTGATCTTTATATGCAAGTAGCTAAAAACCACAAGACAACATAAATTCTGTAACAGCATTTTGGCCATGATTTTTTCTTCAATTGAGCCACTGAGTTTGTACTGTTTGGGCAGACAGAGTGCATTTTTATTACAAATTTGTATTTAATTAATTGTATAAGTTTTTTGAAAATAATGCTTCTCTCTTAGGGCAGGTAAGTTCATTATGACGGAAAACAAACCAACCAAACAAAATACCCCCAAACGACAAAAAAAACCCCAAACAAACAAAACCAAAACCAAAAAACCCCACCAAAAAACAAACAACAAACCAAATACACAAACAAAAAAACCCCAAAATATCCAAAAAAACCCAAATATTTTCAAGGTGTGTGTTCACTGTGTTAGTCTATGATACAGTATTGAGGCTTCTAGTTGAAAAAAATACAAATAATAGAGAAAAGATAGTAAGCACAGGCTTAGTGTATTTTCTTCCTTTTCTCATTCGTATATAGGTTAAAGATTTTATTTTGCATGATTTTTTCTGTTGTTCATTGCAGAAGTATTACAAATTATTTTCATTACTTACAAATGTGAGAAACTCTTTGGAATAAATACCTAAGTAAATGGAATACATTTGTAAAGCTAAGTATTTTCCTAACAATTGATGTAAAATAAAGCTTTTTCATAAGAGTGTTATGAAAATATACTGTAACTACAACGTTTTTCCAATATTTAAAAAAAACCAGTCACAGAATTATTTTAGAATTCTTTGCCTGAGGCAACTGTTCAGGCCTATTAATTCACATATTCTAGAGAGCTACATTAACAAATATAAATCTTAAAAGCTCACTTCATACACAAATTGTCCAATATAGAGACAGAAGGTATACTACAATTTTCTGAAGTGCAAACTTAAGAGTCAGAATCAGTATCGGAAAAGTTCTCCTTAGCTCTTTTAATCATTTACAGTATTTGCTGCTATTGAAAGTGTCCTCTGCCCTATCAATACTTTTTTAAATTGTAGGTAGCTGTATTAGTTCAGGTATGGAGGTTACATTCAAGGCAGGTAAAATAAAATCAGTAAGACCTCCAAAACTTCGTATGACTAAACCAAAACCTAACATTGATCCTGGTCCAAGTGTACTGATATAAAATAAAATTAACTTTTGACTTCACATTTTGATATCCTATAAGACTCTGAAAGAAGTGTCTTTCCTGCTTTATATACAAATATAGTGTGACTCTAATGATAAGTAATGCAGCATATATTTTCAGTCTAAATCTTAAACCATTCAGATTCAGGCATCTATATACTTTCTGGGTTTCAGTGACATTTGTTCAGGCATTTTTTCATTATTACTTTCACCCTAATTTCTGGTGTGAGAAGATAGAACCGAACCTCCAAACATAAATAAAGAATTGTCTAAACTACTCTATTCACAGAAATAGCCCAAAGGCGAACAAGGAAAACGACTGGGAACTGGCAGTGGTGCAGGATGTTGCTTACTTCTTTTTGTTTAGGATGTTTTTTTAATAGTCTGGTGAAATGAATGGTTGCAGTCCAGTTTCAAGTAGATAGGTACATTACACAAGAAAAGAAACATTTCAAAGTTGTCTTCCTCCATAACTTTACTTTTAGAAATGGTGCACTCACTGCAGACGAGATGTGAAGACAGGCAACTGGTATGAGGACTAGAAGCTAAAGCATATGATTTTATTGTATCAGAGGCACACAGAGAATTCAGGTGGTTATTCTATTTCTTCTTCTTAAAATAAGAATATAGTTATAAGTAGTTCTGCTTTACTGATTAGGTGTTTAGTGAGTTTGCACAACACTGAGAGAACCATAGATTTAAAGTACTATGGAGCTGCCCAGCATTAGTGATCTTCTGATGTTAAATAATGTAATGACATGCAAAATGCAATGCTCATTATGCCGATAAGCTCAACTTTACTCTTTTTGTATTACAGTTTCCTGCAATCTGGCAGTGTTTTACCATGGAGCTATTCATGAGAACATGAATTGCCTGCACATGTCTTGCCCAGCATTGGAAAGTTGCATACTAAAGGCTAGAATCAATGTCATTCTGCACAACATCACAACAGGTAACTAAGCATTTCATTTCCAAAGGCTGAAAACACAGCAACTATAGCAAAAGTTACAATTACATTAGGTCAGCTGCTGTGCTAAAAGATCTTCTGAAGTAACATACAGTGCTAAAAAAGCGTTAGACTTTTTTCCTTTTCATTAATGTACCTACTTCTATGAGTATTTTCCCCTTTTCCTCCATTTTGTATTTGAATAAGGCCCTTGAACATGCAACCTGTTTCCAGGCTTCATGTTCTGAGTACCTAATCAATATTATGCTTGGGGAAAATACAATACCAGATCTGAGAGACTGAGAGGCGATGCTGCCCACTGCTCCTGGTCCCCAGATCCAAACAGCAGCAAGGCTGGAAGCATATTCCCATTAGGCACGTGCACAAAGAGCACACATACACACCACAAGTAGATATATATATATAGATATATATATACACAATCAGCTGCACAGGTAACACAGACAAATGCATAAAGCAGACACACAAACATGGGCAGACACCAAGAGCCCCATCCTACTTTCTCTGGCTGCATAGGATGGAGATCCGATAATTAAAATATATACATTCATACAGGTACAATGTGAATGCCCCCAGCAGCTGGGCTGAGGTGCTGAGTCTCCCTCTTTGCTGTCACTTGGATGTATAAGCCCCCGAGAGTGCAGCCCCCCTCCAGTCGCTGGTGTAGACTGTCAGACACACAGCTTGCTGGGACTCCCCTAGATCCCTCCCACTTCTAACCTTTGGTTCTCTCCCTAAGCATCCCATACAATGCTTGTGCAATCCCAAAATGCACTTCCCTTGCACCCCATAACGTGTCCCATAACCTGAGGCAGTGACACGCCTATTCTAGAAGGTGTTCATGGATATTATTTGGGCTCCTCGACCTGCCATTGTTCCCATGTGCTCTTTTTGTGGGTGTGCAGATGAGCTTTTATAATATAAACTAACACTGTTTGTTATTTAATAGGAGTTGATCCAGATCTTATTATATTTGAAAAACTGACATCCAAAAATCCAAATATTCACTCTACACCAAGTAAAAATGAAAAGCAAAACAGCACAAAGACCACCGAGTGGGAAAGATGCCAGCATCATAATGTCACATCAAATTCCCTTCTGCTCCAAACTCCATCTTCTACGATTAGCCAGAGCCCAACAGCAACCGCTTACACCTCCAGCACAAGTCTGATGGTCCAAAAAACTGAAGTTACTAGTTATTCCAGGCCAGAAACCTTTCCACTGGATGATCATTTTGCTAAGTGGACAAGCACAACTTCAGTAAGCACCAAGTCAGTCACCAGCTCAGACAAAAAGACTTTACACTCAACTTTGACATCCAAGTCTGCCAAGGTATTATCCCACATGCCCACTCCTCCTCGTCTGAACAGCAGTAAGCAACACTTGAATGAAACCAAAGGCTACAGCGGTAGGAATTATACTTCGGATAATGAGTCACCTGCTTGGGAAGCTGCAGCTTTGAGTGTCTGGTTGATTCCTGTTGTTCTTTGCTCGTCTCTCATCTTCCTTTGCTGTTGTACTGTTGCTTTCACAGCAGGGTGTTGTAGAAACAAGAGAGGTCAGTATAAACCCATAAGGAGGAGAACAATGTCACGACAATTCATAAAATATACTACTGTCAAAGGTAATTTGTAAAATAATGTTGACATCCTTGTTTGAGAACAAACAGCTTTTTAAAAATGAAGCATGTATACTAGCTTATTTCTTTTACAGAACCAAAGATAAATTTTTTAACTGATGGCTTCAGAATCTTCCACTTGTAACTTAATTCTCTACAGATGAAACACAACTGCCTTGTCCCTTTACATAAGAAATACACACTTATAGCTCCCAGTGCATTCTAAGAGGTGTTAGAGCACATTTTGGTTCATAATCTGACCTCAATTAAAGGCTAACAAACAGTATACACTTTCCCTAACTTAAGTGAGCGGCTTCACTGCAGCTGGATGTATCCTTTCCCCTGATTTTAACCTGAGAAAAGTATAAGTGTAATCAGTAAAACTGAATGGTTTTATAGTATCATAAAATAATTTAACTCTAATAATCCTTTAATTGCTTAGGATCTCATTGTTTCTGTAAAAACTGACCATTTTTCTCTAACTAAATTCTAGATTCACCTTTTTCCCTATTTATCCCTAATATTGAGATAAAACAATTTCACCAGCACTCTTTACTTCTTCAAACAAAAGCACCTAAAAGAACCCAAGTCCCCCAAACTACTGAACTCCATTAACTCCTACCACAAAATCTGATCACTCAATCTTTATGCTTTACTCTTACCCCACTTCTCACTTTGCTCTTCTGATAACAAACACTTCAACTGTTTTTCAAGCCCTCATAGAAGCACCTTCACACTTCAAGAGCTTTTGTAAAGTTACTTGCTCTGCAATGCATTGACAAATCCATTGTCTTACTGGCTAAGGAAAATACAAATGTGGCTAACATTTGTTCACGCCTTGCGATCACAGCATCAGTCTGTGCTGTCCACCTTGACTTGCTTGTTCTTGCCTAGTCGTATTTATCCTTTACATCATTCACTATTTAAAATGGGAATATTCATTTAACATATGTTGCACAGGAATAGACAATATGTTTTGAAAGCTATAGAATTTAGTTTTATAATAAAAAAATCCTTTTTTTTTGTACTCTGCTCATAAAAGTGCTCCTCCTGAATATAAATCAAGTGACTAGATCAACAAGGTAGGAAGGTATTTCCTTGCCTTACCTTACTCAGGAAGTTTGCTTTTCAACAGTAATCAGAATTGTTCTTCCCCTTTTAAACTTGTCGATGGCTCAGAGTTTCTCACTTTCTTCACTTGCTGTAAGAATTTTCTATTGCCCATACAAGTGTAAATGTTATAAAAGGAAAGAATAAAACTGATTGTCATTCTACGTGGCAGAAAATTATTTTAAAACTAGCAAGATTCATGCAACATTCAAAGACTACAGTGATGAGGTTGTAAGGCCACATGAATACATATTTACAGTTGAGCAGGTTGGTTTCAGAACGACTCTAAAATTACATTTTCGCCCACATTGATCAGCACTGCAGCTTAGAAAACCGAAGTTTTAAAGAAACCACTTGTTTATGGTATTTGATTGACCTTGTACACTAATTTATATGTAATAGAAGAGAGACTGACACAGGATAAGAATTTTTATAGGAGTAAGGTTATTTAATCCATTGAACTAACACAAAAGAAATTCCTTCTGTTTTAGCTAGAAAAAATAGAATTAGGTATGATTTGTTTTTAAGGGCAGTTCTACACTTACATGTAAAATGATACAAACTCTAGAGGTGTACCCACTGCATGATGTACTCTAAATTTGAACAAGCTGACTTTTATCAGCAAATGGCACTTTTCTAATTATGTGGCTGAATCGAGCACATAGTTTAACTATTACTAAAAACGTCAACTAAGAATTATGAGACTCCAAAGGCTCTTCTGAGTCAGAGGAGGTTGACATGTATTGTTTTTCCAGGCTTTTAACACCAGAAGAAAAGGAACTAGGAGAAAGGAACCAAGATGCTCTATATTGTATCAAAAGCTGAATGTGAGAATGTGGTGATATTGTAAAGAAAAAACATATTTCTCATGTACTCATCATCTGAAAATCATCTTCAAGGATCTTCCCCAAATGGGAAAGTCTCAGGTCTGACTTCATTAGGAAAGAAGGGCACACATATGTCAGAAGAGGAACTCAGTTTCTCAACCTGTCCATTACTGTGATGTGCTTTATATCCTTTCTCTGCAACTTACATGTACAGTGATGTGCACTGAGACCATCAGGACATCAGTTTGTCATAGGATTCTCCCACAAAACACTTCAGCCAGCATTGCCACATCAATTTGCAATGAAAGTGCCTTTTTAAAACTAGTTTTTTCCTCCCCATAATTTTTAAAATCATGTAACCAAGGGAAGCAAACTTTAAAACCAACTTACACCTGAAACATAGATATATCAAAAGCAGATCTAAAACCCAGCTAGTTACCTTTCTGCTTGCCTATTTGCTACTGCACAAATACACATCCAATGTAATGCAGTAATACATAAGCATCTTCTGAAGTTGTCTCTTTGTTTGAAATGGTCAAAACAATCAAAACGATGAAGCGTATGTTCGCTGCCAAGGAAGGGCTCAGCAAAAACCGCACTTTGAAGAACACCGCATTTTTGTTATGAGTTAGAAAGTCTAAACCTAGAGTTAGAAAAACACTTTGTAAGACAACTAGGTCTGCACTGTGATGCCATTCTTCAGACTGAAGGGAGCCATTACAATTCTGCTTTTGTTCACATTATAGTCTCAATAGCTCCCAGACAAAGAGAAGATGTCACCTGAGAAATTAAGGTGTTTCAAACTGCACAAACTTTATTTTCAAGACCTAGCAGCACTGAATTCCAAATACAATTCATCATTAAAATCAGGGAACATACTAAGGTTATTATTGCTACATAACTGCATGTAGTTTTTAGGACAGAAAATTCGCATGCAGGCAGCTTAGTCCAATTCAGGTAGAAAAACTATGTTTTACTTACCTAAAAATTTCCCCATAGTTTCAGCTGGATAATGTGTTTCATTTTCCTTAGCCTAGAGTTTTGCCACCCATTGTTGAATACTAATTATCTTCAGTTACAGAAGCATATGCATTTTGTATTATATTTAGTTGTTTCATACTTCCTTTTTTTGTTTTAATTTCCATATAAATATTTTATTTTTTCAATTTTCCAGTTTATAAAGAGAGTGCACAACATCTCTTTCTCCCTGCTTCATATATGATTTACGGAACTGTTTAACAATTTGAGGCGGTAATACTGTAACACAGTACCTGTTACCAATTAAGTTATTTTATTGAGAAGAATGCATTTCTGATTCAATTCTATTTAATCATGCATATAAAATAAGGTAAGATGCTTAAATCCTTCATATATATTTATGAAGTATTGCTGAACTTGAAGCCACATATGCAAGATACATGTCTAAGGGAACACAGTTCTTGCAGTATTGCTGTCTTGCAGTACCCATATGTTAACAGGTAACATTCAAGACAGAAAACATCAGAAGAGAACATGGGACATCCTGTCTCTCTTCCTCCTGTACAGTTAAGATATTGCTGGTTTCAGATAAATATTACGCAATTTACTTGAACACTGAGGCAGGTTCTAACATATTGCAATACCTTTATTATACAAGACTCACCCTATTTTCATTCTCCAGATCCTTAATATCTGTTCTTATCCTGACTCTTCCTGTTCAGGCTGGGTTGCTACCTAAATGGCCCACAAAGCACCTGCTGATGGTCTGGAGTACTGCAAAGTCAACAGTGCTAGGTTTCTTCCAGCCTGTGCCACTCTTACTTCACTTTAAATGACCCTCTATAGCAGCTTGAATAAAAAAAACAAAGGAGAAAAGCTAATTATAAAGGATGGATACTACTAACAGAATACTTTTTTATCTAAAGGCAATACACTACTGAAAAAGTGAGAACTGGCTATTCTTACATCAAAGATGTTGTATACCTGCAAATGAAAAGACTAACAAAGAAATCCTTTCGCTGGACATGATACACTCAAACATGCCCAAACCACAAAGGCATTAGTTTTAATGGAAATGTGTCATAGGTAATATACTATTTGCTTTAAAACAGCTGCTTTTTTCCACCTCCTTTTCCCCTCAGAAAAGAAACTTCTATCTGATCATTGATCAGCTGTGTGATCTGCAGCAAGTCAGTCATTCCTTGTGTCCATGGCTATCTTCACCTCTAGATTAGTGACTGCATAGTGCACTTAATAGCACCTTGAGGCTCCTTTGATCCTTATTCTCATTATTACATTCTGTAGAATCATACAATGGAACTAGGACCTCAATATTCACCAGAAAATGAGACAGAAGTGAAAATTTATATCTGTCCCATGCACAAATGCTTCCAGGTCTGGATGGAATGATGAGAATACAGAAGATCGTGTTCTGGGGAGTCTTCCTGCTATATTGGCATATAAAAAACCCAGGCAGTAAAAGGGTTATTTAAAGCACAGTAGCTGAGACATTTTATTACAGACTAGGAGATTCACAAGAAAACAAATACATACATTTTAAGTAAGAGGCAAAATAAGAAATGGGTCAAAAGATGGTCATCCAGACAGCACATCCTTTTTTAGGCAACTATCCCTTTATCTCATACTTGTGTTCATAGCTATGCTATGCATGAAAACAGGATAAAAAGTGTCAACTCCAGTCAGGAGTAAAAATTAGTTCCCTGAAGACCATGGGATTATCTGCAGGGCTTTACCAACTCTTCACACACAGCCAGTCACATTCAGGTCTTAGGGCTTGGTGAAGTTACAAGTAATTGTAACATTTACTTGTCTTGCCAAAGACTGAATTATTTCTCTTTACAAGCCTTGTCTAATCTCAGCAAGAGATTATTCTTAGTGTCTGACAGCTCTTCTTTAAAGGGCAAAAGTGTGATAGAACATAGACAACCAACTTCAATAAACTATTTAGTGACACTATGAACATTTCACTTCACAACTCTCAGCATGCTGTTTACTAAAGATATCTTATGCCAGTGATTACAGTAGTTTCTAGGATGCAAAAATTAGCCAGAATACTGACAAAGCAAGTTCTTTTCCAGCTTGACCAAGCACTAGATCTCAACCTTTCTTTGGAATGTTTACATGGGAGATAAAAGAAAGGTTAGTCTCCTCAACAGCACCAGCAAAACTATGCATCACAACTATTCCAGATGGCCAAGAACTTAACTCATGTGAGCTTTTTTTCCATCGGAGACAGCTTATTTTTCCTTGCCGTAAGGAACTAACTTTTCCAGTTTGCGGGGGCAAGTGTTTGGATTTGAAATGAGACATCTGCTACTTGGAGGTTAGAACAGCGACCGCAAAGAATCACATATAGTAGCATTCCTGCTCAAGTTTCGATCTACAATGGACAGGGTTGCCTGAGGTCAGGGCTGTCATGAAGTAGCTCCATGTTCCTCTTGGCCAGTAAATACTAGTAAAGGAATTACCTATGGAGACAGCCAATGCCTCTAGATACTGTGTGTAGTTTCTTGCTCCTCCTTCCTTCTAAGTGTATGCACTGGGAGGCCTAGCCAGCTTCTTAAGTATTATTTATCTACATTTCTATTTAAGAGTAACATGAACGTTTCCATGTAACAGAAGAATGTATATACACACAGGTATATATAGAGGGATACACACCTCAGTCATGAATTTACATTATAATGTACACGATATATTAATAAGTGACCATTGCTGTGGATGTACTTATTACTGTGCTTTAGAGCTGCTTTACCTAAATCTATTACTCTTTAACTCTTCAGAGTTTTTAAATTTCAGTGCAGGTCTCCAATGAGATGGTCTGCAAGAGTATTATACAGGAAAATAAAGATGTGTAGTATAGTTCATAAAAACACACGCTGTAATATACATCATCGAGCTTGGAAAGGCTCCCACAGGAGTTCAGATCTCAGTGTGCTAGGTATTCTGCATAATCACAGAGAAATACTGCCACCCTCAAACACAGTTTGGAGAGAAAAGCAGAAAAACAAGAAGAGAAACATCCAAGATGACAAAGAGTTCTAAAACTAACTCAGGCTACCTTTGATCCAGTCCACCGCTCTACACAAGTTCTGCACTGCAAAATATAAACCATTAGTAAAAAGCGCAACTGTAACTGTATTTTATATTGCCTTTGATTCTACAAGCTTGATTGAGGACTTAGAGGATTCAAAGGATTTTCATTTTGCTCCTGTGTTTCTCAGCAAGCAGAGGAAGTGAAGACGACATTGAAAATGAAAGTTAGAGGTCAATCTTTCAGATTTCTAAGGCCAGTTGGCAAAATGTTCTATAGCCACAGGGACATTAAGCCCTATACTACCAGAAAACTGGCAACTTTAACAACTAACTTTAGATGGTAAGTGATGGATATGGTTGTGGAACACAGTGAATTAGCCCCAACATTGTTCAGTCTGTTCTTGATGGAGACATTTGAGTGTCCTGGCACTCAGGAGACATCCACCTTTCATCCTGCCTGTATTTCTTGAAACATTTATAGAGTGTATATAAGCTAGGCATGAACACTTCAGCAGCAATTCTGGAAGCCTGTGCATTTCAGGTTTTCTATGAATTAGCTGTGAAGCTAAAGAAATGCTAACGAAATCAAACAAAAAGTCAATTTACCTTGCTGTGCTGTTCTTTCTACCGGACATTATTATTAGTAAAGTCAAACCATTATTTTAACTACAACTTTCATACAGAGTTCTCCTTAGGTTCATTTAAAGTCTACAAAGAGCAAAGAAAAACTGAATTTTCCTCTGGTTCAAAGAGGATTTTACCAGGTGCTCTTAAGTCCTGAATACGTAAGAATGACTTTATGGAGAAAAGAAAGCTTATGGGATTTTAGGTTTCTTAAAACATTTAAGGGCATTACTCATAAGAGTCTGGTACAAGACATGTCACTGCACAACAGAAGTTAGTCACACAGGCATGCCGGTACGCCAGTCCTTATGCAAGCACTGACAAAGCTAATTAAGGAAACAAATTTCTCTTGTGTACATAGTAGAACCAAACCGCCTTTGGAATAAAGCCAGGCATAACTCCACCATCCACACCATTCTCTGACTCAAACTGCTGTTACTTCCTCAGTAATTTTGGTTTCATGGCTGTTCAAAAAAGATTAGGAATTACACCGATGTACTATTTCAAATGACAATTTTAAACATTACTCCCCTTATCCATGAATAAAGGAACAACCTGGTAACAGCCAAAATTTTCCCCATATGAAGCTTCTGCTCAAACTCCACTTCTAAGAGGACTGATCACTAAATAACCAAGTCAGTGCAAAATCTGGATTACAGGACAAGCATTGCAATCTTAGCTAAGGCTCTGGCAAATTCCCATCGTGAGTAACAAGCTCCATTAAACTCAGTCTCCTGCCATATGACAACAATCTCTACCTAAGAAGAATCCTTCCAAAACTGACAATGTTTTGGAAATGGGAATATATACAGTCTTTGGCTGCACGTAAAGACAAAAACAACAAAAAATCCTAGCAATGAGTCACTTGGCAGCAATCAATTACACTTTAATATTCAGTGTTCTTACTCTTACGTTGTTTCCTCTCAAAAGACTTGCTGGCAGGGCCACATGCTAGGTTCTTTTATAGGCAGGCAGAATTCTTCTATCTGATGAATAAAGACTCCCTCTGTCTCTTCCAGAAAATGAAGGCTTTCTATCTAAGCTGAAATCTTGGTAAGCCAAAAAGGTACAATAGAAGCAAAAATAGAATTATGTCCTTCCAAGCTGATATTTTTAAGGGTTTTTTTTCTTAACCATGAGAAGCCAATAAAAGTCACTTATGATTCCAGTGTTTCAAATGAATTCCTTTCAAATACAAATTACCAAATATAAGACAAACATCCATACGTTTTCCTTCTCTGTTCTTCACAGAAGTTGAGTGCTACAAACTTCTTTTTTTCTTGAAGAGCCTAAATACATTCAAGAGACAACTCAACAGGCCTTAGGGTACCAAGACTCAGTCCATTCCTATTTAAGCTGCTCACCACCAGCTCTCACTTTCAGCAACTCTCACTATTCTTCCTTATTTCCTCACTTTTGTATCCTGTAAATAACTGCTAGTTCACCTTCCCACTACCATCCCTTCTTCTACCTTGTTTTTATTGGTCATTTTAGAGAGAGGTGTTTTTACTCACGGTATTTATTAGCCCTCGTGACAAGCAAGAACCTCATGCTGCTCAGTGTGCTTCAACTTCTCTCCAAAATTACTCAAGCAACGTTATTTTTATCTTACAGATAGAGTGTACAAAAATAGAGAAAAGCCTGAGTGACATTTGAAAAGCATTTAGAAAGTTTAGAGCTCTTAACTTTAAGACTCTTATTTAATGGAACTTGGAGCCCAAGTAATTTCATCATTTTTGACATTGTTGCTCTAAGTTATAAGCCAAAATAAGTTGTGTGAGAAGTCAGAATGATATTAAGCAGAGGACTGAGCCAGGATCTCCCAAGCTAAGAAAGCACAGAATAGTATGTTCAAGTCACAAATATGACTCAAAACTTACTTTATTCAAAGAACAAGGTTCACAGACAGGAAAATTATGTTTACAAGAAAATCCAGTGGTAAAGAAAAATCTGATAACTATTTAAATTAACTCATCGTCAAGTTTCATATTTTTGGTTAAGGTTCTGAATAATTATATAACCATATCATACAGAAACATTAACACAGTAGTTTCTGTAATAATCAGATGTACCTGCAGAGTCGGCTCTCATGGTAACGCTTGCATATTCAATAGTTTTTTCACAGATTCCTTATATCGAGACATGTTATTTTCTGTTTCACCTTCATTTTTAAGTGCAATTACAGAGTTTCTGTAATCCTTAACCACTTCAGATGCAAGAAGCTCTTCCTTAGTTACATCACTGACATTCTCTGAGGCTTTTATTCGAAGTAGTGTATCCAAGGCATTTTTCTGAGAGCGGCTATTTTCCCAGATATACTCTTCCATGTCTTCCTCAGTCTTCTCACTCTCCCACATCTCTGTTTTCTAAAAGAAAATATACATCATCTTAAAACTTCTCAAGACTGAAACAAGGCTACAATAATGGGAAGAAACTTATCTCATAAAAATTCACTTTAAAAATTACTGTTGACATGAAAGGTATTTCCCTTCCTCTGAAGTCCAAGGCTTGTAACTCAAGTCTCAGAGTTCAAAAGGTGCCTGTACGCCAAACATTTTCTGTGCAGAATGAGTTTCTTTCATCCCACTTATCAAGTTCTTCATGTATCAGACAGATATAACAAGATGAGTCAGAATGGAAAGAAAAGCTTATGGACTATACAGAACGACCAACAAAAAACTTTGTAAAAGTACTAATTTTAAATAACCCTAAACGCTCAACTTCTGGAAGCAGCCACCTAGCTATTATGTCCCTAACATATGACTTCAGTACGTTTACATTGGCTGCAAGACACCAAGTGAGACAGCCCATACGAAGTAACCTATGACGAGAGACAGCAATCCTTCAGCATTTGGGAAATGTTTTAATCGTGACTCATACGGAAAAACACCACCAATTAATCCACTTCCTCTTCCTGCAAAACAAATTGCGCCTCAAAAGAATCTCTATGCACAACATGCTAATTTTTCCCTAATTGGTGTTACAAGATTAGACAGGATCAAAAGTTTAGCACAGTTGAAATGTTCTGTGGTCCCACTGCCTGTAAATACTTGGTTTGTGCAGCTGTGCTTCATAAATTTTGTATTTAAATATTTCTCTGACTCGGCAGGCCTTCCTCTAGATTCACAGACTGTTATAGGGATATTTCAAATGTTATTACCTACTGGTTTTGTATATTTATATTTTATTGTACTTTTGTAAATAAATATGGTTTGTAGCTATGTATTTTTTAATATAGTGTAGATTGACTACTTATTTGTGTATTTATAATTATTTAGTACTTTATTGATGTAAACAATACATAGTAGCCTTATATTACTTCAAATATATAAGAATCACAATTTGAATTATTTTTGGTTTATTTAGGGTGGTCATGTTTTTATAGACGAAATCTACAGCAATTCTAAGAAAAACATTTCTCTGGGAGTAAATTCAAAGAAACATTATTATAAAGCATCTACATCATATAAACCCACTAATCACAGGGCGGCTGGGGTTTCTTTTGTTTTGTTTTGGTGGGGGGCTGTGTTGTTTATTTTTCATTTGTTTATTTTACAGTATTCTGTCCACTAGTCAAACTTGCTGAAGTCAAATAACCTTAGTAAGACTCAAGATTATTTTTTTCCTGTAAAACCCTGTGCGCTTGGGTCTGTCTATGTGAATTAAAAACACTTTAACACTGAACCTAGTAGATGGCATCTCTTGCCTTTTAAATCTCTGAGTCCAAATGTTTAGTCAGAAACAGTGATTAACACTGCTAAAAGGCTCATGTGACTGACATTAAAACCTGGACACAATACAACACAGAAGTAAAAGAAACTCATTCAATTTCTAATGGGATGGAAAAAAAGGAGATACTGTAACCTGTATTGCTAAAGCAGCAGCAGAACAAGTGGGTATAGTAAAGTATTCCTTGTATGTTTGAAAAATACTGCAATTCAATGTGGAGATTTACATAGTTTTCAATTAATGACACCAGCCTGTTTTACATATCCCTTGTTTATCTGCATAATGGATATCCAAGACATTTTTTTTACTAAACTCCAAAAGATTTTTAAAGCAAAGCTTCTCTCACAGGGATAGGGTTTCTCAAGAGTAATGGAATACAGGTATTGCTCCTCTTGGCTCTTTAGACCAAACTCATGTTTGAAATTCAAACAAAAGACCACTTTGAGGCTTTTAAACACTTTAAGTTACAGCAGAGACAACAAGAACTAATTACAGTTATTACATTTCTCTCCTCGGGAAAATCCTCCTTCTCTGCACACATTAACATACAGGATTTCAGAGATGCACACTGATAAAGAGATTAAGATTTCCCCGTCTTTAAAGGAGGCCAAAGAAACTGTTAACTTTTTCTTTCTTGGAATTCTTCCCAGCAGAATGGTGTGTCAAAACAGATTTTAAAATAAAATCTGACTTCTGGAGGAGAGGGAGGCAGGAAGTGATTTGACAGTAGGGGGAGATTTCAAAATCCATTCCTCAGCCCTGCTACAAGAAGCCAGTATCCATTGCTGCAATGTTGGTGGCCATGCCTCAAAATGAAAAATTATCCCAGTGTACACAGGTCCAGACATACATCACAAACAGGAAACTCAACAGAAACCAGATTTTTGCAAACCAACTGTATTGAGTGAAACTTAAAAACCTCTCCAATCAGATTTATTGCAAGAGAAAAAGTGAATCTGGAGTTGTATTTTCATTCGAAAAAGCACCCTAGGTAGACAATCACCCATGAACTCTGAATAGTGGAAATGTTATGAGTATTGTAGTCTCAGTTTCAAATGCTATGAAGAAAAATAGAGAGACAGAAACTTCAAAAATGAGGTCTTCATCACTCAGAGTTTTGTTAGTTCATTTTTTTTGTTCCTTACTAATGTAAAATGCTAGTAAACACTGCAGTAAGTTTTAGAAATTAGAATAAAACTGTGAAAACGGGAATACAAATGCGGCATTGTACTAACATTCTTCTAGAATCCCCATTTAGTGAATGAGGTTAAAAATAAAGAATGTTTCTTCAATGAATTCACTAAAAATGATTGCTCCATTTTATCACACCTAGGACAGAACCTCACTATTAACCAGCCTGGCTGAAAATGCACTCAGCTGATAATTTCAGCTGGTTCTTTTACCAAAACTTTTAATGAGAAATGTCAAAAAAAACCCAAAAAAACCCAACCCAATCAAACAAAACAAACCAAACAAACACAGAAAAAAACCTTTTCATATAAAGTCAAAGGACATAAGCCTGTTACTAAAGAAGATGCAAAAAAGTTGTGGGTTTTTTTTTTTTTTACATTGCCTAATGTAAATATAGAGAATTATTTTTTACTCCTACAAACAGAATAAGGACTTGTTCCGGAAGAAATCTTTTACATGACAGTTTAAGCCAGTCTTTTGGGAGGTTTATAAACCTTCACAGTGCTTAATCTGAAGTACTGACACAGTATAAATACTAAAATAGTATTCTGGCCAGTAAAATTGCTTTTTACATAAAGGCATTAACTAAAAGCTTCAATACATATTGTACCCTTAAGTACAGAAAAGAAGAAAGCGTTTCACCTTTTTTTAAATTCTTTTTTAAAGTTTAACTTTCATAATTTTGCTGCCACAGGCAGGATTACAGTTTTTGGTCCTCTACTGTTTTTTTGGGGGAAGACATTTTAAATAAATCTTTTAAGCGGCACACTGAAATCTTCAAGGCAATTAACATAACTCATGTTACTCAATTTTCTTTTAAATGGATCAAACAGTAAAAAATTGAATGCTGTTTAGCAAAGAGCAAGCATTTTACTGAGATTTTTTCTTGAGGGGAAGGAGAGTCCTTTCAGTTGCAAGTAAAATTTCAAACTCCTTATAGCCTTGAATAAATACACACATTTCTTAGTACTGCCTTGAAATAAAGGATACTCTGTGTGGTACAATAATCACAGGTTTTCAGGTCATAAATGAGCGCTATGCTAGTGTTTTTCAAAGTACTGGGCACCTTCAAGCCAAAGAGGAGTCGTCAAAACTATTACATACTTATGTCTTTGGACATATTACTCATTTGACCTATTTAGTTAGCAACTTACAAGAAATATCAACATAAATTTGTAAAGAGGTAAAACATATTTCTATCTGATGAGATTGGATACAAAAAAAATTAACTGCTTGGTGACGCAGAATAGGTTAAAATACATTCTTCTGAATGAGCAGAACGGTATTTTCTAGGACACAGCAAGGCCACAGGGCAGATAAGACTCCTAGAATGTCAAGCAAAATCAGGAAAGACTGTGAGGACTAAACACTCCAGTAAGGTACACATGTAAAACAGAAAAACATAGTATCGGATCTAAGAGATGCTGTCATACTTCTCATACTCACAGGTTTAGTATCTGTTTCTGTATTTGAGTCCTCAATAGTCACCATCTAGATAACGTCTTTCAAAAATGAGGACAATACCTAATTTCTCAGGGCTGAAGTGGCTGCATCTCTTTTCTGGAAATTCCATGTTTCTGAAAGGTTTATTTAAAAGGTATTTATCTAACTCAGTTTGTTTTCTGAATGCAAATCAGGTAAGATTCTAATCTCATCAAGAAAGATCAGTGATATTAAGGGTCCAAATCTTTGATGATTTTCTGTTGATTGTGTTAATATCTATGCCCTATAAGACTTCATTTCTCTCCAACATTTAGACTGAAGATCAAACAGTTGCAAAACCTATATTTATGGATGAAAAAGAAACCTTGTTTCTCTAGCACCTAGAAACATAGGGCTTTAACACAAGGTATAGCTAAAAGCTTACCACAGTCCGAAATAGTACAAAGACAATTCTTAATTCAACCTTTTGCTTGGATGTTCATCATTTGTGGTTCCAAGCCAGAGGTACAGAAAGGTTTGACCTTCTTTCACTGCAATTCAAGTTTCCTGTCAGAAAAATTGCTTCCTTTGATTTTAAATGTTTGAATTTAGATCTTCAGCGAAAGCTTATTATATGTAACATGTACTGTGCCACTTAGCTTTATCTTTTCTGACTCACATTAATGATGAGGAGTCTTTCAAGTTATTAGATTTTGAGCACCAGTGAGTGCACAATGAAACGTAATACATACTTCAAAACAAAGTATCTATTACAACATTTAGAGACCACCCTTACTTCAGCCTCAATATGTGTTACTTAAACCATACATAATGACATACTGAGAAAGAAGACTATTGTAGGAAGGGCACAATTCTATCACACTTCATTATTCTAAGATCTCAAAGTCAGGAAATTTACACTAAGCATTCTTCAGTTAAACTAAATGGTGCCCAGAGCTCTAAACCTGTCTCTCCCAGGTACATGCTCTAATCACTAAGCTATGGCCCTCTTTTTCAGTTCAATAAATCTTGAATTTTCTTCTGCCCAGAGAGTTTCAGCAAGACTGAAGAACGTCTGCCTCAACCTCCCATTTTAACCCTACAACCCACATGTCATAACATATTGAGTGTTCAGAACATGAAGCTAAATTATAGTTTTGAAACCTAAGTGGTCAGAGGCCTTGCTTACATTTCAAAAGTGGACTCCTTTCCTTTCACATATTTTAGGCTGAATTACAAGGTAAACTCCTAGTATGAAAACAGCAAAATTCTACTGTTACCAAGTTCTCCTGGCACAACCTGAAGTGCTCACTTGAAATGGCTTAAGTTGACTGTAAATGAAAAAAAAGGCAGTGCAATTTAAGTGATAGAGCTATATAATCGATTTTATGATTATCACCAATTGTTAGATAAAAATATTCATTCAGCTGCATGTATACACAGACACTCCACCCCACCAGTGCCTTGCAGCTGAATGCTCTACTTGAATGGAAAAGCTATGTGGGATACTTTCCTCAAGTTCTTTCAAACTGCACAGCTTTGGAGTTCACAGAAAGTTTCAGTTAAGACTCTAGTGTCGCTCCGTCTGCCCATTCTTCAGGTTTTTTCCTTCCTCACCTTTCTGCTTCAATTTCCCTGTCCTTTCACTTCAAGTACTATTAAGTACTATGCAAGCACAATGCAAAGAGATGCACCCAGAAGACCCTTTGCCTATTACTGTACATATTCAGTAGCCACTTTCCACTTATCCCTACTTCTATATTCCTTCTTCCTTACTGTTCTTTTAAGTCTTAAATCTTTTTTATAAGATTCCTGTAACTACAGTACTAGGAAAAGCAAGACAGTTCAAAAGTGTGTGCAGCATTACTTTGTTATTCTTAGCATGACAGATTGGACCTTTTACTTTAAGAAATACACTGCAGAATAAAAAATGCAAAGGTAACTTTTCACTAACCTTTCAAGATCTCAATTGTGTAAAACAGAATTATATCCTCCACTTTCCATCATGTTGTATTTATGCATGTTGAAAATCACATGGAATTGGAGCAAGGAAAATTGCTGCACCTTTTCGTAGTCTTGACAGATTTAAAACAACTGTAAGTTATTTCCTCCTCATTATTTTTCCCAGATTCCTCCCCTTTCTAATAATTACAAATGTTTTTCCTTACTGGAAAACTGACTTTCTGCTCCACTTGTTTCTCCTTCCTACTTTCAACTCATAGCAGAACTTTACTTTTTAGTGATAAACTATTAACCCCAGCTGAGTGTAAAGAAATGAGTTTATGATCTTTTTAACCACTTGAGGGCAGCAAACTCTTACTCTGTAAAAGCCACTTAACAACATAAAAATACATTCAGGCTTAGAGAGATGTTACAGCATTCAAGTAGTACTATCATTTAAAGGCAGCGGAAATATAACTAATTGAGCTCCTGTTTAACAATCTACCTAATATATCTCCACCCTTTCATTGATTAATCCAATCTACACACAATCCTGCAGGATAATTTGAAAGGAATCACAGAAAATGTCCAATTCTTAGCAATTCAGATATCAACTGAATACATTCTAAAAGCCAACAAAACACACATATTTGATTAATAACCTGAAAACTATTAAATGGGAAGCAAAAGATCTCCATGTATTCTAAAATAAAAAAAAAATATATATATTCTTAAGTTTTAAAATCTCAATGTTTTAAAGAAAACTGAACTCACTGGCCTGCTACATATCCACATTTACCAAAATTAAGGTGCCAAATGCATCAGTCTGGGATGTTTAGGTACGCTTCTTATGCATCCATAAGTAACAAAGACTACAACTAAGTGGAACTCTGCATTAGATTTAGGCAGCCTCATTAGCCAACCTGTATTTCAAATAAGTTGAACGAAGAACACAATATGTAGACCCCTAATTAATACTGCTCCCACTGTTCAAACTCATCTTACCAAGCAACTACTACCAATCCACCTATATGCTGCCAATATTCTGAATGGCTTGCCATAGTTGTACTGCATCATTGTATCTCATTTGAATCTGTGATAGGATCAAGAACCAGAGGATGAACTCATGTCTTTCCTCCTCTCTTCCTTCACTTCCTCTATTAAAACAAACAAACAAGATTGTTATTTTCTGGAGAAAAAAAAAAAAAAACAAGTCACTACAGATTCCCTTTCCCAAAAGCAAGGGTAGTATTATGTGCTACAGGAATGCATTCTAGAGTATGGAAGAAAATCGTTACATTTCTTTCTTCAAAAAAAAGGGGGGTTATTTGTTTAAATACAGATCAAATACAAACTGGTTACACTGCACTGTGTTTTAGTAAATTCTAGCGTAATCCTGAAAGGTCTTGGGCACCCAGAGCTTTTGCAGAATTTTGCATGGTTAAGTTCATTGACGGCATTTCCGTGGGAACATGAGAAGGCAGGAAAACCAGCACTTTCAAAAGCAATACTACTTTTAACTACCAATTCGTGGAGGTTATGTATTCCCAAGTAATGAATGTAACTTTTTGCACTCTGCAACCTCTGTCAGCTTCTTCATCTTAACTCTTCATTCTGACCATCTATCAACAGTCTGACAATTCTTTTCCCCCGTCCCTCCCCATCCCACAGTGTGGAAACCCTTGCTTCTTCCTCCAACAGTCACAAAACAACAAAAAAGAACCCTATATTCACTCACTTAGTCCTTCCACAAAACAAAGAAAAAACAACAAAAAACCCCACCCAAACAAAACAAAAAACAACAAAAACAAGCAAACAAAAATCACTACCAACCACTCCTTTCTTTCAATTCCTTCCATTTTTCTTACTTCCCCACAGATTCAAAAAAGGGAGCTCTTACACATGACTACAAAAAACACCTGAACTTCTCTGAAAGCTTGTTACAGCTGGTTCAATCCTCTCATATGTCTTCAAAGCCTTTCACAATTTGGGTTGCCTGTCTTCTTGCATCATCCACTGATTGCTAGCTGGTTAGAGGACTCAAAAATGCTAGTCAGTGCATTAACCTATCAAGATCCTTCCCTCACTTTTGCTCTGGTACCTCTCAGAAACCAGTCTGACAAATCTGATGTGGATAACCTTTTATTCATTTAAATGAAAACAAACTCTCTTCCCCACATCACAATCCAAGAAAGAAATCCACTGAACAACATATTCAGAGCCTTGAGTCAGAACTACACCTGCACCAACTGTTGGTAATCCCCTCAACTCTTTGCTTTCTATTTTGTCTGCACATACCTGTTGCATATTTAAACTGTAACTCCATTATAACAAGGACTATTGCAACTTAATTCCACCTGAGCCCTCTAGTTGCAGCAGCAATAGAACTGGTGAGTTGTGGATGCTCTCAGTTTTTATTGAAGCCGAGACTGGAAAACCATACAAAAAATTTGTAACACTGATGACACAGTGATACATTTTCTCTTCTGAGCCTGTATACAAATAGACAGACGAGCCAGAACTAAACTCCTCACACCCACTACTTTAAGAATAACTTTCTGTTGGAAATGCATCTCCACACAATGCAGCTTCCTAGCACAGAGTTCACTATATCCCCAACAAAACCACCAAGAACTGTCATTCTTTTAAAAAGCTTTCAGATTCTGAAACTACTTGGATGCTCTAATTCGTAACTGTAATAAAAGAATTATGCATCACTGGCAACTAACACATAATTACACCTAAAATTACATTTCTTGATGGATATCTGAATACAATTTTTCCTTTTATATATTCAGATGCTTTCTAGTTCATAAAATTCAGTAATCCAGTTATTAACATGAATTATAGTGTTATAGTGTTAGAGAGATAGGAGGCAAAGTTTTCAGGACTGAGGGCAAAATCTACATGCAGCCAGCTTTCCTTTCACTTGGCAAGAATGTAACACTGCCCTCATCTTTTTATTGAATTCCATCATGCATATGCATGAAAACACAGTGTGATACTACATTGTGACACACTTTGTGCAGGAAAGTCATCAAATATTGTATTTAGTTCTGTAAACAGGACTGATGTTACTGTCTACAAGGATGGCCACTCCCTGTCTATATTAAAGTTTTTACAAATTAAAATTAACCATACACTGTTTACGGTTTACAAAATGTATCGAAACCATCTTTCAGCAAGTTATTAAAAGGCATTCCTGCTGATAATGAAAAACAAAAAAACAATAAACCCAAACCACAAAACATGTTACACAAAAAAAACAAAGTGTCTCAGGAGACCATTAATTTTTCATGGAAATCAAAGACAATTACAAGTGATTGACAAACTCATCAAATATTAACATGGAAGTTGAAAGGTAATAAAAGGGCAAGAGAGTTTTGCATATTCAATA
The DNA here is from genome assembly GCF_963082525.1 of Nesoenas mayeri. NCBI lineage: Eukaryota > Metazoa > Chordata > Aves > Columbiformes > Columbidae > Nesoenas > Nesoenas mayeri. The sequence continues at coordinate 70,202,244 of NC_137541.1, forward strand.
CATACTGAACACTCACATAGCAATATCGTATAGCCCTGTCTTCCATCACTAAGTAATGCTGGAGCAAAGGACAGATGTGCTGTTTGTCTGGAATTAATAACATGAGCGTTGTGTACTTCTCTTGTAATTGCTTAATACAGGAAACTGATCTGTCATTAATTTAAGATTTGTACTGCAATGTAATACTGTTGGAGAGAATAATATCCATGTGTACAAAGCACTTGAAATCTAAAGTAAATGTATCTTTTAAGACGTTAGTATAAGCTGAGTTTAATTTGATGCGCTCTACAATTACAAAATTTATTGTTCAAGGTAACTTCCAGTGAAAGAGAAATATGGCTCATCCTATTACATTTTTTATACCATCACTGCAATGATAGAAATCAAGAACACTGACATACATAAAAATGCTAAATATGGAGATTTAATTTGAATACTATAGAACAACTGAAGTGTGAATTTTGGTACTTAATCAACTACAACTTCTAAAAAAGAGCACTCTGTGGAAATATACTGGTGATGAAGGTTTTCACTGTCTGCCTCAAACAATATGACTAATAACATTTTAAACAATGTTAAGTTATCCAAAACGTAACTATGGGTTTTCAACAATTTCATTTCAGACAGCTAACTTGTTTTCTGTACAAAATGCCTGTGAAATTGTTGATGGTAATACTTACAACCAACATGATTAATCACAAAAATACAGGAGACAAGTCTGAAGAACTCACTGTAAAGGCACTACCTGTGGTCTAAAGATATCTTATTTAGAGGACTACTTAAGAATTGTAATAAATTATCAATAAATTGGAATAGTATCTTTAATAGCTTTACATTGGATATTTCACATGTGTAATTGTTTAACAAAAACGAACTACTGGGAAAATTTCCAAATACACTATTTCCTGAATGATTATAGAAAAGTTTACATTACTCTTGCTTCAGTAGAAATATTTATCTAAAGAGTTACAATAATTGTATATATTTTTCTGGACACTAACTGATGCAATGAAATCCTAAAACTAACAGAAGGTGGGGAGGATGTCCTTTTTTTGAGCAAAAGGGAGCTCAGAAAAGCAGCCTAGGTTCTCACTCCTTCCAGCTTGAGGCAAGATTTGTGAGGGAGCATTTAAGAAGCAGAATACTTCCAAATTACAGCCATGGGTTACTGCAGCCCAGGAACCACCCAAAGAAAGATAGATTCTAAGTAACAGATAAGAGTTTGGCATGAGGCAAAATGCAGATCCTGTGCTTTATTTCAGTTTCCATACCTTTAAAACCAGTAACACACCCCTCTGCTTTTTTTTTGGAATGGACTTGTTTTCATTTTTAAACACAGCTACTGTTAAGAATGCATAGATAACAGGTGATAATCACAGAGCACACCACTCCTCTGGATTCACTCAATTCATATTTGAATATTGTGCATAGGCAGCCCAGCATGCCAAACTACAGGTATATTTAGGAATCCTGAGAATTAAGGTGTTTTCTGCTAGGCTCGGGGTCACTTTCAGGCTTGTTGTTGTGAGAAAAAGTATTGGGAAAGAATCTCTTACTAAGATCATAAACTAGAAAACTTCTGAAAAGCAGCAAACTATGTATACAAACAACTAGAATAGCATTTGTGCAGTTAAAGAAATGTACTCTAAGTTGACTGGGGAATTAACATTCAAATATAAGCAACTTCTCTTGCTTGAATTTGAGGTGAGGTGGAAAAGGAAAAGAATTTAAGATAATTTACTTTAAGCTGTACACGCCATGGAGCTTTTTATAAGTTACGAGAGAGCACGTTAAAAAGCTCGAGTTATTCACAATCGCTTACCCAAGATTCATGGTACAGAACTGTGAGAAGGTGTATGCCATAATCATAGTTCTGTCTTCTTAGCGGACACCTGAAAATTCATACACAAAGACAGTATTTTTGAAATCAATCAAGCCACTGTAATATACTTTTGAACCAAATTTAATTAAACTTACCATAAAAGTGTCTAATTTGTAATGCAGGGAATCTTAGGGAAATGTGTATTTGATTCACATGCATTTCTCAACTACACATAATCAAGAATAACATCATGAAGGCATTGAGTATTAAGAAGATGGAAGAATGGGCATCTGCAAGTCAGTAAGAAAATGTGCGAAATGCAAGAATTTACAGATCTTCGGGTAACATTAAGAACTCCTTTGCCCTCTGTGCCGAAGTGGAATCCAGCATACTCAAAATCTGATTTATTTTTCCCGTCCCCAGACCTGAAGGAAGGAGGATGAGTGGTGAAAACAGCCATGAAATATAGTTCAGAACAGGAGATTTAAGAAATTATGTAAGAAGACAAGTTTAAGCCAATGTAGCCGTAAGTCAAGACAGGATCACCAGAGGTAATCTGTTGGGATAAAACACATTTCTGCAAAAACAGTGTATTTCTTAAAACTGGTCATCAAAAACTTCTACTGAAAATTTGATGACATTAAGCTCTCCCTCATGCTGATCAACCACAACTTCCTGTCTGTTTCTCACTCACTTCCTGCAGGCTGCTTCACCCTCCGTTTTTGACGTAGAACAAATTGAATCTTGCAAGACTACATCTGAGATGCTCTAAAAACACTCATTTGAATGACTATGGACTATGACTATTCTAGCAAATAAACTTTAAAAGGGACTCAAGCTTTTGAACTCTTACTTCTTTCATAGTGAAAGAGCCTAAGCTTGGAAAATCCTGTATTACAAGAAATGAATTCTGCTCAGAGCTTGGGCCTTCGAATTTACTAAAAATGGAGTGAAAATATCAATAGGCACATTAAGAGTTTCTTCTGGAACACAGCATGAGACATTCACAGATGCTCTACAGGGTAAGCTCCTTTCAGCTATCATAATGTTTTAGCCACAATATAAGTCTTGCAAGGGAAATGAAACTGTTGATAGCACAAGTGATCCCACTAAACTACCATATTTCCAAGTCTACTTGAAAAAGATAGGCACAATTTTATCCATTTTGTATTTATTTTATGTAAATTAAAACAGTATTCATACTAAAGGATGGGAAATTTAAGATGGGAAAAAGATTTCTAATAAAAACATGCAAAGACTATCAATAATGTTTTTCCTACCACTGAGAGCAGCTGTGAATTAAAGTGTATTGTGAATTTAGGAAGATGTATGTATTCTCTTAAAGGCTTCAAAATTCAACACAGAAAACAAGTTTTTCCAATGCAGCCTTCTGAATATAACTGTAAATAACTGAAGCGAATTGTTTATAGCTAGAATATCAAAATACCGAGAAACATCTGGTCACTGATACAATTCTTCTTGCTTGACACTCTTCAGATCATTGTTAAAACTACACAGAGCCCATGGGTTCTGTTGGGAAGCATGACAGCTACTTAAAACAACAACTGAGACTTCTAAACACAGAGCTTCAATAACTAACAATATTTAACACATTGCTATAGGCATTTTTTTCCTTCTTGTAACTGTACCTGTCTGTTGTAATTGTGAGGATATCTGTATCCTTACAGTACCGCTCTCCTACAAGTTTAATGAGCTTCTTCTTTGCATGGTCATCCAAATTCAGGTTAGAAAGTTTAACCTTCAAGTACAAGAGAAAACATCTTTTATTAGCTTTTTAATTTTATTAGTATTATTATGCAACCTGAAAACATTTTGAGATAGTTAGGCACATCTTTTAACCCTATGGGAGACCCATGCCAGAACAGTCTGCTCCTGAAGGGCTGTACCCCGTGGAAAGGACCCATGCTGGAGCAGTTTGTGAAGAACTGCAGTTTGTAGGAAGGACTCACATTAGACAAGTTTGTGGAGAAATGTCTCCTGTAGCAGGGACCCCACACTGGAGCAGGGGAAGTTGTGAGGAGGAAGGAGCAACACAGACAATGTGATGAACTGACCACAACCCCCATTCCCTGTCCCCCTGCACTACTTAGCAGGAGGAGGTAGAGAAATCAGGAGTGAAGTTGAGCCTGGGAAGAAGGGAGGGCTGGAGGGAAGGAGTTTCAAGATTTAGTTTTTATTTGTCAATATCCTACTTTGATTTGATTGGTAAATAATTAATTTCCCCAAGTCAAGTTTGTTTTGCCCATGACAGTAATCGGTAAGAGAGCTCTCCTTGTCTTTATCTCAACCCACAAGCCTTCCATCATATTTTTTCTCTTTCTGTCCAGCTGAGTAGGGAAGTAGCAGAGCGTGGTAGGCCCCTGGCATCCAGACAGGGTCAGTCCACCATATCTTACAACATATCATACTTGCACGTGTTTTGAAAAGAAAGACACGCATCCTGGTTTTCAAAACAAAGGCTGTTTACCAAAAATACTTACTCTTAAAGTCACCACCCTTGCTTTGGGATTACGAATAGATGTTCCTGAAGAAACATAATCTACTGTCTCAATTTCAATAGGAAAATGCTGTTCACATTTCTCATCACTGTCCAAAGCACTTGGCCATTCGGTGCAGAAATCTGTATAATAAAGAGAAAACATTCCAAGTAATAACTGTTGGGCTTTTTGTTCTTGTTTTTTGTTGTTGGTGGTGTTTTGTTTGTTTTCAATTTATTGCAATATATCTTTTTTAAAGTAGTACTTATAGAAACCATACTCATTTAAATAATGTCAGGGTCTCTGCCAGACTTGCTCCAGCATTTCAATGTGTTTCTTTGTACTGGGTTCCCCAAAACGGGACACAGTATTCCAGATGCAGTCTCACGTGACAATTACACTCAAATAATGGTTTGGAGATCTTTAAAGATCATCTAGTTCAACACCCCTGCCATGGGAAGGGGCATCTTTCACCAGATCAGGTTGCTCAAAGCCCCATCCAGCCTGGCTTTAAGCAATTCCAATGATGGAGGATCCACAGCTTCTCTGGGCAACCAGTTCCAGTGCCTCATCACTCTTATAGCGAAAAATTTCTTCCTTAAATCTACCCTCTTTCAGCTTACAGCTGTTCCTTGTCTTGTCACTACAGGCATTGGTAAAAAGTCTCTGCCAGTCTTTCTTGTAAGCAGCCTTTATATATTGAAAGACCACAATAAGGTCTCCCCAGAGCCTTCTCTTCTCCAGGCTGAATAACACCAACTTTCTCAGCCTTTCTTCACAGGAAAGGTGTTCCAGTCCTCATATCATTTTTGTGGCCCTCCTCTAACAGGTCCATGTCTTTCTTGTACTGGGGATCTCAGAACTGGGCACAATACTAAATGGAGGGGAAACAATTAATTTCCTCAATGTGCTGGCTACACCCCTGTTAATACAACCCAGTATGCAGTTAGCCTTCTTTGCCACAAGGGCACACTGCTGACCTATGTTCAACTTTCAAACACCCACCAGGCCCCACATGGCCTTTCTGCAAAGGTCTGCCCCCCACCCCCAACTGTACTGTTTCACAGGTTACTCCATCCCAGATGCAGGACTTTGTAGTTGCCTTTAACTTCATGAGGGTTCTTGCAGCTGAATTTTTCCTGCCTGTTCGCATCACTCTGAATGGCATCCCTACTCCCAGTGTATCACTTGTTCCCTCCAATTCGTCACTACCTGGAGACCTACTGAGGTTGCGCATTATTCAGGTTGTTACAAAGTGCCTTTTCATGTGCTTGGAAGTGGCTTCCAGGAAGGTCTGCATCACAGTCTTTCAGGGAATGTGGTGAGGCTGACTGACCTGCAGCTCCCTGCGCCTTCTTTCTTGCTCTCTTGAAGATGGTCAGGTAAAAATCTCCTTTTCCTCCTGGGTAGTCTTTACCTGCTTCCACTTTCTGTGTAATTCCTTTTTGCATCTCAGGTCACTCAGGTGTTCCCTGCACAACCATGCTGTCCTGCCATATATGCTCAACTTTCTGCACATTGGAATGGACCATTATTGCTCTTAAGGAGGCTGAACTTAAACACCCACCAGCTCTACTAGGCCATTTTTCTCCCTAGGAGAGTCCCTTGTGAGATCTGCCAATAAGATTCCTGAATAAACCAAAATTCACTCTCCTCACATCCACACTATAGTTCCACTGTCTGCCTTGCTCACTTCTCTCAGGATTTTAAACACCACAGTTCCACGATCACTGTTACCAAGGATGTCCCTAATTTTCACATACTTGGCCAGTTGTTCTTTGTTTCTCAACAATAAATCAGAGCATGTCTCCTAGTCAACTCATCATTTGTCTGCATTGAGAAATTACCTTCAATACACTACTTGCCTTCCTCACTTCTCTCAAGATCTTAAACTCCACGATTTTGTTTTTGCAACCAAGGCTGTCACCAACCCTGACACTCTCAACTAGCTCTTCCATCCTTGCAAGTAGCACATGCAACACAGCAACTTCCCCTAGATAGTCTGTTCAGCATCTGCTTTAAAAAATTATCTGGAACACATTCCAGAAATCTTGACTGATTCCATCCCATCCTATTACCCTTCCAGTAGATGGTGGGATGGCTGCAGCTCCTCATGAAAACCAAAGCTTGCAGTTATGAGGCTTTTTTCAGCCATTCATCCACTTCCTCTTCTCAGCCAGGCAGTCTGTGACACATTCCCACCAAGACATCCTTTTCAGCTTCTCTGATCTTGACTCTGAACTTCTTAACCAGCTTGCTAGGCATCTCATTGCAAAGCTCTGTATCAGAGCTGCTCTTTTGGGTAGAGGTCAGTTCATCCTCCACATCATCCCTGCCCGTACCTCAAACATACAAGCTTTTGCTCTGCATTTCTGTGACTCCTCAGAGTTCTAACTCTTCCTGTTTCGTGTGCTGCATGCATTTGTATACACGCAATTCAAGACTGGCCTCTTGTAAGTAAAAAGTGACAAGCCACAGGATGACAGGAAACAGCCACAGGTTGCTCCAGGGAAAGTTTAGATTGAATATTAGGAAAAATTTCTTCACCAAAAGGGTTGTCCAGGATTGGAACAAGCTGCTCAGAGAAGTTGTGGAGTCACCATCCCTGGAGGTGTTTAAAACACACGTAGATGTGGAACTCAGGGACATGGATTAGTGGTGGACTTGGCAGGGTTCCATTAACGGTTGCACTTCATGACCTTAAGGGTCTTTTTCAACCTAAATGATTTTATTATTCTATTTCCTCCCTGTCTGCTCATGCCTCCACTTATCTTCGGACTAACCTACTCCCTAGGTTCTTCTTCTTGGCTTGCTGGCTGGCAGAGATGCTCTTTGTCTTCATTAGATCTTGTATCTCCCCAGAGGACCTTCCTGTCACAGAGTGTTTCATTTATTAATAACATTCCATTCAATTGAATGGTTACTGATTAAACCCTAGTTTAAACACAGATAATCTTTTGAGAACTGAGTCACATTCATCATTCATCTTCTTTAAGACACTAAAATACAAATTTTCCAGTACAAGCAGGGCCTAATAAAAAGGTAAAATTAAAGTCTTAGTTGTGTGCTGAAAAGCTCCTAAGACATATCTGTCTATCACCCGTATGACCCAATGCAGCAACAAGAAAGCATAAAATACTAGTCAAAGCCAGACAAATAACCCACTTCAGTGGTAGACCATGCCTCATCTTCTACTTCATCACACACAGCTACAACAAAGCCAAAAAAGGCCTCTTACCTTTAAGAGCTGCACAGTGTTTCTTAATTGCAGGAGGAGTAAGATGCAAAAAATTTGGAATCTGAAACAGACATATTAAAAGTTACCAAAATAATAGCACTTTGTTTGTAAATATGGGACATTACTGAAATCTGATTATACTTTTAACATTTGTTAAGGCAGTACAATATGCATGATAAAATCTTCAGATAAGAAGACTCTTCTCAAGTCTGATTTAGCAAAAGACTTAAGTTAAGCCCCATTACAAAACTCACACGTATGATGATCTTAAAAAAGTCTCCTGGTCTGGTTCATTTGCTACTTACATTTGTATTTGTCGCCATTTAATTTAGATATTAAATAGAACAGTACCCTATTTAGTAACAGAAAACAGTACCCAATACAAATATTCTAATCACAGTATCACAGTATGTTTGGGATTGGAAAGGACCTCGAAAGATCATCTGGTCCAATTCCCCTGCCAGAGCAGGAACACCTAGATGAGGCTACACAGGAATGTGTCCAGGCAGGTTTTGAATGTCTCCAGAGTAGGAGACTCCACAACCTCCCTGGGCAGGCTGTTCCAGTGCTCTGGCACCCTCACTGAGAAGAAGTTTCTTCTCAAGTTTAAGTGGAACCTCTTATGTTCCAGCTTAAACCCATTACCCCTTGTCCTACCATTGTTTGTCACCGAGAAGAGCCTGGCTCCATCCTCATGACACTCACCCTTTGTATATTTGTAAACATTAATAAGGTCAGCCCTCAGTCTCCTCCAAACTAAAGAGACCCAGCTCCCTCAGTCTTTCCTCACAATGGAGGTGCTCCACTCCCTTAATCATCTTGGTTGCCCTACAGTGGACTCTCTCCAGCAGTTCCCTGTCCTTCTTGAAATGAGGAGCCCAGAACTGGACACAATATTCCAAGTGTGGTCTCACCAGGGCAGAGTAAAGAGGAAGGAGAACCTCTCTCGACCTACTAACCACCCCCCTTCTAATACACCCCAGGATGCCATTGGCCCTCTTGGCCACAAGGGCACAGTCCTGGCTCACTGTCATCCTGCTGTCCACCAGGATCCCCAGGTCCCTCTCTCCTACACTGCTCTCTAATTCCCCAACTTATACTGGAACCTGGGGTTGTTCCTACCCAGATGCAATACTCTACATTTGCCCTTGTTATATTTCATTAAATTTTTCCCTGCCCAACTCTCCAGCCTGTCCAGGTCACACTGGATGGCAGCACAGCCTTCTGGTGTGTCAGCCACTCCTCCCAGCTTAGTGTCATCAGCAAACTTGCTGATAGTACACTCTAGTCTCTCATCCAAGTCACTGATTAATATATTGAACAGTACTGGCCCCAGCATCAACCCTTGAGGCACTCCACTAGATACAGGCCTCCAACCGGACTTTGCCCCATTGACCATGACTCTGGCTTCTTTCCTTCAGACAGTTGCAGTCCACCTCACTACCCGATCATCCAGACCACACCTCCTCAACTTAGCTGTAAGGATGCTGTGGGAGACTGTGTCAAAGGCTTTACTGAAGTCAAGGTAGACCACATCCACCACTCTGCCATCATCCACCCACCTTGTGACATTCTCATAAAAGGCTATGAGGTTGGTCAAGCATGACTTACCCTTGGTAAAGCCATGCTGACTGCCCCTAATGACCCTCTTATCCTTGATATGCCTTGAGATGGCACCAAGGATAAGTCGTTCCATTACTTTCCCAGGGATGGAGGTGAGGCTGACCGGTCTATAATTACCCGGGTCTTCCTTCTTGCCCTTTTTGAAGACTGGGGTAACGTTAGCTTTCCTCCAATCCTCAGGCACCTCTCCCGTCTCCCAAGACTTAGCAAAGATGACGGAGAGTGGTCCAGCAATGACATCAGCCAGCTCCCTCAGCATCCATGGATGCATCCCGTCTGGGCCCATGAATTTGTGGATGTCCAGATTGCCTAATTGTTCCTTAACCCAGTTCTCATCAACCAAGGCAAATTCTTGCACCGTCCTGACTTCCTCTGGGGCCTCAGGGGTACAGGGCTCCTCAGGACAGCCTCCGGCAGAGTAGACAGAAACACTGGTCTTAGTGACCAATAATTTTAGAAGTTACACACAACAATGGCACGTGTCTTACCTTCATAAGTTCTAAGTTGCCTTCTTTTGGTGGAGGCACTCCTCTCTTCACTGGGTAACCCATTCGAACTGGGAGAGGCACAGATGCAGGTTTAAACACAGCTGCTGTTGGATAAACACTGGTCCAGTCCTGATCAACAGCCATCTTCTCAGTTCTGGGAGGTAGATGCTAATAAATCAAAAATTATAAAAGTTTGATGGGAGATGTGCTGTTTTGTGAAACAAAGCACGAGCAACACATGCAAAAAGTTATTTCAGGAATAAATTCCCACAGCTAGAAATTTAAAGACACCTTTACATCAAAAGTTAGTGCTCATTTGTACAAGGAATTTTTAAAAGATAGCCTCTCAAAGCTTGGGTATCAGGGCCTTTCTCAATCTTAAATTGCATTTTATTTCAGAAATGCTTAGAAAGAAGAACTTGCCATCTTCTTGTGTTGTGATAAATCAGCAGGGAGGAGAAGGGGAACCAAGTCAGTATTTAATTGCACACTCTATTTCGTAAAGTGCCTAAGCATTTGGTGGGGTCAAGAAAATTAGTTTTAAATTCTGGAATTCTGAAAGTCTGAACAAGCTCATATTAAAAGAAACAGATATTAGTAATTCTGAAACTACTTGCTATAGAAATTCCAGTGTAGGAACAACGTATTACTATATTGCAGAAATAGCTTATATCCTTCAATTACTGACCAAGGTTTCAGTCAAACGCTCTTAAAAAAAGTACAAAGTCACTGTTTCTTTCCCCAAAACTTTAATTAAGAAAGGTAAAAGACAAATGGACATAGGCAGTCAGCTGGATTGACTGCTTTGGTGTATCATTAAATCTGCCCTTGGGAGTTAAAAAAAAAAAATACCTGCCAAGTCTACTTTTACTATTTGCCTTTAAAAATTATAACACATAATACACTAGGTTTGAAATTTATGTGTGCAATAAATAAGAATATTTGCAGCTATTAAGTGTTCAGGTATCAGTTTTCAAATCTTCTGTGCAAGAAAAAAATCACTTATTCACAATATCAGATTTTTTAATCACACCAGAAAGCAAACACTATGAATCCTGTAGACTCATACTGAAAATAGCATTAAAATGTCTGGTTTTATATTAAATGCAACTTTAAGTTACTTTTAAGAATGGTGGTACATGGTGTCAGTACAAGCTAACTGTTAGCTTACCCCTGTTAATGTTTTTGCCTTTATGAGAACACAGAGTGAAAACAGACAGGAGATGAAACAAACTAGGTGATGATTCTGGAATAGACACAGCAGATTGTTTCACTAGGCTTTGACTACAGATGGAGTTCCTGCACAAACTGTTATAGTATACAGCTTAGAAAACATTTTCAAATACCTCTGAGTTAATTGCAAATAGTTTTAGTACCTACCTGTCTTACGAACTGTGGTGTCCTGCCTCTTCTCCTTGTTGAAGCTGAAAGAAAAAGAAACATTTTTCAATACAAACTACTATGTCATTTTGCAGAAAAAAAGTGCAGCATAATCCTGTATGCCTTTTTTTTTTTTTTTCTTCTACAAAGACAATATATACTAATATTTCTCAGTCTTACATGGAAGAAGGGGAAGATCAGATACTCATACTGCAGATCGCTCATTTATTTTTTGAAACTTTGGAAAAAAATGGCTTGGAAGCCATTTCATACGGGTCTATCCTAGAAACACATTAACAGTATTTTAGTGATTACATGCCTAAATCCATTTTGCTAGCACCATTTATTCCAGCTTGATGCAGGAGCAAAGAAAAGAGATATAAGTGCACTTGTTGTCTTCCTAATTGTGCTTCCTTTTCTCTTTACCACACAGCTCTTAAGTCACAAATCGTTCTCCACCAGCAGTACAGGACAGCTAAACCTAATAGTTCATTATTACCAAAAGGAGAATCCCATATCTCCATCCCTTCCTTCTGACAGAACATCTTCACACCCTCTTCTGTGCCCCTCTCAGGCTCATTTAACCTCTGTATAAACTGTCTGCACATCAAACATTTTCTTCTTGAGATGGGGACCAAATGGATGGGTTTGTTTTCTGCCATTTTACCATGTTGATGCGGTTGACTGGGCAATCTCAGAGAAGATGTAACAGAAAGAGTTTACTCCCTTTTGGCAGGCCTGAGCCACTGACTCCATTTTTCAAACAACTGACTTCAGCTGGAACTGTGCTGAGGGACTCATAGCGATACATGAGGATACCAAATACAACTAGATTTTTGATCTTAACAGAGATTTTCACTTTCTTGTCTTCATTTCCTCCCACTCTTCCAACTGTAATTTAATTGCTTTCAACTGTCGCGCCCCTCAACACCAGCAAAACAATGTGGTCTTTATAGCAGCCAGATAAAAGTAAGTGAATCTCATGAAATTTATGTTCAAGTGTTCTGTTTGGGCTTGGGGCTTTTTTGTTTGTCCATTTGCTTTTTAATTGTTACCACATTACCATACAGTATATATTTAGCAAAAAGCACCGAATGGGAGTTAGGGGCGGATGTTTGGGCTCTTTTTGCCTCATTAATCGGTCTTACAACCCTACCCTATATAAGACTTAGAAAAATTTGTGAATTTCACATTCTTTTATTAAGGAAAAGTATTTCATAGATCCAATTCTGTTCCTCTTGCTATATAAAAATTTAAACTGAAGAATACACATAGCGCTCTGCAACAACTAATACACAGCATTCTTCTATCACTTGATCTGCCATTTTTGTGGTGCTTTCACAGACACACTTCATTCATACCCATCTTATTATTTGTTACAAATATCTACAATTTCAGGTCAGGACACCTTCTATTCCTGCAGTGCCATGGGCCCCAACATCAGACATCACTTGGAGGGCCTTTCAGAATGCCAGCCTGCCCCTGAATCTGCAGATGACAAATGTCCATCTGGCCTTTGGGAAAAGGTTGGTACAGCCCTGACCCAACAGTTTCCATTTGCACTCAGAACACGCACAACAGCTCAGCTTGAGGCCTGGCGTGACACCAAATGTTTAATATCAGTGCACATGCCTTAGCAAAAGATTAAATTCTCATTTGGTATACCCAAAACCAGGGAAAGTACTACAGGCCCACAATCCTGTACTGGAGAGAATTCAGAGGAGGGCAATGAACTGGTGAGGGGCCTGGAGCACAAGTCTGATGAGGAGCAGCTGAGGGAAATGAGGCTCTTTAGCCTGGAGAAAAGGAGGCTGAGGGGAGACCTTATAGCTGCAACTACCTGAAAGGAGGTTGTAGCATGGAGGATGTTGGTGTCTTCTCCCAAGTAGCAAGTGATAGAACAAGGTGAAACGGCTGCAAGTTGTGCCAGGGCAGGTTTAGATTGGATATTAGGAAAAATTTATTCAAGGAAAGAGTTGTCAAGCATTGGACCAGGCTGCCCAGGAAAGTGGTGGAGTCACCATCCCTAGAGGTGTTTAAAAGGCATTTAGACGAGGTTCTTAAGGACATAGTTTTTAGTGGCAGTTAGGTGATGGTTGGACTCAATGATCCGGAGGGTCTCTTCCAACTGAAATAATTCTATGATTCTATGAAAATCTGGCTAGCAAACACCAATTTGCTCACTTTTTTTCTTCAGACTATTCACACTAATTATGCTGCCAAAACCTGTACCCTACATCATAAATATAGGGTTTCTTAACCAAAAGCTCTCCAACAAATATTCGCAAAACAAAACGCCTTTCCAGAGCGGGCTGCAGCCGGGAAGGAAGGAACACCACGGGCCTGAGCTCTCCACCCGCTCTCAGGACCCAGTCAGCCCAGAGCTCCTCGTCCCCGGACCGCCGCAACGCGGACCGGGCCGCTCTCACCTTCCCTCTGTTGCCCGTCCCTGCTGCTCACCGCCGGCACGGAGGAGTAAGCCGCGGCCCCGAAAAGAGGCGCCGCCACAGCCCTCCCGCAGGAGCGGGAGAACACGGCCCAGTGGCCCGCACCGCCCAGCGCCGCCCCGCCGACCAGCGCCATCTTGGGAACCTGCCCACACGCACCCTCACCGCCCAAGTCCCTCCCGGCAGGACGGAAGCCGGCTCGGGCCAAACCAGTTGTAAAGGCAAATCGTAGCAGTTCCCCCACCCTCAAGGAGGAGGGGAGCGAGGGGAAGTGCGGAGCCGACTGAGGCACACGGAACGGGACGAGACCCGTGGCCCTGGACGGAAGGGTTGGATGGGGGTTTGTGCTGGTGTTTTCTTCATTAAGTCACTTTCTTCCTCTCATAAGGAAATAAAACTTCTCAGTACCTGTGTGCACTGTGTGTTGCCAAAACAGGGACCCCTGTAAGGGAACCTCCGTGGATTTCTTCAGCAAAACGCTAGTGGGTTCCTGTCATATGGAAACAAAACGATCCTGCTGTCTTGTGTGTAAATCTGGACTAGATAGCGCTGCTTTTCTTAAATCTAGCCTTTTACTGAAGAGAAGCTGCCAAATTAATGTATACTAAGATTAAGTTATAAAAGACATACCCATCATTAACCAATTGACATAAATGCTTTCTGACCACTTGCAAAACGGGGGGGATATTTTTCAAGTTTTAGAGGGAGACAGAAGATCAAGTAACACACTGTTTAGAAGCAGAGTGCTTAGTTTATATTTAACTAATAATTAATGGATGCATTGTAAGTAAGAAACTAAACAATTATAACTAACACCATCAATTATTTCTTAGCATTGATGTATGTCAAAATTTTCAAAAATTGTAATGTATATGTAATAATTATGCGAATATAAGCAATGCAAGAGCATCCAGTCTTCGGAGCACTTGTGAAGGATGATCCCCAGTGCTCCCCAGCACTGATAAAATAAAGAATGCCACTTAACAGTATAATTGGCTCTGCTGTTAAATTTATTTCTCTGCTTCTTTACTGCTTCTCAGAATCTGTTAGGTGCAGACCATTTAGGTGTTTTTGTAGCAAGACACTTGTGTCCCTGGCCACAGTCACAGTTCCTGGCTTTAATCTATTTGTATCAAATTGCAACATAACCATACCATAGTCTACATTTCATTTTTAGTACAGCACCTCACAATGACTTAATCCACTTTAACATACTTGTTGGTCGGAATGTGCTCTTACAAATGATGGATAGTGCTTAAGTCCTAATGCTAATTGCAATATATCCGTTTCAGTTAAAGACTTTCCATAAGACTTCTGTCAATTTTACAAATTTTGAATTATGGAACATCCATCTCATTGTTAACAGCAGGTGGAAAAAAAGGACAAAAAAAATGTGCTGAAATTCTTAATAGCAGTGTCTGATAATCGTTCCAAACTAAGATTAACTAATTGAATTCTATACATCTTTGTATTCTCAATAAGCTAGTTCTGAAACTAAAACGTTCAGAGATTAAAGTGAGGTAGGCATCTAAGTAAGGATTTGGACTTGAGTGCCTAAAGAGGTTGAATCTATCCTGAAATACAAAATTGAATGTTACTGGTAGTAAGATACCCAGACACATGTCTGGAGAGAGAGAATATATATTCTTCATGCTATATACATGGGATATACAAAATTGCACTGAATATCATGTTCAGAAATATCCCTTATAAATAATAACTGCTTTTCTATTTAAAAATGTTATTGCATCTTGGTTTTCAGAATATTTGTCAGGCACACCCTATTGCTTTCACAGTGATGTGTCATTTCCAAGGTTGAAAGAAACACTCTGTGTTTACACATGCCTATGCTCATATCTATACCACATGACAGAGACCTTGTGTATCAGTTTATGCACATGAAGATGAAATGGAGAATGGCAGTAATATGTAAAGATTGATAAATCTCAATGCTTAATGTATTTAGTGAATTTCACAAACACTAAGAAATTATTTAGACAGCCTTACTGACTTTAGAAAGTTCTGATGTATATTCCCACTAGAATGTTCTTACTCAAAAGACACTCTGAATTCTATCTCATTTTCCACATGGGGGTAACATAAGAAGAGATCTTTTGTTGTTGAAACATGTAGTGCCAGTAACAGAACAAGATCCAGCTGCAGATGTTATGTGTTAGCTGGGAGTTCCTGTTTCATGACTTCAGCATGGGCCACTTGCATGTGTTGGGTTACAGAATCAGAAGTTATTAGTTTATTTTGAAATCCTCTTCAAATTTTTCATGCTTTTACCAAAAATATTCCAGTTACAATTGTTGTTTAAACATCTGCTTTCAGTAGAATGGTGCATGTTCAATACACTTCTGCTCCTGTTAGATTTTACTCAAGAAAGTGAACATCCAGTTGTCTACTTCAGAAGGATTTTTTACAGAAACATTTATGAGATGTTCTAGTTGCTAGAATGAACATCTCTCAAGAATCCTATCCTTCTTCAGAATACTAACTGCTGAGGCAGCCTCTTTTATACAGCTGCCTGTAAAAGATAAGACACAAATCAAAAGATAAGACACAAATCAAATTGTGTCTTGTCACAGATTTGTTTGTTTAGATTTCATTGACTCAGCCAAGCTAAATACAGTCCCAGATTTCTAAAAGGTGGACAAAACTGGACTGAAATTCCTCAAATCCAAAGTGTCTTTGCTGAACTCATCATGTTCAACTGATTCATCACCATGTCTTATCACTTGTTTGTAAACTGCTGATGCTACTGTAACAGAGAATTCTATGAATCGGCTGGGACATGCACTAGAATGAGAAGGATCTCTGCAGTCACCAAGGTTTGCTCAAGATCTTCCATTCCATTTCATCTGGCTTCTCCAGCAGATGTATACCTAAAAAAAATCCAGTCTACACAGCCAGAGCTGATTTCTTATTTTTTTTTTTTATTTAAAAAAAAAAAAAAAGGCAGAGAAAAACCTACCAGCGCTGTGATCTGTAGGTGCAAAGGAAATTTAAAATTACATATTTCTTATTCTTTCCTGCATTTGAATTATATGGTATTTGCATGACAAGACACATTAGTTCTTCAATGTTTCATCTGTTTCTTTATTTCTCTGCGAGGACATAAGGCCATGATTATTAGCCCCATCACACTTGAGAAATAAATGTTATTTTTAAAATTCGAAACTGAAAGAAATAAAGGAGAAATACATGCAGATAATAAAAATCCGTATTTCCTGCACGTGACCATGAGACACAACCAAGAATGCAATACAAGTACAGTATTTTTCAGCTTTTCAGGCACCATCACCAGTTATTAAAAATTGCTACACAGATAAAATACTTGTTTGCTATTTATTATAGCTGGTATGTGGCAGTTGCACGTTCCCCTGAGATCCAGCACCTTCAATAGGGCAGCTGATGGCTCTTTAGCACCTTTTGTGCCCCATTGTGCCTGACCCAACATGCACGTCTAGGGTGGCACCGAGGTGCTGACAGTCACATCCTCCCCTGCCCCGTCGCAGGGTGACTTCATCTCCGCCCAGCTGGGAGGGCAGGAGGGGTGGGACCCTCAGTTGATTGCACAGTCCTCAACAAAGGAGGTGCCCTGAGATGTGAGAAGCTTACGTTAACTTGAAATCAACAGACCTATAAACTGGCTTTACAAATTTACCTCAGGATGCATTCTTTGTATACTTCTTTAGCACACAAATGTTCTTCCTTTATCTTGTGATGCACACACATTTTGAAAAACATTTCCAGTTCCAGTACAACTGAACCAACTTCATTTTTATTTGCAACCGTGATTTTGCATAAAAATGGTAGGAAGAAGAACAGACATGTTAGGTAGAAACTCAGATAAGCAGAGAGATATTGGAGATGTTAGATAAGTGTGCTCACTGTACATAATTAAATAATAGATTTTGTTACTATCATTTTACTTTTTCCATTTTTGTGACTTCTTTTCCCACCTTCTTAGTGGAAAAGTCATCATTCACAAGGGCTCTGTCATTTCTCTTAATTATGGTTCTTCGTTAATTTTCCCAGTCAGATTCAATTTCACATTGATCATTCAATAATCAAAAAATTATTGGTGAAAGAGGGAATTTGCTTCTATGATTGAATCCCACCACTGGTTAACATTCTGAGTGCACAGAACGTTGTCACAGTAATTACCAGGTAGCTGTACACCCTTCTGCCTGTACAAAAGCCAAGTCAGCCTGAGTTCACTTGATTGAGTGGAACAGGGTGGGAAGAAAGACA
The DNA here is from genome assembly GCF_963082525.1 of Nesoenas mayeri. Classification (NCBI taxonomy): domain Eukaryota; kingdom Metazoa; phylum Chordata; class Aves; order Columbiformes; family Columbidae; genus Nesoenas; species Nesoenas mayeri. The sequence continues at coordinate 70,220,000 of NC_137541.1, forward strand.
GAAGTAAGTAAGAAGTGGTAAATAATTGAGAACTACCAGAGAAAGTAATTGTCTTAAAAGATACAGGAGGTGTAAGTAAGAAATAGTAGTTTTCTTGTTGAGGATATTCTCCATTTGGGGAATGAGGGGTATCATTTAAGAAGAATTACTGCCTCGCACTCTAGATTAGTACAGAAAGAGAAGGTAATGTGAACCTGTTACATTAAGAATTTCAAGTTCAGTTTGCTTCTCTTTAATATCAGTTTGATAATCAATTAAAGGTTGTATGAAACAGCCTACAGAAAAAAAAAAAGCCTTTTGGAAATCTTTAACTAAAATTAACAGAATGTCTTCATTTACTTTATAAACTCATACATGTAAAAATGTACAACTGCACTTATTCTAAAAGGATCATTGTCATCTTTTAAACTCCTTCTTCAGTTACATCACCCAGCTCCTACGTAAAAAGTCTCTCCTGAAGCAATTATATTTTGATCAATCTTTTCAAATACATTTGTAATAAGCACCCTTTTTTAGTGGTATTCTGTTACAACCTCAGTACCGTTAACAGTATCCTTCTTCTCCAGTCCATCACTAAGGATTTAAACAAACCCAAGAAAACAATGCTAGTACACTTAATATAATTGAAGATAGGAATCAAGTAACAGTTGAGGTTCACTGTACAAGAATTTATATTTTCTCTTATTATTGGAAGGCTCTCCATGACTGCTACGTGATACCTTTTCATCAACTAGAATCTACGATATTTCAAGCAGTAATTTTGTCCTTTTATGCAACATAAGTATATCAACAGATACTTTACCCTACGTGGTAGCAGTTTCTTTTAGTATATAAAAAGTACTTAGTGGTTTTTGTTCTTATTTATTCAGTTATTAAAAATACTATGGGTTTCTATGAAGACATACTATGATTATAGTTTAAGAATTCTGCTGAGCTAGAGAAGAGCAAGCACACCTTGAACTCCACATCAAACTGTTCTCTATTGTTCAGGTGGAACAACGTGACATAAGCAGAATTTGGCTTCAGCATTGTAAAAAATAACTCTCATGGAATGCATCATAATTACTGCTTGATTTACAATAGTACTTAAAATGGCAAACAGGATCAGGACCCTAGGATGCTGGCTTTCAATAAACAAAAATTTCTTAATCAGCAAATAATGCCAAGTTAGAGAATGCACTCATGATTTAAACTTCTCCTTATTCTCAATATTTCAATTTAATAACTCCCTTCTTTCCAAAAGGCTATTGAAATGACAGTATAATGAGCAAGGTTGCATACTTTGTCACATTTTTTTTCGTCAAAGTGCATGATGATTGCTGTGCCTAATGAGGTCAAGAACAATGATGCCTGAAGTCATGATATCCCAGAGTTATTTCCTTTCTGTTATAGATCTCTCAAACTCCTGAATATCAGATGTCATTTTGCTAGCGCCAACATTGTCTTTATCGTACAACTGTTAACCAAACAGATCACTGTGCAAATGAGGGTTAGGTACATTTCCACAGCCCATAGAGCCCATGATGGCATTGCCATGGCATCTAATAGGAATTAGTGCACTTGAAACTTACCTGAACTGTGGTGCAAAAGTTGTAGAACTGAATACTTTTCATTATTCATTCCTACAGAGGAAAACATACTCCTTTCTCTGTTCTTTCCTCTGATTCTCCAGCTGTTATCTCTTCCATGCTTGTAGTGAGAGACAACAAAGTAGCAATGGGATACCAAGATAAGAGACTAAGGCACAGAATATGTATTCTTCATGGAAAAGCAAAATTCATCCTGAAAGAGTATGTAACAATAGTTAAGCCCCAGAAGTAATTTACTTATCTGAGAATTTTCACACACACAGACACACACACACACACACACAAAATAAAAATTAAAAAAAGGTAAGCTGAACACATGACATCCTTGCTGGAAAGTGAAGGAGAAAAAAAATGGGAAAAAAAAAAAATTGTGTGCAGTTATTAAGAGATGAGCATTGGACAACTGTTGACCCAGCAGAACTTATAAAAATGAGAAAACTCAGAAATAAAGGTTGCAAAATTTCTGATATTTTGTATGAGGAAAAATAGACAGATAAATTCATTCCCATCACCATGTTCCTTTGTACGAGTATAAAGAGTATCAAATCTAGCCTAAAAATAATATGCTGGTCTAAGGGTAATTGGTATCTAACTCCTGAAGATAATTAATAAATAAGGTCTTTTATGAAATACAGACAGTGTTAACTTAGAAACAGGTGTTTTACTTAACTGGTGACAAACAAGAGAAATCACACAAAAGCCAAGTGTTAACAATGAATAAAACCAATTCTTTTTGTTATTTTTCTCTCCTCATCCTGAATCACATACCAACTATAAATTTCGCAAGGAGGTAAAATATATAACCTTAGGAGGTATTCACATATCTTCCCAATGTATGGAGTATCTGCTGTTTATAACCAACGACCTCTAAATTTTTAAGTCTCCTTTGGAAATATTCCCTTAAAAGACAAGTTGTTTTAACACTTGTTCAAAAGGAGACAGGTGACATTTTGTTCCTGGATTTCACCTGGTTGAGTGAAAAGCTTGACTGTTTCTATCTGTTCTTCCTGGACAGAGACCTTGGATAGGGTCCAGAGAAGGCTAGAAAAATGATCAGAGGGATGGAACACCTCACCCGCGAGGACCGGCTGAGAGAGTTGGGGTTGTTCAACCTCGAGAACAGAAGGCTCTGGGGAGACTCTATTGCAGCCTTTCAGTACTTTAAAGGGGCATATAAGAAGTATAGCAACAGACTTTTTAGAAGGACATGTTTTGACAGGACAAGGGGAGATTCAGGATAGACATGACAAATAAATTTTTTACAATGAGCATGATAAAATACTGGCACAGGTTGCCCAGAGAAGGGGTAGATGCCCCATCCTTGGACACATTCCAGGCCAGGCTGGACAGGGCTCTCAGCAACCTGATGTGAAAGATGTCCCTGCTCATTGCAGGGGAGTTAGAGTAATAGAATCATAGAATCATTTCAGTTGGAAGAGACCCTCCAGATCATTGAGTCCAGCCATAACCTAACACTAGCACTAAAACATGTCACTAAGAACCTACTCTACACATCTTTTAACAGGGGAGTTAGAGTAATAGAATCATAGAATCATTTCAGTTGGAAGAGACCCTCCAGATCATTGAGTCCAGCCATAACCTAACACTAGCACTAAACCATGTCACTAAGAACCTACTCTACACATCTTTTAAACATCTCCAGGGATGGTGACTCCATCACTTCCCTGGGCATCCTATTTCAATGCCCAACAACCCTTTCTGTGAAGAATGTTTTCCTAACATGCAACCTAAACCTCCCCTGATGCAACTTGAGGTTGGACTAGATGATCTTTGAAGGTCCCTTCCAATGCAAACTATTCTATGATTCTATGACTCTATGATTCTATGCTGGTCCCATTTCCAAACCAACCTAACCTGAAGAACCATTTCAAAAATAGGAATTCCATTCTTTTACCAGAACTAACTGAAGAAAACCCCATGCATGCACCTTTCTACCTAGTGGGGTGTGTGATCTGGGAGCTCTTCTGCACGTCAAATGCTTTGTGTGTTTCCGTGGGAGTTTAAGAGGATTAAGGTTCCCCTTTCGTTCACTGCGAGTGCGGGGTCCGGGAAGGGGCGGCGGGGGCGCGCTGGGCGGGACCTCTCGGCGCTCTCCATGGTGCTGAATCCGTTCAGCGCCACTGAGCGGGCTCTGGGTGGGGATAAATCAAAGTAACGTACAAGCTGTTGTGCTCTCTCTCTTGTCATTGCTATAGTTCAAGGACAGCCACAGGAACTGTGACTGTGGGTAATACCATTGGGTGTATACAGTGCTCTTATTATTTCCAAACTGAAAACTTCATCCTCCAAATGAAGGCACTCTTTTTGTCAATGGATGCTTTACATTGACAGCCAGCTCACCTTTTCCTTTGGGTTGCATTTCTACCATGTTGCCCAGCACTTTAGTATGGAACATTTAATAGCATTATTGTACTTGCCACTGCAACCAGCACTTCTTCATTTTTCATTGCACAAAATGGAATAGTTTGTCTGGATAGAGTGGGTGGTTGGGGTAATAGAAAAAATGAATGAAACAGAATAGGCAAAAGGAGGAATACAATTAGTTGGAATTGCTGTATGTCTGTTGTCAGTGTTTTTTATCTTAAAAAGCTGGCTATTTTTCTCTGTCTTTATGGTCAAAGGTTGCTGAATACCTTTTTAACCAACTAGTCAAACCCAGAATTAGAGACTTCTAAAAGAAACTTTCAGTTCACATACCTACAATGTTGATGAAATTTCAAAAAATTAAAAGGACAGATGTGGTAGGGACAGTCAAACTGCTCTGAAAGTTGTACTAGTTCCCCCATAATGATCATGTGAATTAATTAATATTTCCACAAGGTGGATAGAATTTGTTTAATTAGAATCAGCATAACAACTATGTTTTTAAGTATGAGATCTAGCTTAGGTCTTAAAACTAAGATCTAGTATAAGATCTGTCTGTCTATCTATCTATCTATCTATCTATCTGTCTGTCTGTCTGTCTGTCTATCTATGATATATATCATACTACGAGATTGACATTTTCTTCACATCACAGCTCTTACTAATTTCAGGCATGTCTTGAAGAACTTGCACTTTATGTTTCATTTTTTTTCTGGTAAAGCATTTTATTTTCAGTTTGAACAGCGAGAAACAAAAACAAAACAAAAAAACAACAAACTGTTTAATTGAAGAAATCAGCTTAATTTCTTACAGCAATCCCATCACGGAAACAAGAAATTTACAGAATTGTTAGATACTACTCTGGGTCAAGCAGTCAGTCTTGTAGTCTATCTATATTGATACTAAAATAATGAAGCAGTGTCAACATGCATAAAAGACAATTTAGCATTTCAGCTCTTCCCTCTTATAGTAAAATGGTACAATATATTTTACTTGCCAAGTTTTTGGGGTTGAATGGAAGTCTAGTGTCACAATCTCCTGTTTTTTTACCTAATATCATAGCACACAAGTCATGATAATCTTAATTTATCTTCATCATGTCCTTGCAAAGAAGAATAATGATATTCATGGTGCACATTACATGGATTGCAAAGTGTTCTGCAGACAACTGAACTACTTAATGTATTTACAAGAAAGGTATTAACCGATTTTCAATCTGCAGTTCAAAAGTGAAAGATGCAGGGAGTACTGTTATATAAACTTGGGGCTCAAGCCTACACCCCATTCCAAGATCCCTAATTGCCCACAGTGAGCTTTGGTTTACAGTCCCTTGTAAGGCCATTGGCTCTCCAGGCCAGGAAGCTCAAGCAGAAAGCAAGGGTTGGCATTTTGCCCCTTACAGGCAGCCTGGGCACAACAAGTTCAAAACATTCAACATGGTGAATTTGTGTCCCAGCATGACTGTTGCCAAAACAAGATTCTGTACCTAAGCCAGAAAGGCACATGACACTCAGTAGTGTCTAACTGCTATGCACCTGGTTCTGGAAGTGGAATTCACAAACTCAGAGCAGATGTTCGAGAGCATTGCATGCAGAAAACATAGTTTCTGAGAATGAAATTTGAAAAGAACAGAGCAGCGTGGGATGTGGGAATGTTTTGCAAGTCTCATCTATCATTTACAGTACAAAATCTTTTCTAATATTTGGGTTCCATATTATTCCTGTGTGTTTCTTGCATGACCAATTAATGCTTTTCTTCTAAAATACAACCCCCAAACAAGACAGTGATGTTGTTGTCGATGGAAAAGGGGTTTGGTCCCATTTTTAGGGTAGTTTTCCAAGAAGTGTCCCCTTGTCAAAAATAGTTCAAGTCTGCATCTGAAAACCAGACCTTTCCCTGTGCCTTCCCATCCTGACCTTTTGCTTATAAATTATTATACTTGCTCTGCCTAGTGCTAAATATGGTGCAGTCAGTGTGTGGTAGAGGTTTTCTGATCATGTGGGCTACATCAGGCACATCAGGATTAAACATGAGATGAGAAGTGAACCCAGTCATAAACCCCACACTTTTGTAGATATGCAGCTGCAAGGTGTTATGTGCATGTATAATTTTACCAGTGAAAACTTCAGCTGTTAGGCATTTCTAAAATAATCCATTTTGTCTCACATACGTAATAAATTAGTTAGGTAACTAATTGCCTTTTGAGAGTTAGACCCAAAGATGTGATATGCTACATTTGTAAAGGGGTATTGGGGACTGAAGTAATGAGTTAATTTCTTCCACAGTTCAGTCAAACAAAACCCATAAATCCTTACCTTTTACTTGACTGAGAAATAGAAGTCAGATTACATGGGTTCTATTTCTGCAGTGTTTTCAGGTTGCTGCTATTGTGTTGCATTTTTATGTTCGCGGTATAGCTCAGTGCTACTTTTCCCTCAAAGTAAACTGATATTAAACCTTAAAATGTCCAAGATAATGATTGATAATTTTTCTTTTTTTTTGGAAATGCTTTTTTTCCTATATACTTTGTTTAGTTGTTTAGAGCTTGAAAAAATATATTCAGGAGAGGACAGAGGTGAGAACAGAAAACAATTTTCTTCATTTAGGAAATTACTGTCTGGGAAAGTTAATACAGCAGAGAATGTATTAGTAGGTGAAGAAGCCATTTCAAGGAAGAAGCATGAGCAAAATCCTGGAGAAGGACTTCTGTGGTTCCAACAGGGTATCATGGCTTCTCAATGGTTCACCTACATGACCATCTGGAATATTATATTCAATTCAGTGTAAAGTGGAAACAGAGAGTCACACAGCATACAGGGACGATGCTCTGGAGGGGCTGATTTTTAGAGAAGTAAAAATGTAAGACTGATTAGAGTGTATTTATCAGAAAAATAAAGGAACTGAAAATGTGGAGTGTTTTGTTGTTGCTCTTGTTCTTGTTGTTTGGGTTTTATTTTGTTTGTTTGTCAAGGTTTTGTTTTTTCTTTCAGTTATATGAAAATACAACTGGGAAATTAAGAAAGTGACTTTCTGGGATAATCTTTCCAAGGAATGAGAGCGCTCAGGTCCATGAACAATTATGATAAAAGCTGAAGACCATGTACAATGGCAGCATTCCCCCACTGCCAGAACAAAAGATTAAATGATTACCTCTGTTTCATTCTCAGTCACATAACTGTGCAAAAGTGTGAAACAACTCATATTCAAAATGCTGACATTTCACACAGTAGTCTATTTTCTGTTACAAAATGCAGAAAAGGAAAGAAATAGTAGTACTCACTTTTTACTTCCTGATTAGAAAGTTCAATAATAAAATGAGGAATTTGAGGCTGGAATGGTTATGTTTGGGATTCTCTTCTGATTTTCCATTACTTAATGTAACATAATGAAGTGCTGCTTTTGTTTTTGCCACAACGTTGATGGAAAAAAAACCCAAACAAACAACCGAAGCTGCCTGTTTAGACTTACTCAACATGAAAGGCTGCTGCAAAGCCTCCAGCTAGCTACAAGCAACACCTAATTGAAATTTTTAAAACTTGTGCAGTAAGGAAATGCCACTGTGAACCCATTTCAATTAAGTGTATGCAGATAAGAAAAGGACTGGGAGGGAAAGGAGGGCAATCCTCAGCAAAATTAAGCTGTTGCTTGCAATTGCTGGTTTTGACAACAGGAAGAAGCACAAGTAATTCCTCTCTGAAGTTGTCAGAACTGTTCCACAGCTCTTTTTCTGCCTTGTCCAAGGGCAGCCGTATAAGGCAGATAAAAGGGAGGGATCCTGCGTTACTCAGGGTGGGACTTGATATGCTGGGGGCAGAGTCAGGCAGCAGCAGCTCCTCTGCCTTTACCTCTCTGGGGAGGCTGCTCTGTGGAGCTGAGGGAGCAGCAGCGAGATGGAGTAGAAGGACTCACAACAAGAGTAAGTAGGTACTGTTTGCCAGCTGGTTGCAGGCTTTTCTGTGTTTAATGTTTGACTGTGTGGGATCCCCTGCTTTGGTTAAGTAGGCTAGCAAATATCTTTCAGGTAGCTGAGTTTGCAGCTGCTGGGTAGTCAGCCTTTTGCTGCAAGCACCTGTCTAGGTAGCCTCAGCACCCTAAAATTAATTATATGGAAGGAGTGTATTTCTTATGGTCATGCAGATTGATTTGGATGAAGGGCTTTGTGTTTCAATGTGTGATCCCTACAGCTTTTCAGTGCCAAGAGAACTGATGAGGGATAGGAAGTATCTCTCTATTGATGTAATACTAATATAGAAATGTATCAGTCCATCCTACCATGACCAGTGTTAAGGAATGAACACACTGTAAAAAGAGCACTAGTCCTTGTAAATATTTTGTAGAATAACTTAATGGGCTTTGTTCAAATGTCCTACAATGGTAGTTCATTCACTACAGATGAGAGTGTTAAAGAAACAACAAAAAACAAGCTTCATTTTTATTTATTTTTTTAAAGGGGATGAAGGCTGAAATTATCGCTCAAAATTATTCTGATGAGGCTAAAGTAACTCAAAATGTGGGTGTGAGTCTCTTGTGACAGATGAGCAGTCAGCTGCAACTCACAGGTGTGCAGGATTCGTATTGTGGATAACAGAGTATATTGCAGTATGTCATTAGAAACATAATTTTGACATTAAAGTCAGCAGTGCTTTGAAGTTGAAGTCACCTTCTGTGATACTTCTAGTATTTTTGTCTTTTCATAATATCTTCATATTTTCACTTTAGCTAAGAGTTTAAAATAGGGCAGCTTTTCACCTTAGCACATAAGAAATTAAGCAGTACAAAAATGACACTTCAGAAAGACAGCTGCTCTCAGTCTCACAAAATGATTAATATTGCTAAGTATTTGTGTGTATTAGCAGCAAGTTAAATCTGCCTCATGAAATATATATTGATTTATAAGAGTCTTATTTTCTGTTATTTTTTCTCTAAGTACTTGCTTGAAATCAGCAAATTAGCCACAAACATTAAATGTCTGGAAGAAAATCAAGAATCAGGCCAGGGGTCTTTGGTATTTTCTCTTGTAGCAATATTAACCTCCCAGTGACAGTTAGAATTAATGGTATCCTCCTGTTTACACTAGAGAAAATTTGTTCCTGAATACCATGGACTGCAAGATCAGATTCCATGAGAGGACTACAATAATTTATTCAAGTCTTAAAATCGTTCTGTAACACTGACACTCTAGATAAGATCTCTTGAGGTGAAGGTGTTGAAGTTCAAAACCTCAGTCAGGTGTGTTTCAGGCAACAGCAAGTTTATAAATTCCAGGAAATTTTCACAGTTCCATCTCTAATCAGGACACTTTAAGAACTGTTCAGCTTAAAGCAGTACCATGGGATCAGCTCTCAAGACAACTCGGCTGCTGTACTAGTGCTGCACTCTTTAGATAGTTCTAGGCTTCCTTCTTAACAAACGTAACTTGGAATTATAATTCTCTTTCTTCCTCCAGATGTCTTAACCTCTTTTCTTTCCCATCCTTCTGTTACTTCTGTTCTCTAGTATGTATTGTTCTCTAGTATATGTTGTTGTCTAATATGTTTTTCTGATTTAATTTCAGAAGCTGTGAGTGACAGCAGGTGACAGGCTGACAGCTCACACTCGTGTCAAAGACAAGCTCCCTGATAACAGCAGAAAGTCATTTTACCAGCTGCTGGAGAACGCCCTGGGCAGGGAGGACATACAATACCTTCTTTATAACTTTAAATATTGATCAGGGTTACTATCAACTGTGCGTTGTTACAGGATGTCCTGTGATAGCGAAGAAACTGTTGGGCACCCAATGTATAACCTCTGTGGACAGGTTCAAGGCTCCACTTTCCAACTTAGCAGTCTGAGTGGAAATAGGAAATCTGCAGCATTGCTGGAAGTTGGGGGGAACATAAGCAAGATGCAGTACTCTTCCGTGCCGCTGGATCCAGAAACTCCAATGGATAATGGATCTGGGATTCCCCACAGCACTGAGGAAGGCAGGAAGGCTGCAGCCTCAACAGAAAGTGAGGTCCACAGGGCCTGTACAACCAAGTGTTTCCATAGCCGCTATTTAACCAAAACTAGTACGCAGGGAGATGTCTACAACTTCCTAGAGAGGCCCAGTGGATGGAAGTGTTTCATCTATCATTTTACTGTGTAAGTACCTACATTTTCACATAGTCTTTGGTGTAAGAAAAATTTGAAACCATCCACTTAGTCATCCAGAAGTCACAGTACTTGAGCTCACAGGCTGAAAACCTGTTGCATGAGTGACCCCATTGAAAGCAAAGGAAAAGCCAGTCTCTCAAATGCTCAACCTCTACATCCACTAACATTTTGGGATGAGTTCTTTTTATTCTTCACTTGATATTTGTCTTCAAAGATGTACACTGTATAATTTTATATTTGTGATGTTAATTCCTATATGCTCATAGCAGTTTTTATTACTGCCTTGGCTGCTTTATGTTGTTCTAGCTTCAGACACTGCAGTTTACAATTATATGACATGTGGACGGTTTGGTTGTGATCAGTTAAGTCACATTTTAAGTCTATTTTGCTCATGCTGAAATACCAAAAGAAGTCATTTGTGGACAAACATTCATAACATCACTAATTTGAATTAATATGCAGTTCTGAACACATAATGAGTACAATTTTAGCAAAACGCTTTTTTCATTATACCATGCATATAGTACTTGCAAGGAGAAAATGAAGGCTTCCAGTTACTCTTGTAAAACAGTGGTTAATATATTAATACAGCTGCTTCTCTTTTCCTTGAACTACTTATGGTATCTGTCAAGTTTAGCAAGACCTCAGCTGCTATTTTAAATGCTGCTTAACAGAATAATTTGTCATCTTAGCTGTAGAAATTGTCTGGCTGTGTTCTCACTGAGGCAAGGGGAAGTTTTGGTGGCTATGGTGAATGCAAACTGAGCCCAAATTCCTTGCTTTTATTATAAAATTAACATAGGTCCTGAAGAAATGTAGAATGTTGAAATTATTCTGTTTGTCTCAGATGAACTGATGGGCTGACTGCAGTTTGTAAAAACCATTATCAGTTACTGCAGTCAGAAACAGCCCAGAGAAATATATGGCAATTATAATGAGTCATAATGCTTCTATTTGGCATAAAATAGATGGTCTTATTAATACTTGCACCCTTTCACCCCTCAAAATCATATATGGATTTTTTTAAAAGGACTTTTTGATTCATGAAATTTTACCAAGTAAAAGGCTAGGGTCTTTTTCAAGGACTATGCTTACAGTATATAATAATTCCTGAGGCTTAAATAGATGCAATTTATGAGATTTAAATATGTGAATAGTCATGATGTAAGCCTATTTGAGGTTAGAACTTATTAATCTTGCTAAAATGCATTTGTTTCATCATCTGAGTTGCTTTTATCTCAGACTAAGGTTGACCGTTAATATGTACTTATATTCTGCTATGGGCATTCCAATTTAAAAAAAGTATATATACATGCACATATGCCACAGTAGAAAATTAGATAAAATATTGCTGTTATAAACAGAAAACTTTTTTTTTTTTTTTTTTTTTTAACAATAGGTGGGTTCCTAACTTTAAAAGGCATCAATTTCCCTATTATTTTATTAAAAGCTTTTCATTTCAGATTGCTTGAAAGTGAAATATTTAAACATAGAACAAAATGCTGGCTAAAACCTAAGTATATTTGTCCTAGTAATAATCCCAATAACTACATGGTGTGTTCATTTATATAACAAGTTTCTGTTTTGGAAAGAACATACTATTCAACATTAAGTATCATTAAAGTTAAACATTGTTAAAGCAATACAGAGCTAATCTAAAGTAGAATTAATTTTATAATGAGTACAAGCTGTAATTTGTTTTTAAAAAAGCTTCCACTGTTATATCTATGGTTTTCAGGTAATTTATGTAGAGCTGATCTGATGATGATGATGACGACTATTTTAACAACAAATCCAGTCTTCCAAGTCTGTAGCTGATATCTGTGTAGCCTAGCAGAGCTGGATGTGTAGCATCCCTTCATTGTCCTTTTGTCCTTCATATGCCACAAAGACCACATAACTCATGTACAAACTTTTTGGAAGTTTCTATCCAAGAGGGACTGAAGACTGTACTGATCTGGAGCCAGTTCTGCTACAAAGAACCTAACAGGCAAGACAAGGGAACAGCAAGTGCTCCAGGAGGTGACCTTCCTCTTGCATTCTGAAATTACCAAAATAATCTCATCTCATGTAACATTCATTGTATGCTTGATGCTTCAAGTTTATTTTAAGGGAGTAAACTCATGCTTCTCAAGGAACATCATAAGATAGGTTAGAAAGGGGAGTTATTTTTGCCCAATTACATCTGAAATTTGTCTTACTTTAGTGAAATTATTCCGGACTAAAATTGTGGTTTAAAAACAAAATATTTGAAGAGGTGAGTGGATTTGCTTGAGAATTCTCCTTCCCAGTTCTGAAAACTTCCTCATTTAAGTAATTTTCAGCTTCATTGTAAGTACTGTGAAATACTTAACTTCTGAAATCCCCAAGAATAGGGTAAAGAACAAGTTAGAAAGAGGTGAGGGCTTGATAAAAAGCTCTGACATGCAACAGCAATACATTGATCCTGACCAACCAGTTCTTGCAGCTGTATGTTGGATATCAATATATGTTCAAGTCCAGCTGTTTGCCATATGGTCCTCAGTCCAGAAAAAGGAGTGTGTGGATGGCTTAAATTTGATTTCTAAATACAACTATGCATTTGTTTAGATCACACCCACATGTCAAGCTATTAGGGTGTAATCCTCATATTTTATCTTTCGAATAATTAGTACAATATGTATTGGTGATGAGTTATGTATGGCAATGAAGTTACTTGGCAAATCTAAGTATTTAAATTATTTATTTTTAAGTGGAACCTTATTAATGTGATGAGTTTACATTTCTGAAATGTATATGTGTTTAATTACAACTGGAATGGCTCAATTATAGTCTAGAACATTGTGTTCATTTGGCTAAAATACTGTGTTCAGATACGTGTGAACTGAGTAGGGAGGAGTGAAGCCAGACAGTTTTCCTCATGATAAGGTTATTGACCTCTGTTTAGACGCTAGGCAGCAATGATCATAAACCAAAAACAGCATCTAATGTATGTGCTCAAAGTGCTAGAATGTAATTTTAGTGGGGAATGCTACACTGCCAAGGCTTTGCAGGTCACTTTCGCCCTGGGCAAAAGGTGGTGATGGTCTGGCTTTTCTGTCACTTTTGTGAAGGCACAGAATGAGAAGTAGGAAGGTGCAATTCAAGCCTATGGAAAGAAAAGGATCCCTATATGTGCACCCATGTGCACTCACAGACCCGAGGGGTGATTGGTAATAGGAGAAGAGTACCTTCTCTCTTGTGTTCAAGGAGAAGGGGTAACTACTTGCTGTCATATGTTAATTTGTTCTGAGTGTGAGTGATGGAGGCCACCTTGTGTCAGTCACAGCAGAGCCCTGTGCTGCACAGCTCAGGTCCCAGGATTATGCAGATTTGCATTGAAACTAACTGGCTGTATATCTCAGCAAACAGGGTGGATCCATAGTACCTTTTCTTCTCAGGTGCGCCCAGTTGTATTTGCTCACTGCAATTCAACCTCCTTGTCCTATCTTTTCCATTTCTCTGGAACATCCAGAGATTTCTAATTTTGGTCTTTTCAGCTGCTGTTGGTTGGACAACTAATCGTTTTTTATTTAAAAGCCAGAAGCTTAAAGGGAATCTGGGTGGATAGCACTTGGACTAAGAACTGAGGAAGCAGAACAAATGGCTACACTGAGTCTGGTGAAACAGTAACAGAGGAGAACCTGCTCCTGAGAGAGAGAAGGCTTGACTGGATTGTCATAGAAATTGTGACTGGTGCCAGTGATGCCAAAAATGGAGGAGAAGCGATATGAGAGCAGGCTACCTGAAGAACAAAGAGAAGCAGACTTAAGCAGGAAGGACAAACTAAAAAAAAGGACTCGCAGCTTTAGGAGATCAGAAGGCTGGATAGGCACAAACAGCTGGAACAGCAGGACAGCCGAAAATGGTCAAAAAACTCAGAGAGCCACTGGGAGGAAGAAGGGGTAGGACAGGACAGCTAGAAGCTAGGGGAAAGAGGGAGCATGGAATTCATGATGGGAGAAGGAACCTTTAACCCATAGGCAACTGGTTTGAATTTCATCCAAGTCAATAGTGAAGAAGAAGTAATGACTGTGGGGAGATACAAAAGGAGCTGTTGGTCTCAGTCCAGTTCTTAGCAAACGGATGTCAGCATCACTGCTGGAGTTAGCACAGCTGGAAGGCTTGTTGGCAGCCCGTAGAGAAACCACAGGCTGGTTGAAAAGGGAGGCAAGTCTAAGGCAAGAGGGAGGCCCATGAGAGGGACTCTCAGATTGTGTTCTCAGGCCTGCCATTTTCTTGTCGTGTAACACTGTGAAAGTTTAAGTGAGAACTTACAGCTGTTCCAGGTTACTTTGTGCTAGTTTGACCACTTGCTAAATGAGTGTTAGATCTTGTTCTCATTTAAAAGTTAGACCAATCTTTATGTCTCATAACTTCCCACGAGATGGGGTGAGCCAATCTAACAGCCCACTGCTAACAAACCACCTCTGGTTCTGCTTCCCTCATCTGCCTTAGCAGTTCAGTTTGGTCCTGCCAGCTCCAGTTCTCCTTGGATATCCTTGGATTACTGAGCCAATTCAACTTATTATGCTAGCAGAAACCTAGGCCAGCAGGGAAAAGTGAATGGTCTTCTGTCAGGTTAGTAATACACATTCTGCTCTTGAAATACTGTTCACTATTGTTCTCTTAGTGCACCTAGTGGATCATAATCACCTGTTAAATTTCTTATAAAATTGTACAGAATAATTGCAAAGTAACACTGCAAATTGTCTGGCAAGTACTGCAGACCACCTGGTTTGACTGCAAAACATTTCTCAAATGCAAAGTTTGCCTAGCAACAAAGCCTGCTCTCCAGGCTCCCTTTTGATTAATGGGGAAACAACTCCTCCAAATGGTGACTTGAAGAGAAAAATGCCTGTTGCTCTGAATCCTTCCTGGGGGATGCTGTCTGTCTCTTTGTTGACCACATGGGAAAGAAAAGGAGAATGTCCTCCTTAGAATATAGTTTCACAAGAGCTGGCATAATAATTTACTGGTACCAAAAATGGAAGATTACCTCTCTCACCTTCCCATCTTCTCTCCCGACCATACATTTCTTCTACATAATGTGTTCTGCTTCTGGCACTTGCTAGAGCCTTTCTAAGCTGAGTCAACTCACTGTAATGGCAGAGATCTAGCCTAGCGAGAAAGTGAGTAGCTTTTGATACCCTGAGGAGTTTTAGTGTCTCAGCAAATGGTCTGATGGTGCTGGAACCAGTACTAACCAGTTAGACAAGACTGAAATGGGATGCAGGAGAGCTCTCCATTTTACCACCAATGAACTGTCGTGTTGGCTTAGTTGCATATGAAAATGTGAGTTTGCTTTGTTACCGCTCTCCTCATTCATACTGACGCCCACAGCTTCCTCACAGAGAGGCACATACACTCACACACACGTGCATGCTCCTGGCAGCTTGTTGCAAAGAACTCATCTAAGGAGTTACTGTCAAGTAATTTGTATGAACAATATCAATACTGTTGCTAACTTATAACTTCGGGAGGAAAGTACAGAAGATGAAGAACATATTTGTAAAATGAGGGCTGGTCTGCTAAGGGATTTTTCCTTTACAAAAGATTCTGTGTACCAATGTCTGCATCACCATGAGCAATACGAAAAGAAGAGAGTTCAGATCATTGGGACAAGCTAAAAATTACATATTTCTTTCATTATTGTTTCTCTTCAGACTGTAATTTCTCTCTCTCTCTCTCTTTTTTTTTTTTTTTTTTTTTTTTTCCCCCACTTTCCTAAGCTTCATGTAAGAAATGCTGTAGTCATGTTCTGTTAATACAACTGAAGGAGTCACCGTTCTGGCTGATATTCCATTTTTGTTCAGCATACAAGCACTGCTGATGTAAAGCACATTAAAGGGCAAAAATAAAATGCGAGACATTTGCCTGCACATCTCTTGATTCTTTGAGTATAAAAGCTCTCAGAGAAACTAATATATAGAGCGAGTAAGTTAGTATAGTATTCTCCTGCGTATGTTTTTATCTGTAAATGGAGCCTATTGCCCATTATTTATAACTGTTTATCTCAAAGGGACCATCAAATTCCCATTTCTCTCCTTTGCACATTTATCTCTAGAATGCAAGCAGCTATTTTGCTTTTTCCAGTGATGTGATTGTAATGTAACCAACATGAGCAACAACTAAAGTTCAAAGTAATTGCAAGCATATGACTGCTTTCAAGATTCTGGTTGTGACCCAGATGTCACAGCTTAGGTCTGGACATGATGTACATTCATAAGGGTAAGTTAGGGTTTTTTATTATCCTTATTAGGTTCAGGATGTTTATTTCCAGCATAACAATTACTTATTTGGACATTTTATACAGAAATTGAACTAAGAAGTTTTCCAATTTGTAACTACAGTAGCTAATTTTTGCCTATATGCTATGTCTATATGTCTGTATCTCTATATACAGAGAGGTACTAAGCTGATGTCTTGTCTATGATGATAAACTTTGGATACCAAAAGATGAGTGATATTAAAGGGAATAAACCCAAGAACTATTAACTTCATGCAAGTGGAATAATCTTACTACTACTTAGGGTTGCATGTTCAACTGTATATGGTGGAATGGCTTAAGATGCTAATGGAGGTGCACTAATATTAAACAGAATTATCTTTAGTATTCTAGAAAGTCCAGAGACTGAGCTGTTCTAAAAATACATGGAGACAGTTCTAAATTTTTAGCCTCTTTTCCGAAGGAAATGAGGTTTCTGCAACCACACTGTCTGAGCGCATCTGTCTAGAAGTGCCTTGCAAAAAAATTTTGAGCCAGTTGGCAAGTTTCAGCTAATATTGACAGAGGATGAGACATGTCAGAGATATTAAATTTCTTCATGTTTTGTTAAAATAAGCGTTTGGGTAGAAGATGGATAAGTTAATAACCCCAAAGATGAAAATACTTCCCTTGAGCTCAAGTAGATTGGCACCAAAGAGTCTTTTCAGGAGAGAGGTGTTACAATAGTTCCTAAGGAAGAACTTTGATCTGAGCATACTTCACTTTAGGCACAGAATAACCTAACCACAGAGCACAAAGCCGCAGGCTGCATAAGTTTTATTTTCATTTTTTGAAATTATTGATGACTTTTTCCATCATTTATGTAAGAAATTCAATCCATCTTATTCTAGAAGCTCAATTTTGTAATGGACTCTGCAATGAATACGCATTAGTCTTCCCACAGGTTAATGTTGTTTCTATAGTGAAACCATTTGTTTCTATAATGAAAATAAATACTGTAGTGTGACATTAATATGGTGCTGTTGATGGAACTTTGTTACTCTTTTGTGGAAAAATGCTCTATTCTTACAGAAACAATCAAAATAAAAAGGTACTCCTTGACGTTAATGTTACAATCGCTCATTAACTTGTGGAATCCACATGGTATCAAATTCAAGAACAAAAGTGTTTCAGATGTCTTCATGATAATCAAGCTGGCACTAGCTTGTTAATAAATGTATTTGCACAGCAACATTATATGCATTTATTTTTTTTTCCTTTTTTTGAAACTTGAACTCAGAAACATGAATTCATGTGAGTACTACAAAGAGATTTGTGTTACTTTGTAAATGGTGGCAGTAATTTCCTGTCCCTGTGGAGCTGTGTCTTAGATCACATGCTGAAGCCTACTGATCTTTTTTCTCACAGTCAAAGTTGATGATAAATATATCAGATTCATGAACACTGATCATGAAGTAATGATGAACTGTTTCTGTCTATGTTTAAAGAACTGATGAGGTCTCTTCTAGAAAGTCATAGTGCCTCAGAATCAAAAGAGAAGCTTGATACCTGTACGCAGGGAAGGAGAGGACATCCGGACATTCTGGTAACAAGACATATGGAAATAAGAGCAAAAAAGACAAATGTAGCAGCATGGATGTTAGAGGAAGATACAGGCACTCAATTAAATTCTAGGAATGGCAGGGCACTGAGAAAAGGTTTCTGTAAGATCAGTGCTTCTGACAATTGTAATGGATGCACAAATGTAATTTATCAGTTCTGGATTAGTGCCAGCTAACCTCAGAGAAAAGGCAAAATCCAAGTCTTAGAGCTCTAAAGAGCAGCAAATATGTGAGGCTGTTAAATGTTTTGAAAATGTGAAAGGCTCATTATTAGTAGGAATTGTGGATTTTTAAAAAATAACATGTCTTTGGGAAGTTGGTTCAGAAAGCTGGTTTGAAGTGGCAGATCTTTCCCTGTGATATGTGGCTCATGTTGTGTTTTGAACAGCATTAGTATTAGCTATTGATTAAAACTGGTTTGTGACAATTTATACATATGCAGGTGAAAGGTCTAAAGAAAAATACAGAGTAGAATGTGTGTTTGTAAACTACCTTTAATATTTTCTAGGTGTGTAGAAATACTGGCTAATTACTTTGTATTGGAGTCAGCTGGACAACTTCATGTTACATGCAACTGGGCCATCAGGCATTTCTGGATGCAACCTAGAATGAGCTGAAGGAAAAAAAATAAAAACAGATACCTTCTGTATACCCATGTTCTAGGTGGACTTTTCCTTCAGTTGAAGGCTTCAGATCCCTGAAAATACTTTATTCTGTGGCAAACCAGAAAGATAGATATACCCAAACTCCCTGTCAGGCCGGATGCCTGTTAGCAGCATCTAAAGCTAGGCAAGCTTCCATTTGAACCTCTCTGATCTCCTCCAGTTCTGCTGAAATCAACACATTCCCAGACTACTTTCTAATTTTAACATATTGGTGTTTTCAACAGAAAAATAGTTCCTTTACCAAAGTTTCCAACCAAGTCTAACTTGTGTAGGATCACATAGGTATAAGGTCAAGACATTTCCACAAAACATCAAACCTCAGGAGCCTGGAAACAGACCTCTGAGAGAACCGAGGGACACCACAACTTGCCTACAAAGGCACATGGACAACCTTCTCTTATGACTTGGAAATTCATTTGGATAACAAAATTATGTAAGCACCAGGAATGAGGTTTTCTTCAGACTAGCGGGAATGTTTTGTAGAAGCACTTGGCTATTCAACATAACACAGTGTAATCCCATTTAGAAAAAACTGAAGTGCTTCATGCATGCAGGAATTAGAAAGTCTTGCACTTCTATAGCACAAAACAATGGACATGCTCTCCTTAATTTTCTTGCCACAAAATAACCACTTAAAATAAAGAGCAACCCGTGCCTCTGGAACCCCTAATAGAATTTTATGTTGGCTATACTTATTTATTCTCCCTGACAACATGCTGTCCTCAAGCTATTTGTCTCTGCTGGATAACTCTGTAGTTTATCATCAAGCAAAAAGCCAAAGGACCAATAGGTGTAATTACACATAGATTTAGTTGGACATATTACCATTAATCCAATCTCTTTCTCTTGTAATTTAACTCCAGCTGAAGCAATTGGATTTCTTCTGTTCTAGTGTGTTAGTAGAACAGAACAATTTGACTTCACATCTTGCTGGAGCAAACAGTGTATAGGATAAAAAAAAAAATCTAAGATACTAAGAACCAGTTTTTGGATATAATTTAAACTAGAAATGTATATAAGCCATTTGTATGTATCTAGCTTAAGGGCTTCCACACAGTGAAGTAAGTCACAGTAGCTCCATTTCAAGGAAGGAACACAGCAGGGGAAAGACATATTTAGTTGTGTTAAAAACACCAGTGGCCCATGATCAAGGCATCTGAACACTACAGGGCATAGGTTTCAACAGCTTTTCTATAATGACTTTTGCTGATTTTCTTTTACTGTAGTACTCACATGTTTCTAAAAATGTTTTCTTCTCTAAACATAGCTTTGCAGAGGCAATGAAATTTGGCAAGCCCAAAAGGCCGAAAAGCTACTATTTTGTATTTGATTGCCAAGGAGTATATCTCTGTCTACCAGTTTATAAGTTTGTCCTCTCCTCACCCATCTCTTTTTTAGTTGTTTCCACAAGCATCTCATATATCAACATTTCAAGCACACTTATCTGCAGCAGATAAACACAAATCCCCACGCAGATAGTCTTTGATAGAAATGGCATTATTTGATGCAAAAGTTAAAAGGAGGAATGATTAATACTTCTCCTTTAAGAGCTTTCATTAGGTTTGTCTTCCATAGGAAAATGAGATCGTTACAGCATGACCTTGAAAGTGTTCACCCTTGATAAAGTACTTGAAATCATTTTGCTCTCAGTGTTGTAGTTAACCTACTAGTTCCAAGTGTTTGCAGGCTTCAGTAGAACATACTCATAGGCAATTATCTACTAAACAGAATTTGTCCCTGGCTACAATAACAACAGAAACATGTTTACAGTTGCACTATCTACTTTCCCAAATGAAGTAACGGTTAGGAAGATCGGGACACAGAGAGGCACTCACTTGTTACCTTTAACCCATGTTGATCAACTGTCCAATGTACCAGTACTGCCTATTTAAACTTTTTAACACATGAAACAGATTTAAGGATGATGGTTTAAAAACATCAATGAAAAAGCAGTATCCTCTTGTTGTATGCATAAGACTTATGGACTTCAGGAGAAATAAAGAAATACTAAAATTTAGTGTACATTAGCAAGACCTCTCTTGGGAAAACATGGCACCTCTGTCTTCTGTTGATGTGAACTGTGTTAAGTCAGAGTCCAAAATCAAATAAGGAATTCTCAGATAATCCTCTTTCCTCTGATAAGTAAAACTTTTTTTTTTTTTTTTTCTTCTTTCCTTTTAAAGAGAGAGTAAGGAGAAGTCTGTACATAGTTGATGAGGGGTCAGTTTCTGTCTTCACAAAAGTAAAAAAATTGAAGAAAAGAAAGCCAGGTGTTTTGAGAGGAAATACTGCTCTATTTTTAGCAGCTCTCAGTATTTGCTAAAGTAAAGATCAAACTATGGCTTGACATCCTTGGGAATCACAGAAAGACACAAAGGGGACTACAAAATACCAGAAAGCAGCACCTCAGCTCTTTTCTGGATAGTAATGAGTAGACCAGTTCTACTAGTTCAGAATTATTTATGTCTCCTCCTTATGAGCTCCTTCCCTTTAGGAACTGAACTGCCACCAACAAGCAAGACTGTTCCCTGTTGATGTAAATGACTACCCCAAGCAAGTAACCAATCACAACCTGTTTTCACCCCCTTGCAGCACAGAGAACTGCCCATTGCAGGAGAGAGTATGAACAGCAGGGAACAAGAGAAAGCCAAACTGGCAGTGGCAGGGAAACGGAAATTGGCATGTGATGAGCTTTAAGTGCCTTCAGCCCAAACCATCAAATTAAACTCACACCCATCCACTTACTTTACCTATAAGTATCCCAGAAATCTAATCAGAATTATTTATGGAGACCCAGGACCTGGTAGTCACTTGTTGACAAGTTAAAACTTGTAAACTTTGCCATTGCATCTTGAGGAACAGCTTGTTTGTCAAACAAAAACTTGAAGCGAGACCTAAAGACAAATCAGTGGTGAGTCTTGTTAAACGTTTTTAAGTTGTACCAAATATTCAACTATTGTCCCACATTGTCCAAGGGAATTTGGCACTCACTCAAGGTTTTTTTTCTCCAGTATGTTTGAAAAGGTCATTGGTTAGAGCTATGTTTAGCATCCCAGAGCCTGTTAGGAGCAATCCACAAGGATGTTTCCTGATTGCCTAAGAGGCAACCGAGATGCAGCTTGTTGGATTCTACAGATCAGTTGGCAGTTAATTAAACAATTTATCTTTAAGTTTAGACTTCTCAAAACTAACCTGCAGTTTGGTGCATGGCTCAGTGACAGAGATAATAACCTTAAAAAAAATATGAAGGCAGTGTGTGCTGACTACTGTTTTAAAGATACTGGAAGGAGAAGATAATGCTATTCTGCTGTATTGGAGAAGAAGGTGCGAAAGGATTGTTTGTTTCTATGGGAATGGATTTACTTGGAGAGCAGAGAGGACTTGACCTTTGTTTCTGCTACTTGTTTCCAGCACTTTTGTCATAACACAGATACCACTTGCTTACCCAGCTCAACCCCATGGCTTCTTTCCAACAGCCTGTGGTGTGCACTGAGAGTACAAACAGCTCCTCTGCTGTGGCAGAAACGTCTCCAGCAGTGTCTAAAACCTGTCTCTGGGACTACAATGTATACCATGTGTCCTGAAAGGCACCTCAGGGGTCTCAGCTTCAGACCCTCCCTGCCTCCCACTCCAGGATAACACTTATCCAGTGAGAGAGGAGAGCAGTTCCAGCTTCTTCACACTGAGGTTGTGTACACCCATGAACGGCTACTTGTGTTAAGTGAAATGAAAATTATATACTGTAAGATCACTGCCTGGAACAGTACCATTTGGGGTTTTATATATGTTTTTATATAGTACCTACCATAAAATGTTCCTGTTACTTTTGCCATCTTCAGTCTATCTGACTCTGGCTGATAGTATTAGAAACTATCCCTTATCTGATTCAAGTTCAATATCTGAAGACTTCAAGTAAAGAATGGGAAGATCTACTTTGATGCTGGTTGTGAGGAGCACTAATCAGGTACTTACCATTCCCACTAGCTTCAGCAAGCTTTTCTGTCCTGTTGGAGGTGGCAGCAGCCCACAGACTGTACTGTAAGATTATTAGAGCATCTTGGATCTAGGTCCTCTATTTGAGACTGCCTGGAAAAAAGAAGAACAGCTGTGTTTGAAATTTGAAACATTGCTAGTGAAGGAGGTTTCTAGCATTTTGGGGAGTTGTGATCAAAAAGGAGCTCTTGGTATTGGGAAAGCCTTGGATTGAGGCACCCTTGCACTCAGAGGAACCTGTTTTGTGGGACTCAAAATGGGATGGTATGAGAGCGTCACAGAACCTGGAGGAAGCCAACAGAAAATAATCACGTTAAGTGCCTACCTGAGCAGCAGAACTGAGAGTCTTGTTTTTTTCACTACTATGAGCTGATAGATAGTAGTGGAAAGACAGAGCTTTTTACTGAGATTATACATGCTAGAAAAAATATTTGGTTCCGAATTCTGGATCTTCTGTGTAAGAACTAATGCTGTATAAGCCTGCTGAACAATCATTTTTTTTCTTCACGTTATTCATACAAAGAATGAAATGTAGATAATCTTCTGCTTTGTTTAACATCTTATAGATGACAAGACTGTGCAGCTTTTGGACTGCAGGTTTTCTGAGCTTCATGAGGACATGTTGACCCAGGACATGGCAGCACACATGCACTCACTTTAAACTAGCTAGATCATACACTGGTACCAGAGCAGACTGGAAAGCACACCTAGCATTTTAGGCAGCTGACCTGTGTGGAGATATGCTGCCTTCAGCAGTTCTCAGACAAGGCAGCTCAAACTAGCTCAGTTTCATTTACGTTCCAGTAACATTTGTGTAGACATGTCCTGAGATGAATTTGTGAAGTAATCACACATGTTGCCAGGGCCCTGAGTGCACCAAAAGGCTGACCAGAGCAAATAGAGCGTGTTGATGCAACCAGGGTCCTGAGAGCAACCCCCTTCCTATCAAAGTGTGTTCCTGCACCTTGCAAAGGTCCAGTTTTGGAGTAGGACTTGTAAAAAGCCCTTGCTTTAGCTTTATGCATGTTGTCCGCCAGTTCCCAGGAGTGTTAATGTGGCCCATAGCTCTGCCAATTGTTGAGGTATTGAATCCTTCCACAAAGTAGCTGAGTAACCAAAATCTGCTCCACATAATAATCTGGATGCCCTTGTACCATGACTGCAGGTGGGGATTGTATTGCTGGTAAAAGGTGGGTGACGAGGCATTAGCAGGAAGATCGAATGTGTTGGGTTGATCTTCATGCATCTCAGGGCAATCAGAGCCTCTTGGTGCCCTCAGAGCCCTAACACATCCTTTCCATTCTTCCAGGTTCTCTGTAGATTCAGATGTACAATAGTAACATGTAGCCTATTATTTTTAATGCTGTGTTTTTGAGTGGGAGGTTATGGAGCAGAGCTGAACTCAGAAGCAAATTCTGCTGCAATGGAATGAGCATGTTTTATAGCTTCTGAAATAGTCATTGCAGTATTGCAATGTACAGGAAAAATACTGTTGTGTTTTTTTTTTTCTTAACACATCAGGAAATCAGCAGGTAGTTCCCACTTTTTATGATACATAAAAATACACAGCATTTAATTTGAATGTGAGCTCTCATGAACACAAAAATTGACCTTTGGATACAGAAAGCAATTAATGCCATCTGTTTCTCAAGATGCCTTTACCTTTTTTAGTAAGAAGCTTAACTTTATTTTGATATAATTGAGTGTGTTTCTGTTCATCATCCAAATTATTTACAACTGATGACACTTTCAATAGCTCTATTTTGGGATTCTTATCTTTATTTTATCCTGATAGTCTACATAAAAATCTGAATCTGTTTTACATCTTTCTTAGTGTACTGATTCCTTGAATAAATATTAAATTAACAGGAGACCTGTTCAAATTTAATTATGTAGTTGCAAATTTTCACTGTTTCAACTCTAAAACCTCAAAAATAAAAAACAGATAAAGAAACTTCTAAATGTTAAATGTTTATGATTTTTAGTCCAAATAAAAAATTAAAGATACGTTAGTAAAGATATGTTAAAGATATGTTAGTATTGTCAATATTAAATTTAAAAATTTATCTTATAATCTTAGTTTTTAGGAATAATGGTGATTTGTGGTTATAATGGGAATTAAATTGAGCTTCAGGTATTACCTGCAAAAGAGGTTCCTGTTGTCTTCTGTTTCACATCTAAAATGATGTCCAGAATTCACTGTCTCTGTAGACAACAGCACTTTAGCTGCAAAAACTGTGGAAGGAAATAAAATGAGAAAAGATAGCATGAACAGAAAAATGTTTTTATCATCAAAACAAGACAACAGAAGCACAAGAAATTATCAAACGTGCAAAACCTGAATTTACCGCTTGAAGCACTTCAGAAAAAGAGGTTTTATTTTGCTATTTTTATTTTACACATTAGCTCTCCCCTACAAATTCTGCCTCATAGTTATTTGCCAGAGTTTGTGGAATTGCTCTCCCTTCATATAGACAAAAATGTAGCACTCCAGTCCTTTGACCAAGTGTATATTACATGTTTAGAATGATGTAAAAAGCATCAAATAATCGTTCAGAATGGAAATCCTTATATATAAGACAACCATCTTAAAGAGGTTACAAAGACTACAACTGGCATATTTCTTTTCCTTTTTACCTTTTTTTTCTCATTTTAATGAATGAACTGAGATCGAAACAGTCCTCAGCTGCTTTCTTCTGAGCCACACTCTTAATTTCTTAAGAATCTTAAGTCAGGCTGTTTCATAACATGTTTTTCTGTCTCACATTCCCCAAGGTATTCTCATTCTGAATTGTCACATGCTAGCAGCCATTCAGTACTGGCAAAACTGGGTCAGATAATGGGATTTGTGCTCTCACTAATAAATCATGAAGCAAAATGATCATTAGCAGTCTGGGTGATCTCCTGATAAAATGTCTCCTAATTCAGCTCAAGAAGTGGATGTGCTGCAGTCACTCATTTAGGCTGTGCAAGTGAGGGGAAATACTTCTCTGCTGTCGGCTACAACGTATTTTAGAAATGGCTTAATCCAATGTTAGCTGAAGAAGCAATCCCTGGGGACTGGGACGGGCTGAGGTCAGAGCCCAGAGGGCTCTGACAATTGTCTGTGCAATTATTAGCAGTTTTAAAGTAAATTAACACTTTAGTTCCCTCTCCATATAAATCGCCTAGCTGGAAAATAAATATGTGCTTCCCATCAGATAAAAGTGAAAAATCGCTGAGATTGGCTTAGGATTTACAATTGAGGACACTTGCTGGTTGCATCTTTCAGCCAAACTGGGGTCAATAAGAAGAAAATTGTTTTTATAAACCACAGCTTTCTCCTGTGACAAGCTACTTGGAAGAATGCTGCCACTGCAGTTTGCTGCTGAGCTGTGCAAGACTGATACCTGCTCTACCCTCCTATAGCATATATCAGGCTGAGTCTCAGGCTCTCTGACATTACCTAAAGTTCTTATGCAAGGCTTGCTGTTCTTCCAGGTTCATATAAACAGGCTGTGATGATTTCTTATTTTTTTGGAATCAAGGTCGAGAGTCTCAAGGTCATCCATCCCTACTTTGAGCTGTCTTGAAATAACACAGTATGATGGTCTAGTACTGCTTAGAGCTGACATTGTCCTTGCTTGCCTTGCTCTGAATGCTGGTCTGAAGTTCGTCTTCACCCATAGCCTTAACTGTCATATGCTGTGTAGGTATCATTCTGTCGTGTCATACAATTGACAAAAGTGACAAGCTAGATGTGGCACTACAGTGCTTGAAATTGTTAATAATATAGTATACAAAGACAAGAACTTTCTGCTTGACATTACTGTAAGGGTTTTACACTGGGATTTGGATTTGGGAAAGGAGCTCTGAAGCTAACCCTTCAAGGTGCTCTGAAGCTAACCCTTTCCCTCTTGCTAAAAGCAAGTCTTGATCTTTTATGACTAAAAGTGATCTGCAGCGATTCTGCATTTCAGATAAATACATTTTATATGAGGAATTATACTTTATCCAGCCTATCCTGTGCTAGAAAAGAATGTCTTTGTAATTCACTGGGAAAGAGTGACACTCACTGGCCACAACAAGTAGTACCATAAATTAAGTGAGTGTATGGGGACCTTTGGATTGATTTAATGTGTGTTTTCGAATTGGAAAAAGAGAGTGGGTCTCACCAAATAAATACAGGAGGGAAGCAACAAATAGCTGGAAGTTACAAAACTTGCAGGCTGTATTAGCGGCCTCTGCACAGTTCTAGCACCTTTAATAAATAAATGACACCAATTGTTTTCCCTTATGCACATAAATCTTTGCACCTTGCATCAGCCTTTTCGTGATTTGTCTCTTTATTTAAAGTTTACACATTTGGTTACTTTTTCTGAGGCCTAATAGGCATGTTAAGGAAAGGGGAAAGATTTGCATCGTCTCATGCCCAGGCTCTTCTAGTATTGGATGCTGACAATACACTTGTGCTGTAAGCTCCTTATCAGCTTGCTCTTTTCCGTTTGACAAAAGGTGGCTTGTGTTTCATAGTCTCCTGTTCTCAATGCTTTGCTCAATGTTTGTTGTTGTTGTGTTTTTTGAGGTATGACTCTCCAGCAATAATGCCTACGGGAAGAAAGTGGGACTTTTGCCCCCTCTGCTGGTTGGCTTATCTTTGGTCAGTGTAGTGACCCACTTAAAGCAGTGTATCAGTTTTATTATGACTTGCACAGGTCTCTCTACCCCCTATAATATGCCATCATTTTCAAAGGGATAAACGTTTTGAGCTAGAAGCAAAATCACTGAATAATATGCTCAGCAACTTGTGTATGTTGGAATGAAAGAAGTAGCAGGACTGGGCGATGGGCTGTGTAACTAATGAATTGTGAGACCTTGGCCAAGATCTGTTCTGTGCTAAAAGCACTGCTAACTCTGACTGAGATGTGTTACCTGGATCTCTTTTCACTTTCAGCTGTATTTTTTCTAAAGATATTTCAGCCCCGGGTATTTGCCATTAATGAAGAACTAGGAATCAGTAATATGCCCACGATGAGCACATTTGTCTTTGTTCACACCATCAAAACTGGGGAAACAGCTTTCTGTATATGAAAGACTCAGTGAAATCAGATTTTAATTTTCAGTGTGCATGACAAACATGCTTCCCTGTTGGCTCCATCCGTCCTTTACTCCAGGCAGCACAAGTTTGGCTTGTTCTCTTGCACAGTGCTACTAAATGTCAGGCCTTTACCAGCCGGCTTTCAGGTAAGGTAAGGCAAATGCAAGGCATACTCAGAACGCAGTTCAAGAGAACCGTATGTCGCCTGGGCATTAGGAGAGGTTTACTGAAGACATCTATAAGATTGTTGCTGTTTGAGGGGTTGGGAACCTCAAAAAGCTTGTTCTTTTAGGTCTCTTGTTCTCCTTTGAGCAGCTCTCAGGAAAAAAGCTAAAAATCCGCAAACAAACAAACCACAACAAAAACCAAACCAAAACCAAAACACTGAACACTGAACTTTCAAATTCCCCTTTGGAAATTAATGTATTATGATTATTTATTTATTTATTAATTCTACCTTGGGATATAACCAACAGCCCTAAACTGTGTGCCTAGGTAAGAACAGGTTTCACAATCTGAAGCCACCTCCTTGCCACTATGTTACTGAAATAATTCTTTTATGTTTGTCTTTCTACTTGGAGCTAATGATGGGCTCTCGCTGCTCCTGCTTAGAAACCACACATGCCCTTGGGCTTAGTGTCCTTCTGAGACTAAGGAGATGCATACCCACATCTTCTACCTCTCAGAACAACACCCAGATGGGACAACCCCAGACTTGCTCCCTCATGTCTCTGCCAGTAGACACTGGGGAGCCCAAACTGGGGCCCAGTCCTCCCAGCACAGTCTCACTAGTGCTGAGGGGAGGAGAGGGCTCACCTCCATCAGTGTGCTGTCCATGCTCAAATGTCTTGGGAAATTTTGAAATATTAACTATAAACATGCTAAATAAGGTGCATGGTTTTGTTGAACTAAAGACTCATTCATATTCTTTTGTCTGTAAAAGCGTAGATTTACTTTGTGTAATGTTTGATTATCCATTATATTTGAAACGGTCATATGCTGAATTTGGACTCTATGTTGTTTTCAAGAAACAATCACAGCCCCCACCATGGGGATTTTATATATATATATATATATATATATATATATATATATATAAAAGTATATGTATATTCACCTAACCTTTCTGGTAAGAAGTTTGTTTGCTTCGGTTTCTCATGGATAATGCTTTCCCTTTGACTTTAGATATTAAGCAGGATTTTTTAATATCTTTAAATCCAATTTTAGACTTGAACAAAGTCAGCTATTGTCTGTGTGGCAACTGAGAAACCACTGTCCCTCTTTGCCTGTGTTAGCACTTACATGCAGTTGACTTTCAGTGTGTCAATGACTGGATCACGCATGCCAATTATGTGAATGAGAATTGTTTTCAGAGTTCATTATCCTCTGTTCAGTGTTCCTTGGGATCCTGAGTAGCCTGAAAATCTAAAGCATTCCTACAAGAGGAAAAAGAAAGCTGAAGGGCCTCTCTGTGGCCACAGATATTAGCATTCTCCAGTTTTCCCTGATTCTAGTAATGGTTTGAATGTGCTGCATAAAGACTGTTGGTTCATTCTACCCTCCATCTGACGTAAACATGTATTCTGGGTGTTTCCATAAACAAGCAGTTCTTCGCAAGAGCTAAACCTGAATCTATGTTGTAGATTACTTCGTCTCTAATCTTAGACCAGTCCTGGTCTCTTGGGCAGACTTTGGACTTATGTTGCAGTAATTTCCCTTGCTGTTCTTGCCTGTGCTTCTTGAATGGATGCTGGACCTGCCTCCCTACCTCACCTTGTGTGACAGCCCACTGAAAGGCTGATAGAGCTGATTGCTCTCACCACCTCAGCCCTCCTTAGGTATTGCAAATTGCAAATCTGCATCCTGGTGAGTTAAGGGATGGCCTTGCCTGGGCAGTTGTCACTGTTGGTGCCTGACTTCGGTGGAGAAGCCTCACTCTCACTGCTCCCTGACATCTGTGTATATATACACAGGTGATTCCAGCCAGCTCTGGCAGACCCACCACAGGTCACAGCTGAGCCCCACAGCCACTATTTGGGCTCCTCTGGGAAAACACATTCGAGAAAAGCCAGAAACACAACATAGGCTGTGAGGTGAGAGGGAAAAATAAAGTGTGAGAAACAGCCTTGTGAGCATTGAGTTGAGAGGAGTAGAAGGAGGGCATGAAGGTGCTCCAGGCACCAGAGCAGAGGTTGCCCTGCAGCCCCTGGAGAGACCATGCTGGAGCAGATTTATCCTGAAGGACTGCAGCCTCTGGAATAGTCCACACTAGGAGCAGGGGAACAATGTGAGGAGGAGGAAAAGTGCTATGGACTGACCACAACCTCTCATTTTGCATCCCCCTGTGCCACTCAGGGTCTGTGTGAGGGAGGAAGGTAGAGGAGCTGTGAGTGAAGGAGTTGAGCCTGGGAAAGGAAGCAGACGGGTGATGTTCTACTTTTCTCGGTTTCTTACTATTGAAATCTGTTTCAAGTGCCAATAATTTAAGTTCATTTTCCCCAAGTTGGATCTGGTTTCCCATGACAATAATTGGTAAGGGATCTCCCTGTCTTTATCTTGGACCACAAGCATTTAAATCTTATTTTCTACTGCTGTTCTGTCAAGGAGAATGAGAGAATGGCTGGGTGGGCATCTGACATCTAGCCAAGGTCAACTCACCACAATTCCATAGTCTATAGATTATATATATATATATTCCTATATATAAAAATCTGTGTATATATGTATTTATATGAGTACTTTCCGGTCCAAAGGAAATGAGTGGCCAGTGAGAGTGTGGTCTGAGATCATATGAGTGTGATGGTTTCAAAAAAATGAGCTCCCTCTGGTCTGTCACCTCTGTGTTGTACCTGGTGCCCCATCTGTGTGCACCTCTACAGGTGTAGCCTGGCAAAAGGGAACCAGGGCTACAGGGAATGCAGCCCAAGATATGTGCAGCCTTCATCCAATGTGTGTTTGGGCCTGCCCTGTACCATGTGCAGGACTTGACATTTGTCCGTGTTTTATGAGATTTCTGTAGGCTTGTTCTTTAACCCTGTCTAGGCACCTCTGACCAGTGGCTCTGCCCTCAGGTTTATTGACCGAACCCCTGGTTTTTGTCATGGGTGGACTTGAAGAGGTGCTTTTCATTTCTTCTTCTGGAACACTGATAAAAATATTGACCAGGGCACATCCCTGGATATACTCCTAACAAATTCATTTTGTCACTGATCGCTAGGTTGAATATGAATTTTTGCCCTTTCAGATAAGTTCTTCCTCCTGCATTTTTCATGTAAAAGCCACCAAAAATACATTAAGTGTATTTAGTGTGTTTCTGTCTGTTTGCTGAAATCTCACCATTTTAACAGTACAGCCACCAGTGCTATAAGTCTGTCATTTGCTTCGAAATTCTTGAACTAGCATTGTCAGTAGTGTTTATCTTCTTCAGAAGGGTTTCTCATTGGAAAAAATATCTCGTTACACACAGGACTCTGAAGATTTTAATTGCTGGTAGGGGAGTCTGGGAATTTAGGAGTTTAGATACAACCTCTTGGCATGGAATCAGCAAATGACAGCTGAATGAGCTGGGGCACAAGAGAGTATGTTTCTGGCTATTAGTGGAAGAAATTTCAGTTTTCTTATTTTTCTCTTGTTTTCTGCATGACCTTAAGAGATGATGAAAGCTGTAGTGCAAATATATCAAAAGTCTGTATTTCCGGTCTGCTCATCAGAGGTTTTCATACATCATTTCTTTCCACCAGTTTTTTAAATATCATGTTACCAATGGTGGAAAGATGGCCAAGACATTGAATGCATCAAAGTAATAGGCATCCTACCAGCATTTAAATGTTTAATCAACTAGGATTCAATTGTCCATTTTATTTTCCAATTCTTGTGATTTTTAAATTTTGCCTTTTAAAACTATTTTTGGAGTCAGGAGTATACATTTTGAGACTTCTGATTTTTTTTTTTCTTGATCTAAACTGTGGTGCTAGAAGTACTGTGGTAGTAGCTGTTTCTTCTATATTTATGTGTGGTTTTAATTTATGGAATGCACTCAATGGAACATTTTTCATTGAAGTTACAGTTCCCCACTCCAATCACATGTCTAATTCTATTTTAATGCATGCATTGTCAATTGTAATTCCTTTCTATTGCAGCACGTAAGTTATATAGCAATCACTGAAACATGAAACTTTTGCTCTGATGAGCTTCTATGGGAAACTATACTTGATAATGCAAGTTTTACCTATTGATTTAACTTCGTTCAGCCTTCCTGTCATTTTTATTCCATGTTTCTCAAAAGTTATTGAATGTAAAATGGTGGTATTCACTTGACTAGAAAGAATGAACTGATTAAACACAAAGTACTTGTGATGAAAAAAGGTATGTGAATGAGAGACCTAAAACTAGATCTAGATTTGCAGTTCATCTTCACAAGTCACTAAATGCTGTTTCCTTTTTTTGCAGATTTCTTTTGGTGCTGATTTGTTTAATATTCAGTGTACTATCCACTATAGAGCACTATTCTGAATTTGCCACTGGAACCCTTTTCTGGATGGTAAGTGAACTTTTTTGGGGGAAAGACTCTAGTCAGTTTGACTAAATCTAAATTGTTTTAGGTGAACAAGAGAGAGAACTGTTAAAAATCTGCATGCAAAGCATGCTACCAGGACACTTAATATATTACCTGCTTTCATTAAAGGAAGGCCATAGTTTAATGGGGATGATTATTTTCTAGATCTCTACAGTATGAGAGTACTTGATAGATTAACAGTTTTTATATACTTCCTTTTCATAAAGTATGGAACTGTACCCTGTAGCTCTTACAGTGGACAATTGGTGTTCATCAGTCTTGTGCAATGTGGAACAGGATATTCGATACGCAGGAGGCTCCCTTTCTAAAGGGAACACAGGAGACTCCATTCTGAAGGGAAGAGAGATTTCTAAAGGGAACAGAGCTTTCTAAAGGGAACAGTAAGCTCAATATGCAATATGCAGGCTTGACCCACTTCTGAGGGAAGTACTGCCTCTCTGGGCCCAAAGGCCCTGCCTTGGCTAAAGCCTCAGACCTCTTAGGGACATGGTTTAGTGCTAAGAGTCAGGTTGTGGTTGCACTTGAAGATCCTGAGGGTCTCTTCCAACTGAAATGATTCTAACCATCTATAAGCTGTTTCAACACACATACAATATTTTTAAGTGCTAATTTGAAGCAGGTGAGAAATACAAGTACAAATTAGACAGTGTTCCTCCTCTGTTCCCTCCCCAAACTCCTTTTCACCTGTAGAAAGTTAAGAACTGAGATGAAGTATCCTTCATAAAAAATTACTAAATCACTTTTAAACTGTTGCTCACAATATCTGTATTTCAGCCATTCTAATCCTCTGATCTCAATGCGTGATAATCTCAGTCTCTTTTTTTTTGCTAAGTAGTGGCTCCTAATATGAAGGATTTTGGTTTTCCACCTGTTAACAAAAATCAGTTACTTGCTTGCTTCCCTATGGCTTAGACTACATTAGTATATGCAGCTTTTGCATGCAATTGACTAAGCCATCATTAGGATCTCTGAGTTATTTTGGGTTTTTAATTAATGTTAATCCTGTATCAAATTCTGCTTGACCTTTAAGCCATATTCAGTGTCAAACAAAATGCAGTATTCTGCCAGTCATATATAGCCTTCTCATACTCACTGAAAGATGTGGAGTGATGATAGGTCAGTATAAGCACCACTCAAAACAGTAATACTGGCAAGGATTCAGTGCTAAGCTGATTGTTTTTGTGTAGATAGTATGTGCATGTGCAGACACATATTATTATTGGACAAAAAATAACTAGATGAAGACAGATGTGTGGTTCACATAGTGCCCACATAGTATTACCAGCTATTTTTAAATTATGTTATAATCTAACAAATGAATCACGCATAGTCAGTGGCAGTGCTGGAACAATTTCTTGGCCGCCTAGTTTTATGACCTTACCCTTACTCTCTTGAGTTTAGTTTCCTCCCTACTGTTTCCTTAGCTTCCTTCCTATAAATGGCCAGCGCAGAGATTATCTTTTCTGCTGGCTCCTGTGATTCACTTGCCCAGAAAGCATTAGTCTTAAAAATGTGAATCTGAGAGTTTTCTCTGAAATGAATGCACTTCAATTACAACACTTGAAGATGAAAGCTTTTAGAGTTAATGAAATTAGTTCTTTTCATAGACTTGTGAGGTTTCTTGTTTCTAGTAGCTAAATGGTAAGACTCCTGCTTGGAGCACTTCTCCCCACCTTTACCTTCAGGAATTTCAAACTGCATCTCCCATTTTACCCAGGAGACTGTTAACTCCACAGAAGCCTGGAGATCATTGTCCTTTTAACTCTGTAGTAGGTCATCACGCTGATCTACTTCACGCCATAGTTGACTGGTCATGTAACCAGAGAGAGTTTCTCTCACCAAAATATGAAAACACATGCATATATGTTTTGCCTTCCATGCCATTCTGCTCTCCAGGAAGTGTCTGAGAACAGAGGAGGCTGCCAGTATGGTGAGAAACAAAACTGAATCAAAGCATTTGTCGGATCAAGTTCAAAATGAAATTGATTCATTTCTCTTCTGATTGAAGAAACCTTCAATTATTTGCATAGCTCTGTAGTGTGTCAGTAGCAAATAAGTACTAGTATGTGATGATTGTGGTACTTTCTCACTTGTGGAAAAGTGCTTTTCATTATACTGAGGTAGAATGACAGTTGGGAAGGACCAGCTACAAAATTGTAATGTTGAAAGTTGGTAAGGCCTGATAAGAAGGAGAGCATTTGATACTTGTGGGCACTTAAATGTTTTTGTATTTTTTTAGAGAGGGTGAGATGATGTGCCAAATACAAATTTGGATAGTATGTGTCACTGGGGCAGATACGGCATGTTAGTTACAAATGTAACTGCAGATGTGTCCTAAGCCACTAAAATCTCGTGTTTTAAAGACTTAATTTTTTAATGTTCTTACTACATCTGGGTGGTGTTTGATAATCTCTTGTCAAGTATGAAACCTATCATTCAGACAAGCTATGTGAATGTACTAAGGAGAGAATACTGTATCTAGAAGGCCCTCCAAAACAGTGTTCGTAGTTTAAAAGGAAAAAGGGGGCTGAAGAAGTTGCTGGAACTTGAGGTGAAAAAAGCCCTGAACACTTCCTGTCTTCACCCCTCCACCCAAAGCCTATGT
This sequence comes from Nesoenas mayeri, assembly GCF_963082525.1. Lineage (NCBI taxonomy): Eukaryota > Metazoa > Chordata > Aves > Columbiformes > Columbidae > Nesoenas > Nesoenas mayeri. The sequence goes on from NC_137541.1 coordinate 70,254,873, forward strand.
TTTCAAGTCTCTGAAAATTCAAGTGAATTATGGGGGAAAAAAATATGACTCTCTAACCCTGCATTTGAATGTTAAGGCAAATCTGTCATCTTTGAGACATTTTATGATCTCTGTTAATTCCTGGTTGTTCTTTTTCTTGTCTGACTATTTAGCAAGCCAGCAAATGAGGGAAGTGACAGTAGCATTGGCACAACGAAACATGCTGATGAACAACAGCAGAACATATAGTGAAGAACATAATTTCTTCTAAATTTTTTATACTTGCAAAGGGAAGCTTAGAGTTTCAAATAGTATTTAAAATGAATCACAAGTCTTCTAGGTAGAACAACAATGTGCATGTTATTTCACAGTTTACAAAGCTTAAATATACTTGCGGTTGTTTTTAATACAGATTACTACATGTAGTGTGGTATGAAAAGGAATCTCTAGTTTCCCATGCTTTCTTTGGTCCTGGAGCTGTACTGTTGGAAGCTTTTTCACTTGTCCATCCATCAGTATTTAAAATATTCTGCATGAGAAAATTATTGTACAATGTTTGGGGAAAAAAAGCACAATGGAATAGGCCACAGTTGTGAATAAACTGTTTGAATTACTGAAGGCAATACTATATTACTATCTACCTTTTAAACTTGCACTGTCTGTCCTTCTCTTAAGCTCTTGCATGTGTTGGAGTTTTCCAAGCAGGAAAGACAAATAGTGTTCTCCAAAATAATTGTGGCCACTTTAGTTACAGACTGTATAATTGGAGGGAGTACCATCTCCACTTGTCATTGCATGCAAATACCGGATCTCACAGAACTCTGGATCCATATGCATTGTTGATTTTTTCTTTTCATACAGTCATAGAATAATTTGAGTTGGAAAGGACCTCAGGAGGTCTCTAGTCCAACCTCCTGCCCAAAACAGGATCAGCGATGAGACCAGACCAGGTTGCTCAGGGTGTTATCCCATTGGGTCTTGAAAACCTCTGAGGATGGAGACTGTGTAGCCTTCCAGGGCAGCCTGTTCCAGTGCCTGACCATCCCTCATAGTGAAGAAAGTTTTCATTATATCCAGTATGAATTTCCCTTGTTTCAGTTTTAGTTTGTCATCTTTCATCCTTCTGCCATGGTCTGTTTTCTTTCCTCTTCCTGCTGTGCACTGCTGGAAAGAACCTTGTTCCACCTTCTCAATAACCCTCTTGTATGTATTTGGAGGCAGCTCAGAGGTGCCCCATGCATTCATTTCTCCAGGCTGAACAAGTCCAGTTTCCTCAACCTTTCCTCATAGGGCATGGACCTATGCCCTGACCACATTGATGGCCCCTATGTGGAGCTTGCTCCAGTTTATCAAAGTCATTCTTGTAGTGGTGGAAAAAACAGGTGCAGTATTCTAAGTGCAACCTAATGAGTGCTATTTAATAAGAAATAATAACTTCCCTTGTTCTCTTGTTAGATTTCATCACTTGCATTTGGATGAGGTTGTCTTTAGAGACTTGCTAGCTATCCTGAACTTGTTGACCCTTCAAAGCTGTCTCCAACAGGATCCCACCTAGCCGTTCCCTGAATAATTGGAAGTTTGCCTTCCTGAAGTGCAGTGTCTGTACTCTCTTCAGGATCTTGAACTACATTATTTCTTGTACACTACATCCAAGGCATTATCGTTGATTATTATATCCCAAACTAGTTTTTCCTTGTATATCTGAACAGCAGATCAAGCTGAGTCTCATTCCCAGTTTTCATTCAATACCAATATCTAAAACTTACTCCTGAAACACTCCAGAAATCTCTCAGATTGCTTGCATCCCACTGTGTTGCTGTTTGAACAGGTGCTAGCTGAATTAAGGTCCTCTGTAAGAACCAGGGCAATTAATTAATTAATTAATTAATCTAGACACTTTTGGCCCTCATGGAGATATTTGTCAGGGTTTGTTTGTCTTTTTAATAGCTTCTTCCAAATGCAAGTCAAGAACAGTGATTATGGGATTTCCTACAGTCAAAACTTAATCTTAAGTCAACACTGTTCACTTTCTGTCTTTGACAGAATCGACTCTTAATTATTATTTGTGTTTATCTGCTACCTTCCCAATGGTTTTCATAAGTGCCCCTTAAATACCATGTGACTGAGTGCAGAATGAGTTTCTGATTCCTACCTGATCTGCAGAGCTATCCCTCCATGTACTTTTCTGACAGGAACCTTGAAGAAGGCGAAACCTGACAACAGTCCGTTTGTTGCATCATTTTTACCTGTTGCTTGTTTTTCTTTTTCTAATGTCAAATTCTTTCAAAATGCATATTCTGAGAAATTAAGAGAATAGGCATAGTATTATTCATTTTTAATTGGAAACCCTACCTGCTTGCAGTAATTTCATACTTAAGTTCTTCACTGATGTGTTTACAGGTAAATTTGTAACAAATAATTAAAAGAATAAAAATACAGTCTTTAAATATTAGAATTGGTTTTAGTTTACTTGTTCTTAAAATAAATATATGCACCTTTATCTTTACCTTGGTTTCTTGTCACAGGTCAAATCTATTTCCATTGACCATATTTCCCAGACTTCTAACCATTTTCCTTCTTTTTTGCTCCAACTTGCTGCATTTTCCCCTGTGAGTTCAACAGATCAATCAAGTCAGTGCTGCTTGCTTGTGATATATTTCATTACAAAAAATCTGCTTACTTAACTGTTCTTTTTGGCTTTTAATATTTGTAACTTGTATGTAAGTCTCCCCTTTATAGTTCCTATTTGAAGAAGGTTCCTCTAAAATCTTATTTTCTGTAGTGTTTAAAATTATGCTGCTTCTTCTGCCACTTCTCTGGAAGGTTGTCAAACTTACATGGGCATGTCTGCTTCCTGATTATAAAGCTTTCTTTCAGGTGTGTGTGCATATTATACAACAAATTCATGTATTTTTACCAGTTAGTGTTGTTGGGTGGTTTTTCAAAGCAAAAAATGTCTTGAACTATTCTCAAAGCGTTGCACGTAAATGTATTAACACAGACTTTTTGTGTAACCATAGTCAAACCTTGAAGTTGCCTGAGTCCAATACCACAGTATCTAAGTGATGGAGATTAAAAATTTAAAACAAAGAAACAAACAAACAAACTGGGAGTATTTTTACTTAAAGTTCCCATAGAAATTATTATTTTTCTTTCAAATTTTTATACCAGAACAGGAAAAAATGCTATGCATTCAGCAAACTTCGCATATTCTTGCACCCATCTATTTTTCAGGCTTTCTTCATTGTGTCACTTTTAGGTAACATTCAGTCCTTTCACTTTGTCCCATATTTTAACTCTCGAATATGTACAGTTATAATTTTTTCTTACTCTAAGATGATTCTATTGAAAAATTACTTTTTAAATGTTGCCCAAACCTCTTGTATAGCCTTTTGCCTATACAGCAGGAGACGGTAATGTTTTCTTAAAGATCTAGTAATTTATGTGCTGGTTTTGACTTGTAAATGGAATCTAGATCTTTAAGAATATGTCATTAAAAATAAAGTGTGCCAGGTGTAATACCTCCTTCAAGGATTAATCTAATGGAGCATTTTCATGGTTAGAGGTCATATATTTTTCTACCAGGAGAGGTCACCATGGTAGTTTACAAAAGACAGATTTTTATTTTTATTGTAAAAGACCTTGCAAAAAGAGTTTCTTAGCTTGTGGAAGTAGTTCCATTAATTGTGCTGTTCTAAAAACAAGATCAAGATATTATTTTTATCATACACATGATGTTTTTACACACTGGTAGCAGGACACAATAAATCGTCAATTTGTATAACAACAGTGTTGTAGATGAAATGGAATTTTTCCTCTGTTTTACTATCTTGATGTTATTTACCTTTTAAATTTAAGAATATCAGAAGTGTTCTTGACTTTGAGAAAATAAAATGTTTTTTCTATAAATTATATTGATTCAACTTTGTTAATTTAATTTCTACTTGTATGCCATGATGTATTTAATGTTGTGGACATTGCAACTGGAATGAAAGAGGAATAGGAAATATTGTTTATCTTAATGTACTTTCCAATTTAGAGCACATAATCCAAATGTGAAATCACTGCAACATTTGCAGGCTGAGTAGTAATGGCAAAACTGTGTAGGAATTGATGTGGTGGATTGGACCAAAAGCTTGGTTATTTCAGTGTTGTGATTCTGATAGTCGTCTGTCTTCAATGCAAAAAAGGAATACTTTCTTACTAAACCATTATCTGTTAAAATCAGTAAAGCACTTCTAAGTCTTGTTTTGCTTTCACCAGGGGTCACTAAATTCTGGTCATGGTCTCCTGATGGGTGTTTTCCCAATGTAGTTTTCTCAGGTTTATGGGGTAAGACTTCAAAGGGCTTGTGCTGTGCTAGAAGCTTTCTGCACAAGGTGCATAGTCTTAGTGTTTCAGCTGGGATCACCTGCCCTGTTTCAACAGAGCTGGGAGCTGGATCCTGGATTCCAGTGGTTTTTCTAGATGAGCTCAGCTCCTTTGGTACCTTTTCCTTTGGGAGACAGACTTCATGCATCTGCTTTGCTCTGACATGTTTCTTTGCTGGAAAAAGCAACAGCATATCTTCCAAAGACATTAACGCCTCTAGTTCGTAGTGGTACAGTACTAGAGACTCTGTTTTCAGGGTCCTTACTTGTTGCATTTATTTTAAGGCCTCACTGCCCTCTCACACTGCTCGGTTGCTTGAAATCATCATGTTGAGACTACATTTAGCGTGTAGTTTTTATTTACATCCCTATTTGCAAATCCTGCTGGAGAAAAGGCTAACATGTAAGATTAGAAACTCCCACATCAAATGCTGCTTTAGCTTTCTAGGAGAGAGGCTCATGCTGCGGCTGTATTTAGGAGACAAGGATAAAAGGAGGATCTCATGAAAGACTTAAAGGCCGCAGATGAGTCATATTGTTCTGTTTCTTTCTTGAAGTCACTGCTCAGTTTTGGCTTTATGTAATGATTTCTTCTGCATCACATGCCATGAACACATCATCCTTTATATATAGGCTAAGCATTTCAGAATATCCAAACATCAGAGTACCAAGTGATAGCTGGCTTACTTAAGCCAGCTAAGACATGTGTGTATTTAACTACTCTGTTTCTGAAATGGACCTCAGGATGGCTTTTCTTTTTTGAAAGTAGTGAGTTGACACCATTTTCAAAATGTGTGGTTTTAAAAGAGAATGCACTTTTCCTGTCTATAGTGGAGGAGCTGTCTCATTCCTTTATTTTTGTCTCTGCTTTTGTCCCTTCTCCCATTTAAGCTATGTGGTAATGATGTCATAAGATGCCATATCATTTTTAAACTGTTAGCAGAGTAGAAATATGGCTGCATGGTATGTAAGCTCAATTTAGTCTTCTCCATGATTTATAGTGAAGCGTGTGTATTCTAACAGGTTTGAGGGCATTTTCTCAATCCCATCAAAGCAACTGGTGTTAGAAAGTAAAAATAGTGGAATTTTTATCTGTTTTCTGGTTTTGTGCCAATCTATCACTCTAAGTCTGTGCTTTGCAACATGGCATTAGCGCTTAGGGCCTTCTCTGGGTCTGTTGTGTAAAGTGATATGTTGATGATCTAAAACATGAGGTTCACAGGTACTCCTCCTTTTGGCCTCAGCATGTAATTTCTTATAGATGATAACAGATTTCTCACAGATTATGGCAAGCAGAGTAGGTCCCGTAATATTTAGTGTAATTTTGTGATATTTGTGTAGTGTATATTGTCTGTGTAATAGCAGGTGTGAATGAAGTGTCCAGTCCCTTACGTGAACTGGCAGGTAAAGTGTTTCAGTAGAAAAGTATGCTGTTTCTTTCATACTATGAGTTGGACTATGTTAGCGTAGAACACATCTGAACAAAATTAAGCACATGACTCCAAAGCTTTTGCGCTATTCTTTTATTCCTTGTAAACCTGTGAGAAAGAAAACAAGAAGGAGAACCCCTATTTCTTTCTGAGCTTGTTGTTGGTCTGTAGGAAGATGAAAAAATACATCAGGAATATTATATTATTACAACATAAGACATTATTAAAATAGATATGGAATATTGTTTCATAAATTAAATATATTAGGAAAAAACTGAATCTACAAATCTTTCAAGACATTCCATAAGTTTAAGTTGTCTTCTAAGTGATCTTGCTGAGTTACCATAGTCTTCCTGGAATCAAATGTAACTATTAAGCTTCCTTATGTGAGTTATGATACAATTATTCTTGTGGCTTATATTATCTTGTGGGTTGCCCTAATGCAGTACAGAACACGTTGGCTGGATGATTGCTGTGTGATTTTCAACTATCTAAAATAGAAATTGTACAGTAAGTATGGCTGAGACAAAGTAACAAAGGGCCAACTTATAATGCACTTACTCACTTCTTACTCCAGCTCTATAGTGTTTCCTGTGCAAAGTGGTGTCCGAATGCGGCCCAAGAGACTAGAGAAACATTTCTTACTTGGGAATGAGAGGACAGTGGAGAGGTACATGCAGGATTTTTCCAATTCATCCCCTCGAAATTTTGAGACCCTCCCAAAGCAAAAGGTCAAGAAACATGGATATGTTTATTTACAGTTCCGAAGTGGATACTCATATTGAATAGATTCCACTCCAGGAGCAATGCTAAACACTTCCTCTCCTACCAGAGGTGGTCCCTTCAGGTGAGGCTTCAAGATGTGTTGTTGGGGAACTGGAAGGTTCCTGGAGGGTACTGGTGCATCTATAGAGGAACGAAGAACTTCAGGCATTGTCTTCTTGAACTTCTTGATTCATTATTTGATAATGTTTGTCTTAGCGGTATCTTTCTGAATTAAGCAATTCTAGAAAAAACTCCTACTCAAAAATAATTGAGACTGTAGTTAATTTTCTTCATAGAAAAATTGTTGCCTTTCTAAGCAGAATTAAAAAGTAAATCCTCGTCTCTGATTCACCCAACTGACTTGAGTGGTAGTTATCACCAGGTAATATGACTAGAGCACCATGTGCTTCCGTCATTAAGGTACAACTTCATTCTGTACAAGAAATAGCAAGTGTTGATTAACTGAAAGATAAAGATACTCCTGGTATGAAGTCAGCAAATTCAGCAAATTTAGCAGATGCACATGGAAACATTTTTCAAATAGTTGTTAAACAAATTCATTTGTATTCAGACAACAAACTTTTAAACATTAAGTGCATTGGTTTCATCTAAGAGATGTAGGTCCGAATGAGCTAATGATACTATAGGACACTTAACAGTGTTTGGCATCTCTTTTTCCATGTATTAGATATTATATTTTCATATATGATGGTTTGTCATCTTTATAAGAGCAAGCATGATGATAGGAAATAAGTATTTCAGGATCAGTAGGTTTTCATAGCATTTGAGTAGCTATTAAGCTAAACAGGTCACTAAACTGACATTTTCAGCTCTAAGGACTGGAAAACCTTGAAGATGGGTTATCAGATTAAATTTTGGACATGAGTACACGTGTGCAAACATTTGGACTATTAAACCTTTATGCCTGCTTCTGAGGCTTCATTGTTTTGAACTGCCATTCCTTGATTGAATCTTCATGAACACACACTATTCATTTAGCCATCCCACTTCCTCCTTTTACCCGAGCACCTAAATATTCCAATAAAAAAAGTGAAGAGAGCCTTGTGTGTGCTCTCCACCTAAAACACAGCTGCAGCTGAGAAAATACTTGTCTTTTTCATGTGTGCGCTTTAATCACTTCAGCTGAACTCCTTTGCTTCTCCTGCTTCCCCCATGCAGTTATCCACAACTGTACTGGAACATATTGTAAATTCCTGGCTATATGTTTCACTTACACACGCCTCTGTATAAAATGTTGATTTTCTGTATTAAAGTGAGTATTTATCTATTTGGTCATCACTGACATCCTTGGGTAAATGTTGACAGCTTTTTCACAAGAGTTTCTTATTTGACTGATTGAATTAGATACGGATGGAAAATGTTTGCATACGTATTTCCCTTTAAGCTTATTTTTTAAAAATATTTTTAGTAAAATTAATGAAATGGAGTTACACTAAGAATGGCATAAACATGATTATGTGTTATTTTATTTTCTATTTTATGAGGAAAAAAAAGACTTATGCAGTGGCTGGACTTAAGAAAAAGAAAAACAAGATTAAATGTGTTTAAGGGATTCCACCTGACTGGGCAAAGTATATTATAGATGTGCTTTTTTTGTTGTTGTTTTGGGGTTTTGTTTTTGTTTTGGTTTGGTTTTGTTTGTTTGTTTTTGTGTTTTTGATTTGTTTGTTGCTCTGTTGTTTTTTTTTTCCAGTGAACAAGCGCAGAATAAGGAATGCTGCTGCTGACTTTAGCAGAGATATTAGACAGTACAAACCTAGTTAAAAATCTGTGATTATATTATGTGTCAGTTCTTTACAGTGGTTAGGCAGTTATTGCATGTTAAACGCTTTCCCTAGTATTACTGTGGCAATTTGAATTGCCAGGAGTATCCTTTACAACTAACAAAACAGGAAGAGACTAACACCTGAGTGTGAAGAATCTGGTCTGTCCTGTTGTTTCCTTACTCTGTGCTTCGCTTCCTGGAAGATAATTTGAGTTGAGCGCTGCCTAAAAACCGCTCTCTGCTGGTACATTTATCAGTACAATGTGCCTCTGGCTGGGCCTCTGAAGCAGGGTCGGTGCCCCAGACAAAGGATGATGCTCTCCGTTTTTCCACCCCTGTCTCCTGATCCTTCAATGGGTCATGGCAAATGTCCTGACAGTTTATGACAGCTGTTCTGTTCAAAGAATCTGCAGCTTTGCTTTCCCTTTCTTTCCCCACTGAGGTTCAGAGAAGGGTTGAAATAAAATCATGGGTTCTGGAATTTGCCTTGGGAATAAAATACCCGTAGGCCAAATATAGTTTTAATTTCAGCTTTTAGAAGTACTCTTGGAGGCTCAACAAGGAGTAACCTAAGCCTAAGAAGCTTTTACTTCCTCAGCACCTATCTGCTCATCTCCTTTCTCACAGTTTTTTACTTAACTGATCCAGTGAATCTAATATGCAGTTCCTGTAGAAATGATTCTTCCACTGCCATCAGCATTGTCTGTTAGGACCAGCATTGAATGGAATGCCACTGAGTGGCAGATGCATGCTTTTGATGCAGCTGGATGGCATGTTTATTTTCATTTGAATTACTATGGATATCCTTCCTTGTCAAATGGTGAGTTACAGACATTGTCAATGAAATCACATAAGCGATGCTTTCTGATTATGTTTCTTAGAATCATAGAATAGAATCACAGAATGTCCTGAGTTGGAAGGGACCCACAAGGATCATTGAGTCCAATTCCTGTCCCTGCACAGGACAACCCCTCTGTTCACACCACGTGTCTGAGGGTGTTGTCCAGTCTCTTCTTGAACACTGTCAGGCTTGGGGCTGTGACACCTCCCTGGGGAGCCTGTTCCACTGCTCCACCACCCTCTGGGGGAAGAACCTTTTCCTAATGTCCAAACTAAACCTCCCCAGCACATCTTCCTGACATTCCCTCGGGTTCTGCCATTGTTCACTAAAGAGAAGATATTGGCTCCTGCTCCTCCTCCTCCCCTTGTGAGGAAGCTGTGGCCCCCAAGAGGTCTCCTCCCAGTCTCCTCCAGGTTGAAATAAGTGACTTTTTAGCTGATTGTCATATCGCTTCCTCTCCAAAACCTTCACCAAACTTCATAGCTCTATTCTGGACACTCTCCAGTAGCTTTATATCCTTTTTATCCTGTGGTGCCCAGAACTGCACACAGAGGTCCAGGTGAGGCCACACCAGTGCAGAGCAGAGCGGGACAACCACATCCTTCGCCCAGCTGGCAATGCTGTGCTTGATGCACCCAGAACATGGTTGCCCTCTTGGCTGCCAGGGCACACTGTTGGCTCATGTTCAACTTGCTGTCAACCAGAACCTCCATATCCCTCTCTGCAGAGCTGCTTCTTCTTCTAAGACAGTGAACACATGTGAAGCTAAGCCAATTTAGTCTGCAGATAAGAGCGTAGGACTGTTTTGCTTCAGAAATGCTCCTTTATTTCAAGCTTTGGTATGAATTTTCTGCCAAATTACAGAAAGAAGTGCTCATGACTTCACAATCTACTGCAAAGCTTCAGTGCCATTCCTCCTGTAGGTCTGTTTGGTCCATATAGACGGTGTTCTGCTTAGTTTGGTAGAAATAAGAGATCCTTAATAACAGACCTGAAAACAAATGATGCTAAATGATGACACCAGGAACCTGCTAAAAATGTAGAAAATTTATGAGATCCCTGAAACGCAAGAATTGTTTTTCTTTGAGGATTATCCTTGAATTGTGGTTTGGCTATTAAGCTTGAATAAATGCTTGCATTCAGATTTCAGACAGAGCACAAACTTAGAAGTATTACATGTTGAAGCTCTAGATAATACATTAATTAAAAAAATAAAACTTGTGAAGTTCATTTGTTGCATATTTTCTTGTGCTTCTGCTTTGAAAAATCTTCTGTAAACTTTCTTTCTGCTTATCCTTGGTTTTAGTCAGGCTGAAAAGTGCCATGAAAACAGAGGAAGACTGCATATTTTCTTGGTTTTCATTCCAGGCAAAACAAGGAGGTAGAAGTGAATACAGAAATGTTAACCTGACATTGTTAAAAATAAAAATAAAATTTGATGTGATGTTTTGTATGTTAGTGTAGAGTTTTTCTTATTTGTTTTTAATCTGTGAAATATTTGGACTCTTTTCAACCATTAGTTAGTTTCAACCATGATAATTTTAAAGACATATTGGTATTGTTATTCAGTGAAAATTGCGATTTAAGTGTGTTTACTCTCTGAGTGCTTTAGAATTGCCCAGGTGCAGATTGCAAGCATGTCTAAGTTAAAATGCAAATATTTTCCAAGGCTGAAATTTATATAGTAGGTGTTTGGTGACTCGAAGTTAGTGGATACGGTTTGGGTTGGAACAAAGCCTAAAAGCTGTGTTTTGGTTGTGCTAGCATATTGCAATGGTGGAAGAAAACAAGGAAGGAAGGAAGGAACAAAAAATCTCAGCAAATCTGTCCGTATTATGATCTTTGCTAATCCACTTCCTTTAGAAGTATCTCAAAGTATACTGGTTCTTGTTCATGTGCTGTACAATATAGTGCTATAGAGGGATGTAATATTAAAATATAGATAATTCTTTTATTTTATATGCTATGTATACCCTGCTCACCTGAGTCCCAGAGGGGAGCAGTTTGGGTGCTGGCACGATCCTCAGTGGAGCACCCTGGCGTGGCGTACAGAGATGGGTCCTGAGCCAGGAAACCTCAGGGAGCAGAGCAACCTGCCAGGAGTCCGCAGCTTGTGCTCCAGCAGCTGGAGAGACCTGGGTAGGTCTGAGAACCCCTCTTCCTCACTGCCCCCCCCCAAAACAAGAACCCTCTGGGGAGCGCTAGTGGCCAGGGTGTGGCACAGCAGTTTGTGCCGAAGGGCGCTGGAGCTCTGCTGGCTTGACCAGGGAGCAATAGTATCCACCTGGCAGAAGGCCTTGTCCTCTCTAAGCCCTGCACCCACCACGACTGACACAGCTGCCCAGACAGAGCTGTGGTGAGAAGATGCTGATGTCCAGGCTGCAGGGTCTGCTCTGCTCTTGTGCCAGTACTGGATGGCAACAGTGAGCACCCCTGTGGGAGGTGTGCCCAGGCAGAGGAACTTCTCCGCTTAGTGATGGAGCTCTGGGAGGAGGTGAGTAGGCTATGGAGTATCAGGGAGCCTGAGACAGCCGACTGGAACTGCACCCTACCTTCTATAGGAAAGGCCTCTCAGGCAGATAGGACACATCATGTGGAGGGTTCTTTATCCTCCCTCCATCTGGCTGAACATGTAGGAGATATGGGGTAAGGGTCACAAGCTGCTGTGCACCATGGCAGGAGTGTCTCCTCCATGACTACACCACCTTTCCAGGTGCCCTTGCATAATAGGTATGAGGTTCTGCAAGTGGAACCAACTGGTGAGGATGACGGTTCATTTAGGTTGGAGGTGTCACCAAGGTTAGGTTGGCCTATGCCCTGCATCAAAACTGCTTACATAAAGAAAAAAAGATTAATCATTGTCATAAGAGACCTCCTTCTGAGGGGAACAGCCTTGGCACACTTCTTAGGGAAGTCTGCTGCTTCCCTCAGACCCGGGTTAAAGACACGATGGAAAATTTCCTGCCCTGATACGGCAATTGGATTATTAACCATTACTGATTTTTAATGTATGCAGCAATAAGGTTACAATAAGAAGTCAGAGGGCAATCAAGAGAGACTTCAGGGCCTTGGAATGACTGGTAAAAAATAAGGAGCACAAGTAGTCAAGTAGTGTTTTCCTCTACCTGTCCAGTTGCAGGGAATAATGAGGCAAGAAACAGGAAGAACCAGTAGGTCAATACCTCTCAGCCTAGTGTCACCAGCAGAATTTTGGGTATTTTGACCATGAGTTGGTTTACATGGCTTGCTGGCAACAGGTGGGGTATGCCGGTTTCAAAGATGGAAAAGGAGCCTTGTGCAAGAACTAGCAGAGCTCATTGAAAGAGCTTTAAACTAGGTTTGAAGGGGTACAGGAATAAAAACAGACTTGTTAGAGATAAGCTTGGGAGTGGCATGACACTATCTGAGGAACTATGTGCTTGCAAAGTCCTTCAGTTTGCTCTACAATGTGCTGAGTACATTGGAGCACATTTGAAATGTCTCTATACTAATGCATGCAGCATGAAAAATAAACAAGAGGAGCTAGAAGCTTTGATCGAGTCCCAGAGCTATGACATTGTTAGCGTAAGTGAAACCTGGTGGGATGAGTCCTGTGACTGGCATGTCGTGATGGACAGTTATAGGCTCTTCAGGTGGGATAAGCAGGGCAGGCGAGGCGGCAAGGATGGCACTGTACATAAGGGAGCGGTTGGATTGTATGGTGCTTACAGTTGGTGATGACATGGTTGAGAGCCTGTGGGGAAAGCAAATAAAGCAGATGTTGTTGTGGGAGTCTACTGTTGACCACCCAGCCAGGATGATGGCACTGATGAATTATTCTACAAGGAATTAAGGGATATCTGTAGATCAACTCTCCTTGTCCTTATGGGCAGTTTTAACTTCCCAGACATCAAAAGGGAATATCATACAACAGACACAAACAGGTCCAGGAAATTTCTGAAGCATGTTGAAGATAACTTCTTGATGCAGGTACTAAGGGAGCCAACTAAAATATGCCCTCTTAGATTTGTTGTTTGTAAACAGAGAGGGACTCATGGGCCAAAGGGTGATTGGTGGCTGTCTTGGCCATAGTGGCCACAACATAGTTGAGTTTCAAATGGTTGGTGGTAGGAGAAAAACTGCCACCGAAACTTTGACTCTGGAGAGGAGACTTTTGGGCTGCTGAAGGAGCTCGTTAGTAATGTTCCCCGGGAATCTGCATTTGAAGGTATTGGGGTCCATGTATGCTGGTCATTTTTTAAGAGCCATCTCTTAAGAGTGCAGAAATGGGCAGTTCTACAGTGTTAGAAGTGAAGCAAGTGGGGAAGATGGCTGACTTGGCTGAGCAGGGATCTTCTTCTTGAACTTAAGTGAGTAAGAGAAGCATATGGACATGGGAAACAACGACAGGCAACACAGGAGGACTGCAGAGATGCTGTTTGCCACTGTAGGGAGAAGATTCATGTGGCTAAAGCTTGATTCAAGATCAAGGTGGACAGCACAGTGAAGGACAACAAAAAGGACTTTTAGAAGTATTTTAATAGCAAAAGGAGAATCAGTGATAGCACCGGGCCATTGCTTGGTGAGGTGGATCACCTCACAAATAGGGACATAGACAAAGTGAAGTTTAATGCCTTCTTCAGCTCTTTCTTCAGCACTGATGGTGGGGCCTGGGAACCCAGGAGTCCTGTGTTGGAAGACCGTGACTGGAGGGATGATAAACTCCCAGCTGACTTTGAACTTGTTTGAGACTCACTGCTCCAGCTAGATGAGCATAAATCTATGGGGCCCAATGGGATTAATCCTAGCATATGGGAAGAGCTGGCTGATGTCATCACGGGACCTCTATTACTTTTTAATGGTCTTGGGAGTCTGGAGAGGTCTCAGTTGACTGGAACCTGGAAAATGTTGTTCCAAATTTCAAGAAGGCTAAAAAGGAAGACTCTGGTAATTACAGGCTAATCAGTCTCACTTCAGTGCCTGGAAAAATTATGGAGAAAGTTATGCTAGGAGTTATCGAAAAATACTTGAGAGACAAGAGTCATAGGTTATAGCCAGTACAGGTTCACGAGGGGAAAGTCGTGGTTAACCAACTTAATTTCCTTTTATGACAAGGTCACCCATCTACTTGACCAAGGGAAGCTGGTAAATGTGGTGGTTTTGGATTTTTACAAAGCTTTTCATACTGTCTGTCATAGTATCCTCCTGGATAAACCATCCAGCACACTGCTAGACAAGTTCATAATAAGTTGGGTGAGCCATCAGCTGATGGGTTAATCTCGAAGAGTTATAGTAAATGGGGTTACATCAGGCTGGCAGCCAGTCACCAGTGGGATTCCCTAGGGCTCAGTTTTTGGACCAGTGCTCTTTAATGTTTTTATAAATAATCTGTATGTAGTAATTGAATGTACCTTAAGTAAGTTCACTGTTGATATTAAACTGGGAAGAGCTGTGGACTCCCTCAGGGGTAGAGAAATCTTACAGTGAGATCTGGATAGACTAGAGAGCTGGGTAGTCACCAGCCATATGAAATTTAAAAAGAGCAAGTGCTGGATTCTCCATCTGGGACATCATGATCCTGGTTGTACATACAAATTGGGGGATGACAGGAGCAGTCCCATAGAAAGAGATCTGGGGTTTGGGTTGATGGCAGGTTGAATATGAGTCAACCGCACGCCCTGGCAGTCAAGAGGGTCAACTCTGTCCCGAGGTGCATCAGGAACAACATAGCTGACTGGGCAAGCGATGTGATTGTCCTACTCTACATTGCACTGGTGTGGCCCCACCCCAAGTTCTGTGTACAGTTCTGGGCATCTCATTATAAGAAGGACATAAAAATTTTAGACTATGTCCAGAGGAGATCAAATGTCCTAGTCTTGGCTGGGATAGAGTTAATTTTCTTCCTAGGAGCTGGTATAGTGCTGTGTTTTAGATTTAGGATGAAAATAATGTTGATAACACACTGATGTTCTAGTTGTTGCTAAGCAATATTTGTACTAAGACAAGGACTTTTCTGCTTCTCATACTGGCCTGCCAGCAAGGAGGCCAGTGGTCCATAAGAAGGTGGAAGGGCACACAGCCAGAACAGCTTACCCAAACTGGCTAAAGGGGTGTTTCATGCCATATGACATCATACTCAGCTTATAAACTTGAGGAAAACTAGCTGGGGACACAATCACTGCTCAGGGACGGGCTGGACATTGGTCAGCAGGTGGTGAATAATTGCATTGTGCATCACTTGTTTCATTTATTCTTATTCTTACTTCTACTACTGTTATTATAATTACTACTATTTTTATATCTTCTTTTGCTGTCCTATGAAACTGTCTTTATCTCAACCTACGGGTTTTACTTTTTTTCCGATTCCCCTATCGCACTGAGGGAAGCGGGGAGTCTATGAACAGCTATGTGGTGTTTAGGTGCCTGCTGGGTTGAACTACAACAATGACTAAGATGGTGAAAGGCCTGGAGGGGAAGACTTAAAAGAAGTGGCTGAGGTGACTTGGTCTGTTCATCTTGGAAGAGAAAAAGCTGAGGGGTGACCTCTCTGCAGTCTACAACTTCCTCACGCGGGGCAGTGGAGAGGAAGGTGCTGATCTCCTGTCCCTGCTGACCAGCGATAGGACACAAGGAAATGGAATGAAGCTGAGTCAGGGGAAATCCAGACTGGACATCAAGATAAGATTTCTTCACTGAGAGGGTGGTCAGTCACTGGAACAGGTTCCCCAGGGAAACTGACATGGCACCAAGCTTGTCAGAGTTCAAGGAGAGTCTGAATGATGCTTTTAGTCATGTGATTTAGTTTTACGTGAGGAGCAGGAAGTTGAATTTGATGACCCTTTTGGATCCCTTTTGACTTGAAAAGTTCTGTGATTCGATTTTGTATATACAAAAGCTGGCATTACACTTTCTAGTTTTATATTTATAACTTCTGTTTGATCATCTAGAAATGTTTCATATATTTGTTAGCTTTATGAATGATAGGCTTGAAGCCTCCCTCCGCTCCTTGTTTTTTAAAAAAATATGATTTGGAAATAAACAAAAGAAGAATATTGTGTTTTTCTGTATGATATACTGATGAAATGAAGCTTAAACTGTCCATTCATGCGAATCACATTCAGGAACAGATTATATCTCTCTTACATACTGGCTGGCATATGCATATAAAAAGTGAACAGATTAGGCACAGTCCTTTTTATTGCATCTTTCAGCTCAACAAACTTATTTGTATTAGTCATAGGAATAAGATGTGTAAACTGTAGTGACTCTTTTAATGAAATAAACCTGATATTTTGTCCTTTTAATTTTGATAGGAAATAGTTCTGGTTGTGTTTTTTGGTGCTGAATATGTGGTCCGATTGTGGTCTGCAGGCTGCAGGAGTAAGTATGTTGGCTTCAAGGGAAGAATACGCTTTGCCAGAAAACCCATATCAATTATTGGTAAGATTTAATTTTTTTTTTTTTTCCCTTAACTTTGCTATTATCATCCAGTTTAAAGTAAACACGTCAGCTACTGCAGAGGCCATATTGCAATTCTGAGCTATGTCTGTCACTCAAACATTTATCTACTTTCTGAACCTATGCAATTATTTCTTCTTTTGGATTGGTAGAACGGAACATTTAAAATATGGCAGTGAGACACAGGCAGACATCAGTTTAAGAAAGGCAAAATTGTAAAATGCAGAAATCTCGACTAAATCCACTTGTGTAACTGGAGAAAACTGTCAAGCTTTTGAAACCAAATTACTTCCTTCCAAGGAATTTCTAAGGAAATTAGAAAGCAAACACAAAGGTGAGCGTAAATTGGAAAAAACATGGAAGTGCAAAGTATAACTCAGGACAAATTCTCTTGGGTATTACTAAAGTTAAGTAGTTCAGATTGTTCGAGTGACTACTGTGCGTAACACCTCTGTAGTAAGAGAGAGTTTAGAGGGAGAGATGACTAACAAAACCTGTGGAACAGTGAATGAGTGATTAATAAAATGTGATGTTCGGACAAAATTGTAGTAGATCATAAAATCAGTGTTTCTGTTTTAAGTCTGTGATTTTATATAGACTCCAGTAGAGCTGTGAATTTTACATGACATGAACATCAGCTCATTCAGTTGTAATTAGAGCAAAATGCAAGAGGTGAAAGGGGAGAGGGAGAGAATGAGTCGATATTTACTTAATCATCTGTGACTTTATGAAACTTGGTGCAAAAACTTGGGAAACAACATATCATACGTGTGGATGTGGGCAGTGAATAATAGGATGAGATACTGTACTCAGTTTTGGATTATTGAGAAATAAGTGTTTCATTACATACAAACAAATTCTTCATCTGCTTCTAGATCAGATCTAGTTTCATGATATAACCATGAAACCTATAGGTAACTCTTTTCTCCTAATCATGTTCTTGACTCCTCTTTCAATTAAGAAATGTTTTTTAGGTAGGTGTATTAGAGTACACAGTTGGAGGAGAAAATGTGGCAGTCCCCTTAAACTATGATTTCAACTTGATAGTGGTTCTGTACACTGGTATTGTGCATCTACCACAGTAAACATTCATGTTTGTATAGCCCTTGGAGGAGACATGGTCTTTTTTTTTTTGTTAAGAAAAGCTAAGAATGATTACAGCTGATAGTGCATTCAAAGATATCAGTACTGTTTTTACATTTAAAATTACTGTAAGAATACAATACATTTAAAGTCAAGATTTGTTTTTACATATCAAATGGAGTGAGACTGTGTTTACACTAATCCAAATAGATAAACATGGGAAATACTTCTGCTGTGAAAGATTGAATCATCCTGACTCAACCTATCATTTTCAAACCAACAAGAATAAAGTATGAACACTAGAAAAATAAATTAAAGGATTAGAACAGAATTTTAAAAATAAGGTATTAATTTTACTTTTGCATTAGTATGAAATTTTTTATTTTAAAATTAGAAAATATCATTGAAATGTCTTTGATATCAGAGAGATTACTTTTATGGGTATCTGTCCACACTAAAATTTGGATTAATTCTTAGAAATTTCAATTTAGGTAGCAATTTTGAACTTTTGAAATTTCTCCCATTCGTTTTCCTTTTCTCCCTTCTCTAATTGTAAATAAAAATTATTTTGTTGCTTATTACCTGAAAGAGATTTAGAAGTCAATCTAGTTATTACTTTCTTTTATAAACTTGTTTAATATTATTCCATTCCGTGCTGCATAAATTAGTATGTTAACATGCAACTTCTAGAACTGGGGAAAGAAAATGTTAAGATGGGACACACTATTTCCTGAATAGTCTTTAAAAATTTTATCTAAAACGGAAAATGATGCAATGTCTCCACCATATAAATACAATTTTTTAGTTTCTTATATAGGTTTTCTGAAGTTAGCCTATTTTTTCTCCTCTTTGCAGACATGTTATAGGTGATTACATATAAGTGAGAGAAGACAATTCTACAGTTAGAGAACCTGTCAGGAGGCATAGATTGAATTAATTTCCAGCATACCAAGAATCCCTAGAAAAATAATTTTGCCTCTTCATGTTTCTTCATTCCCTAATTTACAGAATGAGGATCTTTGAAGATTGTACAATGCTCATGTACTCTGGTAGCAGCTGTAATAGTGATACCTTTCCTAAATATTGATTTAACACTTCCATTACTTACTACATAAGTAGAGTTAAGTTAGGAGATAAATCCTTCTGAAGATCTCAGCCTAATTAGGCTTTTATGAAAGGGAGGTACAAAACACAGGAAAAATCAAGACAATGTCCTTACACAAGCTCTTTTATTTGTTATTGTTGCTGCAGAAAATGTCATGAACAACCAATTTATGAATTAACTTTTGTTTCTTCCAGTCTTGACAGTATGCAGTTTGAAAGACATAACCGGGACATAAGTTACTGATGTAAAGACCCGATATGTGTGTCCATCTCATATTGTCCTTAAGGAAAGGGCAGTAGAATTTTATTTATGAGCACCTTTAATCAGTTATGTATACAGTTCTGAAAAATCATCAGCACCTGCTATTTGAAGTTCCAGTTATCTCATATAAACCTAAATTATGCAGTGCCAGTAGAACACAAAAGTTCAGCAAAATAAGGATACTATGTAAATCAGATTGAAATATGTGCATATAATTTGTTTAATTTAAGTCCCAATGGACATCATATTATCTTCAGACTATTGAGAACACACCTGGAAGCTGAGGGCTATTTCCATTATGAAAAATAATATGGCAACTAACAATTAAAATAGAAATGCAAATATTTTTACCGTTTTAAATTCTAAAAGGATTAACTGCTTTTAATCAAAACGTTGAGAATTGCATACTAGAAAGTGAACTTGTGAGAACATTAGAAACACATCAGCAGTTTGCTCAGAAGAAGCAGTACTTAGGTAGGCTGCATTATGTGCTGTGCTAAAGTTTATGCAGAACTAAGTAATGTTTCACTGGAAAGCTGATTTTTAGATGGTAGCTCTTTGGAATTTCTCAAGGATTTGAATGTTAGGAGTAAGCAATGGGGACACTGGACTAGCAGTGGACTAGATTTTCAAATCTGTGTCCTACACATGCTAAATTTCAGGAAATGTGGTTTGTGCAGATTTGTCATATACATGTGTAGTGCACATATTATATAGAAGACACAGTCATTTTTATCTGTCTACACCTCATGTGTATGTACAGTCACATTTGCAAACACATAAATAAGTAGAATGTTTGAGAAGAATATCCACGTGCCACTGTTAATAAATTACTGGAATTCAATTTTTAAAATTACCAAGTCTTCCTGATAATTTCTTTTTTAAAACTGACATAAATACTAATGTAATGCTAATCTAAATACTACTACTTTTTAGAGTTGAAAAAGTTGTTTAAACAAATACTGGCACTTTATCCTGATATTTTCCAGGCCAAATGTCTGCTTCAGTTTCAGTCTTGTGGAGATATTTAATGCAAAATAGTTAAGCTTTTCCTTAATAAAACAATTTGGCAGTTTCTTAAGGAGAAACACTAGCCTGCACAATTCAAATTTCAGGTTTCTTTGAGCAGTAGTGCTGGGGCTGTAAGTAAAAAGTCTATTGATTTTTGTTTTATATTGCTCTTCCTAAAACTGCCCAGGGCACATGGAAAGGAAAAATGCCAGGCTTGAATACCAAGGTGAAGTGGCAGGGCAGGAGGAACAGACTGGGATATACAGGCTTGGTGAAATGGCAGAAGATGGGTTGTTGATGTAAGGGTCTGGGAGGAGGATGTATAAAGAGACTGATAAGCAAGCAGGAGGCTGAAGGAAAAAAAAGGTGGAGGTTCGAAATACGTGAGCTTGAAAAGTGTCAGCTTAAGGGCAGAAGGATATGCTGAAGACCTAGAGTGTAAAATAGGACTGTTTGAATCAGTAAACTGGGATTAGTGTGAGAAGCCTAAAGACTGGAAACCACCATGAAAATTAGGGACAGAGAAAAGCAGATATAGGAGAACAAGTTTTGGGAAAAATATTGAAATATCTCTACCATGTAGAACACGTTTTCAGAAAAGTGGAAAGTACAGAAAGTACAGATGAAAAATCTATGTTATTTTAATTACCTGCTTGGAAACAATTTCCTAAGTGTCGGTCTTTCCCTCAGTCATTGGATGCATGTGTCTGAAAACTTAGTGAGGACATCGGATGCCTCCTTTGCTTAAGTACAAAGATCTGTATTACGATGTGATGGGAAGAAAACTCCCTAAATTCTGAGTGTTTACACATGTATGTTCACACACACATATGTTCACACATGTACATAATAAAAGAACTGCATAAACATTTTGGAAGGTCAGGTACTCAAAAGTTAGATTATCCCAAAATGGCAGTTCTTTCTGTATCTTAAACATATCCCTCCCTATATTTATTTTCATTTTCATAAATGTACAATGAATGTAGTACAGTCTTTAAACTGATTGGTTGTTATCCCTTGGGGAGGGAATCCTGCTTTTACAGCAAAAATCAGACTGATACTGGAAAATAATCTAAGTCAGAGAGTGAAGTGAAGGATTCTGTTGATTGTAAAACCGATGCAGTATTTGTTGCAGTAACTACATGGTTGTGAGTGAGGCAAGAGAATGTTTAAAGGAGAGGAAAAAAAGTTACTGTCATTGAAGGCAACTGTTGTTCCGTCTGAAGTTGGATTCAATCCTGCATCTTGCCTTGGCATCACATGGAAACTCTGTGATGGTCATTTAAATCAGTTTTCACAAGTGTGCCTAATTTTCTGGATGTCCAAATGAAGTCTTTGAAGTCAGGTTATAGAGGTTCTGAGCTCTCACAGCTGCAAGTGAAGTCAGCAGGCACTGTTTTTATTGAAGTGCTACATAATGTTAAGGGCTCTCAGGAATAAGGTACTGCTTGTTTAAAACTGGCAAGGAAAATTTACCAAAACTTTTCCTTATTCTATCTATATTTGCTATCCATTTATAATACTATCCTTTATTTTCTGGTTAGAATTTCAAAGTGAAGCATTTAGGTGCTCTGAAGAGGATTATCACAGAAACGCCTATGAGAAAATTAGAAAAATATCTTGTTGGAATTATGTTAGAGCAGGGCTCAGTAATTCAAAGCCATAGGTCTGTTCACTGAACTAGAATAAGAGAAAATAAGGGATGCTAGCACTGTGAACACAACCCGTCATTTGCATTGTATAATGCTGGAACTGTGTGAACTGTGGAGCTGTGGAAAAAAAGAAGTGGAACTCTGGCAACAATTATTTTTTCATAAAATTAAAGACTAGATCACAAAGTAAACCAACAACTATGATTCTTTTTAGCAATGTTTGTTCTGACAGTTCCCTAAAATTTGAAAGCTTGGCTTTACACCTTTGATACAATTCTTAAACTAAGTCTATGTGCGTGTATCTGCATATGATATTTGTCTATATTTTATGCCTTTCATTAATGATCAAAGTAAAGTTTTTCTCTCTTAAATCAAGAGCCCTGGGCCAAAATATGGATTGATTTCTAGGGTGTATGTATGTATGACTTTGCCTTTTTTTTTTTTTTTTTTTTTTTTTTTGTGGCAAGCTGCCTGATCTATCAGGATCTTTAAAATTTACATTATTAAATTCATCATGGAAGAAACTATATCCTTGTTTTTTTATGTGAATTTTTTTGATGTGAAAGTATTGCATTAACTTATTGCCCACTAAGTTTCAGCTACATTGCCATAGTTTCAGCTAACTTATTTTTTAAAGTGCTTTCCTCATTCTGTCTGTATTGTGTGTTTCAGTGCTGAGAGCTAACACTTAACATTTCATTTTTTTTACCAGATCTAATTGTTGTAGTAGCCTCAATTATTGTTCTGAGCATAGGATCTAATGGACAGGTGTTTGCTACCTCTGCAATAAGGTATGTTTGTCTAGTGGTTGTAGCTCTTCATAATAATGTAGCAGAGTTATATTATATGTATATCTAATTTCCAATTTCTGATTAGATCTATATGTAATGTTCCTAATATAGGAAAAGTTATTACATGGAAGCCCTGGACAGTGGCAGACTGTGTGTTATTGTGCTTGGTCACTGGTTGGGAAACAACAGTGCAGAAACAAGGCCTATTAAGAGTCGTGCGAATGCTGAAGCCAAGCAGAAAAACATTAAAGGAACATTGTGTCCTATATAAAACATTAAATAGCTCTCTTTCTGAAACAAAAGAAGTATTACAGAACATCAGCTTATTTAAGAAGTAATCCAGACAGCACTTAACTCTGTTTTTTTTTGAGTGCAAGTAATTACTTTGTTTAAAGAGTAATTATGCTTTGGTGGATTTGTTTGTCACAAGTAACTTGTACCATACACGAACGAGAAACATTTGATGTCTACAGTGTTTGCTCAGCTTTCATCAAGTACTGCAAGCTTGTTTCGGGAAATAAAGTGGGTAAATAAAAGAAAGGAATGATAAGCAGAATAGGTGTACTTCCCACTCTTCCCACTTCTAACTTAACTTGCAGCATGTGCTGCATGTTGTGTTACAAGTCTCTGATTTCCAGTGCAGTCTAATCACTGGGAAATGAGAAGGTACAGTGCTAACTAAACTGTCTAGCTGTATAGAAAAACACTGGAGAGAACTACATGTATAAAATATTTTAAGGTAACTATTTCCATAGAACATTAATCTTTACATGATGATAAAGACTCACAGAAGCATCATGAATGTGATTCATCAGCTCATATAGGAGGAGGGCATCTGTGAAAATTCTGAAGATTTTCTTTAATTTAGCTAGAAGTGTTGGAAGGACCTTAATGAAGACAACTGCTCTGTGTTTATATGTGAATCAAGGTGGCTTTGGGCTCCGTGCAGCCTTACCTGGTGTTAAATTATACAGTTTCTGTCCTACCACTCAGAATGCTTTCTGCCAGAGAAACTTAACCCTTGTCTCTGCAGTGTTCTTATTGCCCCATTGAAAAACTGTCTGGGTCAAGCAAGTCTTAATCCCATCAGGTTTCCTCAGGACTGTGATGTGAGTGGCTGTTTCTTAGTTAAGAAGGAATTAATTTCACATTCTTGCCTTTGCTTTTGTTGCTTCTAATGTATAATGTTGTTGTCCTGTTTGGACCTCTCCTAAATTTCAGCAATCCCAGAAAGCATGGGTCATGCATGTCAGGTTGTTTTCTTGTAGAATGAAGTTGCAAGCTCCAGACCCAACAGGTATGACAGGTTGACATTTTGATCCCTGCAGCAACCAGTGAGACTGAAACCTAGTAGCACTGCAGAGTTCACAGCAGAGTCTTGTAGCCTTCTGTCCTTACTGTTTTAAGTTCACCAAATGGATAAAAATTGTTTTCTTTCCAACCATTTTATTTTCCCTTTTCAGAGGAAATGGGTTGTGCATGTTCAGAGGCTGTGTATCTGGAGTTTCTTGTTCACTATCTTGTTTTTTAAATCTTTATTTGTAAAACTCCCTGCCTATAACATGTAAGTCAGCACTGGGCAGTAAAAGAGCCATAACCATCTCAGATACAACAGAAACAGAAAAACCAAGAGCTGCCATTGGGTCAAGGTGTGTCTAGTAATTGTACAGGGGAGCTACATGTGGTGCTCTGACATAAGCAACCAATGAGCTGTAACATGACAGAAGTCTCTTGGTGCTCATGTATTAGGTAGTCTTGTAATTCTTCTTGGACTCATGTTTTAATTAACAGGTTTTAAGTGGATATTTTAATGTTTCCAGTTAATTAAAATTATTATTCTAATGCCATATCAAAGAAATAACGAAACATGATGTTCATGTACTCAGTCACTGATATATGATTTGATAGTCAAGATTATTGTGTGTTTTCCAAAAAAATGACAAGCATTTGATCATTTGACCATCAGCTGTGAAATTTCAGAAAACCTGATTTCTGAATAAAAGAAAAGTTGGGTCTTTCAGAAGACAACACGACTTCCCAGTGACTGAGGATGGCACCATGCTGACTTTTCTGGCTATTGGTGTAACCCAGAAAAATGTAGCCACAGTGAAGAAGACTGAATTTAAAAAGAAAACTGACAAGAACGACAACAAAATTTTAAGGATAGATAAAAAGAGCTAAAAATACTTCTAGTGAAATTTTTTTTGTCCTTTCCTGCTCTTCACTGTTTTCTTTCAGTGATAAAATAGTAAGATGAGTGTAGGAAAACAAAGTCCATTGTTGAAAGGGTGACTAGAATGAAATATTTTAATTGAATAAAATTCTGCTGAGGAACCATATCAATAATTATTTTCTTTAGTTGAAAACATTGGGAGTTTATGATTCAGTTATTGTCCTAAAATCACATAGGACACTATTTTATATTTCTGATTAGATGATTTGTATAACTTACACAAAAAGGATTTCAGTAATACCATGTTTGGTTTGCAATCTGCTTTTGGCAAATACAGAAAAATGTTTGCTCATATTTATGTTATCAAAGCCTGAAGCACTGGTTTTGCTTGGAAGGAAAGCATTTGAGCATCATAATTAGGTAAAATATGGGTCTCCTCTTGGTATGAAAGCATATATTTTAGACTTTCTTTTTGTTGTTTTTTTTCTTTTGGCTAATTGTTGTCCTACTCTATATTTCTGAATATAATGAAATGTGATTTAAACATACCTTGATGCCTTGAATCTAAGATGGAAGTTTAGCCAGGGACAGTGCTATCAGAGTTCTCTAATACGGCAGTATGTTAGTGAGCATAGTCAACTGTGTATAGATAGAGCAGTATTGTTTTCAATCATTAGTTTTTTATTTAATGTCCCATTTTTTCTTACAGGGGGATCCGGTTTCTCCAGATACTTCGCATGCTTCACGTAGATCGACAGGGTGGCACTTGGAGACTATTAGGATCAGTTGTTTTCATACACCGCCAGGTGCTTGATCTTTAAAGATCCCAAATATTTTGTTTAATTTAGTATATTCTTTTCATGGACTTCAAATCATAGCCTGGTTTAAAATAACAGTGTTCCAAGAGAAAAAATACTTTAAAAGTCCATGATGTATTTCTTTCTACTTTTAAAATGGGAAAAATATTTTTTGCTTCAGATCAGAGGCTAACAGGGTATAAGCATCAGTATTCTTTTGGAAATGAACTGTTGTATTTTTTGATGTTATCCTTCAATATAATTAATTAAATGCCATGATGTGGGCTGCATTTCTTTTTGCAAATACTGTTAACTGTCTTCACAGAAGATATGTACCTAGCTTGGTTATTCTGTGGAAAAACAAGTGCTAGAGGAAAAGCCTTAATAGAAAAAGTAAATTATTGAAATCATTCTGTTTTCTCTGCCTGAATAAGGAGTGTTCTATCTATTCTAGGAATAAAAATACTGTGTTATGATAATATGCAAGAAAAATTACTTTTTCAAGGGTGTAGTCACAGAGGTAAACTTGTCTGTAAGAACTCATGTCTGCTAAAGCTTTGAAAGAGTTGTTCTGTATAAAAGTTCATTAAGCAGGAAAAGCTTGAATGTTTTAGTGAAGACTTTCAAAAATTTCTAGCTGAAGGCTTTATTTTGGGGCTTCGTGAACTCTCTTGATGAAAAGCCAACTTAACTTTATGAACATCATAATAGATCTTGCATATCATACCATACTATGGGGGGCAAATACTGTGCTATGAATGTTTACATCTGACTTAGGAGGGTGGTTTTTTAACCTACTCTTTATGAGTGTAGATTTCTTCTCAAGATATTGACAAATAGTTACAGATTTCTACACAGATATTGTTTCATTTGATGTTTTAGAAAACTGTTGTTTTGGGGCAAAGAATGGGAGGTATATATATATATATATATATATATATATAAAATATATATATATATATTTGTATATTTGTAATTAATTTTTTTCCCCCCCAGTACTGTAGGAAATTTTATATCCTGATGGCTGTGCAGTATTGATGCACATAACATTCCAATCTGAAATAAATCTTCTAGAAGTACTCTAGTATAAAGCCTACTTTCATCCTGTACAACAGGATGACTTTTAATGCTCCAAGTCTGTGTGGTCTTCATTTATTATGGTTGCATTGCCTGGATATCTAGCTGGGGCAGAGCTGGTATCCAAATACACTTTCTCAACATTTGCTAACCTTACTGACAGAGGTGTTTGAGAGAATTTTTTCCTGTGGGTGTTCAGAGTTTTAGTCAAGAATCTGGAAATATTATATCCAAAATATAACACTTAAGTCTTAAATGTCACAAACACAAATAAGTTCAATGATTTAATAGTAAAAAATATACCCTTGGAGAAGTGAATTTATGAATAAACACACCTAAAGTTCTGCTAGTCCAAAGAAGTGATTATGATGATATATAAAACTCTACAGATCTGTAGTACTTGTTAAAGCAGATCACCCACTAACACATTAATAAAAAAAAATTTCAAACACACAGTTCTGTATTGACATTGGACAAGTGTAGCTGAAACCCTAGTGTGGTACCAAACGGAAGGGAAAATGGAATCTTTATTCCTGCCCAGCCTCTTAAAGAAATTTTTGTTTGAAAAAAAACAAACCAAACCAAAACAAAAACACCTCAGCTGCTCTTTCTTTATAAGCAGAGTACAAGGACCTCATTTATTTGTTGAGTTTGGTACTCTTTCAGAAAAAGCGGGACCTTAAACTCTTAAACAATGTGAGAAAATAAATTCATGTCTTTGTGACCTGTGAAAATAACAATCACTTGGACCTCTGCGGGCCCAGAAGAGCTTACTAAAGTTGTCACCAATGATTTCCATGTGTTTTGGAATTTTACATATAGCTGTATTCACTTGTTCAGGCCCAGTTTGGCTAGGATGCTCTTCTATTTTCAGCCGATTGAGCTTATACAAGCATTTCTCGCCAAAAGCAACAAAACATGAGTCAATATCACATGTGGTGTTGGAAAGACATGGAAAAATCATGCAGCTTACTGGCATACTGAGTTAGCCAATCCATTTCCAGCTTGTAAGCCTCTCATTTAGTTTTACTTATTCCTCACCTTGCCTTGTGAGGTCTTCTGCTGCTTTGAAGAGGGAGTCACTGATGAGTTCTGGATTTGGGTTTGGTTTTTTTTTTCCTAAATGTTGAATTTTATTTTTTGTGGTCCTTATTGCAACTGAAAATATAAATCTACCTAAGATAAAAAAAAAAAAAAGGATTGACTCATGTCTTTCAATATTCAAATTTACCTTTGTGAATACTTGATTTTTTGATCTTGCTGTTTCTTTTGCATATATGTATCCAAAACTTGCTGCTGAAAACAGGCGTTAGTAATAGGCAGCACTCTTCATTCTTAAGCTCTGATCTATTAAAAAATCATATCAATGTGAAGTTTTAAGGCATGATTTCTGCAAAATTCTTTGTTTTGAGATCATATAGCCATTCATAATATTTGGCATTCATAGACACCACTGTATTCATATTTTTAATTATTTTAAAATCTGCACTCCCTCTTCAATGCAGTATGTCTTAGAGACAAGCAAATAGTCAACTATAAATGAAAACATAAGGAACTTTTCAGAGCAATTAAGTCATATCTACAAGTACACCGTGTATCCTTATCATTAGAGAAAAATATGAGAAAAGAATGGTCCCCAGCATAAAAATCTGAACTACAGAAAACTCAAGTTTTGTTTCCTCTTTCAACTGCCTTGTTTAGTTAACAGGCCAACAAAGAATTAAGGCTTAGATTAAAAGACTTGCCTATGGGCAAAACTGAATGCTATCAAAATTCATTATTTAGGTCACTATTAAATGATTAGAGAAAAACCACCAACTTAGTTTTGTGCCAAGATCACTTAAAAACTTGCCAAACCTAGATTTTAATTAGTGCTATAGCAGGAGGAAGAGTATGTATGGTTCCTGCTGCTGAATGCAGTTACTAGCTACCAGGGCTACATTTTCCCAGAAAGCTCTTATAAGGCAATGAAACGAAAAAATCTGAAGAAAGTCTGGTGACAAAACCTGAACCTTCCTTCATAAATGGTTTAAGAAGTGTAAGTAGAATGTTACAGAAAACTTGTGAAAACCTGGCATACTTTAGAGGAAATGCTTCTTGGGCAGGTTTTAATTATAAATTTATCTTATGGGAATATTTTAATTCCTGTATTGATTTGGATCCAAGGAGAGAAAAATATCTCTGTCAAGAATTTAAGGAAGATGCCAATAAAGATGTAGTACTACAATGTTGCATAATAAAAATGTCTAAATATGTGCAAAGAAAGTAAATGAATATAACGTGTTAACTATTGAAGCACTGTAAACTTTAAGTCATTAAAATAAGCTGTTTTCCCTCATAACTAGGTATTAGATTTTCCTGAGGGGTAGGTGAATATCTCATTTGATTACAATATATCACCATTTCTATAAGCTTTACACATTTTTGCATCTGTGACACTACACATTTTGGCTTGTTTAAATGAGCAAGCACATTTTCCCTGAAGACTGTAACAATCCTGTATCTAAGTTGCATCTGTCCTGATATAACCTTCCTGTCCAAAAATCTGTAGAGAAACTGATGCATTCACAAGCACTGTATCATGGCCTATTATTTTAGTATACTCTCCCTAGATTGCATTTCTAAAGCTGTTTTACTATTTTCAAAATTTATTAATATTTGGTATTTTTAATGGACAGTTAAATGGAATTATTCCTATTCACAAGACATAAAATAGGGGAGATGTCCCACCCTACTTTTAGCTCTCCAAGTAATTTTGTATAAATCATGGCTTCTCCTTAAATTTTATAGTCTGATAGGAATATAAAACAAGTAATTGAACTACTTGTTTTACTGGAAGCAAATTTTGTACCTGAAATATTATTTTTTCTACTGTGATGCAAAGAACCCCCAGATATTTGTAATATTTTATAAGTATAGAATATATATGATGTGAACTTTATGTACTTGTTTGCTTTTTCTTTTAATAGGAACTCATAACAACATTGTACATTGGATTCTTGGGATTAATTTTTTCATCCTATTTTGTTTATCTTGCTGAGAAGGACGCAGTTGATGAGGATGGAAAGACAGGTTTCTCCAGTTATGCTGATGCCCTTTGGTGGGGTGTGGTAAGTTTATGAACAAAATGCATGTGCAAACTTAGTGCACAAGATTTTCTGTTTAAGATGTGATCCTTTTAAAAAACCTGGCATTTCTTTCTTTGCAGAATGTATTTCTGTAGGGAATCTTGATAACTTTTTCAAACATGTATGAGAAGGAATATAATAAGTGCAATTAAACCATTTTGGTTTAAATTTTGGTATTAAATTTTATTGTGAAAACACAATAACAAGTCTTTAGCAAAGGGCATTGAATGTTTACAGACACCAAAAGTCCACATTGAAATCCATGTTTCAAAAAAGAGTATAAATACTCTCCAAAATCTATACCACCTATTTTAAAAACTTCTTAATTATCTTCAAAAGGTGCATAATTTTAAAAGCATATTCTATTTGTGGAAGTTAGGTTAACAACTCTTTATTTCTTTTTTTTTTCTTTTTTTTTTTTTTTTTAATATTTTTGTGTAAACCTCACTCTCTCAGTAATAATGCAGACCTTGACGCAGGTTACAGGTTTCTGTTGCCAGCAGCTGTCAAACCTTCACAGATTCATCTGCTACTTTGGGTATCAATCATCAGTCAGGATCAGTGTAAATCATTGGTGAAATGAAGAAAAATAGCATTGTTGGGATTACGCAAACATTGTGGTAATTATTGTGTGCATGCCCATAATCAGTTGAAAATGGAATAGATAGCTATGAACAGAATAAGAGACCAGATGGTTTCTACACTCCCTTCATATGACTCTTCTCATTACGTTTCTCACAGTGACTCATACTTTCCCTTCTTATTAGCTGTTGCATGAACCATCTCTTCTCTTGTGGTCCCTTTTCCCCACTAGAGAACCTCATATATTTTATGAGTTGGCTGTCTCATTATAATAAACCCAAGGAGATTCATCACATCAGTGTTAGTGACAGAGAAAAATGAGATGACTAGAACAGATGCAGAGCCATCTCCAGAGGGAGAAGGATATATTTCAAGAGTAATTTGAAACACGAGAAACTGGATTTGTTCTTAGATGATAGACTTGAAAGATGACGATATAGTTATTGGGCCATAAACCAATAGCTTATCTGCATCCAAATAAACTGGTAAGTAAGCCTGGGAAGACAGACAAAAAGTTCTTACTAGATATATGTTTCTAATCCTTAGCTTGGATGGTCCATAAGCCTCTACTGCAATGAAGTATACAGAAATACAGATTATATTACATGTACCGTGAATTACCACTTTTCAAGTAGCTCAGTATAGAAATCTCTTAAACATTAAATTCCTGTCATTAGGTTGTCATTTCATTTGTGGTGTATCACTTTGGGCTGTGCAAAACAGTACAAACCAAAATAATGTAGTAGAAAAGAAAAATCTACTAAGTGATCAGATGGGCCTGATTATCTAATGTGCTAGGAAGAAACAAAACCATGGACTAGCCCTTACAACAACCACTTGTTTAAGTCCTCAACAGTCATACGATAATTTTTTCAGAACATAAAACCTCATGGTTATAGACATGAGATAACCTCTAGCTAGTGGAGGAAAGGAGCAAATATCCCAGAAGCACAGATTGTGCTATATTTTAAAAGCAAAATGATTAGAATCTAATTGATTTTATGAAAGACACCCCATGTCTACTTTAAGATAACAAACCAGTACACAAGATCTCTTATTCTGCTATATTTGAGCAGTTCAGCTCAAACACCAGTGTTCAAATGACCAAACAGAGTGGAACACAACTGTTCTTTTGGGTTTTACTAATGGTCTTGCTGAATAGTGTGTGAAGTTCATCTAATTAAAAACTGCTTGTGAGATGTTCAGCAGCATTAGGGGCTCCCATAAAAGTTTGTGCTAGTTTGGCTAAATCTGTGAGAAATATCTCATAGCTTTTTCTAGCACAGTGAAGCTCCATAGAGGTTTGTAGCACCATGTGAATTAGAATGATGCCAGTGAAAGAAAGCATATAGTTTATCGATAAGGGTGTCTTAATTTAATACGTAATCATTAAAAGATGGTGATTCATGTTTGCTCTGCACAATGTCTTTGGTGTTTCCTAAAGTAATTCCTAGGCCTGTAACCACAAAAGGCCAGAAATGCCCAAATTCAGACCTGAGAAGAACCCCTTGTTAAACTGAGGGGAGCAAGGTACAGTGGAAAACAAATAAACAATTTTCAGCAATCAGTTTGAGAACTAGCTATGGTTTTGAGCATCCAGTTCTGTCCTGTGTATTCATGCATGGGTTATTCCTGTATGTAATAAAACCTCCTTGTGAGGCCAGTGTACTTCTTCTACCTTTCCTTCTATTTTTTTTTCTAGCTCTAGTTATCCAGAGCTTGCTTTATGAGTTGCATTGAATGTTTAGATATGGATTACAAAATATTTTTAAATGCTAGGACATACAGCCTTGATTTGAGCAAAGAGTAAAAAAAAAAATGACAGAATAAACAGGTTGTATTTATACAGGCATATATTGTTCATATTTTGGACTTAAGGAATTTAAAAGAAGTTCAGTTACGAAGACCAACAAATGAGCTTAAAATGTGCGTTACTTTACCTTGTTGAGATAGATGACCTAGAATCTGTATTTCAAAATGTATGTATATGCCTTGTGAAGTGTTCAATGGGTTTTGTTGTTGTTTTCTAAAACTTGACTCATTTTGAGCAACAGCAGGATAAAATCAGTTTTGTCTTTCTCTAGCTGTGTGAGACACAGGAAGAACACTGTTTAAATTGTTTAAGCTTTCCAGACTCTAAGCCTCCTCAGCATTAGTGAGTCACGGTGCAGGTGCAGTTCACAGCTGGGAACAGTGACAAAGGACAAAGTGAATCAGTTTCTTTTTTTTTCAAATTTTCAGTAACATAGAAACACAGATGTGGAGTTACTAGGGAGTGAAATTTGATTTCACTTTTGCCTTTCAAAACAGAATCACAGAAAAAAAATCTTGGTAGCAAGTATTTGAATGTCTTATATGTCTGACAAAAACCACAGGGTGTATTAAAGGTAACATTTTGCTTTGAGTAGAAAGTGCAAGCTTGCTGAACTTGATACATATGACCTGAAAGATTTAAATATAAGTAAAAGAGAAAATAAAGAATGAATGAGAGTTGGAATTAAATTCTAACTACGTTTACCCACTCCAGTTAAACGCAAGGTTGTTTCACCTAAGTCTGGCAGGCATACGGATTAAACTGTGAAGACATATCATAGGCTTGTGGTATTTTATATTAAGCTACTTTCAGAACTTATAGCATCTTAGAACACATGCAAAAGTATTTCCAACAGCACTGTCAGTCTGCCAGAATTGTAACCCATATCACAGCAGTTTTTCTGTCCTTCTTGGGTATTTTTTCTTGATGAAAGAAGGGCATGTAGGAGGTTTCTCTTCTGTTGGCCCTTCCACGCTCATCTCTTGCTGTTGATAATGCCTATTGTTTTTGCTGCAAACTGGACTATTCTGTACTATTGAATTTGAGTTAAATAGTCACTCCAGTAAATCAGTGTTAAGTGATAGAGGTACTTGTGATCGATTACTCAGAATTTCCAGTAGTAAATTTCCATGGTAGAGGTAGCAGTTTGAACCCCTTTCTATTGAACATTTTTTTTGAGGAGTGCAGTTCTGACTTTTA
Source organism: Nesoenas mayeri (assembly GCF_963082525.1). Taxonomy (NCBI): domain Eukaryota; kingdom Metazoa; phylum Chordata; class Aves; order Columbiformes; family Columbidae; genus Nesoenas; species Nesoenas mayeri. Next base: position 70,288,154 of record NC_137541.1, read on the forward strand.
AGACTTAAGGATACCTGCCTATCTTAAAGCATGTGAGAAGCTCTGTTGAGTTCTACTAAATTACAGTTCTTCCTTTTTTGAGGTGTACGTGTGTTTCCAGAGCCTGTGTTGGAGCATGTGCATACCAGCTGGAATGTGCCATACCAAATGTGTATTAAGAAAGCAGTGTTGTTTTCCAAAGCCTAGTTATTAAACATTCTCTATGCAAATAACTAAGAACTTTAGGATATACAAACAGAAAAAGATTCTGGTTGTGATTAAGAAAGCAAGAGAATTACATTATTTATAATTCTTCCCACATACTTCAATGCACTAATTAGATTACCAAGAAGGAACCCTCTTAAGGTAGCCAGGGGGAAACATTCTGAGATATGTTCAGGCACCTGCAGGAATCTGCCAGCCAAATCCCTGCTGTGGAGATGGAAAATCATTTTTTCTGTGGTTTCAGCTTTCATGCTGTCTTCCGTAGTAACTCTAAGGCAGCTTAATATTACTGCAGTTTGTTTTTAAGTTCTGAGTGCTGAAAAACTGAATAAACAACAACAAAAAAACCCAACCAAACCCTAAACCAAACCCCACAGAAAACAAGAAGCCTTTCATAAGAAAAAAAAAAAAAAAGATGAAAAGGAAGGAAAAATCCCAGACTTTAAGGGGTCATCTGGGTGCACTAAGGAGCTGAAGTACTATTAAAGAAGCACTGCTATAACTTCCCTCCACTCCTCAATAACACATACCGCATTTCAAAGTTTGCGGGGTCTGGTTTAATTCTGGGGGCTGGAAAACTCATTTGTTTGTACTACTGGTAGCACACAGCAACTGAGTAACTTAATAGGCAAGCCACAGTAAATCTGGACAGACACCTGGCAAGACAGAGCTCTTGCGAGAGCAATTTGCGGTTCAAAATAATAATATTAATTAGAGGATATAGATACTACAGAGTTGACTTCGTCAAGTGAGAAATTAATGATGAATAAATGCAAACCTGATTTTTTTTTTTTAACTTAGAAAAAACTCAGTTTGACAGTAGCTGGTCATTTTTTCCCCTGCAAATCTTCCTTGCAGCTCTTTGTAGAGCTGCTCTTGAAGTACGCTTCCCATGTCTTTTTGCATAATATCTAAGTATTTGTTAGCAACTTTTCCCATAAAAGGCAGTATTTCCACATCCTCTTTTGTAGTCAGCATAAATTTACTATTCTTTCAAGTCTGTTTTGGCTGTATTTCTTCTGCCATTCAAGGCAAAGTGAAAGGAGTGGGACTGGGTGTAGGGCTGGTACTCCCAAATAGAAGTACATTTTTTCTCTTTAAATCTGCCTCCAGTGCTTGGTGTTGATGACAGAAATTCTTCGTTGCATCACCAGAAGCTTTCCACATCTCAGGGGTGCAAGTCATCTTTGTCATACCGTTCTATGGCAGTGTCAGGACTCTGAGTATGCTAAAAAGCTGTTAGTGGCCCTGACCAACCACACCTGGGGCCACCCCCACTGTCCGCATCCCAAGGGCTCTATGGAGTTTCAGTTCTGGGTATTTAATCCCTGCCAGAGATGTACTGGAGGAGACTTGGTCTCCAGCTCAGCCATGGGCTGTTGATCTGGAGCTCAACCTATGGGCTGACTTCCATACTCGACCTCAAACTTACCTCATCACCTTGATATTAGCTAATGATTTAGACTCTTTGTTGGCTGTGGCTGCTGTCTGTGAGTCAATTCCACGGTGAGGCTGGGCACAGAGTGGTTAGGCCCCTGTCTGGCCAGCTGTGGGATTCCCTTTGCTTGCCTTAGGATCCTCTTTTGTTGAGGAGCAGCTGGCCCTTGTTACATTACATACCCTTCTTATGGACCAGCCTTCACCTGGACTCTGATCCCCCCACAGCACCAACCCTTTAGTGACCACTGGGCTCCTAACGAATTGTCTCCTAGCCCAATAGGGCTCATCAGCAACAGCCCAAAACCTCTGTCCCACTCAGGCCCTCCTCATCTTTGCGGCTTTTCAGGGGTGGCCTGTCCCTGCCCAAGCCCTGAGTTACTAATGCAATGTCACTTTCTAGTTCACTGTCCCTATTCTAGCTCTGTGTCCTGGAAAGGGCTGCTGACACCCCCACAGTGATACTGATCACTGACCTAAACATGGCTTGCTGAGGAGGCTGTTATTAAGGCCCTGATGGTGCTAATTGGCCTAATAATCCTGACCAGCCACCCCTGTAGCCTCCACCCATTCCCAGGGGTTCTGTTTAAGCTCAGCATTCTTCTCTAGGAGAGCTGGTCTCTAGTTCAACTGTAGATATACTGGGTTGTGTAGTCCTTTGATCCTGATCTCAGCCTGATGGCTGACTTACTGGCTTTATCTTGGCTCTGTGTCATCACTGTGGACTCACTTGCTGATCATTGGACTTGATCCTAACGCTGACCTGTGGATTAATTTGTTGGCTTCATGTTGGACCTGCCTCATTGCTGTAATATTGCCTTATAATGTGGATTCTTGGTTGGACCTGGCTATTCTTACTACATCTTTTTTGTTTGGGTGCTGTAGGACTGGGTCCTGCCTGGGAGGTCCTGCCTTTCTGGATCTCTCTTGACTTTGAGCTCCTCATCTTTTTAGGGAGTACCTGGCCCTCACTGCACCCTGATAAGCAATGTGCAGATACAGGTAAAGTAATATGATGCATCTTGTGGCTTAAACACAGTTTTGAGTGGTAGAGAACTATATCTGTGGGGCACCTCTTGGTCTACTGGCATATATACTTTAGGAGAGAGTGTCCTGGAATAGTTGTGTGTTTCTTCTCCTGCTATAAAGATTCATCTGGGACTATGTTAGTTCTATCCCTTTCCCTTCCTGCCAGCTGTGTCCTGCTTACCCTTCCACAGCCAGTGTCGCTGCCTGACTGCAGAGTTTGGTAGATGTCTGTGTGTTGGTTGTGTGCAAGTCAGTGCTTCAAAGACTTTCTTCTTAACCCTGTGAAACTACATATTAAAAGCAAAAGTAGAAAAACTGCAAGCCTATGGTTTCAAGCCCACAAGGCCAATCCTTACAGTTTGGGAGGGTGGAAGCAGCCAGCTACAAACTGTGAGAACAGTCATCACAGGTCCAGCCTACTGTTGCATCCAAAACAGTGGCCTGTTGTGACTGCTGGCTGAAGAATGTAAAAATGGGGTAAACCTACAGTGATGTTTAGTGCATTCCTGTAGTTTCTTTATGCACAAATACAAATACTGTTGATCCGTGTGTTACTTCTGATATACCTCTGCTTTCCCTCTCCCCGTTTTTTGAGGGAGAAAAGGTACTACATTAAAGTGAATTGGGTGTTTGTTTCTGGCCTAGGTAACAGTAACAACAATTGGTTATGGAGACAAAGTTCCCCAGACATGGATTGGGAAGACAGTAGCTTCCTGTTTTTCAGTATTTGCTATATCTTTCTTTGCACTGCCAGCGGTAAGTAGAACTTAATTAACTTTTTAAAGTGTCTGTTTGGCTTGGGCTCCTAATTAGGTAGTTTTAAAATGGTGCCTTTCATAGGAAATAGTGGGGATGGGTGTTGCTTCAGAATGTGCACACCCATCTTCAAGCTTATGTTTGTGTGTGTGCACACACGAATGGAACTGCTATATCTTTACTGCAGTCACTGTGGAAAAACGTAGCTTAGGAAGGAGGTAAAAGTAATTTTCATTACTCAAAGAACTGAAGCTATTCTGTGAGGTAGAGAGAGAGACTTTTTGGTTTTTTTTCGATCAGCATGTCAGTGCCGGAGGTGAAGCATCCTTTGTTTCTGTTATTTTGTGAACAATTTGGGGTCCTGTGAGAAGAGGAACACTACCATGAAGCAGAAGTTTAGGAAACTGGCTCTGGTTTTGTATATGGTTCTATTAATATAAAGCATCTTTGGGCTTTTCGGATCTTAAAATAAGTGCATGGGGTGAAAATAAAGATAACATCCAAAAAATTAAGGCAGATAAAATATTTCTTTAGTAACTACCAGTTTTTAAAGAAATGTTGAACTTCTAAAACATATATTTGGCTTCTTTGCTCAGTTTGCCTAGAAAATCAAGCTGTGTTCTGGCTTTAGTTGTGGGATTTTTTTGTTGTAAGGGACTAAAATCAAGGGCAAAGAACAGCTGTAGATCAGTCATGTGATGCTGGCATTTGCTTCTCCTACCGTTGCACAAAGCTGCCCTTGGAACATGACCACCTCTGTGAACACCCATGAAAATGTGACTTGTAGATCACAGCAGTAAACATGTGCTGTTTGTTGAAGTTACATGATGCCAGTATCAATGTGCTCCATTTCAGATGTATTAGTTGCAATAAATAGATTTCTATCACTGTGGACATCTGAAAAATCAGAACTTTTCTTTTTCTAGCAAAGTCTTTTATAAAATGTGTGTTTGTTTCACGTGTGAAGTATTTGATTTAGATATGTGAAGCTACATTGGAGTCTGACTACTAATTTTGCTTATATTTAGGGTATTCTGGGGTCCGGTTTTGCCTTGAAAGTACAGCAGAAGCAACGTCAGAAGCATTTCAACAGACAAATCCCAGCTGCAGCATCTCTTATTCAGGTAAGGCCCCTAACAGCAAAATACTTAAGAGTGTATTGGAGAGGGAGTGTGGGCCAGTAGTCAAAGTACTGAGAACTGCTGTTACTAGACTTTATGATAAATCTATAACTTGTGTTTAATCACTTTGTCTTTTTGATTCAATACAGTCACTAGAGAGAATCAGATAATGGCCTGTTCACCCTCTAATGAGTGAGTGTAGGAGGCTTTATTTGCCTAATATTCACAGGTATAGTGATGCTAACTGGATGCAACAAGTTATTTGGCGAAAAGATTAAAAAAAAGTTATAAACTTTTAATTCTTAACTTGTTTTTATATTCCCTTATGTCCTGTGCCTCTGTCAAATCCTGAGGTGATGAATGTGTATACATATAAACATATGCCTCAGTTTAGAAAAATGTCCCAGCATAACAGTCTATATACGAATATAAAGAATGTTATAGCATGCTGCACACCTGCTAAAGTGTTGAAAACAGCAGAGAAAGGGAAGCAGCAGTCTTATATGATGTTTATGGGGATACACTTTTTGGGGAGCAGGTTTTTTGTGGGTGTGGTGGTGGTTTTTTGTTTGTTTTTACTATGGGTAAGGTTAGACCCAAGCTCCTAGGGAGAACACTGCAAAGAATGTATTTATGATCTCTGTGCTGAGTATGTGTTTCCTGGTGTAAATGACACTCACCACAGTCATATACAGAGTGTATTTTATTAGGCATGGTATTGTGTATAGCACAGTGACTGCAATCAGAACTCTTTGCAGCATATTTACATTGATTTAGCGTTTTGCTGTCAATTTGGTTTGCAGCAAAATCTGACTTACCTGTCCTGCAGGACAACAGTGACTACTTATTCAATGAGATTATTGGTTTGGGGTTTTATTGTAGACTCTGTGGCGGTGCTATGCAGCAGAGAAATCCTGCAGTTCTACAGCCACATGGAAGATCTATGTTACATCACCGGTGCAAAATCCCAAAAAACCACCAGCGCCATCTAGCCCTAGTCTGAGAAAACAGGTAACCGAGAGTTGACAAAGCTCTCTTCTGTTCTTGCTTTTAATTTGATTGGGATAACTTGACAAAATCCTTCTGAAGTGCCCAAAGAATTTGGAGAGCTGAAAGCCATTTGATTGTTTTCCTCATGGCACAGCACGATTAGTTTGATTGTTCCTTAAAATATTCCTGAGGGACAGGAAAACTTAAATTTGCTGTTGTGGCCTGACAGGTACTGATTCTCCATTGTTTTATCTCTTCTGAAGTCTTCTCTGCCTTCTTAAAGGGTAGTATAAGTCAGTGATGACACTTTCTCATTTTGTATTCATTTTGTGTAGTAGTTCATCCAGGAAGAAAGGAGAAAGCTAGTTTAAAAATTTATGTTCACATTCAACATGTGGCTGACAGTACCTACGCTTGTCTTGCTCAAGTATTTCTCTCCATGGTACTTTTATTTGGAGCTGTGTGTAGAAATCTGGGCAAATTCCTGAGCTGTGGCTGCAGTAGAGTGGAATAGTGTTTGTCTGTAGAGGTAGGATTGCCTAAACATAGTCGTGTAATTTCACTGGAAAGCTTGCCTAGCCTTTGGTACCCCTTCTGGAAAGGCCCTGGTCTGCAGCAGGTCTAGCTCAGGTACCCAGGTTTTCTAAGGTGGTAGGCAGTGAAATCCCACTGGTGCCTGTTGCTGAACAGAGAATTGCACTGCAATTTCCCCACAGCACATATATAAAGATCTATCAGCATGATCTGTGTGCATGTATATGTTTGGGTGTTACAGCAGTGTGATCTACTCAGTGCTGAGCAGAATGCAGTTTTGCCATGAGACTAGCTTCTTCATAGCTAGAGGCAGAAGAACCAGGAGAAAAGGAGTAAGGCTGGGCAGTGTGTGTTGCTGAACAGCAAGCAATCCATGGTGGGAGAACCAGGAAAAAAATAGCAAGTTTTTAGTGTCCTTAGTATTTTCCTACTGTTTTCTTTCATTTCTTACCGATGGAACATTGTCTCCTGTCAAAGGAGATTAGTTCTTTCCTTCTCTACCTAGCTTCTTATTTTAAAGACTTAAATATATATTGATCATTTTATGCATGTTGTAGCATTTTGTTCTCCATAGAATTCCTAGTTTCTTTTCCTGCTGTGACAGTCCATAATTTTTGCCTTTAGGGGCAAAAAAATTTTTGCATTTAGGGACATGGTAGTGCATCCGTTGTCTACAATAAATACCCTGTTTTACCATTTTCATGACCTGATTAATTTCAAGCATACTATTGTTTAGTTGCTGCAGAGCTGAACAGAAGAATGAATTCCAAAAAACTGAATGCAGACCATAATAAAATAGAATTGGCTTATTTAGACCAAGTAACATTGAGCTATTTGTCAATATATTGAGCCTGGAGATGTTTGTGTTGATGTGTTGAGTACTTGCCATCTCTGATGATTCTTGTTTCTGCAAAAGGCTTAGTGGTCACCTCAGAGGCCACAGTACTTTGCAGAATTGAGTGCAGTAGCCCTAGATCTCAGTTCTTTGTCAGAAGGAACTAGAGCATCAGGCAAGTTGAAGCGTCTTTTGCCTCTGTTTTGAGGTGTGTGAGTAGAACAACCAGGTGAGACTGGAGCCAAAGGGTAGGTGGTCACAAAGACTGGAAATAAATTCTATGCTATGAGAAGTAGTATTTTTGTAGCTAGGTGCTGGCAGAATCCAGGAGGTAGATGGCACAGGCCGTGTCATCAGTATGTGTGTGGCTGTTACATTGGTTATTTCTAGTCACAAAGGTAGACAGAGATCAGCCTTGCTTGGAACCCATTGAATTCAAGCCTTCATTTTTTATGCTTATGTACCAATTCTAGGGTCTTTATTAGGTTGCCCCTTAGGCTTCTAAAATCAGGAGAACTGCAACTTTAAAGGCAGGAGGAAGGATTTATCTTCTCCTGATGTGTTTATTTAGTCTTTTTAGTAAAAGTTTGTGGTGGGGTTTTGTTTGTTTGTGTGGTATGTGGTTTTTTTTAATTTTTATTTTGTTTCTTTTTTTCTGAAAAGGCTGCACAGTGCCTAGGTCATAGCTCAAAGTCTATGCTTCGGTTTAATTAGAGCTTTAGGAATCTGTTGCATACTCAAGTGATTAGTATTCTGGGTGCCTTGAGTTCTGGACGCAGTTTGAGAAATTTTGCTTGAGACCTGATTTTCAGAATATGCTAGGCATTTTCTCTGGAGAAGCAAATTATTACTAGATTTAGGTTGCTAATTCAAAATCAGCCAATTTGAAAACATTAACTAAGGATGTAACACTTCAACTGAATTTCGATTGCATTCTTAAAAAAAAAAAATAATTACAAAATACGATCTCAAATGAATTTACTGTGTAGTGAAGTTCACATGTGTATCTTTGTGTTTTTAATAGTATCTTCTCATATCATCCCATTTCTACTACCACAGGCTAGAAGATATAAAAGAAAAGGGAAATTAGGCTGTGGTAATGGTTCTGCACCTGTTATAAACCCAGGAGAGAATGCCTTGTCTGTTCCACAGATCACTTATGATCATATTGGTGAACAAGAAGATAAAAAAGATGTGTCTTTCTACATTGAGGAACTAGGAGGTAATTTACTTTTGCTTATGTTGTCATTAGCATTTTTTAAGAGACAATGTTAAAGTGAATTAAATGGATGAAGGTGTAATTTCTGTGGAAAAAAAAAATAGTTTAAAACTATTCAGTAGAGCAAGATGCCTCAAACCAAGGACAACTATATAACAAAAACAGGGGGACACAAATTAAAGGAAATCTTTAAATTCATGTGGTGTGAACAGCAAAGATCTTTATTCATTTACCGAAGTTAACTCAATTAAGTTTTTGGATATATTGTTAATTCTATTTTTTTAAATTATCTCAGAGGTGGATGGACAGCTTCCTCAGATCTACCCTACCTTTAAACTTTACCCCACATAGAGTCTGAAGGAAAAGAAGCAAAACAGGAAAAATATCTTTTTTACAGCACCCTCATAAAGCCTGTACAAATAAATTGTGATAGAAACAGCTGAATATTTTTATGTTATGACAACCAAGAGGTTTTGATAAGTGTGTGGTGTTTTCTTTCTGCATTTAAAATATTGTGTGTTGCTATAAGTGTCTGTTGTATTTCAATTTAGAAACTGGCTGAATATCACCGCTGAGCTAAAATACTGCTTTGTTTGCAGAATTCTTTTAAAATTAAGTTTGTAGTGGAAATGTGGGTATGAAATAGTATTGTTTACTATAAAGTGAGTTTTCTTTGGGTGGCTAGTTTTTCCACCTTTGTGTTAATTTCTTTTGTCTGATGGCATTTTGGAAACGCGTCCTAGTTCTGTGTCTGCTAAATCTTTAGCTCAAGAGGAGATTATTTCCTCATAGTGGAGGAGTTATTTTCCATGCCTAGAGGCATGCAAAGCCTTGCCAAGTTAAGTGAGGTATACAAAGACACTGGCCCTAGTCAAAGGTATGTTATGTAGTGCTTTGACTTATGTTTTCATCTGTGTTTGATATACTTGAATGTGAACACTGTATAAAATTGCTACTCTTTTGTGACATTGAAGCTGTCACACAATTGCAGCCTACATAAAGAATGGCTGTGGTCTTAACATGATGGTTTCTTTAATAAAAAAATACTTGAAATATTTTTGCCCCTAGAGGGAATATGTAGCATCTTCTGTATTGAACAGAATCGAAGGTAGGAGTTTCACTAGATTGCTCTGACTTAACAGAGTTGCCATATTGTATTGTCAATGCAACCAATGTCATCCATGCTAGGGCAGTCTGTCAAATGTGAAATAGCAGGGAGCTGAGAGCTGTGGCATATTGAGGCACATCTGTAAGGGCTGGGAGCATCTGGGTCACACAGGGATTTAGAAAGACCTTCAAGCCTCTACTTCCTGCAATTGATGGCCATGAACTTCTGTTGTGGGAGAAAGAGTTTCTTTCTTCCACTGATGGAGGTTTTCATTACTCCTCATGTTCTTCCTTATGTTTTATAATCTTGTATAAATGTTACATCTGTCACCTTGAGGTCAGAATGCTTTTCAGCAATGGTGGTATTTTAATTGTTTGGCATTTTCAGTGCGTTTATAGGGTTCTGGGAAAGGGGACCAAGGGTGTGATTTATAAATAAATTTGCTGCTTTAACTACATGCCTCTTAACAGAATACTATGTTCATTCGCAGCATGTTTATTAGAGCTGTGCAGCTTCCCTTGCTGACTATGTAATACATTTTGCTGAGTGTATTTTGATACTGTGGTATCAGTCAATGATGGACAGAAGAAGCAAAGTGTTGCATAGCTTTGAACAGTGCTAAAGAAAGTTAAGATGTTAAGAACTGTTGTCTGTACTTATGACTTTGCCAGTACGTTTATTCGTTTAAGCTACATTCCTTAAACGTTCATAGTCTGTGCATCAGAGGGAAGAGATTGAAAAGCCTTTATCTTTTTCTGCCTGGCAGCTTGGTAACAGAGGAAAATGAAATATTTTTTTTTCCACTTTTTCTGCGAATGTTTTCTGGTTGTACTTTTATTATAGCTGGTCTAATTTATTCTTGTTCTGAGACACGGCCACACATATTATTCCCTTACCAATTAACTTTTATCTATTTTTCATTTTCTTTCACGTTTTGACTTAGCCAGTGTTAGGGGTAAGTCACACTTAATTTGATTTTCTGATTTATTCCTTCTGTTGCAAAGCTTCCAGGAATGTAGTTGGCTAACTCGATTGCTCAATTGACTGAACATTCTTGACACCTCTCAAAAGTTTAAAGCTGATTTCTCTCAGTGAAGTTCCCCTTGCCAGAATTAATAGGCTTCTGTTCTTGGGAAGTGGAAGTGCTAGGCTTCAAGCCTGTAAATGGGGGTATTTTTTTTCCTGTTTTTAAAAGCTGAAAGTAGAAAAGGCAGAGAAAATAATAAAAATAAAGCACTTAAAGGACCATGCCAATGTCTATTTCAGTGTTGCTGTAGTGGAATATTTTATTCGTTGGTTATTGGGGCTGGATACTTTGCAGATGATGGCAGACTTCAAGGTTGAATTAAATCACTTTTATAGGCCTGACCTAGGAGAAGCAGAGCTAGTGCTTTAAAACAGCTCTTCTGGTCTGCTGTTCCAGTCAGATGTGAGAGCGACCGTGGGGAGATCTAAAACAAATGCCTGGCAAATGCTGGTGACAGAATAACAGTTCCACTAAGAAAATTCCTTGTTCTGGGCAGAAATAGGCTGGAATTACATTAAAATTTCCTTGACAAAGGAGAGACTTACTGTAATTTGGGAACTGCATTCTGTGAGTACACCTTTTTGTAGGAACATAAGTTTTTTCTTAAGATACCCTGTACAGTATCCATGTCTGCCCAGCATTCTCTTGGCTTGCTGAAAACTTGCTTAGGAGACATAACTTTCAAAGCTAGGCAAAAATGCTTTTCTAATTTATGTGAAGAAGGTTTGAGAAAAGGAAAACCTTCTAAAGCCTATAGATATGATCAATATTAAGTTTTCTGAGATACTTGTGTATGTGTAATAAAAACCATGTACTGGATAGTGCATAATGTAGAAACTAAAACTTTATATACTATAAATGGTGGAATCTTGAAACAAAGACTTGATAACCTAAAAGGAAATCAGTTCCTTAGTTCTGCACCATGCATTCCTGTAGTGATTTTAAACCCTCAGTGACTTCATCTTCACCTGAAATTATAGCCATAAATGTTCTCTATAGTCTTGAAACTGATCTTTACTTCTGTCAACCATTGTGTACATACTGCCCTGCAGCAGGGTCTGTTATCGGGATGACAAGACAAGTATGAACTCTTTGTCATCCTTGATGTTCCTGTAAAATTTAAAGAAGGCACTTAAGTATCAAGATGACAGTTAGCTATGATAGCAAGAGGCAGTGGCAGATCATGAAGACTGATCCAAATAGAAGAAAAACAACACTTGAGTGTAACTGAAATCTTTTATGCGCACTTGAATTTCATCTTCAAATAACAGCTATTCACTGCAATGTGTGCTTGTCAAAATGAACGGAATAGCTGTTTCATAATGCTTTTTATTAGGGAGGGAAAATTATAAAAGTGTCTAAGTTTTTGGACCTGGAAGCTCATCCTCCTGGGACATTAGCAGATGGAATGTATTAATCTCTGTCAGTTATTGTAGGTTGTATACACAACTCATTATTGTAAAATTTGTCAAAGTCACGAGACTCTCACAGTGATAAACTTCTGCTGGGGCAAAACCAAAATTCTCTATTCATCACAATTATTTTTTGTTTGCTTTTTGGAGTGTCCTGAATACTGACACGCTCTTCCCCACCTCCTCCATCCCTCCCTCCCCCAATTTAAAGCAAACCTGTGCAAGACTAACTTTTCACTAGAAGGGTGGAGGCAACTGTCTTTTTTGATGACCCTCCATAATATCTTTGTAAGCCCTCTTAGATAAAGTGTGCAATAGTGTTAATGTTGATTTATTCTGTCTATAATGTTAGTTTGGATTCTGACATTCCACAGTTCACCTATCTAGTAATGGGTTGGTTGTTCTGGAAACCAGTTGCATTTCCATGGGGGAAAAAAGGGCTGCTTTCCCTCAGTGGTGTAGATAGATTACAATCTGCAGTACATAGAAAGAAGCAAACATTTTAAATGAAGTAGATTCATAGATTCTAGTGCTGACAAGCTGAGTGAAAGGTAGAGAAAAAATGTGGCTAAAATTAACAAAAAAAAAGCAAACACCAAAGCTTTGGAGGGTCGGCATAACTGTCAGTAAGTCAGAAAAGCGTAAATATAAAGATACGTTCCAAATTAGCAAATGAAAGTATCCAGATACCATGCTTCTGAAAAATGTAATGCTCTTAAGAAGGTGAGTTTAGCAGATGCAGGTGGTTTTGCAGTGAGAACCTGTATTCAGCATAGGGCTATTTAGCTTCTAAAATTATTAGTCAGTTCAGGACTTGTAGGTACTTATGGTACTTGACTGTGAGTAAGACTTGTGGAAACATACTTGTATGCCTCTACCAGAAAGTTTGAAGTCTCTACTGTTTCAGCCCTGGCTGTCCTAAGCAAGGACTTTCAGTGAATTATGTAGTTTATCTTGCATGACCAAAGTGGATGGTAAAATTGGGGGTGGGGGATGGTGTAAAGGGAGACGGATGGTGAAAGGAAAAGGACAGCTGCCTCTGCCAAACTCACTCTTAGTTCCGATTAAATCTGGCAGCTTTTGAGGTTTAATTTGTGCGTGTGTGTGCTGTGTGTTTTTTGTATGTTGTTGTGGTGGTTTTTGTTTGTTTGTGTCTGTTTGGTTTTGTTCTGCATTTATTCAACTCCTTATTCTGCCTGATTTAAGACCAGAGTTTAGATCACCAATCACACCAGACTTGAGCAGGGACTTTGTACCAGATGGTCCCAGAGACCATGAGAGTACGTAGTGAGAGAAAGTATTTGCAGCTCCCTCAGATATTTTCTGATTAGTATTATCAGTAAAACAGAGTTTAGACTTTTTTTATTCAGAAAACATTTTTGCTTCCTCAGCGACAGTACATTTAGATGAGACTTCATTTAGTCGGAAATGCTCCAAATAAATTCAGTTGTGATGCAAGACTGAATTTAGCTATTCAGTAGCAAAAGAAAGTTTCTCTGCATGATATGGAGACTTTATGATGAAATTGGCATAAGAAAAGCACATGGTGAGTGACAACTTTGTGCTGTAGAGGAGAACAACAGAAGTCCTGTCTACAATGGACTAGTGGCAGTGGAGGTTTTGATCAAGTTGACTATTACAACTGGAAAAAAAGACACTGTCAGCACAGCAGTAGGGAAAAATAATAATTATGGGTTTCAAGAGGTCATACCCCAGAACAGGATGTTTTGTTGCTTAAAATTAATATTGCAGATAACTGTTAAAACCTTACAAAGTGTAGAAAGTTAGAGAAGCAAACAAACTGTATTTAAGAATCAATATGTCGCCTAATAATAAAAGAAAGATGCCTTTTTAAAGACAGATTAAATAGACCTGATGAATTGGTGTGTTTTGGGGTAAGCTATTTCACAGCACTGATGTGGTCCTGATTATTTTTTGCTCTCAGATCTAGAATTTACATTGTGATAAGTCTTACTGTGCCATTTTCCTGGTGAGAGAAGGAAGAAAAATCAAAGACTTTATCACAGAGATGCCAAGGGAGAATTCAACTGCTCATGATAAAAACAGGAAATCAGTCTTTCTTTTGTTATGTTTAAGGAACCAACAAAATCTTCTCATGATACAGGACCTTGTGGGTTTTTCCCAACATCTGTATCTGAAGGAATGCATTGGAAAAAACCTATTATTCAGCTAGCTTTTCAGTTACCTTGGTACAGAAGGTGGAGACCCAAAGTAGAGGAGAGACTGTTCTACCTTTGAGTTGTACTATTAGATGTTTGTTTAAAAATATGAAAGGTGTGTTGAAGAGTAACTCTAACATTATGGACTTGGCCAGCCTTGGGAAGAAGAAAGAAGTGAAACAGTTATTGGACCTTAAGAATGGAAACTTAGAGTTAATAGATAACACATGGTAGGAACTAAGACTAAGAAGTGTTATGCTAAAAGTTGTCTTTATAAGAAAGAGGAAGCACATGTTATATAAGCAAAACTAAAATCTAATGCTAGTATAGCTGAAATCTCCAAATCTAATTGCTGTTTGTCCAGATCTAATTGTAACAAAAGGAAAGAGGTAAAAATACAGTTTAAACTGTAAAAAGTATTTTTAAATTTCTGCCTATTTTCCTGACACTTATCCTTCTACTGCTTCTCTGGGTTCTAATGTTTTATGTGCTGTATGGGGAAAAGGGGAAGTGTTAGAATGAGTTGTTGGAATCTGGTGTCCTTCACAAGCAGAAATATGAAATTTTTGATGATGATAGTTTCTTCTTCCTTCCCCAGGAGCCACTTGGGGTCACTTATATTTCCTAATGCACTTTTACATATCTTTTCATTGGTGTGCAGCTCCAGGTTTTGGCTGAATTTACCTCATATATTCACCTTTATGTATGTAAGATATTTCTTTATTGTCTGTTATCCTTAAAACCAGTTTTATCCTGCTCCAGGAAGGTGTGGTGTTTGTGTGTGTGTGTGTGTTTTGTTTGTTTTTTAGGTTTTTTAATTTATTTTTTTCTAACTGACCATTAATGAATTGTTTATAGCTGTGGGGTCTTCAGTGCCAAAGCTGTGCCACATCTCTTACTTCATGCATGTGCTCCTATATGCTGCATTCTGTGTTTCTGATTCTCAAGGCCTCCGGCATTCTACCAACCCTGTATTTCTATAAACAATATAATTATGTGGTTGTAAATATCTCATTCTACTAGAATAACTGCTGTAGATATGAAACTAGGGTTGTTGAACACAAAGATAAACAGAAGTAAACCAAGTTAGATAGGTACACCTGGTCAATTAGAAAAACTGCTGTCACAGCTGAATCACTTAATGTCAGATCAATAAAAGTTTGAACAGAGGAGGTCCAATGAACCTCATTCCTTGGGTCCTGCAAATTCAGTACAAAGCTGAGGCCCAGTTCCTAGTGCTAATATGGGACAACACAGAAGAATTGAGGAGACATAGAAGCTGCTTAGGGAATTCATATGAATATATCAGGCTGTCACTTTTCCAAAATGTAGAAAAGACAGGAACAATCTGGGTAAAATTGTGAGCTTTTTTAATGAGCTGAACTTGAGATGAATATCTATGCAGAGTGGAAATTAGGCCCAATTATTAAACATAAAGTGTAAAGAAGGTAATGATGTCACAAAATAGTTAATGGTTTTTTCTTTTCACTGGAAAGTGAAACTGAATTTGCTACAATTGATACTACAGTTTGTGTCACTTGGTATTATTTGGATAATGACTCAGTGAGCAGCAAATCAAATCAGAGCAGAAGAGGTAATTAGGAAGGATACATTGAAGTCAGGTTGCTTTTAGTTATCCGGCCTTGCAAAGCAAATCACTGACGAGTAAGGGACTGACTGGGAACAACCCAAGAAGCCACTAACAGGACTGATGGGAAGCTGGAGAGATGCATGAGTCTATAATAAAAGGGCACACAATGCATGCTTTGAAAGGGAGGAGAGGAGGAATTTCCATTTCCAGGAAAGTCTGTTTCCTAGAAGACTTATGAAGTAATCAAACTGTTTGTAGAAAACGGACAATAGGAAGGAAATAAGTAACAACATGAATTAGTCAAGAGCAATCACATCAGATCATGTGGGGTGCTTTTCTGTGATGTGGCAATGTGTTACATGTAGAAGAGAGGGGCAGAAGACAGTTTACATACTGATTTTAGTCGCTCTTCCTGTCTCACATGTGCATAAACACAGAATCTGAATGATGGCTTAGAAAATTAGCTTGGGCTGCTGTAAGGGGGATGGAAACTTGTTGGAATATGATAGTTTACAAAATAGTTACCAGTTGTTCATTATTTAAATGAGAAATGCATTTAGAGAGATTTTTGAGCTTGATGCTATCAAATAAGCCCACTATTTGGTCAGATATTGCAATAGAGTAGAACTTTTATTCAATGTGCATTTGGTGTTAACTAAAAAGTGTCTGAGAGCCCTTTGGAAGGCAGCCTGTGGACCTGTGAGCCTCCCACAAAGGCAGCAATGCTTCTGCAATTGGATTCTGTCTCCTGTTGCCCTGCTAATCCTGTATCTGACTAATTCTCTGCAGTGACCTGTGCCCACACTTTTGATATCAAGTACGAAGGCAGCTGCTTGACCTGATCTCTGGTATATTAACCAGCTGTTCATGGTACATGGTGCCACAGTATGGGAAAGATAAGCCCCTCACTGCATAGCGCTGGGGGATGCATTGAACTCGAACCCTTGTAGGCAGAAACTTTTCTAGTACAGCACTGCAGCACCTGTCCTTCTGGAGGTTGTATGATCCAAATTATTTTGAGAAAGTCAGAGCAACCTTTGAGAGAGGAGGAAAAAAAAAATAGGCATTTTAGAATTTAAGGTTTCCCTTTTCATGGAGGGCTTGAACTCTGGTTAAGACCACAATTTTCTAATTCCTTTCTAACTAGTCAAAACTTAATATTAGAAATCGTAATGTAGATTGTTAACCAGGGAATGGAAAACTAATAAATAAATGGGGGTTGCCTGGGGAAATGGTCTATGAACTGTACCTTTAAATGCACAAATAAACATATCCTATCTAATGTGGATTTTTTCTTCACACTGCTACTTTAGAATCTCATAGCTTTGTTAAATGTTCCAGTGGGGTAGCAACAGTCTTGCTCCAGCACAGCTTACAATACAGATTATTTGGTCTAACATGCCAAAGACCAAACTCCAAACAACAGTAATTCAATTTCAGAATGCAAGGTACATCTGCATGCAATCCAGTGTAAAAGAAAAGAGAAGTGGGGGAGGGAAACTTTACCAGCACTTAGGCCAGTGGTGACATAGAGAGGAAGTCTAGTGCTGTAGTCTGAGGATTTCCATTGCTGTTCACTATTGACTGTATGGAAGTGAAGGCCTCTTTGAGCCACCTCAGAGCCATCTCACTGAAAGCAGAGAAACAGCTACTTCCTCTTATAAAAGGGACTAGGGGAGACTTTTGCCCTTTGTTTTAGTTTGTGTCTACTTTTTTTGTTTGTTTGTTTGTTTAAAAAAAGACAAGGATTGTCAGCCTTTTCCTCAAATGTTTTTCTACAAAAGAAACAGAAGCAGATAGAAACTATCAAAACAAGAATGGAAGATCATGACAAAATTCAAGCATGTAGTTGTGGGCTGTTTGACTGCAATGGAAACCGTGTTTTGATGTTGAGGCTGTATGGAAGAGGTTCCTCTCCCTTTGGGAGGGACTGCTGCATGAGTCAGTGTTCCTGGATCCTGTTCCTAGCTCTGTTACTGATTTGCTATGTGACCTTGGGCAGACAATTAACTCACTGTGCTTTGGTTGCGTCATCTGTTAAATGAATATAAGTCTTGTCTCTGTCACAGAGATACTGTGAGTCTTAATAGTTTATGAAGGGTTTTTAGACTGACACAGCATTACAGAAGTAAAGAATGCTATTAGTCAATGTGGTATTGAACATAGACCTACTTGTTTATTTATTGTTAGCATAAACAACAAAGAGTGGTAATCAGGAGTGGTCAGGTTTTGCAAGAAGAGAAGCTGTTTTTTTGCAGAAAATGTAGCGAATGCTCTGTGGATAAAATGTGATTTAATCCAGAATGTAAAACTACTTTTTAGCCACAAAAATTTGTTATTTCTGATGGAAATGACAAAACATTATTGTAGGAGATCAGGGCACCAGGTTTAATTAAAACAAAACAAAACAAGCTTTTTTTTGACTAGTTCTACTTACATGGGGGACTATGTGCCAGTAAATATACTTTTCATCTTGAACATGTGATTTTATAGGTCTTGAAAAGCATATATTTTACACTGTATGTCAGCTGGGGAAGCTGAAAAGATTCCATAATTGGAAGTAAAATAAACTCTAGTTCTTCGACTCTGTGTGTGTGTGTATACTTGTGTGTCTGTGACAAAATTACTTAAGAAATGGAGAGGAAAAAAATTAAGTGTTCTCTTTGGTTTTGCTTCCTGTTTAGATACCTAGCTGTTAGCTACTTTCTAAATTATTTTAGTTTGCTTGATATGGCTCTTTATATAGCATATGTTTTGCAGTTCCATCAAAGATGCTTAGAAAAGAACTCTGAATACAGGGATGTATAGTGCACTTTCCAGATTATCTCAGCTACAAATCCATGGTAATCTTTACTTTTATTTCTGTGCTTTGAAGATGGTACACTGCACCACCAGGAATAAGTGCTGTAATGGAAAATCTGGCCTGTCAACTTGCCTAAAATATATGCACAAGAAGCTTTTATACCTTTATGTCAGTTTAATCATATCAGGTGTAAAAGGCTCACTGTATGTCTGAATATAAATAGAAGGAGAGAAGTCTAAAAAATAAAGCTTTGGTTCAACATCTGTGCATGGTAAAAGCTGACACATTCCAGTCAGTGATCTTTGGTTTTTGCAAGTTAAGATTTAACAACCTTTCCAAGAGGGATACAGAGGCAATCACTGCATTTTAAGTGGTCTTATTTGCTATTAGGTAATGAATCTTCAAACTTGATTAATTTTGGATTTATACCTCCTGCATCTGTTGCTGGCTGATTTTCTTTCTGCTGTTCTCATGAGTGCTGTGTCTGAGAACATGAAATCAACAACACACTTTGCTGTCCTGTTTGAAACTGAGTGAGGAGTCATTTTGGGGATGCCAGTATTGCACTGAACTATGATCTGATCTAGTGATGCTTAAACACTTTCCTATTTTACTTACTCCAGTAGAAAGTAATATATACAGCAAGAGTGGATGTGACTTAGGGATGTGCACAATCCAGTCATTCCAAATAGGTAAATGTTGTGTGTGTTTTGTTGTGTGTTTGGTTTTTGTTTTTTTTTTTTAATTGTTGTGCTTTTCCCCTGTTTCTGATCTGCATAAGATATAACAGACCAAGTGTGAAAAGAATTAGTTGTTCTGAAGACTGTCCACAGACTCTGTTAATCACGAAAACCTAGAAAAATGAGTACTGCACCATGTGTCTACCAGTTAGATGCAGCCACAACTGTAAGAGTATTTTTTGTGACTATTGCAAAAAAGAAAAGCAGCTGCTTGTCATTTGCTTAACCTTGCTTGGGCTAAATTTAATCAGTGGAAAACATCTGGAACTGATTCCCCTTCAGTTTGGAGTATCCAGTAATCTGCTGTGTACATACAACTGGTGCACCTTTAGCATTAGAATACTTGGCTAAACAATCTTTTGCAACATTGTTATCTTTTTGGAAAGAAAAGAGGAAGCAACAGTAATTTCCTAATGAGCAAACATTTGCAATGTTCTGTATAGGTTGCATTGTTCATTGATTTTTGTGCAGCTGTTGTATGAAATCTATTGATCAGAGTTAATATATTTCTAAGTGAGTAAGACTGCTTATTTGTATTGATTAAAAGTGGGACAAATTCTGAACTTTTTAGCATTGCTTGACAATGACAGATGAAACAATTTGACATTGTTACTTTTTTTGATAGAATGTGATGTTGAATTATGAGCAAACTTGGAGGATGTGAAAAGCTTCTGCCTGTGATCTGAGTGGTTTTACTTATTCTTAGCCTTTCTTGCAGAATTGGGATGTTGGACTTTTATAGCGAGCTACTGATATCTGCTTTTCAGCTGACTCTTCCTTTAAATAAAACTGAAGAAGACACTGAATTGGGTAGTAATACTGGATAGAATGCTAACCATTGTTAAAAAGATACTCAGACATATATGGAAAAATAATTGATGCATTTAAGCAATATTTGGTGTGGATGATACATTTAGAACACTTACTCTTTCTTTAACATAAATCCTGTTCACTTGCAGGAGAACATTTATATTTAAATTAAACTCTTTGGAAACAGTGAGTTGGGTAAAAAGCTCTTTTTCCTTAGTGTTCTCCTGCATAGAAATTTAGAGTGAATATCCTGGCTGACTTGTCAATAATTTCTATTGGAATTCCTTTGGGGTAAGGCCCATGGGGCAGAGTTGGAGGGAAGGGTGATGTTCTACTTTAGGCATCCCTTCTCTACTTTGCTTCTCTGTTAGGGAATTCTCTTGCTTTTCCTTCAATGCTAACATAGGTGAGGCTACAACATGGCACTCTCCTGTCTTGTATTATGAAAAAATACAGATTTGATCAGTGCTACTCAACGCAGTAGAAAAGTACCCAGTTTGGATTGGGTACTGACTGGTACATTGCTGGCCTTTTAAATTATGTATTATCTTTGTAATTGGTGTTAAGCACCTTCCACTAGTGACAATCCACTGTCAAGGGAACAAAAACCTTCCTGGGTTTCCTCTTTTTCATTCTTGCTATGGTCTGTAGCATGTTGTCTTGCCAACAAGAGAGCCGTGTGTAGTTGGCATGGACTTAGAAACTCCTTTGTAAAAGGAGAAGATTTTTTTTTCATCTCAGAATAAGGTGAATTATGAGGAGAGTATCTGTAATACAATTCTGATAACTAATTCCAGGAATTCTGGCTTGCACACAACCTGGTCCTGAATCTACCTCATGGCTATGTAAAGTGTGACCGTTTTCTGACCCTTTGGATCTGTTTGTGTTCCTTTAAGTATTATATTATGCTGACTTCTCAGAACTTGATTCTAGTTTTCAAAAAAAGCTCGGGCGGCATAATGCCAGTGTTTGTTGCTAGTGGATTTTTCATTCTGTTTTTAATGGGGTGAATCAGACCACAGCAATGGGATACTCTAGGCCTGGTTGTACTAACTCAATTAAGATCTATTTCAGGTCAGGTTGACCTGAATCTATACTAGATTAATTTGTACTGAGTGAGCCACTATGAAGTAAGTGCGTGCTGGCAGTCCTAGATAGAAGTCTAGAAGTTTCTCTTGTTGTTTATTTGAAAAGCCCAGAGTGGTTGCTTTTTCTATAACCTTGTAAAAGAGAGAAAGTACGTGCACAAGATTTTGGTGTAAGTGGGGGCCCAGCAGCTTTACAGGCATGAGTTTAGGCAGCCTGATGAGCAGGAAGTATGTGTGAAAGTACACACAAACTTGTTTTAGCATCATAAAATATCATTGTTAAATAGAATTTTTCTTGTTGCAGAAATGGTATCTCTGGAAGTTCTGTAGTTGGACTGTTTCTAATTAGGTAAAATCACATTCATAAGACAACAGGCTTAATCATATGTCATGAATGGCATCAGCTTTAGCTGACAGAGATCTACTTGGATAAGACAGTGATGGCTTTTATGGGGAATTTCTTTGCTTGGTAAAGATCCTCAGTTTATACTATTTGTTATCTATCACTTAATTCTCCTCAAAGGGGTAAAGATGTTCTTTGCTAGATAAATAAATGCATTAGTATAGGCCAAATCCAGATGTGGACTGGCTGGAGTGGAAGCAACCTGGGGAAGAAATACTTCTTGAACCTCTCTTACAAATGGAGAGAAAGGCAATTTAGGTTGGGGTTCACAAAGTCTGCATCAGTAGCAATTTCTGAGAAAAAAAAAAAAAAAAAAAAAAAAAAATTGAACAAGTTTGCTGTTTACTATTTTAAAGTATTTAATTCAGAATAAGACTTACTAAGCAGACCTCTGCTCTCTTCTTCTAACTCCTTCATCTCCATATTTCCTCTCTCCTGCATTGAAGAGACCTCAGCATGTTCCTGACTCATTGGATACAATCACACATACATGGTCTTCTCACTCCCTCTGTTTATTTAGATGCTGCTGTGACTGGGTCATGCAGTTCTTCTCTACATGAGATGGAACTGTGAGACATTTTTCCAATGTTTATCTTGTTAGCTTCTCTGCCAGCCCTCTGAGGAAACTATACTGCAGGGAGATAGGATGCATTAGCTTTGCACATCCTCCCTTGTGTAGTGCAGATGTGTCCCAGCTCAAATGCTGAAATGTGGAGTTTTTCCATGAGACTCCCTGCAAAGGTATTGATGTCTTAGCCATGAAAAAATGAAGTAATTGTTGTAGAAAGGTTCTCTTCAATTTTGGTGATCTTATCACTGAGGTGAGTTGCTCTTGCAACTGAATAACTACTCCAGGGTAAATAAAGCTGCTGAATTTTGTCTCCATGCTGCCAGCTAATAACTACTCCAGGGTAAATAAAGCTGCTGAATTTTGTCTCCATGCTGCTAGCTTTAATTTAACCCGTTGAACTTCAAGTAACAGAGTATGTTGTGCTAACTGTCAGACTCGGAGGTCTTTATAGATTAACAAGGGAGTTCTAAGGTTTCAGATGTGAATCCCTTGTAATACCAGATAAGAGTAGTGTAGATCTGGGCATAAGAGAAGCCAGTCCTTGTCGAGGAGGTTCTTGTGTGCCATGCTAGCAAAAAAAAAAAAAAAGTTATAATAACCTTTGTAAAAACAGAAATGGTTAGTACTTTGAACAAAGCAGGAAGATCTTCCCTTCATTTGTGACTTCAACCTGATTTGGTCTGTTCTCAGATGGAAAAAAAGGATCATATTCAAATCTGGACAAGAGAACACTAAAGCGTATGTAACTTGAAAGCCAACTCCCAATACACGGGTTTTGGGTGGGTCCCCAATGGATAAACATAGTCACTGCTCAGAACAAAGGAGCAACTGCATGAGAGTATTGATGAAAAGGGGAGGAGTGGGAGGGAGATGGGGAACAAGGTGTTATTTGCTCCATACTGGTTTGAAAATCTCCAACAGCCTTGTGTACAACAGTCAATGGCCTTTACGATGCCAAGAGTCTAAAAGGTAATGGAGATCTTGGGTCCTAATGCTTTATGATTGTAGTAAGAGTTTTCACATTATCTT
The DNA here is from genome assembly GCF_963082525.1 of Nesoenas mayeri. Lineage (NCBI taxonomy): Eukaryota > Metazoa > Chordata > Aves > Columbiformes > Columbidae > Nesoenas > Nesoenas mayeri. The sequence goes on from NC_137541.1 coordinate 70,311,041, forward strand.
ACTGAAAGAAGTAATTTGCCTCTTGGGCTATGCCTTTAGTATTTCCAGAGTCTGAAATACCTTCCTTTAAAGGTTTATTGGAAAAAAATTCTTTTTTACTTATATCCTACCTTTCTAGGTTTGTGACATGGTGCTGCACCAGTGACACATTTTTCTCTATAGCAATATTAAGAGTGTTTGAGGCCATTGCACGAGTTTTTCCATTCACTGCACAGTGCACATTCAGATCTGTGCTAACATCAGTGTAAACAAATTTTGGTGTATTCTCAACTCCATGTGAACAAATTTATTGAAAAAGAAAACCCATCAAGAATTCTTGGATGCCACCTCAGACTTGGAAAGTCCCATAGGTGCAGATCACAAGAAGTTCTCTGTGAAGGTAGCAGTGTGTATTTGTCTTGTTCTTGTACATCTGTTCTTCACCTCTGGAGACAAGGCAGTGCATAATACAGTTCTTTGTCCTGATCTGTTGTTATCTGATATTAGGAAAATCCAGCGTGTTTTGGGGTTTTTGTGTGTGTGTGGGTTTTTTTTGTTGTGTGTTTTATTTATTTATTTTTTTTTTTCTTTTTTCCTGTTTCGGTGGTTATTTGAAAGTACAAACCATTCCAAGATGGCACATCTATGTTTGTATTTTAATGACCATGGAATCCTGCTACCCTTCCACTTACTGTTACCAAAACGCATATATAGTGAGTCACCCATTTTTGTCCAGATCAAATGGATGAAGCAAAATCTTTATAATTTGAAACTATTGTTGAAAGAACACTTAAAGTCTTAAACATTGTTGAATTAGCCTCTATCTGGTCTTTGCCCAAAGCAAAGGTAGAGGCAGGATCACCTGTTCTATTCTAACCTTGTCTTTGAATGCAACAATTTTTTTAAAAAATTTTTTTTAAACTAAATGTCTTCACTTGTCTTTGAAACATAGCCTCCCTATGGCAAGGAGCCAGTAACCATGCTCAGAATACAGACTCAAATCAGGTGGGCTCTTGGCTCAGGACACAAGTAGGGTAATACAGTGCTTTCCTGAAAGGTCCTTAGAACTTGAGCAACAGCAAAGCCTGTGAAATCTGCCATGAGAAAAGTGAAGCTAAAGTGATTCAGGGAGGACCCGTCAAGGTAGTGATGCAACTGTCAAGTATTTTACACTCTTTCATAAGGAAACAGTATTCTTTGGCTGTCTGAAATGTCTTCTAAAACAGTGGTTCTGATGAAAACCTTTGCTAAGGCTGACTTTTTTTCTTCCCATGGGATAAGTTCAATCTTGAGTAAGCTCTTATTTGAGCTAAAAATGTATTTGCTAGTTTACATTAAAAAAAAATCAAATTTAAAACTATCTGTGAAATTTTACTATCTGAAAAAAATTACCCAAGGGCTCTAACAAAGTTATTCTAGAGACGCTTTTATTACAGTTATCATATGATCCTACTGTGCATTACAAGACAGAGATGAAAGTTGGTAAACACTGTTTGGATTCTTCAACTGAATTAAGAGACTGGGTGGTATCAGGATCTTTCATGACAAAGAAAACTGAAGCGAATATTCTGCAAGGATAGTCTATGGTTTGCCTATCAACAAATAACAGAACTTCTTTAGCCAGTCAGTGGGACAAAGAAGATTGTCCTAGTGACACTGGCAGTTTAAGTCCTCTCCACAATGTGTCTGAAATCAGTAGTGATGTTTAGAAAAAATAGTGCACCTATTTTTTTTTTTTATTTTTTTATTTTTTTTTTAGTTAAAAATACTTGTTTGGAAATCAAGACAGTATCATGTAAGTATTTTTTTTTTTTTCCCCCCGCTGCCTCTTTTCAGGTTCAACATCTGTAGCTGTGTGTGTGTGTGTGTATATATATATATATACACTCTAATAAATCATGAAAATAGTGACAATAATACTGAGAATTGAGCCATGTCACTTTGCATATATCAAAGATTAACTTCTGTCTTAGTCATCAGTAACGTGGCTTAAAGAAGCATGGTTGGAAGCAAAGCCTTGTGGTGGAACTGATGGGATAAGAAAATATGTATCTGCTGTGATTTGTATAATCCCAGTCAAGTCAATCCCTCAAATTATACATTAATCCAGGTTTCTATTTGGGGTTGGCAGAATCTACAGCCAGTTCATAATGCACTGAGCATTGTATTTGGCGATCTCAGCACTAGCAACAATCTCTGTTCTCTGCTTTTCGGGGCTTTGTTGCCCATCTCTTCAAGAAGAATGCTCTTTGCTCCATGCAAATGTGTTTTATGGGCAGAGTGGATCAGTCACGCTGAAGTGCAAGGGGTGCTTAAGAGTGGGATTTTTTTTTTTCTTTTCTTTTTCATGCTCTTGCACACAGATCCTTTGGTGGAGGGGAAAGGCAAGACATATGGTAGTGCTGTATGTCTTATCATGTCTGTCAGTGTGCTTGTCACTGTGATGTTTTTCAAACAAAACCATGGCCTGCTGCCAGGGGAGAATCAAGGTCACTCTAAGCCTCAAGAGCTACAGGATGCATTCAAATATGTTTTCACTATATCATCAGTAAAGAAAGGCTTTAGGCCTCTGACTGAGGGCATGTGTCAACTTAGAGCTGTATCTCAGTTATAAACATCATTGTTCGCTTGTCATGTACAATTTTTGCTTGTTGTTGGGAGTGCAGAATGTTAACTATGCTGGGTCTTCTAAAGCTAAATATTAATTTAAGTCTCTAAAAATTGGATAAAAGTCATGTTCTATCTGTAGCATCAAAATCTCAGCAATTTATTAATAATTAAAACAAATTTAAGAGGAACTTGAAAAAATATCTAAATATTTCTTAATGAGAATTCTGAATAAGCAATATGAGAAAGTTAGAATGTAGCATTAGTAGTGGATGCATGTACTGATTGAGCTCTGAAGTACAGGGTTGAAGACACCATGAATTAAATTTTAAGTAAAATGCCATCAATGGGCTTGCAGCATTTCTAGGAAGATAAATTACTGGGGGGGTGGGGGGTGGGGGGGTGTGTGTGCTTATAAGATGTTACAGTTTATATTTGACGATCTGGAGACCTGTCAGTCAAAATTCTTGTAGTATTGGGTTCACATAACAGTGGCTATTTTGAATTCCTTTTTTAATAGTTGTAATTTAGACTTTTACTCAAGTTACTGCCTTACCCAAAATATCTTCACATTCCACATTTAGCAAATAAATATTCAGAGCAAAGGTATTTGAAATAGGAAGGGAATACTCTTAAAACATTATTTCTTTTTACCTGTAATATACAAGATAATAACAGTTGGAGCTTCAGGTAGCAATAGTTTTGATTTAGTGCAGTCAATAGCTACAGATGATCTTGCTCAACTTGTTTTGTGTTTTAGGACAAATATGGCAACTATTTCCCCTAGTATTAAGGTTCACTTTCACTTACAGCATTTTAGCAGTCAGTGCTGTATGAATTCAGGATTAACTGCTAGTCAGTGTGAAATTATTCTACAAGGATTAAATTGTGTGACGCAAAGAGCTGCATTAGACCACTAAATAATTGTGACGTATTTCACTGTAATTACAGGAATTGTGTTTTGTGTTCTTGTGAGTCAAAACATTGATAACAATTAAGAGGATGTTTCTAATTTTACTGTCATTGCAATTTGTATGCTTTGACCATTAACAGTCTTGAAAAATAAAAACATTTTCAGACTGGTTTATTTTCTTTACTAACCACTCTAAAACTGTACTTCCTTTTTAAAATAAACATCTTTACTATAATGGCAGTTCTGAATCCTATAATGGCAAGTAACTCTATATATTTATATTACATGATACATTCCCTATGTGTAATTCTAAGAGTTTGTATGTGTTAAGAGCTCTCCCTGCAGAGCTAACAAGCTGCCAAATTACATTTCACTGGCCGTTAATTGTTTCATTTTAAGGTCAAGTTCTTCTTGACCTTCAAAAAATAATAAAAAGCCAAGCAGTGGAGAAGTATCACTTTCAAAGTTATTTTTGTCTTATTTTTCTTGCTCGTTCTTACTGTATGTTTTGTTTTTCAGAATAACTGATCCTAACAGTCAAGCACTACTAGTCTTAAAAAGTCAAATGCTTTAGTATTGGTGACTTGAATTTATTTACGGAGAACTGATCTCTGAACATATTCACAAGCTCTAGATGGTATCTCCAACTCTGAAATATGTGCTCAAAATGCCTGTAGGTACATGAATTGTGTCAGATTAGCAAAATAGACAGAATAAGGCTTCAGTTAAGAGAAAAAGAGATTTTTTCAAAGTTGAAATGGGTTTGAATGCTTTGCTGTAGAATATTGAGAAACTTTGTTTTCTTCATATAATTTGAATACAATTTGTCTTGTTAGATTCTTTCCTAAAGGTGTCAAGTTCCCATTCCTCCTGGACTGGTTGTGGCAGCATTTGGGCCTAACGTGCAGGAAAAGTAGCTCACTGCTGACAATATATGTCAGCAACTTATTCTATGCTGTTTCGGCAATGAAGTGTTAACAGCAAATGTAAACTACTGTGGCAGAATCAGAACTATTCTACAGAAAGCTGTGACTGCAGATTTGCCTAGTTATTGAAATATTTAATGCAAGACTACATAGTATTAAGCTAGTAAACCTGCAAAGGAAAGATACGTAGGGATTTCTCACTGACCATGATGTTGAATTGGTAACATAAGAATGTTGAAATATGTCTTGAGACTATTTTTTTTGCTACGAGATATTTGAGGAGATGAGGTACCTGCTGTCCTTGCTTGAAGAAGGATAAACTTGAAAGCTGGGAAGTCTTTAGGTAAAATAGATAGGTAGATGCTTTGCTTTGGACAAATGTTCTTTTTTTCTATTGATGTCACTTACTGAATTTTTCCTGCTGTCACAACCCTCCTGCTATTGCCATGTGACACAACTTAAGAGCTCAACTGTATCTTCTGTGCAATTCACTCTGTGTATTTCTCTGAATGCTTCTCTTCCCCAATGAACCAGGAAAATCTGTTTTCCAATCTCTGCCAGACCTTACCACTTCTTACCATTCATATCAACTGCATGTATTTGAATAAGTTTGGAATCCTGCATTTTTGGTGTTTAGGAAAAATAGCTTTCACAAGAATGAAGGTGTTGCTTTTTTTAGGAATAGAGCCCAAGAGAGAAATGTTGAAACAAAATTGTCAGTATTCACTTCTATATCCACGTAGAAACCTGGGTAGCGCTAGCAACCTGAGATACACTGTGTATCTTATAGAATCACAGAATCATTTTTGTTGGAAGAGACCATTAAGATTGAGTCCAACCGTAACCTAACTCTAGCACTAAACCATGTCCTAAGCAGCTCATCTATGTGTCTTTTAAACACCTCCAGGGATGGTGAGTCAACCACTTCCCTGGGCAGCCTTTTTCATTGTCTCCTTTCAGGTAGCTGTAGAGAGCGACAAGGACTCCCCTCAGTCTCCTTTTCTCCAGGCTACACAGCCCCAGTCCTCTATGGCCTTCTGTCCTGCATCTTACTGAGCCAAACATACTAAAAGACAAGGAAGCCAGAGAAACAGAAGGCCTATAACTGAACCCTACAGGGGTTTCTTGTTTTTCAACCCAAATCATGCATAGAAATCTCCCATCTTTTGAGATGTTGATCAACAGCTGAACATGAGCCAGCGCTGTGCCCAGGTGGCCAAAACCATCCTGGTGTGCATCAAGAACAGTGTGGTGAGGTTCCATCTCGAATACTGTGTTCAGTTTTGGGCCTCTCACTACAAGAAAGTCATTGAGATGCTGGAGGGAGTTCAGAGAAGGATAACAAAGCTGGTTGAAGGATCTGGAGCACGAGTCCGATAGGGAGCAGCTGAGGGAACTGTGGTTGTTTAGCCTGGAGAAAAGGAGGCTGAGGGGAGACCTTGTCGCTCTCTACAGCATGTGGTATGGAGGATGTTGGTCTCTTCTCTCAAGTATGAAGTAACAGGACAAGAGGAAATGGCCTCCCATTGCATCAGAGGAAGTTCAGATTGGATATTAAGAAAATTTTTTCACAGAAAGGGTTGTGAAGCACTGGAAAACGCTGCCCAGGGAAGTGGTTGAGTCACTATGCCTGGAGATGCTTAAAAGACATGTAGATGAGGTTCTTAGGGACATAGTTTAGTGCCAGAGTTAAATGGTTGGGCTTAATGAGCTTGAGGGTCTTTTCCATTATAAATGATTCTATGATTCCATCTGAGCAGATAGTGCACTGGCACCGGCACTGCATGATTCTCTGCTATGCACCGATTCTCTGCTATGCACCATTAATCTCTGATTGTCTTCTGACAGGTCATATCTGTGCATGAGGGGGTACTTGCAACCCTTTGTGCAATTGGCCCCTGACGACTTTTCTGAATCTATCAACAAACGTGCTTGTCAGTTAATGTCAAACATTACACTGGTGCAGCAGTATGGACGCTTGCTCCCTCTGCAATTTAGCTCACACAAAATACTTAGCTAAACATTCCAAGCCAATATGCTTCATTTAAAGCAAACAAGTTGATTTTTTTGCTAAAGGTTCTTTTTATCAAGTTGACTTACAATAATGATGCTGTAGAAAATTTTTGTTGTGCAGGTTTTTTTGGGTGTGAATGTGTTGCATCCTTCTTGTTTGCTGGGTCTTACAAGGATTTTCAGGCAGTTGCACAGGTTAACAGTATCTTTATATGGATTCAAAAGTACGTTCCATTGTTTTCTCACTGCATGTCTTCTAGTACTACATGCCTTTATGACTTTGGATTGTGTGTTGGTATTCATTTACATCTCCATGCTTTCCCATTAGACATGTAATGAGTGATTATGGTTCCATGGGGTGTAAGTCAGTATGTAATTTGGCCTGCAGGCTTATCTAAACAGAAGAATGTATAACAAATAAAGTCAGCATTAGTGCACTTTGAACACTGATTGTTTCAAATCAGATACACAGGAAACCAGATGTTGACGTTTATCTAAAACACTTGCAGCCAAACATGTAACTAAGTACAGCAGCAATAGTGCCAGTACTTTTTGCATACAGCTGGCAATAAGTCTGCAGAAAATACAAATTTATTCTTATTCCTCAATTTGTCTTTTTCAGATGCTCTTTTATTTCTGTTCAGCTAGCAGATTACTATTTAATTCATTGAGGTCGGATTCTGAAGATCTTCTGGTAACAAAACCAAATACAGGGAGAATGTACAAGAATTGCAATATCAGCCATGTCTCTAATGACAATAAATTTAGATGTGTAAAAATTAGGTACATAAAGTGGCCTGGCTTCTTAAACTGTACTGGGCACTTGTAGCTTTTAGAATTGTGTATGGGACAATCTGATTATTTGATATTTGCAGATGGCTTATATTTGAGTACCTAGTTAGGATTTAAAATCCTAGCTTCAGATGCACAGTGTTTTTAACCATTTCTACAGAAAACTAAAATAAAAATAACTGTCTTATTTAGGCTAGTATTGAGTACATTCCTGACACTTTAGTTCCTGCTCCGGTGTGGGGATTGGACTAGATGATCTTCCGAGGTCCCTTCTAATCCCTAACATTCTGAAAAGCTCTCATAATATAACTAATAAAGAAGTTATTCAGTCTATGCTAATGATACGTTTTGACATATTCTCTGAATGTGACTGTTCAAATGAGCTTGAATACCATTTAGCTGCCGAGATGAATAATAATAATAAATTGAAGAGGCTTTTAAAGGTAGGCTGGTGGTCAGATGTCAGATGCTTATGGATGCCTTGGCTTTCATAAGCCATTAATTTTGCTTTTTTGACAGAGGAAACTAAGGATTTAGAAATGTTTCAGTCTAGGCTGTAAACCAGTTTGTATCTACACAGCTTTAAAAATACTGCATTTCAGCCAGTAAGGTGATACAAGCTCGTGCCAGAAGAAAAAAGACATGAAATAATGCTGTTATCTCACAGGTAGTTCCACCCTGTGGATAAAGGAAGCACAGTCATCCCGTGGATTTTCTGTCAAGGTGCAGTCTTATGTGTAAAATCAAGCAAGTCATATGTTTGCTCTGTAGACATTTATTACATTGAGTAGTGGAGTCTGGTGTTATGAGAGAGCGTGTTTGAAATTTGATTTGAAAGTCAGTAAGCAGTCAACTTGATAGTGTCAACTTTTAGGCAGGATTGATCCCAACTACCTTGGACATCAAATAAAGATACATGCGTTATAATAAGGAAAATGCCATTGTCCAAGATTGGACTGGCAGTCATTCTTCAGAAATGCCTTCTTTTCCCTTTGCCCATTGACTACAGAGAAAACAGAGGTTTTTGGCTTAGATGTGTCACAGAGTGGGAATGAAAAAATTAGGAAGTTTTCCTTTTTTTTGAGTGCTGTGTTCCCCATAGTGCACATTGTGAACATACAGACTTTTAAAATGTTAATTCCTATAGAAATAGTTTCATGAAAAAATGAAATGTTCTGTCTATGAAGCATGTAGAGGAGTGGGTTTTTTTTCAAGTGTATACGGAATTTAGGAAACATTACTGAATGTCTCTCGTAGTGGAAAATTTGCTCTAAGCACCTTTAAAAAAATCTGGTCAATTGTTCTCACTGTGAATAAGCTGATAAACGGTGGCACTGAAGAAACTGACTGGAATTTACTTTTGCTCTCTTAAGCCTGCTTTTTATAATGTTCTGTTTTAAAAACAGCCAACTAAACAAGCAAAAGCTCCAGACAAACAGAAAAGCCCCCACCCTTACTTTCATCTGGTAGAGGAGACCTTATCCTCATCAGTGTTCTCTACATGTTAATCCTTTTACTGCTGATTGAGGACTGGTTGAAATCTTACCCTTTCTGTCCTGTCCGGCCCTTCTCCAGCCCTGCATTTTCACATGGAGCTCCACAGCTTTCCTGGTCATCTTGACCCATCTGCTCTGCGAGCTCTCCCCTGTCACCAGGTAGTTGGCATTGTCTTCACACAATATATTACTTAATGATTTGAGAAATACATATTAATATGACAGGAACTGTTTTATCTTAAACTGTCTCCAATTTACTGTCCATTTCTAGCTATGTGCCTGTGTTTTCCCAGTTTAATTTGCCAAATATCTCCTTTCATTCAAGTTCTTTTGGTGTTTCTATTCCTAGGAGCAGCAACTGCAGGTATCCCTCTGTATAACCTAAGCAACCACTGAAATTCTCTGCAGACTTTTGTAAAGTAGACTGTGTGGGAAAGGCATGTATTATCTTTACATTTGTGTTGTTGTGGGGTGTTTTCTTTGAGTATGAAAAGATTCCTAATAAAAACAGTAAGTTGGAATTATTTTCAATACAAGAGACCTGTTTGTTTTTTCTTCACCTTCTTTGTCTGAGAAGAGAGTAGTGCAAAACCTTCCTGGTTATTTTGTCCTGATATTGGAAAGCATTGCCTGTTTGAGGATGAATGTGGTACTGTGTAATCATACTTTCTACTTCAGTTGTAAATTCAGAGTTCACTTTTTCCCCATACTCTAAAGACAGAAGTTTGTGTAATATAAATAAGGAATCTAAGGACAAATAAAGCTAAGCAGCATTACAAAAATATCTCTGGGTTATGTTTGGATGTGTTTATTGTAAGTTTTCACCATTTTAGAAACTGACACTGAAGGAAAAAAGTAGAGGTACATGAAACTTAGCTTTCCTTTTGCTGCTTCACTCAATGGGTTGATCTGTTTCATGGATTCCTAGGTCTATGACATTCACTGATATTTGTACTGTGGTAGACACTATTCTGTATTTTCGACTTGCTGCTTCCAACTGTTCATGCTCAGAAAATATTATATATTTTGCAACCAAATTGCTACAGCTTCTTCATATTTTGAGTAGTAACATGTGGAAAGGAAGGATGACTTCTCTTTCCCCTTGATATTCTTTGCCTCCTTTCCTTGCTGCTCTGGAACAACTAAAATTGGGCTTTCATGCCCTTAAAGTCAGTTTGGAAAAGGAAAGCTCATTAAAATAAATATAGAGAGGGAAGATAGAGTTGTTCTGGCTTGAACTGCAGCTGTTACAAAAGTAGTAGCTGGACCTTACAACTTTGAGTTTTATTTCTGGAAAGCATCACTGCCTTGTGTTGAATGTATTTTAATGCTCCACATTTCCTCAAAATGAAAGCATTATAATGAATGATTGTTATGAGTTACTTCATTGCTCAGAAGCTTATGGCTTCTTGACATTCAAAAAATATTTTTGTTCCTTTTCATGTGATTTTGGGAATTTTTATTTATGACTGAACATTGCTGTCTAAATGAGTTTTGAGATTTCACTTAGGGAAAGTGACAGTTAACTTCAGAAATGGAGTTGTTTCCATAAAGTGTGTTTCAAACAAGAAGATAACTGCTTATGACTCTGACAGTCCCCTTAAGAACAGAAAATATTTAGAACAGAGGACATGTTACTTGCATTTACATTGCCTTTAGTATTTCAATGTTTGGACCAGAAGACATTATTAATGGATTAATATTTTAAAGCAGAAACACACAGAATTAATGGATGATAAAAGCATAAAGGGATTTAGTATTAAATACCTTTTATTTTTAGGGTTACAAGGATAAAACCGGTATTCTCTTGTGGTGGCTTAATAGTTCACAAAACACAAATCTGAACCAGATCTGAACTGAGTCAAGTAGCTCTGAGAGTAGAAGAGAGCCTTATAATATCACCACCCAAATATTGCAAGTCTCAGAGTTGTGATTTCTGTTTTAACTTGATATTTAAGAGCAGCACTTCTAAGAGAATCTCTTCTTTCTCTTAATGCTTGTGTAGACTGGAGGCAGGTTTTTGAGATAAATCTAGTGTGTAACCAAACTGGCAAAAATTGTTCTGTCCGCAGATCTGACAGTGTAGGAAGCATGGGAGGGGAGAGGGGTGGCAGGGAGGCAACCCTTGAGATGTGACCCACGTTTTATGGAGCTAAATGCACATCTTCAATTCAACTAACAAAATGAGCTATGGGTATATGTTACCAAACTGTTTGTATAAAATACGTAATCACATCATTGTATTTTTCAAAATGCTTGTAGCAATAAAACATATGCCTACTACTTGTGGGATGAGACTGGCCCAGATAATTACAGTGAAGTCTTCACCAAACGGAAAATTTGCATGCTTTTACCCTATGTAAAGAAGGAACAGAAGCTTGCCATACTTGTGTAACCAAGTGCTGGTAGAGGCCATTAAACCCAGGATTATCGTTACATGTCTCCACAGAAGATCCATGGTTAGAGAAGCAGGGCTTTCAGGTGCACTCTGCAGTAATAGCGGAGCTGCTTTACAGTGCTCAGCACAGCACCCACAAATGGGAATAAAGTGAAGGTTTCAGAACAGACATGCTTCTGTTGTCCCTCTTCTCTCATAACTCTTATGTTATGAAGCAAAGAGCTGTCACTGTAGCGAACATTTCTCAGAAAAAGAATTAGCAAGCCAAATGTAAACAGTTAGGAGATTTTTTTTGTGTTTGTTTGTTGTTTTGAAGAACACACGGCTGCAGATTGCAATCAGCAACGTGATAAGACAGAGATAAGTTTGATAAGACAATATGGACCAAACCTTTAAAATGACAGGAATAAAATATAATCCTACTTCCTATCATGACAAATGCACTGCAGTGATTTTAATATCTGTTGTGTACTATATCCTGTATATATAATGTACTGCAACTACCTATCCTTTACTAAAAGCCCCATGAATTAAACAGGTCCCTCTCTTACCATTTCAGCAGTCAATTGCATACTAGGAACTGATAGCAATGCAAAGTTTGTCTTTTAATTTGATTAAACCTTACATAGGCATGGTGATTTGGCTCTGTCTTGGGCCTACTCAAATTCTGTTAGATTTCTAGGAAAAAAGTGTTACTGAAGTTGAAGCCAAAACTCCTCTAGTTTAATTTTGCAGATGTGATCATGTGTGATGGTATATCTTTAGAGACTGAAAAAGCCTGTTCCTAAATCTGTATGTGCTTCCCAAAGCAATACTTTGAATATCAGACCAATGTATCTCAAGACTTTGTCCAGAAATAAGGCTACATACTTCTCTTATAGAAAAAAATATTTTATCAGAACAAGTGAAGAACTGGCAGGTGTCTCAAAATAAAGGTCATCTAGAGCAACAGAAATGTTTCAGTAGTATTGGAAGAACACAGAAATTCAGGTTCCTAGTGCCAGAAAGATTGTGTTTTCTCCAGAAACATAGTTGTGCAGCAGATGTAAATAAAATAGCTTTGTAAATTTATGTCCCTTAGCAGCATTCAGTTTTGCCATTTTATAATCATATTTCATAGACTTCATTTTCACTCCTTGGCATTTTAGCATTTAGCGTGAATGTTGTCCAGCCAAATGGTGTCTTAGAATTAACTTGGTGTTTCAACAATTCAGTTTTTGAGGAGACAAGTCTTTTAATATGTCATGTGAGTTTTTTTTTTCTTCTTCCTCAGCATAGCATGTGCAAGTGACACTACTTAGTCTTTCACTTGTTTTGTTTGACATTTAATTTTAGTGATTCCCCCATTGCAAAAATTTCTGGTTTTTTCTCCCCTCAGTTTATATGCATTGTCATATGTATTTTCTAAGTTAGACTCAGAGTTCATAACTGTACATGCCGAGCTTTCAAGAATGATCAGAACTAAAATAGAGAGCTTCCTTAGAAACTGTTAGGATTACTAGCAGTCATGAAAAAAGTTGTGATTTTAGACCACAGCAATTGAAGTTAGATATACTTCCCAGCTTTTGAACAACATAAATACAGGAAAGGATACTGAAAAGATCTTAAAGCAGAAATTGCTTATGAATGTTGACGCAGCTGAACTTGGAAAGACAGGTACTTGTGTGCTTCACATTTATAGTGGAAGTCAGCCCTCTACTTGATAGAAATGAGTATTGGGGCTAGAGCTTTTTAAAACATAATCAGCTTTAATCAGTTACAAGGCTAGCTGCACTTCTGTTTTTTTGCAGTCTGTGAGTGAACTCCTTCATTCATTTGCCACCACATATATCTTCCTAACCTGTAATGAAATTTGCAGCATTCGTATGCTTGGGACATAAGCTGAGCTACAGTACGGCCTTGTATCCACCATGGTTACCCTGCTGGGCTGACTGCATTCAAAGACCTGAGGTTTTTCCCCTGCTCTGTGTGAGAATTTTTGAACACTGATGAATATATTGACCAAATAGAGTGCTTGAAACAAAAGGGCTGTTTATATGATAATAGCAATAAAGTTTTTAAAATAGTTTTGTGGAGAAATTAAATTATTCATTATTAAATAGTATTAACTGAGGAAAGAGAAATCAGATTGTCAGTCTATTCTCATGCCCACATTGAAATTGTGGGTACAGTGGCTTTCTACTTATGGGGAGACAGTCCTCAAGAAGACTTTTTTGTAAGAGGTTCCTGTGTATTTGAACTATGTATATGAACACATATTTTTGTATGGTGTATGTTCTGAGCATCAAATTCACTGATTTTGACAAAAAAAGAAAGTCATGACTAATATTAGAACCATTTACTTAATCTACTGCACAATATCTGAAGCAAGAGAAAGAGCTTGTATGTGTTATCTCCTTAATGCATTATGATTTCTTTGAATTATCTGTGCAGTGAAAAGACATTTGGAAGGTAATACCCAAGAGATGTCAAGGGCTAACAGCTTCACAGATGACATTGACCTTATATCAGAGGAGTCACCACTGCCAGCTGTATCTGATGTGGCACAGTAAGTAGAATAACAACTTTTTAACTGATAAAATAAATGTTGATTAATGGTGAGAGAGACTTGTAACTGGATAAAAGTATTCTTCGCCTGGCTGCACTTGAAGTGATTGTGAGTTTGATCTTATTTAACAGTATATGGGCATTTCTACAAAATGTTAGTTTACTTTTAAATGCTTGTAAACAGAATGATCTTGTAACTAAATATTGCTAAATTAACGATTATTAGATTTGTAGACCTGCTATATAGAATGTATGTATAAATTTTAGCTTCTGAATACTTGTAATGGACTTCAAAGGAGCAGAAAGCATAAGGTTAAAAGTTATAGATATAAAGCTATAAAGGTAATACGTAAAAACAAAGCCAAAACACCATTACATGTAGTTTTATGCTTCTAAGCCGAGCATGCCAGTTTTCACTTTTATCTCATCTTGTATGTGTGTAATTCTACTTAGTAGGGTGCTTTCATTTAAGAGTTGTCTTGATTCTTGAGGAGAAACATGGTATCTCATTATTCAAACTGTGACCTTCATTGGACAAGCATGGAACATGATGTATTAATGGATCATGGTTTTAAATTGACATTTCTCATGCAAGATACTAACGCTGTATTTACCTGATGTGTATATCTATGCCTTCTACATGGAAATCAGATATACTTAGCGTGATTATTTGCCTTGTCTTTTAGCAGAAGTATAACCAGGTAAGTCTTCACGTGTGCTATACTTGCTTTAGTGTGTGAGCTTTCAAAAACAGAATGGCTTTTGCTTTGCACTTAGTAATGTATTCCTTACACTAGTGTGACTTGGAATTTGTGATGGGGAAGTAATTTTTGTTTTCTGGACTTATGTACCAATTAGATTTATTTCTCTCCTCTTCGTTCCCCGCACTCCCTACCTGCCTTTGGAGTGAACTGCTTAATTGGAAGTTGTTTTTTCTCATTTGGGAATAACATGGATTTGATAACCACTGCAACAAATCTTCATCCTAGATTCACAGTGCAGTCAATGAATTAGACAAAAATTCTTCCAAGACTAGAATTCAGCCAAAGGTGTATATGCAGGCAATGAACCTTCTCAGTTTGTGAAGTGAAAACATGGTTTTCATATAACTTTTAAAGGTAGTATGCTATGCTAATTACAGTTTCACACGGAGCACTACTTTGTGAATTCAAACTTTGTCAAGCTGCCAAAAGGCAAAGTTTTCCTTGTCTTCAACAAGCATTATGAGTTACAAAATCAGTCTCACAATATAACTTTATTCCAAAGCCAGTAACGGGTCATTTTTTAAGCTTTGTAAACTGCTGTGTTAATTGTTAAATGTGGAATGTCAGGTCTACTGTAGTGTGAACAGTAGATTCTTCTGAAATCCTCTTTGCTAGATAGAGGGATGTCCTCTAATGACAGGAACCTTTACTTTCAGTTATACTGTCTTCAAGACCACCCTCATTTTGTGGGAAGGCAGGTATTGTCCCAGGAAAATAGAGTCATGCTACTTTGGACAAACACCTCTGGCATCAATCTGCACATGTGCATTAGTCTCACAGTAACTAACATGGTTGTTCAACAAAACCTATCAGGCTGTTTGGAAACTGGTGCTATACTATTTAAGAACGCATCTTGAGTGAAAGCAGACCAGTTCACAGGGGTTTGCAGCACTGCCCAGGGTTTCAGTGGTGAATACATCCAGTAATGGATTTCTGATGTTAGTGATCCTTGCAAACTTAGAGAAGGTATGCTGTCTTGGTAGAGGGTGGAAAGTGTCAATAAAACCAAATAGCAACCTTGAAAATTGAGCTCAAGATACCTTTCTATAGAAATATAGCTGCTTTGGATCCTTTAGATAGTTGGAATGATATTTGTTACTAGTGATCTGAGCAAAAATGTGGAAAATGTGTTCCTCCTGAGATGAGGAACGAAAGCATCATATTCAAGATACAAATCTGTGATTGTCTGAATTTCTTGCTGGATGTCTCTGGCCCAGGCTATCTGGGTAAAAATCTCAAGTGGCTGCTGACCCGAGTGGAGTCATGTTGTTGTTACTGGTTCTGAGGTGTCCAAAGTTGAATAAGAATGATGTTGTTAGAGGTTAATCAAATATGACAGATGAAATAAATGTTAATTTCAATGAGCTGATGAGTAGTTCTGTTTTTAATAATGAATGCTTAGACTACCTTATTGCCTGATGTAATTACTCACTCAATTTTTCAGATTCTCTGTTGAGCAGTCAGCAGATGACTCCATCATTGCATAGACAGAATGCAAAATGATGATTTGTCGGTGCTTTGAAACCTAGAAAAAGACAACAATTATATCTTACTCATTACAGCGTATTTGCCTGGTCCTTATGTCTTCTATATATATGTTGTTAATAGTATCTAAATTAAGTTATACATTAGAGAAGGTCTAAATCTTGAGAATGTTACTTCTAGAGCTGGAAAGTTCATTTTTATCACTTTGCTTTTTGTTGCTTACCTTAGCACTCTCTTTATATCACCTGATTTTTTTGGTAGAAGACATAAAATGGATTTGAAGATGGATTCATCATCCAACTTGATTCAATGTAATGCATAGTGCCGCTTCTTGCCCTTTCTTTCTTATTTCCTACTGTATGCACACAGATGTTCTGACAGAAGGATAGAGGATCTGGTATAAAATTAGGCCCTGTTCATAAAGGTAATACATGTCAAAACCTTGTACCTTGTAACAGATGGTTTACTAATGAAAGAGGCAAGAGAGTATTCCAAATGGCATTAATTAAGCAAGTGTTAGGCTGTGATTTCTGTTTGTTTTTTAAGTCTTGTTTCCTATCCGTTGTTGGCAAGACTATTTTGTTTGTCTGATGCAGCCTTACCACTTGTATCACAAGGTCTTTGAGGAAAGAGCTGATGCTGCTGAGGTCTGTAAATTGAGTAAGCTTGCTAATTCTTGATCAGTGTCCACAAGCAACAAAAATGCAAATACAACCCCTCAAAGTGTGTGTGAATTTGATAAGTGACAAAAGGAGAAAGGAGAAGAAATACACATTAGAATGAGAGCAGGGACAAACCTTAGTGGATTTCTGATCCCTCTTCCTAGCCTGAACATTTGAGGACCGCCACTCCCAACAGCAGGTTCAAACTAGAAATTACAGTTGAGATGTGCTTTAGCTATGCTAAGTGACACAGCCTTTGGGGATGGGTATGTGGCTTGATTGACGAACAAGACAACTACAAGTCCTGTAGATGTGTGCTAACATTATCTTGCAGTATCAAAATCTATGATTGCAGAGGAAGAAACAGTAGTGGTTAAAAAGATGGGCACAAGTGAGCAGCTTGGTGAGGCTGAACTGAGCACAGTGTAGGGTAGAGAGAAGGGAAGGGAGAGAGCTGCCTACAGGCAGTGGTTATAGGACTGGGGAAGGCTTGTAAGTTATTGTAGTTCTGATTGAGGGACATGCAGCTCTAAGGCTGCAGCCTGTGGCAATTGAGTGTTCCTTCAGGTGGGAAGGAAACATCCCCAGCATGAAGGGAGACTTGTGAGGTTATAGAGTTATGTAGAGTTATGTGGAAGTCGCTAAGATATTCTATTTTAGATGGCCTAGAGTCCTCTACTTGTTTCTTTGCTTACTCCTTCTCTTTTTTTTTTTTTTTTTTTTTTTTTAGTATGCTCCTGTCTTTATAAAGGAGTCGTATTTGTTGGCCTTGATTTCACATTGCAGACCACAATAAGCTGGAGGAGGCAGGGGTTATTAGGTTGTACACCCTTTTGTTAACTGCACTTGTCACATGCAATAGATCTGGTGTCTATTGATCATCCAAGGGGGAAAAGAAATTCTGGAGAGGAAGGAGCAAAGGTTCTGCTGCATTCAGAACACTGAGCATCTTCTGGGAGGGAGTAGAGCACTTACTACATGTGATTTGCTTTTTTGTTCCCATGTTGAACTGTGCAAAGGGTGTTTGTCTCTTTTTGGGTTCTTTCTGGCTGCACTGGAGCTTTGCAAGAGTAAAGGAGACCCGTGAACACAACTTAAAGCTTTATTTTTTTTTTTTATCTCAAGCTGGTCCTATTGCTATGTAGATTGTGATGACAACAACACTTGGCTATGAAAATATTTTCTGTTGTACACACCAGAGTTAAACTTCCAGCAGGAAAGAGAGAATTTGGCCAATGGTCTGTATTGAAAGATCACACCAACCTGGTTCCAGATAGCACAGTTTCAGGAAAAATATACATAGCACCAGCTTTAGAAGCAGACATCCTGTTTTTGTTTTTCAGAGTTCTGTGGTTTAAAGCTGTGGTGTTTAAAGCTCTTTACACTGTAAGAAAAAGCAAAAGTTAGAAATTCCGTATGTCAGCATGGTTAAGCAACTGTGGTTGAGTATGCACTTTGTAGCTCACTAAGGTCATGTAAAGGTAAATGTCAGTTGGCCTCTTAGCAGAAAGCAGCATAAAGCTGCAGTTCAGCAGTCATCACACCAGCTCTCCTGGGAGGAAACCTTTAGAAGGTGAGATCCACATACAGTGACCATTGTCAATGGTAATTGCTGTCAGCTGAACAGCTGTAGTAATAACTCTTCAGCTACACCTGTTCCCCATGAGAAAGTGGGGTCTTAATTACTTTTCATGGGTTGAGAGTGAGACAAACAGTTGCTTTTCTTTCTTCAGGCCCTGTCCACAATGGAGTCAAATCATGTTAAGAAACTATGTATTCAATATAGTTCTAGCTAACATGGTTCTCTGATTCTGTAATTCTATGCAAAACTTTAGAAAACATTTATTTATTTCTGCTACATTTCTACATATTGATCTATGTGTAATGTGGCTGTGAAAATGTGTCACTATTTCAGTTAGAGATCTTCAAATGGTGTAATAGAAGCATAGAGATCTGAAGATCCACCATTCCTGCCTCCAATTTTTTTCTTTCAAGCTCATAGCATGAAAAATAGTTCTTAGATTCTATAGGGGAGATCTTATCTGCAAAATGATTACTGGAATAACCCAGCATTACTAAGTGGTTATTGCACAATCAAAGGAAGTGGAAATATCTGCTAAAATAAATAAATAAATAATATATATATATATATATATATATATATATATATATATAAAAGAACCCTGAGGAGGGGTGAAAAGGTAGATCTGAGATAAGGCAATGGCTGCAAAACCTCAAGGTCTACAATGTAGCACTTCCTCCTAACAGAGAAAACCAAGGCTCTGAGGGTAAGGATGACTGAATGCCTTGCCCTGTGTCAGCACTGATGAATCCTGATACACGAGTATCACAAATTAATCTTCAGTGAGGAACAGAAACTTCTGAACAGATTGAGGCTTAATGAGGCAAAGAATTTATTCTTGTCTGCTGTGTTTATGCTCACTCCAGGCTGCCTGGAAGAACAGAGCACCAAAGCTGATCCTCAGTTCAGCAGAACTGGGATCTACAGAGATTGGAGGGGGACACAGAACTGCTGTTCACTGGACTGGAGAGTTCTACTGTTGTTAGTAATCAATGCATCTATAGTCAAAGGCCTCATTAAAGTCAAAGACTTCATTAGTCTTGGCATCTAGAGTTCCTCCTTAAAAACATGTTTAGGAACAATGCTGGGTTTTCTTTTTTCCTGGTGGAAGTAGTTTATCGTAGGATTGGTAGATATGAATTACGACTGGTTTCCTCCATTGCCCACTAACACTAATATTTCTTATGATACAAGTGAGTAGGACAAACTTATGCTAAGCAGAACTTATACTAAGTCTTTAAACTTACAATAGAGGTGCTCAAATAGATGTGCTCCTTTTTAAGTTATTGGTCAGTACTTGAGAAAAGGAATATTAAATCCACCTTTCAGATTTGTTTCAACCTTTTAGTTGGTCCCTCCATATGCAGATGTCAATGATAGTTTTTATCAAGGACTTAAGAATATTTTTGTGTCTATCTTCTTTGGTTCTGCTCAAAAATCCAACAGTGCACAACTTTTGATACAAGGTGTACATTCAGTCTTTCTGTGGGTTTGGTCCATATGTGCAAACACCGTTTATCTTTGTGTTTTCATCATAATTTCCTCTTATAGCTTATTGCTCTTAGTCTTATTAAAGAAACAGCTCACCTTATCACCAGCAAATCTATCACACTGAATATCATTAGATCTAGTAATTAGATAGTAATCTTCTGTTGGATAATTTGATCTACTGAAAACTCACTAATAACTTTTTTTATTACTAATATAGGGACAGCTAGGGTCCTTATTCATCAACTGGGTCCATTATATCACCTGTTGTCCTTTTGCACATGTTTATGGATTATTCTAAAATATGGTTGTTAATTTTTGAAAACATGATCAGATGTTTGATGTAACCCATGATATTGTCCATACTATTAATGTGCTAATATAGGTATCGGAGAAAGCTGTGAAGCAATACTGTCCATCAGCCAGCTAGTGAAGGGAATGGTATTCGGAGAGGTAACATCACCTCAGAGGAGTAGGTTGGCCAAATGGCAGCAGCAAGGTTGGTTGGAGTACAGAATATTCCTGAAGATGTTGCAGTTTGCCCACCATCACCACTTTTACATTTCCTTCATATTTTTGAAACAAACATAAAGTGGAGTGAGAGGGAGAAATGAAAAGCTAGTAAGTGGGCAACCTATAGTAACCTGAAGGGAGGGCATTTAGAGATACTTTGTTTCCAGCTTTCTGATTGTGCTGTTGTCTCTTGATGCTTATTAATGTTTCCACTCAGATACATCTAATATAGGTAGTAATGATGGAACTAGTTATGTCCACTGTACTCAAGAGTATTATTAATTGCTTCAAAGACAAATTTAGATGAGGGCCTGAGCTGAAAAAGTTAAAGTAGTGAAAATGTAACATACAGTAGTAATTTCTAATCTGGTTGCATGCTTTTTACCATTATAAGGCCTAGTGTTAAGTTACAGTTTTTAGTACCATCTATTTTTGTATCGTCATGTCTAATTTCAAACTCCTTAAAAAGACTACTTCAGGATTTATTTCAGCACCTAAAGTATTTCTGTTACCATGTAATAGGAAAGTAAGGCTGGGATTAGTATAAATTGGCACCATTATGTAGTAACATTTTCATATAATTTGACACTGCTTCTGAGGTGTTTTTGAATGTATTTTTTTGGTTTTTAGTCTGAAGAGTAACTTTTCAGAGAACTTGTTGCTCTTTTAAGTGAGGATTTTTGGCCAGTGGAGGGCACTGCACCATAACACAATGAGAGACAGAAACTCCTTTCAGTTTTCGAAATCTGACTTGTCATTTCAACTAACTTTCTTATAAACTTAATTTATAAGCATCTGAATTTTCGCAGTGTTAAATTGGCAAGCTGCCACACTAAGGAAAAAATGCTACATGTACTTGAACATCAGTTTAATGAGAAACTTAACCAACCCCCAAAGGCTAAACTTGTTATTGTAGTTATACTTTCTTTTGTAGAAAACAGACTATTGTAACAGCTCACTGAAGGCTGTCAAAGTATAACTAAGTGCATATATCACGTAAGCCTCTATTCAACAAATGGTTCAGATCTGATGGAAAAGTCTGAAATAAAAGGTTATTTCGGAAAAAAGCTTCTACAAAAACATGACCCTTCGTGTAATTTGTCTTAGTGAGTTTCCTAGTCATTTCACAAAACTTTAGAGAGTTTTTTATGAAGGGGGTGAGATGACTCTGGGATATATGGCTGCAAATATTTGTCTTGTATGAGAAATAGTTTGCAAATACTGTCTCTAGTTTCAGATCAAACACACATTTGTGGCTTTGTTTTACTCAGAAATTACTATTTATCTCAGTAGCAAGTCAGAGAATGAAAATAAGGCAGCTCTTTCATTTCTTATTGGAAAGGGTGCAAAGAGCTAGAACAGATTCACAGTCTTTAATATTGGCATGTTTTGTCTGTGTGTATGAGGATGAAACTAGTAAAGAGAGGAATAATTTTATAAAGGCTTTGTTTGGGCTTTATATAATAATTTGTTGAGGTTTTCCATTAAAGACTCATATTACACCTCATAAATTGTGCCCATGGAGCCCCATGACACTTGACAGCATTGATAACTGTATTTATATTTGTCTGTGCAGAAAGTTTGAAAGCTGTAACATTAAAGGATATTCTTTGAGACAGATGACAGTATAACCCTTCTCCATCAGATCATTTTGGTCTCTCATTGCTACACTAAATAAAGTGCCAAGCTTGGTACTTGTTTCCCTGAAAAAAAAATAATATATATATGTATATATGTACATAGAGAGAGCGTGCACGTCTTTTATTTTGGCAGCATCCAACAGAAAAAATACTTTAGAAGTTGTCAGTACTAGTTGTCTTTCCTTTTTCATTCCACCACTGCTTCCTTGGGCTGCTCCTGTGACAGACAGTGGGGCAGCTTGCCTGTCAACATGAATCCAAAGCCCACTTCTGCTGGTGCGGAGCATGTGAGCAATTATGGGGAGATAGTGGAGAAAACCTTGAAGGCGTGAAAACCCTGTTTGTTTTCCTATGAGTTCAAGTTGTGACAGCGGAGAGAAGAACTGAGATGAAAAACCTAACATTCTCTCTAGGGCATGGTGTATAAATTTTTCCTTAATATCTGAGTGTTATACTGCTGTCCTTCTGAGCATTCTGTTGACAGCACATCCTTGCAAGCCAGAATCCTGCCTTTCAGTTGAAAGAGTGACTTTTCATCCCCATAGCCTACTTTCTTAAGAAGTAATGTTGGCTGTCTAACATGTTCCTCCTGCAGACATTATTTCTGGGGCAGTATCAAGCAGAGAAAAATGCAGAAACTGGAAGTTAAGGGAGCTCAGTATTGTTAATAGATATTTTGCAGCAAACGGTTTAGAGGAAGAAAAGAGGGATAGGAAAGAAAATTTTATTACAGGCATAGGGAACAGTTGTGTAGTTCGGGGGTGCTATTTATGGGTGATTTCTTTTGTATTTCATAATTAACACTATTATGAATGAGTATTTAAAACTTTCAGAATAACCTGTAAAATAATATATCAATCAGATTAAAATGGCATAAGTTGCTTATGATGTTTCATAGTGGACTTTGAACAACAACAACAAAATAAGAAAGTTTCTAGTTTATTTCTACCCAGAAAGCAGGTAAACTGTCCACTCTACCCCAAGATAAAAGAATTAGCACCTTTTTGTGTGTTTTTAAGTATAAATTTGTTATTTACTCAGGGATGTTGAAGTCTTGATTTATTTGCTAATCTCTGTACAAACTTATTCTAGAATTACTAGTAAAGTGCTTTTCTTTATTGAAATAGAAGTAATCGTTCATTTCATTCAGGTGGCTTCTATAGATGTTGGTATACTACAGTGTAGTACACAGTGGAGCACCATCTGCCTGCTTTCAATGCATTTAACTACATTGGTGTTCTGATAGCATATCTGAATTATTGAAGCTACTTCTGTTATGTGGGATGGAGTTAAAACTATAGATCATTTATGACAGCTCCAAAAACACCTCTCTTAAAAATGTTTGAGTTTTATGTCTTTCAAAATGCATTATTGATTTATTTAAATATATTTCAAATAAAAATCTTACAAGGAAAAATAAGGTCTTTAGTAGTAAAAAAACGCTGTAAGCATCTTCATTTCAGTATGTATTTAAAAACAACACTAATTTCATTCCTTAGGTGACCACTATGAGACTGCTGGTCATTCATCTGCAGTAAAAGTACAGTGTGGATTTATCTCCTCCACGTTTTGTTTTTTGCACTATAAAGTCAAATTTAGATATTTTGCAATGAACAGCTATGTTCATCTAATAAAACTATCTCATTGTGTACAAGAGTGTTCGTAACAACAAAAATTAGTACTGAGACACTATTTTCTGTCTGCTTATGGCTATTTTCTTGGATAACCTGACTCATTTCAAAGGAATGTATTCTAGGCCTGATATTTCACTCATTTCTAAATTCATATAATACTTTGTTTTTATGTAGATAACATTTTGTGCAAAGCTTCAAATCAATAACCAAATGCTTGTTGCTGAATCAACATGTAATTTAGGTTACCTACTAGTTACCTCTCTATGTCTGCCTGGGAGATAATAGACACTGTTGCAGCCTGTGTTCTGCATTGCAACTAATGTACATCTGTGTTTGACCCTCTAAATAGGGCTGATATACATAGAAGTTGATAGATAAAATTGATGTTTTGGCCATTTGACTACTGTGTTAATCTCAGTGCTTGGAAACTTAAATTTCCTTAAAGTAACTTATTAAAATACAGTGACAGAAATTCTTTAAAACCTGATGGCTCCTCTTGGATTTTTTTAGCTCTGACACTTTCACAGTTGCACAAGTAAAATATTCCTTTTGTAGGCAAAACTTGATTAAATCCAAATGGGACAATGAAAGTTACTTTTCAGGTTGGATACACTGAAATAGATGCCAGACAAATATCAGTGCCAGTTGCTTGTCTGCTTCTTTTTTAGTGCACTGTAATGTAGAGAAACAATTATACTCTCTCTTTTACTTCAGATTAAACCCCCTATCTCCAGGGCTGTTTTTCCCCATCACCCAACAATGCTTTTAGATGTTATCACTATGTTCTCCAAAAACTTTGCCCTAATTGCTTAGCTGTTTGTTTGTATTGCTAAGACAATTTATCTCTGGTCTCTGGGTCAAAATGAATGTATCAGACCATTACAGTACAGAAAGCTTAGTATGTGAGCACTGAAGCTTACAGTCATTGCACGCTATATTGAGTCCTGTTCCTCTCATTTCACATGGCTGTTTTGCTTCTAGCATGCTGTAATGGCATTTTTCATAAGTTGCTGATATTTATCTCCTCTGGTTTACGTTAGTTAGACTGCCTACACCCAAGGACTAGCAAGAATAGATAATCTTGATGGCCTTTTTTATTTAGTCAACTGTCTACAATGTATGTGGTGCTCATTAGTATTAAAATATGTTTGAAAACAAAACTCAAAGGGCTAATAAAGCTGTTCTTACGCTGATTTCCCTTACTTCAGCATTAGCTGAAGGATCCCCTCCAATGGATTCTATGACTTGTTCCTGTAGTAATGCAAATCCAATAATACAGCGTAATTGGTATTTGTTTTCTTGAACACAAGTTTGCTAGAGGTTTCTACATGTTCCTGTGCTTACTTAGCCATTTAAAACAAACAAACAACTATTTCTAAGCTGAAATGTGTGGAACTTGCAGCATTCACCAGGCATTTCAGAGAAACAAAGCATGTATTTAGTTCTTTGCTTACTCTTTCTAGGCTGTGGTTGCAGTAAATTTTGGACATAATTGTCTCAGAATTTCATTATTTGTGGAAGTTCACATGCTTTCTCATCTTGAAAAATAACTAAGTTGTTTTATTTGTTTTTAATGTAGGAACTATTTCAATTTGATTTATATGCATAATCTTTTCTGTCAGACTTGTGAAAGACTTCTGTTAATCTCATGCTATTCACTAGCCAAGCTCTTCTGTGATTTTAATTTAGAAAATGAGACAGTTAGTGTTAAGTTTAAATAAGCACTGGGCAAGGAGAACTTGCTAGCCAAGGAGCTCCTATGGTACCTTGAGGGTTTTGACTGCAAGCCCTTTGTTTGGCCCTTCTTGCAGAAAAACCCAGGGTCAACTCTTAACAAAATAAGGTACAATATATTAAGCCTAGTTATCCCTGGTGCTTCTACATAGCACTGCTGCTGCCAGGGGCCTTGTGACATGAATGTTGTCTCGACAGCAGGAATGGGCTGAGCCTGTGCCCTCTTCTTCCTCTTTCTCCCAGCAATGCTGGGGGCATAGTAATCATGGCTGTTCTTGAGGATGAGGGATTGGTTAGGTGCAGTGTTAGGGGGCGTGAGCAGGTTCTGTCAATTGTGGTAGAGAGGTGTACAACAGGAGATGGGGAGCTCATGCCTGAAAAGAGAGTTAAATAGATGCAGGGAAAACAGCAGCAGTCTGGATGAAGAGTAAAGGGACCCTCACTCTTACCCAGAGCTCCCTTGCACATTTTGCTGACCACTTGAGTTTGCTCTGACTCAGCTCCCTCTGTAACCCATAACCATCTCAACATCTCATTAATCCCTCCAGCTTCTCCTCTTGTTTGTGTGGTGGAAGTAGTGTGTGTGCATGTGTCTGGTGAAAGCCCTGGACAGCAATATTTGATTTTGGTTGCTTTACTGAGAAGTCATCTTGATTAAGCTTTCAATTCTATTTAAATTATCAAGTATCTGAGTTTGGTGTTTCCAGCTGACCAGGAATCTGATTTTATGTATCCTCAGAGGCCTGCAAATTTTCCTAGGAAGAATGTTTTGCATGTGCAAAACTGGGAGAAAAGTCGAAAAGTCTTTCTTTCATTATCAACACATCTCTTCAGTAACATTGCATTAGGTCCCTGCTGTGCACATATAATTGATAAGCTAGGATGTGGGGGGTTTCCCTGTTCCTTCAAATGTACTCATTTGCTACAGTGAGCAGTCAGTCCTGTATGTAGTTGATTAAACATAGGTTTAGAGGCATCATAATGTAGGTAGCTATTGGATTTCTCTGAAACAGTCTATGACTCTGTCTTATGGAGGTCTCTCTTTTCTTCGATATTATGTTACACCTTTTAAGATTTCTTTTGTTGTTTGTTTGCCTTGTTGTGAAAGCTCTTAACCAACCTGTGTGCTTGAACCCTTGCATATTTACTTGGAGCCTAAATTTAATTTTATCACTCCACTCATGCATAGTATTAAAACCTGAAAATTAGGTCAGAATTATCCTCTTGCTTACTTTACAGCAAGTCTGTGTGTGTGATGAGTAAACACACTGTGGGTGGCCTAGGGTAAAATAAAATTTAAGTGCTTGTTTGCAAGGGCAGCTTTCTTCACCTCCAGTAGATAAACACCTAGCCATAGTTTAGCAGATTTTACTAGTTGGTTTATTTGACATGAGAAACAAATATTGCAACAGATGAATGTAAAACTTTCTAGAATTATTTTGGTGTTTTCATATACATATTGTAAAGTTTTCTGAGTCTTGTAGTGCTATAAAGGTGAATCTTATTTTTGGGGTGTGTGTGTGTGTGTTAAAGGCTTTGCCACAGCCTCTATGTCAGATCTCTGTAACTAAACTGGAAATAAAAACCCCTAAAATATATACCCTTATCTTACCCATTCAGTCTTGTCTCAGGTAAGTATTACACAGTAAAATGATAGAAATTGAGGAAAAAAAATTGTCATAGTATCACAAAGTTGTCCTCTTTTTGATTTGTATCATTTGAGCACCAATGATGAACGTTTCTAAAATCTCTGATGTCAGCAGAGGAATTGTGATGCTTTAATGAATGAGCTAATGAAGAACTGGAGCTGTGACCAAGGATTTTTAATCTTATCTTTGCCTTATTCAGTAAGTGCTTATCTCTTTGACAAACAGAAGAGGCATGAGCTCGTTATAGACTTTGCTATTGAAGACTTCACCATTCCCTTCACTACTTCTTGTCTGAGGTGGCTTTTCCTCTATCCCTGTCTGAGCAAGGTTAATCCAAGTATTAAGGTTTGACAACAATTATACATCTCCCTGGGTAAGGGATTTCTGCATATTCATTGGTTTCTGTATTCTTGTTTGGTAGCAAAGAATTAGCATAGAATATTCTGACAATTTAGGTGGGTGACTTCACCTTTATTTCAGAAATATCCTTCACAGTACTGCCACAGCCTCCTTATCTACCTGTTTTAGAATGTCTTGGTTTATTGGGGGATAGAAAAGTGAAGGAAGCACTTTAAATTCAAGGTCTTTTGGTTTACATTCTCAGTTCTTATTTGAGTTCTTTTATTCAAACACAGCTGGCTTGTCTTGGACTAGCAACCAGCTGTGCTCTGGCAGGTGAAATCTGCAGTCGTGCTGACGACGCCAGCAATGAAAATCCATGGAGTCAGGGAGGAATCTGAGGAACTCCTTGACACGGAGTATTAGACTGACTCATTCTCAGAGTGCAATGGAGTAAATTATTCATCCAGGCTCTGGACCCAGGTTATTAAATGGGTTGTAAAAAATGGTGTTTACACCTGAGTTTGTGCTGAGTGCCTGTGGACTGCATTCCGCTAGCTAGCCAGTTGCTGTGTCTATGTAGGCAGGCTCTGAGGGTCATGGGCTTGCCTATGTCTGCCATGAAGTTGTGAATCACTTCAAAGAGGACTCACTGTGCAAAGGGATTGGGGCTACTGCACAGCAACCTGTGGAAAAACACCTTTTGCACAAATAAAATTACAAAGTCCAAATGGGAGAGAGGTTTTGAGTCATGTGGTTTCTCCTTTGGTATTATTTGATATTGTCGAAGTATATAAATTTTGTAATCCTCAGTGATACTGAGTACAAGAACTGTGAACATATATTTTTCTGTCAAGGAAATATTCTGATAGTTAACTTAAATCTTCCCTGTCTTAAAATCCATCTGTTAGTTTTAAATAACAAACAAACAGACCTAATTTTAATTTCCTTCAAATGACTATGGACATAGAAATACAGTGCTGTTTAGCCAAGTTATACTTATCATGTTCATTTTAATGTTCTGTCAGCTTCCATTTTCTGCATATCCCACGTTTTTTTGTCTTTTGCACATGCCATTTTACGTAGTATCTATGGAGTAAGGCAAAGGACAGTAAAAATTGGTCTGGTATTATTCATAGGACCCTCAGCATTTTATTTTTTAACTTTAATTACCTGACTTTTTTATGTTCCTTGATGGCAATCATCTACAAAAACATGTGACATATAAAGCAGGGTTAAGTTTTGGCTAAAGGAATTATTAGTTTGGGACAAGAACAAGAGAAGAAAACTCTAATATAAGAGTGTTATAAAAATAGTTTTTCTACTCTCTTGACTGACTTACAAACAGAAAACTTTTCAAACATTGACATATTAAGAAGATTGTGGGGGCTGGGATTTGCAAGGCTAGATGCCTGTAGGTTTACCCAGACAATAAAATTACTGATGATTATAAAGACAAGAAATGAACATTATCTTAAGGAAGGTTCTTGTTAATGTCTGTCTGTTCTTAGTCAGTAGCATGTATTTAAAGCAGTATCTCTCTGGCATGAAAAGGCTTTTATTGTTGCAGAGAATGATATTTACCAAAAGCACAATTGTCAAAAGTATGCATGTAATGTTGTGCTGTAAGTATTTTTAGTGGGAGTAGTAAATGATGCTGGCAACGTGTTTTCTTTTGGGGAAAGATGTTTTAATGCGTTGGCAAAAATTCAAGTGAATGACAGTAGAAGTTTGTTGTTTATCTGCCAACAAAAATGAGATCTGAACTTTGTGAACTAAAGGAATCTATGGCCACCTGACTGAAAAATTGAGTCTGATTTTCTTGCACTTTTCTACTTTTCCTATGCCAAGAAATGCCCTTTAGGCATTCAACATATTTACTTAGTCATTTAAGTTCTGTAAAGAAGAAAATTAAGCTAGGTAGTGAGATTCTCAGCTATACTATGTAGTTAGTTTACCCACACTAAAAGAAGAATGATAGTTCTTACAGTCTATCACAATGGTTCAAGTTTCTTCTCTACTTGTGTCCAAGCTTACTACACTCATTTGGACAAGCCCTATCACACAAGCATATCAAATACTTCTAAAAGTACAAGAGTTGCTGTAGCACTTGTAAAAAAAGTAACATGCTTTCTGATCTTCATTTAATATACTACTGAATTTGATTATTCCATGGTTGGGAAGTTTAATCTCTGCTTCCTTTTGTCTATTCATAAAAGTACAGAGGTTGTACCTCAGAATTGCAATGATGTTGCTGCAAGCTCCCAGATACCTGCAACATACTCTGAGGTCTACACATGAAAAAAAATGACACTTTTTGAAAAAAAAAAATCAACAGGTAGTACTCCTGAGAAAATGCAAATAAACACTTTTTTACTAGTCGTATACAAATAGCCATTTATGTGTGGGAAGATGAATTCTTTCCATTGCAAAGGAAGGTTGATAAGGCAAACTGCTCTATGCTGTGGAGCAGCAGCTCACTCTTCCTTGGGGAATTTTTTAATTAACAATGATAACTGAAATAAAACACAGGCCAGTGTAGCATCCACATATTTTTTTAGAACTGAATTAAGAAACATGGTGCAAAAGAACTAAAATGGCAATAGAGAAGGAATGTAAAATGACCTGTTAAAAAACATCTGGTAACAAAAAGAATTTTAAGATATTTCTGTTGAGTCTCAATAAACAAGAGTAGTGAATCCAATTACAATTGAATTATAATGGAGACAAATGAAAGGTAGGACACATTGGATAAACAAAAAGCCTTTCCTTTTGATCCTTTTGAAGAAAAATTTATATGTGAAGCTTTCTCTAGGTCTAGTTTTATGGAAGAAGTGTGTCAAGCAAACTAGTTTCTCTAGGTAAAAGAGCTGTCTTGTTGAGAAGTCTCCAAAAACACCTGAGCAACTTAGGGCAGCAAATTTTGTTGGTAACTTCAACGTAGTTACAGAAAAAAAGAAAGCATGTGAAAAAGTATAAGCAATAGTTAAACCAAGAACCTATCATCAAGGCTCTTTTTCAAAGTTGTGAGTAAATCCCCCCCACTTCTCACCAAGTACTTAATTTTCTTGCATGAGCTCCTTTCCGGGACTACTGGTACATTGCTGAAATCCCAACTGTTCCTCAGTTCCATGGCTGTGGTTGTGAAATCAGTTTAAAGCAATCTACTACTGTGCTGCCTCCAAAAAGGTTTGTCTGCCTCTTCCCTCTGTGCTCCTGCTTCTCTACTTCCACTTTTTTCCTTCTTTTCAGCACTACAAGTCACTTATCTGGTTAAATACCTGCAAAAGTCCCAGTACAAAAGGCTGAGAACATAAATAAAGAAATCTCCTTCACTACTTTGTGACAATTCCTTACTTTGAGAATATAATGAAGACAATTTTTTCCATGTGGGCTGGCAAGGTTTATTGTGCTATTCTTAACTTCAACTTTTAAAACTCTTAGCCCTTTTGTTTTACTTCACATATGGGTATATTAGTAGTGTGCTCAGCATTTTGTTTGCCTATATCTGTAGCTGAACCAGGTCAGAATACACTGATTAATGGATGCTACTGAGATGACCTACAGAAGTATATAAATTTCAGGCTGATATATTTTCCTGTTCCTGATTTACAAAGTTTTGTTTAGGGATAGTAATGTGAAAGAAAGCAGTTGCATTTGGAGCATGTGCACCAAAGCATCTTGTTGTCTTTTCACTTCATCAGATGTTTAAGTACTATACATGCTTTAAGAGAGAGAACTATATCTGCTGAAGGTGTGGGAGATGAAGCAATAAAATAATATATTCAAATACGGTATCCTACGTCAGATTTATCTGTGTTCAAGAATGATAAGACCATTTTGTAAATTCACCAACTAGGGTATTTTAAAGAGAAAAATACAGAATAAAAAAGTTCCATTTCAGAGCATTAAATCAGACATTTGACTAAAATGGAAACACTGTACAAAAGAGAGACTGAACATATAGGGATATGCTGGGATTGATTGAACGAGGAACCCAGGCTGAGGAATAGTATGCGTGCAGGAGAAGGGCTGGGATTAGGAAGAAGACTCAATTAACAATGCACTGGCTGACAAAGAGTAATCTTCATATTTATTAGACTTAAAATATACTTCTTTCTCTGCATCTTTTCTTTTTAAGTAGCAGTGAGGGAGAAGCTGTTTTCCAAGACAATTTCAAGGTACTTCAGTCCTACCCCAAAGTATCACCTTTGTTATTGAATTCCTGTTTATGTTAGACACAGCTGTAAGATTGAGTTTTTCTCTGCCACAGTTTTTTTGATCTTAAAAGGTCTGGGCAGTTCCACACTTCTTCACAGCCCACTTGGACTTGCCACCTGGCCCTATTAATACTTTGTGCCAGCTGCTTCCCACTACGATAGAGGCCGCAGTATAACAAGCATTCATTTTTAGGATGCTGGTGATGTCAGGACTGGAAGAAAGAGCTGTTGCTTGTGCAGTAACCAGGGATTTTTAAAGGTCAGGTTAAATTTTCTTCCTGTACCTCCCTACTAAGCCTCAGCAATAGTAAATTCTTTGGTCTCACCTATGGCTCTCTGCAGGGATGAAAAAGAATATTTGGATTTTTTTAATGATATCACGTTACATTGGCCATGGCAACAGTGGAAAACCATACATGTTTGCTGATTATATTATGCATTTCCCACTTCTGCAGATAGTTGTTGGCAATGAGGCATGTCACTGAGTAATGCCAGGCTTTGTTACTTTTGCTTCTAATTATAATCTACTTGCACGTATGTGCATAGACACATTTATAGTTTTAAAAACTGAATATGATACTAGTATTAGAGAGTTGTGTTTCCTGTGTTATGACTGTGGTAGAACCTGCTGCATTTTTTCCAAATCCTACACTCTGAATGGGTACCTATACATCCTCTGTAGAGGTTCTGTAAAAGTTCTCCAGCTAAAATACAAGTGCATTGAAAAAGGTTATTAGGAAGGCGCTGGAGAGAGACTCGAACTCTCGTGGGTTACTCTGAGCAGTATTTATTGTAGAAGATTTGCAGGAGCAGCAGGGTTGGATCACCTCCTCAGAGAGTGACAATCATACAGCCATACAGCTAGTCATTATATAGGGTTCTAACAGGTATTATGCAACTAAGCAAAATTTATCACTGTCTATCACTGTCAATGTCTTCAGGTTCCTTCCGTCCCAGTGGTCTGCAGGTTTCACTTCTTTCTTCATGTTCCACTTGGCAAGTACCAAACGAAAAGTCCTTCGGTTGCATGGCTAGCTTTGAAGTTCTACCTGTCTCATTTGTTATCCATAGTTCATCAGTTTAGTACAGAAATCAGCAAACCTAAGAATAGCATTTATCAATGTCTAAGGGTACAAAGCAAGCATAAGGTAACCACACTTGTGGTTCTGGACATGGGCTATACAGGGGACACGCTGAGGCTTGCAGCCTTAGCAGCACAGTTTATAACACTGATACAGGCCTAAAATCCAAATTTCCTATTTTCCTACAACATGCATGCTCGAAGATGACAGGAAGGTAGTGTCACAGTAGGTTCAAAGATCTCACAGTTTTGAAATGAAACTTCTGAGTATCACCCTTCCTAACTTAACTATGCTTTTGGAAGTAAAAATGAATTATTCCTGTTTTCAGTAGCTGTTTACATATTTTCCAGAGTAACTTCGTAGATTATTCTTGTAAATGATTCATAAAGAAAAAAATCAGTACAATCATATTTTGCCTAGTTATGTTCAGTGATTTAAGAGCAAATATTTTCTGAACCTAAAATAGACAAGTCTGAACAAATAGAATGGGAAATTACATATGAAGCTTTTTGGGTTGTTAAAAAATAAAAAAACAAACCACTTTATGTGAATTTGCCTTGCAAAAGCTATTGACTTGGATCTGGTGATAAAATTATGTATTTCATCAGTATTTTGCTATCTCTACAAGGTTACACTTTGTTCTTCCTTTTCCTCTGCTATTCATTTTGATTTTGAAATACAAGATGGCTTGCAGCTGAACAACCACAACACAGTGAAGCTGTAACCACTGCTTCCTCACTATATTCATGTTCAATGAAACATCTGAAAAAGCTGTTGCTTCATATATTATAATGTGTAATACAGAAGAGAGCAATTGCATTATTGGGAGATGGCAGGAAGAACAAGATATTCCTTCTCAGGGAGAAGCACACGTTCACTTTGAGGTTAGATTTGGAACATTTTGAAAAGGAGATTGTGGCCCCAGTTAGAATAACTATACTAGGAGTGGCTATGAGAGACTGGAGTTCATGAACTTAAAAGCTTCCAGCTCAGTCAGTGTAAGAAGCCTGGAATGTGGTGATATCACGGGCAGTTTTGCCAAGTGACTTGCAGAAGTAACTTTTTGTTGATTGATGAATATTGTTTTCAGAAATCCTTTCATACTTTGTGACATCGCCTTTAGATGTATTCAGCACAGAGAGAGAGTGGAATGTGCAATGTTGCCACCCCGATATTCTTTCCTGAGATCTAAGCTGGTAGGCTTGGTTTGTTGTGGTCCATTGCCTATGACTTTCAGTCTGAATTTTTTTAAAGATGTGGAAACAGAGGAAAACCAAATAAATCTGAGAACTGCCAGCAGTATCAAAAATTAAGTAATAATCTTCAAAACTAGCTTTTTTGTTTGAATACCAACTTTTAATGATCCTTAAAGACATATCTCTTACTCATGGACTGTTTTTGGTGGTAGGCAATCTGTTTCTTGCTGGATTCCTTAAAGCTTATCTGCTTTCTTTTGGCAAGTGACTGTGTATGTCACAGTCACTAATCTTGTTGAACTTTGAAAATTAGACACTCATTTTAAATATAGCACTACTTTTACCCTGGTGCATCTTTCTACTGCATTCCTCAAATGTGTTTAAAAATCTCCAGATTTTTTAATATATATTTTTAGTCATGCAGATACTTCATTTGTATTTTACAGCAACTTAACCAACAACTGTGATTTCAATCATCTTGTGAGGTAACTTGAAACCAGAAGTCTGTACTGCCAGCAGTGCTTCAGTTGTATCATAAAGGTCAATGTAGCTACCTGCCCAAGTGGTCCTCATCTTCCTGAGGTGAGTTTGCAGGCCCTAGAGAGGTTTATTCTCCCTGTAAAAAATGCAAAGGCTGCTTGGGATGAGCAGTTAGCATGGAACAGACAGAACTAGGGTAAAAGGTCAGTCACCAGATACACTGGGTCTAAGCTCCTAATACCATAACTCATCTGTCTGTGCACTGCAGTCATGGTCCAGTGATTCACACCACATTTTAAGATGTGGTAGAAGAATACAACCTTGCATGGTGCATGCAGTGTGTAGTTTATTTTGAATGTATATTTCTC
Source organism: Nesoenas mayeri (assembly GCF_963082525.1). Classification (NCBI taxonomy): domain Eukaryota; kingdom Metazoa; phylum Chordata; class Aves; order Columbiformes; family Columbidae; genus Nesoenas; species Nesoenas mayeri. The sequence goes on from NC_137541.1 coordinate 70,345,548, forward strand.
AGGCTAAAGATCAAGCTTGGTTTTTGAAGAACCTGACTTTTCAGGGCACTTGCATGTAGAGAAAACAGCTTGAAGTTCTCATCCCTGATCATGCCAGGTGCTGTGCGATTTCTGAAAATCTGAGTTTTGGTTATAACTAGAGTGAGTTCTTCTGAAAAATCTATCTTGAACCCAATTGCTACATAAGGAGGTGACCTAACAATTAGCATCATATTTCTATGGTTAGAATTATATGCATAAAATTAGTGAAATGCAATACTGACCTGAACTTTCCATCTGCACACATACTAGACTTAGTCTAAAAACTTTTCACTGCCCAGAAGTAGTTATGCCCACTGTACTTCATAGAATAAGCCACAGATATCAAAATACTTCTCATGGGGTTGTGTTCATCGTGAGCTAGTCAGGAAAGTCTAACACAAATGGGAGAAAGAAACACAGGAGATCATAGAAATATATGTTCCTCCAAGATTTCCAGCCTAGCTCAGACAAAATATCTTCCACTGTATGAGACTGATCATTGGTTGCAATAACACTTTAAATTTAGTGAGTGTTTTTACACAGTTAGAATCTTTTAAAGTAGGGAAAAAATATTTTAAGCACAAGTACTCCAGTCTGATAGAACCTGGTATTTCATTGTTCTTCACTACAAGAAATGGCATAGTGCTTTTGGGAAGAAAGCTCCCACTTGCAAATAAATTAGTGCTAGCTTGGATGTTGAGTCAGTTTTCTTTGTTCATTTTCTGCAGATGTTGTTAAATTTTATCCAACTTGGAATTTTATGGAGAGCAAAAAGGTGTTTATTCCCCCCTTCCCCCAATGTGGTACTAGTTAAATCTACCCTGGCAAAGATAAAGCAAAACATTGACGCACAAGTTTGGAATGAACATATTCAGTCCCTTTTCGTGCAAAACCCAGCAGAAACCCCAAAAGAGTTATTTTTAGCTTTTGTTTTCTCCCAGGATAGATAAATGGAATCAGCTGTGACAGAGACATGATTCACCAGCATGAAAAGAAGGCTGATAAAATCCAGAACAAACAAACAAAAGTAGGAAAAGGTTTCAGGGAAAAAGGAGCAACGGGTTTATTTTTAGTTTGAGTCCATAGGTTTTGCAGAGGTAGGATTCCTCATTCTCCCACCTCTGCCCTGAAAATTAAAAAACCTTTAGACTAATGAGCAATAGGCAGGAGCAAGTTCTGTTTATGCTAGTAGAAGTCTGAAATGTACCAGAACCTTTATTATTTCTTTGTCTTAGCCCTTGCAAATATAAATTAAGGCACAGCAGGTTTTCAAAGATATCTGTTCAGTGATTTAATATTTTCTAATGTGACTGCAGAAAATTGCTTCCTTTTTCACAATCAAAATGTTACAGTTTGCGTATCTTTCCAGTAACAGAAACTTGTGTTTCTTATAAGGCAGAAAGGACATTGGGCTTGTGACCAGTAGTTACATAAATAATTTTTTTCTGTATCTTAAAGATATGCAGCTCTGATACATTTCAAGTTTAGTACAGATGGTTGGTATTAAAAACAGAGATATTGCATGAGTCTTGAACCAGAAGCTATTAGTCAATAATGTGCAGTGTTAACTTCTCTTTAAAGTACAAATCCCTCCAGCTCCCATATTTCACCAGACATTCAACCACCATCACTACTGGTTTCTGTGTACTGTAGTTCACTGTGTCTCTGTGTAAACTGAAATTGTTGCTTCATTTTGAAATTCAAGTGTGTGCATATTTCTTTTTTTTCCCCCTATCGATAGGTTTTTCCTTGTGTTAGAGTATGCTGAATTTAAAGTGAACTCAAACAGATTGAGGTGTTTGTGTGTAACTTTGCAGAATATATTGGTGTCTGAAGATTGGTAAAGCTTTCATGGCAACACTGTATTTAAGCTAATGCTGAATCTGCTGCCTTTGTGTGGAAGCACAATGTTCCCAGATAAGTTTCCCATGTCAGGTTTTGCAGAAGTTGTCCATTTTGCAGTTTTGTGTGGCCGTGAGACAAATGTCTCTTCCTTTTTCCTCTCTATTTTGTTTCCTCTTTTCCTCTCTTTTTCTTACTTGAAAGTAGCAATAGAGAATCGATGCTGGTGTCTGGTTTGATAAAGCCTAGCCCTCCATGGGCAGGAGTTTTACAGGAAAGCCATTTTGAGTATTTCTCTAAGGGAGAGACTACAATGCTTTATGAACAGGAGAGATTTCTGAAGACAATGCAGAGAAGGACTGAGCTTTTGTGCAGAGAAAGCAATTTAACTCTGTAGACCCACAATGGTAACAAATAATTCTAGGCATGACTTCCTTGCATTTTCTACAGAAAGAGTAGAGTGAACTTCTCAGCAAAAACAGTCAGTAACTGGCTACCGGTCTATTCAGAAAGCAGAGAGCCAAACAATAGATGAAGTAAATTATGGTCTGTATTTAGCCATCGTAGAAACTATAGGTATTTGAAGGCTTTAGAATAAGGAGCATTCATATCACAGGAGAATCTTCCTCCCTAAAGACTGCATTGTTAGAATTTCAACGTGTTTTCCTGACAGACGTTATGTAGTGACTGTGGGCCTTGTTACGTGCTGTAAAACTGTCAGTGCTGTTGTGCTTCCTAAACATGAGGCACTGGTTTAATGAGTGCTTACCTGTATGCACATTTCAGGAGTCTGTGGGTGGTAAGTGCAGCATCTGCAGATTTATGTTGCTTGATCCTGGTAATAAATGAACAGCTTGTTTTCCCTCAAGTAGGTGTCACTCAAGTTAACTGTGACTCTGTAAGCAAAAAAAGAGAATAAAATGTGGAGCAGGAATCGGAATATTACAGGAGTGTTCTATATAAAATCCTTATTTCTGCTTTCTTGCTGGTAGCAAATAAACAGAAGGAAGTTTCGTTCATGCATTCATTTTATCTCTTCAAATCCTTGTGTTGTGAGAGTTTTCCTTTTCAAGCTCATGTGACTCGTGGAAAAACATGCCACTAATTCAGAAGCTTGAGAATTTTCACAGTGAAGCTCTGTGTTTAGTGAGAGTGTAGATAGGGGAAAGAGCTGTAACCAGGATGGTGGGTTTGTCTTAGCCAGGGTGCAAGTATATTCTTCCCTATATCATAAAACTGGTTGTACTAAACAAGAGTAATCTATTGATCTTTTTTCTTCTCTCTCAGTATTGGTAGGGTTTACATACTCTAGAATAGGGAAAAATAAAATAAATAGTTGTTAGGGAGAGATTGAAAGAAAGTTAGAGCTCAGTTAATGCAGTAAATGACTGTAATTATGATTTCAAATGTATTAGTTATTCTTATATGTGAGTTTTGATTGCTTTAAAGTCTTGTTTTTTCCTTATTCATGGCTTCATGTCTTAAATGTGATTTGAAGAGTCTTCAGCTTGAAGGATCAAGCTGAGGATCAAGAAAAGTACAGTACAATGTGTACTCCACAAGAATACTATATCAGCAGATTTTGAGATTTTTCTATGATAAACGTGTGACTAAAACTTTGGTGTATATTATCTGTCTTTTCCTTTTACATTGATACTTACTCATTTCTGACATAGTGTGATAGTGTCTTTCATTACATGAAATTCTGACACTTTCAGTTTTGATTTTGTGAGTTGAATTCTACAGTCTTCCACCTCCCTCCTATTCTTCTTGCCTCTGAGAATAAAATTGTTTTTCAGAATTTAATGCTTATAGGGCAAATCCTTACATTTCGGTGTAAAACTGTACTTTTAACAAACTCATGCAACTTGACAGTTTTTTTTCAATCTATATTCCCTTACTTTTTTCCCCCCATTGCTTGTAACTTGATTGTTGCAGTTTATTTAGAATTTGACCCTGAAATATCTTTTTACCAGTAGATGGCTGTACCCCCTGGCCAAGAGCCTGTTTTGAAAATATTAGCTGTTTCATTTATAAATATGCATATTCTGACTTGAAGTCAAAGCAGTAAAAAAGCACAGTGAAATCTAACTTACAATTTAGTTCACTTGGCTTCCATGCCACCCATGAAATCCTCTTTCAATAAGATGGGCATGTAAAAGTTCTACTCTCACTGCTATTGTAATTCAAAAACATAAAAAAATCCCACTACAGATTGTCACAGTTCTTGTAAGATAACAATTACCATATGAGTTTCCATTCTTCTCAGCTGAATAAAATTGGTCGAGTTTAAAGGAGGACTTTAAGGCATGAAATTGATCACAAGTTGTTATATAATGGTCCTAGTAATTAAATGTTTAGATTATTCTTTTTAAAACCACAAGTGACAATCGTTTGAAAGGCCTATGATAATATTTGTTTAAAAATGTCTGAAGGCAGTAATACTCAAAGGGTTTTATTTCTCCAGTGATCATGCCAACTGAAACCCCTTGTTGGTAAAAATCTTTCTATCATGTTGATCGCGTCTGCTGCCACAAATCAGAGACACTTTTCTGAAATAAGAAGACAAAATAAACACAGGAAATTGCTGTTTTTTCAACAAAGCTTTAAAAAGAAGCTGCATTATGTCACTTCAGAAACTGAGTAAAATTAGCAGACTGAATATGTTTGTTGTGGTGACTTTTCACTTCCTGCAGTAATTAGAACAGTTATAATATTACTCAATAAACTGACACATTTTATGGGATAGAATTCTGTGCAAACTGATAAAGAGCTTCTAGCAGAGAAAAAAATGAGGGAAGGGAAGGAAGAGTTCTATCCTAGAGTTCACATTTTCTGTATTTTTCTTAATCACTGTAGTGAAGTGACAGTGGCAGAAAAGTATGCAAGAAAAACAAGACCCCAGCTTTTCTTTCTTGCTTCTAAAGGCCATATAGATCAGAGTGTATGCCTTTGGAGTGAATGATATAGTAAGACCTTCTGGACCTGATAGGTTCACCTACACACACTTATAAAATCTGTATACTGACTCATGCAATAGATCACTCAAATTCTCTACACAGACCATTGCATTTCATCTTTTGGAAATGTCTTCACTGGAAAGTTAACTTGTCTTTTCACCTTGGGTTTATTCTTAATGTGCCCTACTCTATGTAAGTAGTAGATAATAACTCTTTTCATTTAAATTTCTATTTGTTTTTCTACTTTATTTTTTTTCTCTCTCTATTATATTATGCTATTGTGCATACAGATATTGCATTTAAAATTTAACAAACAATAAAAGCAATATAGGACATGATGATGAGTATTACCTTTTTATAGACCTGTTGCAGCTAGCAAACGCTGCCATAAAACTGACTTGGAACAGTAAAAAGTTCAAATGTCCCAACACAAGCTTGTTTTACTGCCTTCTTTCCTAAAAAGAACTAGGAGAAAAGTCATGCTAATTTTCAATTTGATATTTCCTCTTCTGATTAGAGCACAAAAAGGGCTGCTCAGTTCCCAGGTTCTGTTTCTGACTTTGACACCGATTTGTTGCTTAGCCTGAGCTTTCTGTTTACTCAAAGGTGAGGGCAGCCCGAGAAGGGTCTGTAATGGAAATAACATCAGCTATCTGTTCTGTACAGTGTTTTGAGATCTTTTGGTGGAAAAAAAAAAAAAAATCAGAAAAGTAATGAAAAAAAATTGGTTATTATTTTAGTTCACCTTGACCAAGTAGAATATTAATAATAATACTGTAATCAACTAGGGAGAGTGTTCAGGATGACACTGACACAAAGTTTACAAGCACTGTTCTCATGAAACTCACATGAAGAACTAAGTTTGTATGGGGTTTTTGTAATTTCTTTGGTTTTGATGTGTGGGTTTTTTTGTGTGGGTGTAGATTGTTTTTGTGGGTTTTGTTTTGTTTTGGTTTTGTTAGTTTTTGGTTTTTTTCCTCAACATCAGATCTCGAAACACTTTACATAAGAGATTGTTGATACTATTTCCATTTTGCAGGTGAAATCTCATACACAAAGAGGGTATGTGTCCTGTATAATTCACCCAGTGGAAAGACTGGAAGGGGAATGCCATCCTTTTGGCCTTTCCAACTCACAGAGGCTGTAGTATAGGGGCATATTCACTCACTTTACAGTTTCCCTTGTATTCATTCTTTCTATTTTTCTCCCCACTTTTCTCCATGCTCTGAGGAGACAGCTGATCAGCAGTGGAAAAAAAAAATTGAGAGAGCTTTTTTCCCTTCTAATTTTCAAAAGTAGATCTGTATCTTTTTGTTTTGTTTGTAAATGGGTGTAAAACTGCTGGCAATAAAAGTAACTAGACTCATACAATGTTATAGGGACCATAGGATGGTTTGAGTTGGAAGGAACATTCAAAGGTCACCCAGTCCAACCCCCATGCAATGAGCAGTGATATCTTCAACTAAATCAGGTTGCTTAGAGCCCCGTCCAGTCTGGCCTTGAATGTCTCCAGGGTTGGGGCATCTACCACCTCTCTGGGCAACCTGGGCCAGTGTTTCACCACCCTCAATGTAAAAAAAATTCTTCCTTATATCTCTTCTAAATCTACCCCTTTTTAATTTAAAACCGTTACCTCTTGTCATATCACAACAAGCTCTACTAAAAAGTCTGTCCCAAATAATCTACATATTATTTTGGTTTCCATTGGTCCTACCTTATCCATTCTTACCAGATAGGTCGTACCAGCTCATGAAGAGCAATTATTTTCTTTTCTTATGTCCCTTCAGAGCCCTTAAGTAGTCCTGTGTGAAACTGAAAATTAATTTATAAAAACAGTGGACCAGATTCCCTGGAGGTGCTGCAGTGAAGTATGATGCTTATCTTCACTGTCTAAAGAATTTCCTTTTTTCCCTTTTGAAATCTGCCAATGCTCCTATAAACATAAGCAGCACCAAGCAGTGCTAACAAATTCTTCACAGAGAGTACTGCTCTGGTGTTACGGTCCTCTGCCAAAAATCTGGCCCTGATGCACACGGTTCAGCTGCACTGTAGCCCTACGTGTTTTTGCTGGCTTCTCCATGTCAGGAGCAGGGAGGAGGTGTACAGCTGCAAATGCAAGGGCAGTTAGAACCTGCTATAACTGGGAAGAGGATGTACTGAGCACCAGCATAGGATGGGGAAGATGGTACTAAACCTAGTACTTTTTTCACTATAGCCATCTCCAAACAATAAAGCATTCTGGCACCTTTTGTGGTTCCTCAGCAATAGAAAAGGTACTGACAAGTGCAATTAACCAGAAAAAAGTTTGCTCCATCTTCAGCTTTTTGCAAGTTCTGTGTGTTCTTTTTCCAGAAGTACAAGAAGGTCTGTGGTACTTGGTAATATTGTAGTGCTTTTTTAAGTTAAATAGTGAAAAATTTAACATCCTCAGCATAAGCTTCTCCAGAAATTTACAGTTGGAATTTAGGATAAGTACTATTAACTCACTCAAACCATCAGTGTTGATGAATGCATACAGTGCTGTCAGCTTTCCAACACGGTGTGCTGCCTACACATGTATCGGTAGCATCAGAAATTTGTTCAGGATCCACAGTCATGTAACAGGAGTGAAGTCTTTGTACAACCTGTAGATTGTCTCTTAAGAAGTGATCTTTGAGATGGAGCTCTGGTAAGTGTACACCCTGATTTCAGTGCAACACCAGAATGTCACGTTTAACCTATAACCCAGGTAGCCTGATGGATGTGATTGTGCTGTGGATGTGCATTATACTGACTTTGTGGAAGCCGTGAGGAAACTTATTTATAATACATGAGATGCACTCTATCTGAACCCAGGCCAGAGCTTTTCATCTATAATTATTGCAGAGGAGTTGTTTACTGTTGTGCATTCAGTGGTTGAAAAATCTGTCCCAGGTTCTCAACTGGTGTCAATTAATACATCTCTATTAAGTTTGCAAGTGCTGCATTAATTTACACCAGCTGGTCTAGTGTGTGAAAGAATGACAGCTGACAGCCACAGCATTCTGCTAGCAGTAGTAGTGGTTGCTGCTACTTCCTACCTCAGCCTTTGCAATCAAGTTGCTTCTGGTTTTTTTCTCCTTGCTTTGCTCAAGGGAGCAATATGTTAGACACGTATATCCTAAATGCAATTTCTATGAAGCTGATAAATACAGAAGAAAATCACTGTGTGAAAACAAACAAATGAACCCATCACCAATAACAAGAAAAAAAACCAAAACTAACTAAACAAAAACAATAACTTGAATTTGGTCAGAGATTAGCCAAGTTTAATTTCTAAAGAGACAGTCTCAGGTGTAAAGTTTGGAAAGGAAATTAACCTTTTTAGATGATTCCATTTCTTTCTAGGCTTGAGAGTATAATTGCTACAAAACTATAATGTCTTTCTAATTTGTGAGTTTTCAGAATAATGTCTGACATGTATAGAAATAATTGTGCAAATATTATGATTCTATGTTTAGATGGAAATAGAAAATGTTCTGGGACTATATCACATTTGGCTACAAAAATAATTTGTACAAGGTTGTACATCTTTTTATATGAGTGAATAGTGAGACAGGGAGGCTAAGATCATAATGTTTATATAGTCAGTGAACTAAATAAGGAAAGAAACACAAAGAAAGCAGACGTTTGAGCAAAACCACCATGCTGAACAACAAATATCTGCACTGGCTGTTTTTTGAAGTTAGACACTTAATGCCTTTTATGTCAACAGAAATCAAAGGGAAAACTGAAGAACTGAACTAGAAAGGTTAAGTTGCACATTGGTCCTGGTATAGTCCAGTATACATTGCAAATGCAGCAAAAATGCAGAAAAGTTTTCAAGCCTTTTTTTTTTTTCAAATGAAATGGTTTTACTGAGTGGTTGCATGAGCAGATGTGCTTAGCAAGAGCAGGCTACTCCTCAGTGCTTCCTTTTTCATTTCCAACTTAATGCCAGAGAACCTGATCCCAAGTGGTAAAGGGTCAGGAACTTTTCACAGGGTAATTTATTAATATGATTCTGTGAGAGTAAGGGAGGTATAGATTTTCTTGAACCTGTTAAGTGAAAAGCAGTGGAAGACCCTGAGGTAAAGACGTGCTCTCCTGAAACAAAGCCATTGTCATTCTCTTACACTTCAGAATCATCAGTACTGTTTGCACTCAAAATACGTGCTGATGCAACCATTATTCACCCATATTCTTTGCTTAAAATGCAGCTGTTTTCTTGACAAGAAGAACATAAGATTTTAGTGATGCCACTAGATACCATATAACAAATGACAGAACTCGAAATAGGAAAAGACTACCCAAAAATTGGACAGCAGAGATATTTAATTTGCTATTTTGCAGCCTGTCTGCATGTCTTCTAGATAGAATTTTGGAAGCATATATATTTCAGAGAGGGAGGGAGGGAGGGAGGTACTGTAGTTAGTTTTGCCTGTAAATTAAACCATGTTGATGAAGTTAGGAAACAAGTTGAAAACACAGGATTTTTATGATTTACAGAGGATATAAAAAGACATAACATTTCACATTCTTAATGATTTTTCTTTTAACAATTACTGTCTGTTCACCCAAGAGAAATTATGTTTTCATATGTTTCATTCCTGTGTAAAACAGAGCTGGAAATAAAAATAAGTTTCTTTCAGAAATGTATTTATATGGTTATAGACTGCCTGTTTTGTTGGCAACAAATTTTTGTGCTTTAAGCATTCAGTTGTTAAGAAAAAAAAAAAAAAAAGCAGCATAGCATACAGCCAGTATAAGGTGTGTAGCTGAAACTTGCTTTAATTTTTTCCTAAGCTATCATAAAACGTCATTAAAGAAGAGAAATCCCTGATAATGGAATTAGATGATATAAAGGCACATACTTATTGACTCACATGTGTGAGTACAAACATTTAGAAACTTATCCAAGCTGTCTCTTGCTTTTGAAAAGAACCTAAACGATATGTTTGTGCCAAAATTAAGGTATCAGTTTCAATATTTGTGTTGAATCATATCCATTTGTTAAATGTCAGCTCAGCAGTTATGGACAAGAGAGTCATCACAGGACCCACTTTCCTGCACACAAAGCCTCAGCCTGAAAGTATTAAATAACATCTGGCACTGACCTGCACTTTGTAAACCATATTTTTGAAATCAGCTTAACATATTTTGTATAAACAAACCAAGAAATTAACATGCAGAGGAAAGAAAAACATTCCAGCTGCAGATAAAAATAATGGCTGAAGTGCTATCAGGAGACACTGAGTAATTGCATAAGTGTGATTGAGTGGAGACAGCAAGTATTTTGTATTTTAACTGTAAGACAGGACATCGGAAAAGAAAACAGAAGGTCTTTAATATGGTACTATCATTAAAAAAAGGTTCTGTTAAGCAATATATTGTACACGGAGAAGTGCTATGTTTGTCAGAATGTGTGTGGAAGGAACTGAGTATAATTAGACTTATAATAGAAGTTTTTGGCTCTGATTCTGCTCTGTTTCAAAGCCTCAACTGTTCTTGAATCCTTAATAAGCTGAGGAATGAGTACAGCAGAGGAGAGAGCAGGCAGAATCTGTTGTAGCAGCTTGCCTACACCAGTTTGCCAAAATCTAAATAGCCCTTTAAAAAAGGCTTATTTTTTGCTGATGACATCATTCCTACCACTGTCAATGTGTGACAAGTCTTGGCTTGCCTAGAGAAGAAGAAAACCTTTCTAAAACTGACACTGCACAGATTTAAAACATGTACAGGGACTACTATAAATGTAAGATACTTACACCCTGTTTCCACGCTATGAGTTTTCATTCAAAGATCATTTTTCTCAAGCATTTTGACTTCGTAAATCTTTGAACCATGGATTTTAAACATCTAGTTTGTTCTTTGTGATTTTGTTATGGCTGCCTTAGTGTAGACATTGGCCTGTTTTGGTACCAGTGACTACAACCTGCCTTTTCTCCACTGTAGTTAATACTGAGATAATGGAAAATGTCTGTATAAAGACAAGAAAAACACAGGTGATCTTAATGCAGGCTTTCCATAGTACCATACTAATCTTATATATTTTTTTCTTCCAATTTCATATTTCTTATGATCTGAAGTTTTATGAAGAAGATGCTTGATGAGGGTATTTTTGAACATGTGTATTATTTGTTATTTTTAGCATCATCACCAGCTGTGAATCGTACAATGAATAATTAATGTTGAATGGCGACCTTGAACCTCATAAAGCTGATTAGTGAGACAATGCATCTGGGAGAACAACTTTAAGACTCTGCTTGTAAAAGAATATCAAAACAGCTTAACACAGTAGGGAAAAGCCCCCTGGAGCCCTTTTAAAATGAATTGCCTACAAACACTTCTAAAAAGAACAACTCCACAGTGGAAAAAAAGCATGTATAAAAATCCTACGAACTTCAGAAAATAAACCAGCCTTTATACTTAATTGTAACAGAGATATTTACAGTTAAACACTGCATAACATTATGCAGAGGGTATGGTCACCCAGAAGAGACCATATTTTTTTTCTTTCTAGTTCAGATTGTTACGGCACAGTTGCTTTCTAGTTCACTGGGTTCTAAACTCATTCATAAACAGGGACAGTGCATAACTTCACTGATACTTCAAACAGAAAATATTTGCCCTGATTCCCTGTTGCAAAGGCTGTTGACAAACTGCTTATAAACCCAGGCAAAACTCCATGTTACTATTACATACTGGCAAAGCGAAGTATGATGGAAATTTCAGAAATAAGTAATAATTCTTTTTTTCAAAAAAAATTTAATGTGCAATTTTGATTAACTGCTTTTTTTTTAATGATTTTTTTTTTTTTGCACACTTGCTAAATGATTGCATTCCTTGCTGTTAGTTCTAGTGCTGTGCCTGAGAGAGAGGAGTGCATCCTTTCCTCAAAGTTCAGGTTGTCTGAATGTACTCAGTAGTTATAAACGATTGGAGGAAGGAAGCACTACCTCTTCGAAAAGCAAAAAAAAAGGTAGTTCAAAGTCTGAGATGCAAAGATGTTAAGGAGCTTGCCTGAGATTATGAAGAATCTGTGTGACAACAGGGCTGAATTTACCCAGAACTGAAGGGTTTAAGCTTCTGAATTAGACCAGATAGGATGGAATTGGGCCCCTTTGTTACATGACGGAGGAGTGGGTATGTGCAACTCTTTTAGTTGACCAGGGGTACACCTGTGCGTATGTGACAAAGCTGGACCAGTCTCAGGCAAAATGGTTTTGATCACAAGATTAATGCTTCATCTGAGTATCTGCAGTGAGGGAATGGAGGAGAATATTTGTCTTATGGTTGAGTTTCATTCATAATGGTGTTTATGAAAACATGACATGGTTTGGTTGTGACTTACAGCAGCTTTAAATCAAACAAATCTACTCTTCCTTTTGCTTTTCTAAAATGTGTTATAAGACTACAAAAGTAATACATTATCTTTGTTTTTCTTCACAGATTGTTATACCTGTTAATGTTTAAAATAACTGTGGAACATCTTTTTGTTAAAGGGTTTGATTTAGTTCAAGAACTAAATTCCAGTTTTTATTTCATTTTTGATTTAAAAAAAATAAAATATTATAAACAAATTAAAATGAAGAATAAAAGCCAATATATACCTGAAATATTCTTATTTTTTTCCCAGTTACGGCTCACAGGACTTTTGGAAATTTTATTCCAATTATGGATGATTTAAAAACAAAAAATATTGAAGAATTTCACAGTTTAGAAATACATCTGCTACTCTAACTTAACCTCTAAGTGATTTGGCCTCCTTTCTTAGAAACCTGAAAAAAAACACAAACTCTACATCTCCAGTGCAACCAGAAGTATCCCCAAATCTGGCCTGGCTTTGGCAAGTAGTTTGTTAGTCATGAGGATCCATTCCATTGCATCATTTAAAATTTGTATTATTCTTTTTACTTTAGAAATCACTACAAAAATACACTTTTATGTAGACTTCCTTGTTTTTACTGAATTAGTCTCATTATGCAGGTAGAAGTGGGTCATATTCACTAAAACCATATGAGTCCTGCACTACAGATCTAACAAACAAGTTTTAAAAATCTTTGTACTACTTTACAACATGCTGGGTAATTTTGCCAGTATAGAGAAACTTTCAGTGGTTCAATTTAATACACTTGCTAATAATATACAGCTATACTTTATAAAATAACAACTTGCTGAAGTTACTATGGATTATCCACTGATAGACTGAATGTTTTCATGTGAGCTTATTTTCTATAAGTAGATTAAGATAAAGTAATTTTAATCCTAATTTAAATACAAAGCACAAATAATTATGAAACTGTCATTGAATCTAAACTGATTTTTTAAAAGTATTTTACTTTTGGACTGTTTTAGTTTTATTCTTCCAGGGCAAAGACATTCAAAGTTTTTTTAACAAGTCTGTAAAACACATGAGGATTGAGCTTACCATATGTTTGAATATAAGTAAACTAAATTACATTAGAGCTATTTATTTTAATTACGACTAGAAGAATCTATAGAAAGATTCACAAGGAATTGTGTCCTTTTAAATAAATGATTTGGTTATCTTTGTAGTGCAGAACTAGAAATGACCCTCAATTTTGTGCAAGTTGTGCTTGTACTTCTGTGCCTCACATCTCTGGACAAAATCTGAGCAGTTTTTTAGGACTTAATCCTGTTGGCTTTTGGTGACGCAACACAGGAGTACAGGATGTTGAAGACTTGCACCTGTACGGTTTGCATATTCCAAACCACCAAAATCTTAATATATGACATTCTGAGAATGGAAGAAATAAATTGGTAATGGGTAAGATGAAATCCCTGTGGACTGCTCTGATATTGTTTTGAGGAATTGAGTGAGGCTTAGAGGAGCTTGGTGGCCCTCTAACCCCCCATGGGTAATTTTCATTCTGCTTAAATGTTAGCTAGTTTAACTACTGCACACCTCTTTTTATTATTGTGGTGTGTTTTGGTTTTGTTGTGGGTTGTTTGTTTTATTTCCGTTCTTTTTTCTTTTTTTTTTCCTTTGGCTTTTTAATGCTTTCAAAACATTACAGGAATGTATCTGTTGCTTTTTCATACTAGATTCAATTAGGTTTTTTAAGGCACTTAGTAAAATCAACAACTCCCTGAAAACAGCAGTGTGCTTGTGCTGGAGCTGCACAGAACAAAGGTTCTGAACCCAAAAATGAAACGCTGGGTAACAGGAGAGGCTGTCTGGCAACTCCCCGGCTTCAGGCCTGTTGCCATCCAGAAAGTTCGTTGTGTCAATGTGGGCAAGTTTTGTTCTACTTGTACTGCCAAAAATCTTATAAATATAAGAACACTTCGGCTTTTCCTTCCCTGAGCCTTCTGTATATATATCAGAGCTCTTCATCTCCATTTTCTTACTATTTGACTTACTATTTGACATGGACTTTTAATGAATAACTACATCTTCTTTGCATGCATGAGAATGGGTAAGAGTTTTCTCTTCTACTTTAATGGGTGAAAATGTCCATTTTTACTCTTGCTTTTTCTTATGCATTGAGCAATATTTAATGAGCAGGTTTCAGGTGGAATGAGAGAAAAAATGGGTAGCTACTAGGCTGATATCTCAGTTCTATCCTGGATCTTAGGCTTAGACTGCTCCCACAGAAGGCCGTAGCATCAGCTGAAAGAGCTGTCCTGTTTGGGCAGTCACTGGGTTACAGTGACCTCAAAGGCTATTAATGGCCTTACAGATCTCATGATTAATGTCTATAGTCACGAAACAACAAAGACAGAGGGTTCCCCATATGAACTTTATGACACTCAGTATCTCTCCTTAGTAAATTCATTAGGGGTTAATACGAGGAAGATTTTTCATTTAGTCTAAAGTTCAGATAGGTCTGTGTATGATTTCAGATTCTCACTTGCGTGGTATGATTTGGTCATCATGCTATGCTACCAAGCATTTGTCCAGTAGGTAAAAGACAATGACCTGAAGGTTTTCAGCATCTTGGGAATCTACTGGTTGGAGTTGAAGTGTAGGGAAAGCGTGCTGGACTTTGGAGCCTATTCTGAGCCCTCTGCTTTGTCTCATACCAGTTCTTCCTCCTTTTTGGGATCAAGCCCTGTTTGAAGAACTTTATCTGAGACTGTGAGTAGCCTAACTTTAAAATGATAAAAACCACTTTGAAATCTGATTGTGTATTTGCTGAAGAATATCTGTACATGTTTGTTGTCATGTACTTTAGTGCAGGCAAACACCAAAGTGTACTTGCAAAGTGGGAAAGCATTGAAAACTTGCCTACTTGCACCCAGCCTGGCAAGATGTTGCTCAAAACTCCATCATTCTCTTATTCTTCAGTCCCTCAGCTTGAACCAGAACTCATCATGGGTTATGTATGGTTAGTGTAAGCAGGTAGTTGCACTCCTGGGGAAAAGTTGTAGGAAATCTGACCGTAAAATTATTGAACAAGAGGCTAAGCTAGGTATGTCAGACTTCATGAAATATTAGAACTTGTATTGTTTGACAGTGTGATACGAGCACGGCCCCTTATAATGGTGTTTTATTGTGAACTATCTGTTGAGAGCTGATACATGATCACACTACTTGTTTTACAGATATCTTCAAGCAGCTATGAGATCAGCAGTAGCCTTACACTGGAATAGTTTCCCATTTCAGTTATCACAGCTGCACATTTGTTTTGAAATATTCAGATTGTGAAAACAAAGCTGTCAGCTTAGGTCTACCACTTGCCACCTTAGTGAAGTAGGAAATTCTGTGCTTTTGGACTCTGCTTTGTGACTTGTGTTTTATTTCTTACATTAATTGATTGCCATCACAACTCATACGAGTCATTTACAGTAGCTAGTTGTGTGATGTTAATATCACCTTTTTTGTCTTGGTTTGGGATGAGTCACATGTCTGAGGCAACAGTATCTATTTATATACTTGCATTATTTCCAAAGAGAAAGAGGTGGAAATCAATATTTGAAAGGTATTAGATAATAGCTGTACTATTTAATGCTAGAATAAATGCAGTCTTTTGTACTAGATTGTTTGATTTACTAAAATATAAGAGTCATTTTAATTATATTGGAAGAGAAATTTCTTAAAAACAGGATGCATCATACACTTCAGTAGTTAAATCATGAAATTTATATAATTCTTATAGATTAAAGATTATAAATTAGCCTTGTACAGTGATATTTTACAAAACTAGGGAGAATCATGGAGTATAAAACAAGAGTAGAAAAAAATGTTTGAATTTAATGTGAACCCTTTACAAGACTTGTGCAACTTAAAACCAAACAAAAAGGATGGCATGTAGTGTTTTTTTCTGTCCCTAGAATATAATTTTCCTTAGAAATTATATTATAACTTTAACACTATTGGAAAAAAACCACAATTATATTAATTCTGTCTGTATGAAAATGTCTTGATTTTTTTGTCTCTTACCTTTAATGCGTTCAGCTTTCATCTCCAGTTAACTGTACTATTCTTTTAAAGATAATGGAATGATGTAGTTTAGTGTTATTTTGTGGACAAGTGTTTGCTTGTTTATAGTTTTATAGAGTAACTGCAAAGCAGTTTCTCAGAAGGCTTTGTCATGGAGTTACAAAGAGGAGCTAGGATACAGCAGTGATGGTGTACCAAGGTAATGTATTATGCACTATTGAATGTTGAGATAAAAACGCTCATCTTTGCTGAGAGGCAATGAATTGGACATTCAAATGAATATTGTTCTGACAAGGCAAATATTCAATGCATTTCTCTGCCAAAAGTCTCAATCTTTCCCCTCAGCAATGCAAAATGCAGAGGTGACAGAGAAGAATCCAGGCAATGGGAGGTACTGAAACTACAGAACAGCTTTTGTATTCCAAATAAAAATAAAAGTGGGTTCTTTTCACAGTCCAGACTGGTGCATATGCTGGCAAAATAAATCAAGTGCTGGCCAGCTACAGATAGCTGGAATACTTTCCAGAGAACTCCATTTACCAGGAGTTCTATAACTATCCAGCCTATCAAAAGAGAGGTTTCTCATGCATGTGTCATGGGAAGCAAATTAGCATGTGGTTTTATTAACAAAGATTATCTGATACTCTATATTATCACGTTATTGTTATTCTAAAAATTACTACCCACTAAGTGAAAAATGTCAGAACAGATTGGCAAGGAATGTCTTGCGACTATGAATGAAGTTAGCATGTGCCAGCCACGGGTAGGTGGAATGTGCCACTTAACAAATTATTCTATTTTTAGCACCCTAACTTTCTTCATATGCTTTCAATCAGGAGACGAGCCTTATGTATGTAAGGCGGCCAAAACAAGCTGCCAGTTGTGGCCTTTCCATTAGCTTTCCATGGTTTTGGTTTGCAGACCGAACGCTGAAAAATCCTGCAGCAGCTGGCTGTGGAGCGCTGGCCCGTTTGCTGTAGCCATGGTGTGGAATTTCTCTGTGTTGAGTATATTTAGACAGCAGCACACTTACAAATGTGTTGTAAAATTGGACGCCTGCCGGGGGAGGCTTGGGCCTCCTTGGTTTACTTACTATGCCTATGTTTCAATGGAGAAGCAAATTTGATTTTTCTCCCCCCTCCCTCTCTTTTTCTTTCTCTTTTCCCTCCTCCCCCACCCCTCCTTTGCTAAAGAGGCATCAGTGACTGGTGAGAAGAACTGACCAACTTGACCTCCTCTCCCACTGGTGGTCATGAGAATAATACAGGAGGAGGTCAAAGGTTAGCTTTTGAATACTCTTAGGAGCTAATTTATTACAAGGAGGGAGTTTCACATTGGCTGAATTATTTTCTTGAAGAGAAGACCACACTTGAGTTTGTTTATGCCTTGTGTTCATTGGGAGTTCTCTTTAGGAGCCTTTCTATGCACCTGTGCAGAGCACAATAACAGCTCTTTTCTGCAGGGTGGAATAGCCGACAGCCGGAGAAAAAAATGGGCTAGCCTGGAGGAAAACCTGGAGGTTATTTGATTACAGAATGTAGTCCGGAGGGTTTTTTCATTGTAACTCTTCTCCCCCCACACCTTTTGCCCTTATCCTGTTGCTGGATATTTTTTGGCTGGTGAAACGCGGGGAAGCTGGGAGAGAGGAGGAGGGAACGAAGGAGCACACATTTGCACAAGCATCTTGCTGAGAAATAAAGGCACAGATCCTTCAGGAAACAAAGATCTGGCTTACTTGGAAGTCAGCAATAGTAAAAACCTGCCGTTCTCTCAGTTATTACTTCCATTTGCTCTTGGCTTGCAAGAAAATAATATATTCTGCTTGTGTTTTCAGTTGCCTTAGCTGCCTAGAACACCGTGATACCTTATGACTTATGAGTCTAGAAATTATTTGCCTCGATTTAAGTGTTCTGGCTACACTTTGTCTCTCTGCTGCTCAGCTACAGCCCAGCAACCTACTCTCTCAGTCATTCCTCCTGGTTTTGTACAGTGTCTAGTGATATCTCAAACATCGCTTACAGGCAGACAAGGCAGCTGTGGCTGGATATTCTATTGGGACTCTCATTATCCAGAAAATCTTGACCTATTGCAGCGATTTTTCTTTTTACAAAACAACCTCTAGCCTTTGTTTGCAGTTTAAAGAGTGTCTGTTGTGTGTTAGGAGATTCTGTACGTTAGGCTCTCTGTGCACTGAAATCTGTAACTTTACCTGAAGCTTCTACTGATTTAAATTTGTCCAGATTGATGGTGAAAAACTCTGAAAGCCAAATTTATGTAAACAAAGCAATTTTCTTTTGAATGCAGTGGGATTAGGAGGCTGAGCCTGCTCAGCACTGGAACCTGGGTTTGTTGGGGTAGTTTTGCATATTCCACATTTCTAAGCATGAGGACTAGGTAAGGCTCAAGCTTTAAATGTGCTCGTTAGCTTTGTCTGTGCAGACAAGGGGGCTGAAGCTGCTTTGGAGGGCTTGAGAAGGGATTATGTAGTTCCTGGAGTTGTAGTCAAATTTCAGGAAAGCAGACTTTCTGCCCACAACATTCCTCCCTCCCTCTGCAGCCTACTTTTTGTCTTAAATATTGAGACATTTGCCTGTTACAATTTTGGAGGGACATTTACATGCTTTTAGCAGATACTGGTGGTAAACATTTACACCTGTTAGGTTATGTGATATTGCTACACATACAGGCACAGTGGCAAGCAGGGGCACCCATGTGACACAGACAGAGGAAGGAGTTCCCACCCTGTGCCCTCCTACACTTGTCACAGGCGAGCATCAGCCCCATGGTCCTGCATGATCCATCAAGGTGACTCAATGGGAACATCTCTCCAGGTAACCTCACAGATTGAGGGGGTCACTGCCTGGGGTTATAGGACTCATTATGGGGTGCAGGGGAAAAGCATAATAAGATTATTCAAAATTTACTATGGAATATTCAGTGGGATGAATGAAGGCAGGGAAAGGGAGAGCTCAAGGTGGTTCAGGGAGGAAGAGGGATCCCACAAGGATCACCAAGTCCAACTCCTCTCCCTGCATATGACAAACCCACAGTTCACACCTTGTGTCTGAGGGCGTTGCCCAGTCTCTTCTTGAACACTGTCAGACTTGGGGCTGTGACACCTGCCTGGGGAGCCTGTTCCACTGCTCCCCCACCCTCTGGATGAAGAACATTTTCCTAATGTCCAACCTAAACCTCCCCTGGCACATCTTTCTCAGTTCAAGTGAGTGTATACATATGTGCCTCTGTGAGTGAGACAACTGGATATGAGGGGGTCCAGGGACTGATTACTGAGTAGACTGAGTGTCTAACACCTGTCACTGGAGGAATCTATAGTGTGTTTGTGCATCTGCTGGTGTGTGCAAGTGCAACCTCTACCAGCAGCTGGAGTGGGCTGTGGGATTCAAGGGCTTGCATGTCCAGGCCAGCTACTGGGGAGATCCATATTGTAAACATATGCTTATGTTTTCCTGTAATGGATCTTCATCCTGATCAGCTAGCGAGAAGAACAAGATGAGGTCATTGGTGCTGTTTGCATGAGTGCTGAGTATTTCTGTCTGTGTTGATCTGTGTGGCTGGCCATGTGTATATGTATATATTTGTTATATATATGTGTGTGTCTGCCTACTGGGAATATGGCCCTACCAGTTGAACCTGCAGGAGTGGAGCTGCAGTCACAGACCATAGACCTAAAACCGCAGACCATAGTGATGAAATTGAAAGGAAATATGTACATTTCTCTGCAGATTTGAAGAAAATAGACATTTTTCCAAACTCTTTGAACATATGGAGTCAGTGATGAGTCCTGCAGACTTCAAAAGATAACCATTGCCCTGATAAAGGGGTGGACCCCATGGTGGTCTAGTAACAGGAGAAGTTAGATCTTCTCATTTCTGCTAGTGCATCTGACCAGCATCCTGAGCCAACTGCTTTTCATTCTTATTACATTGCCCTGTGAAATAGGAAGACATCTGAGAAATGATGCTGTCTGTGCTTAATGAAAGGTTGTAACTGAGCATGTGCTAACCATTGCCCTGGTGGTGCTCATTCCACGTTGTAACACTTAGGCCTGCCCTTTGTTCTCCCTCTTTTGCCCTTCAAGTTATGAGATCTGCAGGCCAGAAACTGTCATCTCTTCCACTTGGAGTACGTCCACGTCTCTTACAGCAGTATAAATGATAGTACCTATCTGTCAGCTGAGGTTACCTTTCTATGAGACCAGTTGAGACTTTGTAGGGCACAGCTGGAGTGTAAAAGGGAGAACTGGAACTACATTGTTGTTGTGGGCAGCAGCCTCTTACCAATGCCCTGGCCTGTATTAAAAGTGTTGCTCTGCTTTATTATATATTTTCTCTGCTGTTTCACGTGCTGTTGATTTTGCTATGCAAAGTGCTGCCTTTTGTGTGATTACAGACCAATCACTGATGTTTTGTGTGGGTTCAGAAACACATTAAGGAACATAATCAATGTAAGCAAAGCTCAGTAAACCTGTTCTAAGTGTGAACTAGGGTTAAGCAAACAGGTCCTATGTAGTGCCCACATCACTGCTGTTAGGGAGCTGAGGTTTGACATGGGTTAAGGTTTTGACTTCAGGATAATTTATCTATATTGGATTGATTGGATGAAATTTACTACATCCAAACTTGTTTCTGTTTTCTTCACAGAGGAAGGAATTTTTACTCCAATCCAATTCAACAGTCAAAATAATACCATTTTAATAATGATGTTGATTTATAAATTTTGTGGAGTGAAGCGGCACTTTCATTACTGCTTATACTAAGTGGAACCTGGCCTATATCAAAGTGTTCATGATGTAAAAGGAGGTAAAATGATATCTAAAATTTCAGCTGCTTCCTCAGAGAGCTGTCAAACAAGGATCCTACAGTGTTCTCCAATATTTCCTTTCTGGTCAACAAGGGCATAGGTACAAATGTGCTCCCTGCATTTGATTTCCTGAGAGATACAAAGCACAAGCTCAGTAAATCCCAAAGTTTGAAGTTGAATTGGTTGCAATTTGTATAAGTGTTTAATATATAAAAGCTCTGGCTCTACACTGAATTAAATCTTGTTTCTAATTTAGTTAACTAACCAGCAAATAATTACATACATCATCTCATGAGCATACTTAACATTTTTGCTGTTCAAGTGTAACTGCAGTCTGCTTTATTCCCTCCTGGGAAGGTTTTCTTTTTTTTTCTTCCCTTTCAAAACACAGACACTTCAACAACTTAGCTGAATTAAGTGATAATGAATATCAAGTAATGGTGATAATCTGTGGAGTTTTTTTTTTTATATGTTAGTGACATTGAGAGTCTGTATGAACTGCTCACATCACTTTTCTCTTTCTCTTTCCTTTGTATTCCACTCAATGAAATCTTGTTTTCTAGGAATGAACTAACAGCTTATGATTGATAATAACTTTTTTTAGTGCTTTAATGTTACAATGTTTTGCTGAAAGGCTGTGAAGTCTGGGAGACAATAAGATCCTTCATGTCTATTCCACTTTGAAAAGTCACATTCTTCATTTTGATTTATAATCTCCTACCTATTTTTTCAAATAAGCAATCTGCCAGGCTGAAAATTGTGAGTAATGAAAGTCAAGATAGATTCTATGATGGTTAAAAGCTGTATAAAAAGACTAAACATGATCATTTTATAGCAGGTCATCTACCTTATATAATTAAAAAATCTTTAACAGTTGTAACTGTAATCCAGGGGCTGATAATTAGATTATTCTTCCTGGAATTTTGTTCCTTCACAAAATAGTGCTGTCACACCATTTTATTCTCAAGATAAGTGTTAGAAATATTTGACAATCTATGGAAAAGTAACTATTGCTACCTGTTTGTTTTTCCTTAATTCTTGGAAAGACTACTTTTTGTAAATTTATAAAGAAAAAGAACCAGCTTATTGAGCAGGTTTTTGGTTATTTACTGCTTCTAAAGCTTTTAGAAGAGGGCTCTACATGGCTAAACACTGTGTATATTTGCACACAATCACCAACCCTGTAAAAAAAATGTTTTCCCCTCTTCTAAGGGAAAAAGATACATTTCTGCAATCGAGTCAGTAAAATAGAAGAGATTCAAAACTGTATCTTCCCTACAGAGCTACTAGCTGATTAGCTGATGTGGCCCTAGATTGTGTGCTGAAAATATCATAGTTCCAGCAGCCCCCTTTGGTCTGGCAGGGACAGCTGAAATTAAAGCTTTGAGTGGGTGAAGACTATTTGCAAGATCTCCTGCTGAGCCTGCTAAGACATATATTGTGGGGTAATTTCTGGAGTTTTGCCAGTTGCAAACAGAGGGCCCCCAACAAGCCTATTAAGGTAGGAATGAAGTTGGAATGCCACACTTTGCTGCACTCTGTTTTCCACTGTCCCCGCTTTGCTGACCACCAGAGTAAAAATAAATCAGGGGATTTTTTTTCACCATAATGTCTGCCATCCCTTATTACATGTTGTAATTTATAAATAGCTTATCTGATTAACTGTAATTTTTTTGTTTTGTTTTTAATACTTACTCATGAGAAATATTTTTCCACTGACCTCCCTCCTTGTCTCTACAAGTAGCAGGACAAGATGACATACATCCACTTTATTTTGTTATGAAGCTGTAAATCTTGACTGGCCTTTTGTTGATGTAGTTTAGGAGGATCACAATTACAATGCAGTTTTTACATACCATTTTAATGCTTTTAAGAATGTTGTCATTAGAAAGTCCTGTCAGTCTAATTCATTCATGGCTCAGTAAAGTGTTGCATCTTGGTTCCCAGGTGTCAGGTACCCATTGTGAGAGAGATTTTCATGTGCTACTGTATGGTAGAAAGTGTGGCTTATGACAGAAACAGAGTTATTGCTTTAAAATTAGGAAAGGCTACTGGCTTGCCATAATATTTACTGACAGTAAGGGATTTTGGAAGTTGGATGTGGGTGTCCAGTAAAGAGGTTTTCTAATGAGAAATGTCCATGGATTTATTAAAACAATAACTTTATAGGTCTGGAGCAGGGTCCTTCTTGCAATGTGGTATAAAGCACGAGATGCAGAAGTTTGGAAAACTTTTTTTTTTTTTTACAGGTTGCTCATCTTGGAATCATTTAGTATTTAAGTACTATACTGTATGTTGCACACAGATGTGGTTTAGCACACAAACTGAATCGCTTCTTGCTCTTTTCTTCAAGGTTTCAGAACTAGATTTTATAGTTTTTGGCAGTCTGTACTTAGAAGTTTCAAAATTGTTCTATAAGCAATATCTTGTGGTCATAAATTATCACAGCCATTTTAGCTTTGTAAAACCCCTACATAAATCTCCATTTAAGCACAACAGTAAAAAGTGCAAATGTGTTTAGTAATGTTTCTTGGGTCACCATTGCTCTGAGTTGTGTGTAACAGTACCCTAAAAACTACAACTGGAAGCCTATCTTATTACCTATTTGTTAACTCCCACCATAACATACTGCAGCAGTAAAATCACTAAGCTTTGCTGTTTATTGCCCTTTTGATATGTGGCAACATAAGTGGACCACAGGCACTCCAAGATAAAACAGGAGGAGGTTTTTTCAGTATTAATAGTGCAGATGTCAGATCTTTGCCTCCTTGGAGCCAAGAAACCAAATTTGATTTTTGTGGGCTTTCTGGGAAGTTGACTTCATGCAGCCTCTGGGTTCCTTATTTACTGGTAGAGAGAGCATTGCTCAACACATGGCTGCCATCGCTCTCCGTCGTTTTGGAAGAATATTATCTAAATGACTGAGCTGTTATTGGAAACATCCCTGCAAGTTCAGCTGTACTATGCGCTTTATGAACTTATAGGAAAACATGGTTCTTGCTTCAAAGAGCTAATAATGAGGTTCAAAATGAGGCACACCACATCAAAAGAGAGATATAATATAGGAGGGAAGGAAGACAGAAGGAACTGAGGTACTTTTGTGCAGTGGGACATAGCAGGATCATGCCTTTAGTTCCTAACTAGTTTAAGTAGCTCAGTTTAAGAGTTTTAATTGCAGTTGCTCCAGCCAGCCCCCTTTCCATGTGTGTGCCCCAGTTTGCAACAAGAACTTGATCTGAATCCAAAACCTGCTCTGCTTTCCTTAGCAGAACCATGACCCAGATACATTAGCAACTGAACAGCTGCAGAGCACCAGACTGCTGGTGAAGGCAGGCTCCAAAACAACAGATCTGGAAGTGTAAACAGCTGGATAAGATTTCTGTTGTGCACCTGATCTACTGGTGCAATTACATTTCATAATTCAGCTGCAAATAAGTTAATAATAAGAACAAACATCTCCCCACATGCGTTTTTTCACTCAATTCTCTAGTCATCTATTAGCTTTACAGAAATGCTATATGGTAAGAAGCATGGTAAGGTTTGCCTAAAGGATTCTCATTTTCCAAGTAATGAAACAAAATACAACATTGTGTTCTTCAGTTAAGAATGATGCCAGGATCTCCTTGCAATAAATGGACTATGATCTTCAGAGTATATGCTGCAAGAAAGACTGAATCTTTGATGTCTTCTCCTTTTAAGATTGATAAGAAATACAGAAAGTAGATTGACTGGAAGAGAGAGAGAAATTTGACTGAAAAAGGTGCAGTAGGATTGTGGGTTAGAAAAATGTCTATGTGTGATTTTTTTCTGAAGAGGGAATATTATTCTATATAACTGTGGCAAACCAAGTTCCAAGTCCCTCCACCATAGTCATCAGGGCATGCAGATGAACCTGAGTGTCCTGCTACATACTCAGTAAATGGCATAGCAAGTAAGTTACTAGGGTGGATGCATTTTCTTTATTATCAGAGATTCCTTCCTAAGCCTGAGAAAATTGCTGTATCACAACTGTTGTGAATATGCCCTTAAGAATTTTTTTGTTTCAGGTCATGATGATTTTTCACAAAACCACCACAAACTGTATATTTTGAAGCTCTATTCTAAAGGTGATGTTTGTGGAGGATCGGTCAGTATATATATATATATACACTATGGATGCATCTCAGAATAGAAAGAATTTGTGCATCATCCTAAGCAGCTCAGAGTTAATGATTTCTTTTCATCAATCTCAAGAACTGAAGCCTGCACACCCCAGAATCAATGACATAGTTAGAAATTGGTGTAAAGTAAAATTCACTGAGATATGTATCAAAACTATCCCAGCTGTCCATTTTGTTCTACAGCTGACAGTAGGAAACTCTGTTGCTCTGTGATCCTAACACCCTCATATTTCTTTTTCCTTTAACTTTGGTGAAAGCCTGCATGCTCAAGGTCTGTCAGTGGCCCTTTAAGGCTAGCTAAAACCCATTTAAGAACAACTGAGCCTGTTCCTATAGGATTTACTCTGTCCTTACTGACAGATGATCTTTCATCCTTACCTGTGTGTCAGTGCTTCTGAAACTGCAGTTGCTGCAACGCTGTTCAGTAAAAGCAGGCCTGGAGTAGAGCTATTCAAAGAGCATAAAACCCTCCTAAACCTCTTCTGTAAACAGTTTGCTGACTGCTGAAATATTTTGTAAGCAATGTATATTGCAGGTAATGTAGATCTACTCAATGTAGATAATTGTCTTCCAAAAAATAAAATAGCCAAATCTTCCAGGTAATACCAGCTAGTAATTGTTCTCTCACACAATTTGGTTTGAAATAGGACCCAGGAGATAAAAACAGCCAGCAACTTGACTGCACCGACAGCTTCTGTTAGTATGTTGAGGTGAAAGCTCTGACTATCCTGTACCTCTGTCCTGCCCAGTTTTAGGCTTTGCTATTCAGTGTGTGAGTTTCTGGGTTAAATTCAGCCTTTGCCAAATAACAGTGTCACAAACCCCTACCCGGTCACTTTACAGACATTGCTCTGTACCAAAGGGCTGAGGAGAAATGAAAAACTCACCCTTCCATTCTCTGGCCCTGGGCACTCTCTGACCTCTTTCCTTCCCAGGTAAAGCAAGCAGATGCATTCCTTGCTTTCCACTACTCCTCAAAAGAGAGAGCAAAAGAAAAATGCTATCTGGGAAGGTTTGGCAAGAAGAAAAAAATGTAGTTTGGAGTGTGTTTAAAGCAGAAATTTAAACCAATATACACCTCAAAGGATGCAGAGGGCGCTCAGACACCAAAAGAATTCGTTCTGCATTGAGCTTTCTTGATTTGTATTCATGACGTTCTGTAAACTGCCCTGTATTTTATTTTTAAAATTGCTAAACAAGTGATTACATCTTCAAGTAAAGGTAGTTTCTGGATCAAGTGTAAATCCTTTTTTTCTTGTGTTGCACAAATTCAAGACAGGGTACATTGTTTCTATGGTTTGTTTGCATTTGGGGAGGATGCAGGGTGGTTTTTGTTGTTTTTACCAGAATGAAAGCTACTCAAAGGAATAGGTAAGGTAACGTGTTTTCTTGAACTCTAGAAATGGTATTTTAAGTATGAAAGTGAACACACATTGTGTACAAAATATTCCATTCTTTCTTAGGTATACCATATCTAAAATTATGACAGCATTATGCTTGAAAATGTATATTGTTCCTTTGATAAAATATTTAAAAGTTGATTAGTTTGTGCGCTTGGATACATAATGCCAAAGCTCAGCTCTAGTACTAATACTTGGGCTGAGATTTCCTGACTACTGTCTGCTGTACCTCAACATCTCCACATAATAATCAAAACCGCCTTTTTCCTTTCTTCTCTTAAATTTAGGCTTCAGAACTTGGCTTAATCAAAATAAAGGTATCTTGGCTTGCTTTCTTCTTTCTATCATCTATTTATTTAAGCCAGATTTTCAGATGTGATCAGCATCCAACAGTAAGAAATCTGTTCTGTTCAGTGGGCATTGACTTTTTCCAGCTCCAGTTGTCTGTGCCAAGTTTCTTTTTGTTGTTTGTCAGCTTTTTTGAAAACCTGTCTTTGAATATGCCTGCATAATTAGAGATGGTATATGGAGCAATACCTAGAGTGAAGAGGGATTGAATTATCACACAAGTTTTCATTTTTTTTAATATTTATAGCTTTGCAAAATGTTTTCATTGGGGCTCAA
Source organism: Nesoenas mayeri (assembly GCF_963082525.1). Taxonomy (NCBI): domain Eukaryota; kingdom Metazoa; phylum Chordata; class Aves; order Columbiformes; family Columbidae; genus Nesoenas; species Nesoenas mayeri. The sequence continues at coordinate 70,372,783 of NC_137541.1, forward strand.
GTTACCCAGTTTTATTGCTATGTGGAAGAAGAATTGTCCCAAAGCTTAAGCCTGTTTAAATTTGTTTTTCTGTCTGAGAAAAGTACTTTGCCATGTTATGCATACATAGAAATACACATACATAGCATATTTTAAGTTGGTAGCATTTTTTCCCTTCCCTTTTTTTTTTTTTTTAAATTTATTTTGAATCTTTTTTACCCCACAGGATTGTGGTCCTTCAGAAGGGTCATAATCCCAAATCATACATCTTAAGAAAATCTGTTTTGTTATGACTACATTATAGGGGTTTGATGAAAAGAGTTTGTGCATGCACACTGGCCTTTCTTATACTTTTTCCCTTTTTGATCTCTCTCAAAGATCACTCACCATTCCATTGATCCTGTGCATATAGGTATAAGTAAGCTGAGTTGATTTTCATTTGTGTTTGTTGAGCTGACAGATATGATCTGAAAGGTGAGTGGACTGCTTTTGTTCTCTGCAGCCCATATGTATATATTCTAGTTACTAACATCTATTTCATAGTTTTTCCAGAAGCTATAATAGGGATTTTGCTTAAATGAATATTCCATATTTGTCATATGTGAAAGAATGAGAAAAGGACACTATTCTAATCCAGATTGTATGTATTATGATTGAACTGTGCTGATCATAGTTTCAACATTTCCCAAGGAGGTGAGGTTTATCAGATCATTCTCTCCATGTCTCTGTTTTTGTCAGTCTCCCATTCCCCTCTCTCCCTCCGTCCTCACCTATAACTCTTGAACCTACTGACCAAGTCACATTTGCTAGAGGAGGAGAAGCCTGAAATATATTAAACTCCTAGAGGTGTCATGAATACTTGCAGTCAGGTAGTGGAGAGAAACTCAAAGGAGTTGCCCTCCAATGAGGACAAGGCTTGCAATGTAAATGTAATCCTTCTTGAAGCTCAGATAATCCACACAGGGGCAGCTCTAAGCAAAGACATTGTTTCATAAGTTGTGTTGTTTGCAGATATGTTTGGTTTTAGAGTACTAAGTGTTGTACTTAGCATCAGAATTAATCACAGAAATGCTATTGTATGGGAAATTTATGGGGAAATTTTGCAGTCAGACATTAATTTATTTTCTTTAATTATCTGCACACTTCCTGTGTATGTGACACCCAGCCAACTGGTGGATGAGTATGCACGCACTCTTCAGCAGCCATTCAGGCTGAGCTTTGAGAGGTCAGCTCTCAACTTTCTTTTCTTCCCTCTGTTTCTACTTATATACAAACAGTAAGGTGCATCAACATGAACAGTAGATATTTTATAAAAAGCTGTATATTAGGATGTGTTGGGAAGGTGAAGCAGTTTCAATATGAATGCGTGCTGCTCCTTGGAATATGGAGTGGAATGGAATGGAATGGAATGGAACTGAATGCTCCTGCAATCCAAACCTGTCTTTTGTGGATATATGCTACTATTTTTTCCTCAAGGAGAGAAAAAGTTGCTTCTTCTCCTGTGTAGTTTGTTGATAATACTTCAGGCATTCTATGATGGCAAGTGCAGGCCCTGGCTGAGGCTGAGTGGTTTTCCTACTTGCCAACGTCATCACCTCTGGGAATCAGTGGATGCGTCCAGGGTAGCTCCACAGGCACAACTGTGGGCTTGAGTCAGTCAGGCTGTATGCAGTGGCCATTTGCCCAGAGTTTTCGAACGTTCTGTGACATGGGCTGCTAGACATCCAGAACTAGTAAAGATGGTGATAAGGATGCAAAGCAATGCAGCAGAAACATAGACTTGAAAGAGGAAAAAAGTAGACATGTTTGCATAGTTTTCAGAGGCCCATATTGAGGGTTATCTTCCCAGGTAGGGTTAAGCAATAACAACAGATGTACGGTATGTGTACCCACACACACATATTTTTTATTTGAATGAACAAGCTACATAGTATAATCTAATTGTCACAGTCCACTGTTGAAGTTTTCTCTTTTCTCATGTTGTCTGTACACTGCCAAACTTTAATAAAAAGGTCTGGCTATGTGGTCGTGACTCACTAGCAGCTGATCTCAGCAACCGTGCAGTCGGTTGTTTATCTCAGAGTTACAAGGGGAATTTTATGCACAGAGCTGAACCTTCTGATATTTAATATTTTAGGTCTCATTCCCACTGACAGTCTGGATCAGACAGGGGTCATGACTTAACTTGTCCGTGAAGTGAACAGAACACTATTGATGCTATAAAGATAAGTAATATTCATTACAAAGACCACATTAAAGTCACGTACTTGAGGAGGCAAGTGTTTGGAAACCAGGGCATGCAAGATTTATAGTTGTCTTTGTGATATTAATTCAGTCACTACACACACAAGCGTAATGATCAGAGTTGGTCAATAATTCAGTAACAGATGTTTTATTTACGTTTCTGAATGCACTAACTAGTTTAGAATTCTGTAGTGACATAGTTAATGAAATATAAAATATATTGGCAAAAATTAAAAAATAAGACATCTATTTTCCTGTCGAAGTGCTACCTTGGCAAGACTGAAGCAACACTATTTGTTTCAGTAAACTGTTTATTTGAAGTTGGTAGCAATTAGGAATGCATTCTTTAACTGTCTGGCTATGATTTCTTTAATGTGTGTGAAGTAGATGCACCAGAAAACTGTTTATGTGCTGGTCTTCTGTAATTCTCTCATTCAGGGTGGGATTTTGTTACCTAAATGTAAGTATCTATTGTCATTTGAGACACTAAAGTATCCCACCTGGCTCTCAGCTGCTATTTCTGAAGGGTCCAAGTCCCTAATTGATCTTTTCTCCTGTCTGTAAGCCGTGTGCAAACATTTCAGTGTCTCAAATGGCACTAATGCAGTTAAGGCTACACTTAATTGACTTTGCAAGATGGAAAATATTTTTAAAGAGTAATTGTATGTATAATAATGCTAATGTGCAGATTTTCTCATATTAATGTTAATCCAAATAAGAAAGATCACTTGTATATCAGATGTCAACATCTTTGAGTTGTCTGGTACTGTAAGATTTTGGTAAATGGAACAAACATGTGCAGCAAGAAGAGGAAAACAGAACACAAAAATATATCTAACTGGACTATGCTCCCAGGGAGGTGTGTGTACTCATACACAGTGAAATAATGTAGGCCAACATCCTTGTGAACGAAACAGTGGCAATACTGCTATAATGCAAAGGCCTGTCTAGCTTCTGTCTCCATCTGTGGTATGTAGCAGATGCTTAGAGAAGATCATAATCAAAACAGGATAGATGTACAGTGCTTTGTACCTAAAAGCCCTCACTAGGATTCATAATCCTTCAGGAACATGTCAGTCACTTTCAATTCATGGAGTCACTTTTTAAATCACTATCCAATTTACTCACCCAAGACCACTATCTACTTTGCAATCACATATACAAGCATCTCAGATTTACTAGGGAACCTCTCAGGAATATAACAGGATATGTCACATTTCTAGGTTCAGGTTTTGGTTTTGGATGTGCAAAGAATTAATAATAATTTGCCCAAAAATGTTTGGTACTGTATTTCTTGGTTTACCATCAGACATGTAGCTAGTCTAATTTTCCAAGACTAAAAAAAAAAATATATATATATTATATATTATATTATATATTATTATTATTATTTATTATATATTTTTAAAAAAAATATAATTTTTTTTTTTTTTTGGCTGTATCTAGTCACAATTTTATGCATGAGCAATGACACAGAACACTACCTCAAAATCTCCAGGTCTCAAATATGTCAAAATATATTCCTTGTTTACTACATGACTTGTATTCTTTGTGGAGTGATATCCAAACACAGATTTTCTTGAAATCTGTGAATCATAATTATGAATCTGTTGGATAAAGGACGAATTGAGTTTGCATGTTTGTATTCTTCTCAGAACTACCCTTCTAATTTGAAGGCAAGGAGTTGCAACATGTCTAACTTTTTTATCTGATACTTAGGAGATGAGAGTTTTATACCAGTTCTTCATCACCTTCACCCTTCTGGGATTCTGTGGGGTCTGTTGTTTTGTCCCTTGATCTCTAAAACTTTATTTTTTAAACCACTGGGCTTTCGGTGGTGAGTAATCAGCAGATTGTAGCAGACGGGCATAGCTGGCACAGACTTTTGGGATGTCTTGATCTCACAAGGGTTATGTTGGATTGATTTCAGACCCCAAGGCCTTTCTGAAGTCCTTAGTGCAGCAGCACTAGCGTGCAGCGCTGAGGTCAAGGCATAGAAGACTCTTCATTACTGGCTACAGACTTCTGTCTTCCCTGTGGGAACAAGTTGTTCTGAGTGAGCTACTTACATGACCTTATCTCATTGGCCTTCTGGATGTCTGTGCTGAGCAGCTGAACTGGTTAGTTGAGCTAATTAGTTACCAATACTTGAAGGAGGTTCAACAGCAGAAAGAATATATAGGAGGGGTGAGAGCTTATCTTCTTATTAGGTATGAGATCATGTTATGCTCATTAAAATTTTATTTTGTAACCATTTCTCTCAGGTCACTGAGAGAAAAAATCAATTTGCAAAAGTCAATATCATTTAAAGAGGGACATAGATAATCCATAAAGTTCTTAAATTAGTTTTCATATGTACCCAGAGAGAGAGAAAAAAAAGCAACCCAGATACAGGGAAAGTGAAGCATGTACAGTATCTACAAAAGTAAGGATGTAGGATGGGAATTCTGTGCTTTGTAATTCAGCTGCTATAGTTATGTTGCCTTTAAGCAGATGGAGTTTTGCTTACTTCAGATGTTTTTGCTTTAAAACCACACACCAAATGTGCTGCTTTTTTTCCCCATCCTTGTTGACATAAGAGAAAGGAAAGGGTAGGGGAGCACTCCATCTATTTTGAACTATTTCAGCCTCCACCATTCCTAGTAGATAAACTACCAACAAATGTAATTCTGCTTTAGCACTTGATTAAACCTCCTGATTTTACACAGCAATGAAATTACAATGTTTTCCTTAATTCTTGCAGTAAAATATAAGGTCTTCGATAAAGTAGAGGCTTTCTGCGTTCTTCTCAGATGGATGGCATACATTTTTCTGTTACACAGCATTCTGCTTTAAATACTACTGTTCTTCTCAAAGGATTTCTAAACTCTCAGACCTATCCTCAAGGTGGATGAAGGGCAACAGGAAGTATAGATATGCACATAACTTAACAACTGAGAAGAGGAAAGGTATTTAGGGGGCAAGTATATAAGAGTGCTCCTTTTGTGGTTTGATGCCAGGTCTGATATATAATTTATTTGGTTAGTTTAGATTTCCCTGTTCAAAATTACTGATGAAAGGTCAATGTGTACCTTTTCCCATGCATTTTTAGGAAGACCTTGCCTGACCATGCCACAGTATTTAGTAATCAAATAGTAATAAATATTTATTGTTTTCAGGTGGCTATATCCTTGGAGTTGTGACCCAATAGATTTTATACACATTTTGTTATCAATGTGTAGATGATTCAAAGTAAAATATTTAAGTAATTAAACCAAAAATTCACTTAAAAGCAGTTGGTCCAAAGTCCAAAATATTTGGAGGGAATATATTTTAACTGACATTAGTTGTGGTCCACAGGCATGAATGTGTAGCTTCCCTGGAAGGAAATCCAAGCAGACAACTGTAGAGATGGCTTTTCTTGTCCTTTCCTCTCCTTTCCTTTCTCCTCATTCCATGTTTTTGAGAAGCAGAGTTCTCCAAAGCTGATTTAAATTCCAGATTGGGTAATTAAGGGAGTTTGAACAAATTCAAGGTTTTGACTAGATGATTCAGCTTTTGCTTCTGTGCTATCCAGCAGGGCTTGTTGCTTTGCACAGGAATGATAGAGATGGAAGTAGAAGACACTAGGAAATCTGAGTTTTCTGTCTGCTTTTGATAGGAAACTGTTTAACTTTTAGATATTCCTGAGTCTGTGGTACTTCTTGGACTCCCCATATCTTCGCTACTGATTCCCAGTCTTCCTTTAATCTTAATGATTACTTAAAAGTTAAAATGTTTCATCACAACCAGAGCTTGTCACCTGTGTTTTCTGTACTGCTTTTCTTTCATAAATCTGTCTACAGAGTGTTTCAAAAAGATGGACCAAATTTCAAATTGAAATTACTTTGAAACTGGGTCCACCTTTTTGAAACACTGCATACATCCTTGTAGAATTTCTGTATCTGAGAGGACAACCTCAAAAAGCAACAAGAAAAACAAACAAACAAACCCTGATAATCTCAGAGCAGCTGAGCTATACAAAGGTTGACAAGCAAGTGGACTCTAATCACACTATTTATTCTTATTTAGAGAGTAGATAGTTCAAGGGATCAGTGACCATAGACTTGCATATCATTTACTTTCCTCTATAAAGCAATATCTTGTCCTAGCATTTAACATCAGCTATTAGGAGAACTTGGGCTTCAGCATGCAAGCTTCAGGTTAGCCTAACTCTGCTTTCATCTATACGTATTCTGTCAAAATTTCTAAAATCTCTCCCTAATGCAGTGTATTTATTTCTGTTGCCTTAATTTCTGTTGCTTAAGGGCAGTGAAAGGTTCATTGATATGGAATATACACTATTGTAGTTGTGACTAGGAGACTACTCAAGTGAGCTTTGCAAGGGAAGGGTAGTTTCTTTGTCTAGGCTAACTCATACAATTAAAACATAGGGCAAAATGTCACCAAAACTTTCCAGTACAGCAGCATCATCTGTTTCCAGTATTTCTGTTGGTCAAATGAGAAGGTGAAATCTTTGTAATTCATTGTCTCTTCTACATGGAAACAAATTGTGCATTCTATCTTCATCCAACAGTTTGCAATATTTAGTGGGAGAGTAGTAAGGAAAATAACATTTTTCCATTCAGCTGTCCTGTGGCTTTTTAATTTTTTTTTTTCTGTTTGACAGGAAGAAAATCAGAAACATATAATCTTCTGTGCATATAGCAGTATTTCTCTGTATTAATCAAAACTTGGGTTAACACACTGACTGTTTTGAGGCACACACAGAACATTTTACTCTTGTTATTGGGGCATGCATACCAGCTGGCTGTATTTAACATCATTGACAGTAAGAAGAAACAAAAAAAGTATTTATTTAAGGTAATGCTTGGACTTTATTAAGTAGGTTTATAGTCTACAAGTTTGATTAGTTAATACCACTATGTAAAGTGTTGGGTTTTTTAATCTTATTTTAGTAGATTTATCTCTTCAAAGTTCCCTCCAAAACCCCCCAAACTCTCATACAGTCTTTGCCCAACCCCACCCTGGCCAAGTTTTTGCAAACAACTCAAAACCGAACTCTTTCCAAACTCGGAAACCCCTGTAAATGTTAGTTGTTTAGACCTCAAAAGTTTCCATTTGAAAATTTTCTACTGTGTGCAGTTGGTTTCACAAAATGTCCAGAGGAGGCTCTAGAAAATCAAATTCTTCTCCACTGCTTTTGTAACTGTGTAGGCTTTTAAAATTATAATAACATGCCTTCAACAAAATTAAGTCCCAGTACAGTATTTAGACTGGGTATTTGCTGTTCTTTATAGTCCAGTGCCCACAGGGATGCACTCTCCAGAGGATTTATAAAAGGAGAAATATTGCTAGTCTTGAAAGAGAAATGATGTCTGAAGTTTTAGGCAAATCACTACATAATTTGTGTTCTGAAGGTGCAAAGATAACTTTAGACATTGCAAGAACAGAGAAGCAGCCATGGTATCTTTTTGTAGAAGCTCTATAGATGACCATGGTGTTTTCATTAGAGAATAGGAGAGGATGGGGTTGCGATTGGAGTTGTGGCTACATTTCTCAGCTCTGCTACAAACTTCCCAATATCAAATCACTTAGAACTGTGCAGAGACTAAATAGGTATTGTATTTCAAGACCACGGCCCACAGTTGTCATAGACTTGAATCTTTTTTATGGTCAGTCAAGAGAAGTAATCAAGGCCTTAGACCACTGACTTTCATCACCCATATGAATGCTTTTGAGTCTGGACAGCATGTTGGGTTTATTATTGCTTTCCTAAGTTTGAGCACACCAGAATAGTCTATAAATATTGGTATTAATATGTATAATATATTGGAACTCATTATTTCGTTGTTCAGTGTGAAAAGAGCTGCTGTAGGGTTTATTTTTGTACTTCTCAGCCATGCATATGTAGCAGGATTGGACAAGGAGTGCTTTGATCTAGCTTGTATGTACATCAAACCACAGGCTTGGTCCAGAGGGCTTTTGTTTGTTTGATCAGGGGAATTTTATTCTTTTAGGTTCCTGTGTACGTTTTTTTGAAACATTGGAATCTTCATTTTTCTCTAACACAGCAAACAAAAATACATTAAATCCCAACCTATGTATAAATTGACATGAGTGTGTACCATCAAGACATTGTGCTTAGAACCATGTGGGGAATTATTTTGTAAACAAACTTCCAAAATAGAAAGGTAAATTCTACTGAGAAGGTTAAAAATAAAATTAAATAATGTTATTTTGCTTCAGCTTTCCTGAAACAGAATATGCGCCTGTGTCTTATTACTTTCTAAACCTAGTTTCAAGTGTAATGCCATAGAGAATGTTCATAGACATTGTTTTGAAGTGATTTATCCTTTAAATCACGGCTGTCTTACTGACTCCCTTCATCTGATTCTAAAAGTATAAATGAACTCCAAGGCTTTGATCTGGAAGGTTCAAAACTCAAAGAAGATTTTCAAGGGCTTTGAAGTTGAGCTCTAGAAGGGACAATGCACCGTGCACTTATTCATTAGGGGAGTGCTGTCATCGTACAACCAAGCCTTTGCCAGTGTAAATTCATCACAGTGTTTGATGTAGCATTATTACATTAGTATTCATTTTGGTTTAGACTTAGAATACAGGGAAAAAAGAGGAGCCTCTTTTGCTGTTTGATTCAATTTTTTAATTGAGATGAATATACCTTAATTTTCTTCTGATAGATTTTTTTTTCAGAATTAAAAATAAGTAGTATCTTAGTATCGCTGTTTCTACCATAAAGTTCTGAGAAACTCTTCAGAGAGATTCTTAGGTCTACGAGCAGTTTTCACTAAGTGATAGCAGGCAAGAAAAATTGATGTTGACTTAAAAAAAGTGGCTTTTGAAGACCTATTCCAAATTTTGAAAATGCCTTGTGCCCTTCACTTGTTATCACATAGCCAAAGTCCCATGCCAGAAAAAGTTGTGGTTAAAATTACAGAGGCTGCATGATTACGTGGTGTTACAGGGTGGCATTTGTAGAGTACAGTGAGCAACTCATGCCTAAAATAACATTCAGAATTTAATGATTCTTCTTACATGAACTTCTGAATTAGAAATGTGGGTTACAGCCCATGGAGATACAAAGTGACTGGTGGCTGAGCACACCTTCACCATTAAATCAGCAGGTAACGTATATCTGAATCAGAAACTATCAGAAGGACAGAGTAGAATGCAAAAACAGTATGCGAGTTTCCCCAAATAACTTGATAAACACATTTTTGTTATTCTGTCAAAAACTTTGGTGTTTTAGTTTTTGGTCTGTGCCTTTGAGGTTGAGCTGTATGGTACCTCATTGATATGAACATTTGATTGAAACCACTAAGCTCATATCTTTCATGACTTGAACCAGATTAAAATAGAAGATTTGCAGATGAAAGGCTTGTAGGTTTGTCTTTTCTACCTACCCTGAAAGAGCTGCGAACTTCTTTCTGTAATTTTATGGTCCTTTTGTTGGAAATGAGTATCATGAGACTGGGGATAATGGCATGCTGTGACTGACTGTTTCAATAAAGACAGGATTATGATGATGAGGCTTTTTTTTTTTTTCCTCTGTCCTTGTCAATGGGTATGATAAATAAACAAAAATAAGCTAGCATGTTCATCTTGACATTTCAGGTTGATAGTGCCTTTTTCTCACTTCATGTTCATAAGTTAGCTGTTCTATAGCATTTGTACCTGGGAAGTACTAATTTTATGAAAATAGTAGATTTTGTTCTCAGTTTGTCAAACAATTTAAAAGTTCACCTAAACTGACTCAATGTTTACTATTCCTTATTATGGAACAATTTCCTGATGGTCTTTGCATGTAGTTATTTCCTAGGCTTTTATATTCTTCCTGTCAGAATTTCTGCTTGCTCACAGGTACATTGTAACCCAACAGTTTAAATTTAATCATTTAGTTCCTGTTGCATAAAGACTTGTATCATAGTCACTATATTTCTGCCTGATAAGTAGACTGGATCCTTTGCTTGGTCCTCTGATACTGAACTTACTTGGAGCAATGAGTTGTCTGCCCTTGTCAGAAAATATAAGTGCTTTTGGGAGTGTCTATGGTGCATTATCCTGTCATTTGAGGGAGACATGAAAGTCTAGGAAGAAGAACAACATTCCCTATCTGGTAATTCACTCCCCTTTTGCAACTTTGCTTACCTGTCACACAGACTGGGTGAATTTAAAGCTTATTGGCAACTGCCTTGGCTGCAATTCCCCATGCATCTTATGACAATAACCCAATTAGTGTACATGGATGTGATCTATGTAACCAGATTAATGAATTAGCTATTAGTCAACAGGCGCTTAAGAATAATTCCTAAAAAAAATGACATAATTGTTTGGAGGCCTGAAAAACATGCTGATGCCAGAGAGTGCAATCAATAATATTGCAGATTTAATGAGTTTTATGCATCGTGTAGTTCTATGGTATCCTCAGCCTGCAAGAAAACATGATTCTGCATTAGCATTTCAGTTCATTTGGGGAGTGCAATTTGACCTGACTCCTTTTACTGCACTTCAGTATGTATTGCACAGCACTGTCCAACCATGCAAATGGATTTACTTTGAAGTTAAACAAGAAGATGCATCCTAGCCGTGAACAGACCTCTAGACCAGAAATCTAGCCTACATCTAGCCAGAGGTAAAAACTTAACATGCATAGAGTACACATGTCAGTTCCCTCGCAGAAGATCTCTTTACAGGTCTAAACCTTTTTTGCTGCCATACTTACTAATGTAAATATAGCCAAAGTGTAGCAGGCTAGAATACTTCTCCTAACCTATTTATCACTAGAAGTGTTTGAATTTTCAGCTTAAACCATTCGTGGCCAGGAGTTTAGCTGAACATTTGTAAAGCTGAAGGAGAGACTACAGAAATGTTTACCTCAGCATTTCTCAGGACATTAATGATACTTGGAACACAAAACAGGACATTGTGCCAGATACGGAACATTGATGTAAAATGTTAGATTCTTTCAGAAGTATTATATTCTGTCAAAAATGTTATTTGATGCATACTATATTATTTTAGCAGTGGTTAATTAAGCCTGGGAAAGGTCTGTCTACCCTAATCCACATACTTTGCATCCTGAATGGTGTTGGTCACTCTGTTTTTACATGGTTGATGACAGTCTAATGATCAGTGGTGTCGCATGGATGGAAATTTTGTTTTGCTTTAGTCCACCTGGTTTTCTCCAAGTTTAATGGTGTCTTGGGGTCCATACTACATTCCATCTCCACTGAAACTAGACCATTTAGTGTTACACTAGTTTCGATATGCAGCAAAAAATAGCTGTCTGAAGGTCGTACATACTTGTGCTAGTTCAGTAACTAAGAAAACTCTAACTGTGTGAATAAACATACAGAATGTTACTATCACATGTGATTGCTATGTGATATTCAACATAAGATGTTTACAGAGGCAGATGTATTTAGATATTTCGAAATGAAGCTTACATGTCCTCCTAAATCACCCTACAAGCCCTTTTTTTCCTTTGGAGGCAGATTCTGAGTATCTAAACTTCATAATTTTCCTATAAACAACAGAGTTTCCAAACAGGAAAATCATTTTCCGTTGGTCTGAAATGCTGGAAATACATCAAAGCAGATGTACCTCATTTGTTGTTGTGTCTTAAGCGCAGATTATTCTGATTCAAGATAGATGAAAAGAGAGTTTAGGCCTCATTTTCTGTGGCACTGGCAGAACTTAGGCTTCCAGCTGCTATGCAGCTCTATGGTTTTTCTCTGGCCCTTCCCAAACCAAGGAAGGGTTGCAGAGAGGCAATATAATCAGACCGAATGTGAATGATGAGCTATGTTGTCTCTTGTCCATCCAGGCAGCTCCACACTGTGGGAACGGTCCCACATCATGAGGTCTGACATAGGGATGCTTAAAATGGAGTGGAAGGGAAAGGGCTCATCTCTCCCTGGCTGCCTCTCCTATCAATGGTGTACCCAGACCTTAGCTGCATTCTGAACGTGCAAGGATGCTGTTGCCACAGAGTTTTTATTCTGCATGATCCTAGGACCCATGGACTGAATGCCTACACTGTCCTTTGTATGTGTGCTGGGCCAGAAGTAGAGATGTTTATAATAGATTTTGTTCCCCTCTGGATGTAATAGTTGTGAACAAGAGGAGTTAGAACTGTCTTTAAACCATAAATAGATCACTACAGTTGTCACTATGGTTTAAAGTAGAAATACTGTAATACTTTGTCAGATTATTCATTTGTCCTTCACAAGGGAAAAAAAAAAGACAATTTGAGAAAAAAAAAAAAAAAGAAGTTTTATATGGTATCCAAGGAAGCTGACTGCTGATTTGTGAATGAATGTAGTGAATTGGAAGGAAATTAGATAAGGGTTAACTGTGCAGTTGTCTAATCCATATGAAAATAGATACAAAGTGGTGTGTGGCAAGGATGGATTGGTGTGCAATGTTTGCCTAAAGTGTGCATCTCTGACGTACAGTCAGTGTGTGTTAGTAACCACACCATCATGTTTGTGATTATGAAAGCCTAAAATGTGTATTAGAACATACAATTGAAATGTTTCAGCATATTTCCTAAAAATTGAAGTTTGTATGGTTGTTCTGTTAAGAGACTGGTGTGTGTGTAAGCTGTATGGAAAAAGAAGGTAAGCCTTTGCAGAAATCGGTGTTCATATGAAAGTGGGATTTTTCTTTCAGATAGCAAATGTTCTGTGCTTAGATACTAGATTGACAAAGGTTAAGTCTTAGAGGCTGGAAAGACTGTTACAATATTTAGTTTAGCATAAAAGATAACCCTTAAAGCCACTACTCGTATTTTCTGATATAAATTGCACAGAATTTTCTGCATAACAGTGATTAATGTGGTTGATTCTACAATAATGCTCAATTATCTCATCCAAATATTGGGTGTAATTGTATTGGTACATTTCTTCCCTCCCAGTCCCACAAGGATCTTTCCTGGATAGTACCTGCATGTAGAGTTAATTATACTGATGTTATGTAATAACAGTATTGACATTCTCCTTGAAACACAGAGAATTATTTCTGAACTTTCTCATTTTTTTTATATTTTGAGGCACAAATCATGTTTACACAGTTGAAGTCATGAAGATCATCAAATGTGTCAATGTCCATCTCAGGATAGAGTTTAGTTATCAAGATCTTCCAATAGAAATTACAGTAAGATTCCATAAATCTTTGGGTTTCACATAACAGCAGGACAATCTGCATGAATAAATCAAGGCCTTGGAGATTCTTGGTGGTGCATAACATTATTCTCAGTAAACTTCTCCTGAATAAGCTGCTTTTGCACGCACGCTTATTTTCAGCTTTTTACTGCTTTTCTTTTGTGAGTGAATTGAGGAAATCTTGGCCATTTTCTGTAAAACTAGGAATAAATTGAAGTGCAAAACAGATTCCTCCATGCTAAACTTAACATTCCTTAATAAGTATATGTAACGATTTGATGTTTCATTCCTCACTCAGGCAATATGCTACAGTTCCTGAATGTAAAAGGCTCAGCTAGATTTTTAATTTACCAGTTTAACTTGGAAGTCAGTTCCCACCATGAAGTGTGGAAGTGTTACCATATGTGACTCCCCAGCTTTTAGATATCAGTGAAACATTTTTCACTAATTTACTTTAAAAAATTCAGAAAGAAGCAAATAAAATATTACTATTATAATAAAGGATTTATTTTTCTAATTCATTTCAATAGCAGTTGAACAACAATGTGTCATATAAGATTGTTGAAGTTAATTCCTGAAGCAAAAGTAAACAAACTAAAGCCAACACAAATAACTTTAGTGTATTTTACTAAAGAGGCAGTTATGCAGAGCCTCTTTATTTTTTATCTTCTTTTTTTTTTTTAAATCTTTTAATAGAATCTGCTCTCCATTAAACCAGAAACTCGTTTCTTGCTTCAGTTTTAAAAGAGTGCTATTAAAAACTTATTTTGAGAGTTAGATTTAGGTTTCTATCCTGATTATCTCCCACTTCAGATGTGGGATTTATGCATTTATATGTTACTCTGTTTGAGTTCTGATAAGAAAAGATGTTTTCCTGAGTTGAGCTTTCTTGGGTGATGAAGTTATTTTCACAAATGTACATGATTTCACTAATGTACATGTGATTTAACATGTTATTCTGATTAAAGGTTGCACACTTAGGCTCTTACATGGCAAAAACCTCTTCCAGTTTTTGAACTGGCTACTTGAGAAGGAAGTTGGGAAACACCAGGAAACTCTGGGAATTTTCCTTCTGAGATGATCTGTTTCATCCTTCTTGCCCCCGTCTACTTCAGAGTAATAGATTTTCTGAAGTAACAATAGATGGGTTGTTACAGCAAATATTTCAGAAACCAGAAAGTCAAGTTTGAAATAGCTTATTGGTAGTTTACAACATGAGTAAGTTACTGATAAGTGGCTAAATAGAAATGTCCTGTAATAGTTAATTCCTTACATTGTTTTTGATGTGCTGTATGTGGGTTAATGGAGTTGAACTTACACTATTTTATTATAAGCACATAAATGGCTACAATTTAGAGTAAGTAAAATTAAATTGCTGTCTAAGCCAAGACAGTTACAAATGTTTATATATTTTGTTTGCCTTAATTATAGGATTTTTAAACTGAGGTTGCTATTAAGAGTCTTTATTTTCAGAAATTTGAGGGGGTCCATGTTTTGAAATTGCAATCTTTGTCAAAATTAGTTTTCCAAAAATTACATACAAGTCCAAAATGACTGCGCTATAGTGATTTTTGTCATTAGGACACTGAAGTGTACGAAGTTTTGACCAAGAATGTTTTTCGAGCCATTCAACACAACAGCTGTGTTTACAAGGTACCTCATGCTTTGTATTGCTGAATCTAAAGGAGGTGGGTTTTAAGGTTGGGATTGCTGGTGGCTGTCAGGGACCTGGAGACTGGGTCATTTTTTTTTCTGTGCCAAACCAGATCTGCTTTCAAATTTTTGAGTTTTCTTGAAAATTTTCAGATTTCCACTTAGTCATGTCATCAACATTTGCCTGCTCTTCTACTAGATTAGTGGAGTTTATTATTTTTCAATTCTACTTGGCTAAAGCGAAATCAACTGCCACAGCTAGTTTTGCTTTTAAACAAGCTGTGATTTTTCAAGTACAGGAGTACCTGTGGACACACAAACATGCAAAAGGCTTGAGTTGTAAAACATTTTTAGGAGATTGTTCAAACTGTCTGTCCTGGACTTCCACTCTACTGCTGTATCATGTCACAGCTGTGGTGCCTGTGTGTGCTAGTATTTCCCACTCTTGACATTACAGGATTATGTCAGTGATTTTGCTTGCAGCCCATTAAGCAAGGTTCCTAGAGTTAGGCACTCCATGTGTTACAGCTTTCAAAAGGCAGCCCTACAGCCTGAAGTTTCTCTGGGTTCAATGCAGAATCTCAAGATAATGCACAACTTTTCTGAGAAATTTCTGCATGGGATATTAGCCTTCTGGCTTGCATATTGCTAATGCAAAAAGTAGGTGATGGAAAGCAACATATTGTGTGCTTTCTCCCACAAATATGTGTATTTTCCACACTCAAAATCAATTTTATTGTTGGCTGAATGGAAATGTCTAAATCGAGACAAAAAGTAACTAATCTTATGTGCTTTTCCCTGCAGTGCTTTTGTCACCAGTCTAGAGCCTTATTTATGTGGCTTCAGGTTTTTGAAGTTTTCCAGCATTGTTGTCCCAAATAACTTGTCTTCTACATTGTTGAATCTTCCCAGCTCATCCTGTATTCTGTCAGTTGGAGTGGCTCATCAGTCACACCAGGAACTGGTACACCAAAAACTGGTGGTTACTTTCCCCTTCCTTTCCTGAGTTTCTTACATGAATCCATTCTCTGCCTCCTGCTCCCCCTTTGAAAAAGTTTTGTCTCCCATAGATAACTATCAGTGATATCTAATTTAGGCTCCCTGTTGCTACACGGCAAAATATGCTAGGCTGCTCCTGAGAGAAATGATCTTATCCTGGCCCTGTCTATTAATTCCTATTCTTTTCCTGAAGTTGTAATAGTCATGCAGCCATCCAGCGAAGCCAGACCACAAAACTGATACAACTCGCTAAATAAAAAAATAAGCGGATCCGTTTTCTGCCTTATTTAAATAATAACTTTGTAATACTAACCGATATGTATAAATGATACAGAGGCAGATTCCATAGCTCATCAGAAATGGACACAAAATACACATTTCTATAGTAAAAATGGGATTTATTTTTCTCCCATTACAACAGGAATTAAAGGTACTAAGGGAATCTAAACACTGATTTCCTTTCTAGTTTGTAGTGAGGTAACACTTTGATGTTACAGTTATTTGGCTAACAGGGAAATTTAGCCATTTGACTGTTAGGACCAACAAGAATAAGAAATTTAAATTTTATCTTGTTTTTACATTATTTTACTCTCGCATTAATAATGCACATAGCTAGCAGAGGTATTGCTATATACACTACTGAAGAAATGTGGAAAATGTCATTATTTCAGTGATTCATGTGGAATGTTCATAGATTTTTTTTTTTATGACTGACTTATGCTAGTAGAATAGAGATGAAAAAATACGTATATGCAACTTTTCTTTGGTGTGTAGCTCTTCCTTAATTTATTCTGCTTGTTTCTATGTTCACTATTTGTGTAACCTAGACTTCCTAGCTTCGCAAGATGTTTGTACTTTCACCTTTTTGTATAAGTACAATTATTTAAAGAAAAATAAAAAAACACTCAAAGTATAAAATTGTAAACAAAACAATATTACCATTTTCAACCAATTCTGTAGAAGTCAAGTATGTTCTTGAAATTTCATATTAAATAAGTGCTATCTTGAAATGCTACATCTTTCACTGTGATAATAGATATGTCTTTTAAACAGAAATGTTAAAGTTCTGAACTTCTACATGTAAGGATATATTTCCATGGAAGCCCTGCTTACACTTTATTGTTGATAGGTTACTTACCATAGTTTGTAATAGAGCAACAAATTCTCTATTCCCATCCCCACCAAATTTGCCCAAACAAGTTCATCTAATAATCTGCAAAAAAAGGGAAAATGTGTTAACATCAACTTGAAATGAAATGTCTTGGATTTTTATCGCTATCAATATTATTTTTATGATAGTATTTATAAAACTTGATTTCAGGTTTCAGGTTTCAGTTTCTCCCAGTAAAGTAGTTCATTAGCTCTTTTATCTACCTAAGTTTAGCATGTATAAACTACTTGCTAAATAAATATTGTTGCAATATTTTTATTAGAGAGACAGTAATAGGAAAATGCTGTCTGCTACAAAGACATAGTATTAGTTGGTAATGCATTATCTATGGTAGCTAAAATATAAAAGGTTAAAACATTGGCTGATAAGTTGTTAAACAATTTAAGCATTGTCCTCTTTGGAGTACTTTTAGTCCATTACGTTTCATGTATAGTTAATTTATCCCATTCAGCCTATATTAAAGTGTCAGTTTTACACTGAATCCTGAGGTCATGGTTATGTGTGACCTTCTTGGAAAACAACAATGGAAGCGATTCAGGATAAACAAGTGTGGAAAATGCTGTTCAGTGGATTTGCAGTACTCTGTATTTTCAGTAATTTTATGACTGTATGAAGGTATAGTACTGTCCATTTAGAAGAACTTTTATTAAGTCTGTGAGACCACAAATTTTAGACAATATTTCTGGTACTAAATTGCTTAGTGATTCATTGACATTTCTGACGAGTTTTTCAAAGGATTGAGTTGTAAAGTGTTTTTGAAAAGTGTGAAAAGTTCCTCACACATTGTCATTCTGCATGGATATGAATCACTAGCCAAGTCAAACTGCCCTTCTTGCACTTGGAAGCTGAATACAGAATGTGTTAAAAATTATGAACACATTTTGGTGAGTGTCTTTGCCTGTAATTTAAAAAGAAGCCAGTGAAGTTTGCTATCAAATGTGTTGTGTTGTAGAGTAAAAATGGAGCTCCTAGAATGTTTCAAAATTAGGCTACAGCAAGTGATGTGGTGTGCGGGGGAGGGAGGAGAGCGTGGGGCAAGAAGCTAAAACCAAAAGCCATTAATCATGCACTGGACTTCAGAGAATTTTTTTTTTTTTTTTTAATCAAGTAAAACTAGCTCTACAAGTAAACCAGCTGTAGAAATGAGTTTAAAGTCCATGAAGACCAGAACCTACAAATCTGCCTCTGTCCCATAGGGTCAAAGGGCACTTCTCCTGCAGGCAGGGCTGCAGACAGTCCCATAAATGCAGGACTGTTGCCCTGACAGAGAAGATTTTCATTCAGAGCAGAGTGGCAAATGAGGGAAACTTTCTTCAAGCCTACACAAGGGAGCTGGGAAGAAAAGCTTGAAGTGCACAAGTGTTTTCTCTGAAAGCATATGCATCTAAGACACTCCTTCACAGTAATTTTTCAAAGCACTATCTCAGATTGTTTCATTTGGCCCACTGAATGATGTGACTTGAACAATTTAACAAATCAGACTAGGATTCTACTCTTGGCCTGTGAAGACAGACACAGAAGCTTTGTTACATTAATTCAATTTTATTTTCAAGAAGACAGCACAAATTAGTTGACAATAGGACTAGCAGATAGATGTTTGATAATAGTTAGATTTATGATTTTTTTTTCATTGAATTTTCATTGATAGTTGTTCTAAGCCATATTCTGATAGCCCCATGTAAATCAGTAGTGATACTTTCTACAGGCAATGATTGAAGTGTACCTGATTTTCTTTATATTTTAAGCAAAATGTAATAAACATTTGTTTCATATTATCATTTTTCATGGTCATACTACATTTTTCTTGACTGATCACTTAGGAAATCATAAATTAAATTTTATAACAAACGTAGATATATAGACTCTCTTCCCCCACTCACTACCAGACATATTTTAGATTAGATTGAGAAAAAGTAAAAACAGTTAGGCAACAGATGAACTAGCTATGCTGACAGCAGGAACCATCAACAGTGAAGGTGTGTGTGTGAACCAACACATGAAACGTATTATGGAAGAATAGTTTATGGACAGTCATATCAGTCTTGCCTAAATGTGTTATACAGAGATAGATTAAATAACTTATTAGAGGGCCAAGCCTTCCAAATATGTCTAATGAAATATGAACATGTTTTAGCAGGTTGTCAGTTGATTGAGATTTAATTTGAATGAAAAAGCTGCACATGGAGCAAAGATCAGCCAATGTTTGAGCTAAATGCTCTATATGCTACTGGCACATACGACCGAGTCCTTTCTTCAGGAAAACCACACTGGGAAGGCTTGGCTGCCCAGCATGCTGCACCATTGCATTCCTGCGTCACCCATAGCATGGTGTTCTCCCTGTCAAGAGTATGCACTTGATCTGCAAACAGATAATATGGGATGTGGAAAGGATATTCCTCTTCTTTTAGTTTCAAAATAGCCTTTTGGTGTGAGCTCTAACTTATTCAGAACCTTGTTATTTAAGAACCAAGGAATGGTCGCAGTGGATGAGACGAGAGGCCCCAGTATGTCATCTCCACATATGACCAGGAAGTGGGCTCTGGGAAAACAAAGAAGCAGCAGGGAGAGTAAAAAGTTGTTCTTCCTCCTGTGCTGCTTCTGGTATCAGCTCACTGCCTAAGCCAGAGTTTGTATCTGGGTAATAATCTTTGATGTTACTGATGGAATTGTTTTCTGAAATTTGCCCTTTTTGTTCCATTTCTATTTGGGCCTCCTCCGAAACATTTATGGCAATGACTTCCACAATTCTGCCTGATAATTTAACTAACTTCTCCTGTTATGTATGTAACACTGAATAATTGTTGCTGCTCTGCTTTCTCAAGCCTATCTATGACTTTATATACATTTATCATAGCCTTCTCATAATCTTTCTTTCCAGGTAAGGAAACACATTGGGTTTAGTCCCTGTTTTTACTTTTTATACACAACTTCCATTGTCCGTTATCATCCTTATCTTGCTATTCAATTCCTTTTCTAGCTCTCCTATTTTCTCTTGAATCAATCAGTTTTTTAAAGGTCTTGTGACAGGATCACAAGGTGTTCTGTTTAAATACTGTCTCACAAAATTCAGAGTCGATTTCCTTCAGCATTTTTTCCCCTGTATTTTTATTTAAAAATAAAAACTTGGGTAGGTTATTATGGTTCCACTGCAACACTCAATGATGTTCCTCTCCTTGTATGCTGAAAGCGTAGCTTTCTGAGTGTTCCACAGTCAGCGTAGGATGGAAAATTTTACTTGCAAGTGAGTGTAGACCCTTATGTCATGTTCCTTTAAATTCAAAAATTATCTTGTGAAAAAAAGTGTAGTGCCTGTTGCCATAATTATTTATGCTTTGTAGCAGATGTAATTCCAAACAGATTTCTGTGAATGAAGTGCAGAGGTGTCAGGTGGATTCAGGGAGTGGGGGATATGCTGCTTTGTTCTCTATCATGTATTATACAAAACAAATATGTATATATTGATGTGAGAAAATTGAGAGAGTAATATATTATCTTGGACTGAACAAGGTTTTAAGGTTAGCCTAAGAACAGTATATCTTCCTGGGAACTTGGTGGAAGACTGCTTTACATTTGAATTTTATTTTGGAAATATTTCTTTTAACTTGAAACAAACGATGGCAGAAGATGAGAGCCATTCTAAACTCTATGACTTTCAAAGGATAGCTGGATAACAAGGATGTGTGTTCTCAATATTGAGCAGGGCTTCATTTGCAGTGTTGTGGCCTAAATTGCACAGTGACACTCTTTAATTTCTAACATCCGTGATTTTCAGATTTTCTGCTAAGTCACCTGAAGCAAGCAGTGAAATACTGATTTCTCACATCAAAACAGAGAGAAAACAATCCTAATAATCCTGCTTTGGGAAGACAGAATGTACCTGATCAGAAATCTTAAGAAATTGCTATCTGCTAAATTCTTTGACTGTAAATGAATAAATTGCACACAGCTTTGTTTCTTAGCTTAGTATACACAGTGGTTAGAACTGAAAGGCTAGTATAAACATGACAAATATATTAGATGAAAGAGGAGTATTCACAGACAAATTAATTTACTTTCACTTCAGGAATTACCAACCAATAATTCCTTCTATGTTTTGGGAGGTTCTTTTGTGCAACAGTTGTGAAGTACCCAATCTACTTTAAACTGCTATCCCTGAATGTAGGCAAATGGGAGAACTGGAGTCAAGAAGAAAACTCAGCAAAAAAAGGAAATAGCTTTTGATGAATTTACTGGTAGTTCGGTGTATGTCCTAGTGGGAAAGCAGAAAACATAAATCTTTTATTTGGTCTGAGCAGGTTTGGGAATACAGTGTAGGCATTTATGAGAAACAAAAACACAGTATAGTGGAATGTAGTGTTTTAGTTGTTTTCCGAAGTCTAAGTCTTCTTAACCACCTGGTTGTCATGTATGTATTTCTAGAAGAGTAATAGTGCAGGAATTAAGACATAACTGCAGGTTTGCAAGTGCTTAAGTGTTAAGATTTAATTCTCATGTCTTCTGTTGATCTGTATTAATTGAAAACATTGCTGCATCAGAGTTATACCACCTGTTGAGATTAGTTAAAGCTGAAGCCTGTGGCCTCTGTCTTTGTAGCAGGGCTTATGATGCTGGACTTTGGGGGGTGGGGTGTTTTGGTTTTGGTGGAAACTCTCATCTTTCTTACCGATCTTTTTGAATAAATGCACCTTGAGATTATAGGGGCTTTTTTCCCTTTCCTTTTGTGTTTTTAAATAAGCTGGGGCATGTGGCTCTTTGTCCTGCTTAACACTCGTGTTTGAGAGCCAAATAGACTAGGTCAGGAGGGGACGAACGCAGAGAACTACTGAAGGCTTGAAGAACTGAAAGTTTGCTCAAAATGTAAAGCTTTGGGTGGTCTTCTCTGGATGACACATGGGAATGAACATTTGAAATGTGACTCATTTTCAAATCAATAAGAGTGGAAAGAAGGTGGCTCCACTTTATAAGTATTCTCAAGTTTTTCATTTTTAAAAGCAGCAGACAAGATTTTAATTTGCAGCAGATTCCTCTTCATAAGAACACCAGTCCAACATAGAGTGTTCTGAGCTGAAGTTAAGCAGCTTGAAATAGTTAATTTTACAAACCATTGCAGTAATAATACTTTTGCCTATCCTTTTCCAGGTTCCTCTGCCTTCTCTTTCATCTACTGAATAATAAATGAGGGCTCTCAGAGATTTCCTCATATATGGAACTGAATATTTTCTATCAATTTATATACATTCCTTTTTGTATTTCAACAGATGAGTCTTTACTTCTTAAAATTTATTTAGATGCAGGAAAAAAAAAGAGTAAGACTTATCTAATTTATTTTATTTTATTGTTAGTTTTACTTAAGATGTGAAAAATATGGTTCTAATGAGCTTATATAATGTGAAAAGTCAGTTTCCAGTGAACTAAATGTTGTATACATAACACTAGAGAACAGAAAATATTGCCAATAGAACATCTCCCCTGAAGGACAGTGTTGCTGCATGGTTGGTGAAAAAAGTGCTGCTTTTTTCTTGTGGAGAAAACTGGTGCTTTGAGTGTTTGGTTTCAAAAAAACGCAAAGGAAAAATTTCATGTTGTGGATAAATTCTCTTTTGAAATGCTGATGGGGAAAGAAGTAGTAACATCAAAGACAGTGACTTCTGCCACAGAAGTCTCTTCTGGCAAATTGTCCAAGCTTTGGTGTCTGGAGGAAACAGCTGGTGCTCTAGGGCTGATGGCCAGCTCTACAACCACAGATCTGTATATTGGGTGCCTGATCTCCGTTCCTAAAGCACAGGAGTTTAGTGGCTCAAATTAGATTTGTAACATCCAGTCACATGGAATGAAAATATGACTGAGCAAGATAAGGTGCAAAATTGTATCCCAGGACCATTTGAACCTAATTCTAACATAGAACTCATTTATTTTCAACCAGATGCAGTCTGGAATCATCTTTTACAATCAAATACTAAAAGATGAATTTTCAGAAGAATAAATGGTCTATTCATTTTCCTATTGAAAAACAAAAAAAGAGTATTCACCTTCTATATGACAGATTATTGATTCAAACATTTGTGAAGTAGGACCTGGTTTCAGTTCCTTTATCAGACAGAAAAGGTTGAAAGCCAGAACTTCCACCTACTGGGAGAGCACACTAAAAAAATACTAATAGATACTTTAAATCAATCATGAGAAAAAAAGAAAAATGAGGACTTGGGAGGGGAGTGGTTTTTTTCTTTTTGAGAATCTTCAAAATCTGTTTTTGGGGGGCTAACTGTTTAAAAGGTTTGTACACAAGTGATACATGTATTTTTTAGTCAAATAGATGGTAAAGCTAACTCAGAAATGTTCAGAAATGAATCATTATACTAGAAATGTCATGAATGCTGAAGCATGTCAGGTCACTCAGAGAGCACTAATCAGGGCTGTAAACATATTACAAAACAGTAGGAGTGAAATTAGATTACATTCAGTTCATAGTGGTCATACCAAAAGCAACACTTGACACTTTCTGCAATTACTCATTTGTGTCACTTGTTGTAAATGTTTCTGATGTCATATAATATAATAATAAATATGTTTGTGGGTACAGTAAGGGTTTTCCCAAAGGAAACCTTTCTTGATGTTATTGCAATAATTTCCTAGGGCAAGAGTACCTTGAATACATAACTTTAAATTCAATGAAACAGTGTTGTTAGAAGCTGTTTTCCACAGACAGTTCTGGATTGACTCTCTCCCAGCTGGTAGTAATATGGTATGGGTCATCCCCCCACCTCCATTCTTTTTTCATTTTATTGCAAAGAAGATCTCACATTCTTACAATAGTTGTAGAGTTTCTATTTTCTTGCATTCCTCTGCAAGCACTTTTTATTGTTTAGCCTTACCCTATCCACATATCCACCTCAAATAAAAAAGAAGAAACATTTGCCTGAACTGCAGGAGTAAATGATGACCTGCTGGAGGCAGTAAAAAAGTGAGTGAATGTGTGCATGGCAGATCAGAGATCATCTGTGCACAAATATGTCCTCTGGAATTTTTGATCAGGATATTTACTGTGCATAATCCTCAAAACTGATTTTGCTTTGCTCACCATTAGGTGTAAAAGTCATAGTGGGTAGCAGTAGATAGGAGTCAGTGAACAAAGCAAATTCAGGAGGTAAACACCAAGAAAAGGCTCAAAGGACAAGAGTTTTCCAGAACTGCCTTTTCTAACCGTGTGTGCAGTGGTGTCTCTTGAGGTTTTATCTTCGAACAGGCCAACGCAAGGTTCAGGTATATACAATTGGCTGAAGTCAGAAATTCCATGGATTTGTCAGATGTCATCAAAAGCTTCTGGAGTGGGGGAAAAACACATCTTGATGTTAAGTCCTTTCCCTTCTCCACTTCAGCCTTACTACATCCTGTTGGTGAGGGGAAGAAGAGGTGAATGGAGTTAAGAATGCCCTTCAAAAGGTTGTTCTAAATCCCTGGTAAAACTTTTGCCTCTTCTGCTGTGACTTCTTCCATCGTCTGCTACCCCAGTAGGTGACTAAAAATTTTCATCCTTTAGTGAGGATATGGACACATCCTTCCACCATTAGGATCTGCAGCTGCCCAGCTTTTCTCCCACCTAGCTGAACTGGATGACTGGCTGGTGGAGCCACTAGGGTTGCTCACCTTAGTTTACCCTACTGTGAATTCACAGCTGCAGTAAAGACTCCAATGATTCTGAAGGCTGATATCAAGAAACAACAGAAGAATGAGTATTTTTGTAACAATTTATGTTCAGTGCAGATAAAAGGTAAAGGCCGTGTTGTCATTGGCAATTCAACCTTGGTCCTCTAAGGAGGAGAAACCTGAAGTCTCCCATGTGCCCTTCAGTTTTCTGCTCCTCTCCCACAAAGGATGCTGGTGATGAATACATAACATTAGAAATTCTCTAGTAGGCCAGACCATCCAGACAGATGCTGTTTAGACAGAATTATCTTGGCCACTTTCTGTGGTCCTTTGCCTTTGTGCTGCTC
Organism: Nesoenas mayeri; assembly: GCF_963082525.1. Lineage (NCBI taxonomy): Eukaryota > Metazoa > Chordata > Aves > Columbiformes > Columbidae > Nesoenas > Nesoenas mayeri. The sequence goes on from NC_137541.1 coordinate 70,397,985, forward strand.
CACCATGCTGGATTACTAAAAATGTTAGAAAAGTACATCCTGCCTTTTTAGTAAAGTAACATTTGTACCAGTTTATGAACCAGTTTTATTTTATGTAATCTATTTTTTAATTTTCTGATACTTTGGACCTCCACAGCTTCATATAGCACCAAGTTTTAGGAGTTCACCTAAGCTTTTACCAATTTGCATATATAAGTTGATAAACTTGAAAAATATGTAACTCTGGATTTGAGCTTGCAAGTAATAGCTTAGGTGGTTCTATTTTGAATTTGCATTTTAAATGCATGTTAAAGCTTCTTTTTAATTTCAATTTAGTTCACTTTTCTTAAAGCAATGCCCTATGCCATGCAAAGTTTTCTGACTGTGATCATGATTTGAAGTTTAAACTAATTTTTAGACCAGTGCCTTCAGTTTTGAACTCTGTTTTTTTCCTTGCATTTATGACATATAAAATGTTGATTAATACAACTGATTTTAGGGGGAGATGTTGGGAATAATTAAATGTTCTTTTTCTTCAGCTTGCTTAGGCTTCTTATGTTACTCCTATCTTTTGTCTGGCTCCTGCACAAGCATTAGCAATGTGTCATCTTTAGTTTGGCTGTAGTATGCTATAGTTTGCTGCCCTGCAAATATATTCAGGTCTCACAAAACAAAAGTGTGTCTTTGTACATATTGGTTAAAAAATATGCTATGATTTCATTTCTACATTCACCAAAATGAAAGGACTTTGTGGCCAGTTGTATGCAAGTGACAGCTCTGTCATTAAAATGGAATAACCCTGGAGAGGTAGCAAATGGGAAAATGTCTGAAAACGGAAACTTTGTGGTCAAATACTAGTTAGGAACACTCTGTCTAGGGATTGTTCATACTACATATGGAGATACAGATGTCTGTCTTTAGAAATTATGCTGTCTGCTAGAACTCAGGTTTTGTCACCAAAAGTGACTATTATTATTAGTTTTCATGCTGCAGTATAGTTTTATTCTAAGCACAATTAGAGCAGTGTAGGGCAAAGGGACCTGGGGTTCCTGGTGGACAGCAGGATGACCATGAGCCAGCACTGTGCTCTTGTGGCCAGGAAGGCCAATGGCATCCTGGGGTGTATTAGAAGGGGGGTGGTTAGTAGGTCGAGAGAGGTTCTCCTTCCCCTCTACTCCGCCCTGGTGAGACCACATCTGGAATATTGTGTCCAGTGCTGGGCCTCTCAGTTCAAGAAGGACAGGGAACTGCTGGAGAGGGTCCAGCGCAGGGCAATGAAGATGATTAAGAGAGTGGAACATCTCCCGTGTGAAGAAAGGCTGAGGGAGCCAGGTCTCCTTAGCTTGGAGAAGAGGAAACTGAGGGATGACCTCATTAACATTTATAAATATGTAAAGAGTGAGGGTCAGGATGATGGAGCCAGGCTCTTCTTGGTGACAACCAATGATAAGGCAATGGGAAATGGGTGCAAACTGGAACATAGGAGGTTCCGATTAAATATGAGAAGAAATTTCTTTACTTTGAGGTTGCCAGAGTGCTAGAACGGTCTGCCCAGGGAGGCTGTGGGGTCTCCTACTCTGGAGACATTCAAAACCTGCCTGGACACCTTCCTGTGTAATCTCATCTAGGTGTTCCTGCTACATTATGGGTATTGGACTAGATGCTCTTTCAAGGTCCCTTCCAGTCCCTAGCATTCTGTGACTCTGTGATATGGCACTAGTGAATGGTGGGTTTACATTTCATACACATACTTCTTTATTTAATTAGAAAAGTCGTTATGTCTCCTGAGTAGTGAATATTTTATTTATGTATGGAATGCAGAAATACATTCCCACAGTTTCTCTGCAATAGCATGTTTGGCTTTTTTTTTTTTTTTTTTTTTTTTTAATGAATTTTACTTCTATAAATTTTTAATTCCAAAAGGTTTTGACTCTGAATATGGGCAAAGGAATGCAGACTGCTCATGCCATGTCAGCTACTACTCAAACATTTGTCATTCGTCTTAAAAATTCTTGTTTCTTTTGAGAATACTTTAGAAAAAGCTTCCAGCAGATATGGATATATTCTTTGTGTGACCATATATATGAAGAGAGAATAACCTCTTTAAAATCCTCATGTTAGCAGTGGAATAATAAATTGCCTATTTATTTTACCTCCCCAAAAAATAAATACATAATTTTCTTATGTATTCCCTAGACCTCTGCTGATTAAAAGCTGTGTGATGTGAAACTCATCCAATTTTCTACCAACAGTTATTTACTCTTTTGTTACATTTTTGTCCAGCCTGAAATAAGCCTACCAAGTCTTTACATCACTTCTTTGACATTCAGGCCACTTTCATTTAGTGTTGTGTATGACATCAGGACTTTAATTGAGGCAATGCAGTTAGAAATGTGTGTCAAAAACACAAAACCATTGTTCACCACTGTCAGTGGTAATTAGTTTTAGTGGTGGAAAAAAACTTTCATTCAAAGCTGAATTGTATTTTTTTCAAAAGTGACAGTGGACAAATAGCAATAAGCATCCAGCAAAGTGAGTGATGACTTTGTCAAAATGGCACTTTTCCCGCCACCCAGTGCAAATGTGTAGAGAAGAGCAGTAGTGCATGGCTTTTACAACAGTAAAGGCAAATAACTGCCTGAGATTCAAACTATTTAAGTCATCAAGAAAGGAGCACACTTCTTCAGAAAAAGACCCAGTGGTTTGCTTTTGACAGAAGGAAAAATGCAACCTTCTCTGATTGTAGCCACACTTCCACAGGGTGTTGTCTCTTGTGACATAGGTAAGCTCAGAAAATGTGATCCACAGGATGGACTGTGGATCTACAGTGTAGATCTGCTAAATTGTTTGGAAAATCATGCTCTAAGAGCCGGTTGCTGTGGGTAAGGCAGACTGAATTAAGATAGAATTATCTTGTAAAATGGCAAAAATTACTGAGAAAAAAAAATACGAAAATTATTAGGGACAAGTTCACAGCAGAGCACTTAGGCTCAAATGCAAGAATGATGAAGTGCATAAGTAAAGACTGGGGAACAGGAGCCGCTTTATAGAGAAAGATACAGATGTTATTTCAGTATACAAGCAGAGCATTACTCAGCAATGTCATGCTAGTGCAAGCAAGCAAATACCATTTTGGGATGTATAAACAGGAATGTAAGTTTCAAGACACATAAGGTAATCGCAGTGTCCAGTTTTGGGCAACATTTCAGGAGAAAAATGAACAGATTAAGACCCTAATGGTGAGCAATGAAAATTATTAGCAAGCTAGACAATATCACCTGTGAGAAATCAGTTCTTCTACCCAGAGAAGGGAAGCTTGACAATGACTTTAAGGTTTTTAGAAGATGGACAAAATTTGTATGAGGAGAAAGGAAGTGATATACACTCCATTTCCTTGACAGACAGGATTTAAAATATGGTATATACCATAGCAAGATGGTTTTAGAAGAAATCTAATTTAAAACTTTCTCATCATAGGGGATGATCTAAACCAGACCATCTTGAAGGTCTTTGAGAGGAGGCTGAGAGTCTATATATCAGAAATGCCATTTGTATAAAGCCTTCTGCCTTAGGAAAAGGGATTGATTAGATGCATTTCTGAAGCCCTAACCAGGTCCAGGATGGGATAACACTAGTGCAAAAAACATTTTTAATTGGGATGTGTCTGGCTTTTGTGAAGATTTTTGAAATGTAAAGGGTTTTGTTTTGTATTGTGTTTTTTTTTTTTTTTCTCTGCTCTTTCTCAGATACCTTTAAGTTCTGTTGAGAAATTTTAAGTCATCTAACCATTAATGTTTTGAAATTTAATTCTATGCATTTATGCATATTATGAAATTTAATTAAAAAATTAAGTCCATTAAACATGACATTTGAACTGCCCTTGTCAGTTGTGTTTAAGACCTCCCTGTTTTTACTGCTTTGAGCACAAAGAGAGTAAAGGGGAACTTTAGGATTTGAGAGAATTCTTTTTCCTTGCATGATTACTACTTCTTATTCTTTTCTGGGGGAACAGAGCCAAAGGTAGCTGTAGATGCTCATGGCTTTATTGAAAACATAGTTGTTACAGTTAGTGAGGATGTAGTTAATGAATTCTTTACTTCCAGACTAGATTATGTTTTTATTCCAGCAATGATGAGCCCTGTGGTGAGACACCCACCACCCCACAGGAGCACATTGGGTTTGCCCAACACAACAGAGGCAGACACAGATCTCCCAGCAATAACTGGGTGTCAGAGTGGGGCCACTCTTAGGTGGATTCTTTCCCTTTGGTGCTTATTTTTAAAATGCTGCCAAATAACATGTTCAAGGAATTTCATCATGATGACACAGACAAAGGTAAAAGGTCCAGTTCTGAAGCCACATGGGAGTTTGTCTAGTAGAAATGGTTGAAATGAATCAGTCTGAACTAGTGGGTTTTGACTGTTTTAAAGGAAAAAACGACAGCTGTGTGTTTTCTTCACTCTCCCATTTTGGACTCTAACCCGTTCCTGAACAGCTCCTCATTTTTATATTTAGCTGCCACCTAATTTTTATTCTTGAGGTTTTTGATTGCATTTTGACACTTTTTCATTGCTTTCTCAGATACCTGGTAAATTCTTGACTGGTGCTCTGTCAAAGACACAGAAAGTGCTAGTATCAGCTTCCCAGAAACCTGTAGCATTACATGCCAGGGAGCTGGAAAAAAGGCGGAGGAATATAGATATAATACCTACAGTGTGTGATATACTTTCAGGACTGCTTTTTATTCTCTTTCATTGTGAGTGCTGCATTGTCTGCAGTGGAAGTGATGGGTGTATTTGTTTCAGATGACTGTAATGGAAACACCTAAACATTTGCCAGTTGCTGTTTTTCTATCGCATCCTTTCTTCTGTTGCAAAGTGCTTCTTTATTAGAAGCAATCCCATTGCTACCTCTTCTCTCCTGTGTGATATATTACTTTATCCCAATGGCAGCCAATCTTCATAGGACTACAAGCACATATTCTTTGTATAGCTGAGGACCATGAGATGTAATCCATGTATCTTGTAAGCATTGAAGGGCATTTCATGGAGGAGAAGTTACACTTGCCACCCCAGGATGTCACTGCTCCACTCTAGGCCTGGGCTGGGTGGGTGTGCACCAGGAGATTGATCTTAGCTTATAGTGGTGCCCCATCTCCAAACACAAGAGGGTTGTGGATTACCCAAGAATCAGCACAACTTGGGAGCAAGAGAGTTGGTTCAACTGCTTGGCACCCTGTGTGGCTCCAGGGTCAGAGACTGGCTGCCACTGCAGTGCATCAAGTTGCTGTGCTCTGGCTTCGCACAAGGATATAACAGGCTAAATCAAAGGAGAATGTAGCCATTCTGTGCTGAAGAAATATCTGCTACCCATTCGGACAGCAGGTTATTAGGGAGAGATACCTGGTGTATTCAATACTCATATGAATGCAGTAGTTGAGATTTTGGAGGTTTCATAGGAATTAAAATGACACAAAAGGAAACCATTATAAGTAACAGTGCAGCTAAAAAGCTTTGGTAGAAGCCAACTGCAGCTTTGTTTTTCACCAAGAGGTGTGTACTGTTTTAAATCTCCAGCTAACTGCTAGTCTTTTAGTTTTGTTGTGTCATCAGGCTTCATTGCACCACTCAGTGTAACACACATTGCATGCCAAATTGTTGGCTGCCTGCAGAACAGCTGAAAAACTTTCAGCCAGTTTTCTACTGTGATGAATCTGTTTGTACAGTACTGTTTCTTCCTGAAATGTGCACAAAAATATCCACAAAGAAAATATTAATGCCAGAAGATTTCCTGCCTTTTGTGGCTAAGCAGGGGCAAACTAAAACAGCTCAAGGTCAGACAAATAAGTATCTTGAAGTACGTGGGAATACACATTTACCTACATAGTTTCCATACCTATATATATGTGTGTGTATTATTTTTCCTTTGTTTTAAGAAATAATTATTTCTTCCTTTCTTAGACGCCAAAACACATAGTCTATCCGGTCCTGTTTTCTTGTGGGTGAGCATGTTGTTGTCAGCTCTTTTAGCTTTCCTTTTCCCCACTTGCTTCAATAGATAGGTGTCAGACCTTTTTTCAGTCATGCCCACTCTCCCCTCTGTGCTGTAAGTTAAGAACAATCATCCTGGTAGAGAAATTATTAGATTCATTAGTTTTTAACATGGACGTCCATTTATATAATAAGCTTATTTCCATACTATATGTTAATAATAAGTGTGTTTGTTTATTTTTAAAGAAACAGGATTAAAAGAAAAGCTAAGACTTTTTTTTAAAGAAATTGTTGTTTTTAGTTAACCAGTATTCTTTATGTTATTGAAGCTTTGTGGGTCATTTTTGGTTCATTTCAGCTTAGAAAATTGAATTAGCTTAGTCAGCTTCATATTTCTTTATTGTCTTTTTCTTGCTGAAAATCATGACTTAGCAAGGAAGTACTGTTTCAGCTGCCAGAACATGAAGTACACCTTAGAAATCAAATCTCTCAATATAGAATTTTGGGGACTTCTTTGGGTTTGCCATCAGAACACTTCTGTCTGTATTTCAGCTTACGATCATTTTCTGTTTGGCAGAAATAGATTTTTTGAGTGTTTTATATGTGATAGCTTATTTCACTTAATCAGTAACCAGCATAGTCTTCTGTGTCTTTTGTAACAACTAAGCCAGTTTTTATGTCACTGCGATTATTTGACTTTCTGTGCAGACTCAATAACCTTAGGTTGGCCTCCTTTGGGAACACAGATGATAAATCTCTTTTGTCTCCTGAACATATGGCTAGCTTGCTTCAAATCTCCCTCTCTGACAATCAGTCAATCATTCTCCAGAGTTCCAGATAAAGAGTTACTCCAAATAACAGTATCCCATCACAGTTGTCTAGGATAAAAAACAAGCGATTTTTTCTAAAATTAAATTAAATTAAATTAAAAAAAAAAAAGAAAAAAAAAAGAGGTAAGCAGTCTTCTCATACCTTTACACAAAAGGACCATAACCTCTCCCCTTCTCCCCTGCACTATGTTGCTGCATAACTATACATAGGTGGCTGGTGAATCTTTTCATCAGCCACTGGCTCTGAGATGATGAGCTCGGGCTGCAGTGACAGTGGATGCTCTTGTTGAGTCCTCAGCTCAAAGGAGTTGCAGATTTCTGCAACCCAGTGCTATGCACCAGATTTAAAGCTGAAACAAGATGACTTGCCTGTAGCCTGCAATACGAAAAATATATCTTTGACACCTTGGAATCTGTCCTCTAGTTCTTATGGCTGCCAACACAGTGTATGACCAGGTCTGTATATTTCTTTGTATGCAACGTCTCATGGCGTGTCTGTTATTCTCCTGATTTTCTGCTTGCTTCAGTTCATCTGTGGAATTACCTCAAGCTTGTTTGTTTGGAAAAAAATAATTAACGTCTAGTAATCTGCTTATTGAGTTCTAAGATGAAAGGTTTTAGTAGTGTATTTAAATTCATACTACTCTTATTACATATCATGGCTATTTGTAAGTCATAACGCTATTCTGGGCAAGCTATTCAATATATTACTATTTGTTTCCTGTCTAGTTTCCGAACTTCTAATAAATAGGAGAAAAAAAAAACCAACCCAAAACCCACCTTCTTTTCATTTATTAGCACTTGTTGCCATCTCCCATCTCTTCCCTCTCTTAAGGTGTTTCTGCTCTGACATTTAATGAGTGTAGTCTAGCATTTCATAAGAGAATCTTTTATTGAGACATCTTTAAATGCCAAATGTATGGACAGATCAAGAAAGCTCACAGCTTTACATGTTTTCTGTGAACCAGCCTCCAGTGTTTCTGCTGCCACAGATTGTGTGAGTTGATACCTTGTCTTTGGAAGTACAGTTCCAAGGCAGATCTATGAAGGGCTGCAAATGTATGATGTGTAGTTGCTGAACTGAACAAAATCCATTTTTACCCAGTGTAATGAAGGTTTACTCAAGCTTAGTTAATACATTTGTTGCTATTGGTACATTAATTTTCTAGCACTGATAAGAAATGAAGGCTTCAGTTACATCAAGAACTAACTACCAATCTTCTATCAAATGATCTTATCAGCTAGCCATGCATAATTTTTCACTTGGTACTTTCTGATTTGCATTACGGTGTGGAGATTTTTCTCTCTAAAACATTTTATTGGGGTTGTTCCTCAAGTCTTATCTCTCATTCCAGACTTTTTTATGTTGGGATTAGCTCTGTATTAATTCTGAGTTCCTCCCAGTACGTTAGTCTGACATCCTGAAAGATTTTAAAGTTATCACTGAAGCCAAGTTTGTCTTACCATGATTAAGTTTCTCTCTGCTTTCTAGACAACATCCTTTCAATCCAAACAGCAATAACCGAGATTTATCTATGCACTTTGGGTATTTTCTTCATTTTCTTCAACACCTTCACATCTCAGCTGATACTTTTAGTGGTTTCTAACTTGTTATTAATTTCTTGCTTCTTCCACTTCCTAAGGCCACCAAATGCTATGCTAAGATGTTCTGGGAAAAGCAGGATACTATTTTTCTTTGTCAGCTGCAGATTTTTTCCCCATACACTTGATTAAAGAGCAGGTATTTTTAAGCATCAATTTAATGGCAACAATGTGCAATATAATCCTGAACTACAACTCAGTGTGAAATGGTCTGAATCCCATTTGCTCAGTTAAAAAGGCTGGAAGTCTGGACTTTTGGGGATAACAGTATATTGTTTGGAGCATAATCAGCAATTTGTATTTTTCCCCAAATCCCAGCTTTCAGGGTGGAATATCAGTCTTGATGACAATATGTTGAATCTGATGGCTCTGGCGTATCAACTTGTACAGACTTACAAACATCTCATTTTCGACTTCCATATAGCCAGCCAGTGCCTTTGGTCAAGGTTATCTTCGATTTTAAACTTTTGCTATATCTAGTAGAGAGATGAATAAGCAGTAAGAAAGGGAAGAAGGAAAACATTTTAAGTGTCTGGATTATAAACAAAAAACCAAAAAAACAAAAAAAAAAAAGAAAAAAGAAAAAAAACACGCTTCCCACTCTTCAGGTTTTAGAGGTTTTTTAGACTGCAATGCGTCAAATTGGTCTGTTGGCAAAAAAAGGCAGGAAAGAATAATCATCTGCTACTTTTGATTTTGGAATAAATCCTACGTACCAGAGCTTTGGAGAATGGCTCTCCCTGAGGTCACTTTTACTTTAAAACGTTGCCTCATCAGGCTTCAGAAATGTTCATAGTTAGAAATAATGGAGCCAAGATCACTTTCAGGAAAATCACACTTGTTGGAAGTGAGGCAGGTTATGTATTTTGTAATGAGTCTGCAATCTTAAGCAGTCTGCATTTCTGTGCCTTCAAAGTACACTGAATTATTTTAGTAGGACTAGGGTCTTGCCAAGCATCTTGTAAAGATATAGGTCTATCAATTTGCATGTGCTACACCATACATTAGAGAAGCACCTGTATTTTGAAATTCAGTATCAACCTCACAGAGTAGTTTAGAGCTAATCAGAGGGTGGTAAAAAAAACCACTTTGTAAAACTTAACTGGAAACTCCCAGAAGCTGATTTACTGCACACTGTTATCTGTGAGTCCATCTAGAGGGAAGAGGAGTTGCGTAGAAGTTGTTTGGTTTGAGGTTGTTTTTTCTGTAAAGAAGAAAAAGAGGATGGCAAAGCCTGCAGCAAATCACTGTAATTTTCCTCATATGAGTGCAAAACTCCTTTCTCCAGCCAGAGCTCTACTTTTAACTAGCCACTAGAGTTTGCTGTAGCAGTGGCACAAACCTCACAAATCTGTTATGAATAGAGAGTGCTGTGTACCATCACTGTCTGTGAATGAGAAACAGAGTTTAGGGTAAAATGTGGATCAGTCAAATGGCATCATTTCATGCCAAGTTTCAGTCCAGTGTGAATGTTTATGGCCTCTGAAAATTCTGTTATAACATAAAGGCTGCCAGATTCTTAAGTTCAGTGGTGTTATTGGGCTCCTAGTATAATACAAATGTTTTCTTTCTTCATATGATTTATGGGCCTGTCTCTGTATCTTTTATTTTTCTGGGATCTTGGGTAGTGAAGCAGAGTCTTAAGCATGCCAAACCTCTAACTGTCAGCTATCTTACTGGTACTAGAAGAAGGGAGATTTGTTGGTCAGAGTACCCAGCTGACCAAAGAAAATAGCTAACAGTTGGCATTGACAAAGAAAAGTGCAGTAATAATATCACAGATATGCAAATATGCAAACCACAGACAGCTGAAGCGAAACCTGGGACATGTAAATGGTGGAGCACTTTGGACCAGCACTTTTTCCAAGCAGATAAAAGAATTTATATAAGGTAGAGTTGTTAATTTTCATGCTCAGTAAAAATAAGCAAATCTTGGAAAGCCAAGATTTTTTTTTTAAGTCAAGTTGTTGAGAAAATGAAGTGCTTATTACTAAAGAAATGTGTGCCAGGATTCCTTAAGCACTGCCATTAGTAAGGCAGGGAAGATTACCCTGCTGATACAACGAAGACATAAATATATTGAAGACATGAGGCAAGTTAGGAATTTGTAATACTATAACTTAATGTGTGTGCCAGGATACTGGAAGCAGTCTGCTGTTTGCATTCTTAACTTATAAACTGTGAAATGCAATTTTGCTTTAACACTTGTAATCCTGAGGAAGATTTTTTTTTTTAATACATGCTATGTATCCAAGATACTTTTCATTACTTGTTAATAAAGAGAAATTTCACAATGTGGTCCATGGATATATTAATGTTTGTTGAACTGGTAATTTTCAGCTTTTATGCTTGAAGAAAATGCATTTAGATGTTGTACAACTTCTCTGTCATATTTTCATGCCAGCTTAGACATAGCTTGACCTGGCACTATTTCAGGACACACATTTTTATTTCTGAGTTTTCACTGCTGGAGCTGTTAAAGACTGAGGTTGCCAATTTAGTGTCTGTTCACTGATCGCTTTGAGCCAAGTCTGACCCAGATGGTACTTTTCTTTCCCCTCGGAAATAAAACTAAATTTGTTGAGGAATAAGAGCTGTGTTAGGTTTATAATGATGTATGGTAGTGTCATCAAGGTCTCTGGAGGCTTGTAAAAATGTATCCACCATCCATAGATCTTCTGAACACAGAACAGTTTGCAGAGACATGTGTCATGCTTTTACATGTCACAACACAAAAAAGTATGAAACTGCTCTGCTTTGAGTGTCAGGTGTGAGCAAAGTGGAATATACTCGGCACTTTAAACAAAACAAGGCAGAAATGCAGCTTACATTCTTCACAAGGTGTGTAACAGAACAGAAAGTATCTATTTTCCATGCCAAATAGTGTAGTATTGGGGTAGAAGGAGTTGTTTTAGAAAGTTATTTTACATTTAAAACTTTAATTTGAGAGAGATGCAATGTTCCCAATTAAAAATTACATTTTTTTTCTGAATCTAATTATATGCTTCTTTTAGCTTATGGTGTATATAAGGAGAATCATAATGACATCTTTAATTTGATTTCGGTTCTTGAATATTCTTTAGAAAGAAGTTGATTGTAACATGCTACTGACAAAAAAAGCTTAGTTCCAGGATTTAGTTCTGAATTTTTCACAGATGTTCTTGGTTACCTACTTAGGTGAGTGGAAGGCAGCAATTTGTAACACGCCTGAGTGGAATGGAGAAATATGACTATGTAACACAATCCACGATCCCTCACCAGCTTGACAGTCCTTTTCTGTTGGTCTGTGAGGACTACTCCAGTGAAGAATAAGTGCTTTCTGCTGTTTTTCAAGCTTCCCCCTGCCTTGCATCTTGTCTATGTTTCCACTGTGCAGAAGTTGGTGTGGGAAAGCGCAAAGCAATTTCAAGTCAAAAATTTTGGGAGAGAATAAGCAGTGCAAGGCAAACTGACTGCAAGTGCGTGGGTCTACTCTTCCAAAGATCAGCCCCGACATCAATAAGCAGAAGTCTTGTCCCTCTAAACCATCAAATCCCGAATCAAGCTCTTAGACATTTCCCCTCTCAGTGCTGAACCTGACCGAAGTGCCAGCAGCTTTCTCAGCTTTCTAGGTCCTGGTTACTGCTAAGACTTCAGGTTGATCTTATGGCTAGTTCAGTATCCTCACTGGCCCTAAATGTTGATTCTTTGAGGTCTGTTTCCTTATTACTTGTGTTTTTGCTCAATATGCTGATTCTGCATTATGATGGATTTCCTTTATATGGACACATAAATAGGGAACACTGCTTTTTTTCTTGGCTCAGTGTCTCCCCCTCGCTGAAAATGGCAGTCAACAAATCACAATGCTAATGCTTGCCTACAGAGAAAATATTAATTAAGCGACAGATTGTTTTAAACAAACCTAATTTAAAACATAATTAAATGATACAGTATCCTGTATACCAGTAAAAATTACTGTACATCTAAATCCCTTTTGCTTATTTACATAATATCTCTGTTTTCTGTCAAATATTTGGCTTATATAATGTAAATAAATTAAAATGCATATTTAAATGTGTGTGTACTTTTAATTTAAATACATATTGTTATGTAAATACTTAATATACATTATGGAATAAATAACCATTTGTTTTGAAACTTTATACTGTGGTTTACTATCATGCTTACCAGGCTGTTTGATTTTTAAAGTAGAGTAGATCTATGCTACTACAACGTTGATGTGCATTTTAAATACCCTAGTAGCTAAGGACTAGCATAAACAGATAGTTGAAATTTAGTAAAGGTAAAAGTGAAACTGAGCTCTACTCATTCCTATCCCTCTATTTTTAACCAAGAAATCCACACACTCCATGAAATGGAAGAATAGTGAAAGAGAGGCTGAAAACTGGAGTGTACTGATGGATTTCTTGTGACTTCGTTTGGAAGTTGGGTGTTTGTTTTTTAAATTCCATTTAAGCAAACACTACAATGATAAAACAATTGAGAAGACCTGATTTATAAAACTTTCAAAAGAGCCTGGGAATTGCAAATGCTGCTTCCTTCTACTTTCATGAAATTGAATTGCTACTTTTCAGCCTGGAAACTTTGTGTTTTATTTGTATTGCCAACAGGTCCTTAAAATTGGTTTGCATTTCTCTTTGTTCAGTATTTCCTAGGCATGTGGAGGAGCAGGCTTGCAGCAGCAGTTCTGAGGAAGAAAACTGGTTGTGGGAATTTTGAATATTTGGGAGAGGGATAAGGGGCTGGGAAGGTGTGGGAGATCCTAGCCTGGGTAGCACTTATTTTATTCAGTGTGATGTAGGAAAGTGTCAAAAGAAAGAAGACAAAAAAACTCCAAACATATTTTGCAATGCATTTAGTGGAAATTTTCAAAAAAACCCAAGATTTTCCACTCTTAACCTTAGAAGAGGGATGTGGACAACTAATAGACTGGTATTCGTTTATCAGTGAGTGCTAGTAATAATCCATTTGTTCCTATAATACAATAGCTGCTGTGTTTTGATACTGAGTGGCTCTTCCAGGGTTCTTCAATATATTTCAAGAAAATCTACCGTGACTTTTTTAGGGTTTAATATTTACTTTTTAATGGTTATATTTTATTTCTACTAAATTTGCTCAGAGTTTCATTTCCATTTTTTGAATTTGTTCAGTTTTCAAAAAACAATTTTGAAAAACACTTTTGAAGTTTCTGTATAATGAGAGTGATTCTTATGTTATACTCCCATCAGAATCAGAAATTCTTGAAACACACAGTAAACCAAAATTCTACCCCAAATGGCTTACATTTGAAGAAAGGAAAGCACATAACAATGTGATTACAGGGAAAACTGGCAAAGTTCTAAAAGAACAAGTGTTTCTTTCATATTTGATTTCTTCTTTTGTAGTGCGGTGTGCTGTGCAAACTACATCACAGATATTTTTTTAAAAAAATTCTCCATGCTTTAAATTCTCTTATCTCCTCTCTATTTAAAACAATTGATGGTTGCTTTTAATCTCAAATCTAGCTGTATTTATCTCAATTGAAAGGTTTTAAAAAAAACCTGATAGTGCAGATCCAAAGTGACTGATGTGAAACTAAGAGCATGTGGTTGCTGTAAGGAGCAGGGTCATCCTCTTTTGACTCTGCATCCTTCCTCTTCCCCTCAGTCCTGTACTAAGGCTGATCTGGTGAGTTGAATCTGTGCTGTGATCCAGTTTTCCTTTTTCTTTTGTACAGGTGGTTTTCTTATTGAGCCAAAAACGCTGTCATGCATGCTCTTTAGCTGACTGCTTGTCATCAAGCTCCATTTTAAAAACAACAGGTAGGAATCAGTTACAAGCATCAAGCTGTGGGTGATATTACCCACATCCAGTCGAAATTATACTTTTTCTCTCCTAGTTTATAGCTATGTAGAAGGGGAGAATATTGGGCAGGAGGTAGAAGTAGGAGTCATATGCTGAAGTTATTTTTCTTTCAGGTGTTTCAAAATGCTGAAAGGCTTGTGCTGGACATCTTCATGCACCTTTAGATTCTCGTAGTCCAGTTTAGGCCTTGATTGGGTTTTGGTGGTCCCTTCATTAACTTTAGTTAGGTGCTTGTTTGTTTACCTAAAATCCTTAGATACTCTACTCATTTCTAGCCATTATATACAATATTTTGGTGAATAACACAAATTAAAAAGGTGTGAATCAATTCTTATCAGACAGAAACAAGTTGTTATTGTGTGTAGCAAACACAAGGGGCTGCAATGAAGTAATGGACTGGGAGAGAAGAAGTGTACTACTTCTTTTAGGGTGAGACAGAATTTCACAGACTGATGGATTGTATGGATTCATTTGTCTTAAATAAATGTTCTTAATTACTGTCCCAAGAAATTATTGTGAATATGCTTTTGATATCAGGCATTCTGCTGTGTCAGATCTGAATAAGAGTACAAGCAGTTTGGTATTCAACTCACTGTTTATCCAAATTCCCCTGTCCTATGCTAGGACTTTGGTAAAGAGTTGTGTGGACCTGTTTCTCTTTGAGCATGTCCAGTTTCACCCCTCACAAAATCAAAGAAAGATCTCTCTTAGAGCTCAAACTCTCAGACCTCCGTAACCTGATGTACATGCAAGTCTCAAAGTCCAAGTGTAGCAAATGACACATGGCAGGCGATGGACAGGACTTTCCTTGCTAGGCCCTAGTACCTGTTTTATTATCTTAGGATCATATTTTCTATCCACAGTGCAGTAACGAAGCTTCTCTCTCTTTTTATAATCCCTTAGGACACAGTTGGCTGGTTGGTACATCACAGCAGAGTTTGCAACGTGACTTCTCAGAAAAGATCAGTGAAAAGTAACTAGGGGACTGAGCAAGTCTCACAGTTGAGGCTCAAGTCTTTGCAGACCTACAGTCTTGGCTCCTGAAAAATAGTTGTCCGTTCTAACTTACCTTCTTTAGAGAGAGCAGAAGTCGAGTAAGAAATGTCTGACTGTGTCACTGTATTGCAACTTTGGTTAAGCTTCTTAAGGCTGGCAAAGGGGACACTGGGGATGTCCTCAAAGTCTGGCTCAAAGTCTGTCATCATTTGTTGATGACAAATTTCTAAGGTGCAGTATGCCAGGTAGTAATCTTTTTCTTTCATCTGTATGACCCATTTGCCACATTCTACCAAAATTCTACCCCAAATGGCTTACACTTGAAGAAAAGGAAAGCACATAACAATGTGATTACAAGAAAAATTGGCAAAGTTCTTTTATAGCAAGTGTTTCTTTCATATTTGATTTCTTCTTTTGTAGTGGGGTGTGCTGTGCAAACTACATCACAGATAATTTTTTAAAAAAAATTCTCCATGCTTTAAATTCTCTTTTCTCAAAGCTTTCTTCTCTCTGTTTAAAACAACTGAGAGAGATTGGAAGGAAGATCATTCATTTTCAGAAGAAGGAGGTGCTAAACTATGTGAAGTTCTTTTTTCCTAAGAAATACCTAGAAAATGGGAAAACTAGTTCATGCTGTGCACTACAGAAAACATGTATTGAGTGATTTTGATGTTTTCCTGGCTTTCCTCTCTAATATGATACATCAGTAACATCCATATGAATGCTGTGAACAGCTATACTACGATTGTGCATGTGTATTAATCCATACTTGTGCTTTCTAGTGAAATTTTCAAGGCAGAGCCCATTTTATCTTACATTTTCTTTTATCTATAATATCTACATTAAAGCTGGACAAAATGAGAACTTAAATTCTTGGTCAAAGCAAGATAGAAAGTCCCCTTTAAGTTTAGTCATGCCACAAGCCCACTGCATTAAGGAATGTAGAGATTCTCTGAACATAAGTGCTAGATTCTCTGAACATAAGTGCTATAACATGAAAAAAGCTCACAAAAAATGCAATAACTTGTTCATTAGTTTCTATTGTGCATGAAACTCTCTTTCTTGAAACTTATTTTTCCACTATATGTTCTATAATTGTATTAACAAAGCATAGAATGTTGAAGGGATGAAAATACATGTCCTGCATGCAAACTGCAGCATCTCTAACAGATTTCATCATAGTTTTATTCTGTGTATGAGCCCTGCTATAAAGTGTGGCACCACTGGCATGAATAGAGCAGCCACGTGGTGTGCTTCCAGCAGAGGATGGGGAAGGCAATTAAAAATTGTGAGCACTCATACTGCACTTCACTCATTGTGCCTCTTACTCAGGTGAAAAGAGGAATCAGTGCAGTGTCTGTGGTGCATCGTTTATCCTACATGGATCATGTAGCTATTGTCCTGAATATACAATATACTCAGTTCCTGTTTGCTCGGAATGAAGACAGCAAAAACAGCAGTCAAACTTCCCAGGGACAGTTTTGCTGTCAGTGCTCCGGCTAAAACAGCAGTGGCTCAGCACTTTTTTTTCCCTCATCAGCGGCCTCTCTGTTTCCCATGCATCCCCTTCTTCATTTCTAGTGTGAGGCTTCATCTGCATCAACATGTTGGAATTTAAGTGGCAAAAATTCCCACTGCGGCTTCTGCTGGTTCAGCAAAAGGGATTCTTTGTCAGGTAGTTTCCAGCATTTCTCCTTCTTTTTGTTCTATTACATGGTGCATCACGAATGTAAACACTTCAAAGTCCTTTTGTACTGGGACGGACACTTAGAGATCACAGCTTCAGGTCAACTTCACTGTTGTCTTCTGTGTCCTATGTATTTCATTCTGTCATCTATGTACCTGCATAGTTATGTTGCACAGACAGTAGGAATAATTTCATGTCTTTTGCCTCCTGTTTGTGTTTCTTCTTGTTCTTTTCCTTTTTAAGATACAAAGCAGTAGTCAAACACATGGCATTACTTCTGCTAACTTCTTTATGTGATATCTTGACACATAGAATTCAATGCCAATCAAGTAATTGGATCCAGCAGGCAGCCCTTCTATGGGATCTGATAACTCCTTGCTACTTTTATGTATTCTAGCAAGAAGTTTTCCTCTACAAATATGTCTGTAAGGAAAAGGGTCTAATTACTATTCTTTGTTTTTAATGCACTATAAAAATATGGAAGTCTGCATAGTAGACAAGAACTCATTGTATTAAACCTGCACAGATATGAAAAATTATCTTTTGCTCTGCAACTAAAATCCATAAGAATGATGACATATTAGTGACACTTATCAAATACTCATTGAATTCTTCGTGAGAAAGTTGCATGTACAAAATAACCTTCCACTAATACATACTAATTGTTTTTGATAACGTTATGTTTAGTAACTGACATTGCATATTGCACAAAGGAATTAGACTATCTCAGTCCAGAAATGATAGGCCATGCAAACAGGGCAGAGACTAGAGAAAGGGTTCTGAAATACAAGCCATGTGACTGGTGTGCCGGTTCTAAAAGTCACATATTTATACTTTGGTTAACTAAAATTTCCTGGTGATCCAGACAGTGGTTCCCAGTATCTTTTAATATATTCAGATTAACATCTTGCAGTGCCCAAAAGTATGCTAGTGGCTGAACAATCTAAATAAATAGCACTAAGTTGCTGTCATAAAATTCTCATTATCTAAGCCCCTGATCTTGCAGACACCCAAACACAGAGATAGATTTGCTCCTGTGAATGGCTTCACGGATTTCATTGGAACCTCTCAGCTAGATAAAATTATACACTACTTAAATGTTTGGAAGTTCAAGACCTAAGACTGAAAATGGTATGACTTAGTGGGCAGAGGGGAAAAAAAAAGCTAGGAACAGAAATGATACAGCTGTTTTATATCACTGTGTTAATTGTATTATTAATAAGATATGGAATTGAGGTAACTGGATACCTGAACGTTTTGATGTCTCCATGGTTTAAGCTTTTTCTCATAGTTTAGAAGAGGCTGTAGTCTGATAGATTTTCTTTTGTCTTCTAGAAGTTATTTTGATAAAACTTTTAATAAACCTGCTATCAAGGGATTTATTTTATTTGTGTATATATTAAAATTAAAAATTTTCTCTAACTTTCTATATGAAAGCTAGCAGAAAAAAATAGAGAGGAAAGAATACACACAGACAGGTATCTTGGGCCACTATGAATAAAATTAACATTTAGCCTTAGGTGAGATCACTGTGTTTTGTCTGTTAGTATTTTCTCCTCAAAACTTTGGACCCATGGAAAATTTCAGCCCAAACTAACAGACCTAGAACTATGGTCTTGCATGTTTTATGCAGATCCACCACTGGTTGGAAAGGGGCATTGAAGTTAAGGCCTCTGCTGTACTAAAAGCAAAACATGGCTATTATATAGTTTGACAGGAGCCTGTCAGTCCAGTCAACACAGGCATGTGGTCCCCAAGAAACACAGGTAGATCCAGATCAGCCATGGTGGTAGTGTCTCTTGGCTGATGGAAAGCCCCTGAAGGTAAGAAATGGTTACAATGGAAATAAGAATGTGGGGGACAGAAGATAGGAATTGAGCCTTTATTAGAGACACTGTCCACGAAACAGGTGGTTTTCATGTAGTTATATGTAAGATCTAATTTAAGGGGGCTAGGTTACCTGTTCTCATAGATCACACATGGAGAGATCATTTGTTTGTTTCTCTATTCACTTTCAATGATCTCAGGCCAGATGCAGTGCCCTGTTGTGCCTCTTCACTGAAATCAGATGCTCTACACACACAAAAGGAAATGGAGAAATGCAGTGGTGACTGAATTCTAATCATTCACTCTGACCTAGCAATCCTTACTCAGGTAAAAGTTTTGTAGCCTCCCTAGAGTAGTGGCAGCTGAGAGAAGGGTGTAGGATTCAGTCCTTCAGTTAGAGTCTTTCAACACTAACCCATGTATTTTGTTCCTTTCTCTGCTCACACTCTGCAAAACAAATGCAAATAGAATAATCTAACAGAGTGCATTTTAAATCCTGGTGACACAAGCAGCTGGAGGACATGGTAGCTATAATGTGAGAGAGACAGGTGAATCAACTTTACTCCTAGTACGAGTGAATGGGGGAAGAGGAAGGAAAGTAATTTAATGCTACAGCAGCAGAATAAGTCATTCAGGTTCAACAGATTATTTTTATCAGTGCCACATTCATAGGGATACCATATGGTGAGTTGCTGTAAAGAAGACCCCACCCAGGTCTGCATATGATACCCAGCATCTATAATAGATGTTGCTAAATGCTTATTAAGCATTATTAGAAAGCTCATGTTACAGCATCCCTTCAGAGACACTAAAAGCCAGGGGAAGATGTCAGTATCCAGCTTTCAGCTGCTTCTTTTGGTAAGCATTTATTTATATAGTGTTATTTCTATAATAGCATAAAAAGTTTGAACCTATGTTAGTATACATAGATGAAGACTTCTGTGCCAACTTTGGAATTTTGGCAGCAGCACAAATGTTAACAGGTGACATCTGTAATATTGAATGCCTTTATCATAAAAGCACTTTTCTTTCTTTGTTCTTTCCTTTGTGACTGAAGATTGTTTGACTTCAGTACAAGCTGGCTGGGATAATGACTAGCTTACAGTGATAAGAGAAGGACATAAATCATAGTCTTTGTTACTCTAAAAAAGTAGCATAGCTCACTGAAACTTTTTGGCCTTTTTTTTTAATGTTCAAATGTGCAGTAGTACTCAGCCTTGAAAAACTTGAGAACTTGGTTGTGTTGATTAAAAATGCTGAGTGTCACAAAGTGGTCATGGTCAGTCTGGCATCCTGATATCAGGTTGCAGAGTTTGCATTGTGCTGACAGTGCCATTTAAAACACGTCATGATGAGTCCGAAGGACTGGCCCTCCAGAATGAGAATCAGTCTGAGTTGCATATGAATTTTGATTTCTGGACTTTGACTCAACTTATCCCACTTTCTTGTTTTCTCACCTTTTTTTCATTTCTGACTCCTAAGCACAAGATGAACTCTGTGCTTGCAAGAGGAAGCAAGCTATGTTACCTCTTCTCCTGCCTCCTTCCTTATGCTCCTCCCATGCTTTTCCAGGAAAACAAATGCCCTTCTGAAACAGTGTTGTCACTTTCCAAGAGCTGGTTACCACCAGATTTACAGAAAACAATGACATGAGTAGTGGTTTTTCAGTGTGTTTTGGTTTACAGATCCTAAATGTTTTCCAGTGGGTATGCAAACCTCTTTAGAAGTTACACAAATATGCACAGCATAGCTGAATTTGCTTTCCTTTAGAATATTTCCTAGCCTTTTATAACTAGTCTACAGACTCCAGATTTTGCAGACAACGGTTGGAAAACCAAGGAGCCATTACAATGCCTCCATATTTATTCTTAGACAAGAACAACTATAGATTTGAGTGTTCTGCTTGATTGAACTAAATCACCTTTCTCGTAAAACAGTGGCTTCTTAGAAATGGTTGTTCAAATCAGATTATAACTGGTAATCATGAGTTAAATTCTGGGTCTTCCTTGATATCTGAAAGCACGTTTTTTCATTGTGTTGAGGATAGAGACTGAAACCAGTTGGTGTTAGGGTAGAATAGTGGAAGTAAAAATCTTGCAAGGGAGGCATCTTTAGAAAATCTGGATACTGCTTAATGACTACAATATCACCATTTGTGTATCTTGAAATGTGAAAAAAGACCAGTTTCATAACTTGGTAGAGAAGAGCACCTGTCTTCTCAAAGGACACAGTTGATGCTGGGATGAACATTTCTGAATGAAATGTAGTTTTAAAAAGTGAGGTATAAGGTAAATAAGTAATCTCCTAGACTTCTAATGAAGATGATAAAAATCCAAATAACTCACTCATTGCCTACTCTTTGAAGTGCTTTTTAATGTTAGCTGTATTTTTATTATGTTTTTGGCACACATGAAATAGTGTTTATATAAACATTTAAACAAATTATCTTCAGTTATTTTTTACTAATTAGAGCAGGTGATTATTTTACTCAGACGAGCATGGTTTGTTATTTTAGGGAGAATACCATGTTTTGCATGTATGGGAAAGGCTGTCTTTTCTCACTTGATGAGCAAGCCCAGGTCTATGCATTTCCAACAGCAAAAAAGAGGAAAAATAATGTGCCTAGATGGCTTATTTGTTATGTGTTCCTACTGGGTATGTGTGCCTATACTCAGCTGTGACTCAAGGTCCTGTTTAAAAGAGTTGTTTTGAAGAGGTGTCCCTTAGTAGTCCCAGCTCATTCTCACCTTGAGCCTTGTACATCATACATCTGTTGCCCTTTTTCTTCCAGTTCCTTACTATTTAATTAAATGTTCTGTTTTTCTTTATTGTGAGACTTTGAAGGACTAGAGATGAGATATTTCTGTGGGGGTTGTTGTTGTTGTGTTGTTTTTAATATATATTATCAGCTGAAATAAAAGTCAATAGCAGTTTTCAGATTTGGCTCCTAGAAGTATGTTGGGAAACCAAGCTTTAAAGCTACCAATTTCACATGACTACAGCTAAAAAATTCCTTATCAGTTCTACTTCAGGGCTGTCGTTTTGTAGCAGCAATCTATGAAGTAGGTTTTGACACTTCCTACATTTTAACCAGTGTTTTTACTTGTTCAGTTTACAGAACAAACTCTTCTTGTAATAAATACAGATCTTATTATTCACTTCATGACATCCTGAGATAGATACATTCTAAACTGTTCTGAAGGAGTTTTGCTGGATTTAAATAGGTGATAATTGTTAAAAGACTTGCTCTGCTGTATTTTTCCAGAGTTTCTGTTGTGAAAGAGCTAGAAATACTTGATGGTCTGACTTGGGATTTGAAGATTTTAGCCCATGACATTAGAAGCAAAGGTGAAGGTATTAGTGAAGAGAACTAGTGTTTTAGGGCAAAGGGCAACATATCAAGACATTACCTAACAAATAAAAATGGAGTCTTTCACCTTATTTGTAAAGAAAATGGTGAAGATTTACTTTTTAGAATGATTGTAACACACATGTAGTGCTGTTTTATGTCTCCAGCAAAGTATAACAGATGGACTGTCGGTTTATTGGGAAAAAAAATGTGCTGAAAGATTTTTATTATGTGAGAAAGAGAGAACAAAACCCAAGGAAACATCTGGACAATTAATCTCTCAAATCTTTGTATATAACATGAAGAAAATTGCTCAAATATTTCAGAAGTCTTGCTCAGAAACGAATTAACTATTGTTAGCAAAGCAAAATAATTTACCATCCTACATGTAAAAAGATCTTTGTAATTAATAATTAATTGATGCCACTTTGTTCTCCACCCATGGGAAAATAAAGAACAGGGTAAGCAGCATGTTTCTCATGAGGTTTCTACTTTGTCATTATAAAGTGATGAATCACTTTCACCACAGCTGAACTGACCTGTCGTCTTTCAAGGAAGCGTATGTCATTATGGGGAAAACGGTTCTTTACCTATTATTCAAGTCTACATGGTGTCTGATTACTAAGATGGACCTAAACATCTGGTAATCATGCCACCTCTTCCTGACATGTGTACGCAATATGCAGTTCTGCTTTGTGGGTTTTTGTGTGTGGAGCTTTCTGGGTTTTTTTTATTTAAAGCTGCACAGTGACAGGTGAGCAAAGAAATAGGTACTTTTTGTCTGGCCTGGTGAAACATTACCTTTTTTGAGAAAGTAGATTACTGTTTCAACTAGTGTTTCTCAGAGTTGTTGTGCCATTAAGCTGTTCTAAAAGGAGAAATTGAGGCTTACCATCAACGCTTACTGGCTGTTTCTCCACATGTTCTTCTCATGAGGTGCCTTTTCTGTGACAGCAGCAGTGACTGCAGAGAACAGTCATAGATTAAAGAATTTATATGTTCACTTTTGTACTCTTAGGATGTTGATTTCCTCTCCCTCAGCTTTACATATTTTAGGAAATGGGAAAGGGTTCCTTTCATTGGTTTACCCTCCTGTCCCCTTTGAATTCTGGTTTTGGCTTCCCCTCCCAGCAACCCCAGTGTGGGTTTTCTAATAGATGCTCATTCAAACTCTATTAAAAATGTATACTTTGGCCTTTCTCCTCTTCTCCCAGCCAAATAAGAATACAGATATTTTGCCACACAAGTTTGAAACAGTGGTCTCTCTGGGCTAGTGTCCCATTTCTGTCAGCAACTGTGTGACTTCCAAAGCAGAAACACTAAGGAAGGCAGTATGAGTGATAATCAAACCCCAAGAACAAATCATTCTCAGTGTGCAGTCTGACTCATGACCAAAGCTGGAAAATCAATATCCTTTCTGAAACTCAGGCTCATTGTTTATGTCTAACTCATGCTACTGCATGTCTGGTTTTGTAGTTGCATATATTATTTGTCTTTATATCCCTTTTGAAACTCATTAGACTCCTGAATCTGCTTTTATCATTTTTTAAGCAATGAATGAAAAAAAAGTCTACTTATGGATTGAAAGAAGACGTTAGGATTTTCTTTTTTCTTTTTAGTCAATCTAACAGATAGGAAATCCTCTAAATACACAGGCTTTTTAAATAGTATAGTTCAATCCAGGCTCTTAAAAAATGTATTTCTGATATTCAGACGTGAAGTGCCCAGGATTTGTATGGATTTTCCCCATCCACTATCTCTGTTGCCAAATACTGTAAAAATATTGAAAATTTAATAGCTTGGTGGGAAGTATATTTAGCTAGGCAATTTAAATCTGGTTTTGGTATAACACCTACTTCATGTCAACTCCAATATTATTAATACAAGACATGGCATTGGTGTGTCTTTAAATAAAATGATGGAAGGATGATGTTAGTACATCATCCAGAATATGGTGCCAGCAAAAAAGTTGAAACTTAATTAAAGGGTAACATTTTTCAAAACATATTGGAAAAAGTTCTATCATCATATTTACATTATTTTTGTCTTATATGAAGACACAAAACAAAATGCAAAATTCTTGTAGAAAGATGGCCAGGGGAGCTCTCTCTGGGAATGACTTTTTACTTTTTGAGTACTTCTGTGAATGATGGTCTCAAAAGAATCAGAGGGTTTCTGATGTTCTCACCAGTAATATAGAAAAAAAAACTAAGAAACAAACATAAAACAACGTCAACAAACCCAGAAAATACATTAATCACTTTTATTGATTCAATGTGTATGTTTATTTATTTGGTTTCCCTTCATGACTCATATTTTAAATGGCATTACTAAAGATATTTAAATAGACAGTGTGTTTGATTGTTTTCTGTATTTTGATATTTAATTTTTCAGTGTGTACTCACTAGATATATCTGAAAAATTAATATTAGCCACCAGAGAATAAAGGTTTCAGGCTCTAGGAATTTATACTGACATCCCCTTCTGTGCCCAATACATCTGCAAATTAACTGAGTTTAGCAAAAGAGTTTTCATTTGAGATAAATTTCTTCAATACCATTTTACCATACTGAATGTTATCCTCTGTAATGAACTATTTAATATTTACTTCAGTTGCTGTTCACTGAAAGATTCTGAACTTCACCAGTGGTATATCTATCATTACTGTTTCACCTATTCATGCCTTCGTGGGAATAATACTATAAATTGATTCTTAATATCAATATCATAAATTAATGACAAAGCATGAAGGTAACTACTTTCCCTTACAGACCTTGATTTAAGCAGTGTCAGACCTCAAAGACAGAAGTTTGTTTTGGTTTTTTTCTCCCCTTGAATGGTACTTGTCAGCTGAATCATGATGGTGCTTGTGGTATTTTAGCAAGAAACTGTTTCAAAAATAATTTTTATGGCCTGGAAGCACTGAAACAAAAGGCTTTGTTTTGGAAGAAGGAAAGTGATTACGTTCTCCTGGGTTTGGCATGTTTCCTTGTTGCTGTTGTTGTTTTTGAATTATTTAGGGAGTGGCAATGATGTCAATAATTAAAAGAAGTAACAGAAAAACTGTGGACAGCATTTTTGAAAAACTCAAAGGAAAAAAAACCTTCTCTCAAAATGCAATAATAAATGTAATAGAACTTAAAAGTCCAATCTTCTTGTTTCCTAAAGAATCAGTTAAATCCAGATATTCTATGTGAACCTAGTGTTGTTGCATGCTATAGCCATGGCCAACCATAGTCAGCTTGGAAAACTACAGGACCAAATTGCTTCACTTAGGTCATTCTTAATCCAAATAATATTACATGTATTTGGATGCAAAATAGGTTCCACAAATGAAGAGGTAAACTCTTTTTCTGCTTATACTTGACTAATCCACATATGGCGTCATTGATGACCAACTCAGTGAAAACCAGGACCGATATGAATACAAGCAAAACCAAAATGACACTGCAAGTTGAGGGTTGTCAGGAATTCTGCATGGAAATGACTTTCATCAGTACCATCTCTAAATCCATTTTGTATTTTGAAGTGTAAAGATGCTGGAGTCTCATTGATGACGCCAGTATTACACTTCAAAAAGAGATGTTTCTCCTTCCTACCTAAGCTATTTACTCTGTTCCAATTAAAACCAAATTTCATCATTTATATTATATGCAAATTCCAACTGGCAACTTCCAGCCTGCACGTTTATTGCATCTGACCTGACAGTAAGGAGATGAATACTTTCTGCTTACTTCAGTCAAGAGAGCATGGCTCAGCAGTAGCTGCTACTATCTCAGAAGGAACGGGTGGTCAAGGTAGCTCAATAGCATAGTTACTGCAAAGTGATATTTGTGCCAGTTCCAGCAGCTAAAACTCCTCCGTACCAGAGACTTTCAAACAACCTTGCTTGGGCAGCTGTTGCTCACAGTGCTGGGACTCTTGAGGGTGATTAGATGACAAGAAGCTATCGTTGCCTTCAGTTTGACTTCCTACAGTCCTTTTGGTCACTGTCATAGGCAAGCCCAGCAGTGAAGACTTGTAGAACCTCACACACCTACCTGTGCTGGTCAGACATATTGCAACGGAGTTTGGACAATTCAACCTCCTGCCTTACCATGTGCATTACCCTGGCCCAAGTAGGTGCCCTCAAATGTGATCTTTCCAATGGCATTGAATAGGATGAGTCATGACGGGAGAGTTTTTCTTTTCATTGAATGTTGTTTGATTTCAGCTAAATATGAGAACAAAAGAAAATGGTGGGTCCTTTTCAAAGCTTCATATCTGTATTTCTGTGATAACCTGGGCTTATACCTTTGAATGCACAGTAAATGATGTACATGTCTCTCTTGTCTGTTCCTGTTCAAGGCTAAGCTGATAAAGAGAGGCAGAGGCTTTGGGAAGGTCATGTTAACTCACTAGTAAAGCCTGTTGTCACTGAGGAACAGTGGCATTTTTTGGTGGTTTGTTTTGTTTGTTTCGGTTGGTTTGGTGGGTTTGTTTGTGTGGTTTTTTTCCCCTAGCAATTAAGTCTTCCCTCTGAATTGAATTCCTCTTCTTGTAATGTATTATTTTCCTGACTTCTTAGAGACATACATGAAACCTGGTGACATATTTTCAGTACCAGGAGTGCTGAATCAGGCACTTTATTATTCACTGGTATTAAGCTCAGTTTCAGCCTCACAGCACTTCTAAGTGAAAACTGCTTGTTTCACTGGCACATGCTTTAGTTTTCAAACTCGTGTTGTATAGTCTAGGTTACAGGCCTCTAGATGTAACATTATCTAACATGTCAGTATAGTTCTTTTGAAAACATGATAGACCCTTTGTTGGTATACACATTTTGTATAATAAGGAAAGGGTGTCCATTTCCCTATATCAAGTAATGGCAGGGATAAAGCTGCTGTCACTGAACAGAAGTTTCTTTTGATGCTCAGTAAAACAAAACAGTCCTGTCACAAGGACCTGACATATCTGCAGACTGACTCTTGTCCAAGTCATTGAGAACTGTACTTGCAGACAGGGAGTAAAAGCAAATGAAGAATTCTGAAAGGCAGACAAATTTCTATCTATTCCACTTTAGGTCTTCTAAGTCATTCTTCCAGTATGGCACCTACTAATTTTCACAGTTTCACTAAGTATTTTTGATGTTGTCCTTATTATGAATTTTATTTCTTTTTCATACAAGTTATTTTTTTGAGAAGTATTACCTGAATGTGGTTTTGGGTCTGGTTTTAAATAAGCTTTTGCGTTGTGGAAGCTCTGCAGAGACTCAAATGAGAGCAAATGATTGTCTGTACTTGATTCTTTTTTGTAGTAGTAGAGTGTGTTCTCTCAGAATTCTCAGCATGTTCTCACAATTGCCATGGGATCTGATAGCAATTTTAAAAATGTAGTTATGTCCTTATACATACTGTGCATTTCTTTTCAGCATATTGCCCAGAAATGCTATATTTGAAGCAAAAAGCGTTACATCTCTTGAGTACATTGCATAATACAAAACATATTCAAGTCAGATATGATTTATTGTTTCTGTTATGTTCTCTTGTTTCTGTAATTCCTATTTGCTCTGACATTGGTACACAGTATTCCAGTATCCACGGTAGTCAGAAATGTTCAAGTGTATAAAAGTGCTACCTTGATAAAAGAGCCTTTTTCCATACACCTCATTTTGCAGAAACCCATTCTCTTGCATGAAGTGACCACATTTTTTTAGTTTGAAATTCTTCCAGATATCTCTTTACCGCATGGATATAGATAGATAGATAGATAGATTTTTCTATTATTATTTTTTTTTTTTTTTTTTGGTGCAGTAAATCTGGGTATTTTGTGAAAGTCTTTATACACATGGAGAATGCATAGTTATTCTATATTAAAACTGGCATTAAAAGGATATTAGACATTCAAATATATTAAATCAGAAGTTGGAATTTCACATTATGTCCAACTTCAGGGGTGTAACCCTGTCTTTAATTACAGAATTAGTTA
Source organism: Nesoenas mayeri (assembly GCF_963082525.1). Lineage (NCBI taxonomy): Eukaryota > Metazoa > Chordata > Aves > Columbiformes > Columbidae > Nesoenas > Nesoenas mayeri. Next base: position 70,426,056 of record NC_137541.1, read on the forward strand.
ATATTTTTCAATAGGATGTTTGCTTCAGGTTATATTGCAACATGTATTCTTAAGGCATATTTACACATTTCTGAAAGACTTGGCTTTGATACCACAGCTTTCCCTTTGCAGAGGTGCTTTTATGTATGTGTTTGTTTTAAAATATAATTTCCAGTAACTATGGTTGTCCCAATCAAATTTCATTGAAACTCATTATTGAATTCCCACTTATTTCAATGCTGCAGTTTCCAGTTCCTAACAAGTATTGTTAACTGGACAGTTTTTAAAATATCCGGACAACCCAAACCACCCCCAAAAAACCCAACAGAGAAGTTTTCTACTCGTAACACGTTCAACCTCAACATCTTGGGTACTGACTAGAATCCACCTGTCTGTTTATCGGTGTTTCCCAGGTAGCACACAGGGTGGTCCCCAGTCTCACAGAGCAGGTGCTTATGTGGAAGCACAATGGAAGGAGAGATCTATTCATGACTCCAGCCAATGTAGTCCTGGTGCCTTTGCATTCAGCTTGACCTCAAAAATGGATTTATTTGCATGACATAGAAATGTAATGTTTCAACTATTGTTGAAGTTCTTCATCCTTTAAATGAAAATAAGGATAACAGGAAGAGAATAGATGGTAAAGAGTGTTCCTTCTACTGTAGGCCCTCTAGCTTAACAGGAACTTGTGTTTTGAATTGCCAGAGGGGAGTTTATTTCTTCTTTCACACTATGGAAGTTCAGATTCATTTGAATTCTCTCTTGTTTTCCAGAAAAATAAAGACTGTCGGGTAGGTGCAAACTGTAGTTTACTTCTCTAGTGGTAAAGAGTAACTGTTTGGTTTGTGTTGTGTTTCTTCAAGTTAGCGAGTATATTGAAGTCTGAGAGCTCATGGAATATATCGAAGGGGAGTTCTGGCAAGAAAATTGAGCCTCTGCCTGGAGACAGGTTGTGATGAGGAGGAAGGAGCAGATGCTCACTGTAGTAACCAATGCGCTTTATAAGCAGAGGGGACTGGGTAGAGTTTACTGCCACTCAAAGTCACCAATTTCATTAAACCTGGGAATGGAGCAAGAATGCTCCAGTAGATGGGAGAGAAGCTTTTTTCCTTCTCTCTTATTTTTATTTTAAAGTCTGTCAGACATTAGGTGGGGAAAATGTTGGCAGAACCATCTCAACACTTTGCTGTCTATCATCTAGGTGTGGGGTCTTTTTTAGCATAGCTACCCTGTACCTCAAAAAGATGCAACTACAAAGAACATTTTATTTCTGCCACATTATAAAGTATTAATTGTTAAGCAGGGCTGTGCTTTAAGGCAAGTTACTTAAGAAGCATGCATCTGTGTTGTAATATGCCATAACCACTTGTTTCTAAGTGTACTGGCATCAGTGGAACAATGTCAGATGTACTCCGCCAAAAGGAGTATCTGTAAGCCTTTGAAACAGCATAAGCTGTTTATTTTGTGCTGTAGTGTCTTGAGACAGAAGATAATATAATTATAATTTCAGGCATAAGGGTTTTTTTGGCACAGTAAAAATTTTTTTTTATTAAAATTTAAAAAAAAAAAAATCACTACTGCTATTGCAAATTTATATCACTGGGAAACTGGGCTACTCAACCATAATATTTTCATATAATTGAGTTGACGCAGAACATTTGTCCCTTGGGATATGAAGCCTAGTTGAGGGTATTGAAGAAAAATAATTTTAAAAGGATGTTTAAAGTTAATTTGCGATAAAGTCTGAACCTCACTTTAGAGGAGGTAAAAAAATTACCTAAAGAGTTTTGTTTCACTTCTGTTAAGGCTGGCATCCTAACTAATTCTTAGGTGTTTGTCATTATGATCTGTTTGCCATGAAACTGAAAGTTTGGCTTTCAGCTTCTTCTGAGTTATTGTGCTGGTAAGGGTCAGCTGCCATGTAAGGGACATCTAGGTGAAGCTTGAGTTTTTTACAGGTAGAGACATGAGAGTTGGTGCTTTGAACAGTCTATGTGATAGGTGAGGCTATTTTCATTTTGTTATTTCTAAATTTTTACTATTGACAGATTTTTGTTAATGTGAATGAGGTGAACCTCCTTTTTCTCTGCTGCAAAAGTTACTTCAAACCTCTGTGGAAGTGGAGAAATTGGAGGCACAGGCAAAGATAAGTGTAATTTCTTTTTTCTTTACCTTAGCCTCTGTGTGCTAGATTGCCGTCACAGTTCCACCTGCAACCATTGTTCTCTGTGGGCAGTGAAACAGTTAATTGCATGGCTACAAATTGTCACCAGGATTTATAGCCAGTGCTCTACGAACTGAATGTTTGCATACATAGATTTCATATAATCAATGGTTGCAAGAACTAAACCTTGTGGTGACATTTTCTTTTGCTTCATATTTTGAACACTGTCTTACTGATTGGGAAACTGAGTTTCCAGTGGCCCATTATGCCACTGAGAGTGGCATAATTAGAGTAATTAATACTCTAGAGGTATGTAACTCTGTGTGTACGGTCATATTCATAATTATTGTGGGGTATTATGTATATTAATGAGCTGGACTCAGTTTAGTTGTTACTTTGAGCTGGTCAAGGCCAGATTCTCTCAGCTCCCATCAAGCAGAAACTAATAGTAATCTGATACTGATTAGCTTTACGGCCAACAGTATTTCTAGTTTTCAGGCTGACCTGTGATATAGGGTTGTCCTTTGTGAGATGTCCAGAAAAAGGAAAACATTTCTAGAAGAAGAGATTCTGTATGGGTGCCTGGCAGATTTTCTTGGAGTCACAGCCTGACTCCAAGCCTTTTTTTTGAGGGGAAGGTGGGAGGGTGGGATGGGGAGGAGTGTGGAGTGGTAAGGGGAGTAAGGGATGGAGGTGTATATCATATACTCTGAAATATTGAGTACATTTCTGTTACTGGCATGACCTGTTGGATAATCATTGTCTGGTGGAAAATCCAGTGTCTACAAAGCTACTTTTTCCATGTGAAAGTCTGAAATAATGCCAAAACACAGCAGGAAACTCAAATTGCAGTATATTGTTTCAGGTCAGTTTGGTGCACATCAGAATTTAGTTGAATGGATTGCAAACATTTAATTTTAAAACAATTTACCTGCATTTTCCAAGCAGCACACTTCTCTCTGAGGCCTGAAATTCAACCTCCCTGTGCCTCCTGATATCTGAACTGACCAGAGGAGCATTTCTGCTGTAAAGTAACAGTTTCCCATTTAACCAGTCTGCTTTGTAATGCATCATGGGGTTATACAACTGGAATTTATTATGGGAGATGTAGAAAGTCTAACATGAATAGGATCTGAACTGGACCTCTCTATGACAATGGAAAATACGTTTAATGTTGATATTAATTCGTCTGAAGTGTTTTGTGTCAGCTCAAGAAATTGAAATGAGGTGCTTTTGTTTAAAAAATATTGAAATTTATGAATGTTAATAATGATAGAAATACAAGTAAAATTACCTTTGGCCTTCAGAAACAGTCCATGAAAAATTTTAATTCTTTCTGGTTTTCTTGGTATTTACGATTGCCTTAAAAGTATGAGATAAAAGAAATAGATGAGCTTTTCCTAATATAAGCAGTAATCTCATTGAAGTATTTTGATAGTAGATTTGGAATATAAAAGCTTCTTAGTGCAGAAAATAAGTTTGAACAAAGACAATGGATGTTAAAATTTTGGTACAGGATAGTTAGCATAGCTATGCTGTAGGGAGTCAGCTGAGGTTTTTCTTTGTAGTTAATGATCCACCACTTACCTTGTTGCCTACTATTGCACTCCTCCAAGGCAATTCCTATTCTTGTGTTGTATTATACACATGCTTAGTAGTTATGGTACAGCCACAAAAACTGCAGTATTTAGATGATGACACCTGGGAGAACACATGTTGTGAATTCAGATGAGGAAGTAACCTGAATTAACTCATTAAGTCATATCAGATAAAAATTAATTACATGCAGTCAAATCGAAGTAGCAACTTTTGTGAAGAAAAACATAGCTGGAAAAAATTATTCTGTAAGCACTTCTGCATTGGGCTTATTTCCATGCAGATGATGGTCTCATATTGATACAGAAATCTGGAGACCATCCTGAAAAGAGCGGCAAAACAGTATAACTCTTTAATCGTGTTGTGAAAATTTAACACCATCTTGTTCCTCTCATCTTTCACCTTTCAGCATGATTCCCTCAGTTCACTCATTTTCTATTAAAGTTCATTTACTTTAGTAACATAATATTGGTGTCTAACTGCCAAAGCAAATGTAGGATACAGATTTTTGTTAGCTAGAGCTCTGGAACCTTTTATTAATTATTCTAAGGCAACAGGAGAGTTGTGTGAAAAAAACTTTGCCTGCTCCTTTTACCACACAATCTTATCAGAGGAACTTCGGGGGGGTTATTTATATATTATGGTAAAAAATTACATTAGCACTTGCTGCCCCAGCAGACTTCTTGGGTTTTGCTAATATATTTCCCCTGATTATCTGTTGGCCCTGTGCAGTAAAATATAATGAAGGACTTTGGGAACATTTCAACACATCAATTATCAGTTTTATATGAAGAGCTATCAGTGAGCAAGGTTCTTACCCATTACATTGGAAAGACTGTGGCTTTTGTTCACATGGTAATGGTAGGCAATTCACAAATAGCCAACAATACAAAATCATAACGTCGGCCCGGAGTTGGGCAGATATATTACCACTGCCAGAAAGAATAATTTTGATGAACTGTTAAAGTCATTATTCAGTTCCATTACTCTGTCATAACATCCATTCAGCCTGTGTCTAGGTTATGTTTGGTTTGTTGTTATAACTTCTGTAGTGGAAGTCAGCTGCAGTGTAACCTTTGTTAATAAAAGACCAACACAAACAGTTGGGTTTTGTATGTTATTAGCTGTGTTGTCATGGACTTTTTGTTTTCCTCTCTGGTGACTGCTGAGGTCAGACGTCAGTCTCGAGGCAAACAAAAAAGCACTACGATGGTCTAGAGATGACCTCATTAAATGACTATGCACTATATTAATAGTTACTTTGCCAATGTTACTTTAGGTAAACCCTTGCTTTTTCTGTCACAGTCACAACACTGAAACACTTCCTGTTCGTTATAAGCTTCCACTGGCAGTGCCTGTAGAACAGGCAGACAAACTGGATGTGCCAGTAAGCCTATTTCCTGCCTATTCTTGTTTGGTGTAAGTTATAAATGGGTGTTATGTTGATAGTGGGATGGTAGAGAACTGTGCAAGAGAGAAGTGGGGTTTGAAAGGACAGAAGAAGGGAAGTAGGAGCAAGTTGTCTGCTTTTCTCTTCCTGCCTCTTCCCACTCTTTGAAAGGGTTATGCTGAGAAGCAGTGAGCTCACTTTGAGAAACATGGTGTTATCCTTGACCGCACCCTTTCCATGGAAAACCGTATGTCAGGGCTGCAGAAATCCCTCTTTCAGCTGCGCAGTTTGCACAGACTTCACCCATGTGTATCCTGGGATGACCTCTCAAAGGCAGTACATATGCCCTGGTGACCACAAGACTCCCTTATTGTAGTTATTTCTTAGTTGGGTTTGCAGCTCGACTCCACCACTGAGCTGGAGAGAGCAGAGAGTGCATACCTACCTCACTATGCTGAAATGCTGCCATCAAATTACCCCTCTGCCTGCTTTATGTTGGCCCTCTGAAAAAAATCTAGTGGTTTGATTTTTTTAAAAATGGCTTTTAAGAGACACATCTCAAGCACAAAGAGATGTTTTAAGATATCCAAGACCTGTTTTGGTTTTTTTTTAGAGTTTTTGAGATGGCATTCATTTTAAAAGGGGTTGAGTCTCACAGCTTTGATTGGCAGGGTAAAACCTTTGCTTTAGTGATTCTTGACGGGTAGAATTTATTCCTCTTGGATAGCTGCCTTGGCAGATCCTGTAAGAAAACTATTCTGAAAATAACTTCTTTTTTTAAAAAACAAAACAAAACACAGAGTTATTTTCATCTGGCTCTTACAGAATTTTCTGCCCTTATAGTAAACAGTCTATGTGGCTTTTAATATGTTGTTACACTTTTATAGTCTGTTAAACTGCATTTCATTTTAATTGGGTAGGTCTCCTCACTGGGGTTGGAAAGATTAGTAGAGAAAGGCATTCCAGACATAAAATGATTTGGCTTCGTAAAACTCCTGTTGTCACATTATGACTTTTGAAAGGATGGCTTGCCAAAAACTTAGGTATAACTCCTGCTGTAATTCCCTTGCCTTACCTGGAGACACTCCAGAGAAGAATTTTGACTACAGCTTTAACAAAAGAACAAGAAAAAAGTGAAGTTGCAAAAACAAAAGTTTATCTTGTAACTTATCCTTTTGTCAGTCTGTTTGAAAATGATACTGTCACAATATTGTTAGTTTAATGGTTCTTTATAATTACTCTTTGGTAGTTTCAGAACAATATTTATTGAACTCTGTTTTCCTTCTATTCTTTGACATGGTTTATTTGTTCTTGTGTTGGTCATACAAGCTGCAAGTTGGAAGTGTTTTAAAATAATTTCCGTCTTTAATAATAAGAGCCTTCATAATGTAAAAATTGTGAAGTATTACATTAGTTAGGAAGTGCATCAAAAGACACAATTTTAAATGTTTATCTTGCAAGTACTTCACAGAAAAAAAAAAAAAGCATATTTCTACTAGCATGCATTCCAGCATTAAAATTCAGTGTGTTCTCAGAGTGGACACAGAATAATTTCTTTCACTCTCAAGACCATTCTTATTTGATTTTTATGACGAACACTTGTCATTTGAAGCAACGTAAACCATAATGTCTTAAGGCATGAGCCAGTGGAGTGTGCAGTCCCTCATTTGAAACAGGGGTATGGGTAACAGCCTTACAAGACAGTGGACAGACATGGGATGTTTTACCCCTCTGTATTTTGGTGCCAAGGCCCAATAACTTAAATCAAGTCCATATGGCATTTCAAACTCTAAAGACTTTCTTCCTCACAGTGAGCTCTTCTCAATAATTAACTATGATGAAAGAAGGATGAGAAAAGGACATTTTGATAAATTACCCTCACCAAGGAGACTCTGAAAATTCTTTTAGCCAGTTGCATTAACTTCAATTTTTGAACTAAACTTTGCTTTCATTTTGGTTACTCATTTGATCAGTAAACTCTGCAGTAAGGTAGGCCCTGGAAGACTTGAATTGTAGCAGTACTGTTAAGAATCCAGAGATAATCTATAAACCTTTGGCAAAGGAGTTAAGTTTTTAGTTTAGATCTAGGACACATTTTGTAAAGAAGTTATCAACTCCACATGACAGATTCAATTTGAAAATAAGATTATCTACTTTCTAACTTATATATTTTCCTTTAATCTTCTAGTTCACTGCACCAACATTTGCATCCTTTGTTTTGTTTGTAAGCATTTTTTGGTCAGGTATATGTGACTCCAGTGGAACTAAGGAAAGGCTTGAAACATCATTCCATCCCATCATATTACCTGTTTCCAAGTTAAACTCCACTATATACAGTGACACTAAGTATGAATCAGTTTATCTGCTGTAATATGAAAGGTGTTGTTGAAGAGCAATTGATGGTTTAAGCCAAAACATTGAAAATACTGTTTGGTTTCTTTTGCAACCTGAGTCCTGTGTCATTTAAAACATTACTTAACTGACTAGGTTACGTAGGGGTCTCATGATGTAACCTTCAAATAATAATACTCTTCTGGAACACCTTTTAGCATAGACAAAAAATTTGCGTCTGCTATCTTTCCTAGCTGGACATAGCATGGTCTACTGAAAGTATGGAAGATGAAATAAGTCCTTTCTCAGTCTGGAAACCAAAATGGGAAGGCCCATAGTTTGAGAAATAAATTCTTTCACATACCTAGAAGAGGAAAAAAGTCAAGGAGCTTCTCACACGTGCATCTACAGCTTATGGGTTTTTCTTCATTCTGGGGATGTGTGAGGAGTAATTTAATGAGCATCCTTCTTTACTTTCATATAGGAGAGAGTTACAGGATGGGGAGAGCAGGAACCTTCCATTTATTTCAGCTGTTACTGAAAAGAAATGTGCTAGAAATAGAAGTTTTAGGCTGTATGGCTTTGGGTCCACTACACATTTCCTTAAATTTCTAACCAGTGCTTTTGGCCGTAACAGCAAAAGCAGCAGCCTTAGTTAAACAAGGTGCTAGTATCTAAACTCATTTAAAGTCTTGTTTTGTCAGAATATGCCAGTTCAAAAGCTACCATTTCATCTAGGAGGGTGACCTCTGCTGGCCCACCAGTCCATATGTTCAAATCCTCAGCTTCCACTATCTGGCTGTGTCCAAGACAGGGTCAGCTGCCTGGTGACTGTCAGGGACAAAATGTCTCCCCAGATGCAGAAAGAGTGCCAGTGGGCACAGTGATGCTGCTTCACACCCCCATAGAGATGTTGTGGCTGTTGAGGGTGGAAATGGTGCGCAGAAGAAGCTGCATCCCATCTCTATCTAGTAATGGTGTCTCTTTTGGTGTGCTGGACTGGTTTTGCAAACAGCAGGGTTAACTGAGGAAGGAGGAGGAAGAATGAGGAGGAAAGGAACTGGGTGGGTATGAGGGAAATACAAGGGACTCCCAAGCAGGGAGAGGTCCAACAGGGAGTCAAGAAGTGTATGGTTTGGGCAGACAGAGGGTCTTGAGGTACTGAGAAGGGCTGTGAGGTAGAGGGAGTCTGGGCTTGAAGGATGTGAACTAGTGGAGATTAATGCAGCTGCAGCTAGTGGACGTAAAGCAGTGGTGGGCAAAGCTGGGTACAAAGGAACTTAGGATTCAAATATTCTGGCATAGAGGTCAAGCAAGGGGGAAACCTGAGAGGTGGAGACGTGAGTAGGAAAAAGTAGTTTTAGTGGTTTGTGGTTTGTTTGTTTGGTCTTGTTACTGTTTTACGTTGTATTTGAGAAGGGCCTCTATAGCTGAAGAGGTTACTGTAGAAATAACATGAATGTTGTCGTAAAGGCATCTGAGTCAGGTGAGTTTGGTAAAAAAATGAGCATCATCATTCTAGCAGCACTCCCAAACTTCCTGTCTTTCATAAAGCACCTTTTAGTTGGGAATCAGAAAGTGCTACATGAATATAAACATATATGGATAAAGGAAGCCAGACCCATGGGAATGTTTGATTATTTTTTTTTTCCTGAGATCACACATTGAAGGCTGGTGAAAGAATCAGGAAGACAGCCAAATTTTCAGTGCTTTGTTCTTGCAAACAGACAGTATCTCCTGCAGGCTGCGTGCATGCTAATTGAATTTATTGACACTTGCATGTACACAAGTGGGAATAAAATAGAATTAAATCTCTGATAATATCTATTTATTAACATATTGTCTGTGAGTATTGAAACTAATGAAGCCTGGTTTCCTATGGATTTGAGTTTCATGGTTGGACTCCCTGATGTCCAGTAAAACTGAAGTTCCAATTGAAGCTTTTCCCACAGCTGGGGTATTTACAGGGCCTCTTGTGTGCCTGGATTCTCCAGTGTCTAATAAAAAGGGAGCTTATATTGCAGTCTTTCCTGTTCATGGGGCACCACTAATGGGGGCTCTTTATCTTCTTTGCCTCTTACTTTCATTAAGTTTATTAGAACAAAACATAATTATGATCATTGCTCCTCTGCTAAATTGGTTTTAAAAGTCCATCTCAGACATACTAAGATGGAAAACCAACAAAGATATAAAATTATGCAGAGTGTATGATCGCTTAAATTTCCTTAGAACAAGGGCTAAAAATTGGGTTGGCCTTTCAAGCATTATATTGTTTTCTTTTATTTTTCTATGTAAAACATGAAGGAGCACTGGTGTTTACATGATGGTGTACAAAATTGAGATAATGCTTTAATATGATAGTATAGGTTGCCATCAAAGCAAAAAAAAATAATTATTAGAATGACTGATGATAATGGATACAAGTGCCTCAGGACTTCTAAGGAGAAGAACAAACCCAGTACCAGCAGGATCTGCAAAGACAGACAGAAATACTGGAAATGAGAGAGTTGATATTATCCAGAAGTAAAAGCAATTGAACAGTCAATTACTTCTAGAAGTTGTTTGTTTAAACATTTAACCACTGCTAGCCTTTAGAGTAAGTACTCTAGCTATCCATCTGTGAACAAATAACAATGCTGCTGTATGTCCCTCAGCCATTAACTACAAACCCTTAGGACCAATTCCATTTTTACTCTCTTGAATCCACATATTTTTGACAAAATAGCAGTAATAATGTGGGTTGTAAATTGCACTTGGTTTAAAAAAAAATTAAGCTGCGATTTAGCACAGCCAATGAAAACATTTATTTCACAAGTTTAAACTTTCCCATGGGAATGCTGGAGCAGCCCTTCTGATCTCTGTGTGTGTGTATTCAAAGGAAACATCTTTACAATACAGATACTTGGGAAAACATACTGGAAAATAGCCATTGCTTCTCAAGATAATCATAGAAACAAAACAAACTTGCTGGTGTTTGTTTGTAGTTAAAGGTTTAAAACATAGGACAGCAGATTTTTTTTTTTTTTTTTTTTTTTTTTGGTCTGTGGCTTTCATGCTAAGGGTCTCGTTTTTTCTAAACATGAGTAGACATTAACAAATGTTTGTACAGCAAAAGTAAAATCGTTAAAGAGATGAGCTTGATGTCTACAGTGACAACCAATGTGGTTGTTGCTAAGTAACTGCTGGATATGGGCCAGTTAGACCAATGTCGCCTCTCACAGGTCTTACATGAGTAGCTCCAAAGAAAGAGACAATGGAGGAAACTTCTGTCCCCTTGGTGTTTAGGTACTTAAGACATGACAAATCCACAAGAGCTCTATTTCTACATCTCTGCTGGACATGATTTTATGTCTTGTCATTGTAAACCCTTCCTTTCGAAGACTGATGGATAGTACTTGACAAACAAACAGTTGTCTTTTGCTTCTGGACTTGGTCACTGCCGGATCATATCTTTGCAATGAATGAGCTGCTGTAGTTCTGTTGAGTAGATTGTGGTCCACTTCACATGCATCTAAACACCAATCTGCCCTGCATGCTGGATGAACTGGTGTGTGGACAAAGCTTTCATTGCTATTCCTAGCCAGATTGGTAGAACTAGCTGGCAGAAGTACAAATATAGGCCACCTTCAATACTTGCTGAATCTCTGGCATCATCTCTCCTACCAGAATCAAATGACTTTGTCATTTTAAGAAGTCAGGAGAATCTGTGAGTGTTTGAAGTAGGTGAAGTAGGAAAGCATAGTAACCAGTTCAAGAATATCCAATTCAGTACAGAGTGAGCTGCTAGACTCAGCCACTGTGGCAAATGACAAGATAACCCCTGTCAAAGGTGATGAAATGTCTCCAGACTGTTCTGAGCATTTCTTTGAAATATCTTGCTGGGGCTAAGTGTCTAGATCTTGGTTGTTGTGATACCTAAATTAATCACCTACACAAGGTGACATGACTGTAGTCTAAAGTTTATTTTTCTAATTCAGTCTTGAATTATGATTGCCACATTGTTGTATTTTGGCTGGTGTTCTAATTTGTTAGGTGCTGAGATTCTTCAAGGGACAATGGTTCAGACCTGTCTTTTACAAGGGCTCTCAGTATTGTCCTGTTAAAATTCTTAACACTTCCAGTAAACAAAATTTTGCCTTGCTGAATAAAGCAAGAGGACTTTGCTGTGATTTTCCTTCTGCTCTGACCTCACCATGTGCTCTCAGTGAGTTCAGTGTCATGACTTCCTTTGGAAATGGTCACATTGAAATCTTATTTTACGTCGATCCATATGGCAATCTCAGAACATAACCTAATTAAACTGCTAGCCTTCTTCCTACACATGGTGTATATGTTTTGGTATTTAATCTTTAACTATGATAAGACAAAAATTTTAGACCATCTTAAGTCCTTAAGTGAATCATAAAGTAGTTTTCTACATAAGAGTAACTGTGACCTTTGTTTCTCAAAATGTCAAAGCAGACTTCAGCCATGGCACAAAACAGTAATTTAGTATAGTAACTTAACCACAGTTAAATACTAGGGGTTTGACATACGAGGAGACCTTAACTGACATTAGAAAGATGTTCAGTCATGACTAGAACAATTAAGTTGAATATACTGATTTTAACTGCCATGTTCATCTCAGAAAGAGTCACATAATCACATATTTGGAGGAGAATATGCTTGCAGTAATGAATGGCTTTTTGGGATGATGTAATCAAAATGGATCTTCCACATTGCTTTTGGTAGGCTTTAAGAATACAGAGATAGACCTAAAACTGTGAGTTATGACTGAAATGTGCAAAATGGCTTTTGGATCTTTATATAGGAGCGAGAAGGTATGTGCATGATCCTTGTTAGCATTGCAGATCAGGAGACTGCAAACCTGCCTGCTTTGTGTGGTCTTAGGGTAAGATGCTATGGCTAGTGTTTCAAAGAGGATAACTACTATGTACAAATGATGTCTTCATTTCTATTACTGATGATTTGGTGCCTAATTTATAATTATCTGGGAAATATCTGATGTTTAAAACTAAATATAAATGTAAATTCCTACCAAAATTACATCTGCTGTAGGAGACAGCCAGATAGCTTAAATCTCCAGAAAACTTACTTGGATAAAATCACAAAGAACACAATGTTCTCTTCATTTTTGCTTCTAGAGTAACTAAGCATTCCTGAAGATAAACTGTGCTTTAACCGTTAGGCATAGCCAGTTCTTGCTTAATCAAATTAACTATCATAGATTGTTAAAGTTTGTTTTTTGTTTTGTTTGGGTTTTTTTTAACATTGACAGAAATTATTGTTTATTATTATTAAATATATATATATATATAGGGAAATCTGGCATAGACTAGCAACAGAGACTGAAATGTCTGACTCAAACAACTGTCCACAGGCATGTGTCTTTACCAGCTGCTTCCAGTAATCCTCTTGCCAGCACACCTACACTGCAACAGCCTAATCACAGCTTGTAGAGAGTAGCTATCCACGTAAATTGATAAAAACATTGCTATACCACTCTATTCCAGTAATAGTTCAGTTGAAAAGTCCCAGCTGTTGCAAGCAAAAATATTCTGATTATGACAATGTGGTGTTTTTCTAGTTCCCCTCACTTAGCAGTTAAGGATATGTTGCCTTTTGCAATATTTGCCTTTGTTCAAGGCCTCCTGACCTGAGGGTTCTGTTTTATAGTGCACTCACAACCTCTCATTACTATGTATACAAAACAAGACATGGATGGAATGATAGAAATACATCTGTTAAGTGAAAAAACCAAAGGACATCTTATTGAAGACATAAGCAAACATTAATGGAAGGCACTGAAGATCAGCTAAAGTGAAGCTGACAGTGGGTCTGGCATCGCTTACTCTAAATGAAGTTTTAGTTTTTATTCAGACTGTACACTGGCAGTTTCTTTTCTGAGGCATGCAAAAGCCACATTGCTGTATCTGTCTACACAGTTGGTGTTCACAATAAATCATTATGTCAGTCTTAAGTTACTACGGAAACTCCTATATCTTATTGTTCACACCCCTCAAACACATACATGTTTAGAAAGAGGTCTATGTATGACCTCCATGTACTCTTGTGTTGAAGGAAGTTTAGGCAAATATTTAGACAAAGTTACCTTTTTACTGTGCTAATTTCAGAGAATAGTTTTATTAAAATATAGCTTTTGAGAAACTTGATTTAAAGGGAATGAGACTTCAGACCAAGTAGTGTCTATATCCAGTGACATCATCAGAGAAATCTCAGGGGTTGCAGCATCTGGGTTTCACGACTACAGTGCAAATATCACTGAATATCACATTTTATAGCATACACGTGTGTTGTCTGTCTCGGTAGTAATTTAAACAGCATTAGATATGAAATGGCTGTTTTTACTGTTGACCAGTAGTTGTTCATGAGACTAAGAGAAATCACTGCATGTGTAGAGTCAAACAGCTCTTTTAGGTGCACAACAAAAAAACCCAGGACACTGCAGATGCAACTTGCAGCCAAGGGAATTTCCAAATATGCAGAAGGAAAAAGCTTTTTACACTGAGGATGATTAAGCACTGGGACAGCTGTCCAAAGCAGATGTGTGATCTCCATCCCTAGAGATGGTCATATCTCAAGTGAGCAAGGTCCTGAGCAACTTTATGTAATTTGAACGAGAGGCTGGACTGAGAAATCTCCAGAGGTTTTCCCTCTTCCAGCCTTTGGGTGATTCTGCATATTGCAGCTCAGTGTGGCCGCTTGTCCACCGATTTGTCTGTGTAGTGAGTATATGTTGCCTAACCTAGAGGACTTGCTCAGCTGCAATGCTGGAAGCACACTTATACTATCAACAGAAGGAGCATCCTTGTATATAGCAGTGGAATAGGCCCCTAAACATAACACATTGTCTACATCATACTTTATTTTTGAAAACTCACTGCTTTCCAGCAGGCAACCTGGAGATTCTTATCATACTCCTAGGGACAAGAAAACCCCAAATACTTCACATTCCATTCCCTAGGAAGTTTGCAGTCTATGAAAACTAGATGCATTAGGAGTTGCGTGGTTGGACTATCTTTGGTAAAGAGAAAAAAACATAAGAAGGGTACTGAATTGTGACCCTCCTCAGGAGAAACTGAATTTGCAGTTCAAAAGGCTTAAATGATTTTTCATTAAGGGCGTGGTATCCCTAAATGCTGTTTAAAACTGTATGCAATATTTGACAAAACAGAGGAAGGGAGTAAGAGCTGACACACCAGAAGGCTGTGTTGCCATTCAGCGAGACCTGGACATGCTGAAAATCTGTGCAGAGAAAAACCCTAATGAAGTTCAATAAGGGTAAGTATAGGGTCATATACCTGGGGAGGAATAACCCCAGGCACCAGTACAAGTTAGGGATTGACCTGCTGGAAAGCAGCCCTGAAGAGAAGGACTTGGGAGTTCTGATTGACAACAGATTGACCATAAGTCAACAATGTGTCCTTGTGGCCAAGAAGGCCAATGGTATCCTGGCGTGCATTAAGAAGAGTGTGACCAGCAGGCTGATGGAGGTTATTCTCCCCTTCTACTCTGCTCTTGGTGAGGCTGCATCTGGAGTACTGTGTCCAGTTCTGGGCTCCCCAGTTCAAGAAGGACAAGGAATTACTGAACAGAGTCCAGTGGCACGCTACGAAGATGATTAGGAGCCCAGAGCACTTTTCTTCTGATGAGAGACTGAGAGAGCTGGGTCTGTTCAGCTTGGAGAAGAGAAGGTTGAGAAGGGATCTCATCAATGTTTATAAATATCTCAAGGGTGGGTGTCGAGAGGATGGGACCAGACTCCTTTCAGTGATGCCAAACGATAGGATGAGGAGCAATAGGCACAGACTAAAGCACAGGAGTTTCCATCTGAATATAAGGAAACACTTGTTTACCTTGAGGGTGCCAGAGCACTGGAACAGGCTGCCCAGAGAGGTTGTGGAGTCTCATTCTCTGGAGACATTAAAAACCTACCTGGACACATTCCTGTGTGATCTGCTCTGGGTGAACCTGCTTTAGCAGGTGGGTTTGACTAGATGATCTCCAGAGGTCCCTTCCAACCGTTACCATTTTGTGATTCTGTGAAAATATTGACTTGTGAAAAACTGAGCTATTAAGCATTTAAGCTTCTTAAATGCATAACATTACTCTATAGCTTGGAAATTAACAGCAATATGAGCTAGCTCCTAATGGCCTAGATAAAGTCATTGAAATGTATTGCCAAAGCTATTTGTATAAATGTAGCTGTTGAAAGTATTTTGTGTCCATGTCACGTGCAGCTAGAGAAAAAAAATTCTGTTTGAATTTCTATAGGAAGCAATACACATTCTTTTTACTTCAACATTGTAAAACTGTAATTCTGAGTCATTGGTAATGAACAGACATATGGCTCTTATATTTTCATTAAAATATGTATTTAGAGGAGAATTTTAAAATAAAGTGTAGATACCATTTACCCTGTCCTATAATGCTGACCTGATTGTGACATTTGTCATGCTGCAGCTGACAAATTATACCAGGTTGGAGGTGATCATAAAAGGTTCAGGATACTATTAAAATGCATAACTGCTGATCGAGCTCTTTTTCTAAAATCTGAGGCTAATTAAGCAATTGTGATCATTTTGATAGAATCTTAAGATCAGTTACCTAGGAGGAAGAAAGGAATGTAATAATGATGAATTTAGATATCTAAAAGGCTCCAGGCTTTATCAAAGTACAGAAAAACTTTGAAATTATCCAAGTCTCTCTGAGTGTCCCGTTGTAATTATTCATGTCCTGGGGAGATGCTGGTAACTTCAAAACAAGTGACCAAACTGCTAATAAGCATCATTTTGTCTCCATTCTACATAAATTAAAATCTGGTATAAATCTCATAACTGCATTCATATTTTAGAATAAAACAGGGGTGGTTTCTCCAGTGGAGTTTTTCTGTTGTGGTGTTGGGTTTTTTTGTTTTGTTTTGTTTTTAAATTGAGAGTTTAGTGTGTGGAACTCCTAAGGTTTTCAGCAACACAGCTGCTAAATATGAATAATTTAAGGGAAATTTGCTTGTTTATAAGGCTTTATAGAAAAGTTAAAATACTATTTTTATCTTCAAAACTAATTAGATAATTATTAATGGTAATAGATATGTTGTATTGTTGTGACTGAGTGCACTACCTGTGCCATTAATAGATAGTTCATATTACTGTTAATTTTTGACATACAGTGCAGAAAATGGTTGATTGTTTAGGAAGCTTTGATGTGATTGAGCTGTGTGATTGCATGTGGTTAAGCTGCATTAGCAAAGGTTACATTTGCGAGAGAAAGAGTACAAGCAATAGCAAATAATTGAGTTTTTATAGACACTCTGCATGTTTCTAAAATTATTCTTGTGTACCTGTATATCTATTGCTGCATCTATATACATCCCTAGTCTGTATGTTGTGAATCCAAAACAGCATAGTGTACCATAAAAGATAAGTTTCTGCTGCATTAGGATGTTCCTCTTTGGTTGCTTATGGATATTTCATTTTCAGCTAATGCTGTTTTGCTGATCTCATGCTGGATGAAGATTCCCCTACATGGTCTGTGTGCCTCAGTTGCCTGCTCAAATGTAGGAGGTGTATGTTGTTTGTGAGCTCGTTGTTCTAAGTATCACAACTTGTAGCTTCTACTGTGTCACACTGAATAATGATGTGTTTTGAAAGGTCTTTCTAAGATCCAGATATGCCTAAGATGTGTCACAGAAATACTGATGATATACAATTTTCTAGGATATGAGAACACTGAGGTACGATGGGCCCTTTCCCTCTTTGAAATAAATTCTCTGTTCTTAGTACTTTGAAACTTTTACTTATTTTCTCCTTAGATTCTAATATATTTCTTTACTTGGCATTTTAATCTGTACCTATTCCCTCTGACTTCAGTTGTTGAACTAGCAGAGTACCACCAAGATGTTTAGGGGACTGGAGTACAAGACATACAAGAAGACACTGAGAGAATTGGATTTGTTCAGCCTTAAGAAGAGAAGGCTCAGGGCAGACCGTGTTGCTGTCTGCAACCACTTGATGGGAGCTTGTAGATAAGAGGAGTACACTTGACAGAACAGGAAGCAACAGATCCAGGATGGAAAATGGGAAGTGCTGGATAGAGAGAAATGTTTGGTGGGTTTTTCTCATCATAAAGGTGATCAGAGAGTGGGACAGTTGATCACAGGGAGTGTGGAATCTCCACCGTTGGAGATACTCAGAACTTGCTTGGACAAAGCCCTGAGCTATCTGGTCTAAACTGGCCCTGCTGAACAGGAGGCTGGATTAGATGACCTCTGTGAGTCCCTTCCAATCTTAATATTCTGTGATGCACTGGAGGATGTGATGCACTGGAAGCAGAGTGATAATTTACGCAACAAAGAAAATCAGCAATTAGCTTAATATGAGACATTCAAACTTACCAAGGTGCTGTGGAGTAGGTTGTACATATTTTAGAAAACAATTATGTAGCCACTGTGAACCGGTGTCATGTTTGTCCAGGAGAAGTTCTTGCAACAAAAGTCATGGATGGCTCTCCTGTAGCCATCATAAGATAAAAGCCCTATAATTTCCTTAATGTTCTACTACCTAGAATCCAATGAATGGGTTTTTAATTGTTAAAAATATTCAGGAAAATATTCTACTGATTTTACCTTTATTTTGAGGGCAACATGGAGATATTTAGCGTATAAAATTCCCACGTTAATGTATTTGACTATGGGATATCTATTAACTCATATTGCTTTCTTGTGCTGTAATGTGTCCATGTAATTATACCAGTGTTACTGCACCCATATTCCTCTGTCTTGGTTATTGTATGATGAGCTGTCACTAAAGGGTGGATCTTCTAACAACACCTGCAGATCATTCTTTGCTCTTAGTGTTAGTTCCCAGTATTGCAGCCCTTTCCATTATCTGTAAGGAGTAGTTACAAAGAAACTCCCATTTCCACTTGCAGTCCTCAGTCTCAACATGTCCTGTGTCTGTATAGGTGTCTTGTGAAGTCCCGCCCATGACTTCCGGGGGCCTGACCTGCACCTGCTGGAGCCGTCAGCTCCGCATACCCAGCTCCTGCTGCTGGAGTGACGCCAACTCCACATTGAGGATTCAAGATTGGTTTTGTATATTTTGTATATATATTCTATTTATTAGTAGCATTAGTAAAACCCTTTAAAACTCTCCAACTTGAAGTCCAAGCCTCTCTTCCTTCCTCCTTATCTTTCTTATCATCTTTCCAATCTAAAGGAAGGGGGTGGCAGGAGGTAAAGGGGGTAACAGAGTGTCTGCCATGGTTTATTGCCGCCTTCCCTTAAACCTTTACAATAGGTGTCATGTAAAGGCTCTGTAGAAACACTGTTTGGTAAAAATGGAATCACTAGACCATTGAGCTGTCAAACTGTAAGAAATCTCTGCTGAGAAACTGTAAACTCGGGTCTTTCAGAGACTTATAGCTGGGTCAAATTTGGGAGATTTCTTGAGAACAGCAAAAAGCGCATCTCTGACAGAAGTGTGAAGCTTCTGTCAAGCATTAGCTTTCTGTTGTGAAGAATACTATTAGATCTTTTAACTGACACAGTTACTGACTGGACAGGGGATTTTTTTTTAAGTACTTTTGTCCGTTACATGCACACAAGTGCTTGTTTTCTCCTGAAATTCTCAGAAACTATTGTATAATTTTTATGAAGTTGGCAAAGTTGCAAGAAAATGAAATTAAGATATTGTAATGGTAAATATCAGGCAATCTTAATCATACATTTTCTATCTGTATGCCAGTTTTTATACCAATAAGTTTCTGTTCTTTCTCACAATGAGCTGGATTACAGACAATTCTCTTTTTAATTAAAGTATATTTCTGCAAGAAATAATCTGCTTGCTTACAGTTTCAAAGACATTTCCTAAATTTGAGTAAGTGTTTATAAATTGTTGCTAATCTATATGCGTGTTTTGAGAGGACGTCTTAAAATAACAAAATCATAATATCATCACTCACAAATTAGAATGGCCATAAAGAAATACCATAATCACAAGATTAGCTAGAAGATTTAAGTGAGGTCAGAGACTTGACTCATTACACTGACTTTTTCTAAATTTAATGACAGAACTGTGTATGGTAGAAAGAGGCAAACAAGATGTGCAAATTAGTCTGTAATTTTTATTACATTCTCAATTTTTGTGTGTGCTGCTTTTAAACATTTTTCATTTACAATAACAGCAGTCACTATCTCTTACTATTAGTGTCGTTGTGCATTTATTACAAACCTGGTTGTTGTTGGTATATTAGTTTTAAGGAACAGTACACTAGAGGTTAAGATTTTCCATTCTCACTCAGATGTAAAACACTTTTTGCTTTTCTTTACTCTTTTCTTATGTAGCCATTGATAAATTAAAGGAAAGGAATCATGGCACCAGAAAACTTAGGAAGACAGTTTCCTTATCCAACAGCTGTACTGTGCCATTTACTGTGTCTTAACAGGTATCATAAGCTAAGCAAAGCTAAGCCTGGTTATTACTTGACTGAGAAATCATGAAGGAAATTCTATTATAATCCCGTCAGGAAGTAGTGCAGATTTTTTAATTGAAATATCATTCTTTTGAGTTGTGCTTTCTCAGCTACTGCTGTTGAGTGTTAGAAGAGCATACTGGCATTAGAATTATTCAGATTAGTTTTGTAATATAGATCCAGTGAAGAGATCGGAAACAACATTTTATATACTTAAGTATGGTAAAAAACTGGTGTTGGTTCCTGGCATTAAAAGATCTGGACATCTTTGCAAATGTGTTAAGTGTCTTTGTAGTCCAGCCAGCATCTCCAAAATGTATGAGAATGCACCTACAGTTTGGCATCAATTTTTCTAAATCAAAGGTATTTGATTTCTGTTATTCATTCTTACCCTATACTTCATAAGAAATGTGAAGGGTCTTAAACTGACTGCATTTTAAATCCTATTAACTATGAGACTTACAAGGTTTATAAATAGATTTGTACAAACCTTGGTATAATTTCTTAGTGACAGATGAAATCAACATTTCAGTCTTAGATGAAGACTTTATAGAGGTGTAGGTATTTCCTGAAATGAAAATAAATTCCCCTTCGTTATATAAACAGCTAACCACAGGAATATGAAAACTCTGGCTTATAGGCCACAAAAAATACTCTTTCATGTTAGGAATGGTGTCTTTAGGAAGCATCCTCATTTAGCTTAATGACCTTAATATGAATGGTTGATTTCAAATATCTGGCAGTATTGGAAACAAAAGTATTTTGCCTAATATGCAGCACACCTGTTTCTTATGGAAGCACATTTTCTTGCAGTCTTACTGCTCAGAAACTTTTGATCCATAAAACCAGGCTCTTCAGGTATTTCTACTCACCTGCTTATTTAAAGATATATTTTATCCTACTCATAACTCAAATTGAAATCATGTCCTTCACTAAAAGGGAAAAAGAGGAGGACCACTTTTCCCTTTGGAAAGGAAAACTCTGAAGAGCAATTAGCAGGGATCTGCAAAGGAAAACTTTATACTCTGCGAGGCAGTACTTGTCCTCAACATAACCCATGGCACAGAGTTCTGCCTCCTCAAGTTTCTCTTTACTTAGGCAAGAGTAAGAATCCTGTCCTAGTATTACCTGAGTGTTCAGAGGTCACCTAAGCATTAGCACTTCAGAATTTTGCATGGTTGCAAAAATCAAAATGTTGATCCTAGCACTCATTGCTGTACATAGTAGTAGAAAATAAGGCAGCTTCTACATGCAGTATAGTGGATTGCAAGAATAGTGTTGAGATCAGCCTGTGAGCTCTAGTATGTTGCCAGTATTACGCAGTCCTATTTAACATCGCATTGGTCAAATTGCTTCTGGATTAGAGCTGACTTGTACCCAAACTGCTCAGAGGCTGGGCAGAATTAAGTGATACTTACTTTACTGGCTCATATATTATTTGGTCTCCAACCTTTTCTAGTATTTAAAGAAGTCACTAATATGGTTACAAGAACCGGAGCTTCAAGAGGAAACCAGACCTGCAGTAAAATAGGGAGATCTGAAAACAGGAATAATACTGTTTGTCATAAAATAATTTAATACCATTTGTTTTGCTACATCTATACCATTGAAGGTATTCTCTGCTCTGTGCTCAGCAACCTTTTAAAAACAGTTGTCCAAACCAACAAATAAGGTATCAGGTCAAATGACTCAGAAAGTGTGTTTATACTTTTGTCTAACTTCCTCCCTTGATAACTATCTACCACTTCTCTGTTCAAAGTTGATGGATAACACCTTCCAGGGAAGGGGTTAAATCACCATCCCTAGAGGTGTTTAAAACACATATAGATGAGGTTCTTAGGGACATGGATTTAGTGCTGGTGTTAGGTTAACGGTTGGATTTAATGATCTTGAGGGTCTCTTCCAACCAAAATAATTCTACGATTCTAAAAATGTTCATCCATGCAGGGGCTCCATGAAGTGCAGGTCCTATGATAAGAAGCAACCATGCAGTTGCATGTGGCTTTCACATCAGCATGCCTCAGAAAACCTCTTGATGTTTTCAGTAAAGCCTGAGGCCCACACTTCAGTTCCTGTGGTGCGATGGGTTGGGATTTGTATACAACAAGGGCCGTGTGGTTCCAGATTGGGATCTGTGTATTCTCAGGCTTTTGCGTGAAACGTGTGAGTGCTGCTTGGATTTAAAAAGTCTCAGTGTGCAAGTGAATTATACTTCAGAATGTGCAGAGTATCAAACGTTTGAAGCCAGGAAGATTGAACTTTTTTTTCCCTTTTAGAACAGGCACTGAAATACATTTTTTCATGAAGGTTTGGCAGGCACAATGCGTTTAATGTAGATCTCTGGTGAAATCAAAGTCAGCTGATCAAACTGCATCTTTGAACATGCAGTAAAGTAACTTTTTGGAAAGGCATGATTTTTAATTCAATTTAACATGCATATAGCAAATTAAGTTTCAGAACCCTAGGGCAAATAGTTTGTTCATTCTCAGATACCACATTTATGACAACACAGAAAACTGGCATTCAGTCCTCTACCTGCAGAGCTTTTCTAGCACTTTTTTTTGTCACAACTGGAGCTCTTTCAAACCGTAATCTCTGTCCTCTGGCAGAGCAGCAAAAGCTCAGCTAGGTATAGTACTGGCTGCCTGAAGGAGTGAGAATACTTGCTTTTGACTGCCCAGCACCCTTTTTTTTTTTCTGTATATGAGGAAGACCATCTCAATCTTCAGAACAAGGTGATATCCTGAAAAATTCCTGTGTTCCAGAAACCACCCACATTTTCAGCTGACTGCTTTATTTTTGACTTTGTGACAGCATGGTAACAGAGTAGTTGTTAAAGTATTTTGCATGGAAAGGGTGAAGTAAATTTTACAGATACTATAAAAGGGGAAAGCCTTGATTTTCGCACCTCAGCTAGGAAATGAGGATGATGAAGGCAGTGTTACTTCAATTTGAGAAGGAAGGGGATGTGGGTTTGGGGTTTTTTTTTGGTTGTTATTGACTTTTTTGTGTGTTTGATACTCTTGTTTTGGTTTGTTTTTCCCTCCTCTCATTTTTCTGGATTCAGTACAAGTTCTCTGTGGCAGACTAATAACTTCTCTGACCTCAGGTTGTCTCTCTCCAATTTAGGTTTATTGCAGATAACTATCAAGCCTTTTCTCCACATATATAAATACATATTTAACTCTGGTTGCAACATAGACTGTTAGAGGACTTCTGCCTTACAGGCCCATCAAAGAATTTGAAATCCCTTAGCAGACATTGTCCATTTAGTCCTCAACTTCTTATCAGTGGCATTTCCTGTTAGCCTAAATACATCCCCAGTTAAATCACATGCCTCAGCCTTTAGGTAGTTTCTACTGCTTCATTCTTTTTAAAGAAGGATTTTCACACCCGAGAAAGCTTTCAGACATGCCAGATGTAAATCCTGTCTGCCATGGGGTGAGGCAGATCTGAGTGAAACTGTGGTGATTCCACAGAGAAGGGGTTGGAGGGATCCAAAGGAGAGACTCTGCCTTCTGCACCCTGTCTTTTGAGCCTGTTACATAAAGACTTGACCACCAATAAGAATAGTGGGTAAAAGGGTGTCTCTGGTGCAAAGGGCAGTAGGTCTGTGAAGGGTATGTTCCCATGGAAATAAAACTTGAAAAAAGCAGAAAGAGAAATGTAGTTATTACTTCTAGGCAGCCCCAGCCATGGTGACTTCCCAGTTCTTGACTGGAAAGAAAATAATCTCCCCCTTACACACTTAAGAATAGCCAGGTGGGGATTGGTCTCTTCTCCCAGGCAGTCAGCAATAGGACAAGGGGGCATGGGCTTAAACTCTGCCAGGGGAAATTTAGGCTGGGTATTAGGAAGAAATTCTTTACAGAGAGAGTGGTCAGGCATTGGAACGGCCTGCCCAGGAAGGTGGTGGACTCGGCGTCCCTGGAGGTTTTTAAACTGAGATTGGACATGGCACTTAGTGCCGTGATCTAGTAAACAGACTAGAGTTGGACCAAGGATTGGACTCGATGATCTCTGAGGTCTTTTCCAACCCAGTCGATTCTGTGATTCTGTGTGATTCTGTGACAGTGTCACTCTTTTAACAGAAATGTTTTTGTTAGTTTTTTAAGATTTAGCTTTCTGTTCATCTAATTATTGAAAATGTCAGTGGAAACTCAGAGTTCTCTTGCTTTTCGTGCTTGTGCTTTCCCATTTGATCCACTTGTGGCAATTCTGAATTGTATTGATATCATTAATACAGTTATTTTATGGGTAACAAATTCAGTGTCAAATCCAGAATTGTTACTCAATGGCAGGATCATGCAGAAATAGGAGCTTGTAGATTTTAAGACTCAACTGTCAACTGAGACTTGAGAAAAAATAGGGGAAAACATGATTTCCCCATCTATATGTGGTTCTTTAAAAAAAAAAATTCTAACCATCCAAAAGACTCAAAAGAGACCTAGGAAATATCTTGGCAGGCCATGTCATATTTCTCTTAGTATGAGAAAAAAATACCAGAACCCCCAAAAGATTCCCTTTAAAATATGTGATAATTTAATCTCAGAGGATGACTGAGTTGACTGTGGCAGAGGACAGACATCTCAACCGTAGACCTCTGCATGTAGTATTCTTTCTGAGATGTCTGTCCTTTCTCTGCTATGAGTACAGGAACAACATTTGTATTTACAACAATTCTCTTGACTGCCCACTTATGAGAACAGAACACAGGTGTCTACTTGTCAGGTCTACAGTACCAGCTTTGACACTGTCCTTTTAATTTTTTTTTTTTAATCTTAACAGACAGAATTCAAACGAACCTTTTGCTAGGTTTTGTTAGAACAGGACTGTCCATCTGGCTCTTTCCATATGACCTCTATTACAACACTAAGGTCAAGACTCCTCGTTGTTCTTGTCTTTCTTCTCTTGCGTCTGAGTGAATGATCTCTCTTATACCACAATTGTTTGTGGAGGCCTGAAATTCTCAAGAGACTTTTTCTTGATCCTGCTTTTCCTGAATTAAGGATACTCTCTATGTTTCATCATCAAGAACAGATACCATCCACATAACCATCTACTTCCATGAAACAAAAGGGAAATTTCCAGCCATACAGAAGTTATTTACAATATATTGCACATCTGTTTGAAAAGAACTTTTCTCATTCAGTATTTAATAATTTTCATCATGGAACTGTAATGAATTAGAGTTCACCAATTTTGGCTGATGCCATTGGGAGTATGACTGACTTATAACAGCTTGATCTGTGGTCTGTTGCTGTATGTATCTTTTCTCCCAATCAACTTGTAATACCGTGATAATAGTGAGATTTATTGCTGTTAATGAAACATACCTCTGTGATGCATATCATGATAAAGGAATGAATTTTAACTTCAGATACTCATTTGAATTTTAATTTCTTACTCCTCTCTTATTCTTTTGGAATATTCTTATTATTGTAAACATTTTAGGTTATAAATCTGCAACTAGATGTTCTTTGCTTTTTTGATCCTAGAATATATTATGAGGTATTTAAAGTTTCCAACATTCATTCATTTTCTTCAGTGCCTTTCTTTACATCTTGTGCACAATTATTGCCCCTCATTGGGGCTTTGAAATATTAAATTATATATGGACATATATGTATATGGATTTTTTTTTTCCTGGACGGCTGGCCAGTCAGCCTCTTCTCCTCTTAAAATACAATATTTACTGTCCTAACATTTCATCCTCAAGGGATGTTTTTATTTAGGGGAGAACCCAATATTACCCTTAGCGAGGACAAATAAAGCCCAGAGCAATTTATTATGCTAACTGTTTTTCTTACTGAACTTCAAATTGCAACATTGTTGGCATTTTTCATTGGGGAGAGGGAATGCTAGAGATTTTAGTTACAGATTTTTGTTTGTTTTTTGCCCCTTAGGAAAATTCTGGGCTGAAACAGTCATTGCTTTCATATAGCAAGCCTAATAGGTGTTGCTTAAAAAAATCCTCTTATGTCAGTGTGTCTAAGATGAATTGGTAAATTCTCATAAGAACTTCCATTACGGCAATATGTTTCCTATTTGACTAATGTAGTATGTGTAGATGGACAACTCAACACTTAAAGGAGGCAGACTGTTTAATGTTGAAAGCATTACCATTCACAGTTTGGAAAAAAACAGAGTAAGCCTAAATTTTTGCAAGCTTTGGCTTTCAAGAGCAAACATACACTCTTCATAAACA
The DNA here is from genome assembly GCF_963082525.1 of Nesoenas mayeri. NCBI lineage: Eukaryota > Metazoa > Chordata > Aves > Columbiformes > Columbidae > Nesoenas > Nesoenas mayeri. Next base: position 70,452,216 of record NC_137541.1, read on the forward strand.
CTCTATTTGCACTGCAGGGTGGCTGAGACAGCAATAGTCGCAGGGATCAGAGCCTCACACAGCTTAGACTAGTGGCATGCAATTTATGCAGTCTGCTCTGCTGGCTCACTTCACTTTCTTTATCTCACATCTTTATTCTGCCTACAAAGATGTACAGTAGGTGGAATCTGTCGGGCACGAAGCCAGCAGGCAATGTGAAAGTGGAGACTGCTGGCGTCAGATTGATTAAGCCTGTGCACGTGTCTGTAGAAAGGAGACATCAGGTTTAATCACTCTGCCTGAATTTCTTTCTATTCCTTTCTCTTGTAGATAAATGTCTTGTGAAATGCCTTGTGCAAATCACAGTAGGAGCACTCCAGTAATGCAGAAAAGTAATCAAGGATAAAAACTTGCTTTGTTATCAACAGAGGTGTATGAAGTGTGTACATCTTAAAATAAGTATTTCTAACACATTTGCTGAACTTTTCCTTATACAGCATTCATAGGGAATAATGAATGTTACATATGCACTTAAGAACTATTCAATAGTGCATTTTTAGAAACATCAGTCTCAGCATTTCTCTGTGTATAACTTTGATCTTTGTTTTGTTTACTGGAGACTATAAAGCTGGAAAGTATTTTGGTTATAAAGTCTTCTGAGAGCAACTGGATCATTTTTGAAATACACGTGTATTTATTTCTATTGGTTTTCAAATGTAGAGAGATTCTCAAGTCTGCAAAGCCTTGAGACTGCAGTAGAAAACACAGTGTATATTCATTGTGCAAACTGACAGGGAACTGCTAGATGCTGAATTCACTACACATTTTATTGTTTAAAACATTTGGCAGTCTTGTTTGAATAGAAATGTGAGGGGAAAAAAGATGAAGGAAAGAAAAAGCCTGAAAGAAGAAAAGGAATGTAAATGAAAAAGTGAAGGGAAAATTCACACTTGATCTGTGAATTATTATTATCTCTAATGTCTTTCAGAGCTGTCCTCATAGTTGGAGTGCATATAAGTATTTTTTAGTAAGTGCTGGCTTATGCTACATAACATAAATTGTTTCCTTTCCATGTAGTAAAAATAACATACAAGCACAGCAGTTTTTCATTATTTCTAATCCCTCAGTTGAACAGGTATCAGAATCCTCTACATTTGTTATTTAAAGTAAGAGAATCCAATATCATAAACAAACAAACAAAAAATTCTAAACTGGGCATTTTGGCCCTATGCTTTCTCTTAGGTGCTATTTATTGTATTCAGGTGTACAGTATATAATGTCTTCCATGTACCTCCAAGGCTCTGTCTCTATGTCTGCTGAGCTTGTGCATTGTCTCTTTTTTTTGCTTCTAAGGTCCTGAACCAAAGTTCTTTGGAGACTTAAAAGAATATATAACTATTCCCAAATAGTTATACTATAGTATGTTTGGATCTTTGTTAGGTAGGAGTTGTGACAAGTTAAAGGAGACCAGAGACAAAATACAGGTGCTGGATACAGCAGTGATAATGGTTTTAGCCAAAGAGGAAGTGTGGAACAAGAACTGAAACAGACAGGCATGCAGGATTTTCATTTTAATTTGCAGATCCTATTAAGTCACAACTATTTGGCTGAATGCCAAAGGTTGCAAATTAAAAGGATTGAACTGAACTGAAACTCCTTGGATAACATCTAGGATTAACTATTGCAACTCTTGTTGATTGGTCTTCTAGAAGACAGTATAGGTAAACTTGATTTATTCAAAACTCTGCTGTTGACTTGTGAGGTACGATGTTTGCCCAAGAGATGAAAACAAAGTGCTGAGTAGTTGTGGTTGTTAAAGTTCTTATGATGTATTTGCAGAAGCTGAAAGTGTTAATTCCGGTGACCTGGCCAAACTGCTGCTTGAATGATTGCATTGTAGATTTTCCTTCACCTCTGGTGCAATTGAATTTGGCTCTGAAATTCATTCCTAGCCTTAATAATTGTGTAATTTTCCTGAGTTTTTTAAAATACTGCATTGTTCTTCTCATTGTTCTCCATATATTCAAGGCTCAGATACTCCAGGTTGGACCTTTAGATGCGGCATAGTAACTGTTCTTCTATGCTTTGCCAGTGGAGCTTAAGCTCTTTTGCTGGGCTTACCTTCCATTCTTTTAGATGATCTTAATGTGCAAAGTCTAAATCATTTATACATCTTAGCACTGCAGATATCAGAGACTGTATTTTGATAATGTGTAGATCGACCCTCCAGTCACAGAGAATTTCTCCTGTGCCCAGATAGTTCCACACTGCATGGGACTTGGTGCTGAAGAAGTACTTTCCTCTCTCATAGACTGGGAATATACAGTCCCACTTTGCTAGGCAAATCATTGTTCTTTGCTTAAAATGTAGTCATTGAACTTGATCACATTTTTTCAGCTCTGTTTCCAAGAATCTGTTGTGGCAGTGAGTTACATCAGTAAGTGGAATAACAGAACAAATAGTTTTGCTCACATGAAAGAAGCGGTTAGATTGTATTTTCTCCTTTGGGCTAATTAAGCTTTGCTTTTAAGGGAAGACATTATTCTGTTTCAGCTTGGCAGTTATAAACCTCTGTTTACTTTACTTTCAGTTATGATGCAATAGAAGATCCTACACGTTAAGCATGACTGTTTTCATTAGACAAAACGATATTTTCTTTCCTTGTTTTTTTTTTGGTTTGTTTGTTTTGTTTTGTTAGTATTGACTTAGTTTAATGCATTTTTTGCATTTTTCTTTTATGCTGTTTTTTGTTGTTTTGGTGGTTTTTTGTTTTTTGTTTTTTTATACTTTAATATCTTAGCTACAAAGTGTGAGACTTTATTAACCAAGACACCACACATCCTTACTAGGGAGCTGGGTTACTTTAATTAATGAAGATAGTTTACAGATATAACTGATAGTTTTAGTAACAGCAGCCAAATGACTATCCTCCACAGTAATAATTTCAGGTTGGAATTATTAGTAAGATGAATATATCATTTAAAGCAACTGGAAAGTGTTTACATTACAATGTTAAGCACTCTGGGAATTATATACATGTGTATACAGTTACTCAGGGACATGGAGAGAATGTTTTTTCTCTGTGTCATTGTTAGAACCATTTGCACTCCATGCCAGCTATTTTTAATTTGTCTGTAGGCACAGTACAAGGAGAAGTTCTGATATGTCACCACTGCCTTCTTGTGGATAGGTTTTTGGGAAGCAAATTTACAATTGACTACAAGTGCGTAATCAAAAATGAAATAAAGCATCATAATTCTAGTAAAGATGCTTTTTGACAGCAATGTATTCTAGTAATTTCTCCAAAGAATTGTTCAGTATAATGTCGAGGGTTTAATTGCGGGGTGGCAATAAAACCATGGCAGATGTATTATTAACCCCCTCTCCCTCCCACTTCCTCCTTCCCCCTTTCCATCTCACATTTATAGCAATATTTCTTCCAGCACAAGTGTGTTCAAGTGTTCTTCAGACTCTTATGAAACTGCATTTTCTTTTATAATTCTTCTGGCTTTTTGCATGTGCTTTATATGCAAGAGCACATGTGGCTTATGTCTTTTTAATCATGTACATTTCCTAGGCCTTCTAAGTTCAAAACATGTAGTCCTTTGTGCTTGCAGGTTTTGGCTTTTACAATTAACTCCATCACTTTATTAAAAAAACAATCAAAAACAAACAAACAAACAAAAAACAAAACAAGAACAAACAAACCTAAAATGTATACATTGTTTTCAGCTGTTTGTTTAACATGTGTTGTTTGAGGAAAATAAAAATATTTCTCATCTGGATAGTTTCTCAGAAAATTGTTCACATAAAATATAATTGGTTTTCAGTCTTTTAACCACTTCATAATCTGACTTGTCAAAGGGCAGATCTATAAGTAGAGGCACTAATGGCACTATCGCTCATCTTTGCCTGCATAGGCATTCCGTGGTGGGAAAGTTTAAAAAGAAAATACATCTCATAGACCAGGGAGTCATGACTCCTCTTGTGATGCATTTTTTCAGACACATGTGAATTTTCTGTTGTACTGAATACTATTCTGAGTTTTATACATTCTTGACAGTATACATATCGCTGTATCTTTAAAAAAAACAGTGTTACTGTGGTCAAGAGGTTATATTACATGTAGACAGCTTACTTGACATTTGACCTTGTTCTGTTGCTGTTCTGGGAAAAGTTGTGTAACCTTTTTTCGCCTACAAAATTGAGATAATATCGATTACCAGTTTTTTAAAGTTCCTTAATGTCTGCAGATTAATATGATTATTTTCAGCTAGATCTAGAATTGAAAGCTGTGTAATTTTTAAAGGAAACTGAATGATAGTGGTTCTATTTTTGGCAGATTAGAATAAAACTGTAATTCAAAGGATAAATAAAAATAAAATTACCTTGAAAGATGTTAGCCATAATGTACAGTCAAGAATCAGTATATTGAACCTCATACGCAGTTCAGTGACTTTATTTGCAATTTTTACATATCTGTGAATAGTGCTATATATAATCACCGTGAGTAGTATAACACCTTATGGTTAATGGCACTGACAGCACATGGGCCAGACTGAGTTCTGCTGATGGAGATGCTCTCTGCTCGCCCCGGTCCACACTGTACTAACCCCAAACTTGTTTTCAACCATACCAACTCTGCTCTGTCACTGAACTCTGATGAAGTTCTCGCTGCAGTTAGTGCACATACACACACGTACACTCCCCATTGACAACAGCCAGACCATGGGTAATATAAAGCACGGAGAACACAAGAACTGACATTCTACAACTGAAGGAATGATGTGGGAAACTGAAATGCAAATTACTTCCTTGCTTTATTGCTTGTATTACCATAATGCTCCAGCCGTATTCTGTCAATTCCCCTGTGCTGGCTGTCACTTTGGGTAACCAGGCTTCAGGTGTCATAGTCAGATGGCTCCAAATGTCATTTTTGCAGGGGAAGTGCCTGTCACATGGAGTACCTCCAAAAGTAAACGCCAGTTCTATGGAAGCTAAATAAACTGATATTTCTGAAGGAGGACAGTAGATAAGTTTGCATTACCATATTTGTTTGTTTTTAACTTGCCCTTGGGTTGTTCTTTAGCACATAAGCATCTAATAGAAACTCATCAGTTTAAAATTGAGTTATAAATACTGGAATAGTTAATTAGATGGCTTTCTAGAAATTCAAATATGAAGAAACAGAAAAGATGCAAAATTAGATCGTAAAATCATGAACAGCAATGAATAAGCCACTATTTCTAGAAACTTTGTATTATGAGCAAGTGAACTACACTTAATCACTGTATCACAAACTGAAACTGAGGAATGATATTCTGACATTTTAGTCTGGTAAGAGAGCCTATGCTGGCTAAAAGGAACTGCAACTCAGAAATTTATGGGATTCCTAGGCCAGCCAAGTGCTTGTTTTCTATGAGAAAAGGAATTGTCAGTTCCCAGCATGCCCTATTTTTCTCTCTTCTGAACATGTTCCTTCCTCTGTCCAGATTCAAAGGTAAAAGACCACCACCAAAGGTGTAATTCAGAGAGGCACAATTAGGATATAGTAGTGGCATTTCTAAAATTAAAACAAGATAGAAAGGGACTGGCTGGTCAGTGATAGTATGTTAGTATGTTTTCATTGATAGCATCCTGCTCTATCTCATGTTACCAATTTACAACACACCTCCAGTTTAGTTGAATAAATTATTATGATTCCAGTTCCAGTCTTCATTTTTTGATCTTATTCCAGGGCCAGGCTACTGTGACAGTCAGCCTTGGGACAAGTTCAAGGGCAGATCAAGGACCAAACTCAACCATATGAAGACAAAATTATCCTATCATCACCTGCCTTAGGTGTGGTTCCTTCCAGTCTGAGCAGAGATTTTATGTGAAGAACTCTGATCTCCAGAGTTATCAACACAGCACATTTTAGTAACAGGAAATCCCTGCGTTGCTGACACACTCAGCTTTATCCATGTCTGTGTCACTATACGTTCCCAAAACTTCTGTATGCCTTCCCATGCGATCATGTAGAGTGGGGTAGAATGGGTAGTGATGACATTTTCTAAGGCTTTTTTTTTTAAAAAAAAAAAAAAAGAAAAAGCTTGTGAAACCCATGCCCTTTAGTCAGGGATTTAGTTAGCTCAGAGGTGATGTCTTTTATAATTATGCCACATTTGAGACTTGAAACAATTGCTTTAAGTTTTATCATGCTCATTAGGAGGCCCTATGTTTCAAAGATGTTATCAGGTTGTATGACATCTGTAATTACGCTGTAATATCAGCCTCTGCAGCCCTGCTGAAGTATCTTGATTTTTTTTTTTCTCCCTCACTCAGTCAGCTTCCAGGCTGTGCCACAATGTGCCACAAACAACTTGTTGTTATAAACACTGCAGAAGCAACGCTGCACACAGACAGCCTATTGACAACTGCGAGGCGACCCAGAAGATAATTGCTAACATTGCTTGAACGAAAAAGAAAAAAGAAAGCGTAGCCAGACAAGGAAGGATATGTTTTTATGAAAGCAGACAGTCGTAATTCCGAAATTAATTGTGTCTCCAGCCGCTGATAATTAAAGGGGGGAGGGAGGGCTGAAGCAGTGTGTTTCCCTTTGTTCTGTAATTTACCTTATAAGAAAAATGTGCTCACAAGTAACAAGACAGGTTTGGAGGATGGATCATCTGGCTTTGTTTTGAAGACACAAGCAACAGTGAAGGAATGGTTTAGAACCAAGCGACTGCAAGCAGATTTGTATCCACGAAGCTTTAAATGGCTTTAGGTGACAGAGAAATATCTTCCTGCATTCATTCCGAGTAACTTTAAGTGTGGTCGTATCTCCGGAATAGCACAGCTAAGTGCATGGAACCAGCTCCCTACTGCATCCAGCAGACAGGGCAACCCGTAACTTGTTCAGACTGTCAGCACCTCCCCTCCAGACTGTGAAACAGATTACGGAGACAAAGAGACCGTGCTATTTAAAGGGTGAAGCAGGCTGCCAAAAGGTTTCTGGTTTCGATTAAGTCAAAAGAAGGTGGTGCTCAGGTGCAGAGCTGATAGCCTGAGGGTACATGGTTTTGAGTTTGCTCTTTGGCACGTTGGGACAATACATCCTTTAGGGTAAGGAACAAAGCCAGAAAGATTCTGTAGCCAGTTTTGGAGGGCAGAATTGTAATACATTCCCTTTCTTCACTGTTGCATCTATCCATGTCTTCACACCAGCAGGGGACTGGTAGATGCTGCTGAGGAACACCACTTAGCGCTGCATGGGGAGTTTATGACTCCTGCAAGTTTCTAAAATAATACCCCCCAAAGAGCTCTTGCTGTTCCTCACTTCAGAGGCACAGCATGAGTTCCAGCTGTATTTTGAACCATAGACACACAGAAAGCAGAGCTGGCAAAAGATTCGGTCTGCACATTTATAATAACTTTTTTTAAACAACAGAAAATCTTTACAAAAAATATCCCAAACATTTTGCTACATTTATAATAGTACTTCACTACTACTCTGTGTGAACAACATTAAAAGACTGCAGCATGCTAATTGTAATTTATTATAAATATAGCTCTAAAAACTATTGGACAATTAGCTGAGAAAAAGCTGTTTCCTCAGCTGATCTTTCCTGTAGTTGCGAAATACTAAATTCGGTTTTCCATTCTGTGCAGGTCCTCATATCACATTGGCTGCCAGATCTGCACCATGCAGTGTGACTAAATTCTGTCACATGTTGTTTGTTAGCTTGGGACATTAGCCCTGGCAATACTTATGTCCATAGCTCTATAAATTGAATTTAGTACAATAACACTAGTGCTTAAAATCTCAAATGAAAAGCAGCCCAGTATCAGGAAGGTGTATTCAGTGCAGTACCACACATGTAAAAATAATCTGGAGAGGTGGAGGGGTAGTGCTCAGAACAGTCACTGAGAAGTTACATAGGAATTCATTCTCCCATTCTCGTGACTATTTAGTTTGATACCATGAAACTGGAGGAAACAATGGTCCTAATTCATGCAGTCAAGTAGTTTAACTTGGCTGATATAGTACTTTAGTATAAGCAATCCTCATCTAGATTTAGAGATGTGCACATTCATACATGTATAAGGGAATTACCACTTTAACAGTACAAGGAACCTTTACAGTGGTACGATTATGCTAATGTGAAGGCTTATATGCATATAAATATTTCAGTAAGAATATTAGATCCTTAGCCAAATTAGCTACATTTTGAAAAGTAGTAAGAATGAATCAGTCTTGATATTTATCCCCAACAGAAATAAAGGCTAAAATTGCACTAGTGTATTTTTCCACTTTGAAAAAAAAACAAAAAAAAATCATCATTAGGAATAAATTAGAAACAATAAAATGAAAGTGGTATTTTATAACCATACCGTTTCTATTTCCTATTTTTAATGCCGTGGTATGAATTTCTAAATTGAATTATTTTAAACAGTAGCTTACATCTGTCATAATGCAGCAGTACAGTATTTTTCGTTGAAGTAGTACTTGAGATAGAACTGCCTTATTTCCACAAAAAAAACCACCATAAAGTTTCAACGATTTTAAACATGAAAAAGATAAAGCAGTAATGGTAATTGCGACACTTGAATCGGGTATGTTGATTATTTCATTTGGAAAGATTCCAATTCTTATGATGCATGTGTCTCATCACAAAATCTTATTTCTGTTTTGGCAAGTAAGGTTATGCAGTCCAGTTTGCAGTGTTACCTCTATAAACTCTGTGAAGTAGTTAACTCTGTGTTTTCCAGCATACATGGCATTCTCTTTCCTCTAGAGGCTGTAATATACAACCCTATCAAAACTGTAACAGTTTTCTTAAAATCTTTTTCTTTATACACTAGATGATAAAAATGTCTCTTGGTTGGCTTATAAGCAACCATGATTCTTGAGGGGAAAGGTCAAAGTGTTATATTTTACTAAATGGATAAGCATTTGTTACACTTAAGAAGGTCACCCTGCTATTCAATGTCATTACTGCATACACACACTGTATTTAATTTAAACGGGGAATCAGATTTCTTCCTGGGTGTACTCATCTACATCCAGTGCCACAGTGAAAAGGACTAACAATTTAAAAAATGACTAATGATGTTTGGTACCTAAGCTGACATCTTAACAAAACTTGATGTCTGGAAGCTGTGGTTCATCTGTCATTAGAAAAAATATCCTACTTCAGGTTTCCAAGGGAAGGAAAGAACAAACGTGTCACTGGATTTTAGAAGAATTGCTCTTTCCGCTGCACACAGGTACTCACATATTCACTTTTTAAAAAACTGTCCTGCATAACCAGTGAAAAAAATAATATAATGAATACTTGCCCTTCAATAGGGATCACATTAGGCTGTTTGTCATTTGGGTTACAAGACAACAAGGTGTCGTTGTGCTAGACATAATGAAAAAACAGAGTTTAAGTCTGGTAAATGACACAAGAAAGTAAATATTTACTCTGTTTCACAGCAAAGGGATTGACTCATTGGTATGTTATTGCAATCCTAGAGCTGCCCACTGTTATGACGTTAATGGCCTATCAAACTCATGCCAAAGCAGACTCTGATAGAATTAAGGTGTTTGAGGCGTCACAGAACTGAGCCTTTTCCTGTTGAGATTTTGTTGACATTGCAGTATTTGAACAAGATAAAAGAACACCAGTTCTATTGCAGAACTCTCAGCTCTGCTGTAGAGCATGCAGGACATGCATTACCATGGTGTCATGGCAAATTGCACGTGTGGGATTGTGCTCTTTTACCATGGCTGCACCATTATTTTCATTCCTTTTCCTCAGTAGTGGGATGAAGAATTTACACATCCTTTGGATCATTGTCAGGGTTTAAATTTGTTGTAACAGCAGTGGGAAGTTAATATTTTACATTTCTTGAAAGAAGATAGCAGCTATGTAGTAACAAATATCTTCCTAATACCCATGTTTAAAGTATACTCTGCTTTTGTTCTGTGTTTCAGAAGCCTGTCCTGGTTTACTTTCTAAAACTAAAGGCAGTTTTCTGAGTCAGCATTTTAATCTCATGTTGCCTTGCAGGAGATTTTAGTTTGTAATGAATTTGCTTTGACTATATAGACAGGTGTTTTGAGTTTGCAGAACTGAAACACCAGGGTTTTTTAGCAAATATTTTGAAAAAGTACTACAACTTGTATCTATCAGAACTATTCTTTGGGGACTGGTGGCTCAGAGGAGTATGAGTGCTACTTTAAGCAGAACTAATTGAACCATTTGCAGTCATTCTTCAGTTGTTTGCACTGTATTTCATTATTGTTTTATCATTAAAAAGTATTTGATACTGAATTTCACTGAGCTCAACAATAATTTATGGTTTGCTTACTCCAAGATATACTCAAAAATCTTACGCACTCATAAGGAGTAGCAGCATCTTTCTTATGGAGGCTTGGCCAAATCCTGCAAACTTTACATATGTGCTGCGTGTGAGTGAGATAATGAAATCTGCTTCTGTGACTGAGGTTTGGCTTAGGGCAACTAAAGATACTCTCTTCTCAAAGAGGAAATCTGCTTATAAGACCTCCAAATAATTTGTTTCAAAGATATTTGTCTTAATAGATAAAATGTACGTTCTCCAGATGAAGGTGAAGACTGCAAAGCCATGCAAAACCATGCATTAGTTTTCATTTCAGATTCAAATTGAAGCTGGCACAGTAAATTTCATTTCCAATAGTTTTGCAGACACTAGAGAGTACAGGGTTTTGTTTGTTTGGTAGTTAGTTTCAGTGGAGAGGTGGAGCTCTGCCTAGTGAATTCAACTGCACTGATAATAAGGTTTCTTTCCTGTACAGATTCTTCAGAAGTAGTTCAGGGACAGTGAAGTATTTGCATATCACAGACTGAAAATTACTGATTTAAAAGGCTCCACAGGTTAGGTTGTATTGCACTGTGGTATGTGATTGTTTTGTAATTTTATTAGGACTCAGATAATATTTTATATTCTACTAAGAGAGTACATGGATTGAAACTGGGAATACTGGTGATAAACAGGTTAGATTATCACTTCAGTTTTTGTTGTATTTTCAAATATATTTCAGGTAATATAACTGTAGGGAAAAAAATCCTGAAAACTTTGACATCAACTTGAGAAGCCCAAAAGTAGAAAGCAGAAAAATTAGTTCTAAACTAAATAGTTTAAAAACTTCTAACCATGCCTGTCTTCTGATCCTACAAAGGTTGGTTTGCAAGGCTTTGGATTGCTGATGGTGTGTGTGTCAGTAGGAGGAGCAAAGTTTCATTTTAAATAAAATAGCTATCCAAGGTATTGTAATATAATGCAAGTTAAAGAACCAGTGCATTAAAACATAGTTCCAAGTATGATCATGTAAAAGACAATGAATGGAAAGGCTTTGACTGAATAGTTTTCCAGTGTATTTACCCAGCATATATATATATCGGCTCGTTTCTGATGAAGTGCTCTATATAAACTTGCTTACTCCTTAAAGCACATTTCACATCGTTCTAACATTATGTTGTCTGTGCCATTGATGACTGCTGTTCCTATCAACTGGTTTAAAACACGTTTCAGGTGCAACCTCTCAATCTGCTTTTGAGCACACACCACTGACAGCACAAATGGGGCTAAAGTGAAAAATTGTTTAGGGTTCTTTTTAAACATAATTTTGATGGATTTGGTTGTCTGCTCATTAACCGCTTTTACTCACTGGTCCCAAAATGGGTCAATATAAAACAGTATGACATGTGGACATTTCTCAGTACATCGAACAGTAATTATCTTTTTTTACAGGTGGAAACAGATTAAAAATCTGAAGTGTAAAAATCCAGTTTCATAATATGACTTCTAAATTGACATTTTAACTATACCTTTTAATGAAATATGACATGGTGGGGTTGTTTTTTGGTTTGGATTCTAAATATAATTTGAAGTTGATGCACAGAACCAGTAGACAATAATAATTTCAGCTCTTCCGCCTCTCAAAATTTACTTATAGACCCTTATTTTATCTAACGAGAAGCACAGCCAGAAGTTCACCCAATATTGCCATTCCAAGACATTCTGAAACTACAAGCCAGAAGCCTCAAAAATCACAAAACATCACATTATTATGATTGATTTTAAAGTCTGCCACATTTCATTCCAAGATATGAATCTTGGACATGGTGCCCACAGGTTTTTCTAGAGCCCTGGGAACTGGACATTTCCCTTAAAGAAAGCATTAATTCTTACATAATCCCATGCTGCCTGTGGCCTGAGGTTCTGAGAAGTTACAAATTATCATGAGATTCTCCATGAAGTCACAAGAGTAAATTTTCATTAATTACTTCAGAGGTCAAATCTCATGGCTGTAAGGAAGTACATCCAGAATGAGTGCCCGAATTCGCTTTTTATCTGCAATATTTTATATACTTCTCTCTGACATGGCTAGCATATACACTGCTTTTAGAATTTGGCATATAAACTTTCCAGGAATTCTCCAAAGCATAATTACTATTTGAAAAAGGGTTTCATGTCTCAATGAAAGATTTTGTGAGCAGAAAACATTATTCTGACCATCAGTTCTATGGTCCAAAATAATTTGTTCAGTTCTTTGAATTAGTGTTTGTTGCCAGATAGCATGAATGTATTTTTATGACCTTATTTTTGTTATTTGTTGCTGGGTAACCTATTGTTTTGGAGGCTAGCAAGAATCTAGTCAAATCCAACTATGAAACTGGTGCTAATGACCATTTTGTTAGAATATTGACTCGACTCTGTTTCATCTCTAACTGTGCTAATGACTAATTTTCAAGGGATTGTTTTTTAATTAATTCTGCCACATGATGATTAGCATTGTCAAATATTTAATATCTTCTTTCAAATTTTGAGAATAAATAAACTTGCAGATTTTTTGTTACAGCTGCCACAAGTTTAATGAGTTTCTAACTGGAAGGTAATTCCATTCTTTCTATGGAGACTATGAGAATGTGATCACTTTCTGCAGGTGCCGCTTAAAATAGGTACATGCATAAAATTTTATGTGTTCTTTGGAGGATTTTTAATATGTTTTCCTGTTCCATTAGGTAGAAAGGGAAATAAGGTGGTCATCCATTGCAGTTGGGACTCTGTTCTGCAAGCAGAATGTACACCAATAGTTAAATGATGAGAACACCCCAATTCAATAGATGAACTTGTGGCATAAAGATTTAAAATATTGTTGTTATTTTCAATTAGCTATTTTCCCCTGCTGTAAATAGTCTCATGGTTGGTTTACTAGGAAGAATAAAAAGCAGATTTTTATTTTCTGCATATTATGTTTTTAATTCAGTGTTCAACAGAAAGTCATCTCCTTTTAGCACCTAGTTTTCCAGTTTCTTCAGTAATAATGAGGTTGCCAGAAGGAAAATGGTCCTTTTGTTGCTCACAGCAGAGCTCTAGAGTTTTGAGAGCAAAGTGATCATGCTACTGTGGCTTATTTTCTGGGTTAAAATTACCTAGAGCTATGCAGCCTCTGCAGATTTCCAGAGGAATTCTTTAAACTAATTGGCAGTATAGTTTGGCCATCTGAGTTTCTGGAGAGAAAGGATGCTATTTTTTTAAGCTACCTTAAATGTTTTAAATTCAGAAAGAAAATGGCCATGATTAGTCACTTTGTTATGAAAAAGGTGGTAATACTGGTTTGATTAAGCTGCATTTCAGATTCCCAAGGAATCATATGAGTACTCAGCTTCTCTTTCCTGACCTGAGCACTCTCCTGACACAAGGTGCCATTTCATGCATGTGCTTTAGAAAGAGCACTCTGATGGGAAAAATTCCACTTTCTCTGCACATGCCTTTTGCTCGGAAAACTTAAGTCAGATGTGATTATAGTTTTGTTTCCACATATGCTGTTATTTACTTCTGTTGGCAAGAAAACCATAGAATATTAAGAAATTAAAAAGTAAGAAAGCTGTGCAGCTTTTTTTTTGCTTTTTTTTTTTTTCAAAAGAGAGGAGCAGGAAGGAACAAAAATAATGTCTGTAACAGGAAATCCCATCCTAAGTGTTAAAGAAAAATAACTTCTTCCTCCCCCCAACCACATTGCAAGAGAGGTTTCAGTCCCTTGCCACCTCAATGGCAGACATCATTGGAGAAAGCACAGTCAGCACTTCAGCATAAAACTCCCGAAACAAACCATTAAGGCACAGAGCATGCTGTTCCAAAGACTTGGAGGTCTGAGGTCACTAAGGTCATGGTCCTAATAAGGGAGTGTTTTAATTAGTTTCTACTTTTTCTCCCTTGACATCCCTCCCTCCTCCCTCCCCTCCACTACCCTTCACACCTTTGATCCCTCAACTGCTGTGATTCTAAACCTATATAGAGAAAACTGCAATTATACAAATATCACTGTTACTGTGACACATTACAGATAGGGGGAGCACAGGACCTCCACTACTAAGTAATCCTGTAAATTGCTTAAAATAACATCGAAGAGCACTATATACTTTCCTCATCCATTGTCAGACTGAAATAAATAGGTCTTTCTTTAACATGCCTAATCCTGCTAAACAGTACAAAATCCTATTACTCAATGTATTATAAAACCTGCTTCAGCACCTCATTTGTTCTGGAGTGTTTCATTGTGAAAACCAGAAATTCAATACCTTATTTTAGTCACACAATCCCTAGCACGACTGATTTTCCACCTCCCTTCCCCCATCCTCTCCTCCCATGTTGATTGTGCTCAATAAGGTTTATGTTACGGCCACTACAAACCCTGGTGAGGAAAGTAAAGGCCAAATTAGCTTGTTTAAAAACCGACCTGCACACTTCTGTACCTACATTCTCACTATGCACTTTTGGAAGGTAATGCAAGACAGATTTAAGACCTTGTTTAGTTAATGTTGTAATGTGAACTGTCAAGTCACATTTCTTCTTCAGGTACACCTATAATAGTATCATATCTGTTGTTTTCTACTTATGTTGTGAAAAATTAGTCTCATGAAATGCTTGCATTTTTCACCATCAAAACACTACACTCACCAAATTTCTGTGACTTTTGAAATGCATCACATATGCATAAAGCAGATTAAGTTACTTATGTGGTTACTAATGCGGTAGTGCAGCCTGCAGAAATGGCAGCTCCCAAAGGGCAGCACCTCTCTTGAGTCCCTTCTATGATCTGTGGATATGTTATTATTCTTGCAGCAGAGTGAGGTAGAGCCATTTCAGAAGGTGTTGTGCAAATTAACAGTCAGTGTCAAGCTCATGATACCATCAGGAGAAGATCGTTATAGTGCTAAGAGACAGTTTAGAAATAAAACAAAACACAGCTGAGTAACAGCAGGGTTGAGTTTTGTTCAATTTTTTTGGTCGGTAAACTGTAGATCAGGCAGTACCTGACTATACAGGAGGAAGGAGCAGGGAACATGAGAAACCATACTTCTTTGCCTCACACTGTGAGGATTTGATACAAACTGGGGTCCAGTTCCCTGAAACAGTCTCAGAAAGTTGATTAAATGTACCCAGAGTCACTGGGCATGTTGTGGTGACAGACAGGATACAAGATGTCAGCAGCCAGGTCACTGGGGCTAGAAATCATCCATTTCTCCTGGAGGGATGTTAGCTGCCTTGCTACAGTTCCTTCTGGGTTCCCCTGCTGTAGCTTAGACCCTTATTACCCTGTCCTGGTTGGGCCTCTAGTTGTAAAATGAAAATCTAAATCTGGGAATTCAAAGGATTGTATTTCAGAATATATGCCATAACTGTCTCATATCTAGTCTGAGATCTGTTTTGTTTTCTTGCCATCATGACATCTCTAAATACTATTTAAGCTGTGGTAAGTATATTTAATTTAACTAGGTCTTTTAAGTGGAATTCATTTGTGTCATGTCTGTCTATGTATTTAATTTTTTTAGGGCTTTATGCAATAAAGAATTCAATTTTTTTTTTTTTAATGAGTATATTTTCCATTACCTACAATACATTTTTAAAATAATCTTTCTGTGTCGGTTCTCTTTTCCATATAAAACCCAATACAAGCTGCTCAGGGATATATTTTTCTCAAGAAAAAACAAAATGTTTGTCATATATGGTAGTCAGAAATGAAACTTGGAGGTTAGAATCAATCAAGATAGTCAGAAAGTCTCAAAACGTTCCATCTAGAAAACAGTCTTATGTTTATTTTTTTATGGTGTTGTCCTTCCCCAACAATGGCCAGGGTTCAAAACTGTTGCAGCACTATGGAGTTATTAAGTTCCCTCTTGTGAATACAGCTGAGCCTACATCTTTATATAGTTGCCTGTCGAGACTGGCTGTCCTATGAACTTCTCTCTTCTGAGTCTTCCTTGGGACAGACCGGAGGCTTCTCAGGTGCCACTGGATCATCGTGGGTCTGATCACACTAGGAAAGACAATTTGAGGTGTGGAGCAGATAGGGAAAATGAACACCTGCTTTCCCCAAGCAAACACTGCAGAGCAGGGTTTGAGGGTGGAACAGTGTTCAGTGGTGACTTGCAGAGGCCGTTTTTTTCACTGATGATTTATGCAGGACCCTGAGTTTCAATGTGGATGACCTGTGAACTCAAAGTGAAAGCTAGAAAGCTAGTGAAAGCCAAAGAGAGAATTACTGTACTGAGTACTGGGAAGATTACTTATTACAATGTCAAATCAAATATTTCAGATGGCATGTCTTTATGGCTGAACTTAAATTGTGCCTGAAAATAGGTTGAATTTATTTCTTTTGGCCAAATTTAAACTAAATATGATCACTTCTTTGAGATTTGTATTAATTAGTTATATCAATAATAAAATGAACATTTTACTTAAATTTTGAACAGGTTCCTATTTAGACATACAGGTAAACCTCATTTTAAAAAGTAATTTTACAGAGACATGAAACATTTTCCTTTTTTTGCTAATCCCAGCAGTATTCTTGCATGTCTAAAATGACTTTCTGCCCGATGCATCTTGCTGTAGACTCTAGAGTTACCCTAGAAATCCTTGAAAGTTCTGAACAAACATTTTTGTCTCTAATGATTTGTAGCTGTTATCTACACTGAGACGATGCTTCCAGCAAGTCATCAAGTAGATCAGTCAGCAAATGTATCATAGTACAAACATTTAATGAATTCTGAAATAACTCAAAACAAGTTACAACTTTAATCTCTCTTCCTAAATGTACACAGTTAAAAACTTAAAAGAAAAAAGAAAAAGAAAGGAACAGCTATCAGCAAACAAGTTTTCCTGGTGATGTGAAGAAGCCAAAAGCATTGAGCCTGTTGGAAGGGAGAGGGGTGGCAAGAGGTAGAGTGTGCAAAAACTACATTGTTTCAGAAACAAGAAGATGCATTAGCTGTAAGAAGTGAACACAAAATAAGTATGTACATGCTGATACTGATTAGAGGGGGGAAATCCAGATTGAGAGCTAAGATTTTAAGATTGTAGGGCATGTCTTTACAAAAGACAGAAAGAAGGCACCTCTGCATCCTAAACTATGGAGTAACAAGAGTTATCTCATTACTAAAAGTTGATTTATGTGTTTAAAGTTTGATATCTTGTACATGAACACGATTGAAGACAGCATAACTCTTGATGCATATTTTTATATTAAGTTCTACAGGCCAAACTTGCAAATTGCTGTCTCTAACACTTCACTGTCTGAATCCTCAAAATTTGCTGATCTCTTCAGCCATGAGTAATGTTAGATATGTGAACCAGTGCCCTTGAACACAGTGAGACTCAGCACACATCAGCTTTTACTGGGTTACAGCCTACGCCGGCAAAGATACGAAAAGATGGGGGAGAGCAAAAATGCTGAATACGGGAAATAGGTAGAAAATGCTACAAGGAATCAGAGCTGAGCTGCACTTCCAGTTACACTCAAAGAAATTTACGTTTTTCTTTTGTCTGTCAGGATCTTTGATTGATTCTGACTAATCCTTTCCTATGCGCTCGTTCCTTCTATTTCAGTCCGCGTTGTGTTCCCACAAGTCAAAAAAGTGTCATTTCACACGCTTTTGCTGCAGTGAACCAGAGCAAAGCCTTTGTTTTCATAACGTGTTGAAACTGTATTCTTTAAATTCTTTATTGATTCTATTAAGCTTTAAAAACAGCCCTTTCCCTCTCCCTCTCTCTCTCCTCCCTACCAAAAAAAAAAAAAAAAGAAAAAGAAAAGGAATACAAATCCGCCCCCTGCCCCCCCCAGTCCCCCTAGGCAGTGGTCTGGAATGATTGGCAGGCTCTGCTCAGAAGAGACCCCTGGATCCTAACAGCAAGGGTTGTTGCAGGTCAGGATGGAAGCTCCTTTACAGAGCTACAGAGGGGCCCAGGGCTGCATAGATCACAGGAGGTTCTGCCGGGCACTAGAGAAGCCATTGCACAAAGCTGCACAGTGGATGGAGGAGAGAAACTGCAGGGAACACAGTGCAGGTTGGAAAGGAGGTCTTGGCAGAACCCTTTGGGCGCCCCAGGACTGAGATAGTACAGATCAGGATGGAGGTGTTTTGGCAGAGGTGCCCAGAGCTGCAATAACAGGAGGTGAAGTAGGTCATTGGCATTGGCAGGTATGCCAGGGAGAAAGTTGTGCAGAAGAACCTGCCATGCTTAAGCTGAAATGCTCCTACTCTTTAATGGGTTCTCTCTATTTACCCCTAAATATAAGAAATAATTATTTCTGAAGCTTGCTTCTCTCCAGTCTTAAAATGGCATTCTGTGTGTGGGAGAGCGGTGGTATCACAAGCTACAGCAGTGATCAGATTTTCTGTTTTTAAATAATCATTAAAAGGAAAAAAAAAAAGAAAAGAAAGAAAAAAGGCAAAACTGAGTTTTCAAAGGATCTTGGGAGGTTTGAGTTTACCAAACTCACAGGCTAAAGAGACTCCATGAAGTCTGCAGACATAGGAGAAGAAGTCGCTCTGTAGATTCCCTCAGGGCTCAAAGCAGCAGCTAATGAACAGACTGGGGTCTTGCGTATCAGACTGTGATCTGCTGACTCTTACAATAATGCGCTTGCACTATTTACGAGGTTACTCATGTGTACTTAAATGCGGTCATTGTACTTTCCAATAATATATGTTAAAGAGAGCACAAAGTTTACTACTAATTGTAGGAAGATATTTTTTCCAGCAATATCAGGAGTTTGTGATATTTGTCTGAGTTGCTTATAAAAATAAAATGAGAAAGTTACTTAGGGGAAGAATGTAATTAAAAAGAGATCGATTTAAAAATTCTATGGTTAGGTCTAGAGCTGGTTAATTCATTTCCCTCCTCTTCTCTTTCCTCCTTTTCTTCCTTTCCTCTGAGAAAAACAGTTTGGTGAATATTCAAATTTTATTGTAAAGTCTACTGGATTGTATTGATTCCATCTTTGTTCACTACCAAACATTTACCTCCAGGAAAATTTAATTCCATGTGAATAATAAGGAATAGAAAGGAAAAAGAACATCAGTTTCACAGTTGGTATATAAATCTATCAAAAACTAGGTATTTTACTATGTATTAGGTATTTACTTTTCCATATAAGGCGTTAAGAGCATGAGGATGTATCCTGTCATACTTAAAACACTGAAATTCAATTTTCATGAGCAATAGGCACATTGAATATTTTGTGAACAATCTGCTGTAAGAATAGTAGCATAAAGTAGTAAAAGCATCATTAGAGTGGTGAAAGGATGCATCTGAGATTAGAACATCATTCGAATAGGTGATGTAAAATACCTTCTGCCCATCTGCATATCTAAATGCAGTATTTTATCTCAAAATACTAAATTGATGTCTTTAGCACATAGAATTAATTCCCCAAATTTACTTTTTTTTTTTTAAATGTATTTAAAAAAAAAAAAATCACACACAGAAGATTAGATTAATCTGATTTCCTGTCCTGTTTCAGGGATGTATCTGAGATTTTACTCCATTAATTTTCTGATTTGTATTCTGCATGGAGTGGAATTGTTTCCTTCCTTTCCCCTTCTACTGTCTGCCATCAACATAAACATTTGCACTGCAAACATTGGTGTGGGCATGCAAATGCATTGCTAGAGACAACAAATTTCTACAGTCCACTGGCTAAAACGTGTCACTGGCCCCATTTTCTGACTGAGGGCTCCAGGTCCTGTAATGATATTCAATATAATAACATAAAAGGTCCTACCAAAACATATCATTGAGGAGACAGCTGAAGAAACGTGGTAGATATTCCTTGATGCACTCCAAAAGATCTTTTCCATCTAGAAAAGTGAGGGGCTCCAGAAGTAGGCTTCTTTTTAGGCGTAGCCGTAAGTCAAAAGTAGGCAACTTGTTTTAGAAGTACACTCATTGCAGTTGTCTGATATGGTGGTACATTCTTTGTAATGCTCTTTGCTCCTTGCTCATCAGAATGCTTGCCGTCACCCCATCTTGCTTCCATGTTCCTGCACACTTCAGTGCAAATTCCTTCATCTTCAAGAGAGAAACACCTACGTAACACGTCTTCTGGATTTTCTTGCCTTTCCCATCCTTGCTTATTTCTCTTTACAAAAACAATTATTTTTTTGCATAATCCTTACCAACTTTTCATTGGCTTCTTTGCAGGCTGGGTACCTCCTCCCTCTTCCATCATGCTCCCATCCTCTTCACTTACATCCATCCAGATCCCTTTGCTTCTCAGGGTCCCTCTGGTGACAACTCACAACAATAAAAGCGTCATATCCCTTTTGCTCCTTGCTTGGTCTACTCTGAAGAGGCATGAGCTGTATGGATTTATCCTGGAGGGTACTTGGTATTTGAGCCCTGTCTTTATGTGGGGCTCTTTCTCTTTTGCCCATGCACTATCCTGTACTTGGGATAAGAATGCTTAGGCACATCTTGACTGATGTCTCTTAAACAAGCATGGCTTAAGGCTGTTTACAGAAGGAGGTATTGGATGCGAATAACCAGTACAGAATCTCTCATAGAGTGCAAATGTTGGTGAACTGTGGTATTGGAAACTTCTCCCACACCCAGAAGACCCAGAAGAGTGTCCAGGTTGACATGTAGTATGACAAAACCAACCATGTGACAGAAGTAACAGAGAAAATGGAAAGTCATTTGACTGCTCACTTTTCTTTTAAAGACAGACCTGTGTTCAGAAGAGTGCAAGAGAAAAAAAAAGAAGTGCAATCTGTGATGGAAATATATTTTAACAATACTGAAAGGGGAACATCAGCATAGTTCTAATGCCTTCACATTTTTACTAGGATGTGCAATTAAATACAAGGATTCAATTTTTGAGTATGCATTGTTAATGAAAGACTGTCTTAAATAACTTAAATATGCATTTATAATCACCAGGTTCACTACAGATGCTGTAAAATGCCAATTTACAAGCACAGCTGAAACATTTAGTGTCTTTCTGCATTTAAACATGCAAAATGGTGTACTGGATTATAAACACATTTTCTTTCAATTGTTTGTGTCTGCTATCACAGCACAGTTTATTGTGCTTACCATCCAGAAGAAAAGAGAGTTGAGAAAATGATCCTGTTTTCTTTGTAATTTTTCACCAAGAGCTTAAACTATAGCTAAAGCTAGGGGGTCATCCTTTAATTACCTGATTGCTTAGGCAAGAAATACTATTAAACACAGTTTTAGAACCAAGTAATAATCATTACATCCATTTTCAGCATAATGTTCAACTGTATACTTAAATTGCTTTGCTGAGTACAAAGAGGTTATTCTTATCCTTAAGTGCTTTGCTGAACTACAGAATATATCCCTGGGCTAAAGGTAGTCCCTGCAGCACAGATGTCCACAGATTCTGCATTTTTTTAGCACATATGAGATGAAAACAGTAGAATGCAAACATACATGTAACAAGAAATACTATAGAGCACAGATAACTCATGCAACTAAAACAAAGAGATAGCAACTGTGTGTCACTGTACAGTCAATTATAAACATTTTCTGTGGTTCCACTGTGAAAAGAAGCAAATACAGACATTGTAACTGCACAGTTGTCAAATTGGTTTAGAACCACAACTCTGACAGACTGAGATTTTAAAGAAGCAATAGTCAAAAAAGAGTAGATATGCAATAAAATAAGGCCACATATTGTACATGGCTTATGCAAAAAAGTTACAAAATATTTTACTTTTTTCTCAACATCTAACAAGCATGCTTTGTAACAGAACTAGTTATACACATTGGAATGATGCTTCTCATACAGTATTAGTCATCAGAGCTCTTCCACAATTAAGACATTCATAGTATAAAAAAAAAATATATATTTATTTTAGCCCAGAAGGCTTTTATGCAGATGAGTAGGGAATTTATAGTTATGAGTCGTAGACCTCTACCCATCAAACATCAGTCTAGGTTTACAAGAAGTGCCATTGAAAGCAATAATGCTACTTATCTGCATGAAAGTGGGAGTGAGCAGGTCAGGGCCTGAAAAAATGACTCCACGTGGCTTATTTGTCTCTAGGAGCCATCTCTTCCCCTGTTTCCTTTGTAGATACCTTTTTACACTGTGCAAAAGTTCAGTGAAGTAGTTCTAACATGGGATGGGAAAGAAAAAATCTCTTCAAGTGTGAATCAGAATTTAATCACCACTGAGAGGTATCCAAGTGATTCATATTGGTAAAATATTAAGCCTCAGTGCTATATTTCAGTAGTCAGAGCTTGTCCTAACTGGACCAGCTCTTCAGAGCGTTAACCTAGGGTTAAACCTAACAACGTTAGGTTTAACCTAACACGTTAAATGTCTCTTGTTTCTTTTGTCTAGCAATAGTGTACGTGGCATTGGTCCTCTACTGTAGAAGATACCCATCTGTGCCAGCCACAACAATATTGTGCTTAATTGCAACTCTGACAAGTACATTCTGGGCAAGTTCTATCAAAAAGGGACTCCTGGGCAATCTTAATTAGCAAACATCTATACTACCTTCAGTTTTAAGATTTATTAATAATAAAGTCCTAAGCAGGTGCTTAAGTTTGACTGTCAAAAGTTTGAAATATGTAAAAAAAAATGTAAAGAAATCTCAAGTTTCCATTTTGCTCATTTTTTTTCTCTTTTGCTCAGTTTTCAACATTTAATCTAATGATGCTTCTTTTTTTCCCACATATCACATTAATTCTAAGATTCCATATGAAAATTCCATATGAAATATTTGACAGTTGTTACTTGAGGAGGGAGACAATTTAAGCCATCTATAGATTGTGCTTTATGCTTTACTCTTTTTCTCCTTCTTTCTACTCCAGCACAAGTGTATTAGCTCAAGAGATCCTCTAGCATCTACTCCTTTTCCTGGATCTTCTCCAATGCCACAGACATCCTGATTACCATTATGCTTCCAAGTATATATATAATTTATTTTCTTTCTTTTTTTTTTTTCTTTTGGTCCACACCCAGCTCAAACAGTATATGTCTGTCCTTTGTAGGATAATTCAGTCTATATAAAATGAAAGTGAGTTTCAGCATCTCCCTTGATTACAAGTATCTTCAGATCTAATTTATGCCTTTTGAATTTTTGGTATCATGCTCAGGTCTGGGAAGATCAACATGTGAGCAGGCTATTCTTGTAATTAATTGTTTGCTTTCTCTGGCTGAGGTTCTCTCTGAGAACCTGTTCTTTGTCCTGCATATCTGATAATATCAGGACTCTAAGGTTCTTTATAGCTATAGTAGCTAATGTACCTTAATGCATATATATTTCAGAGTCTTCAGATGAGTTCCAAGCTGTGGTCTTACTAACAGAAACCAGAGCAGGGTGGAAGCAGCTTTCCTGATAACCACACATTCAAGACCTCTCATTCTGACTCTTCTCCCATGCTTTTTCCCTGATCTCTCCCATTTCACTCACAACCCAGCCACAGTCTAATCATTCTTATTACAGTAACAAACATCTTATATTCTCTAATCTATTGTTTCTAATCTCAGAATTTGCACTTGTCTGGAATGTCACATTTATAAACACAGAGTCCAACACCTTCTGTTCCCAAACCACAGGCATTCACCATGCAAGTGAATGAGGAATCCTCTTACACTCCAGGAGATTCAGAGTTTGTGATTAAGATAACAATAACTTCCAGGTGTGAGGTGCTGGCTTTGTATGTGGAGCAAGGCAGCATTGAACTTAAAATGTAGTACACAAACAGCAACATTTAATGAGCATTAATTGCATCAAAAGAAGCATGACCAGCAGGTTGAGGGAAGTGATTCTTCTCCTCTATTCTTGTCTCATGAGACTCTACCTAGAGTACTGCATGCAGCTCTGGCACCCCCAGCATAAGAAGGACAGGTGCTTGTTGGAGCAAGTCTAAAGGAGGGCCACAAAGATGATCAGAGGGCTGGAGCACCTCTCCTATGAGGAAAGGCTGAGAGAGTTGGGGTTGTTCAGCCTGGAGAAGAGACGGCTCTGGGGAGACCTTATAGCAACCTTTCAGTACCTAAAGGAGGCCTACAAAAAAGCTGGAGAGGGACTTTTTACAAGAACATTTAGTGATAGGACCAGGGTTAATGTCTTTAAACTGAGACAGGGTAGCTTTAGATTACATATAAGGAAGAAATTCTTTACTGTAAGGGTGGTGAGACACCAGAACAGGTTGCCCAGAGAAGCTGTGGACGCCCCATCCCTGGAAGAGTTCAAGGCCAGGCTGGATGGTGCTTTGAGCAACCTGGTCTAGTGGAAGGTGTCCCTGCCCATGGAAAAGGAGTTGGAACTCAATGATCTTTAAGGTTGCTTCCAACTCAAATCATTCTATGATTCTCCAAAGTCACTGTTACTTTTGCCCTTTTGAAATGCTTGCTTTAAAATCAAACAGCAATAGGCTCATTGTGTAGAATCACAGCTAACAAAAAGTATCATACAAAGTGGCTAAAATGCTAAACATTAAATGGACCTAAGAGGATTTAGCCCTTCTGTCACCATCTCTCACCAGCATGATTCACACCAACAGGACTGCTGAAGCCATAAGAACATAGTGGATCAGTAGTCCATCCAGCCCAGCCACCAGCTAGTGATGTCGATAACCCAGTCACAGTATCACAGTATGTTTGGAATTGGAAGGGACCTCAAAAGATCATCTAGTCCAATCCCCCAGTCATACTTGCTCAGCTTCCCAGCACCTGTGGCTTAGAAGTTACTCAGTTCCCAAGCAAACATTAATTCTATTAATATACATGCAGTGAGTCAGGTGCATCCAAATACACATGTGTATTTAATCTAGGCATGTTCAATGAAGTCTTTTGAGACCCGGAGGTGTTAGCTTTCCTGTATGGGCGCTGGTGTTCCTTGTAATGCTTAGAAGTTGAGTACTGCAGGTCTGCTGCTTATGAAGCTCAGTGTGCTTGGTACATGCATCAATATTTCTTTCTAGAAGTCTGGTGCAGATAACAAACAAGAGAAACAGAAAAAGACAACAAAAGATACCTCTGCTTGAGGAAAGAACACAGGCATTAACAATCAGCTGTGTTCACTCTTGTCAGAGCAGGACTGTCAAAAGCTCATTCCTATCAAAATGACTCTCAGCACTGTAGGCAGCTATTTAGTCTACAGATGTCACTTTAGATATCTGGTCACCAACTTTTATGAGAGGTGTACCATAAACTAGTACTGTTTTGACTCATCGCTTTGTATGCATCTGAGGTCAAAGAGATCAAATGACTATGACCACAATCATCTTACTGCATTCTACACAATCTAACCCAAAGTGAGAAGGTCTGTTTTTAAGTAATAATTTGTAGAATCATCCATGCTCACTGAAAAGTCCTCATTGTTGGCTTCTTCCAGCTTAAACAGATGAGGACAGCAAGAAAACAAAAGGTACACTGCAAATATGCCAAATGGACAAGGTCAGAGTTTGCATCAGTGATTTTCCCTGAAAACTTACAGTGAAATTTCACAGATCTAATTAATGAGAAATGCCAAAATAAAACTATCAGGCTGTAGAAGGTAATCAGGAAAAAGTGAGACAATGAAGGAGATAAACAGACAGGGCAGGCAAAAGAGAACAGATGATAGGATGGAAGAAGTGGGGATTTTAAAGCAAAAGTTATTTTGTCAGCAAAAGCAGAGAATGTAAATCTAGACAGTATCATGAGATCATCAGAATTGCAGCTGGATGCCCTTATCACTCTCAACTATAACAGCTTTTAAAGGGATGAAAAAATCCCAACTGAATAATCATTCCTCTTTTCTAATAAAGCTTCCGACTCTCACATTCAGAAGTTTCATAATAACCTCTGGCAAATAAGTGCTAATGGGTTCGGTTTTCATGTCTGTACTTCAGAGAGAAAAAAAAAAGTCAGAAATGTGTTGCATTTTTCCTCTTCTCATTTAAAAGAAGTGATATTTTGACTTGTAAGGAGCAAGTGCAGTTCATGTGCTTCGTTTCCTCTGTGCTGCACATAAAAACAGGAAAAGCCAGTCTTTTGGCTGTGCTTCTTTTTATTGTTGGTTGTTTGACATGTTTTTCTATTACAGTTCACAGCAGGGAGCGTTTATCTCCGTTATGAAAACCAGTTGGCCCATTGTTTAGAAAGAAAGCTGCACTTCCCCAATAGGAAGTCAAGTGTCTCTACAGTGTCGTAGAAAGGCATTCTGCAGTTGAAGTCAGCACATGTTGGTGCTCCGAGGCTCTGTGCACTCACCGCTCGTGCTCCTGCCTTTGATTAGAACAAACGGGTTTCCCCTTGCACATGTCGGGAAACAGTGATGTGCACAGTGGGCAATGGCAAATCCAGGAGCAGTCCCACTTCCCACCAGTTACAGATGGAGGAAGTTTTGGTAACAGTGCCTGTTTTGCAACATTAGCTAGCAGAAGCTGCGAGGTTTCTTTCTTTCTTTTCCTGATGTTGGTTATTTTGAAGGAGGTGTTAAGCTACTCTTTGAGAAATGTTGTCTGAATTCTCTTTAAAAATGCAAATATTGCACCTTAAATTTTTTTTTCTGCTTACTCTTTTCTTCCAAAGCAGTAAGAAATATAATATTGCTTTATTTTTTATTCAGTTGGGTTTTTTTCCAGTTCTAATATTGAGAGCTCACTTTGCTATTTTTTTTTTCCCAAACACAAATTCCTTAAACATTCTTGTCTGATAGTGCCCAATTATTTGTGTGAGTGTTTTTTAGAATTTACTTGCCTGTTCAGCAAACATGGTAAATATGTTGTTTATGTCAAAGGTGTAGCTGTAATAATTAAAAATTAAACCATGGGCTGGTTTGCTTCCACAAGTCAATCTTCTGATCAGTACTTGGGTGATATTACATCTTTGAGAAGAACTACTAGTTACATTCAGTCCATGTTGAATAAACTTGACTCTATCTATCTAGATCAAATAATAAAACATATTTTAAATGTCATAAAAATTATCCATCAAGAACCAAAAGCTTAGTCTGTGTGATATTTCAAAATGGGTTTAAGTCAGAACTCAATATCTACTCTTTTCAGTAAAATTCTGAAGTCAAATGTTGTGTTTGCATAATACTATTGTCAAAATCTGAATCAAGATCAGGGAAAGTCAGATCTTCATCTTGATGTATATTGTATGACTTGGTCATATATCTGGTAATGTTTAAAATACATAATTTAATTACTCTAGTTTCTTTTTAAGTCATTATATGTGGTGTACTAGATAGTTATATTTTGTTTATTTATTGGATTAATCAAATTATTGTGTAATCCTGTATTTATTATTATTAATATTTCTCTTGGATGAGTATTTGTTGTTATACCTTGGTAACAAGCTAATAATAATAGCTTTAATACTAGAAAGCAAAACAAAGATAAAACATGACTGAATTCTCGCCTTTTAAACTGCTAGTACAATACTTTGTTTTGTGCATTTGCCTTTTGGACTCAGTTTGACCTTTGTAAACTACACAAAAGTAGGAGATCAGACTCAAGAGTTCATGTTCTAGTCTCTGCCTTGTGGGCTGTAATTTTTTTAATACAGTCTGATTTTCACTGGCTCTTCAACGGATACAAAGCAATCGGTTTATTGTAGGGTCTTTAATGTGCTGTCAGTTGCCTTTGAAATTTGCACTGTTCCTTATTGCTTTTGTTCTTTCATCAAGTACTTAAAAATTCAGTGTACTGAATTAAATCTGTGGGAAAAATATTTATACCAAGAGACTTTACAAAGTTTGAGTTTGTTGCCCTTAGATTTTAGAATTCCATATAGCAAGGAGTATAACCTTCCTCATCAAGCTGTATTTGAAATCCAAAGTATATCAGATTTGAATTTATCTGTATTCTAGTTATTTTTATCAGAAATTATGCAGTGACTAATGTTAAGTACTGAAATACTGCTAACAATAACTCTCAGAATTACAATAGAATAGGAAGGGACCAAGAAATCTTTAGAATATTTACATGGTGAAGACATTTTTGGGGCCTATATCAAATAATTACAAATAATATTGTAAGTCTAAAATGTTAAGATTTAACTTGGTTGGTCAAGTGGTATAATCAATACAAGGCTTCAGTGCTTTCCAGAAAAAGAAGCTCATTTCCTGGCAATGGATAAATTCCAAAAACATTTTGAAAGAGAGATCAAAGTGATTTTTCTGTCTTGCTAGGTTTGCATCCATTAGCAGAGGTTACTTCTCAAGAGCAAATACTTGCCTTTGAAATGGAGTAGACTGTCCCAAGTATAAGGTGTCTCCAGCAACATTCCCCATAGAGAAATACCAAAGTATCATTCTTCACCTTTCATTTCAAGTGATATTAGTTTGCATACTAAATCATATAATCCTAAAATGTATTTTACGAAGAAAATATAAATATTTGCAGCAAGGCCACTTAATCTGTTTGCTTACTATCTCTGCTACCTCCTTCTGAGACTGCTTTTTTCCTTGACATAAAAAAATAAATGGATGGTTCTCCAGGCATCAGTAGATTCTTCTTTCTTCTTAGAAGTGTCCCTGGGAAGGAGCTAAAAATTCTACTGGAGTCAACAATAAAATTCTTATGGACTTCAGCAGATTAGTAGTTCGTATAGGATTGAAATTGGGAGAAAAGACATCTCTTTTGAAAAGAAATCTAGGATAATGGCAAAAAGTCATTATGCATATTTCATTAGAGCTTGAAAAATAAAGAGGATCTTCCTGAAGATAGCAGTTAATAAAAACCAAGTTATTGGTGTCATTATGAGGGATAACTGGATGAAATTTCGCTAACAGATACAACCACTGATAACTGTTTTCTGCCTCTCAAGTCTGTTAAACATCTTCCCATTTTGAAAATAATAATAAAAAAATCTGCTTTATCACATATGACAAAAATTAGCTATAACAGACTAACTATAGATCTCTTTAACAGACTCAGAGTTGATTATAAGCCTTGTTCGTATAATTGTTCACCTACGCACATTTTCACTGTCGGTTTTGCCTGCTGTATTTGCTGTGCACTAAAATTGAGTGTTTTAATACACTCTTTTAAAAAAGATCCAGTAAAGCTTCTCATGAGCAAAACCAGTCCCTCTCATTTTTGTCTAATTTGGTTACATCTTCATTGTTGCTATTGTTATTTTTTTGTAATGCAATAGCATCTATAGATCTCGGGCAAGATCACGGGCTCGCTGTGCTAGACAATGTACAAATAGAAAGGGAGAGACAGTCTGTATCCCCTAAAGCACTTCTAGTCTAAATACACCCAGTAGGAAAGGAAGCACAAGCATGGAGCACTGAAGTGATTTTGCCTGAGGTCACACAGCAGTTAATTAGTAGTTTTTGGGAAAGAAGCCGGTCTTTCTGCTGCCCTTCCACAGTCTCTTACCTACGCCTCTCATATGGTAATAGAAATCTTAAACATTTACAGTTGTAATGTTAGCCTTACTTGGATTTGTCTGTAGTGTGATAGTGATTTGCTTGCCACAAAGCTGATCCCTGCTATTATATATTCATGTTAACAAACTGTAAAAGTGACATTCCTTTTGTCACAAAAATCCAGCTTCATCAAAAGCAAAGCCTTTCTTTTGTAAATTACTGTTTCTTATAGATAATAATGTTTTGCCACTGCTGATGCCTGTTGCACAACTTCCAGATAGTGCTGCTGACTGAGCTCTTCCTCCCTCTGTCCTTGCTGTAAACTTGCTGCATAGAGGTGTGGACAGCAGTACTGTTTTGGTCAGGTAGAAGACCTATTTATTTTAGAATGTCCTGAACTGTGATCAACCTGAATGTACCTCACTTGCAGTACTAATGGAAGTCACTTACCTGATTTTGAGCCATCTTCAATATTCCTTAGCATGTCCAGTAAGATTATGTTGATCACAAGTACAATTTCATTCACTGTTTTGTTGGTTTTCTAAAAGAATTCTAGTCAGGAATTAAGGGGAATTTTGTTTGTTTGTTTGTTTGTTTTTACTGGGATCATGTAGTGTGTTGCTCTGACATTGCAGAGACTGTAGATAATTTTGCATGTCATTGTCATGATTTTCAGCTCGTTTATATGATGTTGGAATGCAGCTTGCCTGCCTGCTGGGCCTCTGGTATTATTATTATTATCTGGTAACAGGATATTCTTTACCAAAGATTTTCAAAACTCGAGCAACTTGACCTAACTTTGACATTAACCCTGTACTAAAAAGGGATTGAAGTGTGCTTCCAACCTGGATGAGTGTATGATTCTGGTTTTAGTGGTGACTAAGCCACTTCATTCTCAGACTATTTTACAGCTTTGGCAGAACAACATCTTATTCTGAGGGAGTTTTATGTTACCTGTTCTTTCAACACAGCATCTGCAAGCATCTTAATCCATGTTTTCACTTTGACTTTATTTTCTATAAAGATGGCCTGAGGGAGAGCTGCAAATTCAAGTGAAGTCCTTCAGCTTAACTTCCTGGGTAGATCCACAACTTTTTTTCTCTAGTCATTTAGAGAAAGCGCTGACACTGCTCACATTTCTGTGTTCTGGTAACCTCACCGATGTTCCTCACCTTGTCTTTAGGGATTTGAAAATATGTTGCATAAGAGATGCCATACCTATGCAGCAGATATGTAAACCTGACGCAGAGGGATAAGGGAGTGCTGTCTATCAGTCACAGTCTTCCCCATTCACTTACATATGAGATGTTGCTGGTGTGGTAGCTGCTCATGTAAGCAAGAACTTTTCTGATTAAAAACTTCTGAAGAACATTTGCTTTAGAGACACTTCCATCACTGCCATGTATTCTGTTCTCTTTTTTTTTTTTTTTCTTTCCCTCTCTCATTCTTTGTTATCAAGAAAGTTTCCATGAAAAGGAAACCTTTTTTATCTGAAGAGTTCATCTTACTCTGGTAAACGTTCCCCCCTGAAGCCCTTAATCGTACCCACAATAGCCATTTGTGCAGCCTCACACAGAGGATTATGGCTTCAGGTGAGCAACAAGCAGCAGGAGCAGATGGAATCCCAGGAAACAAAGATATCATTTTCATGCAAATCCATCTCCAAAAAGAAGTAAAAGAAAATATATTCAACGCAAACACTCCTTTAGTGAAACCTTATGATCAAGAAGTCAAATGCACAAAAGTCAGAAGTTTCAGCAGTAGGGTTTCCACAGCAACTCTAAACTTGGATGTTTTGTTGCATTTTTCATGACATTTTTAGCTTTTGTGTCTGTCTCCTGTCCTGATTTGCTACTGAGGACCTGACCCTTAATGTCTGAGAAAGCTGGAAGTTTAGATTCTAAAGTTCTGATACGAATTCATCTCATTGTAGCACCATGGCTTAACTTGGCAAACTATAAGCACATGTACAAGGAAAAACAAACAAACAAACAAACCCCCTGAAATTTAATTTCTCTGGGAACTCTGAGTTGAGCCATCTGAATTCTACAGGTCTAAAAAACATCTACAGTGATGTTGCATGAATAGAAAGCTTTTGTACTAAGTTTCTTCTTTGATGCTTTTGGCTTTTTATATAGGAAGAAAGTATATCGTCTCTAGTTCCATGCAACTTCTTTTGTTGTTCATTTAGTTTACATTCAGCTTCTTGGAGAAAAGTAAGGCCTTTGAGGACAGAGGAAAGCCAAAGTAGCCAAGATCACTGGGAAATGTGCACAGACATTTATCTAAATCGCTAGCCTGTCAGGTTTGTACAAAGTTTACTCTTACATTGAATTTCCATTGTGCACATTAGTTCAGACTTTTATAAAGCAAAGCTTTCAGTTTTCTTGGAGCTGACTCTACAATGTACTACCATGTGTGAAGAAAGGTACACCATTGGTTGCTTCAGATTTTCCTTCAGAGTTGTGGCTGCTCAGTAGTGGAACTGTGTGTCTAGTCCACCTTTAAGTGTTTCAGTTTCACATCTTTTTTAGTTCAGCCTAAACAATTAATTTCCTACCACCTTTCTTCAGCTGTAAGAATGGGCAGTCTATTTGGTTTAGGATTATTTTAATGGCTGTGCAGTGACCCAGATTTTAAATGAATAAAATAACAAAGCTTCCCTGTGTGATGCTATTTTACTGCACTGTATTTGCTTTACATAAAAAAAACCCACAAAAATTGCAGTCACCTGAAATTTATTGCAGAAGACAAGCTAAATCAGGTAAAGAATACTGTATCGATAAATACATGGTAATGTGTGAACTTTCTTCATTCTTTGCTGAATATAGAGAGGTAGGTAATATCTGAATGTATTTTCACTCATTCTGAAAACTCAAGTAATCCTACTATAATGCACATGCACAGAGACCTAAATTAAGCTTGCAAAGGTACCTAACATACAGCATTTCCTAATCATTTTTGTCTGATGTTACCACACTAATATAATTTTTTACAACTTTCATATATTTTTTATTTCTAGAATGTATTTGCTGTTGTTCAAAAAACAAAAAACAGAACCCTAACAGTAATGACACAGTGGGTTATTATCCTTGGTTTCAGACTTCAGTTGTAAAACTGTTACCTCGGACAACACCAGAAGATGTTCAGACACATATAACAAATGTTTCTACCAGCTGTTTTCACTCCCCTTCCCCAGCTTCTGTCGCTGGATTTTCTCCAAATATTTTTTGCATCTTTCCCATTGCAGGTTCCTCGTCACTGTCTATCCTCTCTACTTCAGATCTGGTCTAGTTTATTTTTGTCAGATGGCTTTATCCCTTTCTTTCTAACTCTACATCTCTCTCTCTTTATGCCTCCATAGTCTCTTGAGAGAGACATGTCTGCACTCTGTATTTCTCAGGGGCATAAATACAACAAAACAGATGAATGAACAAGCAAAATCTCCTAACATCTATTTTGTGTGTGTGTGAAAGCAATAGGTAGCCTTCATATAGCCCAAATCAGAAGTAGATGAACATTTATTGCTGAATAGATCACAGAGTTTTCTTATTACTGGCTCACCAGACTCTGTTCTGTTGGAAAACAGGGAACTTTATGTAGAGATCTGTTATTTAGAGATCTGTCTCAAAATTAATGCAACATAAGTGTGATTGCTGGTGTTCTTGATTCCTTTGTTTTAAGGAACTACTGAGATGACTGTTAGATTACTATGTTTAGAGGTGACATATGAACTACAAGAAAATAGTGTTAAAACTGAAAAACAATAAAAATATGCTCCCCACCAAAAAAAAACGCAAAAAGATGTTGTAAAATTGACATGAACTCATTGAGTTGTTCTTCACTGCTGACATGAACGAGAGGAAGAAAAACCATTTCCATCTGCTGGGCAACATGCTAATGTTGTGAGAGCAAAAAGTATTTGAGCACAACTAAAAGATTCATGGGGATGAGTGAATTGATAGTTTAACTTCTTAAACTTGAGTCTATGCCCACAGAGCATGAATTTCTCTGTGCTGTTCTCCTGATACTCGTTATGTTAAAGATCCACTCGTTGCTGGGTGGCTATTTAGCGTTTGCATTATTGACACCTTTGAAGAGAGATTAGCAACCAGGTGTGAGGGACCTCTGCAGAGCAGACCTGCAGAGAAGACTGCGGAACCAGCTGTAGCAACTGGCATTTGGAGGTGGCCAAGGCCAGACAGCAGGAGGTGCAGGTGAGGAACCTGCTCTTGAGGAGCTGGGATCCAGCCAAGAGGAACAAAATGTTGTAAGTTAGGTGTGAGGTTTGCTAAAGGGGTATTTGCAGGTAAGCAGAGCACGTGGTGAAACTGTGAGCTGGTAGAGATTTAAGCTCACTTGACCATAGGTCTTTTGGTGGGGATCTAGGGAAGGATGAAGGGGATAAACAGCTTTTCATGAAGAGGCACACATTCTCAGCCTAGAAAAACTGCTGAGATTGTGCATATGATTTGGAGTCTGTTTAGGATCTTCCTGAGGCAAAAATTACTGCCATTAAAGGGACTCCTGTGTGAGCAGAAAAGCTGGTGCAGAACAGGGCTCTTACTCAGCTACCCAGGAGGCTTCCACGGTGGGTGGTAAGCGATTGGGAGTCACCAGATGGTTGCTGAGCTTGTGATTAAGGTTTTGGGACACTTGAAGCAGTATGTTTGAAAATATATCTTGGACCACACATCACCCTGAATATGGCATTAATTTTCTGTTTTGTAAAGAGTCAGATTTATTGACAATTTGTATACTTGAAGCTTTGTGTGCTGGGCAACACACCTTGCTCTCATTATTGTTAATGGCAATAGGAAATATGCACATAACTCCCTATATACTACCTAGGCAATTTAGCTCCAACAATGTAAGTTTCTGGAAAACAAAATTAAATCATATATGTAAGAAAAGAAAATGCTTACCTCTCGACTTTATTTCTCTTTTAAACCATGGTGTTTAAAAAGATGTTAAACTACTTGGTATTAAACAAATCAAGCTGGTTAAATTTGCCTTTTAGATATCTGATATGGAACTTTTTTTTTATAGCTTGAAATATTGTTTTTTAGGAAGATAAACTTGTGAGAACCTTTGACTGATCTGTAGTAAAATATTTTACTGAAATTTCATTTGCCTGAACAAATATTTTTAAAACATGAACAGAAATGTATGGCATAAATTTCAAAGCCTATCATATAATTTCATGTACAAATATTTATATACATGGTCCTAGGGAAGTTAAAAATGTAATGTTTTTATAGAAAATATAGAATACAGCATATACTTTCCATACAGTACATGGTATCTAAAATGGGAGAAGAGAGAAGTTTCTTTCAGGAGCTCCAAGAAAACAGCTTTGATTTTAAATGCAGCTAAGAATTGGTAGCAAACAGAAATTTTATTTTGGAGTAGTGATAAACCAAGAAAACCAGATATAGGACTGAGGAGATACTTTTGATGGAGGAGGCTAGATAATGTCACAGTGACTGCATCCGTAAGCACTCTGCGTGTTTCAGGGGATAGCTCTTACCTTCACTCGCTAAATCTTCTGCCCCACATGTAATCCATTCAAACCTATTGCTTTTCATAGTGAACAGTCATAGGCTCCTGCTCATTGGGTGTTTAAGGGGAAGTTTGCAATGCAAGTTAAACCCAACTCTGAGTCCCTGATTCAAGTCTTAACCCATCTCCTGATGATGTTGTTAAAACCTAAACCTGAGTTTAAGTCTCTATGATCCTCAGCTAGAAACTTTCCAGCTGCCCAGAGTTCAGCACAAGGAGATGAAGCCTGCCTTGCATTTATGTATAACATAAATAGTGCTTAAATAAGTGAGCTTACATGCAGCCAGTTCACTTGCTCTCATTCTCAAATCAGTGCAGGCTGTTTTCCCTGCTAATTTGCCCTCCTTCCCTGCCAGACGCAGTTACAAGACAACACTTGGTTCTCAAATCTGCCAAGGTTCACCTGTTTTTTCACAAGTTGTCAAGTGCTTGCTGTAGCATGCAGAGCCACTGAGTAGAAGTAATAAGTCAGTCTGAGGCTGAGCCAACAGAACAGCTCACCGCTACTGATGGGGGCAGGTCATGCTCCAGCACATCCCTTTCCTCCTTCCTCTACCCATCATGGTGTGATGTTGTTCAGAGAGCCACATCAGCCCAAGAGCAGTCTGACAGATCTTATGGACTGTTTCTGCCAGCTCAGTGCAGTGAATTGGCTTAATGAGCCTGAGGAGAGGAGAGGCAATTGCCATTCTTAAAGGAAATAAAGAAGTTATGGTAGACATTATTAGCATAACTCTAGTGCATAACTAGTAGATGACTGAGAATGAGCAGAACCATGACTATAAGCAAAAACAATAAGAACAATGTGTTGATGAAGACAAGCATAAAAAATTGCCCTCTTTCTGTTTTACTGCCCAGTTAGGTTGTACCAGCATGGTGTGTCACAGAAAAGCAAGGTGTGGCTGGGAGGGTGAGCTGAGATCCATAGGTGACTCCAACATGATCAGTGCCCTCACCAATAGGGTGTAGACCCTCAGGGTCCAAACAGTGGGCAGAACCGGGGGCTAATGATGAGTCCATTGACAGCCATGTGCAAGGAAAGAACCAGGTCCAGAACCCAAAGGAAACGGAGTCAGAGATAGATCAGGGATGAGCCTACAATGTAGATCCGAGATCCATCCAAGAGACAGAACCAGAGACAAGTGCACCTACAGCACAGCTCTGGCAGGGTCTGGGCTGAAATGGGTCTCCTGAGGCTACACACAGAGCTGAGGGAAGTTCCAAATGAGGCCAATCAGGGCCACTAAGACCTCTTTGTATCCTCAAGGCCCTGAAATGGTGAATGGCTTTCATAAAGTTATTCTAATTAGTGCTATTCATTCAGTTAGGAGGGTTTTGCAATGTGCTAGCATTCTTCTTATTTAATTACCCAGTCTGGAAATGCACATTTGGACACAAAATCTTGTCACCAGACTTGGCAGGTGGACCTTGAGTGCTAGGACAGTGGCTAAATGTCTTGACAACTTGAACCAGTTGACATCTGAGCTACTGCAAAACACGTCTTCCTCCTTCCCCTCTCTGTCCCCCCACCATCTGCTGCTGTCACCTGCCCTGCAAAGGCGGTTTTGCTCAGAAAATGCTCTCTTTTCTTCCCCTTCAGGGTTAGTTTTCTGACAAACTGATGTCCTGAGCTGACTCAGTGTGCAGCTGTGAGGTCCCGGGTGCAAGCAGGTGGTGTGATCTGCTGACCTCACAGGGAGTAAGACTGCCTCCTCTCAGGAGGCATGGTCAAAGCTTGACCTAAGCTGATTGCGAAACACCCTTCTGAATTTTGGCTTGTATTTTTAATATCCATTAAAAATCTGTTCGAAGGTCTCTTGAAGTTGCAAAAGAAAGGCTATTTTAATGTATGCTGTGACATTCAATGGTCTTTGGGTATGGTCCTGTGTTGCGTTATTTACCAAGCAGCTGTGATTCTTTTCTTGCAAATCGGTTCCTACTGTGTGACCAGGTCATACGCTGTCATCCATTGTGGTAAGAGCTGTTGCAGTTTTAATTCTGATGCTGATATTTCTTTAACCTTGGTGTGTGTTTATTGATCATTAATCTAACCAACAGCTGGATTTTTATACAGGGATTACTGTAAATGTAAAAGCACACAGCAAAGTTAGTGCTCTTGCTAGGACTTTGAAAGCAGTGAAAGGAGATAGCCAAGGAGTGTCCAGAACAAACATCTTCAAGTACTCCATTGTTACCAGGAGATATTCATATTCACATGAAACCTACAGCCTGGGAGGCTGGGGGGAAACTACTTCTAATTTTTCACAGGGTCACTCAAGGGGAACACTAGGTTATTCCTAATGATTTAAAGATTTCAGATTGAGATTACTGTTGAGTTTCTTTTAAATCAGAACTGAACAGGCTAATCTGAATATACCTTTTACTAATGAGTTAAAGACTGGGACGCTGGGCAACAGAAATAACCCTAAACACTTTGAGGACCATTAACTTTAATGCTTGCCTGGTGACGAAAGAATAGTCCAGGCAGTATGTCTGGGCTTTGCACTGTATTTTTTTAGTAGTGTGGTGACTTCCATTTGGAAACATTAAAAGGTTCAAAATTAGTAAGTGCTGCTGTAATGCACACTTAAATCTTCTATGGAAAACATATCAGTTTACTTACCATCTCAGTTTTTCAATGGTAAATGTTAGGGAACAGAGCAAAGCCTACATTAAATAAGCAGCTGCTGATTTTTTAAAATGTATTTATGCTTCTTACATAGTGTGTCAGAGTAGCTTCTACTTTCTTTCTTTCTTTCTTTCTTTCTTTCTTTCTTTCTTTTTTCTTTTTATTTTCCCCCCATATAAGATATCAAGGTCATAGGTTTTGTTTTGCAAACCTATGATTACTCCAAATAATGTTCATGAATCAGTCTGACTTCTGTTCCTGAAGTCAGATATCTACACCTTTTTACATTCATGTTAGTTTTTCAACACTCTGTAGAAACTTGAATTCTTGCAGATATATTTGATCTTTCTGTCCCTCATTTAAAAATCCTACATTTGAGCATACTCTTCTTTGAAAGGGTTAATTTCACCTCTGCTAATATTTTATGACTCTATTAGTTATTAATGCAGTCAACTCATAAACACAGTTTAGGGGGTACTGGCCTTGGAAGAACTTTCCAGGAGACCAATATATCAAATAAATTCTTAAGTCCCTTGACCTCAAGATAGAATTACAGGTTTATAATTTACTCAACACTTACATGACCCAGAGAACAAAGGATTGCCAAGTCAGTCAAAACTAAATTACTCTTGACCTTAAATTAGTCATTTTCATGCTGTTAAAACTATAGCTAAATCACTATGGAGATTTTTTTGAGCTTATAAATCAGGTTTGTATTTTTCCATTTAAATATGGAAATAAATATGCTCACAACCTAGAGCTATACGCGTACTTTAATGCGTATTTAACTATTTTCTGAAATTTACCAAACAGTTCATCTTAATTCATGGAAGTGTATTAACTGTGTTTATTTATACACGTGTGTGTCTCCAAGATGTCTGGTTTTATTGTGAATAAAATGAATATATGCAACATAGATCAGCAAGTTATAGCTGATAAGGTGGAGCAGTAAGAATCCTGTAGGATGGTGTCAGCTGTCTATCACTGCCTGAGAGATTCTGTAGTCCTTACTCAGGTACAGGATCAGCTCCCTCTGTGTTCAGCAGCTGAGGCATGACAGAGCACTATGTGTTGCTGACAACATACATTGTTGACAATATTTGTCCCATTTTGCACATGTGCAAAAATAGTGAGAATAAATAACTGAATAACATTCCCTCAACACTGCTTTTAATTGCATAATTAGGGTATCATTTTGCAAACCTTAATTTGAAACATAGCTTCATACCTGTCTGCAACCCACGTAGAGAATTACTTAGATGTGGGTTTGCAGAATCAAACCCTTCATTAATTCTGATCAGATCTTTGCCTACGCAAGTATTTCTCATCAGACATGTGGAAAATTAGCTAGTTCCTTCTTCTCTAGGCACTTCCAGTAAAAAGCTATTTCTGAAAGTAAAGGACAGGTGTATAGATGTGTAAACATTTTCAGGGTTTAGTTGTATGGCTTCCAGGAACGGAAAACTACAGTTCCACAATATGACCTGAGATCTTTGAAAAACAATATGCATAGCATTTTTTTAAATTCCTGGGCATTTTCAGTAGTTCAGTAGGGCAAAAAGAGTTTTCAACAGTCTCTGTAGTCTGCAATAGCTGTGTCTCCAGGATGCCTCGTATAGAAACACAAGCTGATGGGTGTTGCTTTGGACAGAAACAGTATCTTCAATACAGCTTTCTAAAAACTTCCATCACTGAAAACTTCCTTCATGTCAGGCAGAAAATAATTCCTACAGAGTCTCTAATCCAGAAGGAAGCATCTCCACACTTTGTTCATAAGCTCAGTGTTTGAATGTATTTCAATTTCTTTTAGACCACTTTAGGTCTGGACATAACATAGACTGGAGTTGCACTCTGGTCAGCCAGTCTTCAACAGGATGCTGCAGTCTTAATGTAAAGACTATCACAGATAATTTATCATGTAGTTTAGATTACTCTAATGGTTAATTTACATTTACTTAGTAGGAACTGGTTTTTGTGATACTTGTTGACTTCTTATGCCCACCAGAGCTCAGCTGAAAATTGATTATTTTTTTTTTCTGGTGCAGCTTCTGATTCAAATATTTGGAAAAAAAAAATCTCTTCTGTTTGAAGGAAAATGAACATTTTTTTCACAAAACTAAAACTGTGTTTTCTGTTGGATTAAATTCTGTATTTAACTCAAAAAGAAACCTTTTTCTCTTGCAGACATGCAAAATTAGCAGAGGACTAGGGTTATGAAGCTCCTAGAACAGGTCCTTCTGTCATTTAATATCACAATGGATCCACATTGTGAAATGCTTAGGTTCAATTATTTCCTCAGTTTTAAGGGATCTGAGCCTCTTTTTCCCCAGAAGCACACCGCACCACCAGATCACAGAATATGCTGGGTTTGAAGGCTAAGACTAGGTGTCACATTCACACTCTTCCACCGTGAAAGGAAACACCCACAGGGACAGGGGCTTAACCTCTTCTTGCATCAGCCAGTGAGTGCTTTAGCCACAAGGCTGGAGAGTCTCTTACAGTTCTTTGGCTCGGTGAACATTTAGTTATTCGATGCACAGTGGCGCAAGCCCAGCTGAGAGGAGAAGGGCAGAGCCTCAGGTGCCAAGGCTTTCTTCCCCATAAGTGAGGAAAAAGTAGTAGAAAGAAGGTGTTAAAAATAAGAGATCTTTAAAAAATGGCATTAAACAAAATCCTGGGTAGGTGGCTCTTTTATGTGCTAGTTTGTCAGATAAAAATCATCTTCACAGTTCTGTGAATATTTTCCCTGCTATATCCCAGTTCCTTACATTCTGAATTTGCAAATAATTGTGTGCTCACCCAAGGTGCTCTATAAAATTAATGATGCATAGAAAATATGCAATTTAATGTCATGAGCAGAATATTGTTCGTTCTGTCATAAACAGTTTTTAGAGTGAGAATGCATAGGAGCTAATAACAGATGTAGCATAAGCATATCATAATGTACAAATATGTATATATGCCAGTTTTGAAGAACTACTTTCTTACTTTCCATTCATCTTGGGAATACTAAAAATTAGTCCTTTTTTTTTATGTCCTTAGCTGTCTGCATGGTCTGAACAAGTTGAGAGGCCTGAGGAGTGTATTATGTTGATGTGTACATGGGCAGTTTTGGCAGACAGGAATGGAGTGGACTGTGTTGAACTGTGGATCAAACTGAACGTTGCCCTCGATGTGCCAGGGAAACAAATTCTCTCTGTTTGTGACAGAGAAAGAGCTGCTTTAAAGATTCTGTACTGGAAACTGTCCATCTCTTTGACCAAAAATAGCCACATAAGAAAAATAAGAAGAAAACCCCAACCTGATATTTACGAAATATTTGCCCCGACCTGTTCCCTTGGAAAAAAATGTATTTTGCTTCAGATAAGTGGTAGTATCAGATTATGTTGATTATTTCTTGCAAAACTCTACAGTTCAGGGAAATTATCAGCTATCACTCAGATCCAACTGGTTCACCAGGTTGTTAGCCACATGTCAGTGTTCTACTGAGGACAAATTTAAAGATATTTTTGAGTAGTATAAAATGGTTTTATTTCCTCTATAGTTCTCACAGCGTGAGGCTTGCAAAATGTATTATATCCTGTGTGCATGAGAAACACAAAGACTGAAGTGATGATAATATTAATTTTAAGATGGGGAGGGAGGCTTAAAATTTGAGACTAAGGGTTCATGGTTGAGAAGGCTCATAACAGCAGAGATGAACTATCACTGTGTTAAAATGTTCCTGTCTGATTCCTTGTTTGTCAGCCCCTGCTTCATGCCATGTGAAGTCAAGTGTCTGTGTTTCATGGAGTTCTGTGTAAATGTTTGTTGATTTCTATCTGTTCTGGTTTTATACTTC
Organism: Nesoenas mayeri; assembly: GCF_963082525.1. Taxonomy (NCBI): domain Eukaryota; kingdom Metazoa; phylum Chordata; class Aves; order Columbiformes; family Columbidae; genus Nesoenas; species Nesoenas mayeri. The sequence continues at coordinate 70,493,878 of NC_137541.1, forward strand.
TGCCCTGAGGTTTGCTTTGAGTTTCAGATTTAGGCATACTGAAATTGTAAAAGTAAATTCACTTTAAATTGCAGTGTTTTAAGTGGTTTTTCTTCAAAGCCATGCCAAACCTCAGATTTTGCATAATTTCTTTTTGCATAATTTCCAAGTAAAAAGATGAATTGAGTCAGAGCTCCTTTGGAATGGGTTTGAAGTTTATATATTTATGAAGTTTTAGAAGTAAGAGAAGAAACATGTCCTTATTTCAGCTTCAAATGGACAGATGGTCATGACCTATTTCACATTTTTGAGCACTGAAATTTAGGTCTTGAGTATATGAATACTTGAGCTGCTGCCTCATCTTCACACTAAGTTCCTTCAGATCCAGAATAAAGCCAGTTCCTAATGGACAAGATAAAGCTAATTCGAGGCAACTTCTATATGTCCATTCCTGGGATAAAAAAAATAAATTCTGCTTCAGTGGGAGTCTCAATAGCATGGTTCTCAGTTTTTGTTTCATTCTTATACAGAACTTCCAAGAAGACTTGTCAGATTGTTGTCAGAGAACAGTGGAAATGTGTCAAATGAAATAAAGATCCCTTTGGGTTATTATTTCTTTCTTTGAACTTACTTCTGTATCTAGATCTTAAACATCATTGCTGACATAATTAATTGCTTGTATTATGTGTTCTAATTACAGGAATTCAGGTGGTTAGCCACCTAAATGAGTGCATAATTATTTAGAAACACTTTTGATTGCTGTACTGGCATTCTCAAGGCCCAATTAAAGAAAATAAAACAAAATCAAACAGAAAACAAAAACAAAACAAAACAAACAAAAAAACCCAACAACAACAACAAAAAAAACCACATCAAACAAAACACACACAAAATCAAAGCCTAAAATTTGAGACTTTGAAGCACTGATACTAATAGTTACTATCCTGTTAACTAGATCCACTTATATGTTCTCAATACTAAATAGATATATTTGCTTCTATTAGACCTCCATTTGCAACTTCAGTGAACATAGATCTGATGATCTTTGAAGTGGAAAAGAATTATTTAAAGTGGAGTTTTTCCATGAGAGAACTTTGAGTGGGAGAAGGAGTTTCGTGAATTTGATTTTGTAACAGAAGGAGTTAAAAAAAAATCGTTTGATGTAGCCACAGTTCAAAACACTGTGGTTGGTGGAAAATTGTGGAAGTCCGTATCAATGTTTAAACAATATCTGCTCAGCATAGTCTGCTGTTTCATAGGATCCACACCTTGGATGTGTCATTTTTTAATAGTATCCTGTAAACCAGCTAATGTCTTCTCTAAGGCACATGGTCTTCATTCTGCACCAGATGATGCAGTGTAGAGTATATGTCTTCAGGGTAGAGTTTCAGTTACTGGGACGAGAAAGGGCACAAACCAAAGAAAATGCATTCATTTCATAAGAGAATAAAATGTTTCCTTTCTGGAAACAAATGTGTATTAAAACAGGACAAAATGAAACATATTATCATTTCAGGCTCAAATACTTTTAGAATCTTTTGTTACATAATGACTTTTAAAATATTTTTCCTGTGAGTTAGAATGGGAACAAAGACAGGAAAATCAGAATTCCCCAGAGCATGAAGACAGAGATTTCCTCACTTATTTTGCAAAAAGTATTTTTCCTATTCTTTAATAGCGAGTCACGACCAATTAGTATATAAACACTTTCCTTCTGTTCATCTACTGGCTGAGCTAAACGTCTGCCAGAAAAAAATGCCAAGAGATAGCATCTTTTCCTAAAGGTAAAGAAAAAATGTAGAATCTTTGAACAGAAAGTAAGTTCTCAATAAGCAAGTGAAATATCTTGAAATAAGAAGCTCAGCAAAACTGCTTTCAGTGATAGTTTTGCAAAAGTGATGCTTGCAACATTTAGTAAGATATTTCTGTAGTAAACCATTGATAAGCACTGCACGTTTTTCAGTATTAGACAAGTGAGGCATGTAAGATTTTTGTGTATGTTCTTACATTAAATACAGGGTAGAAAAAGAAAAAAAGAGGTCATTATTTTTGTCTGGTTTTGAAATGCCAGTTCCTCTAATGGTAAAGAGATATTCTCTCTTGGTACACGGGTTTGTAAGAACTGGTGATGGAGCTCAAAAGCAGGTTGTGGCTTTGTGATGGGAGTTTGCAAGGCCATTGTGAGAATATATGTGTTTCTGACAAAACCTTTGAAAGGAAAATTTGAAGTTGATCAGATAGTAAGTCACATTTAAAGCTAGCTTTTGCAGATCTTTTCTGCTGGTATAAAGTGGTTATTGTGTACCAAAGTGCAATACAAGACATTAGGGGAGGGTAAGGTGATTTTATTTTAAAACTCTTGGTTTCAGTGGTTCACACTGTCATAATCATGGACACAGAAACGTGTGTATCCAAGCAGTCTGCCCACCATTCCTGCATCCCAGCTGTACGTATCCAGGTGGGGAGCTCAAGATTTTTTTGTGACAGCATAGAGGGTCAAGTGATGCTCTCTTCAGTCTTCATCGTGTCTGCTGGGATCTCCTCAGTATGGCGACCAGGTGCCAGTGAAACTTTCTTGCTTTTGGGAACCGACAGTGATCAGGATCTTTTACCTTTCCATGGTCTCCCACCTCTATATATCATTAGCATATATTCTCTGTCGTCTCTGTCCTTTTCAGGGTGTCTTAAGACTCCAGCCCTTTTCTGTGTTTTCCCACCATGACCTCTTAGTGGCTGGAGTTCTTTTTTCATTGTAGGTAGTTCCTGATTGTACACCATTCTTTGTGTTCCCACAAGCACCTGCCATACTCATAGGGCTTTTTGTGCTGTTTGTTTTACCCTTTCCAACAGTTCCACACACAGACTTTCCCATTCATTCTCCATTCCTGCCAGTCTAAGCATTTCCATTATGCATCTCTGTAGTTACTTGACAGCATGGCTTAAATCACAGGGAAAAAAAAAAAAAAAAAAAAGATAAAAATGGTTTGGGATTTCAGTCTCTCCTTGAAATTTCAAAGAAAGCAGCACATTTTCGTGCCTACACCAAAGCCTGGTTTCCCTGCCAGGCCAGAGGCAGTGCATCTGACACCCCTGAAGGTCCCTGGTACAAAGACAGGGTTGGAAAAGGCTAAAATTGCTGCTAGTCTAGTTGGAGGGAGGAGCCTACAAGCTGAATACTGACAAATCTAAATAAAAAAATAATGCACTTTTAAATAGTATATAGAGGTCTTATATCAAGGCCAGATACCTTTCTGGAAAGTTACTTTAGTCCTACATAAGGTTTTTGACTCAGGACAAGGTCAGCTGTGTGCAGTGCGATCCTCTGCACTGTTGAGCAGGTCACCTTCATGATGTAATGGTCCTGTCTGGCTTCAGATGCTGCGCATGTGTTGCATTGCTGAGCACCTGGTGAACAAGTAGCTAATTCCCAAATAGATTGCTCAGATGCTCAGGAGAGGAGGAGCAGAGGTTATGAAAGTGGAGACGGGAGAATGCCTTGGAAACCAGTTTCTGCTTAGGACACAGTGGCATGGCAGTTACCCCAAGCCTGCAGATCAGTTCTCCTTTTTTCTTATCATCATTAAGGGAAATACATATTGTCAATTCTTCTTCTTTTTTTTTTTTTTTTTTTTTTTTTTTTCCTTTTTTCCCTGCTGAGTCATTCTATAAATAAAATAGGTCTTCATTTGGGACAACCAATTGCCTTAAAATCCTCAGTGAAGTAAGCCTCATGACACCTCCATGACTTAAGTCACTTACTTCATAAATATATAAACTAGAGCATAGCCAGGTAAAAGGACGTGCACAAGATCACCCAGAGAGACAAAGGACAGCTAAATCAATCAATTCAAGAACCCAGAAGTTGTGTTTCCATAGCCCCTGCTGTAACTACTAAATCACAAGAGCTACTAAGGAAAGATCCTGCCAAAAGCTACTGGTTTTTGTTTTTTAAAACCATGAGAAACATTTTACTCTATTCCACTGGGTTTCTCCCTAGTACTTGGTGCAGATTAATTAATGACTTATATTTAAAATAAATGTAAAGCCTTGGGTAGCCCAAAAGCCATTGAAGTTTTAATTCTCAGAACTATCCCTTGTCTTGACTGTTACCCAGTTCTTATTCAGGCAAGATAGAAATTAAGATTAATGACCCCAAACAAACTGGTATTTCAGAGAATCAGTCTTTGCCAGGCATTATATTCTCATGACAGAAAATCATTGAGGCATAAATACAGTGCTCAGTCATTGGTGTATATTAACAACACCACGTTGTTCCCATAAATGCTGAATACAGTGAAGAGGAAAATGAAGTCTTAAAGTTCATTAATTTGAGCTGTGGCATTTTTTAAAGAGAGCAAACCAGAGCTCACAGAATAAGGCTGTAGCGTTCTAGTTCCCCCTGAATGGCTGTGAATGCTATTCGTGTTCCAGAAAGGCATCTCCTCTGCTGGGAGGTTGTTTGGACTTGGTGATGGCTGGTTGTCTGGTGCCTTTTACTAGCTCAGCATTCAGTTCTGTTGGCCTTTTTAAAAAGGCGAATTGATGAAGACCAAGTCTTAAAGAGAGAGAAGTGAAAAAATACCTTTATCTGCCAGGATCAGCAGCTGCTGTAATATGTGGGATTAAAACGTGTCATTGTCTGATGGCATTTGTTCACCTTCCAAGAAAGTAGTTGTGGCTAGATATTGTTTTCTAAGTAAATGAGTACTGGTGTAAAGAAGAGAGCATTTCACCTATTCTGGGACCAGAAGTAGTCATGGTACCGTGAGTACAAGAAGTTATTGTGGCAATTTCTAGCAGCAGTTTGCTCAGAGGGGGGGAAAAAAAATAAATAAATAAAAAAGAAATCTTTCTTTATTTTTATTTCCATAATGAAAAGACATCCCTATAACATCATCTTGTTTGTTCTGACACTGCAGGAAGAATGGAAGAAATAAAATGACAGAAAATAGCCCCAGAACTTTTATTTTGCTGCCAACAAAACATAGAGGAAAAATGTAACCAAAATATCCAATGATTACTTAACTCTCAGAGAGAGTTCAGCTGATAAATTGTTGTTCGAGGGCAGTTGGGCTTCCAGACACAAGAACGTTCTGTAGTAAGCTTAATTACTCATTTTAATTATGCATTTTAATTAGCAAGGGACTAACACAGAGCTTTTCTCTCACTTTCTCAATAAACTCACTTTGTAATATTACAGAACAAACTTGTAACTGAAGAATCCAACTGCCTAGAGTTGAGGAAAACAACTCAAAGTTCAAGGTGTTTTCTTCTTCATTAATTCACATTCAATGAGCAGGTTGCACGTACCTCTGATTATTTTCAGGAGCTTTCTATTTTTTTTTAATTTTGTTCATATACAACATAAAGAAAACATCCTGCCTTGCATCTTCTCCCAGCAGTGTTTATGTCAATATATTGTCTGGCCAGTTGCTCCCTATAAATTATGTCTTAGTTCTCCCTCTTCTAACAGTGTTTCTCCTCAGAGCTGTTCTTCTGTCCCTGCACTGTCTTCCCTGCCATAATCCCTAGGAGCACTGCTGTTGGAAATCTGCTTGCTTTCTTATGCACTTCAGGGAAGGCCAGGTTAGAGGGGCAAGTAGAAACAGAGACAATTAATTGCATTCTGGAATTAATTCAGAGAGGCATCAGTGTATATGGGGATGGATGGGTGGATGGATGGTTGGATGGACGGGAGTGACCAATGCCACAAAATCTTCAGCAAAAGAACCAAGTGCCAGAATTATAGCCCCTCATGAATATGTCACTTCTGTACTCATTTCTACTTTGCCTGGGACTGTACCTGCTGAGGAGGAATTTGCAGAGTCTGCAGCATTCCTTCATAAATTGAGGCTGTCAGTAGAGCTTGGTGAAGCCAAATAGGCCTCCAGGCTGCTCTGCTTTGAGAGAAGAAAATCCTAATTTATCTATGATTTTGAGCCAAATGTGACCTTGAAAGAAGTTCAGATAAGGATATGGTTAGAATGGAGATGTGGTAGGTTTAAGGTAGGATTCTGATTACGAATAATGGCAAAAATAAAGATGTGCCAACGTTTTTGGAAATGTTCTCTCATGTTTCAGTGCAAATGACATATTATAAAGTTTCCATCATGTAAGTGGTGGAAATTCTCCAAAAGTATCTGATCTTCACAAGGCTGTGATGAAATGTTACAAGTCTGGAAACCTCGTCTGTTACATTTATGTTGTACTTCTGTGCTGCTCCTGGCTTGGGATGAGCTCTGGAGTCGGAACCATTGCCTGACATTTCCAGGTGTTTCCATGTCAGGTTCAAGCTGAAACCTTCTCTTAACTTGAGCAGTTTAAAAGGCTCAAGGCATTTTGTCTGGCTTCACTTAGCTGAAGGCGGCACTGATTTTCTTTTCATTTATTGGTAGGAAGATTTTTCATTTGGACATTGTAAATTCCCTCACCATTTAAAACACATTATATAAGCCTCTTTTCTTTATGGTTCTTGTGATGAGAACCACCTCTGTTTACCATTTGTCTCCATCAATAGAAGGTCCACATACTGTGTGTGACTATATCTGGACTAACTGCTGCAACTTTCTGTAATAAACTCTCTAGTTTTATGTCCTTTATTGTTGCTGTTTTCCCACCCTTCTTGTCCTCCAACAATTTATTGTTGCATGCTGTCCATATGATGGGATAATTACATAGTTTAGCTACACTTGAATATAGGTGATATTCTTCTGTGCTAAACATTGCCCTTCACTAACAGTGGGATTCTGCAGTTTAGTGAAAAATCTCACTTCAGAAAATGAGTGGCCTATGCTATGTACATCTGGAGACAAAAAGTACCCTGTAACACCAACATCTATGTTTTACCACTGATTCTGGTAATGTTTTCAGTGCAAATAAGGCTAGCTTTATATTTTACCTAACAAAATACCAGCCCATTTGAGATGTGTGCATGAGAAAAATTAAAGTTATGACTGAGAAGCAAAATTCTTTCCAAGAAACATAGCCAGAAAGTGAATACTCTTAATCAAATGTGATGGGAAAACATGAAGGCAGATGGAGGGCTGAGCTTCTGAAATGACTTCTTTACACTTCAGTTACCATCACTGACTTAGTCACTGTGCTGGCAAGATTAACAACCCTGGAATAGATGATGATGTAGTTTACTCTGGGCAGGAGTTACATTATCCAATTACCAGTATTAAAATATAGTTAGTGTGACTTTATATGCATTTTGCTGCTAATGAATCAAAAGATAAATAAATGAAGCTCAGCAGTAATCCAAGTATTGTAAGCATGTATCCTCAAACCAGTTTTGCAAACTGGGACAGAGAGCTATAATTGGCCTTGCTGAAGTGGCTTTTATTTTCCACAGTTCATGATCAAAGTAGTTACATTACACTGACTAACTCTTCTAATTCATGACACCTGAATAAATGGCAGGAAAAGCAGCCTGGAATGCACGTTCTCCTATCTGCTGCCATCTTGCAGTGCAGCCTGAATAAAGTCCTTCTCCTTATCTCTACACTGAAGTCAACTCTAATGATTAAAAGATGCTTTTGGACTGAAAGGTGCATCACACTGATAACAGGCTTGTGTGGAGACATGAGCTGTGTCTCAGCATGCTCTGGAACTGTTGTAACTTTGCCTGGGTTTAGGGTCCATTTCTATATCTGTTTTTCACTTAAAATATTCCCTGGCTGTTCCAAAACATATTAAGCTAAAAGTTGTTGAACTCCATACAAAAGAAGAAAAGAAGTATGTCTGAACTGGCCAACACAAGCTTTTAATAAACAGAGTACTATATAAAATAAAATTTTTAAAAATCCCTATGGATAGTTTCCAGAGTTGATTTGGATTTGATCATCACTGTTTCCTCCTCTGGTTCAGTTATTTTCAACTGAAAATGTCTGGCTTCTTTGGCTTAAGCTACTGCCTTCGTGCAGTTGGAATAAATAAATAAATAAAGTAGGTAAGTAAGTAAGTAAGTCTTTAATGCATCAAAGTGTTTAAAGCTAAAAGTAGTGACTTTTCACAGTGCTCTCTGAGCCACAAGCACAGGAGCAAACCTGGGGCTGCAACACCTCCTCAGCACACCATCATCCCGCTGGGCTCTGCAGCTACATAGACTCAAAACCTGCAGAGGAGAAGGTCAGGTCAGCCAGCAACAAGGGGCCCCTTTCCTCCTCATCCACTCAAACAGTTGCTGGGGAGTTACTCAGCATCACATCAGGCTGGGGGCTGCCTGTTAACATACATGTTCCAGGCCCTCCACCTGCCCTTCTTTTTCCCTGCCCTACCACAGGGATGTGACAGCCCAGGAGTGCATCAGCCAAACTAGGAAAGACTCATTGTAGTTGAAGATAGGTTTGACTGCCTTTAAAACTGAGCATCGTTCTGAGCAATCAGGTAACAGAGAGGTAAGGAACACATGCTGTTGCATGTCCAAGGCTTGGGTCCCACTTGAGGACATAGTTATAGATGATGTCAGTATCATTTAATGGATCCAAGTACATGTTATTTCAGCAGACATTTCATGGTATCCGTTGTAGTTACAGATGTTATGAACTTCCATTATTAATTTCTTAGTGTGCTCATAACTTTCCAGAACCATGATCACCTAATCTTGTTCTCGTCATTTTATTCTCCTTTATAGTCCTTCCAGGAAAGGTTTTAACAAAACCTTCTTACTTATTGTTTAGGTTAAAAGATGGGAAAGTACTCCATTGTTTGTCAATAAATCTCTAATCATATTCTTTTGAGCAAAACATAGACAAAAACATCCAATAATAACATGCCACCTCAGCATGGACCCATCCTTACCAGGTCTAGAGTATGATTGGTTTTATGGGTAAAGCTTTGAAACAATTTAAATAATTTTTAATATACTGGAGAGCATCTCCTACTGTGTGTGTGTGCCACTGCCCTCTGCTGCACAGAGGCAGGAGAGCTTGCCTGCTTTCATAGGGGCAGAGGTGTAGTCACTGATTCACCCATATTCCTCCTTAGAGTAAGTGCTCAGGTCCTGCTGACTTCATCTGGGGGCTAGAGCTATGAAAGTAGTTAAATCTTCACCTCCATGGGAGTTAGACACCATAATACCTGTGAAGATGTGTCCATTTCTGTCTTCTGTCAGTAGAATATACCACACAGAAAGATTGTGCAAGTATGGTGTCCACCACAACCCCCTAGGTTGTTGTTTCATGAGCTGCATGTCTCAAAATGTCTCAGAAGTTCACTGCAAGCAGTGTTGTGTTTCTGCTGGGGATTACTAAAGCAGGACCTAAAGCACCTCTGTCCTTTTGTTGTCTCCAATCATATGCTCCTGGCACATAACACACAGACACCCTCCAGGCTGAAATGGTTTTGCCCAATCCAAATTTTAGGGCTAAAATATAAGGATTAGCAGAATAAATGCTTTGGGTTAAATACAGGGATAAATGTAACCCAGCCAGTAATAGGTGTAATTATCCATTCTGGACATCAGTGCTAGGTAACTACGAAAATCCAGTAACGTCTCCAAAAATGTTTAGGATCACGGGCAGCCACACTGCCACAACCCCCCGCTGGGAGGACAGCCCTGCTTATGATACAGAGCAGGAACTTCAACTCATCTGCAGCTGCTCTCTGTCATCTACAGCTGCTATACTTCTTATGGATTTATAGGGGCAATTAAGATAACACATCTATATATCTCAGTCTATGGATTTGCACCTTTTCATGCTGTATTTTTTTATTAAAGCCAGATTTCATGTAGCTTTGTCTCTCAGTTTAATACTAGTGACCAACAAATCTGAACAGTAACTTATTTTTCAAAACTTGCTCCCAATGAGATTGGGGTAAATTTCCCAGTTGGAACAGGCCACTATCAAGTGCTTTTGAGTCACAGTCAGGTGATTTTCCTTGCTTTATTTCACAAATAAATAGTTTTTCTCTCTAAAAATGATACTTGTTCAGTTGTGCATCAGGTTCGAAGAGTCAGCCTCATGGTTTTGGACACTTAAATTTGGTAATACATTAGAGAAAGTTCTGTAGCCCTGATTTCTTCTGAAGGAGGGCAATTAGGAGGAAAATACTTCCTTGTTTTATTTCCATCTCTGACTTCTTCAAGCATGTCTATTTGAGGCTGTTTAGACAATACATGAACTATTTCTCATGGATTACGCTAAAAACACCCAAAAATCTTAAGCATATGTATATGGAGTTTCACATCATATAGAGTGAGGGGGTAATTTCAAGCTTTTGTCTTAACTAGTACACAAAGAAAACAGTATAAACCCTAAACCTTAAATTGTACTTATGTTCTGATTGCAAATATATATGTATATATATATACATATATAGAGAGAGAACTTGTACAAGCTGACAGACAAAGATTTCTCTATCAAATATGTGCCATTCGCGAGCAAAATGCTGTTGCTATTCTAGTCACTGGCTGCAGGAGCTCAGCTGGGGCCCTGATTGTCAATCTGTGAGCTATTCTTTCACTATAATAAAGATCCTGTAGGCTAAACTACTAGTAGGCCATCGGTGACACTTCTGAAATCCCTTTGATGGGCTTACACAAATGCAAAGATTCGTACTTAGCAATGGTGCTGATGGTATAGAAGTTCTTGAATCTGCTCACCCTGTGTTGTCTTCTGTGTGTTTGCATGTATGAGTGTGTGTACATGTGCATGAATATACATAGATATTTGAAGTGTGAGGATTTATGCAGTATAACCTGAGTTTCATGCATATTTTTGCATGTTTTTAATATTAAACTAGGAAGAAGAAGAAGAAGGTGCTTAAAGCTTATTTTTAAAGCCCTCTTCCTGTAGTATCTCACCCAATCAGAAGCACTAATTTTATCAAAGAGAAATTATAAAAATGAAAAATTATGCTAGTTCTTAAATACAGTCCCTGTTTGTTTAGCTTTTATTTATTTCACTTTGAAATAATGCACTGTAATCTTTCCACTTTTTAAAGACTTTATCTCTGAAATGTAGCATCTAAGTAGGTGGCATTTTCCCTGGTCAGATATACTGGGAAGAAGCAGAGATTGTGTTTTCAGGGGACTTGGGAAACTTACTGGCAAACTTTCCTAGGCTTATCATCACATATTCAAGATGATGTCTATATAGAACATAGACTTCCTAACAATGCTGCTTCCTTAGAAGGAAAATTTTGTTTTCTCTGTTTCACTCTTTTTTAATAAATGAAGAAGTCCATGGGGAAGGAGTCAGTCCTTAAATAAAATACTTATTCTTATAATTACCATATTCCTGTTTCCTTTCTGCCCTATCCAAAATTCACGGTAAATAAGAGGGTGTGGTAATTAATTGCAAGCTGAATGGCACAACTAATGTTATGCAAATACAGTGTCCTCTGAGCAAAGTGATATTGCAAAGTTATAGTATGTCAAGTTCTGTGTTTGAATACCAATACAGCCACATGTACACAAAGACTTGTGTGCCAAGAGGGTGTGTTTTGTTAGCTTTATTTTTTTTTTAGATGGGATACTTCAATGTTCCTTTCCTTCCTAGAGAATTTCAAGTACTTTTTAAAGGGCTTAATTTCTGTGCAATAGGGCTTATGGGCAAACAGTCAATAAAAACAAAATAAGGAATACAGTCATGGTTCTAAAAACATTCCACATTCTTCAAACTGATGCGAATTGTGTGCATTGACAGTAATCCTGTCTAATCCCCTCCACACATGTAATCTTTGTACACCTGCTTTCGTTGTCTCACTTACCAGTTTTTTATACTTAGAACCACAATATACAAGACGGTACAGCAACAGAATAAAATGCACATGTACACGCAGTGTGTAATGGCACAATTTTGCACTGCAGACATATAACATACTTTTAGGCTTTGGTGCTTAGAGTCAACATCTTCCATTAAGTTATTTTTCTTGCCTTTTTTCCCCCCACTGGTGCATGTTTGTATTTGTGTTTCTTGGCAGTTTAACTGAAGCGCATCGAACAGCTGTAAAAGTCATCAGGAGGATGCAGTATTTTGTAGCCAGAAGAAAATTTCAGGTAAGAAGCACCATTAAACATAAATACAAATTGTAGGCTTAAGTATATGACACTGAAAGTGCTCTGACAGTTAACTTGGTTTTGTGCCTGAGATTGTAATAAGTCAAATGTACTGTTTAGGGCCTTGGCCTCATACTTAGCTTATGTGGATTTTTTCATAGCAAGGGCAAAACTATCAACTATCTATGGGTATTGTATCATATGAAAAACTTCTGAATTTGTGGAGTCAGCATAGTTACTTTTCACTTCTCATTTTCACTGCATTTGTTTTGTTGGGGTTCTGTTTGTTTTACTGTACTGACTAATATATGAACTACTTACCCACCTGCTACAAGAACCGAAGAAAAGACTCTGTTGAAGTGTCTGCTAAAATACTGTTACTGTCTATACTGATCATTTAATGACTGGTTCAAGAATGTTCAACTAATTGTGTGCAATAAATGGCTGACAGATCAATAGACCTTAATGATGATCACAATGCTGTGTAAAACTGCTTTCAGCTTTACAGGCCACATTTCCAAATTTGTTTCCCAGAATGGGACATCATAGAGAGACTTTATTTTGCAACATCATGAGGCATCTGCCCTCTATAAATTTGCTGTCTTTATGAAGTCTTAAGTTAAATTTCTCCATCAGGTTGCAAAGTACTCCAAGTAGATGTGCTTATTTTGCCAGTTTAGTAAGGCCTATTATGATAAAACTTGTTTGGAATGTGACTCTGATATCATCATTCTCATCACTCATGTGCTGGTGAAGTGATGGAAATGAATAATTAACTCCTGAATTGATTTTCAAAGCTCCTTTCATTTCCATCTGAAAGTTCATGCTGTTTTGTCCAAGATGGTCCACTGCAAGTTAATCAACTTTCGTAATTCTTTTGAAGAGGTTTTAAAAAGATAAAACAAGAACCTAAATTTCAAGCAAGTTTGTTTACAGCTGAGCACTTAATTGCAAGGGTTAGAAGTCTGAGATAAGCTCACAGCAGTCCAAAGGCTCTGAATTAGAGGAGACAGAATAGCACATACATTTCCCAAGCTCATGGCAGAAATTTATCTATAGCTGGCCTTACCTTATGAAAACGAGGATAAGTCATTTTGTTTAACTCAGCACACACGAGGAGAGCAGAATTGCATTGTAAATACACCAGAGGGATAAATACTATGGGGGAAAAAAAATTAAAGACGTAATTCCTGGAAAATAAAATCGGTATATAAATTAGTTAGGATTAAATTAGGAGATTTCAAACCACCAGAGACCTAATGTTGTGGAGCTGTCAGCCAACAGCAGCCATACCAAACCCTAAAAACTGAACTTGTTCAGTCTATGGAGAGGAATCTCTGAGTTTGTGTTAGTGACAGGAAAAAAGAAGGAATTTTCTTGCATTTTTTTCTTTCTTGAAGCTGTGAAATAGAGTTTATAGGACTCCCCATGCTAATTAGATTTTGGAAGTTCGAAACTGGGTAATATTATTTAGAGTTTTGCATTAGGAGTTCTAAGCTTGCTGGATGTAGACTGCTGAGCCCTAATGGCCAGGATTTGGGATTATGAACAGAATGAAAGTTAAAGAAGTTCTTCAAGCTCTCCATTTACTAAACCTCCCTGGAAGCCCATTACTTCCCTTCTTAAGTTGTATTGTACTAGCATTTCTTAATAAAAACATGACAAGAGATTGTGCCAAAGTTTGGCAGCACATAAGATGCTCGGATCTAAAACGTTATGGGAAAAGAAGAGAGGAAAATGGTGAAAGTTGGAAGGATATTTTGATTATGCCTTAGAGAGGACTCAGGCAGACTGCAGTGTACGGTACTTTGCAACTATAGAATTCAAAGCTGATGATTTGTTAAAAGGGATAACAGATAGAGGACTTCTTTTGAGGGAGAAAGGAAATTTAATTTGGAATGAGTGGAATTAATTATGCACATAGTAGCCCATGGGATTGAGGGGAGGGAGGTGGGAAAAATCCCCAGCACATCTTGGCTCTGCGCCATGCATCATGTTTAAATAGAGAGTGTCCAAAGAAAAGGACAGAGGATCTAGCCAAAATGCTCTCAAAGCATCTCCACTAGTCGATCTAAAGAGTGATACTGGCACTGCTTCTCTGGGTGAAGACAATAGGCTGCTTTTCTGGCCAGAAATAGTGATGTGTCAGCGTCTGCAAAAAGTGAAGCTGGGGAAGGAAAAAAAAAAAAAGGCAATAAACTGAAAGCTGAAACCTCCCTCCCCCGCAAAGTATTTCTTCTCACAAATGCACATAAAAGTTGATGCACACTACCAAAATGATGAACTCTTCTGAAAGTAATAATGCAGGTAAGTGATGATGGCCGAGCACAAGGAAAACATTTTATCACAAAGAGCTTTTGCTTCTCCATTCATTTTGCAGGATTTTTTTCCATTCCAGTTCCATGCTTTAATTTGAAATTTCTAGGATCCTGTGGCTGCCTTCCAAGCATGACTCCAGCACATACTGTAGGTGTCCAATGCATGTGTGCAGTGGTGCATGTTAATGGCTCTGGCTGAAGCTGTGACAGTGGAAACAGACAACAAGATGACTAATGAGCTGTTGTCAGTAATTTCCAATTACTAGATTTGCAGTTTACCTTTCTTTTTTTCTTCTTTTCTTGAGTTGGAGCCAAAAAGTAGACATCTTGCCCCACATTTCCCATAGGGGTTTGGTATGGCTCTGAAAAGCCTGGTATTTTTGAAAGGACAGCATTTATGCTTATTCTGCCACATGCACAAGTTACTTTTACTTGATAAAATTTTACAATGCTATGCTGTGTATAATCGCATAGTTTTATGCAAATTCTCTAGACTTGTTTCAAAATTCTGCCTTGGTAGTTACAACAAGAAATCACAGCTTGGGAAGCATCTGGATTCTCATCAGAATGGGAATAAAACTAGGCAGATGGCAGGTTTTTTATCTGAACTTTTTTATTTACTCGAATTGCGTATTTTTTTTTCTGACTTAGTGGGTAACATTAAAGACAAAAAAGTGCAAACAAAATCTACGTGCAACAGTCATCAGACTTATGCAAAGCATCTGTCCTCCCAGTTGCTTAAGCAATAATATTTCTGTCACCAGACATCTTTAGTCTTTAGAGGCGTTTGATTCCGGGTCCAAGTGTTATGAATTGGGCTAGTCTCCGTGTTTCAGTCCTCTGACATTATGATTAACATATGGTTTTGGAATGAGCCAAGAAATATCACACATGGTAGCCTTAGATAAATCATATATCTTGGTTTTGTGTTTTTTAAATACACTGTGAAGGTCTAATATTTTGCTCAGTATGAAGTAACATGAAGACATGACTCTTAACTGACAGTGATGAGAATCATTTGGCTGCGTCTCCACAATAAATATGCACTCCTACAATGCCTGCTTATGTTTTATTCATTGCAACAGCCATTTCAAAATGGAAAGCAAATAGTCTCTGGAAGATAAAAAGTAGAATGATGGTGTGTCTGAAATAAACTGAAGTTTAAACTATGCTTACCTTTCAACCTCACGTATGACTTATTTCACAGCAAGCTCGGAAACCGTATGATGTACGCGATGTGATTGAACAGTACTCACAAGGACACCTCAATATGATGGTTCGGATAAAAGAACTTCAAAGAAGGTAGGCCCTGTCTACCTCATGAAATATTTGATTTCTCTGGTGCCAGCTGGCTTTAGGGGAGATGTGTTCTTAATGAACAGTAATTGTCCAAAATTGCAAGCACAACAGGGAGCACAATATCTAGAGGATTTAACTTGGAGCCATTTTTAACCCTTTTTATGACCAAGTTCACAATCCTCCTCCCCTCTTCCTCCAAATTATATAAATTAGAAGAAATTATTAAGGTGCATGCTGTGAAGTTTATAGTATGAAGTGACCTTTTCTGCTCTCTTTTTAGTAAAGGAAAACTTTTCAAATAATGATTTACCTTTCTATCCAGGCTCTATGGTTCTCTGCATCTGAGAGAAATCTGTTTCACTTGTGCTTCCTTCTCTATCTGGAACTTTTCCCTTCCCAAATTCCTCCTTGCACATGCTTCCTCCGAGTTTGGGGATCACAGCTGAAATATTTTGTCACAAAATTATTCTCTTCTGTTTCAGCACAAAGTCCTTTTCTCTTTACAAATTAACACTGTGGACTGGGACACCGGAATGAACTCCTCTGGCCCTTAAACGAAAAAAAAAAAAATCCTATTGAACGGAATCTACTGTGTCAACATATATAGTTATTAAATCCACCTGCATGAGATTCAAAGAGTAGTTGCAAATGTTATTAAGAAGCCATTCTGTTTGTATAGTCTTTGTTATTAGATTACATATGACACAGAAGAACTGTATTTTAGTTACAACATGAAAGTATAAGAAATAAAACATTAATGAAAATAATAATAATATGATTTGATTTTGGAAAAAACTGAAGAACTTACTGCTGATGGTATGTGTAGAAAGTCATAGTAGTGTCTTGTTTTTACTTGCTTTTTTTTTTATGTTTAAAGCTACTGCAAATTCTCTGCTTTTCTGAGCAAGAAATTTTAAGTTACTGGGTAACTAAGCTGTTGGTAATGCTCTTTTTGCTTTTCAGATTGGACCATTCTTTGGGAAAGCCAGGCCTTTTCCTCCCAGGTATAGTGACTGCATTTTATATAAAATGATTAGCTCCATAACTTTGTGAAAATACCCATGGCTATAATAATAAGGATTTATAATCCAGCCAATAATGTGTGAATATATAATTCTGTTCATAAGCCCTGGAATGACTATAGAACAATAAATACCTTTCATTCAGGTGGTAGTGGAATAAATGGAAATTAAGAAAAAGTGTTAAAAATGTATATCGATTCATGATGACTTGGAAACACATTGCTGGAAAATTTTCCACAAAAATATTCTTTCTAAATCCTTTGTGCTGACATTTGAATACCTGTTGGTTCCATTTAAAAAGCTTTATTCCTTTCTGAACAGCCTGTGGATTTTAGTTTTGGAAAGCTCAAAGGAAGATCAGAAGTATCATTCGGGAAGAACTGGGGTAGCCTTGAAAGCTGGAGTGATAGAAGGGGCAGGAAATACAATCATTAAAAAAGCAAGATCAGGCACAGGACAAATAATTTAGAAAAATCTCTTACATGTTGGTAGTGGTGTACAGTCTAGTATTTTTTATGGGAAAGAGAGGCCTGGTATGCTGTTTAATTGTAAGCAAATGCCAACTGAATGTAAGAAAATGGTGTGATATATCCATG
This sequence comes from Nesoenas mayeri, assembly GCF_963082525.1. Classification (NCBI taxonomy): domain Eukaryota; kingdom Metazoa; phylum Chordata; class Aves; order Columbiformes; family Columbidae; genus Nesoenas; species Nesoenas mayeri. The sequence continues at coordinate 70,511,096 of NC_137541.1, forward strand.
AAAAATTAATCTGATCCTAGGATGAAGAAGGAGATTTTCAAGACATACAGGGAAGTATACATGTCTTTGCATGTGACTGAAGTAAGGCCTTAGGTGGCATATTGTGCAAAATTCTTATTTCATATCTTCAGAAAAGACTAACTGTAAAAAAAAAAAAAAAAAAAAGAAAGAAGAAATACTAGGATGGCTAGTGAAAGGAGAACCTATTCCATTAGTGAGGAACAGAAATTTGTTCTTTTCAACCTAGCAAAATATAGGGCTGGAAAGGGTTGTCTGTTAATTCTGCAATAGGAGTAATTACCTGGGAGGCAAAAGAAATACATAAGGGAAAGGACCGTGCAAGCAGAAGAACAAGCATTTGTGAACTGGTCATAAATGTATTTTAGCCGAAAACTTAAGAGAATTCCCTGGCTGTGCACAGCAGTGAGATTCTGGGAAAACCTTGTGGTGGAACTCATGAAGATTAGAAAACCGAGTTCCTGTATGGGAAGAACAGAAAGAAACAGTCATTTTTTTATCACAAGAGATTTCGTTCAAATTTTCAGAGGCCCTGCCTCATTCTCTGTCCTTACAAGCTTGAAAGTGACTAACTGAAATCCCATATCACTGAGTGACTTTGAGCACTCATGATTGTAAGTGTAACTGAGGGTGCCTGAGCACTCATGATTGTAAGTGTAACTGAGGGTGTCAAAGTTATTTCAGAGCCTTTGAAAATCCCATGTTATCAGTGGTCAAAATGGTTTACAATATCGGAATGAGGAGCATCTTTCAAAACACATTTTTAACATCTAATTGCTGCAGAAGACTCTGTAGTATAACCTTCTTCCCCTGTATCTTAGCTGGTATTTGATGACAGGAAAAACACCCATCTCCTCGAATACATCTATAAATATCAATGCTTGGGAACTCATTCCACATTGTGCAAGCTAAATTTACTGGAGAACTTTGATTACGTTAAAGAATGTATTATTTTATTTCAAAAGTAATGGAACCAAATTAGAACTATAATTTGTGCTAAAAAAAAAAAATAGTTTCAGAGGTATTTTTTATGAAACAGCCTCTTGTTTCAGAGGTGAGAGTAGTTAGAATTGTTGGCTGCAAAGAAGCTAATTGTGAAATGATTTTCTGAGCAGCTTGGTACGCTGAATAGGTTCAGGAAGTCTAGTGACCAAATTTTGGGTCAAAAGGGCAATAGCAAGCATTGAGAGGACCTTAGATGGGTCTGTGGATTTGAACAAGTGTTCAAAGTGTTCATGTGTTGAAGAGTCTAAAGTACTGAGGAAGAACCATGGGTTTGTGTTGATGACGGATTCAGTCCTGGGCAACTAATATGCAAAGCCTACACTAGAACATTGGACAGCAAAAGCAAGGTGAATGATCTGCTTGTAGGACTGAGGTTACACAGCAACTTGCTGTACCAGCCATGTCCTGCAGTGGCTGTCAATGCAACCCCAGATGATCAAGGGGAAAAAAAAAAAAAGTTCAAGTCAATATCTGACATGTCTTTTATCACTCATTATCATTTTTTTAATCAAAAATTATTGCTTTGACTTAATATGTGGAAAAAACCCCACTGGCTTCCAGAGGTAAGATAAGTCGGGGTAGCCTCATATTCAGAATTCATAATGGATGTCTTACGGGGGAGAGCATCATAGGATTTCAGAGATATTTAGGAAATCCATAATCTATGCTCAGGAGAAGATTATGGCATCTGTGTCCATGCAACTCGTTTCCCTTGTTAGTCCTTTCTTGCAAAATTACTGCTGAATAGCTGCTTTGAGACAGCTCTCTTAGATACAAAAGCATGATGGCCCTGCTAAGAATGATGTCTACCTCCACAGCATGCCAAATCTAAAAAGTCATACCTCCTGCAAAAAAATATGGATCTGCCCTCAAACTGACTGAGTAAATACTGACTGGGAAAAGGGTTGTTTGAGATGGAAAACCTTTTAAGCTCAGTTAGGAGTCTACGAGACCAAAACCAAAAGTTACTTGATACAGTAGTTATTTTATCTAAACCTCCCACAAATCCAAAAATAAGATAAGTGGTTCCAGATAAACAGTCTGCAGAACTAAAACTAGGCTTAGATCATTAGTCCTCATATTACCTAACCCACCAATAATCAAGTGATGAACAGTGATGAATGGTTGTAGTATCGCTCTGTTTTGGGGGGAAACAAACTCTTGCAGTGCCCTTCTCCTCTTGAAAAAGCGTTCTTCCTGAGCTTTCCTCAGAATGGATGGCTTATTCTACATTGAAAATGTATTTTCAATATGATATTTTTACAGTTCAAGGCACTGCTAAGAATCTCATTTGTAAACAATAGGGGTGTTTCCTCCAGAATGTGTTATTCTCATATTGATGGCAAGCAAAAGTGAAATGACAATGCAAAGAAAATTAAACTGCCAAGAACAAAAACATGAGAAGAATTTTCCTTTCCAGCTCCTTTTTTTTTTTCCTGTTTTATTATACTCCCATTCAAAGAATCTTAAGGTCTTATTCCAAGCCTGTTGAAATGAATGGGAGTCTTTCCAGTGACCTCAGTGAGTTTTAGATCAGGCTGTTACTGAAACCCTGTTGTCAACTCTGATAATATTATAAGAAGTAATTGCAGTGTGTCTATATTATTATTACCTTTCAAAAGTGAATGACGTCACACAAGATCCAGAATCTGAATTCATTGGAAGCAATTATTGTTATTTTTCAAGTTAGTTTCTCAAAGATAAAAACCACTAAAAGCTGTGTTAAAACAAGATAACGATACAAGAACAGAATAAAAGCTATGCTGGGTCAGACCAGTTCTGACTCCGACAGAGCCAAAAGCAAGGCGCTTTGTGAGATGTATAAAAAAAAAAGGGCATGCATAAGCCTCTAACCTTCTGGTAAGCTTTCAGCCATTTGCAGATCAGAGACTTCCTGACATCATTTCCGTATATTTCAAAGTGCTAATTGGTTTGTCCTCAACAAGTTTGCCTAGTTTCCCCTGTAAACTTTTAACATCTGTGACACTTTGTGACAAGAATCTTTGTGATTTAATTTTCACATGCACATATATAGTGAGGAATCCTCCCTTTTCATTTGTTTTGTTCAACGCACCTAATAGCTTTCTTCCAAACTCCTAGTTTCAGGAGTGGGCTTGAAAACATTAAGATAATGAACACATTTTCCAAAGACTTGAATCCCGTGGCTATACTCAGCAGGCTGTGTCCTAGCCTCATTAGAAGCCCATCTCAGTGTTTCAGGTAATACAATTTTGAAAGATGAAATGAAGATTCCTGTAATAATAAACAAACCCCTTAACAATTGGAACTGTTGCTATAGAGGCAAAGCACATGTTAATAAAATTTATTGAATTAACAAGGCAGATGCTTATGTAATGATACAAATAAGATGAGTGTAATACTTGACCTTTACTACACATGATGGATTTAATTGCTTTTGAATGCAATTTTTGAGACTTACTATAGCTTTTCAGGGGCAAAGGTGAAGAATAATGCCAAGGTAAAACAAAAGGTCCAGTGTTTGGATTCAGAAAAGTATGCAAAAGACTGATGTTAATCTGCGGTTCATCTGAACCTCTTGGGTCTGCATAACACAGGTGGGAATCCCTGCAGAAAAAGGCTTTCTTGTAAAATTTGACAGTTCCATTGTTTGCCCTTTTTCCCATTAAATGCCACTTAAGCTTTCTGATGCTATTTCCTTCCCAGCTGTTAAGAAGGAAATTGCATCACAATATCTTTTAAAGCATAATGAATATGCTTAGTTTAATTTTTATCTTTAAAGTGGATTAATATTTGAAATGAAAGATACCCATATCTCTGTGGGAACTGATTTATTCCCTTCTGGAGACAAAATCAATCCATGGCAACTTGGTCAAAAATAAAAACACTTAGGACATTTTCCATAGCTGTCACATGTTCACAATCTTGTCTCTGAAAGTTCATTTCATTACTGGGGTTGATCTATCTCAATGCAAAGAGCCAGCAGAAATATCACTGCAGATCATTTGCTGTTCATCCAAGTTCTCTGAACAGTTATGAATTCCATCCTTAATAAAAAGCTAATAAAGAAACTTGCATTTTGTTTTGAATTTGGTATATTAACTTTTTTGTACATAGTATAATGAAAGTGTGTCTAAGTCCTGCCATCAGCACCTTCTAGAGGAAGGGCAGGAGTGTGATGCAGTTCATACCAGATTCAGTGTATATGGCTTCTCTCTAACAACTTGGTTATGTTGTTCCTCATGAGCCACTTGAGCAAGTTGTGTCATCTCAGAGGTTGCATAAATGAAGCAGGTAGGAAGATGGATCTTTTGTTTGTGGCTGTTTTCTTTCTTGAAAGGTGATTGCACATCTTTAACCTGGCAAATTACTGCTAGCAGCCAGATTTTTGCAACTTGTAAAAGCTAGAGATTTCTACTTTCAGTGTATACTCTTAAACATTCATCATGAAACAAGTAGCTTTATCACAGAGATTTCTGTGTTGCATTGCGGCCTTCTAAAGTAAGAGATTTTGGTAGTTTACTATTTCTATTTTCTTTAGGCTGTCTAAGAGAAATCACTAGCAACTGATCTAGTACTATGTCATACCTCTTTTTAGTGTATTCTACCTGTCAATTGGCTCTGACTGACAAGAAAAGAGACTCAAGTCAAAAGTCACAATGCCTAAGGCAACTATGTTATTTGCTATTTCATGGCTTCTTGGTTTAAAAGGGCAATCCTGACTTGCATTTTCAGAAGCACACCTGGTTTATAAACCTAAGAATCAATTTCTTGCCGTAGGCTCATCACAGTTTTCCCTACATAGATCTTTTATAGAACTGGAACAAATATGGGTCCAGAATGTTGTAGTTGCATTGTGGTAGAGAAAAGAAGGTAATGGTGTCTCTTGCACTATCCTGCTTTCTGCAGTCCCAGTACTAAACTTGTTATAACTCACTGATGTTTTGAGATATCTTTAGCCATCTGCTGTATCCTAGATGTTAGTATGCTCAAATTCCTCATTTTCTGCGTAAAAAAAAAAAAATGGTTTTCAGATAAATTTTAAAATTTTTCAGTTAGCATACTTCTTTCTATATATTCCATATAAGTTAAAATCAAGGAAGGATTCTTACTCTGTAAAGCAGAGTAGATTATTTCCAGCTTTTAAAATTTTCAGACCATCTGTCTGCAATTCATTCACTGTCATAATGTTCCCCATAAGTATTTTTTCTGTCCAAAGAAAAAATACTGTTTTCTTAAAAGCTTGGTATAGTACGATGAGACTGAGCACACTAATTGGGTAAAAAATTAAGATTATAGTACTGTCCCTCATTTGGTTGGTTCTTTTCATCTTACTTGTTTAAGATGGTAATTACTGGTTTTTTGTAAAAGAAAACAAACTTGAATAATGAGTAATATGTCATTTATATCATGTGCATCCACTTGGGGAAAGAGTTGGGGATGGTCTTTCATGTTTTCTCAGCTGGTGTGGGGAATACCTAAAAGCTTTAATTTTTTCTTACAAGAGCCATCTCTAGTTGTTCACTGGAAAGAGATGGGTCATATTTTGTGAAAATGATGGAAAATAAGTCCAGGATCATATTATTTTGAAAGTAGTATAGCACATATACTCAGCAAGGCAAAGACCTTCAAGGAAGAAATTATTTATTAATAAAGATGAGAAATGGACTAGATGACCCAAGAAATATTCAGTCTCCTGAAGTATAATGCATATTGCTTGTATACTAGTGTTTTATCTAATTCAAGTCTAAATATATAAAATGATGGGTTTGTAACATACCAACAGTGTGCTACATACCAACAGTGTGATATAACCTTGTTTCAAGGTTTTGGTTGGGTTGGGTTGGTTTGGAATGGGGTTTTTTGTGGGTTTGGTTTGATTGTTTGTTTTGGTTTGTTTGGTTGTTTGGGTCTCGGGTTTGTTTTTTTGAGCTAAAATTTGTCTATATGTATTTTCATCTGGTTTTAAAAAATTGTGCATTCTTTCATGATGATCAGGCATGCTTCCTTCTGCCTGTGCCTCTCACATACACATATACGCAGTTACTGGCTTTCTTAGCTGGTGTATCTGTTTTATTGCAGACCAACACAAAGAACAGACAAAATTCAAATGTAAAAAGAATGTAAAAACTAAGACATTTCAGATTTATAGTTAGCCATGCAATTTTTTCAATTATGTAAAAGCAAATAATTTGATGTATGAAGTCTAAAATCATATATCATGAAAAGACTCAAGAGAGAAAGCATAAATATGAGATAGAAATCAAGTGTCCTAGAGCAATGTTATTTGAACTTCTGCCCACTCTTCTTGCCACAATGCTCTGCACATTTTATACGCACCCCATTTACTTTTAAATATGATTCTTATTAGAGATTAACACTTGTAAATTAGAGCTGAATGCAGATTTAAGAAATAGGAAAGACTGCAGCCTTTTGTGACGTATGCAGCCTGCATGCCAAAAAGGGGATGGACATGACACAGCTACATGCATGTATATAATTCTTTTCACCTCATCTGATAGGAGTGCCACATGCCATGAAATAGCTTCTCACTGCTTATCTGCTTCCTATTTTATTGTTTTCTGTTCCACACCGCATCTGAGAATAACTAAAATAGGAAACATTATTAACTTGATTTGGCTGTTTGGCAATATCTAGGTGGTCATATGAAGGATGTAATTAGAGCCGGTGAGGAAATTATTATTTTTAAAAAACAAACAAAAAACCTTATTGGGATATTTTTTCAGGTTTGGGGGGCTTTTTGATTTTAGACCTAAACAAAAACACTACCTACCCACTGATGTTCAAATCACATCCCAATTTAGAAATCCCCAAAGGCAAGTTTTTTCTGGTAAATACTTTGAAAGATGATAAGTGTCTACAGATTTACTAACTAGAAAGTAGACTAAAAAGTCAATTATTTCATTTTAGGCAGAGATGAATACAGAGATAAACTTGATCCTCCACCACTTATATTGTAAGAGATTTCTGTGGTTGTGAACTAATGAATGAACAGCACACATGTATGAGTCAAGCTGTGTCATTTATGTTCTGTCCCCACAAGGTGTCCTTGAGCAATCTTTGAATTTTCTCTCTGTATGGTATTTACTCCTCTATGTTCTCTGATGAAACATTTCTCCTTTCTAACGGCTGCACAGAGCTGTCATAGGTCCATGACCTTTTTAACACACTAGATGGTCTGTAAGAGAGAAGGAAAGCTAGAAGAGTCCTCTTGCCAACATTGCTTTTTGCTGAAGTCTCCCTCTAAGGTTGTGGAGCATACAGTACAAGTTACTTGGATGCAAAGGTATCACTAAACATATCACATTAGCCAACGTATACACTGCTGATGGTAAAGCAAGTACCATTCACTGAGAAATGCAAGAATGAGAGTTCCTTGCAGAATGGGCACACGTACAGGCAGTTACAGTGGATGCTGATGCACTGTAATTTCACATCTCCATCTGCCTTCCAGTAGCCCTTCACACTGTGCACATGCCCTAAGCAAAATGGACTTAAATAGCTTTAAAAACCAAAGCTCAAGCATTCATAAAAGAGGAATAATTTGTAGAACAAATGGGGAGTACTTACTCCAGCCCAGAATTGGCAAAATAGTTTAGTAGAGAAAAATGTATCAAACTTCATTTGACATAGACTTCTAATTTACTTTTGCATTGGGGATTGGGTTTTTGTTTGTTTGTTGTTTATTTTGTTTTGTTTTTTCTTGTGGATTTTTTTCTCCCTTATCTGAACATACCATTTTTGTGCTTCATTTCCTGTGAAATTACACCCCCATTCCTTTACAATTGGCCATCTAAATAGAAGGAATAGACCCCACTTCACACAGTTTTCAATCTTGGCTCTCAATCCCACTGTTTGCAGTGTGTGAGTGAAACACAATGAAGAGCTGGCCTTATTTAACCAAGTCTCATGAAGGCTAGGAAGGAAAATGCAGATGGAGATGCAAGGGCTTTTCCCAGGGTCACTCATTTGCAGAGAGGAGCTAAGACTTAAGTCTGTGCCTCTCCTGGACAGTGCTGCCTCTTACATCTACAACCTCAGCTGAAATCTGTTTTCTCTATGTATAGAAAGTGTACATTGTGCATTTGAAGGATATTCAAAATGGGGTTTTGCCTAAGGAGCATGCCTATTCCATCTAACTACATGCAGTTAATTGAGATAATTTAATAAGGAATCAAGTTACTCTGGACAGTATCTACAGTCCTTCATGTCCACAGACTACCTCCACCAAGGTTGCCCTTTAGACTAGCTTAATCTTGTCAGTTAGACAAGCTAACTTCCTTCTCTCCAACTACTCCCTGACTTCTGAACACTATAAAGAAATTCCTTCTTATTATGTTCATGTTATTTATAGTACCCTAGTATTTTACTAGCTTCTTTTTTTTTTGCTTTAAATACCATGGATACAATTCTTAGTTTGAGTTTATTTCCAGTGTAGTGAATGTCCCATCTTTATTCCTTTTTTATTTAGAAAAGGGGGTAGACAAAGGATACTATACTGTCGGAGCCAGACTGATCCGGCTAGAGGATAAGGTAAGTGCATGAAAGCTTTTTTTTTTCTGAATAATGATATCTGATCTACAGACATGTAAGATAGTATCTTGGCATGATTTACTTTAGAATTACAGGGCACTGTAATAAAGAGTAATATCCTAATTTTTGTAAGGGAGTTGATGAAGTATCATGTGCATGTTGTTCAGCATTAACTGTTTACCTGCCATACAGATTTGGTTCTTGATTTTAAAAGGGACTACATCCATATTGAAGCCAAATCATACATCTTGTAAATATGTCCTGTGAACTGACAAGGTGTCTGTCATACCAGAATTGTTGAGTTAAACAGAACAGCTAGTATCAGGAGCATTTGTAAATAGCAACAGTTGATATCTCTGTTAATAACCTTGAGGTTCTTTAATGTTTACTGCGTTTTTCCCCTGTGCAGTTGTCTTTACATCGACCTTACCCCTCCCTCCCTGTCTTCTTTCCAATATTATGCTCATCTTTATTATTAGGTAGAGTTACTTAGAAGTATGACTGAAGGCCAAAGGTTCTATTGTTTTAGACTTACTCCAAACATCCTCAAGAGCTTCTCCCACTCAAGTGATAACAAAAGTACAAGTTTGCTTAAAACTAATAATCTATTTCTCTAGTGGTTTTCTGATTAGGTCTCTTACCTACCCCTGAAGACTGGTGTCCCTAGAACAGTGTGCTTTCTGTGGGCAGTGGCAGTGCAGTAGCTTTGGTATGTGGTATGATGTAACAGCTGAGACAAAAATCCATTTGAATTTAACACATCCAGCGCCTATTTTTATACTTATCTTACTCAAATTTGTAATGCAAATTTTCTTTTCATTTTCTTTTTATGGGGAAGTGAGGCAGAAAGGAAATCTTTCATTAATCTTAAGAGGAATTGTGCATCTTGCCAAAAAGCAGAAATTGAAATCAAACAAATACAATTCCACCCTCACTTGCTTAATATCTAATGATCATTGCTAGAACAAAATTGGAAATATGTGATGCTGTGGTGTCAAAGGACAGGTTTTCTTTGACATTTAGCTTTTTGTGACAGTGTCAGAGAATCTGCTTCACAGATAAAGACAAATTATCTCAACTTTTAAAGTGGATTGGTCCCTTGCTCAGACAGTCGCATTCAAAGTGAAAATGGCTTTTGTTCAGAATAGCTTAATTCACTTCAAAAGAGACATACTGCTCTCTAGCCACTGTATAATCTGTAAATTCACACCACTAGTTCATTCAGATTTCTGAATATGCATATATAGAGAAATCCACAATACAGGTTTGAAAATGTAGCAATGAAAGTATCTGCAATAACAGTTAGGTTACTTTGTGTGAGAAATACTACTAGTGTTGTAAATACTTCCAGAAGCAGTTCTTCATGGTCTCCTGCTTGCTCCATATTTATGAAGAAGAGAGATCAGAAAGTTATTAATGTCTGGCATTGGTCCAGCTTTAACACAATATGCTGTGGATTTGATAACTTTTTATTTCAAAGCCTCAACTAGCTTCTCCGTGCTTTTAAGTACCGCAGAGGTGTCATGGTGTAAGGAGAGGAACATTACAGGAGATGCCAATGTATGCAGTAAATGCTGCAGTCAGAGGTCTCTGCAGAGGATATCCATTTATGCTCAGTATTTACAGCTTAAACCAGTTACAAAACCAAACTCTAGCTGATTCAAAAAAGTTATAATTTTTATCAATACTATCTCAATGTAAATACTTGGAGATGATAAAGCAACATGGTTTTGTCTTCTCATGTTAAATATTAAATGTCTAATGTGAGTGTGTGGTAACCAGTCTGTAGCAGGGATTCACAACAATGTTCTTGGAACAACATTTAAGCATGGTATAATAAAAGTCATATAAGCATGATATAAATATAGTTGTCACAAGCTCAAACCATTAGTGTGGGCAAGTCCAAGCTGCTATTTTGTTTGAAGAATTAAACTGTAGTGCTTTAGCTGACCGCATATTGTATGGGAACTGGTGATTTCTATCTACTCATTGTTCTGGAGAAAATGAATAGAAGGGAATAAAAATATGTCAAGATACTGTCATAAGATGGCTTTATAAAAGACATTCAATCATTGTAGCGTCCTTTTTGTTCTCAGACCAAAGTACAAATGTAAAATAAAACATGAAAGTCTGATGGAACCCCAGGCATTTGTTGTTTCAGTACCAATTAGCCTTCCTTTAGGTGTACAGGGCTTCATTCTCATATTCCTGCCAAGAAAGTAGACACAGTGCATGAAAAGGGAAAATATTTATTGTGTTGGCTTGTTTGGGGTTTTGGTATTGTGTTGGTTTCTTTGGGTTTGTTGTTTTTTTTCTTTTTGATTTTTGTTGTTGTTGTTGTTAGTTTCTTTAGTTGCATCTTTTTGTCATGCTAGGTTAAAAGATATGTGTTTACATAGTGAAAACAAAGTTAAGCTTCCCAGATATCTCTATTTTAATAGGACAATAGAAACAACCACATCCTGCTGTCAAACCGCTTCCCCTAAACTATTTTCCCATGTCTCATGGGCTCTCCTGCTTTAATAGTTCACTGTGTAGTAGCTGCCATTTGCCCGAATGTGAAACAATGTTGGAGTCAGGAAGGACAAGCTGGGTTTCAACCTCTGAGGAGAATAAATGAAGCAAGGGCATGTCTGACATCAGGCTCCAGCTGGTGGTGAAAAATGATCTCCCCTTTGGAACTAGAAAACCTTTGGGATCAGCCTCTTCTCCCTGGAGAAATTATTTTAACATTCAGTCACCCAGTATAGTCATGGCAGCCTCCCAGCTCAGTGACACATCTGATAAAATGACACATTTTTGGACAAAGACCAGTTGGTGTAGATTGGTATAAATGCAGTGTGTATTTCAACATTTCAACTACTTAAAAATCTGAATCAATAAGCTATTAGTATACCTCTAGCCCAGACTGATCTTTCCCAACAGCATTTTCCAGTTCATTTGGTTTAGTTGTTTCTCCTAAAGGAACTCAGAATGTAATTCATGCATTCAGAGCTGCACATTGTTCTACATAAAGCATAATTATTCTTTTTATAAATTTTGAGAGAGAGAGGGAGAGAGGAGTGTGTAATTCTGATGGCTAAGTTGAACTTTATTCCCTTTAGAGGTTCACTACTATTTGAGTTAAAATGTGGGATTTGCTGTGTAGAAGACATAGGCACGGATCTCTGAAGTGGTTGCTTAGTGATAAATGAAAGCTTTGAGGCAAAAATGTTTTGAAGATTCAAAGATAACAGCCTTCCATTCACATGGCATGAGCACTGTTGTCTGCAGCCTCTCTTTCATGACCATCTGCACTCCTTATGTATGCTTAAGGTAACAAGGAAGAAGTAAGAACAAGCTTGTGTAGGATGAAGTACCGTGTGAGTCCAGCATACAGCAAGTGGAAATACACTTGTATCACTTTGCTTCTAAGCATTGTAAAGCTGACTGGAAAGGGATAAAGTGCATGATGGCAATTTCCAGACAATATATAAAACTCTTTTGGCAACATTAGTGTTGTGGAAGGATTTACTCCTTTCATTAACACTGTGTGATGCATAATGTAAGTTTATGCATAACATTTTTCAACCTGTTTTTCCCTGAGTAGGGCACAAAAAGCTTATTTTGTTGTGGTGAGTGTAATAATGTATTGTGGTTCTTTTCATTAAAACACTGAGATGTTTAGAGAAAGAATGGGGCTTCTTTCCCGACACATGATGTGTGCCGTTTGGCCGACCCTTTCTCTAGTTTGATGGCAGGGTTTAATTTTAAATTGTGGTATGTAGCCATTGACAGATTCTTTTGAAATGCATTTAAAGGGAGATCAATTCCAAGATGATGTTCTAGAGCTGGCATTAGTTTCTGTTCAAAATTGTAAACTAATGCTTCGTTATGATGAAATGATTATTTTTTGTCTTCTTTTCTTTTCAAAATTAGAAACAAAAATTGTGGTGTGCTGTGTCAAACTGCACGACAACCTATAAATAAAAACAGGAGAGAAAAGAATTTACGAATGAAAGGTTAGAAGGGACAGCTGTGTTGTCTTTGAAAAATAAATCTATTAGGTATTTTTATAATTATATGGCAGTCTTCTTTATGTGGTATTTACAGTTATGATTTACGTGCATATTACCGTAACTATTTCCATACTTATAGACAACATGTGATAATGCTAGAAGCCAAAAGCAACCATTTGGTAGCATTTAAAAAATGTAGAAACACTAAGGGAAAACAGGGCAGTAAAGCAGAACCCTTCTGAGCTCTATCCATCTGAGTAACATGAGCCAGAACAAAAGTGTCATCCAACACAAACAAATGTAGAGGTTGGATTGTGGTGGTAAACTCTTTCTTTACTGATTTAAACACTCATTTTACAGCTAGGAGCTAAAAAGATGGGTTCAGAGAAAAGTGATATTTCCCTATCACCTTATTCCTTCTAGATAACAATGGAGAAATGGATATTTGTGAATCTGACCCCTGCTGTGATTACATCAGGAGTCATCAAATAGTAAATTATTTATCATGACAGTGCCTGCAAGTACCACCATAGTGAACGCCTTCTCAGAATTTCCATTATAAACCTCTAATTTGGGGGGATGGGGGTGGTGATGAGCAACACTGAACTGCATTAAAATAAAATAAGGGGAAAAGCTAAAAATTGGTGCACAATGAGTCAGTTGCAAAATGAGTGTGCTAGATTTTTGAGGTTTCAAGGATATGTCTGAAATAAACCCAGCAAATGCATTGGTTAACAAAAACACATTTTGGCACAAAGGTGTGTGGGGGTTGTTTACCCCAGTTCCTTAAAGACTGAGCCATTCCATAATATAAAGCTTTTCAAAACGCTTTTTGCAAATGGGTGTTATGTGGATTTTCCTAGCTACTAGAACAGGCTGATAGTTCTTGAAAGCAGTTGAGGCATACTGCCGTTATTTGTTGTAAATAGAAAATACATGGCATTCTGGCCGTTTATGGTTTGCTAATATGCTTGAACACTGCTGATTTTTTGAGTGTATCTTCTCAGGACAAATGTGTGTGAGTCAATAATTAACATAGCTTATGTGACTTAGAGTTACTAGCATGTCTTGTGAAGAAGGTGTATTGCTTGTTGTACATGTTCTTGGAGCATGCCACATTCAGTTCAAGGAGATGGACAAGAGGTTCACATGGAAAGATGCTGTGGATGTGTATTTGGAATGGAATGCTAGAAAACACAAAGTCTGGTCTCATTTACTCCATAGCAGTCCAGCACAAATCCATTGATTCTGCTATTGCCTAATTAAAAAACAAACAAACAAAAACAAACAAAAAACCAAAACAACAACAAAAACCAACCAAACAAACAAAAAAAAAGGCAAAAAACAAACATGATGCTTCAAGCCAAATTCTGTTTTCATTTATGCCAGTGGAGTTAGTCAGGATTTATGCAGGTGTAAAATGCAAATTTCTTACATGGCTTTGAACACAATTCCAGCTTATGCATTGTGGGTTGGCCCTGGCTGGTTGCCAGGTGCCCAGCAAAGCAGCTCTATCACCCCCCTACTCAGAAGGATAAGGGAGAGAAAATGCAGCAAAAGATTCGTGAGTCAGGATAAGGACAGGGGGAGATCACTCACCAGTTACAGTCACGAGCAAAACAGACTCAAGTTTGGGAAAATTGTTTTAACACCCATTGAATGAGTGTAGTGTAGTAAGAAAACAAAAGCTAAATCTTAAAACACTTCCACCTCATCCCTCCCTTCTTCCCGAGCATAACTTTACTACCAAATTCCCTACCTCCTCCCCCTAAGCAGTGCAGGAGAATGAGGAATAGCAGATTACATCAGTTCATTGCATGTTGTCTCTGCTGCTCCTTCCTCCTCACACACTTCTCTGCTCCAGTGTTGGGTCCCTCCCATGGCAGACAGTCCTCCATAAACTCCAACATGAGTTCCTCTCACAGGCTGCAGTTCTTCATTAACTGCTCCAGTGTTGGTCCCTTCCGTAGAGTGTAACCCTCCTGGAGCAAACTGCTCCAGTGTGCCTTGCCACAGGGTCACAAGTCCTGCCAGCAAACCTGGTGTAGCCTGGGCTCCTCTCTCTATGGGGCCACAGGTCCTGCCAGGAGCCTGCTCCATCATGGGCTTCCCACGAGGTCACAGCCTCCTTTGGGCATCCACCTACTCTGGTGTGGACCTCCATGGGCTGCAGGTGGAGCTCTGCTCCAGCATGGACCTCTAAGGGCTGCAGGGGGACAGACGGCCCCACCATGGTCTGCACCATGGGCTGCAGGGGAATCTCTGCTCTGGTGCCTGGAGCACCTCCTCCCACTTCTTTACTGACCTGCAGAATTGTGTCTGTCACATGTTTTCACTCCTTCCTCTGGCTGCAAGTGCACATTTTTTCCCCCACTTCTTAACTGTGTTATCCTGGTGACACTACCACCATTGCAGATGTGCTTGGCCTTGGCCAGTGAGGGTTCCATCTTGGAGCCATCTGGCGTTGTCTCTATCAGACTGAGAAGCAGCTTCTAGCAGCTTCTCACAGAAGCCACCCTTGTAGCTCCCTTACTACCAAAACCTTGCCATTCAAATCTAATATATCATGTCATGTTCTGCTCAATAGGAGTGAATTAACAAAGATAAGGTAAAACTAGAAATGGAAACTCAAAGAATTCAGTATTAATCTGAGTGAAATAAGGTTTTTCATCTGTTTCATCTGAGTGAATCTTTGTGTTATGCTGGGGATTTAAGGTACCATGGAACTGAAGTTGTGCATACATTCTTGTACTGAAACATCAAGACACATTTTCAATCTGAAAACTAGGTAATGCTGATTTAACAGCTTAGATCTGAGCTGCAGAGCTTTTCTATTTGCTAGCTGACTTCTCAATGCAGACAGGAACTGTTGCACCCTGGACTTCTTCTGATTATCTGGAATGGTTTTATTCTCAGATAAACCTTGCTTAATATGGTTGAGAGGAAAAGGCTTGTTTTGAGCTGTCTGGTTGTGGTGGTAATGTCTGAAGGATTTGGCAAATATAAAAGCTAACTCTGATGTGTCTTTCAAGCAAAAGGAAAAAATATATAGATCATATATTCTGAAGCATATCTGAAATAATCCTGCCTGAATTCTTCCGTGTGGTTCTTGTCATATATGGTACTTGGTAGCACCCTCCTGATATTAAGGTTGTACAGCACTTTCCACTATAAAACTCTATTTTCAGTTGCTTACATCTTTGCCAAACTTTAGCCATCTGGGCTGAAATTTTCCAAGGCATATATCTGCCTCAGGCTGAGATTTTCTGGAAAATTTATATGTCAGTGTGGGTCATCCTTTCTATATCACAGTAACCTGACCCACTGTGAAGATTCTCCCAAAAGTAAACATAAAAATGCTGATGGAAAACACTTGAGCTTCTTCTAAATTTGAGCAAGAAAATTGGACAGAAATGGAATATTATCTGCCAGCCTTGAGACCCAGAGGCCTGATCCAAAACATCATGAACTCAGCAGGAGGCTTTCACATGGATCAGGCCCTGATTTTTAACGAGTGAGGGAGCAAAGAGTTTCACATCATGAACACTTGCCAGGATGCAATTCACCATCATAAATCAAATGTTAAATTATTCCAAAGCCAAATAAATGAGCGTGCAGATGGCAGTGTCTGCTCCCAAGTGATTGTACTGACTGTTGATTAGCATCCAGCTCAAATAGTTTGATCTCATTTATAACCATCTCAAGGATTGCTGTGATTAGGCAATTGGTGCAATCTAGTTACTTTTCTGTTCTCTTGGCTGGAACTGTCCTGGTGGAACCAAAACTGCCCAACAAATGCTGGCCACGACGCCTTGGAGCACGCTGACATGGGGGAAGGCAGGAGCTCACAGCCATATGCTGTGTAGTAGCCTGAAATCAATTTACAGCTACCTTACATTTAATAAGAAACCAGGAGAAATGCTGTGCTACTCTACACTAATACTCATTGAGGTGAGCACACAGATGAACTGTGACTACCAAGGAGGATAAAAACAATAAAGTGATTTAGGGGTGCTGTTAAATAACTGAGCCTTTGGGAAAGGGAATATTTCACAGGCTGTTACGATGTTTGAAATCTAACCCATATTGATGCGCCCCAGCTGTTTAACCTGCACAGAAAAGGTCCTGGAAATATCAACATTGACCACAAAGGCTGTGGTTGAGGGAGCCTGTGAATTTCTTCCTGTTCTCCACCAGAGCCTTCTAAGCATCACAACTGGTGAGAAAAAAATTGAGAAAGGGGTCGTGAGCTTAGAGGTGTGGATTTCCTATAAGTTTTAGAGAAAATAAGTGGCTGAGTAGAGGACAGACACAGTTAAACCCTCTGCTCCCAGAAGAAAAGCCTGCAGTGTGAGCACTGCTCTTCCCAGGTGCCAGAAATTCCAGGCACAAATGCAGAGGAAACAAAGCTTTGTTAGTTCTTTTGCTGATGAAGCATTTTATTTACTATTGTTGGGTGAAAAAAATATATTTTTACCTCAGGAGAATTTTGGAGATCTTAACAATTTTTTATGATGTTAAATCTTCCCACAAAAAGCTTTGACCTGAACTTCCAAAGAATAACAGAAATCAGATCAGCTATAAGTATTTTGCTTCTACCGTTTGAAACTTTTAGTAAGTTATTCTAAATTAACATAAAGTTCTAAATAATTGGTCATCCTCATACCCAAACCAAAATGCCTTCATTTAGAAATGTGAAAAATGAAGCATTTCAATATTTTTTCTACCCTGTTCAAATATTAAAAAGAAAAAAAAACCCAATCATTAAACGTGTGTTTTGTTTTTAAAAAAATGTTATTTTC
This sequence comes from Nesoenas mayeri, assembly GCF_963082525.1. NCBI lineage: Eukaryota > Metazoa > Chordata > Aves > Columbiformes > Columbidae > Nesoenas > Nesoenas mayeri. The sequence continues at coordinate 70,528,452 of NC_137541.1, forward strand.
AGATGAAAGTAAATTTCATTTGAACAGTTTCTATTGCCTCAATCTGTTATTGATGTTAAACAATTGAATTTAGAAAGCTATTTTCAAGAACAGATTTTTTTGTTGCTCTTAGCTGGGCTATGGCTGTATGTTGCAAGTGTTTTCTTTCCTACAGACAAGTCAACAGTTTTCCTTTGGAATGTTTCTCCATCTGAAAATTACAATTTGTTTCTAAATGGAACATTTTTGAAGAGGCATCATGTTATATGGAACTGTATTTTGAATCATATACTGATAAAAAGTATTTATAATTCTCTACTTCAGAGTGACTTTCTAAAAATCAGAATTGGGGTGAAATGCGCTGATTTTTCTGAGCATTTGAGTTGAACTGATTTGTTTCTAATTCATTTGTTTACAATTTATTATTTCCTTCCGTTTCTGAATGGAAGACATTTCAGCATCACGAAGAATTCACAGAGAACATAGAGAAATTTTCCTGTAGGAAAAAAAGTAACTTTCCTTTACAATTCCTTATTTTAGAATTACTGTGTTGTTTCCACCTACTGCATTTTTCAGATCAGTAATTTAAAGGGCAATTTTATTATTATTTAAATGCTGGGTAGTATTGACCTCTAATTCCCCTTGATCGGGGGAAGTACACTGGAAAATCCCAGATTTTTATTATTCAGATGGTTACTGGACTAGCAGCTGGATTTGTGTCTCATGCAAGAACTGTGATGCTGAGTCAGAGCAAACATCTGTTTAATCCCGGAGCAATTCTGTTGCTGCTGATGGCCAGGATCGGATGCTAAGGGATAGACTAGAAGAATAAATTGAGTCTAAATTGCTATAACTAGCCTCTGTGTGTTTGCAATGGGTTATACATAATAAACAGTAGGAAGAATAGTGCTGTACAAGGCAAGCTACAGGATGACACAGCTCTGTAAAACAAAAAACAAAACCAAACAAAGCAAAACCAAAACAAAAATAAACCAACCAACCAAAAAGATACACCGGAGTGCTGTGGCAACCTATCCTGACATGTTAGCTGTATCTAGGGAAGAAAATTTTCAGGCAACAGTAAATTCATGTAAAGGACTTCATAAAGTCTTACAAAGTAAGGAAGAGAGATATGAAGAAACTGAGAAACTCTTTTCTCCCTATATTTGCCACCAGATATTTGCAAGACATAGCTTTACATTGTATGTAGCAGGAAAATAGTGAGTAGATCAGTAACACTTACTGACTTCTACAAAGTAATTACTTTTCCTGCTAGTAAGTAATTTTGCTAAATTATATTCATATTTTTCTTGTTTAGAAGTTTGGCTTTGATTTCAGTGCTGTGTTCTGGGGCGTTTCAGTAAAACATATGTTAGTTAATGTGTCTGTTACACACTGCAGTCCTTCGAGACCAGGAAAAGGGAACTGGGTTCTGTGTTTGAGGAGGTGAGGTGGTGTAGAGTACATCAGATCTCTTCCGATCATGCACATACAGTGCTCATTTTATTACAAGTTTGGTCCTTGAGTGCATTTTTATGCAATGTCAGAATACAACTGAATAATACTAAATCACTCAGTAGATTATCTAGGGGATTTATTCATGGTCTTGTACTTGAAGAATTTTGCTTTTTCATTGTCAGCAAGTGTTTTTCTGCAGGCTAAAGTGGTTTTGTGTGCAATAGTTATGACTGTGAGCAGGCTGAAAGAAAGGAAGCCCAGTCTGTTGGTTCAGGCATGGAGCCCCAGCTTCAGAAACATGGAGTGCTCTGCCAGAGAACCTCCGTGCAAGTGCAAACAGGACTTAGTCTCCCCCCACTATAAAATGATACTTTGCTGCTTCACTTACTGTAAGGTACTCAGATACTATTGTACAGAGAGACATATAAATACCTTGTCCAAAACTGTGTCACTCAGCATCTAGAAGTATTCCTTTTAGTCTCAAATACTGCTTTCTTAAGAGTCCGGTGCCCTTCTCTGGACTGAGTGATCCTAAACATTTCTCCTTTAATCTTCTTTGACCTTATAATGCCTGTCTCTGCTGGTTCAGTAGACTTTTTGCTGTCACTTGAGACCACAGACAGTGTTCTCAGCTCTATAGTTATGGTGCCATAAAGTATCTTGGGATCACATGATTATACAGCTTGGAGGGCAGAGACTGAAGCACAGGAGGTTCCATCTAAACATGAGGAGGAACTTCTTTATTTTGAGGGTGATAGAGCACTGGAAACAGGCTGCCCAGAAAGGTTGTGGAGTCTCCTTCCCTGGAGACATTAAAAACCCACCTGGACACATTCCTGTGTGATCTGCTCTGGGTGAACCTGCTTTAGCAGCTGGATTGGACTAGATGATCTCCAGACATCCCTTCCAACCCCAGCCATTCTGTGTGACCTCAGGAGATTGTTTAGGCACTTCAGCACCCTACCATCTCTACTGTGGGTCTAGCATGCTTCTCTAGTATATCGTGTAGCATGTAGATGAAGAAACAATCACTAAAAATGTGTGGGCAGGCTTTGCTCGTGTTTAAGGCCATCACTAAGTACAGAACTGGCAGGTCCATGTTTGTTTGTGAGACCTGCAGCCCACAGTTAAAGTTCACATATGGAACATGGCAGTGTCTTGGGCCTGTGTTTGCAAAACCTGACAACTAGAAGAAATGAAAATTCTGTATATTTTCTCTTCTGCAAAATGCTAACAAAAATAGGAAGTTATGACTGACATGAAAAGGACTGTTTTTTGAAGAGGTGAAGCGTACAGCGATGATGTGTAAAGCAAGTTTAACAAGTATGGAAAGTGGTCAAACAGTGTAATTTAAAATGTAGACTGGTACAGAGCCATGCTCTCTGCTGCTAGGTCAGGTTAAATGCCAGATCAGATATCTACCTAGAGCCAGGATCTGGCTCACACAGCTTCCCTGCCTCTTCAGGAGCAGAAAGTGCAGGCCATCACCTCTGTGATCATATCACAAGTCTCCTACTACTCTGTGTGTTTTTGAAGGCTTCAGTATCTGGAGACATGCAATTATGTGAGAATTCTTAAAATTGTCCATTTCTAGCCCTCGCAGTGGAGATATGCATGAAATGAAGGCATCCTCAAGCCTCAAAATGCTAAAGAGGAACAGGATGAACATAAAATATATAGTGTGTATTTAAAATGACAGGCTTTTTAAGACAGCCTGGTTGTACTGATTGTAAATAGCTCTAGCAGACACATATATATTGCTACACACTGCCCAGGGGAGGCAGAAAAGCCAGCTGAAAGGCCAAGTAAATGCTCAGAAGCAGAGCACCCTGGCCTCTCTACCACCATAAGCACATTGCCAACTGCACCGCACTTGGGAAGTTTAATGTGAGCTCAGGTATCTGCCAAGCAACAGGCACTACCATGAGGACATACCCTAGGAGGCAGCAGAAGCCCATGTTCTTTTGCAGCAAATCAAAACACATCAACCGTTTTCAAATTTCCTCCTCTGCCTTCCCATGAGCTGCCTATTAGTGTTAGTTTTGTTACTGACTTTCGAGGTGCTTAGTGGCCACATTATTTATGTGCTTTGCACAACTTGTTGCTGTGTGTTATCTGGAGAGTTTCTGAAGCCACAAGCAGCAAGTCGTCTTGCCTGTGAAAGGCTAAACCTGTAAGCTGTCACAAGACTGAGTGGGTGTCATGCAAAGAGCATTAACATCTTTGTGCAGTGTTCAGTTTGCCTCAGTATTTGCAGTCAAACAGAAGAAATAGCTGTCTTCTCTGCTCTTGTTTCAAAAATCTGTAGTACCACAGAAGGAAAGTGATCCTTGATGAGTACCCAGAAACTGAAGCACCAAGCGGCACCACACATACCTGAAATTAATCTAGTCAAGGCACTTCAAACCCATTTTTTGAAGGTCAGAAGGACTATATCCAAAGGGTATGCTTACCGTAAAGCCAAATTTATAAGTATGATTACCATATTAATGGGATATCCATCATCAGAAATGAATGGCTAGGTAGACAAGACCACGCTAATACCCTGAGGATATGCATTTCTGGGCCCCCCTTAGCTTTGACCTGTCCATTCACCCTCATCATTAAATTAGTACAGTGGGCAACTGCCCCAGGGTAGCAGCGTGTGTGCAGTGTGTGAGAAGGCAGCTGTGAGGCTGGGGAGATGCCTGCAGGATGAGGTCTGGTCAGGAACATGAGGTTGGGAAAATGGTAGTTTTACAGAGCAGGATGGAGGTGAAACATGGAGTGAATCTTGCTGGATTTAGTAACTGCAAACAAACTAGATTTTCTTTGAGATTTTGAGAGCTTGACCTGCAAATCATGCTTCAGGCCAGATTTCATTTGAGCCTGGTCCCACAGCCTTGCACAACTCTACCTTAGTCAATACTTTTTTTTGGTGTAGTTATTGTATATATGTTCACTGGGTGTGCAGTTGTATGGCTGTGTATATATATATATAGCTCTGATTTATGTTTTGTATTTTTGGATCTGCATCTTTTTTTTCTGTCTATCTTTTACATTTTATGCATTTCAACCTCCATTTTTTTGAAGTCTAGAAAGCACTTCCAGTGCACCATAAATACTGAATACTGTTAATGGATTTGACTAGAGCTTTTACCATGTACTCTCAGCTCTCCTTCTGTACCATGTTCTGAACTCACTATCCAGAGTAAAAACCAAACCAAACCAAAACAAAACAAAACAAAACCACAGTGTTTCCAATGTTGAGAACAATATTTATTTCCAGCCCCAGCTACAGGGTAACTGCTACTCTAGGTACTGTCACTGCAAGTGGGTCAGATCCTAGAGTCCCACTGAAGTTTTACCTTGAATTGGGATTGCAAATAGATTCCTGATCCTGTGGTGAAACATATCTGCTTGGGAAGTAAGATACTGAATGGTGACAGGAACTGCTATAAAACTAACGCTACCTTGATATGTAGGGAATAGAGTACTCCATATGCTGCTGTGTGGTTTACTTCTTTGGCAAAAATAAACTGCTTGTATTTGGAAGGTAATTTTCAAGCCCCAAAATATCTTTTCTGCATTTACTTGATTTTTCTAGACGGTTGGGCAGGCTGACCGTAGCTCAGGCTGGTGGGAGTAATGGTTATGTCATTCAGCAGAAAACTCCCTTGTGTGAGCAAATTTTGTTTCATTTTGTATTTTTTCCCCTTCTCTCTCCTTCTCCTTCAAGGCCATACATACACAGGGAGGTCACAAAATAGAAGTAAACTGTAGCCAGTAAAGTTTGGATTTTGAAATAAAAAAAACCCCTATGAATACTTATTAGAATTTCTTGTTAATGAGGTCATTTATGTCAGGGCAGGAAATGTACAAAATAGCACAGGATAGAAAAATCTAGACACTGTAAAACATGCCAACAAATTTGGTGTGTATGCATTACTCCCTTAATATGTCCCCAATGTAATCTACAGATCCCACAAGTGACCACATTCTGTTTATGTATGTAAAAACTCCTATATATGTAACACTCATAAGAGTAGCAATTTTACTAGTGGGAAAAGATTATTGTGGTCTTTTTATATAGTACATAGGTTTACTTTGAATGAGTCCTCATAGAAGAATGCAGAACCATGAAAAACTGTTAAAATGTCATGATTATATTAATTTAATATTTAAAGGAATACTTCACTTTAAGTTATGGCTCCAAAATTACACTGCTCATTCATGATTTTTTAATGTATAATTGGCTGCCTCCAAAAATGTCACAGTAGGAGGAAAAAAAAGTTCATTTTCCTTGGCGTGTGTACTGTTGCTATTCCTGTGTTCATTTGGCTTGGCACGAGTAATGCTGCTGCAGTCTGAAATAACTTTTTATATGTTGACATGTGCATTTAACTAGAATAAGCAGGCAGAGTGGACCAAGTTGGATTCAGGAATGAACAAAATATATCTTGTATTGCACCTTTTAATAGATCAGCCTACATGTATGATTCTTTTTCATTTCTTCATTGTAACAGCATGCATGCACCTCCTAGCTGCACACAACCCCAGTACAAAGATGTGAAAGATGCTATGCAGCAAGTTAAGATTAATGAGGTGAGGAGGGGAGAGTAAAGAAGAAAATAAGGAAATCAAGGGACACAATTTTATCACGTAAAGTTGAGAGGGGATTACCATTGATCTGTTGAAATGTATTTAGCCTTTTATTTAGCCTGTACTTTAGACATTTGCTCCATTATTGACTGTCCCTTGCTCTGGGCTAGGGAGAGACCTCTTAAGTCTCACACACCTTAAGGTGGACTCTGGAAACCGCACCTCATGTTCCCCTCTAGCCTGGCCTTAGTCTCATTGTTTATGTGACTGTTGAGCCTTCTGCTGAGCTTCAGGTGCCAGATTTGACCCACCAGTCTGATCTGTAAATCACTGACCACTGGTATCTGCATTGGACACCAAGCAGCAGGAAAAAGACCATAGACCTGCACTGCAGGTGCAGGTATGTTGCTGCTTGGGGTCATACTGGGCAGCACTTTCCCCTTTCCCTCCCTCTCTTCCCCCATATCATATTTGCTCCCTGTTTCATCCCCAGCACACAGGTCTCATCTGCCAGGAGGCATCTGCAGGTAGCTGGAACTCAGTAGCTGCACCTCTGAAATATGGATGATGCTGATGTTCAAAAGCATGTGGCTGGTGTCTTCCCATGGGCAATCTTCATGAGTACTGGGTGTGGGCAGATGGCAGCATTGCTGCAAAGCCTTCCACTCTGGGGCTGCAGGTACACGGCGCTGAATAGTTTACCGATTCATTGCACATCTCTTCCTCAGCTGGTGCTTTCCTCCAAGACCAGCTCAGAGGGTTATTCTGTGGTTTGGTTTGTGGTTACATGACAGTGTCTAGACCTTACGCAGAGAAAATCTTAACTGCTCGCAGGGGTTTAGCACAAGTGCTTAAAGGCAAGAAGCCAAATAAGAAGAATGCAAGTGAAATTTTGCAGGCATAGAATCACAGAACAGTTTGGGTTGGAAGAGACTTTCGAAGTCCAACACCCTGCCATGAGCAGGAACATCTTCAGCGAGATCAGGTTGCTCGGAGCCCTGTCCAGTCTGGCCTTGAATGTGTCCAGAGATGGGGCATCTACCACCTCTCTGGGCAACCTGTGCCAGTATTTTACTAACCTTGTTGTAAAAAATGTCTTCCTCCTGTCTAGCCTGAATCTCCCTTCCTTTAGTTTAAAACCATTACCCCTTGTCTTATCATAACAGGCCCTACTAAAACATCTGTCCCCATCTTTCTTATAGGCCCCTTTTAAGTACTGAAAGGCTACAATAAAGTCTTCCTGGAGCCTTCTCTTCTCCAGGCTGAACAACCCAAACTCTCTCAGCCGGTCCTCACAGGAGAGGTATGCCATCCCTCCAATAATTTTTGTGGCCCTCCTCATGGCAGTCCCATGATTCTGAATGTCTGGTTTGCTACCTTAGCCACTGTGGTCTCCTACTTTGTTTTCTGTGTTTTCACTGGTCATTTTTTCTGGGGAGAAAAAAATTCGTCTGTACCCACCTCCTTATGGTCACATAGAATTGACAAATAATGACACAAGAGCAGATAGCTGTGCAGTGTGACAAGTGTGACTGGGAAGTGCATGTTAAAAATGAGCAATGGGTAGTTCTGTGCTTGTTTTGCAAAGTAGGCAAAAGACACCTTATTCGGTTATAAACAGGAAACCTGGGCCAAGTTTGTAGAGGTTCCTGCCCAGGGCCACTCCCTAGAGGAGCTAAGGCTTGATGTACTTGTCAAGATGAAAATCATGATACAGCCCATGTTCTGCACACTGTTGGGACCTGCACCTAACCACATCTCAGCAGTGTTTTCTAGTTTTTGTACGTTGAAATTTTGTGCACAGAAAAAAAATGATAGGTCAGTTAAAAAAAAAAATAAAAATCCGAGTCAAAAAATGAAGCATCAAGAAAACTTAAAAACGTGTTGTTTTAATTCTACTGCACTGAAGTCTACTGCACCAGTCTAACAGCCCATACTAGAAGTATCAAAGGGTCTGGGGTTTGTGGGCTTTTTGTATCACTGTGTCAGTCTTATGCCTCTGCAGCATTATCACAGTGGAGCTGGAATAAGGCAAACATGTTAAAAGAGGGAAAGAATAGAATCAAACATCCACTTTACAGGTACTTTCTTGTCCAGCTTTCTTTACATATAATCTTTTAGATATATATTATTGCGGAATGTACACATACCAAATTTGGTATTTTAAAAAGAAAGTTTTTATGTGTCATACAAGTGCCATTCAAGTTATTTTCTTTTGTTTCCTTTCTCTGTATTCAACCATCATGCTCTTGTAAAGAATTCTGAGTAGAATTTTACTGAATGTATCTTTGAAAGCTGGTATTCATCTGAAAACTAAGAATCTCATCCTGCATGGTTTACCTACAGTGAAAGCTTGGAATGAACACATAAGCATTCACAATAATTGCTAGGCTAGTACTGTAGAATAGAATTTATACAGTGTAATGCAGGAAGTTAACTAATAACTTATATATAAATCAAATAAAGCATAAAAGGAGTGACTTTATCATTTCAGTGAGTTGATGTTTGGAAATATATGTCCTACATGACATCTGTTGATGTTACAAATGGTGGTTTCTGTGTCTAAATCCCAAGGAGATATTTGTGTTTGTGCCACAGCTACAACTTTCAGCTTCTTCTTGAGTAAGAATAAAGATGAAGATACAAGCTGTTTTCTGATATTTTTTATTACTCTTTCTTATATCTAACCAACAACATGAGCCATCTTTTAAAACAGAAAACAAACAAACAAACAAAGGCTTACAGCAAAATAGATTTTGCCTTCTGTGTCATTTAGTAGAAGTTTTCAAGTGTAGTATTGATTAGCACTAAATAATCTGAATTTTACACATTTGTCTGCACACATGCGTCTTACTTCTAAACCCTCCCCACCCTCCACCCCCAAACATTAACGAATAATTTCTGGGTTTCTGTTGATGTTCCTGCCTTGGTACATTGGTCAAAAAAAGAGGTAAAGAGTAGCCAGTGACACCCTCTGTTCAACAGGTACCTGTGTTTCCCCTCTCGTAACTCTTACAGCCTTACCATCCTGTGGCTGAGGAACTTGGGTCCCTTTTTCAGTGCACTGCATTTAGACCTCTCTGCTACAAGCAGCAGAGACTCAGTTGATGTGGACCATAAAAAAGACTTCATTTCTCTTTGAGCTGCATGATGTATTTATTTATTGCTTCTATGTTTCTTCATCGCCAATGTCAAAGGAAACACTGTACTTATGGCCTTTTCATCTTCTCCCAGGTGTTGCCTGCACACTTCACTGGCATTACACAGAAATATTTCCCTCCTCTCAGTGCACTTGCTGATTGGAACTAAATCCTCACAGGCAAACTGCAGCGCTACTGGTACAATGTCATAATATTTCATAGGTCATTTGTAAATGTTATTGCCAGGGCAAATAAATTTCTCCAGAGTACTTAGCCTACCTTTAATAAATAGTTTATTTAAGTTTGTAAGAATGGCGACATTTCACTTTGAATATCTTTGGCTTCTTAAAAACTGTTAGTGAAGAGAGGAAAAAAGGGAAAAATAAACTGGAAAAAATATGCAGCAGATCTTTTGATTTTTTTTTTCCTACATTTTGGCTTGCTTAAACGTGCCCTCTTTTCAGACTGCCATTCTCTGTGTGAAGCTGGTTACAGCGTTTGTTTAATGTGCATTATTTAACATTTCATTTAGTATCTCATTCCCTCTTTTTTTCTCTTCCATTAGCTACATACAGCTGAAATAGTGTTTGAGCAGGTTTCTTCTAATATGAATGGTGGTAATTGAATCCTCTTTTGCCACTTATCCCTTCTGGGGTAAGAACTATGGATGTGGCAGTGGCATTTGCTTGTTTGTTTTTTGATGTTTTAGGTTGGTTTAGATTTATCATTATTCTTTGTCTTGCCTTTTGGTTAAAAAGGATACTGGTCAGTTGGATTTCTTTACCAGTGATATGGAGACAGAGATGAGAAAGAAAGGATTTTCTAGCATCCTTGTAACCATGTTAAAATTTTGTGACAAATGCTAAAGAATGGAGGTGCTGTACATGTCTTTCAGAAAAAAATGCAACTCACAATGACTGAAGGAGGCACATGCCTGCATATTGGGCATTAGAGACAATGGTTTCTTGGTTGTGTTTTTGCAGTAGGGGTTTTTGGTTGGTTGGTTGATTGGTTGGTTTGGGTTTTTTTTTGACAGTTCAGCAAAGCTGTTAACTCTCAGCTCTTTTCATACAACAACTGAATTCAGGTCAAGAATAAATGCCAAAATATTATTTCGTGTGCTTCCCATAAGATGTGTCATTTCATGAAGGCTCAGCAGGAGGTATAAGGCAGATGATTTTATTTGAGCATGTGTAGGAACATTATATTTCTGTTTCAATCATCCAGTATGGGGGAAAAAAATATTCCAATGAAAGTCTCCAGTGATTTTGGAAAAAAATCCTGTTTAAAAATGACAGCCTTTACAAGTCTGAAGGTGATGGATAACTCTTCTGGCAGATGACTCCATACCAGTCTGTGCCAGATCACAAGGCATGACCAGGCACTCTCTAGATTCTCCAGGAACAGTCAGGGAAAAACCTCAGCAAACTCCAAACAGATACAGGAGAGGAAGCATTTTAAATGAAGGGAGTTAGCTGGAACTTGGTCAAAGACTTCTGGTGTAGAGAGCCTGGAAAATTTTGTACATACCTCAACTAAATCCCACATAAGACTAGAGAGAAGGGAAACAAGCCTCCCATGTGCTCTTTAGATGAGAAATGACAGAGTTTCCAAGAGCAAAGCAGGAAATTCTCTGCGCTTACTTCCAGGTTTATGACAAAACAGGTGTATTCTCCTGCAGAATTTGACTTGCACATGACTTTATCATCTGAAGACCCTGCAAGGATGACATAGCTCTTCTCTCTTGGACTTCTTTGTTATGATGCTAAAAGATGGGACTTACCCTCCATTAATGTTTTTTATCTCAGTATACCATGAGCTTGTCCTTTTAGTTTTCCGTGTATCAGGGATTTTTTGTTTGTTTGTTCATTCATTTGTTTCTTTTTCTCTTGGAAAATATTGATTGATTATCTGAGTGGCAATTTCATTCCTTTTCTTGCCTGTGGCTTTTGTTCCGAAGTTCCTGGTTCATTTAGGCTGTGGTATCTGCCCATAGCCCCTCTAGAACATTGATCTTGATCCTCAATGAGCAATGAGGATGACATCAAAAGGCGAAATAGGATGTTTCACTGGTCTGACAGTCTAAGAGTCTGAATTAAAAACAACAGAAGAGGGAAATTAATTCATTTTCAACCAGATTTATACAGATAGCTAAGAAAAATATGGTCTTCAGGTCCAGTAATCAGTAGGGTTGTTTCAATATAATCTGTCTGAATCACTTCAGGAGAATTTGTATTCACATTGGTTGCAAACTTACTAGATAGATGGCTATATTTTCATCATCTTCCATATCTGGGATGGCATATAGGAGAGGGGGAAATATCTCCAAAGCATCAACGTTGAAATAGCTTCAGCAGTAAAGCTTTAGGATGGTTTTACTGTGCAAAGATATGGGATAGTCTGCATGCCTAAGATCCAAGGACAGATCTCAGGTAACAGAGTGTCCAACCTGAGAAGCCTCTGTGCTGATTCTGGGCCATCCCACTAATATTTTTCTCTGAAAATTAAAATCTTTCTTCCTCATTCTGAAATTAACTCAGCCTCTGGAGGTACCACTGTTCAGCCAACACTTTGCAACTGTGTTCTTCATTCTCCAAGGAGGGGGAAACAACTACTACAAACAGCAGAATAACCTTCCAAGCATATCTTCCATGTTTTCTAGGGGTTTTCTTAAAACATCACCTTAGTCCCTTTCCTGATCATGCTTATGCAGGAGGGAAAGCCTTGCAGGAAGTCAGGATGCCTTCTGGCTGTTGATTTTTATCGTCTCTGTGGTCTTCAGGGCATGCAGCAAGCAGCATAAGGCTTTATGTGTGTTTAATATCAAAGTAGTATATTAGTTTGGACTCTTTATGAGCTACATAAAGGCACATTTTCTGAGATTCTAATTTCAGTCATAAAACTCTTTGCTAGTGGCAAGCTGCATTGTGCTCAGTAAAGCTGAAAATTGCCAGTTTCAGCCTTGATCATAGTATCAAATCTGTTTAACCCCATGTTTTCAGAAATGTCTCATATACATAGGAGAAAAATTGTTGCAATTTTCAAAGTCAAACTCCATAGCTTGGGGAAAAAGATGCTGTTTTGTGCAAACATTTTGACAATTACTGACCTTTGCTGAAAGAAGCAGCTTGAAATCTAACTGATTAATGAATATAACAGTCTCTGGAGAATAACTTTTTTGTTTGCAAAGGCTGTAGGGTGATCAGGTACATTTGCAAAATGACTGCTTAGCCTTTTTGCATGCATAGAGCTAACTCTAGATTTCAGTGGTGTAACTGAAAAAAGGTAGATTTTGGCATAAGTAGGTGTGATATTTTATCTGTATGATAGATGTTATCAGTCTGAAAAATACAAATATTTAAAACTGCTGAATACTATTTACAGAGATTTAAATGTGTTTCAGGGAGATAACCAATATAGAGCAGTTTACCTTTGTGTGAGTCCAGATGGGGCTGGCGTCTGGCTTTCAGCAGGGTAAGATCAGAGCTAAGGACCCTGGCTGGTCTCTGAAGGGTCCTCCCCACAACTGATGGAGCTGAGCTCCAGTGAACAGCTGTTAAAGGTTTCAGTACAAACTATCAGAAGTCTCAGTTAAACCAGTTGATTGAGTAGAAGTGTTTCCTTGGAAATGGTGTTCAGCCTCTCAAGAAGCAGGTAAGGTGGCTCTCCCCTTGATGTGCCTCTCTTTCTACTAACTGTGGAAAAAGCCCAGACAACTGGTTTGAATTAGATACCTAGCGTTCACATAGCTGATATCAAATGGAATGCATCCTCACCACCTTGTCTGTAACTGAGATCCAAACCATGATTGATGCCCTATTTCTTCATATATCCTAGCATGATGTCATTTTCTGGCAGAAACAAGTCCTAGGAAAAATATGGCTGCATGTTTCCAACGCAGTGCAAATCTGGTAGCATGTGTGGTGTCCAGTGTTGTGTGACACAACTCTTCGCCTTCTTGGGTTTCAGATGCCATTACTGCTGCAGCCAGTGGAGCTGTACAAGTGCTGAAAAGTATTAGGAGTTTTGTCTGCTGAGGAAAAGAAATAGGACTGAGGCAGTACAGGATCATGGGCAGGAGCTGCAAAAAAAGTACATTTGTCTCTCCTTAACAGTCTGCAGGAAAAAACAAAAATTGCCTGTTAAGATTTGATGAGAACTAGGTGGAGGTAAAGTTCCCAAACTCTTTTTTTTTCTGTGCTAATTGTCTGTATATGTGGCTCCTGCAAGAGAAAAATATTCTGTTTCACCCAGAGAAGAGTAACTTTTTTCATGATAGTAAACCAACACTCTATAAATACCTATACTCCCAGGATTTTAACCTCAGGGACAGCATGGCAAAAGCAGTTTAGAAATCTTATGCTCAGTACTTTGTAGGAACAGTGCTTTCTTTCTCTCACTCTCTCCGAGTTTTTAATAGTCATCTCAAGATAACTGTCACCACTTTCTCCTGGTAAGACACAAATTTGCTAAATATATATTCTATGTGTGTAGCTAAAAATATATATATAGGCAGAGTATGTGCTTTCTGTAGTAAGTCATGTTCCATTTCTAGTTAATTTCCTGATTTATTCAGTGTGTATATTGCTGTAAATGTTGCTTTCTTTTTATTTGTATATGCCCAGTTGTGATAAATTTTGTGACATGGTTTTACATGAGTATTTTTTCAGTTCCTATGCCTCTATAGCTGAAGAGTTCATTTCTGTAATTTGGATCTCTAGTTTGGATAAGACACAGCAGGAAGATTTAAATTTTGGGGTTCTTTTAGAAGCATACTCTTGTGCCTGAAAGCATAATTAAATGATTAAAATGATTAAATGAAAAAATGATTAAATTTTATTAAAATCAAACAAATAATACCCCATTTAGATAATTATTTGTATGCTTTTATAACTGAAGGAGTTATGAAATGAAATTAAATGAAATAAGAAAAAAAGTTAAAGGCATCTTAAGAATAGTCTCTATTTCCCCAGATAAACATACCTGCATCTGAGAAAGCCAGTGCCACAGGGATTATCAAGTGGAAGAGTTTTGCAGGATTAGATACTTTATGGGTAGCTAGAACACATTATTTAGCATTTTCTCAAAACCAGACATATGCCTCATGCTTCTTCATGTTTCAGAGCCTCAGCCTAACCACTACATGAAGGATTTAGGAAGAAAGTTCTACTATATCCAGGTCATCCCTTGTAACTGTCCACTGACAATGGCATCACCTCTCTGTAAGACATCTTTTTATCTGACCCAGATGTAAGACCCCGTTTTCCTCTGAAAAAAATGCCCCATAAGACAAGCATGAACCCTTTAAGTGCCATGAGACTAAAACTTCTCTTAAGTTCAGAATAAATCTGCCAAACACAAGGTACTCTGACTTTACACTCTGTAACTGAAAACTATCTCTGATTGGCAGAACGATGAATGTAAAAATGTAGTGAAGAGTGAAGGAGCTCCAGTCGAATTAGTATGTAGCTCAGCAGCTAAAGGGACTCCCTAAAGTAGAACCAGACCAGCAAAATCAAAACAGCCCTTTGTGTTTTTTCTAAGCTAGAGGACCGTCTGAAATCACACACACACACACAGTAAAAAATCATCTGTTTTAAAAAGCTATTGCTGGCTTGGGCTTTTTGTATCAGAGGACAACACCCTAATCAAAAGGACAACTCACTTTAAGCCATTTTAACAAAATCATTAACCAGCTTGCAGATATGTTTAGCCAGAGATTCTTCACACTTCTCTAAAGACTCAGATGACCTACTCATGTGCGGCTTATGGGGATCTGAGGGATATAATATCTGTAAATATCCTGTTCAGAAAATATGCAGCATCCTGAGTTCACAGTGAATATCTAAGATTTCTATGTATAAAACTGCAGTTCAGATAGTGCTGAGATCCTCTCTACCCATGGGTTTCTCCTCCTTCAGAAAAAGGAATGCAAGGTACAGAAGGACAGGTACAGAAACCTGCACCTGCACTCATGCACCCTGAGCTCTTCTGTACATTATCTTTAGCACACAGTTCCATCTCTAGTATTCTTCAGAGTGCTTCAGTTTGAGAGATTCCCCCAGGAACACATAGTTTACCCATTGCAATTCCTCTCCAACACACACTCTGACACAGTTCAAGCAAATCCCCTGTAAGCTAATTCAATGACGGAAAAAATCTTTGTTAACGTAGAGCTAAAACTGCCCAGTGGCTTCTCATGCCTTTCCAAAATGCCTTGCTCAGCAAAACTCAAACCTCTGAGAAAACAGAAAATGAGGAGTCCTGGCATATACCAACAGAACCTGAACTGTGACCCCCTGGAAATCACAGTCCCTGGGAATTACTGGCATGCTCACCAGATGAGTTCCCTGCAGTGGGTTTTACTGAGCTTGATGTTCCTGAACTGCATATGCTATCAGCAGGCAAGCTTGAATCTACATTTGTTTTTGTTTTGCTTTGTTTTTTTGACAGTAATTTTCCTATATTCTAAACAAGGTCAGAGGAGCATTTTGATAGTTTTAAAAAAAATGTTTTAGCTATCCCTTCCCTTTCATTGCAGTCAGCTCTCTGCCTGGTGCAGAAGCAATGCACATCTCATCTCAGCGTTTGTGGAAGTTCAGAGAATTACCCTTTTCTTTCTTACCTGTCTTAGGTCTTAGCACACTTAAAAGGGAAGAATACACCACTGGCAGGCTACCTGCACTTGCTGACTTTGCCAGCTATTTCATCTTCCTCCAGTTTCTCTCCCACCACCTCTTTTTGCACTCCTGCTTTCCAACCCCAAGACTGCCTCCCCGCCAGGGCTACCCTCTTCCGTATTTTTGCATCACTCTGTGCTCTGCCTTCTCTCAATTCCCCCACATCAGCAGCCCTCCAGTGAGCATTCGCATATGTGCTTTACTTTCCTCTTGCAAATGTATTACACCTCCCTTGCTGAACAGGAGTTGGTGGTTGCTATCTGCCTGAGGTACATCACTTAGGTCTTTCATTGAGCTTTTTGGAACTCACCTTCCAAGGCCATGGTGTCTATGCTTGAACCGTGCAGGATCTGACACAAAAGACTGGCTGGAAATCTTACCCCAAAGATGTGTTTATACACATCAAAATCTGATTTAGACTCAGAGTGTTCACACACTAAGTGCCTCCCATTGTAGCTTTATCATTACTTTTCCAACAGATAGAATCAATGAGGTCAGGTAAGGAACAATTGAGCCATGATGTGAACCACAGGAACATTCAGAATAATCCCAACACAAATCAAACCTGCCCTTTTGAAAACAGGGCAAGAGGGGAATTGATTTGGACTGAAGACTGGATTTAGGGAGCACCCTGCTCAGATTAGTTCAATCTTGTCCACGATGCCAGCAAATTGTAGTGTAACCTAAATAAATCTTGGGTTTTTTTAAGCACTTAAAAGTCAGCCTGATTTCAGCCTAAATTTTAGGGCTTTCCCACTTTAATTGTAGTAAACCAGAGTTCTGCTACAATCAGCATTTCTCCTGCAGTCTGCTTGTGCTATAACATGAAGCAAGAAAACTACAGTTATTGTTATCTTTTCTTCAAAATATTGAATTGTTCATCTACTATGGTGAAGGAGGACCTTAAAGTAACCTTAACTCAGTGTGAACAGAGGTGTGAAATGCTCAGTTTCTCACAAACCCAAACCAATTTCATGGATAAGAAAAATTTAAAAGCTTTAAGATAACTCTGTTTCCTCTCAACTTCTTATATGTGAAGTTACACAAGGAACAGTATTCTCAGGCATAGTTGTGATTTTTCTTAAAGTAAGTGTACAGTATCAGCTCTTTAGTTCCAAGATGGAGCAATGCCAGATCCTTGAGTTTTAATCCTGATGTTGGTAAATAATGTACAGTTTTTGGCTAACCATACAGGTACAAATTGTGGGTTAGACCAAAAAAGCAAGGCCAGCACACTGACAGAAATTGATTCAAAGGTAGATTTTCTAATAGTTGTGCTCTTGTTCCAGGCTTTCAGTCTGAAAGGAAAGCTCAGTGGCCTTTTGATTTGAAACTGAGATTTATGGTTAATTATAGCATTTCCCGTGATTACATGTTTGTGCATCAGTAACTGCTAGATGAGGAGGAAAGTTAGGGTTAGTATGTTGCTCTAGCAAAAGATACACATCCAGATATCTCAGCATGGGCCCTTCCTTATTTCCTTATGAAGGAGAATACATGAAAAAAGTTACACACCACTAGGTCAGAAAACTGGCAGCAGAAGACAGTGATCTCCTCTACTACTTCTGTTCCTCACCTTTTCTTCTATAGACAAGTCATTCAACATCCCCATCTGAAAAATCGTAACAATGGTCTAGGGTTTAAGATTAGTTCATCTCATCCAGACCATGAATTCTGCAAATGTAAGGCAAAATCTTTTACCATCGAAAGTACATAGATTTGATTATGAAATGTACTCACATGCCCAAAATTCTGTTGCTGTGTATGGTTGACAGCAGTGCTGCCTCAGCCAGGCTGAACACCTAGGCATCTATCCAGTGCCGAAAATCACTTGGAATTCATGGAAGAAGAGGCTTCCCCATCCTTTAGCCCCTGTGGTCTGTGCCAGCAGAGTCCTTGGAGAATACCTCCCACACAGCATCAACTCTGAGCTCAATATGAAACAACGGCCAGGGCCATTTTCTCTCAAGGCTCAAATTGGGGAGGCAATGCTCATGTTTTTCAGACAACTTCAGGGCTCTGAGTACTCAGGGAGAAGGTGGGAGACCCCCTGGACTTTGATCTAGGGAGAGGAAACTTGAATTTGATTGTTATTGGTTATGATGCACAGGTAGAAAGATGTGAAGTCTGACCTAAAGACCCAGCACTCTGTGCAATTTCTTCTTTTCAAGTTAATAAAAATGCATTTAAAAAGCCTGTTTCCAACAGATATATTGTGAAATTTTGTTAATCAATAAAGTACTAATTAGTAAAATACTGGGGAGCTTCCAACTAAGCATGCCCAGTACTCATTCTAAGTTTTTCTTTCAGAAATCTAAAATCTATTGGAATCATTTTCCTGTTTAATTCTCATTTAGTTCTTATATTTCCATGCTACATTTAGTGTCTCAGATTTAAAAAGTCTATGTCTGTTCATACAAAATGTAAAGGATATTTGAATGAAGTTCAGGCAGGCAAATGTCACATGGAACTGAGCAGTTTTGGCTAGGAAGGACAATGGTTTGTTTTGAAAGAGTTTTCTTCAAATTTTCTGTTTCGGGGTTAAAATTCATATAAAATGGCTGCCTGAGGTTTTGTATTTTACAGCCATAGCATGTAGTAGTTGAAACTAGTGTTATTTCCAATGTATTTTCAGCATTCAAGGAAAGTCTGAGTGACAGAACAAGACACTAGGCATCCCATAAAGACTCTGATCTTGGGTTTTATGGTAATTCTGCTGTTTATTCAAAATGTACGACTGCACATCGCACATTAAGTATAATGTTAGTAAGTTCCCATCACTGTTTCGTAATCTGCATAACAGTTGCCTGACGGGCTATTTTTAAAAGAAGTTTGTTTACTTTCTTAGCTGAAGGCTCCTATGAACAGTATGTTTTCTTTTAAATTTACACACAAGGAGAATATTAAAAAATAAACTACTGTGCCAAATGTTCAAAGGCTTTTTCTCTGGGCAGCTACTAATTTTATGATCATGGAAACATTAGTTTTGTTTCAGTAGAAAGCTAAAGTGAACCTTAATGAACTGAAAACTAAAGAACACATCAGATTTTAGATACGGGTAACTAAGTATAGCTATAGCTGTATTGGAGATACAGCAATGAAATACAAGTATACTTTGGAGATACTCAGTAACTAAATTACAAGATTAGGATCACAGAGTCCCTTGTTGTGGTGGAATGCCAGTTAAGTCAAAATGAAAAGGAAACTCTTGTCAAAATTACAGAATTTATTAAGGAGAAGAAAAAAAAAAAAAAAAAGGGAAAAAAAAACCAACTTCAAAGTTAAAGGAAAATGAGAATAACTTATGCCAAACCTGTGAAACATACAGAATGTTTTATTAAATGTGCTAATATATGTTCCAAAGTAGCAAAATTTTTCAAAAGCACATGTTATACCTGCGTTTAGATAGTAGTTCTTTTAGTCCCGAAGATGGCTGGAATTTATCCAGCCTGATGAGGAAAAACAGTCATTCATTCCTCCAGGGGATCACTATCTGGGACTGGAAGCAGAGGGTAGCAAGACACAGAGAAAGGAATACTTTAATACAAGTAATGTTCTTTTGGGCCACTGACACCAGAAGGGAGGTGTAGAAACTGAGTTCTTTACTACACCTGCCCAGAAGCTCAGTTTCAGGGGCTTTTGCAAGTGTGTGATCAGTTGCCTCAGGAGAGGAACAGTTTTTCCCTTACCATCAAAACTGAAGCAGCAAGGTGAGGTGTGTTTCAGCTCCATGCCCAGAAAAGCCAATGCAGTTACTGAGCTAGGCTTCCATGATTAATACATGACAAGTGTTGATTTCATACGTGCTCTGAGCACCTAATAAATATAGGTGATTAAATAAATTATAGTGATTTTGTAGAGAGTATTCTCTGTTGGAGCAAGGCATGGAGTTAGCCAACATTGAACAGAATTCATCCAATATAAATTTAAGTCTGAAGTAGCCCCTCCCAGCTTCCTGTAGTACTGTCAGGGAAAAGCAAACAAACAAACAAACAAATAAATAAAGTTCCAAGGTACAATTCATCCTAAAACACATGTCTGACACAGGTCAGATGAGTCTTTCTCTGGAAGTCATTTCTCGCATTGATTTCTAAAGGAGTCTAGATGTCTAGCTCAAGTGTAAAGGACATGAGAAGAGATCAGTCTCATTCCTTATGCCTGGTGTAGAAAGAGATACACTTTCTCTCTCTTAGTAGTAGAGGATGATGTCTTCCAAGTAATAGTTGAGACCTGGAGGGGAAGGGTGCCTGGAGGATGGCAATCTCTAACGACATGGAAATGATTCACAATACAGTCACAGCCAGTTGTGGACAAGTCATTAATGAGATTAATTAAAGTATATTGCAATCTAATTAATCCTTATCCTTCCTGTCTTAGGTGCTCAGGACATTAAAGTTAGTATTTTTCTCTTCCAGATATATTTGGTGCATGAAATCTCACTATGTGATGTAGGCAGTTCTCGCAGGCTGGTATTTTCCTCTTGAGAGGTGGTCCTCACTTGATAGTTGTCCTCTCTCTTTGCATTAGGCTCCACAACAGGCTATGGAATAAGTCTTAGTCATTTTTATGGCTGGTAAAAGGTTGCTGGGCACCTTCATATGAAACTGCCAAACAGGATACAAAAAGCAAGGAGAATTATTTTAAGCTGACTTTAAAAAGAACCAAGTGCTATTTTTAGTATGTTTGCTACTTGTCAAAGGGATTTTCTGCTGTCTGAAACCCAGACCACTGAGGTTTACCACTGCTTGTATAACATTTTTTCAATAATGCTGTTCCTTTTAAAATTGTTGGTATGGCTTCTTATGGCTTTAGAAGTCCTCCTCTATCCGTGCAGCCTGGAAGGGAGGCTTTACTCCATGGTGGGGGTGAGAGAGGGTGAAGTTTCTGGGTCTGGCTTTGAGCTCAGTGAGGTGGGTGGAGCTCCTGTTGACTTAATTCATCTTGCTGGTGACAAAGTTAGGCCCAGGACTGTTTTAGTTTCACTGAAGCCCACTTAGTTTCCTGGTAAGGATACATTTCTAAATATAGCTTCTTACACTGGATGCAGGAATGTTTACCAATGCAAAGTCAGGCAAGGTAAACACTTTTTTTTTTGTCCCTTTTTTTTTTTAATGGAAATGTGTCTTGAAGTATATTTGGCATCGTCTTGGCATGCTGGAGCTAAATACAGGGACAGTATTCCTTTTTTGGTATCAGTTATTTCTAATTTTACTTTCACTTGGAAAGGGGTTATTTAGTGATCCTTCATTATAGATATGTCACTCAGAGTGGACGTTGCAAGCTCTGTGAATTTTGCATTTACCTTTTAAGTAACAGAGCCCTGAATGAATCTGTTGACAGAAACTGAGGAATTTAAAAATACATTTGAAAGTATGCAATGGGATTATGACAGAGGGCTCTGCCAGAAAAAATACAAGCTCTTACTATGCTGTTACAGTTGCTTAAGCACACATTAAATGCATAGTTTGCACCCTCTTTTGCTCTCTTTCTTTCTCTTTCAAAGAAAAATGTATCATGAAGTACATTTATTTAGGACTGTGCGATCATGTTAGTCTTGCTTTGATTCTACTTATGAATTTTTAAGATTGCTTCTGTTTATTTGTGAGGAACTCTGACTTGAAATTTGACATAAACATGTCATTTTGTTAATATAAATGTGATTTTGAAGCCATTTATGAAAGGGATTTACTTGAATTCTTTATACAGGAGGATAAATCTCTGACCAAGCTGTTATTTTCTTGTGGGTTACAATCATCTCATCAGCTGGTACTACTGTACCTTCGAAAAGTTGTAGAGGCTACTCTTTGTCAGTCATTCTGAAAAGGTCGCTGTGTCTTATCACTCTTTGTGATATTTTCTACTTACTTTTGTGTAAGGAAACAATCTATTTTTAGTACAAAGATGGAGAAAAAAATACACCTTTTAAAACAAATTGTTGGCTTTTTAAAAATCAGTGTCCCTTCAGCAAACTCGCTACACAGGACATACTAGTGAAAACATTTTTACATTACCCAGAGTACAACCGTCTTGAGGACACTGTGCCTCACATCTTCTGTTTGCTCTGAGATGCAAGTTTCAGCTGAGTCCCTGATAAATGTGAATTGACAACACTGCTTTTTTGCTCATGACCGTTTAATGACCGGTTTTCTGCCTTAGAATCAAGGACATTCTGTGAATTTCAGCACAGAGGACTCCTGGCCCAATATTTAGTCTTTTTTTCAGGGCTTGAGTTTCTCCACTGTTATAGGTACGCATAAATTTTGAGTCTGGTCCTAAATTATGAGATTCAAGAAGAGCAACACCAGGGGGAAAGGGAGGACCAAAACACTGCTCACCAAAGCAATAAGATGTGCTTGGCAAAGAGCAAGGTAAAAATATGACAAATAAGATGGAATTCTCCCTCCCTGGAAAGCAGCAAGTGTCTCTCTGCCATGGTGGGCTATAGATGATAGTAGGGTTCCCCCAGCAAGCCCTTGAGGGCTGCGAGCAGCAGAGCAGCAGCTGCTGGTGCCTTGAACGGAGAAGAAAGGCAACTCCCCGCCTGCAACTGACTCAAAACAGTTTTGCTGTTCCTCCCCAGCAGGAAGCAGGGAGCTTCCTCTCAGAGTCCCACCTTGCAGGTGTCCTGCCCCACCACAAGCAGCCTCAGTCTCGGTGATGGGTGTGCCAGGAAACGCCACTAGAGATAGACAGGGCTGTGGTGTGAGCATGTACCTGCACTCTTTATTTTAGCTGTAAGCACCCTCATGTGAGATGGTGGGGTATAGGATGACTTTGATCCCCATTTTCTAGCAACCCCAAGTCACTGGACCACAGCGAACAGGGGGACAGCTCTGAAGCAGTGATTTGGACCTGCGCTCTCCTAGTCCTGGACATCAGTGCCCTGATCCTCACCCTATCCTGTGGCCTATTGCTGGCTTATTTCTCTTCCTTTGAATGATGCATAATAATGGCCTTGAATTAGCATCACAAGAGAAAACTAATCTCTTTTTGATAAAAGCAGGTGAATTATGACTACAGAGAGATCTAGAAAGAGAGAAGGATACCACGAGCAGATCTGTTAATTTCTCCATACCCCAGTGTCACATCTATAAAATAAGCGTCCCTCCCTTTAACTGCAGCAGGCATGGCACAGATGAAATTTGCAGTGATGACAACCCTGTACTACAAACTACATGTAATTTGGTGTGACAGTTGCTTTTGTTTTGTTTTGTTTTGTTTTGTTTTGTTCCTTTCATAATGAAAGTGTGCATTCACAACTGGTTTCCAGTTGCTGAGGCTGTGAACTTCACCGGTATCCAGCTCCTGGGAAAACAAATTGAAATGTAATGAGGGAGGGAAAAAAATCAGTTAAGGTACAATTTTGCAGTTCAAGCTTTCCAAATAGACTAAGAGATCAAAAATTCTTGTACATATGACCAGTGTATATCCCTGGCTAGTAATGTATACCACTAGGTAAGTTAAATAGAAGCAGGATGCTCCTTCAGCATCAGCCTTTGGCCCTAAGTAATAGAGTAGTGTCCATGGTCTGATACCATATATCAAAGTTGACTGTCGCAGCAAGCTTTGATCTGTTGGGGTTTTTTTGTCTATAATGTCAATATGTCCCTTATACAGAGGTCAGAAGCAATTTAGTATTTACCCTAGCATATGGCTTCATTGTATAGCAGTAGTATGTCAGAGCCCCAACTATGCAGCAAGGCAAAATGCAAAAAAAAGTAGGATCTTTTTGTGCCATCCTTACTCATGCCGAAGGTCCCCATGCTCTATGAGGAGTTCCACATAGAGACCCTCCATTCCCATAAAGAACTAAGGAGCTGAACAGCACCAGAAGCAGCTGGATGAGGAAATGTGCAGTGTGTATCCATGTGTTCCAGAACGTCATGTTAATAGGAGATCCTGGAAAGAAATTTGGCATTTGAGTCATGCTGCTCACACACAGTGAGTCATGGGGCTGGGAAGTCACAGACAGATGGACATTGCCAAGTGTGGCCAGAGTTGGGGGAGCTCTGGACGAACTGGACTCCCTGGGAAACATAGGCCAGCTCTCATTTACATGGTCTGTAGGCTCAGTGTTCCCTGCATCCATAAACCACAAATTCTCCTGGGCTCATTCATGTGACATCCCAGATGGTGAGCTGCACAGACATTACTCCAGTTTGGTGGATATAAATAAATGCTCTACACCAGCAGTCCTAATGATGAGAGGGGAGAGAGCTGACACTCCTTGAACTCCCGTTACTCTTTCTCCACTTTCCTGCTAATCCTGGGCTCAGTGAGGGAGTTCTCAGGGAACTCGGCAAGAGTTGGTGGCAAAATACACAACATCATCCTTCTAGCATTCTGAAAGGAAGTGTAATATTGGAAATAAAAACAGAACAGTGGATCTGTGAGCAGAGTTCTACATTGACACAAAAAGGGTCATTGAAAGGGCTTTCAAAAAGTAAAGGAGGATATTTGAGAAAGTGCCCAAGTTGCAGAAATCCTAAACAATGGGTTTTTTACTGTAAAATACTTCAGCAAGCCTCTTGAATCATGCATAGCACTGTGACAATGCATGTCATCTCTTGACATACAGAGAAAAATTGAAACACATTCAGACTGGAGCTATTTTAGGCTATTTGTTATAAGCCCTCTGCTTGGCCCAGGATATGTTTGAATCACTGTAGCCTGCCTTCTTCCCCAGTCAAGTAGCCGTGGGTTTGGCAATGACCTCCCTCCCACAGGGAGATAAGGCAGTTTGTACCATGTCAATGACCAGAGGCAGCCACAAAACATTAGGCAGGCTCCTGACTGTCGAGAAGTTGAAACTGCTTGAAAACAGCAGGGTCAGTCTGCTCTCAAACACACTGATATTATCTCATTAGTGGTGGCATTTACTGCACAGCACAAGGAGTAGAAAAGGGAGTTGTTAAAAAAAAAAAAAAAAGGCAAACAAATAGTTACAGTATATGGAATCATTATGCAGAGGGAATGTTACTCACATGTGGGCTTTTTCTTTGTTAAATACTCATTCAGTGGTTCACTGTATGTATACAACCACAGATTATCGCTTCCTTATCTTACCTCCGAATAACATTCTGAATAACATTCTCCTTCGAGCTGGCAAGGAACTGAAGGTATTTTACCTGAAGCTTAGTTCTGGTTTGCAATTTATTTATTTTTTGACAAGCCAAGAAAGAGAGTGTTGTTTATAATGTTCAGGATTGGGAATGAGAGGCAAGCCCTGGTGTGGAGCTCTTCTCCCCCTCTCTCCATATTCACCTTTTCCTTACTCCCATTGGACAGTTTTGCTGTCTGCTCCCCTATTGCCACCTGCAATATCATAAATTTAGCTTTGACTTTACTGTGGCAGTATAAAGATTAAAGAGGAGACTCGACAGGAGGATGAAAATACTAGACAATTAACTTTAGAGGTTAAGAAACAGCCCTTTTTTTTTGTTCCCTTTATCTGTGCAGCACCTATCCCGATGGGTGCAGGGCTGGTGCCACCCTAGGCAGAAGCACAGCACATAAGCAATGGCCAGGCAGTGCCCAGGAGCCAGCAGGAGTGGCGAGAGACGTGACAAGTGCACAGGAAGCTCTTTTCTTCAGCAGCACTCTGATATGTCCGGCAGATATTTTTCCAGCAGCCTGTAAACACGGTCACAAACATATGAATGTTTGAGATGTTTCCACAATAGGACCTCGAAATAGAGCTGCTTGACACCATCCCTGCTAAGTACTTCAGGATGGACTTTGACTTGCAGCAACCCCAAGCCGGTGGCAGCCACAAGCCCACTCGGCCTTGTGAGCTTTTGGCACACACAGTTCTCACAGACTTTGGGGAGCACTTGACATGTGAAGGCTTTGCAGGGTCAGAATTTTTCGTTCCCACCAAAACTGTGTATTGTGGTAACTTCCATAGAAATGAATTCTTCTTTTAGTCATAGATAAATATCCTCTGCTGTCATATAATAGTACTGTGTTTTGGCCAGCAAATCAGTAAGTCACATAAATAATCTGCTAAGAAAGTCATCAAAGGTACCCTTCTGTAATAAATAAGTTCATGTGATATCAGAGACAGAAGCAGAGTAGCCTTCAAGAGAGAAGAGAGCAGCTTATAGGAAATCAGAGACTAGGAGTGTATAGAGGAGGAGGATGCTGGGGAAAGGGCACTAAACTTCCCTTTGCAGAAATGTCTTGCAGCTGTATTGTGGGGGATTTTCTTTTAACAAATAAGTGACAAACATGAAGATATGTATTTTTAAAAACATAAAAACTCCTCATGTTTCCAGAACACAGAATAGTTCTTAATTGTGGTTTCTTAAGATGTATGTACTATTTGGCAGATAACTTAACATTTTTGCATTCAGTCTGAAGGATTTTCTGTCTGAGCTGTGTCACTGAATTTTACTTTCTCGGGCAGACTAAATTTTACTACTTAGTTTCTTGCTTGTGTACAGGTGCAGTTCTAGCTTACACAAATTCATAAATATAAGTGCTAAAATTACAGTTTCAAAAAAAATGCAAGGGGGAAAAAAAGCTCTGCTCTTAAATTCTTGGCTGTTTTGCTGAGGTAGTTTTCAGAAAACAAACTCAGAGAAGATTATGCAGAGAACTAAAAAGAATCTGTTGAAAGTGCAAATTCATACAGATACAAAAACATTCTGGGACTTGCTTACCAGCATGGGAATCTATAAAAATATACTGAATTAATGCTTTGTACCTGTTGATGCAACTAAATCATCCAGACAACTTTTTTTCCCTGAATTGCTAATTTCATATTTTTTTCTAGATAGACTTCTCAGAAAATGCGTAACAGTAAATTTAGAAGTTGCTATGTCCTGAAAACCAGGAGATAGGTATATGGTGAGAAAAAATAAAGCAAGTTACAGCCTGTAATGTATTTTCAAAAGTATTATCCACTTTGTCCCAGAGATGCTATTGGTAAAATATGAATTGTTTATGTTTTGCTTCTCTTTCTTACCATTGACTGTATTTGAATAGAGGTATATAGTATAGTTAAGGTCTTTTACTTTTGTACAAGGTCACAAATATAAATGTATGGAAATTTGAGTATGAACTTCTTGAGAAAATAACTTCTTAAATACTTTGAGAACTGGTAGCATTAAGAAACAGGTTGTTATTCTGTCCACTGCAGAAATTGGGGTTTTTTTCCTTCTTCATATATTTATTTATCTATTTATTTTCTGTGCCTGGGACAACTTTATACTAGGTAACTATTCTTGGATCCATAAATGAATTGAATATAGATTTTTGTTGGGTTTTGTTTTGTTTTAAGTCACTACTCAAGAAACTGCCTGGAATATAATCAGCTGTATGTCAGATCTTGCTAATTAGAGACATCTGCAGTTAGTTTGCAAGAAGGCTGCGTGTTTGTTGCTTTCATGTATTCCTATACATACTGGTGGTATGGCACCTGTAAAAATCATTAAGACTTGTATGTGAAAGTATACGAAAGCGTATGAGGAACGGGTTTTTCTCCTGTTCTTGAGGAGTCATTTCTTCTTTTTATAGGCTAGTTTTATTTGTTATCATATGCCATATTTAGCTCACTGATAAAATCTTTCACTCTACCCCAGTTTTCCTCTATTATTTCTATATGAATGAAAGTGCAGTCAGACACAGATGTCAGTATAGCTCACTACATATGTCTGCGTATTAAGCTGCCTCCAAATAGACCTGTTAAGACAGTTAAACTACATTGTTTATAGGTGAAACTGAGAGTGAGTTTGATCGATCTTTCTTCACAATACTGCAAGGGCATGCTTAGAGTACTGAAAGAGTCTTAGCCTGTCTGGCAAATATCCTGCAATTTTAATTGTACTCAGACAGGAAAAAATACAAGGCATTTGCTGGAGCTAAGTGAACAATCCAAAGTGGACAATGTATTTAACACATTAAGGTTAGGAGTCTGGCCTCCATCATGCCTTAAGAGCTCTACTCAGGACAGCTCCAAGAACAAAGACAAAAGCAGTATTAAGCAACTCTCACCAGTCCTTCCCTCAGCACTTACGCAATCTTTGGCACAGTCTTTTCTTGCGCAGAATATCAGTGTGGGTGTGTTTTTTTCACAAGTAACCTGATGGGGGTACAAAGACAAGCATGCAGTATTTAGGCTACCCGTGAATTCACCCAAAAGCCTCCAGAGAGCAAATCCTGCAGCCTGGAGCATTGCAATGAACTTCTCTGGACTTTTTTTTAACTCATGTAGTCTATCTGAGTAAACAGTGATTCTTTATGTAAACATCCAGTCTTCTCATTTATCCTATAGTTAGCTTTTGGAACTGTTTACCATGTGAGTTGATCCTTTTTTAAATGGGCATTTTTTTAGCTGAATCATCTGGGTCTGTTTCTATTTTTCAGTTGGGTGAGAGTAGAAGCACTCACAGAACAGATTCTCGAATGATTTTCAAAGTTGTTTTTCAGTCATTAATGGTGCTAGTGCAACACTCCCTGGAAATCATGGAAAGAGAAGCACAAACAGTTTCTGTACGAATCTTGTTACATTTACGTTGTCTAGCTGACACAAATTCAGCAGCTGAAGAGATGGAAGGGTAAACAGAAGCCTAAGAAAGAGGCAAGAGTCAGTCAGTCCTTGGATAGAACAAGGTGTAGCCTGCTGTTGTGCTACTGGTGTTTCACTTCCCCGGCTACTAATCTGCTCCAAGAGCAGCATTAAAACCAGAAAAAAAAAGGCTATTTCAATGATTAAGACCATGTCCTTGAAAATATCATGTACAGTATTAGTTTTCTTTTCCACTCACCCATGCTTCAAGGAGACAGAGGGGCTGTGAAGACTGGAATTATGCAAAAGCAACTATTTGAGTTTTGCTACTTATTATTTTGACAGTTCTATGTTGGAACTCCTTGACAGGAAAAAAAAAAATTATCTAAAAAGCAGATGTCATACAGATATCTCAGAAAGGGAGGCACCAAAACTGCTGCTCACTTTTAAAACTAAACTGTTGAACATCTTTGAAAGAGCAGTTAGTTCAGAAAGAAACAGAGTTTAATGTGATATTGGAAATCAGACTGCTTTCTACTATGTCTCCTGACATGAAGATAGTTCTAGGTTCTCACTGCTGAAATACTGTAAATGAATAATAAAATTGTACCATGTCTGCTCACATTTCTCGCTATATCCATAATACAGAGAGTAGTTCTTTTTTTGTGTGTTCAGAGAACAGATTTTTTGCTCAAGGCTTATTATTCTGTTTTATTATAAATCACAAGGAATTAGGGAAGATTCTAGTTGTCTGAAATACATATGTATAAATAATCAATGAAGAGCAAATTAATAGCTATATATTACAGAGGAGGTGATGGAAGATAATGTTCTTCTGCAACATATGCCATTTAAGCTTTGTTGATAGGTGTATATATACAAAATATAAATAACAGAAAAATCTACCCTGACATCAGGCATATATACAGTGTTGTGTACCATTAATAATACTAATGTTTCAGGGTTAGAAAAGGTACAAAACAGAATGGCCAAAACAGCCTGTGATAGGCAGATGAGAAATGCATTATCAAACAAGATTAGCCAGAATTAGGCAGCATTGATAACAGGAGACTCTCAGGAGATATGCTGAAGACAATACTGAAATGAAAGAAAGGAAGAGAAGGAATCCCATCAATCTTTTTAAGATAGTCACTAATTTGAAGAGTCTGGGATCTAGAATAGCAAGGAGGTGACTCAGAAATGCTAAGTATTTCTGGCACATTTATTTAGTGTTGTTGAAATATTGAACAAATAGCTGAAGTCAAGAGCAACAAGCCAGAGGTTTAAAAGGAGCTGGTTTGTTTTCTTTTTGTGAAGGATTTTTGAGATTACAACATCATTAGCTACATATTTGAAGTTACAATGATAAATTCTAGGGTGATTTGTATTTATTGGGGTTATAAGGGCAGGCCTCAGTGGATCATATGGTATTTTTACAGGGCTGTTTCCATAACAAAAATGGCACAAAATTGTATTAACTTTTCACAGATTGATAGAGAAACAAACTGTCTACATAGACATGTTTGTTTACAGAAGGGTTTAAAAAGGACTTGGGGCAAGGGGAATCCCTCCATGTTTTCTAAATGAATGAGTATCTGGAGGTTTGAAGTCTTAATTGGGTTTGTGTTTCCATTCCCAAAGAAGTAGCTGAGAAAAGAGACAGTGGGAATAAAAAATACAATTAATAACAAGGAGGAAGAAGGAAGAAGAATAAGTTAACAATGTGAAACAACCCTGAAAGACGCTCAGTGTAAAAAAAGCCTAAAGTCCAGATAGTTTCTATAGGGCAGGATGCGAGCAAGTTCACAGTTCCCCTCACCTTGACAGACTGGGTCATATCTTTAGTTACGGATTCTTTTCCACCTCTAACTGTCTTTCTTCTTCCTGGGTACTGTAACTTGAAAGGAATATTAATTCTCCGGAACAGGCATAAAAATATTAAATTAAACAAAATTTCAAAAAGCAGATACCATGACAAAATCAGTGACAATGTGACAAGCAAACAGCAATTTTGATTCATTGGTAGCACTGTGTCTGTTTGTTATTACAACACAACATTTGGGTCCTTAAAAAACTGATTACTAGAAGGTGGGATGGTACAGCATGGAAAAAGACCATTTTTGTCTTCTACACTTTCTGCTATTTATCATGGTAACATGGTAACAGACAGGATACTGGGTTACATGGAGCATGTGTTTGGCCCAGCATGGCCGGTTTTATGATGTATGGTTTTATGAAGTGATGAGTTCTAGAATGAAAGTTCCAGGGTGTTTATTTGTAAGAACTGCTTTTTTAACATGCTTTTTCAGTTACAGTAATGATTCCAATTTTGAAAATTGAACAAATGAAAAAGACAAGTGCAGAAAGTTGGTTTTACATTAAAAAGGGCTAAGCAGAATTTCATGCTGGGACTTAACATTAAGTTCTGTCTACATTACAGAAAAGACTTACAGAAAAGTCTTGCTTAATTCTCATGACCTAAAGTTTGTTAACTAATATGATAAATTCAAAACTCAGACAAAGCAAACCATGCTTTTTTGTTGACTTATTACAGTGAACACAAGGGAATGGAAGGGAACTCCTTCAACTCATATGTATTCTACTGATTTTTAAACACCTCTCTAAATAAATGAGTATGTCCAAGCCAGGGAAGGTATAAAGTAGTAATTGACACCACCTGTGGCATATTGACATCATTAGTCTTAAAACTTCAGGACCTGTATTCTAAGACATATATCTGAAAAAGGAAACAAAAGGAAGTGAAAATACCTTGCAGACATTTGTTTGTGGCTGCACAGTACCTTGGAAATGGATACCTGTGATGTGATGGCAAGTATTCCCCACCAAATAAGGATAACCTGAATTCAAAATGCCCACAGACCTTACCCATCCTTGTGACACGTCCTAGCAGGGCCTCTGTGGTCGCCCAGTGTTATGGCCCCTGGGTGCCCCTAGTATCTCATTCCCTTTCTGTCTTCAACACACCATCAAGATCACCCTATGGCTGCTCTTCACCACCAGCTCAAGTCCTTAGGTGAAGCTGGACTCAAACACAGATGTGGGTCTGCACTTGATAAGGAATATGGACGTAAGTCTCCACAGGCAGTGTAATATGAGTCTTTGCACATTGAATGAGGATAGATCAGTTTTCTTGTGCACCCACCATAGTATTAAGATGGTTGCCTCTGCATTACCCCAAGGGTGTTCAAACTGCTTGAAAACCATCTTCTGTTGTGCCAGCTGTCCTTGGTTCTGTTAACTGAGTTTGTTATGTAGAGATTTTGGTCGCAGTTTTTAAAGGCAAAGGCATAGGTAAGCGTTTCTGGGGAATGGCTGCACTGCAGGCCACAGGAAGACAGCAAGGCATCAGGCCAAAGGCCTTGTGACTAATCATGCCCCAGAAATATAGTGCTGAGAGAGGAAAGAACTCATAAAAATGCAGGGCCATGCTCTGAAGCTTTCTCAATTATTACTGATAAAGTGTAATATCCTGTAGCAACCAATGAGAACATTGTATTTCTGATTCAGGAGCGGAGCTTATCATAGTCATGAGATTGTAATCACTGCCCACCAAAAACCAGATTTACACAAGGCTTACACAAGCTGCTATCTGGACCTTCTTGGTCAGATTTTGTAATGTGCTTCAAACTGCTTTGGGTTAGGCCAGGTTTCTCAGAGAGGTTTTTTTTTTGGTTTTTTTTTTGGTATCAGCTTTCCAACAAGAAGAAAAAATGAGCCTACGTTGATATTCCTAAATAGGCACACAAAAAGTGTCCTCCTGCTGTTGTGAACCATCACGCATGTTCTAAAGTGCCTATGAAACAAGGATAGATGAAATTCAGACCACATGCTGGAGGAGCAGGTTACTTGCTATGGGTCAGCTTCATACCTTCTATGTACAGCGAAACACAGAGTGCTTATCTTCACTAACCAAAGCTTTAGCCTTTGCCTCCAGGTCAGTCTGACCAGATGCACATTCATTTGCACCTGAACAGCCTTGACAATCTCAGTCTAAATCTATATGAGCCTAAGGAGAAACACTTTGCTTTAAGGAAAAGCAGTCATCAGAATAAGGCACTGAAGTGGTACGGAGTAAAAATTAATTCAGTTTCCAGATGAGAAGGACTTTTGATCCACCTCTCACAAGCTGCTTATTCTGTCTGCACATTGAATCCACATTATTAAGTTCAGGAATACATCCTTTCTCCTCTCCATGGTCTCTGATTTTTAAATCGGCTGTAAGTTCTTTGAGTCAGGGTCTATCCCTTACTAGATGAATTCATGTAATCCACTGAGATTGAGCAGAACTTCTAGGCCATAGAAATAGTCTCAAAACACCTTCACAGACACTGAAGGTAGCTGAACCCTTACACAAAAGCAGCACGTCCATCTCTGGCTGTGGCTTCTTTGTGCTGCCTGGCCTGAGTTTAGAGCAAAGTGTGACCCCACATAAGTACCGTGTGGCATTAACCTGCTCACCATCACTGTCCAGTCAGCAATGTGATTTCTAACATCTGTCCTGCTCAGTAGTTGTTCCAGTTTACATCAAAAAAGGTTTGAACTCTTCCCATGGTTAAAACTGCTTCATTTGGGCATCTTGGATCCTGCAGGGGAACCAGATCTGCCCTCGAGCAATGCAGTCACTAGCGTGGGGCAGTTCAGTTTTGGATGGGGGCCACAAGTTTTTGAGAGGAAACCTCTCCAGTCTTGCCTTTTCAGCAGAAGGCACCTCACTGATATACAAGCAGGTGGCTGTTTCTTCCTGCGCTCGTGTGACTGAAACCAGGCAGCAGACTGGGTGACCACAGGGCAGAGCAAATTCTTGTGCCCGAGAATAACCAGAAGGCAAACTGCAGAGAGGGAGGGTGTCTGAGGAAAGAGCAGGCTTTCTGGCAGCAGCAATTAATCCAAAATCCCTTCATAAATGCAAAAGAAACAGCCCTTCCCCCAAACTACCTCCTAATAATTCAATGTCTGTGTTTGTTGGCAGCTATGAGGCGCTTTTTTTTTTAACTTTGCAAGAAAAGGAAGGTAGGATTTTAGCAGAATCCCATTGCAAAGCATGTATTTCTTTTCTTTCCTTCTTTCCCCCGCCCGTCCCCCCCCCACCAAATCCCTGAGGTCAACATTGTAATAAACAGCAGGAAAGGCCCAATTTTCTGCACCTGTGGCCTTGTTTGTCTATATATTTCTATAGGTGAATGGGCACAGGGGACACAGAAAGGAAGTGAATTCAATGGATTGGTTTAAAAAACTCAGCATGCTAATCAGCAGGCACTCAGGTGAAATAGCTTTAAAACCTTGTTAAAATAGACCCTGAGTGAAACGGGGTTCATGCAGCTTGGGTTTTTTTAAATATAAGAACGTTGCATTGTTAAAAATCAGCCTCTAGTCAAGTGGCTTGTTATTTGGGACACAAACCCCTGCACCTGAAGTCTCTTACACAGAGCAGAAGAATAATTTTGGTTTTAATCACTGTTTTCATCCCATGAAAGTTAAGTGCTGACAAAAGGTACCGGACTAGCAGCAACAGAAAACGAGGTGTTGCTTTTTTGTTGTTGTTGTTCGGAAATAGGACTGGCTTGGTCACTGTGAGCTTCCCCACCCGCTCTGCTCTCTGTGAAGGCTGCATGGGAAGTGTGCAGAGCCTGACCTCAGTGGTGAGACAGACAGCATGGGTACCGTGTTATTAATAGTACCAGTGCTACTAACAGTGTTAGTGATACTCACAGGGTAGGTAGTAGGACTGAGCCCCTGCCCTCTACTCAGGCTGCTGTCTTGCAGCACAGAAAACTCACTCCCTGCTCATGAGCGGCTGCTGCTGTAGTCCAAAGCCACCCTAGGTAGTAGGAGGTACATTTTGGTGGTAACTTCAGAGCAACACTAATCAAACCAGGAGGGCAAAAGCTTTCCAAGTAGGCTATGTAAAAAATCTACCAGAAGGAAGTAAATATTGGTTGCTAACAGTCTAGAATGGACCGCAAGTTGTATCAGGAGATTACAAAGGAGGAGTCTGCAAGGTCTGTTCACTCACTGCCAGGCAGAAGGCAGGTGGTCATTTCCTCTTCATATTATATCTGCCTTTACCACGAAGTCAATGGAGTTTGGGAATCTGGGTTAGCCGTGTGGAGCATCTGCCCTGTTAACCCCCACTGGACCCTGAGTCATGTATCTCTCTGAGGGTGGACAGAAAGGAATAAAACATTTTCTAATGCAACATTGCTCCAAGTCCCCCTGTTTCCCAAACAAGATGGTGTTTTATGTGGACATGAGCCTGGGCTGCATCAAAAGGAGCGTGGCCAGCAGACTAAGGAAGGTTGATTCTGCCTCTCCACTCCACTCCACTCTGGTGAGATTCCCACCTGCAGTTCTGCATCCAGCTCTGGAGCCTTCAGTACAGGAGAGGCATGGACCTGTTGGAGAGGGTCCAGAGGAGGCCACAAAAATGATCAGAGGCATGAGACACCTCTCCTGTGAAGACAGGCTGAGAGAGTTGGGGGTGAAAAAGAGAGAAGGCTCTAGGGAAACCTTATTGTGGCCTTTCAGTACTTAAAAGGGGCCTATAAGAAAGATGGGGACAGACATTTTAAAAGGGTCTCTTACAACAGGAGAAGGGGTAACTTAGTTGAAGATGTCCCTGCTCATTGATGGGGGTTGGACTAGATGATCTTTGAAGGTCCCTTCCAACCCAAACTCATCTATGATTCCATGATAAAAGCTTCATAAGCCAAGGGGTGCACAAATACTCTCACATTGAGACTGATTTATTTTCAGAGTCTTTCTCAAATGTCTAAGGGGAGTGATTTGTAAAGCCCAAATGCTGAAACAATTGATTTTCTCCTGGTATTTCAGTTCCTGGGTGGTGGATGTACTATGAAAATACCAGATCTCACATTGTTATGTCTTCCTGAAGGTTTTGAAAAAGCTATTTAAAAAAAGTAAACACAAATGCAAAAGCCAAACTGTTTGCCTTTATTTAGGTTTACCACTGGGTTATTTTTGGCTCTGTTGTTTTTTCAAGTCCCTGCTGAAAAGTTGTAGTATCCACCCATCTGAATACATGCTCACTTGCACTCTGCACTGCTGCAGAGGAACAAATTCAGGCCCTGAAGCACTTCTAGTGTTAAATTTATTTGCAGTATGAAAAATTGAGCCTGAAATAGAAAAGGACCTCACTGAACTTTTTCCTGATGCTACTCTCCTGAGGTCAAGTGGAGCTCCCGCAAGGATGTGTACTGGCTGTTCCCTTGTTTTCCCAGGGGTATAGGACTGTGGGGAGGGAACCTTTGCTGCTGAACTACTCCTTTCAAAGGGTATGAAGGTTTTAGACAAGATGCCATCAGTAGAGGGGAAAGATTTTAAAATGGGGAATCAAACAGCAACTCATTAAAGAGTGATCAGGTCAAAGCTCAATATAAAGTATTGACAAGTGTCCCAAATAAATGTTTAGATTAGATTCAAGGAGATGAGGACAAGTATGAGCTAGTTACATTAATAGCTTGTTTGCTTTTTAACTAAAATGCTTTTTAATGCACAGTCTGATGTCTCTTCAAAATTTGCCTGAATAGTTGGCTGAACACATGCGTTCACGGTCATATATGTGTACTTAATCTCGAATACAAATACTTAACCAAGGATATGTTTGTTCAACCCTTTGTTGACTCTAGTGATCAATTTTGAAGCCTAAATACTGGTTAACAACACTGTAAATAACTCAGAGGCAGCTGTTTATTTACTCATTATATTTGTCGAGTATTTTTATAAAAACAGAGGCATAGGATTAGTGTTGAATTGTTTCCTTGATACCGGAGAAAGATACCACTCACCTGAGCTTGTGTTTAGCAGGAACTATCCTGTCTGCTCTAACTGCTTATTCAAACATTGTCCCAGATTGAGGAGCACCTGTGTCCTGACTAAGGCTCTTTCCCAGACTTATCATGTAGCCTTGGAGAAATTGCTTCATCTAAAGATGAAGCAATGGTCAGTTGGCCAACACGTGAGTTTGCTCATCTGTAGCTTGAAGATGACTCTTAGTTCTGACCCAGACATGGGTGCTAGCTTTAAACTTGCAAAACACATGACTACGTACGTACTAATAGTTTTGGCATGTGTGATCAGACTGAGTAGGTTAGAGTCATTCAGCTGATCAGCAAAAATATGTTAGAAAACAAACAGCCAGCTAGCAGAGATCTCTATTTATAGATCATCCTCTCTGTTTAACCAGGAGAAGCCTGATAATACAGTCCTCCATTAATTTTGAAGCGGACCAAAATGAAACCTATTTGACATTTTTCTCCATACCATCTAAGTGCTTATTCTTACCAAAGCAGATATATGTTCACCCTGTCCTTATCCCAGATTTCTCTTCAGCACAGTCAGCTTTAACAGCACAGAACACCTGTATTATCTCCAGCACTTCAAGCAACAGCCAACAATAACAGTAAGCAGCTGGATGTCAGAAAAGCCCAAATCTATCACGATATGACACACTGCATTGCCTTTGCAGCAATAAAATTACTGGTGGGTCAGCAAAAACTGCATCCAGAGGTGGTTAGATCTTCTGTGGAAGACGCTTGAGACTGCTTTTGAATTGCAACATTTTATGGTTGTTATTTATGACTTTGGTTGCAAATTAATAATTCTGCTGGTAAATTTACAGCACATGGCATGACTGTCATGTCACTGTGTTCCTATAGTGTTCTTAACAAGCCTCACACTGTGCTTTGCAGGCATTTACTGTTTAAGTTTGTGTAGTTAAGGGAAACTGTAGGGAGCACTTCACTCATTGTTGATAAGTAGCTGCCAGTGAAGTTACTCTACATAGATGTTTGGCAGCGCATAGCAACACTAATCGATATCTGAAGACAGGACATTGGTGTATTTCTTCCACCTGCTGAAAAGAGAAAAGTGTTGTTCTTCAGCCTGTGTTATACACAGTCACTGATGTGGGGGATGGGGGAATGTTTTATCATCATGCTTTAGAAAGAGTTGAGTTTATCCTAAAAAAAAAGAGAGAGAGAAAGATTAAAAAGTAACCTCAGCTTTTTAAGTCAGGTTTTCTAAATCTGTCTCTAGTCCCTATAGCAACTAATTTCAGATTTGTAGTTCAAGGCTGTTGGTCCAGCACTAAATAAGTTAGTCTGGAAAAAAATCCCACTAAAATAATTTTATATTTCTTCCTTTGTGTAAATAGAATCCGAATAGGTCTAAAATTCTGATCTAGCTCCAGGGTCTCTCTAGACTTAAAGACATCCTCATGTCAAGGCTTAATTTCTCAAATTATAGGATTATAATAATACAGTTTGATGGTAGCCTGTTTCTCGTTTCGGGGGGGGGGGGGGGGGGGCAGGAGGGATGGTGAAGGTGGTTCTAGGAGTTGTTTTGGAGATTTTTTGCAACCCTGTTTTTGGTTCCTGAAAAAATCAGGGATAAAGAGGGGCTATTTAATATGATGAATACCATATCGATGATGCTGTATCTTTAGACCTTAGCTGTAAAGAGCCTAGGTCAAAAAATTAGAGTGCTAAAAATAATTACTTCAGTAGGTGGCACTATTCCCTCTGTGTCACTCCTAAACCAGTACCCTTTCATGGTGTTCTGGGGCTAAAGAGATATAAAGCGACAAAGCCTATCGATTGTGGTTATGGAAGACCACTTTTTACCCCTCCAAGTAGTGGTAGTTTCTGGTTCTCATACGCTAATCATAAGACAAAAGTGCAGCCTACCTTCCCTCTATCTTTAAATGGATGAGGTGGTGTTTGGGAGAGGGTGGGGGCAGTCCGAGTATTCCACCCTCAAAGTATCACGTATTTATGTGGTGCTAGTTTAATAGCTGCTCAGTTCCAACCCTGAAAGGCTGCAAAATGATAGGTCAAGTATCTCCCTAATACAGAGACTGACTAATTCTTCATCCCTAGCTTGCGAAAGGCACTGTTTGACTTAGCGCAGTGGTAATTATAATGATTTAAAAGCAAGCTGAGGAAAGGTTCATTCTTACTGTGAAACAAATAATATTCTGTTAGAAATATGCAGTCTGGTAGTCACAAGCTCCCCAACAGTGTATAAATACCTGCCATCCATTCCCAAAATGCATTCATAGGCAACTGCAATTTAGTCACTTCGCATAGCTTTTAGGCGATATAAATTAATATATAGTTGTAGTTATTATTTACGTGTGGCTTCACTTCACACTGTAATGTAATATAAGATTAGGTTTTTAGGATAACTGTAGAAGCCTCTTCTTTTTCCCCACAACCGTAGGGCAAATTCTGTAGAGGATTCCTGTGTTCACTGAACATATTTAAAAGAAGAATCTTCAAAGTCAGATGTCTAGATAATATGTCTGCAGTTTTAAAACATCTTTGTGGCATCCAGCGGTAATTGTGCCAGCCACAAATATTGCTTGGACCAAGTTTACATTTCCTATAAAGCAACTAAAGAGGAAGGATATTGTTTAGGAAGTGGCTAGAGAGTTTCTCAGAGTCAGGGAATTCCCAGCTAAAAAGACCCAGCCTAGTTTTTAACCTGGCCAGATCCTGGGCTGGAACCTCTTTTCATAGACTTTAACTGAAATCCCTTTTGCTTTTCATTCCCTGTCATTCATCTGGAATGCAACTTTAATGCTAATTTTGTATGTTGGGGCAGCATCAGAAGGCAGTAGTTAGGAGTCAACAGCATCAAAGCAAATTTTCCGTAAATCCCAACTCCCTTTGCCAAACACTGTTAGGGCCATCTTCTGTCCTTAATAATCTGCCCATGAACATTCCTGGGGTATTTACCACATAAGGCTAAGAATAGTTCAGCCATTTAAGGGCCTAAGCTTATACACAGAGCCTGTATGAGTAAAGGGTTGCTAGGCTGTTTCACTGTTCAAATGTTCTAGCAGTCCATGTTTATCAATAATAAGTTAATAAAATAACACTATCTGATTTCAGCTTTCTTACCTTAGCAAAATATTAGTTCTTTGTCAAAATGAGGCCCTGTTCCTAAGTACAAGGAAACAGAGGTTCATGTAATTACCTGCTTTATGTTAGGCTCAGTGATGTTACTTAACCATAAGTCAAATATTTGTGTATTTTCTTTATCTGACTTACCCATATTCAGATGATGCGTGGGCATACAGTACAATATCATATAACCAAAAAATTCAATAAAATTATAAATTAATTCAGGAAAAAAATCCAAATCTCTAAAGGGAATTTAGAAATCCATTTGTAAGTCCAAGCCTCTAGTAACATATTCGTGTATCCTTTAAAATACTAAATCAATCTTCAGTGTTTTTCTGCCAGATGCCTGGATTCATGACAGGAAGTACTTGAAGAACTGATGTCTGCCTTCACTATCACCAGGGCTGTGTCTTTTCATTTGCCACCATGTAGCTTCAGTCTCATTTCCTAGTAGATGACAGACCATTTGCAATATCCTGATGGTGATGGTGACACTGAAACTGTTTTTCCTTTCTCCTTTGCTGTTCCAGTATTGTGAAGCCTAACTGATTCCAAAAGCATGAGATTTAAAAATGAACACACTTAGAGGAGGCTGGATGAGGGTAATGAGGAGAGGAACTACTCTTCTTTCTTCAAAGTCTTCTGGTGTTGAAGTGTGCAGAGTTCATGTTGGAAACATTCCTCGCCACTCATAAAAGCTTTCTCTGATGTTTATTTTGAGGAAAACAGATTCCTGTGCTGACACCATGGTTCAGGAGCAAAAAATGTTGAAAATTTTGTATATCTGTAAAATTGCAGCCTGATTATCTGTGTTTTCCTAGATAAGTACCATTTTCATAACTAAGTATTGACATAAGTATCTAAGTACCACAGAACAGTGGTTTTCAGCTTGTGATCTGTGGCTCCATAGATGACTTAGAAGGTGGCCACAGAAGCTAGTGGTGAATACTAAGTATGTAGTCAGGAGGCTTAAATTCTTTACATTGAGGGACACATCCACATAGAAATAGAAGGGAGGCACATTCAAGCAGATTGCAAGAGACTCAGTGGTAAAGAAAGTATGGGTATGTCTCTTGACAGACTGGTGCTTTCTAATGAACAGTCACATGGAGATTTGTGGGGGCTTGTTGGTGCTTCTAAAAAAGATGGTGCCTGGGACAGGGCTTTGCTGCAGCTGAACTGCTTCTAGTATGAATGGAAATTAGTTTGGGGCTTGCTGTGTACAGTTCTCTCCAAGGGGAAGCTGGAATAAACTGCTCACCTGTAGAGAGTCCAAATGAGGTAAATGTAAGGAAAGGAAGGGCACACTAGGGTGAGAGGACTTTTTAGGAGTTCTAGCAGACGTAAGAAGGAGGCAAAATAAAATTGTTCGTTAAAATGTATCAGTGGACATCATCTCACCAGTTCCCCAAAGGTGTACTTTGATCTACATTTCAACCCTATTTGTTACATTACATGGGTCAAGAAAAGGAGACAAGGTATTTTCCTCAGAATTACATACTAAGGCTTACTTCAGAAAAGACGCCTTAAAATAAACTTGCTGAACTATTTTAGTGGCATGTTATTACTATATTATTCCTACTATGTCATGAAAGGATTAAAAAAAAAAGAAAAATCAAAACCCAGCTGGTAAAAAATTACTTCCTGAAAAAAAAAAAGAAGGTAATATCTTACTATTTTCTTTGAATTCAACATTTTTTAAAGTTTTTATTTGTGTGAGAGCAGAACTTTTCATATGACAAGTGGTTCAGCTAAATTTTTCCAGCAGACCATGCTGCTCATTGCACAGTATTTCCACAGTGAAGAAGCTCCCAGTTTCTTTCCCAGTGTGTAGAGGAAAGCAGGAACTCTCTGTATCTATCCTCAACAGAGTTCAAGCTGTGTTAGCAAGGGGCACCTGCTGCAGGCAGTTCAGACTCCTGCTTCTCACTGAAAACAAGGCAAATTATACACCTGATTACTTCAAGTCATGCAGGATTAATAAAGGTTAGGGTGCTCTCATAGTCTTTAAACTAACACCCCCAACATATGCGCATGTGGGAGTCTCACAGTCATATGAAATAGCCCTACAATACTCCCACGGATCTACATTTGGTCCATCAAGCAGTACTACATTAACCGATTACTGCATTTCTGCATGGCAGCATTCCCAGGTAAATCCTGTAGAGAAGGGAGGAGCACAGTAAGACTGCCAGGGTCTATATGTCAGGGAAGAGGGCAGGTTTCCCAGACCAGCAGCCCTGGCCAACTGTCTTGCACCGAGCATATAGACACGCTGATGAGGTACATAAAACCTGAAGGCTAAGCATTTCTCTAGTGTTAAAGAGTCAGATAATACCAGAAAAAAAAATAAATAAATTATATATATATATATATAGACCATATATATAGACACCCCAGATCTTCTGAATGCTTCCCTTTCTCTGCCAGATGCTGGGAAACCCAGAGATTGCGTTTTGTCATAGAAAACCAGACACAACTTGGCCTGTTGCTCCCTTAAAGCTGGTGGGCTGGTGTCCTCATAGGAACTGCAGAGGTGCCCCCTGCCATGGGTCAGCAGGATGCGGCTGTGCCATGGGGTCCATCAGGAGCAGGAGTCACCTGGTGCTGGATGGTCTCTGAGGTTCCTCTGAAAGGAGTGACCCAAATCCCTCTTAGAGGACTTCACTGGCCCCCTGCCCTGAGGGCAGCCATACCAAGAGTATTGAAAGATCAAACACAAGGAGTAACTGATCCACCCCCTTTCTATGTCCCTCTGTGCATCAAAGCTCACCATTTCTGCCGAAGCTAATTAGGTGAGTGGCGTGGGACTCAGGAATTTTAGCAGGAATATGTGCTGTCACAGCCACCCTGCCTGAGTGTGTGTATACATGTTAAGAAAAAAAAAAGTTTGCAATGAGCTCATAGGGACATTGGTCTCCAATATTGATTTTCCTGAGAAGAGGCTGTGGTGTATCAGTTTCCTGTGGGTCAAAAGAAGAGGTTCCTAAAAGCAGAGAGCTTTTTTCCAAGTTTCTGGCCATCCAGAGTTTCAGTGCAGAGGAAACATTATATGTTTCTCTCTTTAGCATGATGGGAATGAAATGTAAAGACAGGTTGCATGAGGTCTGATGGGAATCTGTAAAGGAAGCAGACAGCAGACGTGAGGGCCGAGGGATGTGCTGCTCAGCTTCCTAGTGATGACTAGGAAGGAGTTGGCCACGCTATTGCATACGAGACTTTCCTGCACTTGGAGTCAGGCTGCACAGCTGGGAGACCAGGCTGAGGAGAAGTACCAAGAAATGTGTGGTGACTGCTGCTTGGTGTCACCGACATTCTGTCCATGCTCTGGCATGGGGGACTTTGTGTCTGTCTCTCCATTTTCATCCTCATCTCAGATTGCCTGGTGTGCAAAAGTGTTTCTTCCAGTCTCGCCATTAAGCCTCTCACAGTCCCTCTCCTTCACCCGCCTTTCACCCTGTGGCATTCCCTGCTGGAGGGAGATGCGGGTGAGGTGGGTTTGTGGCAGGACAGGGCAGTGTTTGCGAGAGATGACAGTTTCTGTGATAGACACTGAAAGGGGGGTGCCCCAGTGGGGGGCTGTTTACAACATGATACCTCAGCAGCTGCTTCAGTTGCAGCAGTGAGCTGTCAGTTCTTACAGTTTTATGGCACTTTCATCACCATCTGTCACTCCTTTAATGGCATGGTATCTACATCTTGCCCCCTTCCCCCTGCCACCCTTGTGCCCCCCCGCCACACACACACACACACACACGCACACACATTGAAGAGCTCAGCCATATGCCATTGAGTAATCTAGGCTGCACATCCTCATCTTCTGGGTCGATCTTGAGGGACTTTATGGAACAGTAGCTAGATAGGATGGCCCAGGTAGCTCGGAGTTACGGTGTAAGAGTAGAAAACATAATATTATCATCCTAACGTGGGAACTGTGGTCTGTCCCCAGTTCCGTCTTTACGAATCAATCTGCCATCCTAAGGTGGGCTGTTGGGCAGTGGTAGATGTTTGGCTTGGACTTCTGTGAGGACAAGTATCCTAAAGGTTACCCTTTGTTTATACTTTACGCTAAACTGAAAAAGAATAAAACACACACATACACATTTTCAAATAGAAGTATTTGTTTATGTATACATAGACACACCCTGAGGCTTAATATCACACCCTTGCCAAGGAACATATGTTATTTCAGCTTGACACATTTAAATTGCAAAATCCATCATGTTCTTTCCATTCATTCAAAACAAGAGAAAACTCCAAGAGAGCTATAGTCATCACAATCCCCATGGCTGCCTTCCATCCCTAATCCAAGTCCGTGCCGCGAGCACACATGGTTTGAAACCAAAGCCTTTTCCAGCCTTGGATAAGCACCCCCAGAAAGTAACAAGATCTGGTTCGCCATGCCTTAACTTTCAGCTTGTTGAGTTTTTAGTGCCTGTAAGCTTAATGCTGTGCATTATACTGTTATCTGCCTTACCTGGGGGGTTTTGAGGGAGAGTTTGTGGCTGAGAGTAAACTTCGCTGTAGCAATTTTTTTTTTCCTCTTATGTGTTCCTCTGATTGGTCATTTGATTATAGTGAATCCCAAAAGGCTCATGGATTAAAAACAAAGGCTGGTTTGTAAGTGAACTTGCTGTTGATGGATTAGGGCAGTGTGCCGGCTGTAACCAGATCCACAATACAAGTTCATTCATTTGGAGAGCAGCTCTCGACTCGCATTACACTCTCTCTGACTCCGCTCTTTACCATCCAGCCAGTGAAACTTTACACCTCTATGATTTTATCACAGCCTCAGTTCACCAACAATGTGTGTCATGCTGTGAAAAATATAACTATAAATCAAAGTCCTACATATGGTGGAGTGGTAACCTTTCCAAAGACCCTGTTTTGG
The DNA here is from genome assembly GCF_963082525.1 of Nesoenas mayeri. Lineage (NCBI taxonomy): Eukaryota > Metazoa > Chordata > Aves > Columbiformes > Columbidae > Nesoenas > Nesoenas mayeri. Next base: position 70,572,638 of record NC_137541.1, read on the forward strand.
AGACCGTCGCTAAACAGATTTGTTTGTGTGTGTGTGTGTGTGTGAGAGAGAGTGTGTGTGATGCATAAACACATATGACAGTCAAAGGCTATCACAACAGAATGGTCTTATTTTCTGAGCTGACATATCACAGTATGAGCCAAAAAAGTCCGTTTTGGAGCACAGTGCAATGTTCATGATATTAAAGTCAGTAGACACCTTTTAGATTTTCACTTAAAAGCCAAATACATTCGAGGATGATACATTTTAATATCATTAGTTGGGGGGAAAAGTGAAGTATGCCCACATTTCTGTGATATGCAGAAGGGAACTTTCACCTTTCATTTTTTTTTATCTCTCTCACTCTCTTTGGCTCACGTGCCACCCTGAGCATTCCCAATCCTTGGAGAGTGAGATCTTTAAGAGCTGTCATTACACTTCTCAAGTTTGACAGAAGATAAGAAAGAGAACAACTGGTTTTAATCATGACAGATTCCAAGTCCTGGAAATCTTTCCAGAAGTTACTCCCAAGAGCTGACATTTTCTGAAGCCCCTTCTCCTTTCGGCACATGTGTGCATATTCACACAATCCAGGGATCCTCACCTCCAGATCTTTTCGCTTGCCAAACACTGTCCCTAGTAGACAGGAAGACTAAACCACGATGTACTTTTGCAAATTATGCGTGATCAACTATTTCTATGATGGACGAGAGCCAGGACTAGGAATGCAATCACCCAGCAATGTGAAGCCCCAAAGAAAAGTAGTCAAGCCAAGACTCTTCTGTGGAAATGGCAGTTCTGCCTGAGGAAGAAAGCCACCGCCAAGGCCCATTTCTAGTCAGTGATCCTTCTGATTTATGTAAGTCTCATCTGCTTCTCTTGCCTAGAATTAGGCAGTGTCAGCAGTTTTACAGATACACTTTTCCTGGTTTAACTTCTAGGAGCTAATATACAATAATTTATATAATATTCTTTGTATATTTCAAGGGGAAAAAAACTAGTTGCAGAAAGATTAGTTGACTTAGTACTGGAAATTTGTGGCAGAATGAGTTGTGAAACCAGCTTGTTACAAATTTGATTTCTGTAGTGCTATAGGAGTCTGACTCTGCCATGAGGCTGAAGTACACCGCGATACTTGCTCTTCTCATGAGGAGGTGATTTACACCAGCTACGGGTTTAGCCAAACAAGAAAAAACAGATAAATTCAGGGAAGCTCTTAAGTTCTGTATGTCTGCTACTTCTAGGCATTCCCCAGCATTGCCCCAGTTTCCTCTTCTGTTATGCATCAGTTCTGTCTTGGAAAAAACAAGACAGACCATGCAGTACCTGTATAATTACCACATGGCCTTGGCTGTCACTAAGGGTTTTTTGCTTTAGTTCACTGAAACTTAACGTCACTTTCTTCCTCATTCCTTTTTAAGTTTCCAGCAGACATGGAAATAAGACACAAACAAGGTCTGAAGAACAGCTTATGAAATATTTTTAATGACCAACCAGCTCCTCTGTGTTTTATTATATTAACTGTTGTTGATGTTTGTCAAAGTTCTGTGGAAAAACCTTTTACTGGTTTTGTCATGCACAGATTTGACAGTTGGGAGATCAAGCGTTGGAAATTGGATTTGGTTTTTTTTAATTTTTTTTTTCATTTTTATTATTAGTTTTGAACAGAAAAGTAATTTCTTGCCCTGCTGCAAGATCCAATGAAAAAAATTTAAACAGATAATTTTTTGTTGATACAGCACTATGAATCAGAGTTTCTTGTGCTGCCTTATGGCTGGATTTGGCTGGTATTGTAGACTCACTTGTCTTTTCTCATTAAGAGAAAAAAAGACCTACTGAAGTAAAGATATAGGGAGTAAAATATGTTTCGTTTATCTGCCTTGATAGTATGGCTGTGGAATAGTTTTATGGAGGAGAGAGAAAAATCTCCCTTCTCTGTGTTTTGAGCTTAGTTTTAGGTAACTCAAATTAAACATTTTATTACTTAGCTATGAAATTTTTATTAGTAACTTCAGGCATTCACAATGGAGCCAGTTTTAACATTACAGAGATCTACAATATTTGGGCTTGTCTCTGCTAAGAAATTAACTGTAACCACAAGTCATATAGTAAGAACAAAAACAAATGGGGTGGGGGAAGAAAGCATAGTGCATGTTTGGAGTGCTTGAAAACGAACAGACAAACATTAAAGCATCAATGCCTTTTAGCTGTGGAAAAGCAGTGGTCTAGAGGAACCTATCTGAAATGCATTATTAAGTAGGCACAGCCTCACTCGAGTTCCTGTTGGGCCCATGTCTGCAGGACGGAATGAAAACTACCTTCACAACTGGTATTCTTGTTGCCATTTCCAGCAGCGGGGTTCAACAACCAAGTGATTGCAGACCAAACCAAGAGTCACTGAAATCAGAGCCAGACCTTCCTGAGGCTTTGGTGAACACTGGATGTTGTCATTTCCAGAGATGGTACAGGTTAGACTGCGGACAAATGCTACCTATATCTCTTCACTCCCTGTTCTGTGGCTGAATAGAAGCGAGGTGTCAATCAAATGTGTCTCACTGGAGCCACATTCCTTGCTGAGACAGAAAGACACACTGTTGACAAGTACTACCTGAGTTGGTCAATGTCTTTTGATAGCTGTGCTATCACTACTAGTATGCTTTACAGTACAAGACATAGGACCAGTGCTTGCCCAGACCAATCCAAGGACAGAGCTGAGAAGACAGAGATAATTTTAGGTTTAAAATAGTTGTATTTGCTGTAATGCAAGTCCTGCATTTGAAAGGGCTTAGAGTTGTTGATAGATGAGCTGGTGTGGGTAAGTGCACAGCTGCCAGCTGCTTCAGATAAAACACTGCATGAAATTGTGCCATTTATATAACTCTTGTTTACAGACTGGGAGTACAACAGTAATCATGGTTTTATATGAAATCACACAGTCAACATATTGGGCATGCCTATGTTTATGAGAATTCTTCTGATGCGAGGAAACTGAGTGATTTTAAATCACTACACCTGGCACTGAGCTCTTTGGAATTAGGTATCAGGAATGTTTATGCAATGCGTATTTCATATACCCTTCAAAAGACTTGTGATTCTCAGGAAAACTCATTTAGATTTGTCACTGTTTTCAAAGCTGCCTAGGGAATACACTGCAGTTGAGCTCCTCATAGTACTTGAAGATGATCTCATTCTGTTTATCTTTCTCTTGTTTGTTAATTTTTGAGCATTAATTAGCTCCAGACATCATTTTTCTCTTCCTTCCATGAGTTCTATTGCAGATTTATAATTAAAGCTATTGTTATTTATTTATTGCCTAGATCCAGATAATTACTCATTAACACCCATTGTCATGCACTTAAAACATGTGGCTTTGGCTAAAACAGTTTGAGAGGCCTTTTTTCTGTGTTTATACTTGTATTCACTCTGCTTTTTGCTGCAGTGACGCTGCCTGACCTTTTAAAAAAACACGCATCTTCTGTCATGTGGGTACATCTACTCTTTATTTCTTCCATTTACAGCTGCATGAAGTCAGATTTCACAAGATATTTGGGTTTGGGGACCCTTTCATTGTTCACAAAATTTGAGATTGCCTTTGATATCTCCACCTTATAAAACTTTTACCTCGATTTCACTGGGGCTGGGATTTCATCAGGATCCTGCTTCTTGGCCCAGTACCTGTGAGTGTATCAGGTAGGTAGGGACCATACAAAACCACTAGCCCATCTGGAAAATTGATCATCCATCTTTTTAGATCCTGTTTAGACTCCTGCACAGATAGATGAGCTGCCCTTTCCTTCTAAATGAAGGAAAAACTAAAAAATAATAATAAGTGCTGAGCCCAGATCTCTCTCCTAACATGATTTTGCTTAGAAATCTGAAGAAAACCTGCAGTAATCCCACTCACTGCTCCGTCTAGAAGTCCTGAACTCTTATGTATTTTTCCAGTTCATAGCTCGCTATAACTACATGGTTGTTACCGTGTTGTAAGTCATGCAGCATTAGGAGTGGTCTTCCAGTTGCTTCTGTATCTCAGAAGATAATGATCTGCACCTCTGGGATCTCCCTTTACTCTGACTGCAGATCTCTGAAGCCCAGTGGTGTGCAGCTGAGTCAAAATGGAGATTTCATACACAGTCACAGAAGAGTGGTGTGAACTGGAAGTGTTACTTCTTTTAGTCTCTACCATCTATATATTTCTGTAGTATACTTATGCCTTCCTTAACTACCTAGGTATGATATTTAACAGAAACTTTGAGCTTGTGCTTACCCATACTGCCCTTCTAGAAGAAGAGTGCAGCTCAGCTGATTCTGCTGATGAGCTGCCACGTTTAAATATATGTAATGTATATATATTAATACATCAAATTATATGGTTATGCATATATATGTTACTAGTACCTTCCAGAACAAACAATTAGCTACAATTCAACATTGTCTTTTTCAAACAGCTAGCTCTTGATATTACACATTCTAAACAAACTTTCATATTTAAAAAAATCCAGATCTTGGAAAATGAACAGTTAAGAAGTCCAGTGAGTTTCTCTATTGCCGGGTGAGTCTGTATTACTTGCCATAATTTTTCTTCAAGTTGCTGCTGCTGTGCAATGCCCCAATGTTGTTTATAAATGTACACACACGAGTACCTACAACTATGAAATAAAGAGCCATAATATTATTCATACTGTCATAAAGAGAGAAAAAACATGTGGGATCTGGTTAACACAGAAATAAAGGTTTGTAGTATCATTTATGGTGCCCAAGGACACCTCATCTGGCCTCTAGCCTCTTTTCCAGAAAGGCACAGGTCTTTGATACAACCTGTATCATGTCTACCAGGCTAAGAGGTCTTGTATACTAAGGGAGTCAAGAGTCTCTCAGCCAGGTATTTTTAAACATCTTTATTGCTGTATTTGTCTAGGCAAAGAAAAGTGATTTTCCTCCTAGCAGGTGAAAATTCTACAGGTATTTTGATGTGACTTAATAATTGCCACACACAAAGGAACCTTGCAAAATAGCCCAGTAGAGTGTAACATATCTATGAGATCAAGCTTTCATCATCCTATTAACAGTTTTCTAAGAGCTCTGGAATCAAAATGTTCCCAGTGTGTAACCATTCTACTCCACCCCACTCAGCACATGCATAAATATTTTTTTGAAAGTCCCAGGCTTCCCAGCCTTCCCCTGCAGAAACAGAGGTGATGATTGTAAACAGATAACCTTCCCAAACTCAAGGGAGAAAACAGTGGGAAAATCTGTTATTTTGTAGCAGGCTTATTCTTACATACAAAGATACTTGCAAGACCCATTTCGTCACTAGGAAATGGCACAAAGAAAATTGATATAATTTTCACTTTTTAAAATATTTTCAAGTAAATAAGGAAATATTTAAAGTAAGTAGAAAAGTATATGGAATTCAGATATCAAGAAAATACTGAAAGCAGAAAACTATCAACTATTAAATTGTGTAGCCAGTTTATCCAAGGATAGCTAAAGCAATGATGTGAAAGCAATAAATGATCTTTTCCCAGCTAACAAATCAGTCTGTAATGGGCGAGGCCAAGCTCTTATCTACACAAGAAAACAGAATTGTGCCAGCAGTTGGGTTGATGAACAAGCGCCAAATAACCATCTAACTGAAAGTGTCTCGACTTGGAAAATGTAACCAATGTAGGCTCATTCTGGTGCTGCTTAGTCCCTGCTCCCAGGAGTTGTGGTCCTATTGAGCTGATTGATCCCTTATGGATAGGTCTTGTTACCATTGCAGTTTACTCAAGTTCAGAAATGCTGTTCAAGAGGTTTTGTATTCTTCTAGACAAGGTCCGTGCTACACATCTTGACCTGGGTTGTGCACATGAGGAAGGCCATGCTGTAGCTGCTCACAAACCCCACTTGGCTTTACTGCTCTAAGACATCTCTCTCAGCATGGCCTGTTGTCCCACACCATATCTATTCCCACATCTCTATCTCAGATTAACAAAAACTATATTAACCAGCGAGGGTGGCTGCAGGGTGGCCCACATAAGGGAGACCTTTGGCAGTTTTGCTACCATTGCTATTAGGAGGAACCATAATGTCTGTAATGATATTGTTTGACTGCTATCCTACTCCTGAAGGACAAAGAGCAGCCACTGAACTTGATCTTTATACTCAAGTGTGGGCAAGATTTTACAGGTATTCCCTTTAGGGATAAAATCATATTGGCAAACCACTATCTATGACTATATCTGTATTATTTGTGTAACATCAAAAAAATCTCAGTCATTGGATTAATCCTGCTCACACCTTCCATGACCCTAAGGTCTGTTGCAATGCTTCTGTAATTGCACAATTCTAATTACATAGGTGCTGGTGATATCCATATGATTGAAAATGTGTTTTTTCAGGATTCTGAGCACAGAATAGTCCTGTGGTGAGGGCATTAACTTAATTAAGGATTTGGGTTTGGACTCAGCTTTCAACTCTGCCACAGAATTTTTTCATGACATTGAGCAAGTCACGTAGCCAGGTTCTTCTCTGTAAAATGTGGATAATGAAAATCTCCTTTTACTCTACTGGAAGTATAAATGCTTTCACTGTTGAGAACCCTTTCAAAATCTTCTGATGAAAGCCAGGTACTATTACTAGGATGCTCACGCTGATGTCTCTTGTATTTATTTGCTAGTCTGTCTTCTAAGGTTACTGAAACATTTCCAGACTTCTGGCTAGTTTCAAACTAATGCATTAAAAAAAGGGGAGAAAAAAAAAGTGCATAGTCAAAGCATTTCCCCTGCCGCACAGGAGGCACAGAACCATTTTATTTCTCTCAAGTGTGGAATTCCCAGTATTTCAAGTCAGGATTTCTGAAACAATCAGCCTCCTTGGATCATCTGTTTGTGTGCAGCTCCACTCCTGCCCTTCCCCCAACCAACTGAGAGAAAACCGAACAGAAATCCTTGAGCTTAAATATTTCTTTAGCTTTTTCTGACACTTTGTGACCCCACGTGAACCCTGTCATGACCCCAGACCATGTAGGGTCACAACCCGCAGCTGGAAAACACTGGCCTAAATCTAAAACGTTAGTCAGGCTGCTTCTCAGAGGTGACTTGACAGCTGCCCACTTCTCTGGGTGTGGTGCACTCTTGGAGAGGATGCTCTGACCTGCCAATCATGAGATGCTAAGTTTCATCCACATCAGGGACTTTGCCCCATGGAGTTCAGGGAGGAACAAAGAACACAGAGCACAAAAATGAGGCTTCTGTTTAAGCTCTTGGCCTGCTATGACTCCTGGGACCTCAAGCTGTTTTCTTCCTTATTTCATTTTTTTCGTCCTGAAATGGCTCAGATTCTAAGATAAGATATTTTTTAACATGACTGTCATTTTGCATTGATTAGACATAACAACCCAGGGGAAAAAAAAAAAAAAAAAGAAAAAAAAAAAGGAAGAAGAGAACTAGATGTGGGAAAAATACCCAAGTGAAAAGAGAGCATAACATTTAAAAGAGGGCTGTGTGTATTTTGGATGTTCTCTGAGAAAAAGATCTGCAGAGCTGGCAGTAGCAGAGACAAGTTGAGTCAGGAAGAGCAGAAGGAGCAGAATACATCAAAGGTAATCAGCAACTGAGAAAAGGAAGGAGTGGATGGTGTTAGAAAAGGAGAACACCGGAGAGTGTACAATAGAAGCACCAAATGGAGCAGAAGCATTGAAAAACATGTTAACATTGCCATCAAAGAAGAAGACATAGGAATGAAATCATTTGGAACATGTGGCTCAGGGGAGCGGGAGGCAGTGACAGTTGATTTGGTTTTGCCAAAGAGTGTGACGATGTTGATGCAGAGCTGACATAGCTGCTTTTCTTGGCTGCTCACTACAGCATTGAGTCTCAAGCCTCCATACTCTAAGCTGAGAGTGACTGACCTGCCAAGCATGCCAGGTTATGTTTTTCTTTCTCAGATTAGACTTTATTGGTGCAAGTAGGAACTCAGCTTGAACTTGGCAGTGGCTGGTGTCTCTCAAATAGACAACACATTGTCTGCTACCAATGAAGCCATTTCTTGCCCCTGTGACAGGCAAGAAATCCTCAGGTCTATTGGCCTCAAAATCAAAGAAACACATCTCTTGGTGTATCACTGCTCATAGCTCCTCAATTGCCTTGTCCTCGCTGCTTGCAATTTAAAATGGTGGCTCTCTGGCCTCAGTCCTACCAGGAACAGACCCATGCCATTAGTTCACCTGAAGCACATTAGGTTATTAATACTGGTTTTTGGCCTTCCAGACATATTTCCTTGGCAGTGTCCTCTGTGTTATCATTTCCTGGAAATGGGCACTTGCAGCCAAGGAGAGTTTCTCTCAGATCCCCAGACTGATTTGGATGCCAAGTGTCCCCAGGAGCTTAAACGAATCTTGTTCCAGAAGAGCAGGTGTGTGGCTGCTCTGGCTCATATCCCTCCTCAGAGACACCTGACTGCCCATAGCTGACAATGAGCAGTCCAGCTGTGCCCAGGGCTCTGAAGTGTTATTGTTCTCTCTCAGTGGCATAAAAATAACAAACCATAGAGAGTGCTTACTTGATTTTTCTCACCGCTCACCAGCATTATTTGGATAAATATTGCCCATGATCTTTATTCTACAGCACTCTCTTGACTTCTGAACTACGGATATGTTCTGGCTAAGCTTAACTTTGGCAGGTACCTCATGTAACCCAAGCCTCTCTGCCTTCCTTACAGAAACCCCCTGCGCTTCTCGCCCTCTTTCTTCCCTCACCCATAGCTTCCTGTCTGGTTAGTTTGTGTCTAGGAATTTTCCATTTGCTAAAGATCTGCTTGCTGAAGAGACATTTTGGAGGAGGAGTTATCTTAAACTTCAGTCAGCTTCCTTAGCAAAACTATTGTTTAGTCAAAGCTCAATTCTTAACGCTTAATACCTTCCATTGTCTTTGGTTTGGTGCATACATGTAAGGGGCACTACTGGCAGAAATAGCTACAGTGAGAGGCATTCTCTGCTACACCCATTTTCATACCTAGCTTTCCTAGATTAATCCAAGTGTATTAGTGCCATAAACAGGTTTCTCTAAGTGACCACTTCAGTTACTGTGTCTTTTTTCATTTTGTACAAATTAAAAGATGTTTTTGCAATATAGCTGGTCCCAGCATAAGGAAGGGAGTGCCTGTTCTGAAAGAAAAATCCCTTGTTTAGGGCATGATTTATCTTGAAAAATAGAGTGATGTGTGCCTGACTGGTATTTTTTTCCCTTGAAAATTAGTAGCACTAAAAAGACCAAAATTCCTGGGGAAAAAAAAAAAAAAAAAGGAGGTACATTTTGCTTGTCATACATTCTTCAATCTGATATCACCTGACAGGGAAACTAATATGCATCTAGTTTAATGTGATACATAGAGAGAGAAATAAGATGCCTTTGGTTAGCAAACTTTATTGTAACAAGATAAAGGTCAAGACCTTAGCAAGAGCCGTGAAGGTTCAAGAGGGTGTTCAAATGGTCTCTGCCTCTTCCATAGGATTAAGCATCACCATTTGATCCCATTAATGTCACAGATTGAGTTTCACATCTCCATTGTACACAGGACACAAATCCAAAAATGACCCTAACAGATTTTAGCTTTAGTTTTTCCTACAAAGGCACTTGTTTTTCTATGAGTCTACAGTTTCAGGATTCATACAGTCTTCACCTCATAGAAGCACTAGAAAAAAAATTTCTGAAATACCTTTCTGTAAGTGTCCCTAGCCATTGCCAGCTTTACCTTTAATATCATGATGGGGGGTCCATTTTAACGATTTCTCCAGAGAACTTAAATAATGACTAGGAGGTTAATAACTTTGATTTTAAAAATAGTTTTACAATCTTGGTCTTCTGCCTGTTTCCCCTATTTTCAGTGAAACAGTGTGCCATTTTCATTTTTTGAATTCTCTTGTAAATCCATGCACAAAGATGTGGGTAGCTTAAAGAAAAATGGAAAAAAAAATAGAGAAAATATAATTTGAAAGAAAAATAAAGACCAAACAGCTTTCAGGATTACCAGGATTTGTGTGTACATTAACAGGTTGAAATATTCTATTAGGAAGGAAATAAAAAAATGAAATCCATATATGTTTGCATGTTATAAGAGTGTCAAATAGAAGGAATTCAGTAAGAAATCCAATACTCTTTGTTAGATGAGCACATTTTGTAAATCATGTTTTATAGTTGAATGTGGATTAGACAAGCCGTAATTAATTTGTCAAATTTTGACTGAACGCCAACATTTTTGTTACATATATGACATTTTAATCAACTTCATCTTTGAACTGAAGGCCTATTGGAGAAGGAATTTTCATCTGACCTGTCACTGTGTTTTAGTGGTGAGCAAAAAAGGAAGAATGAAATGATCTAGAAGTAAATTGCTAAGTTAGACAAAGTGTGGTGAAACATAATGAGATAATCAAATTGAACACTGAGAAGGAAATAAAAACATTTCTCATGTAACTGATTGGGTTCTCTCTGATATACCATGACTTTCATACACTGTGGGGTAAGTAAACTGCTTAATCAACTTCCCTTTATTGCTGCAAAACACATGATATGAATGGTCTGCTCATGATTCATTAAGTCCTCTGAAAAAGTAAGGGTTGATTCAAATGCTTCAGCTCTGCCTTGTTAACCTCGTTAGTACTCAGCGAATGGCAATGAGCTGAGAAAGAGCAGAGCTCATTTTGCAAGCACCCTGACTTACAAATCCCTGATGGAAGGACACTATCTTTGGAACATTTATTACAGATGTCGGAATCGTAAGTCTTTAATCATTGTGTTGTTAATTAATACCGTATTTGTTACCGTCCCTGGTAGAATACTGGATGTGTGAAATTCCACATGTGAAAGTACTTAATGTAATCAGGTAATACATTAGTGAGGTGCTGCTCAGCTGTCAGTCTGGTGGAATGTCAGGGGGTGCCAAAAAAAACATTGCAAGTACCAAAAAAAAAAAAGGTGGGAGTGAGAAGGGTGAGATTTTGGGTAAGATTTTCTTTATGCCTGGCCAATTAGGGGCTACCTTTCCAGCTAGAAATGCTCAGGCACACTCATCGGATATCCACTGCTCTGCCTTCTCTCACAGGTAGGGTGTGATTTCTCTCTGAAGCAGCCAAGTGCACAAGTTCACTATGTGCTTCTGACTGCACAAAAAACTTCTGTAGAATAAATAAGAAACAACACAAAAATATGCCTGAAAGAGAAGTGTGTTCAAAACAGATAATGAACTGTTTCTGAGTTCAGGAGCAGTTGCTAGTTTCTACTATTGTTGTTAGAAAGATAAGGATATGCTGAAATGTTAGATGTTGGTGTGCAATATTAAGGATTCTGAAAAACTCAGGGGTACGTAGATTTCCTCTCAAAGAAACAAATTCACGTTCAGAGTTAAGAGAGGATGGGTTTGCCTGTAAGCATCCCCTGGCTTTCAAAATGATGCAAGATGAACACATGCTCCATGTTCTTTGCAGCATGGCTTCATGCATCCCAATTCCCCTTGAAAAAGGTGTGCTGTGCCAACAGACCATGTGTATGAGTTAGGAACCAACACTCCTGCCTGAGAACAAGGAGAGGGAGGGATGCCTTTTCTCAGAGTCATTTTGAGCAGGAATCTAAGCTGAGTTCTCAAAATAATTCCCTAAAGAAAACAATTTCTTTCACAGAATTGTTGGGTTTGGAAGGGACCTCTGGAAGTCATCTAGTCCAACCCTTGAGAGTGCATAGGGAGAAGCCAGACAGTTGGAATGAGTGCATGAATCAGTGCAGTGGAGAAGAAGAGTGAATGCTATTTCATTCCAGAAATAGTCTTTTGTTTTGATGGTTCATATTTCTGGATGTATTATTAAGAAAAGTAAATGAGAAGCTACAATTGTATTGCAATATCCTTAACAGAACTAGTGCTTCACCTCTCTGGTAACATGATGATGTCCCTGGTTCACCACATTACTTGTCTTTGAAAGGGATACAATTTTGTTTTTGATTTTTAGCCTATACTAGTGGTAAACCAGTGAATCTTGTAAAGACATGCAAGAAGGAGCTAATCCGTGCAACTGAAAGTCTTTTGTCTCACTTCTACAATCAAGCAATCACATAATCTGTGTAACATGTTTACCCAAAGCCTGAAAAGCTCATTGCTACTGACAGGTTCCTATTACAAAACGGTGGGTGAAAATATTCCTCTGTGTATGTGTTTGAATCTATATGTGCCTGTACACATGTCCACATGTAATTCCATAGTATCAAGGCAGATAACTATCTCTTCTATATTTTGTTGTTAATGACTGATTGATGGAAGGAAAAGAAAATCTAAACTCTCTTGATAGAGGATTTAAATATTGCTGAAGATATTTAACTGAATTTTCCAAACTCTTAACTGTTGTCTTCAGATGGAGGGTAAAAACTGCATCATATAAATTCATATGGGATGTAAACAAGTGCTGTGGTGGTCCATTCAATAATATCAAAGCTAGGCTTTGCACTCTGGTCTTGTGGGGCTTGTGAGCTCAAATTTTGTTGTTTTTCCAAACTGTAAAGTGGTCAAAAAATTAAACTTGATAGTTGTTGTGATATGCTTAGTAATTTTCAGGCAGTAGGAATGGCTGTGCACAAAATATACCTGAATAATATGACAGTTACTTTGCATTATACTAATTAGACATAGTTAAACTGCATCTAAGAACTTACATTGCTTATGACTGCTTTAGTCTCAGCTTGTACTTCATCCATGCAGTTCAATGGAATTTATTTCATGCACTTAATTGCCTTTTCATTTTTTAAAATCTGGTTATAAAAAATAGAAAGTGATAAGGTGTGATCTAGGCATTGATGAGCAAAATGCTATGCATTTTAGTGAAAATAAGTTTAAAAAAGATGATAAAGAAAGTGAGAATGGGGTCAGGTGAAGAAGCCCCTGGCAAAAAAAAATCAGAATAGGAACCTTGACATGAAGGAAAAGAGGAATGAATGGTCAGAAAACTGTGGATGAGAGGAGCAAGAAATGAACCAGATTCCTGACAGAAGGAGAAGATAGAAGATTCTGGCGAAATAATGACTGGATATCTTTCCAGTTACCACCTCCATCTGTTACTGATAATTTCTCTGTTTTTGAAGCTGGTAGTGTAAGTGAGCCAGCCCACCAACATAGCCAGTTAAGGAAAAAGAAGAGCAGGTTAGAAGAAAGGGAAGTGCAGGGGTTTTTATATCTGATGGTAAACACTTTCATCCTTCCCTGCTGCTTGAATAATGCATCCTAATTTGACATGACTGTACTGGTCACCAAGTTCATGCTAGGGTTATATAATCACAATCTGATCATTTTTCTTAAGTACTGTTCAGCACAGCATCCTTTTATGTGGATAAAGGAAAGCAACTATTCTTTTTCTTGTGATTTTTGGCGTGGGTTGATAGAAGTGTCAGCCAAGAATAAAAATACCTTTATAATCTTTACCCTTTTTCCCTACAACACTTGTGAGTTGTACTATTATTTCTTCATTGTTCTTCTATCAGCTGAAACAGAACTTGGTGTTTATGCCCCTGTTGGTTTAATAGTATATGGCTTTGGTTCAAGTTTACTGAAGCATTCTCCAGAACAATGAGTGTAGTCTTCAGTTTGTGCCTGGCCATACATGAATGACTGGATTCTTTATTCGACTCCTCTCTACTCAGTGAGAGCTCAGCCCCATCTCATTGCTCCACCTCTGTGTCATATGACTTCTATGACTGACAAGGTCTAGATTTTCTGGGAAAACTGAAAATGTCTGCAGACTCTGCAAAATTCCTGAACTGCAGTGACAACTTTTCTGAAAATGTTAGGAGTACTGCCTCCCAGTTACCCCCCTACTCTTCCTTTTCCAGCTCCCAGGTTGTCTCTATGGAAGAGGCTGTAGGAATCCTTAGAGAGATGTGTATTGGAGAAGGGGCTATGGCATTGAGAGATTTTATTCCTGTGTAGAGTAATCCTTTCTCAAAGTCGTATTAGATTTTTTTTTAATTCTTACATAATGTGACCACTCCTGTGGCAAGGAAAGATTCAGCTACTCAGAATATCCTTTTTTTTTGCTGTAAATGCACCACATGTCAGGTACCTGTAAATGAAATAAGGTAGTAGTACAGTCACCATGCTTCAAATTGCTTGTGGAACATCATCTCAGGATTTAAGTGTGCCTAGTTCTGCATCTGACGGGACACGTTAAAGGTAAAGGATGTTGCAGCAAATAGCCTTGGTGGTGCCACCATCTTCTTTGTGAATGGAATTGGCTTGGAAGGAGAGCTGAGCTCTCCTGGATTATATGCAGTTTAGGCACTTACTATTCTGTAGTTTTTAAAAAGACAACAAACACTTTTCAGATCCGAACTTAATTGACTGTAGTCAACTTGTACAGTCTGTATTTCACATATTTTGGCTGGTTGTAGTATGGCCTGCATTTAACCTAGAACAAGTATGATGAAGCATTTCTGGGAAACGTTCATGCCCACTGATCATGAAGAGAATCTGTAAAGATAGCTTCAGCTAGACACCTATTTTCCAGACGGCTGAGGTTACAGGAGGTGGGTCCCACACGCTCTGTTTTCTGCTGTGGTGAAACACTGTTTGTGCTTTGGGTGCTTCTCATGTGATTGGCCACAAAAAAACTTGCCTGTCTCTCTTCCTTGAAAGTGCGCTACCTGTCTGCACATGTCCATCCAAAGAGCAGAACCAGATTTATGTGAATTTTACGCACGGGATTAGTAGTTTACATAAGGAGTTACTACTATCTAACTGTTGCTTTGGCTAAAAAAATAAATGTCTAGTAAGTACTCACATAGCTGTAGAGCCATTGATAGAAATATACAGCATCATCTAAATTTTGCTTGAGTTTTACACATCTGTTGTATTTAAATGCTTACTGCAGGGACAGCTGTTGATTTTATCTGTGCACTTGCTTGGTGGGGAATTTTTTTATTTTAAATTTTGTAAGCAGTAGCAATGCACTGAGTAAACTCTCCTTTTCTGACAAGTATTACTATCTGTACATCATTTCCTTTTTTGTAAAACAGAGAAAATGAAGGCACCATCCTTCTGCCTAGGGTTGGATGTGTCCGAAAAGAGCTGGTTTTTAATCTGTGTGCTAGGCAGGTATTAATGAGTGGTTTGCTTACACACTACAAACCCAACACGTACAGTTTATAGTGGACTGTGTGCAATGTGCAGTTTTGCACAATTAATCCTTCACTTCCAGAAAATATTTGCTTTACCTCATGGATGGAGGGGAAAAAGAGTAAATCCTGGAAAACTTGGACCTGCAATAACTCTAGTTTCATCTTTCATGGGTGTCTTCAAGAATGTTTGTGGAGCACTCAAACATTAGGTCAATACATTATTTAAGAAAAAAAAAATTAAAAAAAACAACACTCATGAAGAAATGAATAATTTTCTATTTAGTGCTGGCTTTGGATGATATGCAATAAATAAAGGCAGTGAGTAATTTGTATAATAGGAATGGTAAATAGATTTCCCTGCACTGAGCCCCATTGAACTTTTGCACTAAATGAGGCAGAGTTCCTGTGGAAAAGAGTATATGATCATGTAATTAAAGCCTCTCTCATAATTAATACCCACAAGGAAGCTGAATTAAGGCTGTGGTCAACATCCACTCTGGCACTTCCAAACTTTCAAATGTCTGATTTTGTGTTTGTAAGCTTTTTAGGATTTGTTTAAATTTTTCAGTGTTTAAAACTAATGATCCCATGATATTAGCCTGGTAGGGTAGAAAAGGTGGCTGGGATTCATATACTGTGTTGCTTTTGAAAGATTTAGGATACATGGTAAGTTCAGGGAGATTTACTACATATTTATAACTGGATATTCTGTAAAATGACCAAAATATTTTAGCCTTCAGTGAGAGTTAAACCAGAGAGTAGCCTAAAGCCTCAAATAAGAGTTTAGTTAACTCTTTTACAATATTTTAGTTCCTGGCATCTAAAATGCCTGACCCTTTATGATGCCTGTTTTCTTTTATGTGTGGTCTGGGACAAGACTGGGAGAGAAAGTCATGCTGTCTCTGAAGCTGAGAATGGCTACTTAGCATCCAAATATGTAATTAGGGAGCTTTTCATGCCTTTTTAATAAGTTGTAGTCATTAGTAAATTGCCAGTCTCATACCCCTCAAATGATTCAGAGTCTTTAAACTTGACTGAACTGGCCCAATTCCATGCAGAGCAGATGCTTTTTTGTCTCATTTCATTCTTTCCCTTTTGTTAAGGGCTTCAGCTGCAAGGAGGAAAAAAATACGTTGCAAATAAAAGGCAGGACACTGAAAACATATCTCCTATGCCAAAACCCTCCTCTCCCTTTCTCCCTCCACTGCCTTTCTCCAACAGGAGAGTAAGTGTTCTGATACTGTAACACACCACTACTCTGCTAGGGAAAACTGAGATAAATCATAGATCCTGCATAAATACCTTTAGAATTATATTTAGGATTTACCAACATGCAGCCTGAGGAAAAATAATGGAAATTAACAAGAATATGAAAGTGGATTAAAATGCATTGAAGCTAAACTGTATGATCCCATAACATTCTGTAACTCAAAATTACAATGACTTTAATTTCACTAGAATTAATTGACCTCTGGTTTAAATTCAGGCAAACAAAATAAAAACAAGTTGGCTCTAAGTTAGAATGCCTATAAATCAGTAATCGCATTTAAATCAATTTCTTAATTTAAAAAGCCTATTTGATTAATTACAAAGTTATTACAAATAGACTTTTAAATTAGGTTGGTCATATGGCATTAGACTGCCATTTCAGATTTTAAACTGGATTATTTATAGGCATAGTTTATTGAATGAGAAATTCACCAGGTAGATGCCCACAAACCTCTACAATTCTGAAAATGTCTGCAGTGTTTTAAAATACTTTGCCTAGAACCTCTTGGGTCCCTTGAGTTCATTTTGGTTTGATTTTGGCTTATGTTCTACAGTAAGGATGAAGAGTTGCACAGTTTTTCCGTTATTGATATATTGATATATGCTGCAGTTTCTTCCCTGTCTCATCCTGAAACTGTAGCTAAATCTGGGACTATGGTACTTGTGAGATGAGGGAAAATAATTAGCTGCCATTCTGAGGACTGTTGTAAGAACTCTCTTCAAAAAAGTATGCTCTGAAACCACAGAAGTCTATGTATTTACATATGCAAAACAGAAACTTTTCACTTGTAATATTTTCTAGGTTTGGAGAAAACTATTTTAAGATATATACCAAAAAATATTCTTGAAATAATGCAGAAACCAGCAAACACTATCGGTGCAGGACCCCAAGACGTTGTGCTGGGGACATAGATTGTGGATACCTTAAAGGAGATGCTTCAACAACCACCAGGTTGTGCAAAGTAGATGTTGTCTTTCAGTGACTCTTTCACTGTGTCTGATAGATCCTATAGAATCTATTCAATTTTTTTCAGGCGTACAACAAATTCACATTCTGTTCAGCAGACCACAGGGTGCATTTCAAGATCTAAGCTGAGCCATGTTGCTGGTGTTATGTGTCACATCTCATCAGCTGCAGCCTGTTACTTCTACATTAAAAGAGGGTTTGCCCTCAGTATTTGCAGCACTGAAAACTAGTCAGATATAATACACATTGGCAAATGAAATATGCAAAAATTGCCAAAACCATGAAGAAACAGTTGAATGGGACAATGATTTGACTGATAGTGCATATAAGCATTTTTAACGTCAAACAGATGAAGGATCACTATGTCCTTGTACAGCAAGCCCAGCTATCACATCCAAGGGGTAGGTTAAGCACGGCTGCCAAAGATGTAGTTAAACTGGAGGCTGACAAACATGCGTAACTGGAAAAGCATATTTTTCTGATACTTGCAACTTCTGGCCAAAACATGGCTTTCCTTTTTTGATCCTACAGGATCTTCTCCTTTGTCTTTAACAAAAGCTTTTTCAAGGGAATTAACCTTACAACCCTGGCTTTATTCAAAGAAATTCTAGAGTATCTGGCTGTTGGAGGGAGATATGTGTGTTCAAATGAATATGTATTATGATGGCTCCTTATTGGGAGGAGAGTTTTACCCAAAACCTGAGATGGGTGTCCCAGCACTGGATGTTACTAGGTTGTCTTTCTTGGTGTTTCTTGAGTTATAAAATACTTATTCAGCAATTGCAGTAATCTAGAAATTATTTAAACCCTTAAGATCCTTCCAGCTATGTAATTTTCTGTAAAAACCCACAGAGTTTTTCACGTGCTATCTTTGTTTTGGGTCTGCCTGGAACCTCTCTCCACAACTCTTGCAGCCCCATCTGTGTTGCTGTGGCGAGCCTTCAGTCCACACACTTCAAATCAGGCAAATTTTTGTGGTCCTGGTGCAACTCTAGACCAGACAGCTGACATAAATCCCAGCTGCCTAGCACAGACTCAGATGCCTGGCTTCAGCCACAGGCTCTCCCAGTCAGGCAGATTAACTGGTATAGATTACTCATTGGTTTTAATGTTCATCCCTATCTAATCCATTCTGGCACACAGCTTTCCAGAAGGGAAAAGAAAATAAGAAGAATTAAAAATTACCTTTCACATTGATGAAGTCTAAAAATGGTACAGTACTACTATTTCTACCCTTCCCATTTAACTTATCAATTATGACTTTTCTGTCTTGCTATGTACGAGATACATAGCCCATCATAAATTCAGAAATGACCTATAGTAAGGCTCAAGCACTTTTCCTTGTTCTGCATCCAGTCTAATTTCTATTGTGTTAAATATGGGAGTGAATTCAGGTGGCACATAGCTGACATCCATTGAGTACGTCACAAAAGTTTTCTGAAGATACTGTCCCCAGTGTTCTGGCAGAGTTGCCTTTTGGGTAGCTGGGCCAGGCTTTTTTCTTTTTGTTTTTCACTCTCAAAATGTGAACATTTGTTTTTCATCTAAGTAATCTCAGAAAACAATATTGTGATCACTCTCACTGATTTCTAGGTTCTAAGGCAGGCCTCAATAGAGAGATGCACAGGCTTCTGAGTCTTCCATGGAAGTAAATAGGTATGATGATTTTCTTGGCTTGTCAGTTATGCACAGTGGATAACAATCCAGGGAACAACAAGGAAGTTGAAACAAATGGCTTGAAGTTGCACCAAGAGAGGTTTAGATTGGATAGTAGGAGAAGCTTCTTCATGGAGAAGGTTGTCAGGCGTTGGAACAGGCTGCCCAGGGAAGTGGTTGTGTCGCCATCCCTGGAGGTGTTTAACAGATATATAGATGAGGTTCTTAGGGACATGATTTAGAGGTGGACTGGCCAGTACTAAGTTAATGGTCCGACTCCATGATCTTAAAGCTCTTTTCCAATGAAAACCATTCTGTAATTCTATAAATGTCTCAGAGTGGCAGGTGAGGAGACAGTTGCCTAAGTATGTAAGTCAAAAAGGTGGAAAAGTTGTGACAAGGAAGGTTTGGAACAAGCAGTCTACGCCAGAGACCAGGAGATGTAGGTAAAGTCACTGAATGAAGACGGCAATGCAGACAAAAATGTCTGTTCACGAAGCATGTGATTTGATTACTCTGCAAAGCAGTTGAAGTCTGATTCTAGCATGACCGTAGTTTAATGAGCCACACTCTTGAAACTAAAAAGAGAAAGCAGGAGAAGCAGTCAGATGTCAGGAAGCAGCAGGAGTGGGCACAGCCACACCACTGTGGTGAAGCCACAGCACAGCTCAGGCAAGGACTCTGGATGTAAAGGCAGCTGGTGGGTGAAAGGACCAGCAGCTTTCTCCCATGAGCTGATCCAAGGCTGCAAGGCTGTAACATACCCACCTTGTGCCCAGGCAGCCAGGCCCCTCAGTGGGGTGGCATTTGGGGCTCCCACTCTTGACAACAAGGAAGCCCAATAAAGTACCAGCATCCTAAAATCAGTATAATGAGAAGATGCTAATTTTTTGCTCTCATATTTCAGAAGCTGATAAGGGGCAGCTCAGAAAGCCTCATATTTAGAAAGCGAACAGTCTACACAAGCAATATTAAGTCTTTCCTACTTGAACCAGAGCAGGTAAATTGAGTGCTTATAGAAAGGTTTCTTGACACATTTTTAAGAACAGTTTCAACTTTTTCTAGTATAAAGAGACACACCTGGAACTTTTACTAAGAACATATATTAATGTCTACTGAGGTCACAGCTTTACTAACACTCTATTGATCCACACCAGCTGGATTTTGGTTTCTGTTGCTCAAAAACACGCAGTGCTAAAAAATGCACACGAAGAATCATCGTGAAGTGTTACGAGGGTGGGAGACTGTGTAGTGTCCACAGTCCCACTCTCTGCTACCTCTGGGGACAAATCCCTCAGAAGAACAAGATCTCTTTCAAATTCTTTTGTTTGCTGATGACTCACAAACCTGTTGAAAAAGACTGTCATAGTCCAGGTGGAGATCAGCAGCCCAGGCAGCCCTATTTCTCAATAACCACTTCCTCTCTGGTCACATTGAACACTGATAAATATCAAATGGTGGGTGTAGAACATCCTGTCCCACTCGCTACTGGAGCTTTTATAGTTACTTTGTATTTCCAGATCCCAGGAAAATGTGGGCACCATATGACAGAACTGCCAGTACAAACACGGGATTGTTGGAGAGCCAGCCTAGAAAGCATAGTTCATGGACTGTGCATAAAGCACTAGTCTATAAATCTTGTATCCTTCACTGTTCTGGTTGTCTCATTTTGCCAGTACTGTGCTATTATTACACATTTAATGATAGCTTCTTGTAAGCTGCTTGTGAATCATATCTACACACACCTGCTTACTTATTCCTGCCAGGTCCCAATGTGTTACTGACGGAAGCAAAACTGGTCTTCTCCTGTGGACACATGTGTTTTTCTCTTACCTCTGAGCTTCTGCAACAAGGGAAGGGGACAGAAGCAGTGTCCCAGCTAAAGCCAAGTGAAATGAATTGAAGCTGGGGACACAAACTGCTATTTCCTAAAATCTGACAGCTTCCAATCAGCACCAAAAGTTTTGTCTTCTGGTTACTTTTCATGCCTCTTGTTTTCCCTTGGAAAGGGACAATTTGGGAAAATGTTTTTCAGGAGAAAGGTTCTGATGGATTCAGGAACATAGAGTGGAATCAGATCACATCATACTTTTCAGGGGGTCTTGACTCATCTTTATCTTCCTCTGTGTCCCAGTAACAACAGTGGCAAAGGGGTTAAGTTCTTATAGGTGTGTGATTATCAGAAAGCCAATGCATGTGTACTGGTCACAACGTCAGTGCAATGGTGAATCTTAGTTACTGAAAAGGCAAGAGAAATTTTAGATACTGGTTTTTTTTCTACTGAGCAGAAGGACTCTGTTTTCTCTGGTGAAGGTGTTAAGGAGGAAAGGCTAACAATTTCAGGCCTTTTAAAAATGAGACATTTTCTTGTATTTCTTAGAAGCTGTGTGATTGCCTTTGGGCTCATCATTGTGTTCTTTAAGGGATTTTCCTCTCACGTGTTACTGACCAGTGAAAACTTTCAGTGCATCTTGGCTGGGTGCCTTGTACTTCCTTTCAAATAGGACAGGATTAAGACATACAATTCATCCCTAACTTGCAGAATCATATATTCTGCCCTCTCATGCCTCTCATCAGTGAGATTTCTTACCCTCAGAAGAGAGCAATTGCAAGGCCTTTCGACTCATCCATGGGAGTCTCAATGCCTTTCCTTCAGTCTCCTCCGGATGTCATCTTGGCAACTACAAAACAAATGGAGAGGCCTGCACAGAAATGTGTTTATTTTTTTAAACCACCTAAACTTGCCAGAAGATTGAGCAAAGCTATTTTTCTGCCCTGTGTTTGTCTGGCATATGTTTGTTCATCAAATTCATAACCAGGCATTTGAAAACAGAGTTGTTACTATAATTAAGAGTTTGTGAAATTCAAGAGAAAATATAGTTTTGTTGGCTTCTCTCTCTTGAGGTGTTTTCAAATACAATGGACAACTGAGAGAGGAAAATCCAGTGATTGCACCCATGGGCTGGATAGTGGAGTTCTGCCACTTTGGCAGTTTACAGTAATTCAGTAGTGTTTATGATGATAAGAAAGCAATTTGGTGAAAGTGAGGTAAACCAGCTAATACAGAGCAAGATAAAACTGCAGTTAATTCAGCCATCAGGAAACTGACCACTGAAAAATGGTCCTGATATGTCATTTTGAGTCAGTCCAGGTTGTGATTTTACTCAATCCACTCCTTGTTTAAGTTTCAGTGCTAAAAAGACCATTTGTCAGACTGTCACTCAAACAAACTTTATGCAACAGTTACAAAGCAACCACAGTACGTTGCTCTGGTGTAGCAAGACACAGAGGCCCCTGCCAGTAAAGTTTTTCTTATACTGTTTGTATTTCATCAACCTTTCCAAAAGATAAAGATGTGATGTTGGTGGGAAACAAAATCCAGTAGTCCAATGGTGTTTATCATCAACTGCTTAGAGCCAGAATTGTATGAGAAGCCAAACTGAAAGTGAGTAAAGACAATAAACAGAATGATAGATGTACTGGCACCTATTTGCATGTTATTTCAAGTCGTTGACAGGCTGGGATATAGCCTGTGCATACACAAATGTGCTTTTGCCCTCACATTTTTGCCAGGCATTCTCTCTGCAAGCAGCAGTGTAACTCTGGCGCCTACATTCAACAAAAAAAAACAGCTCACAAGCATACTTTCTGCCAGAATACTGCATACTAGCCTTATTACTTTTCACAATACATCATCAGCAAATACAGAATATTAATCTAAAAATTTCTGGTAGATGCAGCCATCAAGCTAAGCCTTCCATTTTAGATGAGAACTTGAATAGGAGACCTACAACAAACAGTCCTTCAAAAACAACGCGTCTTCAAGACTAAATTATGGGTTTTTTTCTAATTTATGAGACTCCATGCTGTCACCACTAAAACATTTACATTGACATTCACTGCTGTGAATAAGTGTTTCAAAACATGATTCCTAACTGGCATTTAAAAAAGTGATCATATTGGAAAGCAAGGCATTGTATGCAAAAGTCCACAGGTAACAAAACAGAATCTCCTCTACTTTTCCACCAGCCAAAGACTGGAACTGCCAGAGAAATAACTCTCTGTTACTGGAACCGGATATCTGATGTTCTGAGAAGAGAGAAAAAAATGTGTTACAATAGCAGGTAATTTCTCAGTAGAGAGGAGGAGGGCAGCTAAAATCTGGGCTGTAAGCTTGTCAGGTTTTTGGAATTTAAGTCAAGTAACTATCAGGCTAATCCAGGTAATATTGATATTAGTGCAAAGGTTTCCTTAAGCAGTCTATAGATTAAGACTTAAATTTTTCCATTACTTCATAAACACACTCATATCTTGCTGTTTCTGCTGCTTGGTATCCCTCATTGTCCAACAGAAGCTGGCTGTGATGATTGTTGGAGAAGATTGGTTTTTCACATTTTTAAGAGCATAGACCCTATTATACCTATTCCTAAAAAGCTGCTCAGCAATGGGCTTTCCATTTAAACTTCCTCTTTAATTTTCATATTCTTCTAGTTTTGCATCTGCTGACTATATCGACAGTTGGGAGGGGTTGTTGTAGATTTTGTAAAGGCACAGAAATAACACAATTGAACAAGCCATCTCAAAGATACTGTCAGATGCATGCTACTTGAGACATGAAAACAGCCCAGTGGATTTCTAATAAGGAGACCAATTTGGGATGATCTCAGTGAGAACTGTTTAAGAAATAAAAAAACCACAAGCCAATATTCCTTCTAAAATCCCTGCTCTGACATCAGCTGCACAGTGGAAAGCTATTGTGTGTTATCATGGGATTAATTTTGCTTAACTTTTGAAGTCTAAATATCCAAGTGAAATTTGTCAACAGGGCTTCCTCTGTAGCATCATAGGACAATAGGCTAGGCAAAATGAACTGCTCTTTGGGAATGCCAGGAGAGCTATGGAAGTGCTATAAGCTCACTGCTGTGAAAGAGAAGTCTTATGAGCATGAGGGAGGTGGCCACAGCACTTATTTCAGGTTAGAAACCTCTTTTCCTGTGATGTTTCTAGAGCTGAATCCTGCCACTTGAGGTGTTTATCAGCCATGCTGCTGTTGCAAGTAATGGCAGCTGGAGATGGTCTCTAAAATTTAGGGCAAGTCCATAAATAAAGCTTTTAGTGATAGATTCGTGTTCTTTAGAGGCATGAGATTATTTTTGACAGTACTTACCCTGGCAAAAGTCCCAATGTAAACAAATATTGCCTGGCACAAAAAGTGGAGATTCCTTGTTGCTTTTGTTATATTACTCAAGAAACCAGTGTAGGTTGTTTGGGCAGTCCTTACAACTAAGCATCTTTTCAGTGTAGGAGGAAGTGGCACCTTCTTTGGTGTGATGGGAAACCCAGCAGCATGCAAATCATGTGCTGGAGGAAATGATGTTCTGGTCTATAGGGTAGGGAAATGATCACAATCAGCACGGGGGTAGGCTCCCTTCTGCACAGAATTTGCTTGGCCTCACCCTTTTGACAGAGTTCAGGTTACAGTCTCTTCCCTGCTCCATCAAATTGTGACCAAAATGCATCTGGGCAGTGGTTTCTAAATCAGGCCAGGCTGCTATATCTGGCGTATGAGTCACAGAGGAGAGCGGCGGTCACTCTGTTCTGCACACTGATGGGACACCTCACAAAAGAGGAGTGCCAGCACTCATTGAACAAGTCTCGTGCTTAGTGCAGAGGTTTTGACAGGCCTGCTGCAGAAGCAATTCTCACCTGATATATCCTAAATGGTATAAAAGTGTCATCACTTTCTCTCACAAACACAAAGAAACATGCAAAATCCTTTTAGCCTCCAGCCAGGAGTTTTAAATATTGAAGTGGACAAGCTGGACCAGCCCACCTACTGTAGGCCAGGCCTTACTTCTGGTCTCAACATCTCCATCTCCCTTCTGTACATGATAGTATTTCACATAGATGCTGCAATGACTAGTTTAATATTGTTTACTAAATGTCTGCAAGTTTAAATGCACTGTGACCTGAACATTATGTGACTTGGTAAAATAGGCCTATCTGTGCTCTCCTGTAAAGAACAAAAGCCCTTTGATTTTAGAAATTGCACATTACGAATTATGATTTTTTTTCCTTAATAAAACAGTTCTAGAGTACTGTGGAAAGCATAACCTTTTCGTGTTCTCTGGTTCTCCTTAGTCCTGACACATCAAAGCAGCAGCCACAGGGAGACATCTGTCAATAGTTAATGTCATGGTTATGGAGGTAGAACCTCCTCTTCTGTTTGGGCCAATGTGGTCAGTTCTTTGATGGATGTTTTCAGCCTTCATCCAGTTTGATCACCCTGTGCAGCCCCTTGTTCAGATCTGCGTGTGAACAAGAATGTCCTGACCCGAGATCCTTTTTAATACAGCAGGGATCCATGATATAAACCATCAAAGGAAACCTTTGATCTTTTGACTATCTCTTAGTCATCTGCTGCACAATGCAAATAATAATGAAAACAAAGCTAAGGAGCAGAGCAGCTACATTAAAGAATCAGGCTTGTTGCCGGCAATGAAGCTAATCACTGAGGTTTTATCCTAATGTCAGACTCAAAAAGAGAGAGGGGGATGGGAAAATAAAAAAGAGGAGGAAAAAAAAAAAAGCTGTGCTCAGCAGTGAAATGTCTTTAGTAAACTGAAATATTCCAGGAACACTAGTTATTTTATGTCAGAGGAGTTTATGAGAGACACAAATGTGCAGCACTGGAATAATCCTTATTCCAGTGTTTTTACTGTTTCTTTTTTGATTTTATTTGCACAGAAATATGTATGAACATCACAATTTCATTATCACTCAGTTTCAAATTAAGTTAATAGTACTGGAGTCATCACTGCCTTTTCTCTACTTTTTTTCCCCCTCTCCTCCCCTCCTTCCCTCATAACAGGTCCTTGGGATGGAAAGTGTTTGTTCAGAAAGTGAATATACCACTTTAGCAAAATAGTATCTGAGAAATGTGAATCACTTTGCTGTACTCTCGTTTGATTTTGTAAAATTTTCTGAGACCCATAAAACCTCAAACAAATGTGCAGCCAGTTGCAGCCTGAAGAAGTGTGTGTGTGTGCAGATGCACGTATGTCTGCATGTGTGCACGTTTTTCTGTCTGCATGTGCTTTTGTGAACATATTGAAAGATTCTTTCAAGCTCTGATGCCAGGCATGTCTGTTTATATACATTCTTTCTCTTATATGCATGTAATTGTTTAGCTTAGGTGAAATTTTGATCTGACAAAAAGCCTTGAAGTTTTAAATTATTTATTAAGTGAACAGAAACAGCCTAGAAACACCAAAACACTCCTTCTGTGTGTGCTGTCAGTATCTCTGAGCTCTGCTCACACCGTCTCAGAGGCTGAAAATGTTATAGAACTTCTAGAGCCCATTTTCAGTGCTAAAATGAAATAAAATTGAAGCTGGAAAGCTTCAAGGATAAACCATGATATGGGACCACAAGCACATTAAAGTTGATGCAAAGAAACTTTCAAACAAGGTCAAAAGTAGAGTGGTGCAGACAGTTTCATGTCAGGGGAAAGAAAATAACTTTGTGGGGAGGAAAAATTTCTGCAGGTCATAATAAAAGTAAAAATACTAATGCTTCTTGAATGGAAATTTAAGAACAGCCTCCAAGAAGGGAGGTAGCAAATGGTGAGGCAGATTTGACCAGGAGGAGAACAACAGTAGATGGGCACTCTTGACAGAGTGTCAAGCCAACAGGTAAATAAGTTGGTCAAAAAACCTACCTGGATTTTTCAAAAGTTTATCTGGAGCCACCATATACCCACAAACTGTCTCTATCTTAGCAAACCAAACTTCTTCCATTAAAAAAAACTGCTCCACAGGAAAATGTGGTATCAGCAGTGATCTAAATTGATGAATGCTGCCTCATTTCTGTACAGAAATTCTATGCCTACACCTGTGTGGCCAGTGAGCTTAGTTTGCTCAGCTCACATAGCTGGAGTATCACATCAAGCAGCAAGTGCTCCTTCAACCTGACCTCCAAAAAGAACTGCTGGTCTCTGAGCAAATTTGGGCACCCTTCAGCCAGAAGGATGGAGGGTCCTTGGAGAATGGGAGCTATGGAGAATAAGGAAGATGTAGGAGAAAGAAGTTGTTAAAAATATCACACTCAGGAAGTAGTGCATTAGAGAGGAAGGCAAACAGAGTTGTTACAAAAATGCAGCTCAAAACTTTTGATTCATGACACTAACACTCTAAAAATGACAAGTGAGGGACATTATCTACTATCTTCGGCCCTGTTTGACACAGGAGATTAAGCATAGCAAAAATAACACACATTGTGGACACTACGAACCGGTATTTGCTGTAATGTAACCCACTGTTGCTGTACATTAGTATCAGAACAAACTGAGCCTTTTACCTGCTAATTATTCACAGACAAGCCCAGACTAGCCCCGTGTAAGAGTTAGCAACTGTCATGAAAAAAAGAGCCTGCACGGTGCCATTTCTAAAAGGTGTCTCCTTTAAATATTTTCCTTCTCAGAAGATACAAGGGGGACCGGTTTATGCACAGACAGCAACTTGAATTTGCTGGATGTGTCAAGTGCAACTCTGTGAGAAGGGACAAGAGCAAGTCTGCTTGTACAGCTGGATGAACCTGGGCAGACACTAAAAGTGTAGGTGCTTTGAATTTTTATGATGACGCACCTCACAAAAGCCAGAGCAGTACAGAGGGGTTGACACCACCATCATTTTTCTTGACTATAGCTGAACTGGGAGAGTTTCAAAAAACTTATTGTTATACTAGCGTTGAACCCTCAGACTGTATCCAGGGGACCTTAAGTTGGTTTTATTTTCATTTATGCATGCCTTCCCAATTTTGTCTTCCTGTCTTTTTTAGCACTGTAGTTTTCAAGTAGTTATTGGCAAGGGAGTAGAAATTTTACTTAAATATTACATTAGTTGTATTTGAAAGGAAAAGATAAAGATATTTTAAAAGACCTGCTTAAATAAAAAAGTATTTTCCTTTTTTTTAATTAACATCTATAAGCTTTTTGTTGTCTCTTGTTCATTTATTTTTTTTCCCTAGACTAAGAGGGTTTTTTTGTTGTGTTTACTCTTAGTAGCTTTTGTACCACTTTGCTTTAATTTCTCTGTGTATTTTTAGCAAATCACCATCTGTACAATTAATGGAAAATCCCATTTTTACAGAGTTTTTTAAAGTTATTGTTTCAATTGTGTTACAACACAAAGATAGCCCCTGTCCCAGAGAGCTTTCAGTGTGAGACTTAAACAGAATGCAGCCACTAACTAAACAGACTCTGAATCTTTCACAAAAATACAACATTGGTTGTCAGAAATAATATATAGAACTCTTTAATATGATAAATTGCAAATATTCAACTGACCACATATCCTGCAGGAGTAATTATGTCATTTCAGAAGAAAATAAAACAGCCATGTTTTGTCAAATATAAGACATTTCACACACTATCAATTTTACAGATATAAATACCTAGGGGCATGCACAAACTCTATGTTCACCAATGGCAAATTGCCAAGTGAGGACAGATTCATTAAACATAAGAAGTATCAGGCACCCACCCAAACCCATAAATTAAAATTGTGAGGCTTGAACATTATGCCACTGCATACAAGTTAAATATGTTTGGAGACATTTTTATGCAGCCTAATTAGAACTGAATGGAAATCCCAGTTAATATATGATGTAGCTCTTCCTTAGCATAGTTTTTTTGGCTAAAATCAGTCTTATAAGAGTCGTATTCCTTTCCGCAACTTATTGCAGCTAAAAGAAGCTGGTGGCAAATTGGGTCCAAAAGACGTTAGGAAACTGCCGCAACTGGATGGTTGAAACAACCCCAGTCTGTTTAGGTTAGCAGGGCTACCGGTAAACCTTTGTAATCTGCAGGCGGAAAGAGTGAGTTCTCAATGAATATTCTCAATAGCAGTGACTAATCTTCTTTGAAACTAGCTCCTGTCACCAGATGAAATTGTCAGCAGGCTTCTGCAGCTACTGTTTGAGCAGCCAGTCTCTATTTACAGTCTTCAAAAGCTACATGCATCTCGGCAACCAGATACAATTAAACTTGGAGTTTAAACAGTACGGCAAGCCCGAGCCTCTTTTTCTCATCTTGCTTACTACATTACACCCACCCACAGCAGCTACTAGGAAAAACCTTTGTGTACTGGACACAGCAAAGAGAATAACTTGAAACATGAGCTGCTTAATTTGCCATGTAAGGAAAGATTGTGCAGTTTGGTCTATAATCTTAGTTACATTAGGGAGTTAAAAGACAAAAAGCAATAATGGACTGTTGCACTCTTGTAGTGGGAGAGATGTTCATTGCCTTCAACCAAACTCAGACATTACCCATAAGGTAGTTGGTATTTCATCCTGCTCCGGATTTCTTACTCATCCTCAGTTACCACTTTGCTGGGTGCCATGTCGTAAGGAGGTTGCAAAGGTTTGCTCTCAGTTGTGGTCTTTTTCTCTTTTTAATAGGGGAATTGGTGTAACTGACAAAGATTCCTTAGTTTTGTGTCAAATTTCTTCTTAGATCTAAGATTGAAGAAATATTCACATTTTTATTTCTTTTTTTAAATACAATTCAATCTCAATGTTAGGCTCTGGACGAAACATCTCAGTGTTCTAAACTTTGAGGCATAAAGAAAAAAAATCTGGTCTTCATAATTTTGAAATATCATACAGAATATTCTCCATAATATTCCTTTCTGTACCACTGTGTTTCTTCACATACAGATGATGAATTTCACAACAAGGCTTCCTCTTGTTTACAGCTAGCAGGTAACTATGCAGTTATGCAAACCAAAGCACAGCCAGTGATAGGAATAAAGGTAGACAGGGCAGATATGTCATGATTCAGTTACAGATAGCAGCTTGTGCGTGATGCAGAGCTGATTCCCTTCTTCCCTAAATCACAGCTGTTCCCAGAGGAAGGCCCTAGTCCAGACTGGAGATGGCAGAGGAGCTGGATATGGTGCAAGAATAAGTGAGATTTGGACAACAGTATCACCAAGAGTCATGATCTGGTAGCTTTTGCACCAACACTGGTTCTCATGCTGGGACTAAACCCAGGTTCCTCCCTGTTTTTTTCTCTCCTGTCCTGATAACCCTGAACTTTAACTGAGCAAGTGCTAGGTAGTAATAATATTTTAGAAGTTACGAATGGTCTGAGCAATCCAGCAATGGGTGATCTTTTGGTCAAGGGAGTCACAGAAGATAACAACAGTTATAAAGTAATTAATTTAGAGCAATTATGTTTTTCATCTTGAGTCCCTCTTCAGAGATAACGATGAAAGGCGGTGGATGTAGAGGACACGGGAGGAATATTTGATTGTAAAGCATATTCACAAGTAGGAAACAGCGACAAAAAATCTCTCCTGACTATTTCAAGGATCCCGCAGGGAATGCTGATTGTGGATCATTTCTGTGAGGGACTGGATATCAGTGCCTTTCACGGTAAATTAAGGTTGAGTTACTTGGCATTAGCTCTGTTTGAAGTTCAAACAAAAGATAAAGGTCCCTTCAAAAATAACACAAGGAATTATTTTTCTTTTCATGTTTTGTTTTGTTTTATCACATTAATAATGCTCATGTACTCCCCATTCACCCTGCAGCTATGATTCATATGTGTGTATATGCATAAATGAGAGATACAGGCTCAGAATTTACCACAAAAATTAAAACAGGAAGGCAGATGGCAGTCTTTTATTCCATCTGTATTTCACTTAATCAGCTACTCTTATCAGAACTGCTGCTTTGGAAATCAGTGGTTCTTAATTGTTCTTTGCAAACTAGAGACATGCAAGCTGCTCTTTTGTGAATGTTCTGCTGGCCAACACATATGCAATACCTATCTATACATAAGAAAAGTGAAAGGAAGTGAAAGTACTGAAAAACTTTTAGCATATATTAGCTAGATTTAACAGAAATACTTTGCCTAAAGATAGACAAGTCTGGGGCTTTAATTTTCCTCTATTTAAGCTGTTGTAAAGGAAAATGTCACCCTGATGTAGGGAGTGAAGAACCAAATCTCTTTTGCATTAATTAGTTAAGTCTCAAATTAAATGAAGCTTGCGGGGCGGTGGGGGTGGGGGAGAGGAGAGAGAGAAAGAGGGCGGCACTTTTGTATCCATTCTTACCAGTCTGGTAGCTTGCTACTAAAAGAAAAGCTAAAAAAAAAAAAAAGAAAAAGAAAAAAAGAGGCTGGCAGGCTGGACACTGTCACAGCAGATTTGTGGAGTTAATTTGCCTATTCTGCAGCCATGTATTTTAATAAGACGTAATGAGCTGTTGAAAAGAGGAACGCTGCTTTTTTTTTTTGACTGATGGCAGTAAGATGAAAACAAACGGCTTTATAGAATGACGTTAACTGGCACTTTAAAAGTTAATAGAGCTCCTATGAATCTGTGTTGGCAGCACCTGGAAGAAGCAGGTGGGATTTCCACTGAGATAAATGGCGAGCCAGGGGCAGAACAAAATAATAAAGTCTTATTTGCAAGATCTGGATATGACAACAGGCCTTCTGGCAAAATCTTTTTCAAAATTAGTAGAAATTTTATCTGCAGTGAAAGGTAAAAAAAAAAAATATTTGGAAGGAAATTCTGGACTAGTAAAATGTTCACAGTATTTAAAATGCAGACAGTTGTTTTAGAATAGCATTTTTTAAATTTATGCAACAAAATTTAAAATCACAAGTGTGATAGCTGGAGGAATATGTGAGCCAACCACAAGAAACATCCTCGTTCCACAACAACTGGAGCTCAGTGGCCCCAGGTGTTGGATAATGAATTTTTCAGGATCATATCAGTTCTCTGCATCACAGGGATCAAGAGAAAGAAAGCATGTGCCTAAGAAATGTGTCCAAATTCAGCCCAGAGATACTTGCATACTTCCCCGCACTCCAAGGACAGTGGGAAATGCACACTGAGGGCTGAATTTGGGCCTCTTCCTTGCAATCCAAAACCAACATAATGGTAGAAACTGCTTTGATTTCATATGTTCCTTCTGGAACTTGTTTTGCAGTGTGCAGAAACACAAAGGCTCTGCTTTTCTGGTTTGGCTGAGCTCCTTAAAGGGCAGCACCCAAAGGGAGCGATAGCAGCAACAGTGGTTTTCAGTCCCCTGTGTTTAACTCTTTGGGCTGGGCGCCAGCTGCGACACTGGCTGCCCCGAGAGCAAGTAGTTGATAAGCAAGTCTTTTGACTCTGTTCCATAGGTTGTTCTCATCAACACAACAAAGGAAATGTGGCCTGGAGATGTCCACGAAAGGATGGCTAGAAATCTAGGTGAGAAACTATATTCAGTGGAAAATTATTTGTGGAGCTCCAAAGAGATCTCGTACTGTGCAATATTTACATTAATGATCTTGATGACAAAAGAAGAGAATGCATTTATTGAATTTGCAGATGACAATTTGGGAGGGACTGCAAGTGTTCTGAAGGACAGGATTAGAATTTAAATTGATCATTCAGAAATGAACTGAAAATGTAGGATTCATTTCCACAAGTGCCAGGAACTGCACTTTGCAGTAATCAGCTTCAAGCATAGGGAATGGAAATTAATTAGCAAGACGGCAGCAAGTGGTATACTGGATCCGAGCTAAACATAATGCCAGCAATATAACGGTTTTCAACTCGGGCACATTCCAGCTTGGGATATGTAACCAGGAGCAGAGATTGACTAATATGTGAAATAATTCATCCACTCTATTTCTTTTGGCTATCATCAGTCTTTAGATCAGGGTTTGAGTGTTGTCCTGGGTACTGTAGTTTGGGGTGCTGGAAAATGCAGAGGAGAACAGAGGGTATGATCAAAGGCTTTAGATAAATGGTCTACAAAAATATGACTCATCTCTGGTAATTTAGTCTGAAAAAGGGAAGACTGATGAGGAGCACAGTGTCATAAGTACATGAAAAACAACTAAAAGGAGGAAAAGGATGCTCTGTTTCCATTTGCATGCTAGATAAGATAAACTGGAGCAGGTAATATGCAGCTAAAACACTCTTCACTTTGTAATGACAGAGAAGATGAAGAGCTGAACTAAATTACCTGAAGGGTTGTAGAGATATTTAAGAATAGGCTTGATGAACAGATACCCAGAAGAACAAGGATGCAGCTGACTTTCCTTGGGCAAGGGATGAGCTGGATGACCTTCCAGCTCCGTGATCCTGCCACTGGTTTATCGGTTTGACTGTCATTCACAGCCCACTGTCAACAACCTGGAGGGGCTGTAACAGAGCACAGCCCCACTCCAGACCTTGCACAGCCCTACAAAGGCTGATAGAGATTTACCTGGCAAGAGAACACGTGTCATCTGGCAGGTTGTGGCTTCCCAGAGCTGCCAGAAGATGGACAGAAGTCAGACTAAAATGCTGGTAAAGTAACAAAGAGGCTGAAAATAGAAGAATTCAGATGATTGTCTGTAGGGTGAGGTGCCAGATCCAGATGTTGGGCAAATCTTTGCTCTGTCTCTTTCAGTCTGCCTTATCTTCATCTTCTTTCAGTTTGCTCTCTTTGCCTCTTTTTATCCCTTTGGAGAAATTAATTTTGAATGTTTTTGTGAACAAATAAAGATCAGTGGCTTGTGGTTTTCATAACGCATCACTTTGTGGTATGTCTTTGTCTGCACATCACAAATTCCAGTAGATAAGAAAACTAAATAAATATTTCATGAAAAAAAAAAAAGTACCACAGAAAAGAGCTAATTAGCTGGATTGATATAAGTTGTTCTGTGACCCATGAAAATATGTTGGTCATAATGCTGTTCTTGATAAACTCCATGCAAACTCATTCAGACATGCTGTCAAGCTAGGAAAGGGAAACATGAAAAGCAAGGAGGGACACTCAAACTAAAACTAAAAGAAAACTCAGGAAAGAAAAATTTTCTTTCTTTTTTTTTTTTTTCTATCCCACAATGCCTAACTTGGTTCTCTTGAAAGCTGCTGACAGCATCATAGCTAAAGTGGGTAAATAGCTTCCCAGAGTTATGAAACTGGAGTGGTGTGATTTGTTCTGCAGAGGGTGGAGTAAGAATGAAGGCAAGGCTTGAGGTGTGGTTTTTAAATGGTGCACTTAAGGTCACGGACCGACTGGCTCCAGTCAGATTATTGCCCTTATGTCTGCAGACAAGCCTCTTAATAGTATACCCTGCCTTTAGAAACTGCACAGAGGAAAAACAGTTCATCTCCAAGATGATGTATAAGATTCAGCTACCCCCCTCACCAGAGAGAACTCTGCATTTTGGTCTCAGACTGTAATTCTTCATTGAGGTCCTAGAAATGAGGACTTCTCTGTAATTGAAAGGTGAAGAGTGGAAATACGTTTTTAGAAGAAAGAAGAGGGGTGTGTAAAGATTCCCTTAAGAACATCTGTGTGAGTGTGCCTGGTTATTTGTATATTCTCTTTCATTTAGCAACCAGCAAAGTCAGGCTGTGCACAACATTTCCATATTGGAAATCTCCTTTTAAGGCCAGGCAATCTGCTCTCCTGTAGCTCCTTCTTGCTTCCTCCTGTGAAGTCAAGCTTCGAGGCAGAGCGGGGAGCAGCAACAAGCTACTCTGCCTTGGAAGTCTTCTGATGGCTTGCCTCTCTGTGGCATTCCCTGCCAAGTAGAAACCTGTTCCTGTCATGAGCCTCTTCTGGGGAATCGAAAGGCTTTAAAGAAGCAATAGTGTCCCAGATTTGAAAAGTAGGCAGAATAAGCCACCATCTTCTCTCTTTATTATCTCAAGTAGAAACTGTGTCTTGGACAACAAGATCCCTGTAATCGAGCCATGTCCATGCTCCTGTCTATCTTTTCAAAAGTGTGTCTCTGTCTCCAGCAGACTTGGGCTCAGTTTCTCATCTACAGTTTGACAAATCCCATAAATGTAGTGAGCTAATTACAACTACAAGACTCCTACAGCATTCTTGACTACTGAATGATATCCCCCACATCTCATTCATATGAAAAATACTATTTTACTGAGCATTTTGAAGTAATTTGTTTAAGTTGGTGATGTCTTAGATTGTAACAGATCAGAGGTCCTATTTCTGTTGTCAGAGTGGCAGATGGATTAACATCACTTGCCAGTAATAAATGTCACTTCTGTATGTCATTTCCTTTAAAATATTTGTTTGCACATGCAGGTATACAAGTACACACAAAAAAAAATATCTAAAACTTTTTAACTAGATCTTCCCTTGTTTATTTCAGTAAAAAGGTGACAACTCTTGAGGAAAAGGTTTTAGAGCAGATAAAGAGAGTGGGAATCTGTCGAGGGTTTAGATTGCGGGGTGACAATAAAACCCTGGCAGGTGTATTGTTAACCCCCTCTCCCCTCCACTTCCCTCTTTTTGCCCCTCCCTCTCCCCCCTTCCCACTCAGGACAGGTGATTGGGAGGGAAAGGAGGACAGAGAGAAGAGAGTTGGGAAAATTAACAATGTTTTACTAATGCTACTGATAAGAATAGAAAAAATAATACAAAATATACAAAACCAATCTTGAAAGTCTCAGCAACTGCAGAGCCGGCACCCAAAGTCCTGGATTGGACTCTGCAGCCAACCGGAGCTGGATTCAGTCTGTCACTGGCCTCAGTTCGCAGGGATGACTAGCAAGGTCCTCTCCTAATGTCGGCCATAAGCAGAAGGGAAAAGGGACGAGATCCTCGTGATCTCCCACTTTTATATGAAGTATTCACGTGAATTGAATGTTATACACAGTTGGTCAGTTTCTTGGTCATTTGTTTCTCATCGCCCCTCTTGCAAGATGTCCATCCGTGCTTATCAATAAGTTTGCATTCCATTGCTATGTTTACCAAAACATGTGTCTGGTTCTCCAGGAAAATGCAGCTAATATGAAGGCTTTAGCTGACAGGCAAAATTCACTGAAAGAGAAACTTGTTTTTAACAAAACCAGGACATAATCAGATCCTCAAACTTTTTTTCTGTGATATCTTCTAGAGTCTTGATCTCCATAAGGTTAGGTTTCTCAGTTTGCTTTTAGATCCAATGTCTCTGTAAAGCATATAGTATTACAAAGTTGGTCATATCAGGAGGAATGAAACTGGCAGCTTCTACTGAAAAGAAAAAACCCTTTATAAATACTAGAATCCAGTTTTAAGGTGCTTCTCAGTATGTAGAGGAGTTTCTCTCCTGCCCAGGCGGTGGAGTTCAACAGCAAGCAAGGCCAGACAGCTGACATTCACAGGCTTGGCTCCTGCTTCACGGACATATGTGCCCAAAGCCACACCTTTCACCTGCACCTCAGCATCTTCTCGTCCCCATGGCTTGATACAGTGGATGTAGTCACTTGCCATTGCTGGCCAGCTTTGCCTCCCTTTGCTGTCATCCCCGGGTACACCCAGTGCCATAGTCATCCTCACCACCTGCATCACCCAGAGGTGCGTTGCTCACTTATTGGTTTGGGGTTCTGCCTTGCAGGGACCTAGAAACCTGCTGAGGCCTGTCTGAGCAGCAAAGGACTGGAAGAGAAAGGCTACATCAAGTGGGAAGTGAAGTGTGCCAAAGGGAGAAGGTGCAGCAAGCACGAAGATGAGACCAGTGCTGTGGGTCCCAGTCTCAGGGCAGCGCACCTCCCTGGGACAGCCTGCTCCCCATCAATGAGGCTTGGGAAGCCTTTGGGTCCTAGTTAGAGGCTGCTCTCCTCAAATGCTACCAAAATCACCTCAAATTGGAGATTGAGAGTTTCTAGGGATACAGAGGTGACGTTTGTAACAAATTTTGGAATGAGTCCAGGCTTAGATTTTTAAATACTTCATATGGCTCTGGGCAGTGGACTTGTATTTTTCAGCAAAGACAGGCCTCAGGCTCCTTGGCAAATCCTGGCTATAAGAGCAAGTGCAGTAACATGCAGGTGGCTGTAAACTGTGTCTTGGCCATGCCACATGTTTTATTTCCATTTGAATTTCCTCTGTCCCTGCATTTCAATAATTTCACTCTGTTTTTCGAGCACATGCAAAAGAAAAGTGATTAGACTGCGACCAAGTTGAGGAGAAGTACATTCCAGAGAGTAGGATTTTCTTTTCAGTTTGATTTGATATTCACATTCACCAGCACACAAAGTTTCCTCAGGAAAATACCTTCAGAGGAAACACTAGTCAGCATTTCTCTAATTCAGGGGAGAGCTTAGCTTAATGTACATAACAGTTTTCCACTCACTGCTGGTTCTGGATAGCGTCATGTTTGAGAAGGAGCATCATACCATTTGCATGTCCTTTAAAGAGTGTTATTCAAATGAAAGTGAAGTCCAAAGAACACTTAATTAATAACAATAATTGACTAATGAAAACAAATGAATAATGAATGATGCCATAAATGGATTTAATTACAGTCATGGTTAAATACAATGTCAGCACCTTTCTGTGGAACGTGACCAACCCACAAGAGTTTTGAAATCCCATACTCCAGGCCAAGATTTTCATAGTGCTTCTTTCAGATGCCTTTTTTGAGGAGACTCAAGCTCAAGGTGAAGTAGTGCAGAGCACTGTTTTGCAGAACATGGGTGCTCTGGGGTTTCTAATTCAGGTGCCAGTATGGTATCCTGAATTTTGCATTCCAGAATGAAGGGTCACCAGTTCACCTTTGGTAATCCCAGGCATATGTTGAAGCAGGTGCCCAGCCTACTGGACTATGAATGTGAGGTGTTTTTTTTTTTAAATAGACATAAGCATGTTGAGTCTGCTTTATGTTTGTAAGGCACATCCATCCCAATTCAAGCAGCTGCAAAGTAACAAAGAATGAGTGCCTGTGTTTGATAGGTTAAAAACTCTGCCTGTGGTTAATTCATGTCTTGGAGCTCAAAGCTCTGAAAGTACTGGGTGGATCATTGTGGTTTTTCAAAATTAAGGTGTTTCATCCGCTGTAGTTTCTCCTCCTTTGTGTGTCATCATTTTCAAAGCTTTCATGGCAGGCTTAAATTTAGAGTCCTTGTGGCTTTGTTGGGGCACCACCTTTACCCTATGTGGTCACAATTTTGTGTTTCCTGTCTTGAAAAGGTGGTGCCAAGACGGTGGGGAGCTTCTCAGTGAGGTAACTGAGGATGGGCAAAATAGCATCACATATCATTTATTTTCAAATTTCAAGGCAAGTAGATAGGCAAGTAGTACGCTTAGGTAGGAAATATCATTCAGAAAGATTGGACCAGATTTAAGTGAAGGCAGATGTATTTCATGGTCCCAGTGCTAATTTTGTGGTGATAAGGAGTGTAAGCACAGTAAGATAGGTAGGTAGATAGATAGATGTACATATAACATACCAGTGATTTCCTTGGAACTTCAATTACGCTGTCTGACATGTAATTATATTTACAGGCCACCAACATTTTCCAATCCTGGTATCTAAAGTTAGCTTTCTAATTTTAAATCAAGGTTGCTAAATGAAGGAGTCCTGAGCTTTTAAAAAATCAGTAGGAAATACTGCCTGGCCAGCTCATCAGAAAACTAAACCATTTCAACAAGGAAACAACTATGACTTTAGGAATCCAGATTTAAAATTCTGTGCTTTTTCTGCTGTGGAGAATAATATCTGGCTTGCCTGGAGACAGACAATCTATTAGTGCACATCATACATTTCTGTGTAGTTCTAGCCCTGAAAACATGTTTCCTAGTAAAGGATTAGGGAGAAAACTGTTTGTGAAACAGCACATCACTTTTCAAGTATAATGATCATACAGATTTTTTCACAGTATGGAACAGTTTCTCCTTATACTGCAAAATCTTATTTTTTTTTCAGTGATGGTTTGGCCCCTTAATCATTGTATTGTGCAGAATGAAGGTCTGAAAGGTATCTCTAAGAAGATTTGTTTCTTTAGGTTTTTTTGGGTATCATCTCTTCCTGTATTTCCAACACTAGAAATGCCAAGGATCTTCATCATGAGCAGCATGTGTTTACTCTGAAGGCCTGTCATAACCTCTGGAAAACCAGGAAGCTCTTTTACAGATAAGAGGGAATTCTCTGTTCTCCTCTAAATAAACCTCTCCTTAAATGTCCATTTGGTTTTGGAGTATACAAGATTTTTAGAACAAACAAAGAAAAAGTGTCATTAAAAATGGCCTGTGTTCTAAAATGATCCCTTATGGTGTTTCAAGTTCAGTGATTTTAAAGTTGTCACACAGTACAGGAGAGTCACATCTCCATTGTAAAGGAATAGATGTGACATGTTTGTACAGCACTCTGAGGGCTGAAAGCATGAAAAGTGATTTGTGTCATTGCTACTTTTGTAGGGCAGAGCTCTGCTTGCATGAGTCATGCAAAACTATGGAAGGAAAGGGTTTTTTACACATAAGATTTTGTCCACAGTATAAATTAAATGAAAAACAGAAGGAAGATACACTGTATTGTCTTTCCAGATACAATTACCTTGTTGACTTGAATTCAATTCAGGAAAGTGTATTATTAATAAAAACCTACCATGAATATGAAGCAGATGTCCTAATCTGATACAACTGTAACTTGGAAAGAAGGATTGCACTGAAGTGATTCAGTGGTAAATGAGGTAAGAGACAGAATAAAATATATAGCAGATAAGAGGCAAGCCCAGTGGCTCAGGCTTTGTGATCTATACTGTTACCCAAATATAAAATACTAGTCTCATGATGGATAAGATCATGTTTTTGTCCTCCCTCACATGCTCTTGTGTTCTGTAGTGAGTCCCTTTTTACTAGGTTCTTTGGCTATTGCCAAAGTCCTCTTCAGATTCAGAGGTAAAAAAATAAAAAAGCAGCACACCAGAAAAAACCTGTAAATCTTTTTAGCATTGACTTTTGGGTTGAGAGGAAGCTAATTTGTAATAAAAAATTTGTCTTGATAAAGCTTATTTCTTTTGAGAGCTCCACAGATATAAGCCCACATAATAAAAGTACCATGAACACATATTATTGAAATGGAAAATGAAGCTCAAAATATATAAAAAGAAATTTTAAAAAAAAAAAGAGTATCAAGCTTTTAAAAGTGATCAAGTGTTTGGGACACATTTGTTTTTAGTGGTACTGCTCAAGACTTCCTATATACACCTAATTTTCAGCACCTGCCAATCATCCCATGCCTACCCCTTGAAAATTACGAAACATGATACAGATACTTTTTTTTAAATCAAATAAACAGAAGTTCTTTGGAAGCTGTGTCCATAATTGTCAGCATTTTATAAGCTGAAGTATTTGTTTCTGCTCTTTGACTGCCTGCTTAGACTGCAAGACCTTTGAAGAAAATAGCATGTTCTCCTTTGTGCTTTATACAATACCTTGCATAATGATAGTTAATAAACAAGCATGCAAACAAAAGGATAAATTCCATTTAAAGCATGTAGAACATTTGACGCTCTAAATATCTTTTTAATGGGGTAGTGGTTATGGAAGAGTCTGTTCTACAATGCATGTGGGTCAGCTGCAAAATAAGAAAACAAAAGCCATATTTGGATTCATTTTGTGGCTCTGATCCATGTTCCTTTCATTAAAGCTCCTTCCTTCCCCAGCCATCTCTTGCATGAGAAAGAGACAGGGCAACATGTAGGATTATAAAATAACAAAATCTGAAGGGGGTTTGGGAGA
The DNA here is from genome assembly GCF_963082525.1 of Nesoenas mayeri. NCBI lineage: Eukaryota > Metazoa > Chordata > Aves > Columbiformes > Columbidae > Nesoenas > Nesoenas mayeri. The sequence continues at coordinate 70,613,171 of NC_137541.1, forward strand.
CAGTGGAAAGAATAAACAGACTCAAATGTCAAGTTCTGCCAAGAAAGCACCTGGAACAAATGTATTTTTCTATTATTGTATGTTAAGTGGGTTCGCCTGAAGAATTGCTTGGAATTTAATAGCGGCATTTCCTGAGGAACAGGTTTGAAATGAGCTTAATCACAACCAAGTGATACTTTGCTAATTTTGAAAAGGCAGATAATTATTGGACATTTCCGTGGGCATTTGAAGGGGTGGGATTTTGGAGGGACTTAGGGTTGTGGGGGTTTTTTTTCAGTTTAGAAAAGAACAAGCGAAAGCTTGTGAACCAGATGTTTCTTCTCAGATTACAGCAGCCTGCTTGGTCTACAAGTACAAAATGGGAATAGGCCTGTTGCCGTACCAGGTGCTATATCTAACATATAGCATTACTGTTACCATTGTTTATACAGTAGTCCTCTCGCTGAGTCCCAGGCATGCCGTAGGCTTACACTACCATGCTTAATATCTACAGGAGTCACTATGAGAAGGCTCTGAAACAAAGTTCTCTCTGTGTGAGAGAAAACCCTTCTTTCAGCTGCATCAGCAGGGAGGCACTTAGACTATGGTATCACAATGTAGTGAAGCACCTGAAACTTCTGCCAGCTTGGATCGCAGCTGCTCTGTAGAAGCCTCTGTCGAGTGCTACAATAAATGGCTTAAGGTAAAGAAATTGCATGGGTCAGCGAATGTGGGGTAACCTTACTGTGACTCAACATACATATTTCAGAGCTGTCTAATGTTTAAAAGTTACAGTCTGGAAGTAAGAAAAACACAAACAAGGGAGGAAAAAAATCCAACAGAACATCTACAAACAAGCCAGACTGGTTTTCTTTATTCTTTACACCCCCATCATTGCGCTAACCAAATGTCTCTGAAGAGAAAGACGTTATGGATGTTCACATATTAATGTTTATACACAGAACTACCATTCCAAGTGTTTAAAACCTATAAATTGGACTGCATTTCTGTATGATCCCTGCTTATATCTTAAACCACAGCTAGACTTTCAAAAATTACCCTACAGCTAGCATCTCCTGCTTGTGTTGTCAGCATTTGCAAGGAGCTCAGCATTTACTCAAATGCTTACACTAGAGTTTCACTGTCTTGAAAAATTCAGTCATTAATATGGGTGCTTAATGGTGGTCCTGAAAGTGTGGCAGGCACTGCTTCAGAAAGTCTGTGTCCAGTGCTGTGACAATAGGGAGCTTTCAAATCCAGAAGCAGAGTTTTCCCAGACCAAAGATTTTTATGGACACTTGTTTTATCTTGTCAGTGCTTGTTTGCATGGTACGCTATTTATGAAGCGTAAGATAACATCAACCCTATAAACATATATTTCATTTGTGGGAGTGGTTTATTTTCCATGAACATATTCACATACGCAATTTGGCTAAAGAGAGCAAGTTGTACACAACTAATCAGTGTTAAAGCAACAGCTTTATTCTATAACTTGAGAAGGAAACAGCTGAGTCATTATCAGCTTTGAGGGGTAAAAAACCACCTGGATTATTTTCTGCAATATAAGACCATCTTTTGTTGTTGTTTTGTTTTTTCTTCTCCTTGCTCATCATCCATCTCCGGTATTGTCCAGAATTTTAAATCTCTATGTTCTCCAATTTTGAGGAACATAAGTCATGCCTTTAACTATGGGATATCCTTAAAAAATCATCCAGACTTCACTAATGCAGACCAGACTTTATTAATGCAGGTTGCAACTAACCAGTTATTCGGTGGAAGAAATAGAGAAAATAGAAACAGTTGAGTTCTTCCTACCTCTGAATAAAAGACAGATGCTTAAATATGAAATGAGGAGCTCACCTGTAGGAACATACTTTTGCGGGGGGCGAAATCTGTCCAAATTTTTGCAGGTATTTATCTAATTGAAGAAGTTAGTAGTCATTATAAGTGACTATTTTACTCATACAAATTGTTACCAGTTTCCTATTAATGTGTTGATGGTATTGGTTGTCTGAAGTTCATATAGCCTAATTTTTACTGGAAAGTAAAAGGAGTTTATCTCAGAATGACTAGGAAAGAGAGATAGTTTTTGCTTTTTTGTTTGTGATGTTAGCTTAGTTATGCTCCCAAGGAACATGAGCGTGGTTCTAGGTTAGACCAAAGCTCTGACAGGCCACCACCCTGTCCTCATCAGGGCCCAGTAGCAGATGCCTGGAAAAGAGTTGTCAGTGCATCGCAAATGTGTAGTGCTATTCCCCACAGTATCTTGCCAGCCTCCAGCAAACTGCCTCAGGGAACTTCCCAAGAAAGACTTGCTATCTTTATATAAAATGCAGAGCTCTTGCTGGACCTTTCTTTCATGTATTTGTCCAAACACCTTTTGAACCTCTGCTAACCTCTGGCATCAAGTGTGGCTTGTGGCAGTGAGTCTCACACTCTGTGTGCTACCTGGAGTGTTCTTTCTGATCTGCAAACTTATTATTTCATTTCATGCTGCCTTGCTCTTGCATGGTGTGAGGCAGTGGACTAGTCTTCTCACATGCAGCAGAGTGAAGAGGTACCAGTTGCAGATCTGCCAAGTTCTTGCCCAACTCTTCAACCACCATCCCATCTCAAAAAAAAGAAGGTAACCCTCAAACCTCACTTGTGTTTGCAAAGGTAGCAATGACTCGTGCTCAGTTTTCGATGTGGTCTTTGTGAGGAGGCAGATATGGAGTATGAATCCTTCTATCATTGTCCCTGACTTGGCAGTTTGGGCAATTCTGAACGGCATCCTAGCACCACAGCCCTTGTGACCTCCATACAGGGTGGAAGTGCCTGGAGGAAGGGACCATGGTCAGAGAAGTAGAATTGGTATTCTCATCAGTACACTGAGCTGCAACACATCTGCATATTCTGTAGGGGACATGAGCACCCATCTCCCACCCATACTGCTCATCAAAGGACTTGCAATGCTCACATTCCTATGTGGACCTGGGCATTACTCAGCTCTTTCCAGTGTTCCACCTCCATCTGAAGAGAAGAACTGGGTACTTCTGAACAGGGTACTTCTGAAAACCCAACTGTTTTCAAGCTCTTGATGGAAGTTCAGCTCTTTGACAGTTTGCCCATGGTTTTACCTTCTAATCAGGTTTGGAAAAATGCCTTTTTAGTATTTTGAACACTTGAAGTTCTTACTAAAATAACGGGAGCTAAATATCGCTAAAAATCTGTTTGTATATTTAAATTATTAAAAAGGAAATTAAATAACATGACTTTAAGTATTACATGTTCTATGAGAACTACATCCTCAAATCTTTTAAGAATGATCTGTGCCTCAAAAGTTTTGGGTTTTTTTTTCCTGTCTTCTTGTGGTTCACCACACATTTGCGTGAACACAAGAAAGAGTGTGAGACCAAGCGGGACTCAGCTCAGCTCACCGTGATGCAGAAACTGCATCATTAATGAGTCTGTGTGTTTGTCCCACTTTGAATTCCTCTCTTTTAAACATGCATTAAAAGAACAGTACAAGGTTTTCTATAAAAAATTGTCCCTGCCCTCTACAGCAATATGAACACTTTCCTGCTTTGAGTGGAAATAGTTACCGTGGAATTAGAGCAATCTTTTTCATAGCTGCCTCATACTGATCTCCCGGTCATGCTATATTGACCAGTATTTTCAAGCTTTCCTGAGCTATTTCCAACTAGCGAGTTCCCAGCTTTTTCCAGAAAGTATTGTCATTAGTTCATAAGTGCATGACCTACTACTTTTATTCTAATAGTTAGTTCACTTCTTCATGTATGACAGTTTGATCCTTTGCTGTGCTGGCAATATCCCAAATTCTCATCAAAAATTTTGATGTATGCATTCCTTTGTATTCCTATCATTGTGCCAAGACCATTCATGAAAACAGTTGAAGAGATCATCCCAAAAGCTCATCCTTTCACTAGAGCACAGGAATGTTTTTGCTTCCATCTCTGATGTAGTAATCCCTATTGTGTATTTGTGACAAAGACACATCTTTCTCTTGACCCTAGCTCTGATTCAACCTCTTCACATAACTCTTGAAGTTGGCTGCAGCTTCCAGTACTTACAGACCTGGCTGACGACTTCTGCTGTGATTGTCACAGCATGCTATTTCCATGCCCCAGCAAAGAGAAACACAAAATTACATAGGCCCCTCAGGACAGATTAGCAGTCAGAATGACTTTGCAACATTGCAGTTAGGCCAGATAATTTTTCTGCCATAGATTTATGTGCATTGGTCATCTGGTAAAGATGCAGAGTTCTCAGGTGAGAAACCATCTTAGGAAAGTCTTTGTCTCCCAGAGAACAACTGTTTATGGGCCTTGAAAAACCCCACAAAACAAGCTTTTCCGTCTGTCTCCAGCAGACTCCAACCTTGTGGATGGTGCTGCCATTGTCTCTATCGGGTAATGTGCTATTCAGTCCTGAAGGTCTGTCCCACTCCAAGCAAAACAAGGAGACTCAAATATCTCCAGACTTCTTGTCTCTCAGCCCAAGACAGGACTTTAACCCGTTCCTGTATCCAGTACACCACACCGAAAGGCAGAAACACAGCAAGCATGCAAATTTAGAAAATACTTCAATGTTCTTCATGCTGTTCAAATCTGTGCTCCATTTCCCCTCCTGCCTTTGGCACTGCAGCCGATGCCGTTGTGCTTACTGAAAAATCTGCCAGAGGTTTTGTTCTGTCTTATTGTATAGCTACTTTATTTTTAAGCACAGAACTTTTCTACTTATTTTCCCTTTTCTATTTATATGGGAGAGGAGCCCTTTGCCATTTGTTTTAAGGCAGTTGAGTTTTCCTAAAGCAGTAGACTGGGCAGTTTTCACAATAGCCCCACAATTCTCCAGTTGTAAGATGCAGTTTTTCTTTGACAGATCTTTCCTGAAGATGGATCCTATTTTCCATATTAGGAAGATCTCTTATTCTTTCTGCTATCCTGTTTTGAGATAGGGTTAGCTGTGAAATCCTTCTCCAAACACCAGTCTGACACAAATTCCAGATAACTTTGTGTACCTTAATTTAAAGATAGCCTAGGTTTCCTCCACGTTGAAATCCTAGAAATAATCAGATCAGTCTGTGTCACTAACTGTTTCCCTGAGTTCACCCAAGTTTTTCCTTCAGTATTTATAGTTTTATTTTGGTTTTTCTTCTTCTGTGTTTAAGTTGGATTGGATCATGAACATTCAATCTAAGGTTACTTCTCTGGATATTTTGGTTAGTGTTTTCTCAAGTACTCACAAAAACTGAACCTAAGATAACATCTTCTTGTTCTGATTCCACAAGAGTAGCAGTGAAACAGTACCTGTTAGGTACGCCTGCCAGGAACCTCTGATCTCTGGCATTATTGGTAGAATTTGTTCTCCAACATATTTCTGAAAAATTACAGTATGTCAACATAGTACAATACTCAGAAATGTTTCTGTCTCTACTTGCGTTACATATTCATATTCTTTATTCATACCAAAATGTGACTTGAGCCTGTAGCCCACTTCTTTTTCCCATTTCAAGTGATGGTGGCTAGATATTCACAGTTTTGTTCTGTTTATCCTTGTTACCTTTCTGTTAATGTACAGGATTACCCATGGCTTCTATCATTACATGTGTTTTTGTGCAACAGAAAGTACTTCCACCAACTGTATTTCCATTGTAACCTCTATTCCAACCATACTTAGACCAGGCTTGGGTTATTCCTGCAATCTGACGTTTGACGTCCTACACCAGATATTCTGGTTTCTTCATTTCAAGATATGTCCTGTCCTTTATGTACAAAATTTCATTTCTATTCCCATTGACCACATCTATAACTATCATCTGCCTGGATGCTGTTTTCATTCTTATGCTCTGTCCATCTGTTCTTCCTGGTTCTTTTAGCTGCCACAATATCCTTTATCATGTGTGCTCTGTGGACTAGAACCAGGCATGGAGACCGTATCCATTACTCCTTGATTTATAATATAAAGCTTTTCTTTTCCATTGTCACAGATGGTCAATTCCTCTTTCCTATCCCTCTCTCCTGTAGAATTTCTTAAGAAACTCATCTTGAAAAAAGGGGATATTTGTCACTCATAATCCCAAGAGTAGTCCTTCCAAACCTGAGCCTGTCTTTGCTGGGATCAAAACGGGAAGTAGGTAGCAGTGAACAAGCACAGTTTGTTATTAAAAACAAACTTCTTTGAAAGGAGTTATGTTGAATTAGCGTATAATCTTTTTGTTTGTTGTAAGTGAGCTGTATAGATCGTTATATAAATCCGTCATGGCTGCCAATTCTATATAAAGGATTGGTTTTGGAAAAGTCCCTCACTTAATTAGACTGATCTTCATTAATTTGGAGTTAAGTATGGACAGCTAGAGAAGCTGCCACATGTGCACAACCGTTACTGTGCTGCTGCAAGTTCCCACCTGAATTTACCTTACAGTAACAAGCTTATCCATCTTAACTCTTAGTGTAATATTGGACATATTTCAATGTATATCCCCGCAGGATATCAAATAGTCTTGAGCTCTTGGGAGCTAGAGAAATAGAGCTAGATAAATATTCATGATAATTTAAAAATAGAATTATGTAGCAAGTTTGCTAACTTCCATTGGTATCTCATTGAGACATGCTTTTAATACTTTAATATAGAGTTTTAATAGATTATAAACAAACTAAAATTGTAACAAGCTCATTTGGAGACCTGAGAAAACTTTAGTGTCAAACCTCTTTGCTCTGTCCTTCCTTGGAGACCTAAGATCAATGATTCTTACTTGAAACTGCAGGTGGTTTGGTTTTAACTGCAGATCTATTATGTTTCAACCAAAACCTTGTATGAAACATAGGAGTTACAGTGGCCTTCAGAAGATTTTAGAGATCACATTGCCCAGAATTCAGAACCTGCTTTGCCTAATAATTTGTAGTGATACCAGGAAGTACATTTTCCAGGTTTTCATTCTTCCTTAAAAAACAAACCAAAAAACCCCAACAACTTCTTAACAGCAGCCCAGTCCAAAGAAAGATGAACTACCAGACTGAATATTTGTCAACCAGAAATCGGTATTTCTGCAACAGCAGATTATAAAGCATTTCAGCAGCAAGCCTCAGTTCTGGTGACAGAGATGTCTTGGATTATAGCAGCAAAGTACATAACAATAGCACAACTGGCTTGACTAGTCACAGTATGTTTATTTTTATGACAGTGAATACAGACTATTCATAATATTTTTCATGAGCAACACTACATGTCATTCACAAGAAACTTAATTGTGCTGTGTGTCCATTGCACAAGCTCCATACATTTTGAGTGGTGGGCTTGTCACGATGTTTACTAACCTCTGGTTTGACTTTATCAGTTCTACATATGAAGGGAGAAGTGAGAAAGAAGGTGACATTTCTGAAACAGTGCATCTGTTCAGTGAGTAGTTTTTATTGCCACTTTACCTAGCTCAGAGAGCTCAATTCAACCAGAAACACAGCTTGACTGTCCCCCTTAGGGTGGCACAGAGAGCCAGCAGAGAGGTCCATTGTCCCTGCCATCCATCCATGGTTTTCTAACTTAGCAAAAGGTGGGACAGACAGAAGGGATAAGCAACCAGGGGCTGCTGCCTTTCAGCTCCAGCAACAGCCAGCTGGAGACAAATGTGGCCATGCAAGACCCAAAGCAGGCCTAAAGCTGTGCTGCAAGATTCTCTGACATCGGGAAGAGCTGCCGGTAAGAAAAAACCCAGCTGAGCAGCCACTTGGCCATGAGAATGCAGGGCTAGTGCAGCTGGAGCTGCATATGCTGACTGATTTGAGGCTTGAGAGCATCAAATCTTTCATTGTGTGAAAAGCTTGTTTCTCTGGCTGTTTCTGATCCCAAACTTGCAAATTCATGTGTTTTTTTCACCAGCAATCTAAATAGGAGTCTTTACTGTATGGAGGCCAAACAGGCTCTCAAGTCTTTGCAGTATTTGTATAAACCAGAATACTACAGATAAGTGGTTAGAAGTGAGATCTGTCCATCCCATGTCAGATACCTGTTTCTACTCTGTTCAGTTAGCTAAGTACTGAACTAAAACCAAACCAAAACAAAATCCCCTTACGTAGTCCTGTTTGTATGAGCACAAGTCACCCAGCAGACACTGCTAGAATGACACAAAATTCAATTTTGAACTTACTACTTAAAGTGCCAAGAAAGCCCCAGAGAAGAAAGAGGCAAATCTTTCTTTGGTCTATGTACATACTGTAAGTGTAGAGCCAATTTGGGGCTTTTAAGGTATTTGCTTAGGATGGGATTCTGTCTAAAAATATTAGAAAAAGGAGACAATGAAACAAAAAAGCAGGATATTCAAAACTGATAAAAGGAAACACTTTCTCACAGGGTGTATGATTAGACTGTGGGTTTTATTGCTGCAGGAAGCTGTTGAAGTGAGAATTTAGCACTATTCAAAGGAGGGATTAGTGTTATGTATGTGGCTAATCATAATTTCTGTAGACAGAACTAAGAAGTGAAAAGAACAGAAAACCCAGAGCACAGCCGCCTTCTGCAGCATTTCTGGAGCTCTCCTCAGAACTTTGCTGCTGATTTGTGTCAAAGACAGACCAGGAGTAGTGGGACCTGTATGGACCAGTCTAGCTCTGGAAGGTGGACCTTAGAGGGAAAACCCAAAGCAGAGTCTTTTACAGGTGGAGAAAAAGGAGGGAACAAGTCCAGCTGAGTTTGTGATTAGTGAAGTACAACAAAGAAAAAAAGTAGTATCCATGCTAAATTGTAAGTTTGATTTAGAAATTATTTTTGTTACAGTACCCTGTAGCGACAAAGTGGCTGTATTTAGAGGCAAAAGCACAGAACAGAGACAAGAGGCAGCTCCATCAGTGTGAGCATCTTTCTTAGCCATGGGGCACACCAGCAGCGAGCAAAGGTAGCAAGAGGCCTGGGAGAGTCACCTGTGGCTCCCCTGCTAGATGAGGCAGAACATCATAGCTTTGTCACAGATTTAGGTCCCATCTGCTTCTCCCTCCCATCCTGAAGTCTTCCCTGCTTCAGTTCCTCACATGTAGTTTAAAAAGCTTTCTGTTAAAATTGCTTTCTTTGGAACTGATCTTGCAAAGTTTTGCTGGGGGACATAGTACTCTCCTGAGTTAAGCATTTAGTTTAGTGGGCTGCAGATTCAGGGTTTGGATCCTGAACTTGACTGTGCACCATCAGCTTCAGAGGTGCTCTGCAATGGTGCAGCAGCTCACCTACACACTGCTAATTATAGCACCTATAGCTCTCAGTTTACTGGGAGGGGGCTAGAGGGGCTTTGTTCTTCCTTCTCACCTCTTGGTTTCTCCCTCCTGTTTCCAATGTGCTTCACAGCACTGTGGCTTTTCTCCAGCACCTCCATCCTACATGCTGGTTGCAAGGAGGCAGAATGAAGCATCAGCGCTGGAGGGAGGCATATGTACCTATGCCCAGCTGCAGCCGTCTCCCCAGGCTGCCCCATATCTCCCTCCTTGTCTGCCTGCTGCTTAGGCAGTGGTTGTGCACAGCTCTGGGCCTGACCCGATGTCCTTTTCTTTCAAAGGGATCCATCAGCTGTCCTACAAACAGGAATACTTAGAAGGGGAGAGCTTTCTCACAGCAGGGAAGGGTAGACAAAACCTGGCCCTCCACTAGTTCATGTGAGAGAAAAGTGGGAACAGTGAGCTGTACGGTATTGGGAGCTACCTGACATAAACTGTGATTTTGACAGACTGCTATAAAGTCAGAAGAGTAGTTTAAGTGCAAAAAAAGAGTCAATGCAGTAGAAAACCTCACGAATAGAACACAAGGTTTTTATATTTTATAGTCCTAAGTAACTCCATGTCACAGAAACAGGACTTTTAGGAAAACATGACTTCTTTCTTTCTTCTTTTTTTTTTTTTTAATCTTGCTTGAGTATTGCAGCCAATAACTTTCAATTAACTTCTTTTACTGCTCCCATCAGTTGCTGGCACCTAAACAGAAGGATATTTAATTTTGCTGAAATATGAATAGCAATTTGGTAGGAATAAAAAGTCAAAGTGAAGTGAAACCTTTTCAGCCTCTGGCACATCAGCAATACTTCATTGACTCAAGGGGTCTCTGCACTCAGCTGTCAAAATGCTACAATGGCTATTATGATATTTCTTAGACAAAAAAACCTCTGAAGGCAATTTGCAGAGCTTTGGAACACACAGTGTGCAGGTAGGCTGACATGCCCATTGGATTTATGCAGGCTTTTTAAAAGCCTTGCTGTGCACCAGAGGGTTTGTGAGTTTTTTAAATGAAAGGAATGCCTTGAAATTGTATTCTACAGATGGTATGAAAGGACTTGATCGTAAGTTCACTGCAGTCAGTAGAGAGACTCCTACTGATTTCAGCATGCTCTGAATCAGCCTTGCTCACGATATCAAAAGCCCATTTTAAATGACATCATCGCTTACAACTAAAATGTTAGTGGATTATATGGGGTGAGCTCAATTCAGCCTATGGCTGCCTTGAAATATACAACATCTCTCATACTATGTCTTGAAACAAAAATCCCTACATGTACAGGCATGCTTCTTGGATCTGATCTATCCTCATGAAAATAATAGTTTGAAAAATCTCCATGAGGTTTCATTAAGACAGATTCTCATGTTAAGGGAATGTGTATTTGCAACAGCCAAGAAAAGGTAGGGGGAGGGGAAGACAAAGAACAGAGAAGAAAGCCTAGAACTAAAAAGACACTTATGAAAATTAGACAGAAAAGAAACATTACCCAGTTTCAAATGTCTCCCTTTTAAAATCTGTAATAAAGTTTTTAAATATAATGGAAGTGCAGCGTTCAAGTAGAAAAATGCCTTGTATAGCATGACATTGTTTTGTTTGCCAGAATATATATATATATATAACAAAAATTACATTAAACATAATTTTCCTGTGTTTTGTCCAGTTGTTAGGAAAGACAAGTGAATAACTGATCCTCTGATCAACTGAAACCAGGTGTGGGAGGGTCATGAATAATGAGATGGTGTTTGGATTAACTTTGCAATTACATGTCTAACTAAAAGACTGCCCTTAAAAAAACTAGTGTCTGAAGGAGAAATATCTTCCCTTTCTGCTGAAAAGTCTTTTAATAATCTGATCTTTACCTGAGAGAAATATGATTAAATATAGAATTATTAAGTGAACCACTGTCATTGAGAACTTTTTTTTTTTGCAAGACTGCAAAAGTCAATCATATTCTTGCATATACACTTCAAAAATAACCCATTTTAAGTAACCTGAACTCTTCAGGTTTTCTTTCACGTATTAGAAAAATTAATGAAATAATAGGAGTGGCCAAAATAATTATTTTTATTATTCTCTTGATTTCTGTGGAATTTTACCAAGAACTGAGTTCTTCTTGGAAAACCCCATAACTTGATTAGGAAAGATCTTAATTAAATTAATAATAATAGTATAATGAGACTTTAGAAAACCTCTGATGCTGTTAAAAAAAAAATGCCTCTTCACACCTCTTTGAATGTAAAGAGGCTTTAAAATTAGGTGTAAATGAAGCTGTAGTGTAAATGAGAATCAAAATTGCAGTTTATAATACCTCGTGTCCTGCTTGAGCTTTCCGAGTAACTTTGTGAATTGCCTGGTAACATTGGCTCAGCTGTACAAATAACAGGAAGAATCATCAGGATACAAAGAATAACAGAGAGAATTTAAGCCAGACACTTGAGAAGAACTGGAGTTTTATTTTTAGCTGTTTAGCTGTAAAGTTTTATTTCACGAGCCACTTCCTTTGAACGGGCTTGGCACACCCTTTGCAAGCAATGGCTGGGTGCACAGCCCTCTACCTTTTGAAAGCAACGAACGAGGCAGGTGGTCAGAATCTGGCTTTGGTAGCCACGCACTCAGAGACAAGAATGTGTTGGGTTTTTTTAACTTGGGCAGATTCAAACCCTCTTCTTTTGTCCCAAAACATGGGAAGTTGGATGAAATTTGCAATATTTATTGTGCTGTATTTTATTGACAAAAAGTGCATCTTCTCTGAGGTAACAGAGAATCTAGCTAAAAACATGAAATAAAGTTTTTGAAAGTTCAGAAATATTCACTGGGCATAGTATAAATAGGCCTGTGATCTGTGTTTTGCCTTTCTAAAGGCTGTTAAAACAGCTCTTGTTTTCCCCCAGGAAACCCCTGACACCTCCCTTTATGTAGGAAAATGTCTTACACATCATCACTTTCCATCGCTTCCAGTGCTTCACATGACAGTGGCCACAGTCTCAGTGTGGAAGGCTGGGTGTCACAGTCTACTTCGGAAGTATTAAAACCGGTGCTTGATGGTTCCCCTCACTCCAAACGGGTGCAGACTGTTTCCTTAGTGTAGCACTTCAGTAATACTTCTGATGTTTAAACATACTGACGTGGAGGGGTCAGCAAGACACTGAAATGTAGATGTGGTACATTGTAGTACCAGACACTCTGGCTTGCCTGGGAGAAATACTGACTCTCCTCCAGGACCTGGAGAATTTGAACTTAGCCTTCAGGAAAAGTTCTGCTTGCAACCATTATATTCAATATGAAGAACCATGTCAACCTGTTACAGCAGTCAGATATAATGCACTACAGCTTCTAGCATCTCAGTGTTTTCTTCATTTTAAATACCCACCATTTAGATTGACAAGGAGACATAACCTTAACTGTAGTCATGGTGAAAAGCTGCATCACACACTCCACTCCCCTTGGTGCTTGCAGTGATGGCTTACAGTGTGCAGATCAGTTTGGGCTATGTGTGTATGTGGCCATCAACTTTTGCCACAGTTTGCAACAAGCAGAAATCTCAGCTGCTGTGGCAGCACTACTAATTTTTCAGCCAAGCTTCCAGATACTTCAGTGCTCTTTGGAATTTGGTCCCTCCTCCACAAGCCGGCTGTAGATTATTTTTTCTATCCAAACAACTAGCCAAGAAGGGAATTGTTCAGGTCTTGAACTTGGTCCCTGGCACAGCTCCCAAGGCTGAGAGGAGCACTGCACATCAGTCCTCTCGAGCTTCCTCCAAACTTCAGAGCACTTCCAGATGGATGGAGGGCTGCCACAGTGTAGCAAGGAAAGATTGCATGTGGGAGGGGACCTTGGTGTCCTCCCCACCACCCTGAAAGACATGGCTGGCTTTAGCCTTGACTATTCCAGCTTTTCAAGAAGGTCAGCCTTACATGAGGCTTAATTATGGGAGTTTGTTTCGGTTTATTTATGATTCGTTCTGTGTCAAATCAGATAGACCTGTACTCCAAAGCTGAGCTAGCAGCTGTCCCAAACTTTCTAATGATCTGGCATGGCAATTGTTAACAAGAGGCTGTGATTTACTGCATGTGTTGCTGCCTTCTCTGACTGCTGTGATAAACTCGATAACTGTGCAATTCAAACATGAAGGCTTAGGAGAAACTGGGTGACCTGTGTTGAACGTGTAGATGCAGCAGGCAAATCTCAGTCTGACTTCATATACTCCCTGTTGTACTTTGATGCAACCAGAACCTCAAGCTTCACATTTGGATCTTCTTGGGCATCCTCGGGATCCACTCTGAGTGTATGAACACCAAGCTGTCTAAAATACACTGAGTCTAACTGGATAGCACTTACAGAATAATGGACCTTAGCAGGGTTCTTGCTGAATTTTTCTGGGAGCCAGCCAAATCACACTTAATTCATGAGTTCTGACTTCTCTATTCTTTATTTCTTTAATGTAATGAAATGGGATAGATCCTCAATTGCTAGAAATCATTTCAGCTCCACTCACATTAGTGGAGCTTGACTGGCTTACACCAGCTGAAAACCTGGCTTGTTGGTCTGACTTGGACATAGTTTGCTCAATTTCCTCTTTCCTTTCCACTTCTACACTTTTTCCTTCTAGACACTTTTTCCAGCACTTTGCATCCTTCTCTCTCTTAGCTTCTTAAAACAACCTTCAGTATTATCTTGTTTTCACTTCCAGTCTCTCCCCACAGCTCTCTTAATTTTTCTCTCACTTCCATTGCTTGTGGACGGAGCCCAAAATCTCTGTGGTGTATAGAAAAATATCAAGAGAGAGTTTGGTGCAAAAGTGGCTGTATGCATCACATTGTGCAGGTGACATCATTACACAAGAAAACTTGGTTTTATACTTATATCCAGAATCTTGTAAAATCTTCAGTGTATACCAGTATTTTCAGGTTTCTTGTTTCTTTTCTTTATATCCTTTTTTTTTTTTTTTTAAATATATAATAAGGGCTTCTTTTCAGTATACTAGAGTTAGCTGATTATGGTATCCATAAGAGTATATTTTCCCTGAAGTTAATGTGGCCAAAGAGAAATATGTTAGATAGACAATGACAGGAGATAGTTCTGTTCCTTGTATACATGATATACCAAAAAATGGCCAAAAGGGAAAAATCATTCAGAGCTAGTGGGCATCCTGATCAGTGTGACTTGCCTCCCTAGCATGTGACTCTGTCTAGACACCTGTATGAACCAGCCACCCAACATTATAGTCTTCAGTCTTTTTATTATACTTACCTGACACACCCCATATACCCCAATATACCCTAATATTTCACCTAATAATTTCAGGGTAGACTTTGTTTGTATGTTTCCTCCCTAAAACTCTTACTCACTTGAAAGAAACATGGTACTAAGTCCACCAAATACTGCTTTAATCTTTGTAATGGCTTGCAATGCTTGTGTCTTGTCTCATTCTTGGTTTGTTAAAAACTATGGAGCTTGCACTGGCTTTTCTCCAGTGATGTCTTTGTCCTTTTTGGAATAAAACCAAAAAACGAAACTATTATTTTCCTGCCACCCTGACAGTAAGTTAATCCCACGCGTGATCCTTGTCAGTCAGTTGTTTCCTAGTCAGGAAAGCCAGGGCTCAGGAGGGCTGCCCAAATGTCATGGCTTGTTCTGAGGACTGGGTTTCCGAAAGCTTTAGTTTCTCATCTTGAAATGACATTACAGTCATCATTTCTCAACGTCACATGCCCAGTGTCTCTGGGTAGCTTTATAAAAAGCAATTAATTCTTGCTTTAAACATGCAAGGCAACCTTTTTCCTTTTTTTTTTTTTTTTTGTTTTTTTCCTTTGGCCTTCCTCAGAAGCTTGAAGGAAGAAGGAAAGAGCTATCTTGCAATGGCAGAGTCCTATTTCCTATATTCCTGCTGCTGCTCTTTCTTGCCAGATCCAGGGCTCCACTCATCACCATATCTTGACTTTAAGATAACTTCAGGTTGGCTGAAGTTTCTGGCTGCTGTTTTGCTCTTGCTCTTGATTTTCTTGCTTCATTGTTTTAGATCTGGGGACTCTCCCCTCTTTCTATATGACACAGTTGGGTTTGTCTGCTGGTACCAGTTGAACTTCTCTGAACTCTCTTCTTGGAGACTGCAGAGATCTTGAGCAGCAGTGACTTTTCATCTCTCCTTTTTTCCATCTGTGGCACATAATTTAATTTGCTGTGTACTTAAGTTGCTGTAGTCTCACTTTCCTCTTTGAGCTTAATACACTGGTGTCCGGGTGAAAATTAATGGGCTGTGCTACACACGAGGTCAGAGTAGATGATCTGGTTGTCCCTCCTGGCCTCAAACTTTATGAAGCCTGCCTAACTGACATTATACAATAAATCAGGAGAAACAAATGAAATGAGAGACCATGGTCTCTCCTACACACACACCTGCTGACCGTAAAAACTGAGGAGAGAGGGACTGAGTGATGAAGGGATACGGCAGCTTTTACATATGGGTTGCCAGTTCAAATCCAGCCATAGATGACTGAAAGTTTTTACTGACTGGAGGATTTGTAACAGCCTTTGTGAAATGAGTTTGGTGGCCTCCGTCCATTTCCCATTAAGCATAAAAAACTCAACAGCCTTTTAATAGGTCCCATAAAATGGTGTAGGATCTCCATTTTAGAGGTTTTGTTCATATCAGTGTAGGAGTACTTTGGCTGAACAGTGATTTTCCTTATACTGTTGACTAGTTTGTGGGACAAACAAGGGTATCTGATTTTCAGAACTGCCAGCTTCCCAGAAGCCATAAATGCCACACTGCCATGTGGAGAACATAATAAATGCACACACTCCAAAGCATCTTGTAATGTTCAAGTTCTAAATTTCTTTTGTTTTGAATACAGTAAACTTTCACCACGAACAACAGTTTTACAGGTATTTTCTCCGGGGGTGGTGCACAGAATATATATATATATCTCTATATATCTATACATAGATATATGTAGATATATCTATGTATAGATATATAGATATATAAAAATATGTAAAGGATAAATCCACAGTCAGTTTCCCACCAGGAAAAAAAAGTATAGCTGTGCTCATGCTTCTGCCTTGGAGCAGTCAGCTAGTCCATGCAACTTATTTAAGAGTCTGAAGTAATAGTATAAAAACAGACAATCTCATACTGTCCAGTCGATATTCATGTGACATATGTAGTCACCAAGACAGTTAATCTATCCCATACCTTGTCTCTGGCATTTTCCTGGGGCTCAAGAGCCCCTGACTTTCCACACAGCCAGCAAGATATCGCAGGTCCACGGGAATGCTGGCAGGTCTTCAGCCTATTCCCTGGATATTTCTAAGCATTCCTAAGAAAAAGTCTGACTGAATAAACTGTTCTGGAGGTAATGACCTGTTTTAACTGTCCCCTTTCCGAAGAACTCTTTGCAAGAACTGGGAACACTCTGGAAGTAATGAGACCTATGTGCATCTTGGTACACCTAGTAATACAGGTGAAGGAGATTCTGAAGGGGCGATTAAAAGAAGCTCTGAGGCCAAAGTGCTTAGCCAGCCAGGCTGGACCACATGTCTAGTGAATAAGTCATTTTTAGGGATACAAATATGCTGGAATTAAATTTTCACCATGTAGTTGCTGCTATCCTCATTTCTTAATTCAAGAGCTCATCTTCCTGAGCTAAAATCTCCAAGGGTTATTTCTGGATGGTAGAGTTTTCTCAGAGCAGCTTCAAATAAATTTTGGTAAAGTAGTCAACCCTTACCCATTATAACAAGTTATAAGAATTTAGCATTTCAGATTTGGAAAAGACCAGTTCTCTAATTTGCTAAAGCTTATGTAACCTTGGGTAGGAAGAATGGTCTGAACAGATCTATATCATTCATAACAAAAGCATCTCCATGAAATATCTGCCCGTAAGATTCTGCATTACACTCACTTGCTGTGGCTAATAATAGGTAGATGTTATTTTACATATTGAGTACAGTATGGAAATTAATTCAAAAAGAAGCAGTTCAATGATTCATTAGGTATTTTCTGTATCTACTCTGGAATAAAATAGGCCATTACACAAATTAATTATTCTTATGAATAAGAACCACAGAGGTAAAACAAAAACTGAATGCAACAACACTGCAAACTATAGTCAAGTGCATCCTCAGAAGGCAATTAATTCTCCAGGCATACAGTCTGATTAGTACTCTAAGCGGCTCCATCCATAAGGAAGACTTTTGGGGGTCTTTGAGTAAAAGTAGGTAACTGGGTTCTGGTGGAACTTCTCTTTCACCCACCCCCGAAGGCTCCATCTTTGAACATGCCTCACATGCGTGGCTCACACAATCGGTACTTCAACCCTGGCACGCTGCAGCTGCGCACACCCGGTCCACAGGTGTTCAGGTTTCTGTCGGCTCACAAGCCAGCTGCAGCCAAATCTGTCTATTGTCTCTGAGAGGGGCTGGTGTGGACGAGGAGAGAGGCGTATCACTGGCAGTTGTGGCCCCAAGAAGGGAAGAGAGAGTAATTCTGCCATTAATCCTTCGCAACCAGCTCGCCCCTCGGAGGAGCCAAACCCCTGACCGTGCAGTGGTGCCAGAACAAGAGGGGCGCTCTGCACCCGTCTCAGGTGGTAGGTGATGACTTTATGGGCACAGGTGCCGTTGCAGTGCTGAGCCTTTCCCCACCGAACACCTGCTGCAAGACCCCCACGGCCCAGTGATATATATGCAAACATGAATCTCATTGACCAAGAGTTGAACTCTAGTAAAAATCACTTTATGGCCTTCTTTGTGACCAGTGCAATGAATTCAAATTTCTTCTGGCTTTTTTTTTCCTCAGGCAAATGGTCCCAAACAGCAAAACAAACACTTTTCTTTCCTCCTGAAACCCAGTTCTCAGCTCATGCAGTGTGAAAAACCACACTATGGAAAATCATGAAGGAGTTGACTGCCTGTCTTCCCTGTTAGCTTAACAGGCCTGTGTTTGAAAAGAGCATGTTGTGGTAAAAGGCACTGAAGACGTGCATTGGGAAAAGCTCATGAAATCTGAACATCAACTTGAGACAGGGAAAAGTAATTTAAAAAATATCATTTCCAGTACATCTGAATTTACACTTTCACTCTTAGTACTTACTAGAAACCTCATTTAAAGCAAGGGAACGTATCTTAAACAGATTTTCTCTTTTTTTTTTTTTTTAAGAGAAGAAATCATCAGGAAAAAGATCTGTAAACTAGTTTCTCAAAACAACTTGACTAATTTGCAAACCCTAGTCACCTATTACTTCACCCCTCTAATTAAAACCAAATGCACTCTGCCAGCCTTTCTTCCTGCAAGAAATAAATTGTTAATGGAATTAGGAGAAATGTTAAATACTGTTACCAGTAGGATGGCTTTGTTGTTATACATGTCTTTCCCCATCAAAATATGTTTTATAAAACACCAAAGTTCCCACAGTTTTGGTTTTTTTATGAGTGTCGCCATGCAATACTACTTACCTGTGAGTTATATATCTTACTTGCAATACAGACTCTGCTATGGAAAACACACCACTCTTGCTGCATCCATGAATAAACAGGCAGGCACACACTTGTAAAGCCACTATGACAAGTTAATGCACAAACAACCCTCAGGCTTGCACCTCCCATTTCCAAAATGAGCAGTACTTGCTTATTTTTGTTGTTCACATGCAGATGATTCATTAGCATTCTGAGTCCTTTATTTCTACTTACCCTTTTCTCTCAGTTCTCTTTTGATACAAAAAACTGGATTTTGTAAGGCAGTGTGGCCCACTTTGTCAGAGTAGAGGTGTTTCATTTGTTATGTTCATTTTATGAGAGGAGAGTTTGTGAGCATTTTCAGTGAGAACTGCCTGCTTGTGAAAAGTTAACTGCCTGAAAACTAAATTCATATCCTTATTTACAGAACTGGTCAAAGAAATGCAGTGTCAGCAAAGATAGCAAGTGCCTATACAAGTGTCTGACCCAGGAGAGTTTCTTATGAATGACAATTTTGCAGACTGTTCACAAAGGCATTTATTTTATTAACTGACTCTTCTCAAGCACCCTAGCACTCCTGTGTATACACAGGTTGCATCCTCCAAGGACCCTTTCTTAAATGCTTTAAAGGAAACTCCACTTATTAATTAATATCTTAAGGTTTTTTTCCAGTACTCTGGGAACTTAGTGTTTCATACGGGCAGTGCCATGACCTCGCTGCTTGTAAAGCATGGTGAAGAGAAGAAAAAAGCTAGTGAGGACATGAGTATTATGGAGGGAATTACACAACTACAAGCTTCTCTGATGAAAAATCCCTCATTCCGTGCTGGAGAAGGATGCAGCTATGTGTGTCCCTACCGCAGCCCTCACGCTGTGGTTGCATCCCACACACCTCTGCCTCCGCAGAGCCTGAGCACTCTCAGGCTGGGCAGTGACAGGGCAGGAGCAGCTGGAGAATATCTCCACATAAGATGCTTTGCTTGACAAAACACTGAC
Organism: Nesoenas mayeri; assembly: GCF_963082525.1. Taxonomy (NCBI): domain Eukaryota; kingdom Metazoa; phylum Chordata; class Aves; order Columbiformes; family Columbidae; genus Nesoenas; species Nesoenas mayeri. The sequence goes on from NC_137541.1 coordinate 70,632,851, forward strand.
TTACTGCAAACGTGCTCTTTTATTGAAAGTAACACTGGCAGCAACTTTAATGGGGAAGATTTTGCCAAGTCCAGCGAAGGATTTCTGCTCTAGAGAACAAGATCTGCCCCAGCAGAGATGACACGGGCATCTCTGGGTTACTTGCTGCCTCAAAATGAGCCTCATGCCAGGGGAGGGAAAACTGGTTTTTCAGCAGTTTTTACAGCATCTTCCTGAGCTGTGGAAGACTTACATTCAGGTTGTTTCTTTAAGAAAGATGTGATTTCATTTACAAATATGAGAACTTTTAGCATCTTGGTTATTATCATTGAACAAAATGTTATTTAGAGTTCCAAACAATGAAGGTAATTCATAAGCAAGTGTACTTGGTTCAACATGGGAGTTTTGCATGAAAAGAGTATGCATTTTGTCATCAGAAGTCCAGCTGTTCAGAGCTCAGCCGTATTAATCATCCCTTCACATCCTTTAATTTGTAATTCCCAGGAACTGCAAAGGAAGCTCAATACCAATGCAAAAGTCAGACTATCACTTTGGACAATAAATTCACGTAATCTGTATATAAAGTGGTGCATGTATATATTAATATGTATGCATATAGTGCTTTAAACAACACAGAGAATTGGTACAGTGTGTGCAGTTATGTCTAAGGTGTAATCTAGAGATGTGATTGCAGCATATGAGCTAATTTTAAGCTAAATTCATTACTTTGTCCAACACTCAGTGCTGTCCTACCTAAGCAGTTAGGGCTCCCTGGCCTCTGTGCCACTGCCACTCCACTTGCAGGGGTGAGGGGGCAGCTTTAGGGCAGCTTTGATGTGTCTGTACCTGTGGCCCTATCTCTGATTACAACAGGAACATGCCAACAGGGAAGTTCCAGCTCTGAGGAGCCTAAAGCTTGTTATAAAGGCACGGTATATCACTAAGACCCAAACTACAATGTCAGAAAAGAGAGAAAATTGATTTTAGTATCTTGTGACAGTCTCTTCCATATACTGCTGCTGCATGCAATCCTGGACAAATGTCTCTCCTGGCACTTTCCTCATCTTCCCCATCTGTACTGTGACAATGAAAGCTTCTTCCTTCAAAGCAGCCCTGATCTTTGACTTTTAGGGTATAAAAAACAGTCACAGATCTGGATATAAGTAATTGTTCCTATGGGTTAATTATTTGTCCTACAGGGTAAGGCAGGAATACAGTATCTCAGGGAGAACTAGGACAATTTGGCTGGAAAGAAGATTGTCAGTGCTCCCCCACGCAGGTCCCAACCCAAGGGAACCTACAGAAACCTTGCTCCGGTGTTTTGGCCTTTTATTAGCTCTGGTTTGGATTAATTTCCCCAAAACATTTCTGAATTATGTAATGCTTTCTGCAGCTCAATGTTTTTTCTGTGCTATCATCTTAACTAGTGCACTGGGTTGCCATGTAGAAACATGCAGAAACATGGCAGCTGCCAATTAGAAACTAATTATAATGACCTGATCAGGGATCAATTAGAATTGCCTCTTATTGATCTGGGTACCAAATCCAGAGTCCAGCAGCTCCCCTCGGTGACATGTTTGTGCAGTTTTGCCCCCTGAATATGATGTAACACAACAGAACAGACAAGCACAAGGGAAGCTAAATCATACCACATCATCCCAAGGTTTTCACTAGCCGTAGTTATCAGGAAATGATGCCAGTGTGTGTATTAGATGCCTGTCCTATTTTGGCACTTAAAAAAAAAAAAAAAAAACAAAAACAAACTGCCAAAGTACCTTTAAGATTTTGGCCTTAGAAAAAATCCAATATGAAGTCAGTTGGCAGAGTCAGAAGCTGTACCTAGGTCTCCTGTGTCCCAGGGTGATGGCTTAGCCATAGGACTGCTTTTTTACACAAGGTCTGTTGGCACCATATAGCTCGTGTTTGACAGATTGTAAATCCAACCGGAGTTGTGGAGAAATTAAAACTGTCCATGAATCCACTTAAATTTGGGAATCTTTCCCAGCAAAAGTAATGAAGGGTTTTGAAAATATTAAGAAAAACTAATTCAACATATTTTAAAATGGAAATGTGTTGCTTATGGAAAGCTGAAATATTGTGTTTCATCAATCCTGCAATGAAACTTTCTTTTACTCCAAGATGGCCTTTAAAAAAAATCCACCCATATTTTGTTAAAAACGAGGGAAGGAGGGCTTTAAAGGGCTAAGCATCTCAAAGCAAAACACCACATTTCAAGTAATCCCAAGAGAAAATGTTTAAGTTCCTCTATGTCATTATAAAATCCATAAAATCTCAATACCTTGCAGATTGTACTCCCCAGCTCAGGTTGCTGTCTGTGATATATCTATGGATTTTACAGGGATATTTTTCAAGACCCTCCTCCCCTCCCTTGCACCGCTTCCCTCAAAATTCCAGTCCTTCACTCACCACCCTACCAGCTCTCCTGTGCCGACATCCAGTTTGTTCAGTTATGTGTTTAAAAGCAAAGCAAGCTGCCAGTTTGCTGCAGCTTTGAGCTGGAGCTCTTTGAAGGGACCCACAGAGGGAAGCTGACTGAATCAGCTCCCTGGGGATGCTGCAAGTCAGCAGACTCAGCCGTTAAGCTGCCGGGAGGTTCAAGTGAGGCTACCCATGGAAAAAAAAAAAAAGAAAGAAGAAAGGAAAGAAAGGCAGATCAGAACCAAAGCTGGGTGAAGTCAGACTGGAAACACTTCAGACAATTCCTGGAAAGTAAACAAAGAAAGAAGAAGGGAAGAGAAAAAAAGATATAGGGAGAGTCTCTCTGTTGGAAGCTACACACAAGGCACTCAGCCATGGTCCTGATGGATGCGTGCAGATCTTTCTGTAGGCTGATTACCTGGCATAAAATAACTGACCTTTCAGGTGTTTCCCACTGAGAGACAGACACTGAGGGCAGTAGATGCTTCTGAGGGCAGAGTGCAAAGCTGCTAAAAAGTTTTAGCTGTACTACAGAGGCCAGTGATCTTTGAGAGCAGGCATAGAAAATGACTGCTGTCTGCTCAGTGAGGACATGAAATAGCAGAGGAACAGCCCAAGCAGCCTAATTAAAGGCGTCATTATGTCTTCGTGCAGCTTTGTCCATTAGATTTTGTGCAAAGCCCCCACACACTGGTGAATTGAGCTGTTGCTACGTGCAGATGCTACACATCTGCTACGTGTGCTCACGGCTTTCAAGGGTTCTTGGACCAGGTTATTTCTCATAATGCTGCTACTATAGTTTAAATGTCACCAAACACTGGCTTGGAAGCAAAAAAGTATCCCTTAAGAACCATTCATAAAAATCCATGTGTATGGATTATGAAAGTAGTATTTCAGCTGCAAGCTGAAATTTCTCAGATAAACTAGGTCTCTAAAAATAACACTGCTTTCCACAGTATCCTATTATAAAAATTAAGGTTGCAGTTCCACAGGAACTGCTCTTTAGCCTTATCTCTGCCTAGCTGCCTTCATCAGGATAGAAGCCTAGTGTTTAAAAACAGCACTATGCAGTAACAATCATTATATTCTTTCTGGGTCATTGCTTGTCTTTGCAAATTTGGCCTATTCAAAGAAATAAATAAATAAAGGGGGCAGGGGGGAAACAACACACATAGTTTTTGCTTTTCATTCAGGAGCTTCTCTGTGGCAGGAGCAAGTCCAACTTTAGCTCCTGTGAAGTCTTCATATCTAACACTTAACAGATCTGCCCTTTTTAGTGGGCATTTTGCAAAAAGAGAGGAAAGCAGCTGTAGAAAAGTCCCCCATGGCTTTGGCAGGGAAGGTGCTCCAGAAGTCCCAGGGAGGACTGTCTATGACAGCATGGAGAGTCAGAAGGGAAACAGCACAGCACAGGGAATGAAACATCAGGCTGATGTGTATCCTGGTGCTCTGCATTACAAAGCTGATAAATAGCTCTGCCTTGTCATAAACTGATCTTCCTAAGCTGTTTGGCTTCCTTCCCCAATGATGTGAGGAGTTTCAGGAAAAAGTAGAGCCAAACAGGCTCTTAACAGGTGCTTAACTAATAGTGAAACTGGCTGAGTTATCGTCACGGCTATTTGGGCATGAAGTAAAGTTTTTTGATATGGAGATAGAATCAAGGAATCACAGAATGGTTTGGGTCGGAAGAGACCTTTAAAGATCATCTAGTCCACCCCCTCCACCATGGGCAGGGACAACTTTCACTAGACCAGGTTGCTCAAAGACCCACCCAACCTGGCTTTGAATTCTTCCAAGGATGGGGCATCCCTAATCTCTCTGGGCAACCTGTTCCAGTGTCTCACTGCCCTCATCATAAAAAAAAAAGCCTTTTCCTCATGTCCAATCAAAACTTACCCTACTTCAGTTTAAAACCATTGTCCTGCCACTACAGCCCTGGTAAAAAGTCTTTCTCCAGGTTTCTTTAAGCCCTCTTTATATACTGAAAGGCCACAACAGGGTCTCCCCAGAGACTTCTCTTTCTCAGGCTGAACAACCCAAACTCTCTCAGCCTTTCCTCACAGGAGAGTTGTACCAGTCCCCTGATCATCTTTGTGGCCTCCTCTGAAAATGATATAACAGGTCCATGTCTGTCTTGCACTGGGGACCCCACAGCTGAACGCAGGACTGCAGATGGAGTCTCACTAGAGCGGAGTAGAGTGGGAGAACCACCTCCCTCAACCTGCTGACCACGTTCCTTTTGATGCAACGCAAGATTTCAGGGCTGCAAGCACACATTGCCAGCTCATATACAGGTTTACATACACCAGTATTTTCAAGTTCTTCTCTACAGGGCTGCTCTCAATCAATTCGTCACACAGTCTATACTGATATTGTGGATTGCCTCAACCTTGGACTTTGCCTTCATATTTTATCATCAGCAGCTGACTTTTATACTTGGCCTGATATCTGGTCATCAGTGGTGGAGAAGGCGGGATGTCCAGCATGGGTCTGCTTCACTTGTCTATGGAGAGAGAGAGAGGTCCTCCTCTGCAGCAGCAACTGCCATCTGCCACCCAATAGCAGCCTGAAATGTTCCTACATGTTGTCAGCTTGTGAATAGCACTGGAGACCATTTTTCATGACATTTCATTCAGCTGTGGTGTATTTGCAGCATACTGAGTTGTAAGGGTCAATGCTTCTGTAAAAGAATACCCAGAATGCAGTTTGCAAAATACATCATGCAGCACTATATAGAGGATCAGAGAATCACAGAATGGCTGAGGTTGGCAGGGCCTTCTGGAGATCATTTGGTTCATATCTCTGCTCAAGCAGGGCCAACTTGAGATGGTCAACCAGGACCATGTCCAGATAGCTTTTGAATATTTCCAAGATTGGAGAATCCACCATCTCTCTGGGCTAGTGCTCAGTCACCCCCATAGTCAAAAAGTGTTTCCTGATGTTCAGGTTGTGCCCATTGCCTCTGATCCCATCATTGGGCACCTCTGAAAAGAGTGTGGCTCCTTCCTCTTTACATCTTTCCTTCAGGCATTTATATACATTGATAAGATCCCCCTGAGCCTTCCTTTCTCTAGGCTAAACAGTGTCAGCTCTCTCAGCCTTTCCTCATAGGGAAGATGCTTCAATCCCTTGACCATTTGAGTGCCCCTTTATTGGACTGTCTTAGGCATGTTTATGTCTTTTTTGTACTGCTGGGCCCAGAGCTGGATATAGTACTCCCAGGGTAACTTCACCAAGGCTGAATAAAGGGAAAGGATCACCTCCTTCAACCTGCTGGCAATATTTCTCCCAATTCAGCCCAGGACACCATTAGCATTCTTGGCTGTCAAGGCTTGTTGCTGTATCATGTTCAACTTGTTGCCCACCAGCCCTCTTGGATCTTTTTCTGCAAAGCTGCTTTCCAGCTGAGCAGCCCCCAGCACATACTGGTGCATGGAGTTCTTCCTCCTCAGGTGCAAGGACTTTGCATTTCCCCTTGTTCAAGTGCACAAGGTTCCTGCCAGCCCATTACTTGAGCCTGTCAAGGTCCCTCTGATGGCAGCACAACCTTCTGGCTTATCAGCCATTCCTCCCAGTTTGATGCCATCTGTGAAGTCACTGAGAATCAGCTGAAATGGCTCCCTTAAAGCAACTACTTTCCTACTCTGCAATTAAAGGGTCAGGGCACAGCATCAGATGCTCAGATCTGGTTAGGTTCATGCATAGCTTTTCGATTCACAAATGCTGTTGGGTTAAACTCAGAGGATCTTCAGCTGCTTTAACAACAGCAGTTGAGGTGTGGATCGGCCATTCCTACCACAGGCAGTGACAGACTCAAAGAGAAGGGAAGGTAGGGGCAATACCTTCTTCATCTATCTGAAATTAATCTGTCAGATATGAGCCAAAACTCTCATGTAATTGACATTTTTCTTATGTCCCACATTGGACAGGTAGATAGGTGTAATTCTGTCCATGTTCAGCTCTGTACAACAGCTCTCCATCCCAATCAGTGTATCAAGCTGATGGCTGGCCTCTGTGGCAATTCAGTCGCTAGCTAGAACTAGTATATGGTTTGTATAGGTGTGTATACATATAAATATATATTATATAGGGATAACAGCCCTGTGGCATTACAGCAGAAGTGACTGGCACCTGGTGGGACCCCACATTCAGGAGTCCTAGGAGACAATGTCCTTCCTGTCCAACATAACCTGTTGCCTCCCCTGTTGCATGGTGCTGTGTAGTAGCCACATCACCTGTCTCATATTGCATGTGACATACAGGATTTGAGAACCTGACCAGTCATTTATTTCACTTCTCCTTGGGCATTTGGAGTGTCAATAGCTGAGGCAGAATGGTCATCAACAAATGAGGATGCCCCTCGAGATCAGCAGATTTATGATAGGGAAGTCAAGTCAGATAACAGTTGTGCATTTCTCTGCCACAGCTGCACCACCTCCTTTCCCTCCCAGCAGGTTTGCAACTGCAACCCAAACACTGTATAATCCGTCTTTCTTCTCTCCTTAGGCAGACATATCCATTTGGTACCCTTGAGGGGCACAGTAGTTGTGGAGCAACTTTTTTTCTTGGGATTGCTATTTTTGAGTGAAAAGTGGAGAATGTCCCCATGAAAATTTATCTTGGAGCTCAGTTACTTTGGAGAAACTGTTCCCAAATATCCTTTGATTCAAAAAGTATAAAGAATGCGTTCAATTTTTGGAAACAAAGTTTTAGGGGGGGTTTATGGTACTATTAACTTCCAGCTTTGAGTCTCATCATCTACAGAATGGAAAAGATAATAACTTTCACTGCTATAAATTAAAACCTAGAAAAATCTTACATTTATTGAAAAAACAAGGATGCCTGCCAAAAGGGCTTTCTCTCTTGATAATACTGAAGGTCTTAAAGTACATCTGTATGTTATCCTCACGGGGTCTGACAAGGGAAAATAGTCATGGAAAATAAATACTTTTGCTTTGTCATATCACGTCAAGCTCTGAGAGATCTTTGGACCATTTACATGTTTAAGAATAGAGGCTGACAACCTAAAGTCCAGTATGTCTTCCAGCCTGCAGACAAACTAGGTTTTCTACAACTGCACCATGAAGATCCTTCTTGGCTGAAGCATTAGTAGCAAGTGCTCTAAAATAGGACATCCTACTTTAAGACTGCTAGAAACCCAAGGAAAGCAGGGTAGGCTAAGGTGAGAATACTCTGCACTTGAAAACCAGTTTGGCATTTTGTCTGAACACCACTGCTCCAGAAGCAAATAAATTCCAGATTGTGCAGGGAGTGTTTTCTACACTGTCCAAACTGAGGAAGAGGCATTTCTGCATATGATGGGGAGAAGGAGAGTTACTTCCATACACCAGCATTCCCTGCTGGCTAGAAGGAAAACAGCAAGTGTAATGGCGAGCCAAAGCAGTTTCCAAGAAACAGACAGTTGTAAATCCTGTCTGCAAAGCAGGTGGCAAGTATGACTGAATATAAAACAACCTTACTGTATATAATGGAAGTTAAAAAATTATTCTCTTGGTGTTGTGATTTATTTATCCACCCCAAATTCAAGATGTGCTCAAAACCCAGCAGCAGATTTGAGAGCAGAACTTGAGTGTCCAGAGCTCCCGAGTGGTTTGAGCTAGGATTTGTACCACTTGCCAAACTCACATCTAGATTTGGCTTTGCGCCTTCCTCACTAGTCTTCCAAATTTTCAAATACAAAATATGGATTTGAGTATGTTCCTTTCTATACTTTCTGATTCCCCTCCTGCATCAGGGTTAAATTGGGTGTAGCTACATCAGCTTTTAGCTAATATTGTCGGTATCAGAGACGGGACTCCTGGTTTTGGACTCATGTCCTTGATTTTAAACAAGATGCATAAGAACTCTGAAAAGGGCACAAGACAAAATATGTACTCATTTACTGTGATAGCATTTAAAGAAGAGAAATATGTGTACTAAACAGAAACTTTCAGGTTTAATATATGACCTTAAGGAGGCCAAGCTGAGCATCTGCCCTTTCCCATTAATTTCACCCCTTGAACATCTTACCTGAGACTTTAAGGATACAGTCTTTCCAGTGCAGTGTCCCCATATGCTTTAATGCGTACCCTGCAGATTGAAAAGAGGGAGGTGTCCTGTCCAAATTTTGAAATTATTCTGTCTAATGTGTTCTGAAAACGCACATCACCTCTAACACTTTATCCATTCATTGAGCCCTTGGCAAGACTTTTTCACCTTCATTCTGCCCCAACTGGGTGTTCTGTGAAACACATTAAAGCCCAACGCCTTCTGAATGGTTTTTCTTCCATTTAATAATATTTTTAATAGCCAAGTGAAGGAGCATTAAAATGTTTTTATAATTAATAAAATAGCAGGCTAGAAAAAGGATTCTGGGTATTGTATTTGGGTTACCATAGCAGCTGTTCAGTATTACTGTATTTTTACGTCCCCAAAGAAGTCTTGTTAGAGACGGAGACAAAGAAGTCTTTCTGACTAGTTTCCTTTATTTCATTGCATATGGTGTCCTCCAGGTGCACAGGTCTGAAGGTCCCTTTTTTGGAAAAAGTAAGCAGCAATCTCAAGAAATTATGCCAGTCCCTGTGTATGTTTCACGGCTGTTTCCAAATATTGTCATGGCGGTTGGGAAGCAACAAAGTTTGAGACTGTTTTCAGTTTGGTCAGTGTTGTATATTCATTTTTCTAGCTGTTGAGTAAATTTACTCTGAATAAATTGCTCCTTTACTGCTTTAGCTGTATCATCATTATTTCATATCCAGATCAATGTATTTACATCAGCAGACAAAAGTTCTATTTATTTGGCAGCTATTACACATACACACAGAAGTTCATGTAGACATGTATGTGCTGTCTACTGCTATGCTGCAATCCATATGTGTGTGTTTGTGTGTGTGTGTACATTACATGTGTATGGATGTGATATATAAAATTTGAAATATTATTCATAGTGAAAAAAATAGAAGTGGATTTCATCATTGATCAAATTTGGTTTAACTCATGCTTGAGGTGTATTATCTACTGCATTTTCATGAAGGCAATCTCCTCTAACTCTGGATTGACCTCTCCCTAAAAATAAATATTTGGAAGGCACTTGAATGTTCTAGTTCAGAGTGTCTCACACAATTTAAGTATAGATTTTCTTTGGAATACTCATCAAATCATACCTGTGTTTGGATAATGAGTTTTATTTTTGTTTTTTACTAGTAAGATCTGAGAACCTGGTGGCTTGGCCTTGCAAACAAAAGGACTTTTTTCAATGCAATGTAAGTGCAGTCTAGGGAGAAAAGGACTAAACAAGAGGAGAGAGATTATATTTTTGGACTCGAGGATATCTTTTGTTGAAAGAAAAATTATATAAGTTCAAACCTAAAGCCTGATTCTTTTCTCCTTGATAGTGCAGTCAGACGAGGAACTCCACAATGTGGAATCATAGAATGATTTTGATTGAAAGAGACCCTCAACATCATTGAGTCCAACTATATGAAGATGATGGCAGTCAGAGGAGATTCAGGGCCACTTTTTCAGTTGCTCCCTTGAGGATTTCTCACATGAAAGTAGGAGGTGAAACTATCTGACAGTAGTAAAATAACAAGAGTCCTTTTTCTTCTGGGTACCTGGCCCACCATGTGAAGAGACAATGACCAGTCATTTTGTTTGAGAAATGCAGCCATAGCATCATGGATCATAAATTACATAAGGTTCAGAAATGTGAAAGCATCTTCTCTTCCAGCCTTGCTTAAACAACTCCCTTCAATTATTCATTTTTCCTGTATAGGTAATAGTTGAATTTTCCTGGTGTTTGAATTTATGTAATAATAATTAAAAAAAAAAAAATAACAAACAACAAGCAACTAAGATGGCACAAATATCTCCTTCAAGCTATAACTGTTCTAAGCCAAAGAGATTATCACCACTGGCTACATTTCTTTGCTCCTATTACCATAAATCTTGGCCCATTCCAATATGCAGCTATGCTGCTCTGATGAGTGCTTTCCATCTTGCTGCAGATTAAGAAAGAGATATGCTCCAATGGGGCAGTAGTGAAGAGTTGAGGGAATGCAGAATTTAATACCCTGCATCCAAAGGAAGATAGCTGAACATAGCTGAGCTTTTGCTTTTTTCCTCCCCTAAGTAGCTTGTAGCTTCTTCGGGCTGCTAGAGAAGAATTACACAGTGGATGGCAATGTGTATATTCATTTTCAGATGTATATATATATTCATTTTCACTAGCCTGCTAGCAAGAGTCAAAACTGCTAGTATAAATGTTTTCAAATGATCACCATATGTTCTGTATTTTTTTTCATAATGTCCTCAAACCATAAGAGATCTAAACTAGTGTCATGACTGAGGAGACTAAAGATCCCTGCTCCTGGAAAAGGCCTTAACCAACACTTCACCATTGATCATAGGCTGGATTCTGCATGTTGTGTGCATGTGTAAGAAGAGATGGTCTCTGTCTCGCACAGTTTACAACCTGGCAGTCATCTCCAGTAGTTTCTACCAGTCAGCCTATTTAACACCATAGAAGAGAAAAACCATTGTGTGGTTGTCTGGGATCTCCTCCCTCAAAAAACTCTTTTTTTTTTTTTTAATTAATGTTGTTTAGTACACTCCAAAACCAAATATTTGTTCTCTGAATGCATCCTTATGAGCCAGGAATAAATGTCCCAAAGAGAGTGATTAATGTCAGTCTGTGTGGGTGTGGATTTGCTGTGGGCATGCACATGCACACCCACAAGCTCTCACACCCACACTTACACACAAGCCTGGTAATTGTTTGCATATTTAGTTGTAGAATTTTTGGCATTTGGGCGTTCTGCTAATTTTTTAAACTGCAAATACATTTGGGTCAGATTAGCAGAAGCAGCCAAGGAGCCATATCACTCGCTCAGTCCTGAGACATCTGTTCTTATATTTACTTGGAGCAGAAGTGAAACAGAGGTACAGAGTGCTGTTTAGTGAACATCCAACAGAAAACCGTCTTACCAGCAAGCCTACAGTTAACCTAGCAGGGACAGCTCAGGTCAGAAGACAGATGGATTACTAGAGCTGGATCTAAGAGGTTCGGATTGCTAGGGGTTGAATCCAGGAAGCAGCGATTGCTTGCTAGTCCCTCATTTTCTCAGGCATTAATTTCACTTGCAAACACATAAGTATGCTCTGTTCACCTTGTAAAATGAGTCATTTGCAAAATGACTAAAATTTCCAGTCATTTTGCAAAATGATTGTTTCCGCCAGTTATTTAGTAAAATTACCATTTCATTAATTTCTCAAAATTTGGCATTATTTTTCTACATGTGTATTTCTACAGCACCGTACTGTCACTTACTTCCATGGTTGGGACTATATTTTAAATTTATTTAAATCGTAAGTCATTTCACAAAGTAGACACATATCTCACATTATAAATGCAAAATTTATTATGGGACCTTTAAGGTTATTAGAAGGTTTGTTACATAGTTATTATGGACACATCGACAGCATATTTCAGAGTATTCTAGTCACTGAAAAATAAATATTTTCTCTGAATTCTTCTCCATAAGCAGAAGCAACACTTCCTTTCTAGTGCTAGATACACAGCAGCTTCCTGAACCAGTCTGCCACACATGGCATCCCATCAGAATGCTTTGCAGTGCCATAGAACTTGGATCCCGGGGACACTGGAAAGGGAAGTTCAGACCTACCTGAATGGGTCAGATGATCCCCATGTCCCCTATTTGTCACCACAGACCTAAACTTGTTCTCCAGAGAAGAGAGAACTGTTACCCTAGTCAGGATCAACTTCACTTGGTCTCTGACAGATTATTTTGCTGCTCCCAGCAGTACTGCACTCTCATGCCAGGCAGATTGCAGCAGTAATAGAAGCCTTTTCATAAATATTATATATCTTGTAGATGTAATGTGGTTGTGGCTACGATAAAATCGGCTTTTTAGCATTTCAGGTAATACTGGGAACACTTCTGGTATCTCGGATTACCCGTTATCCTGGTCAGTCACAAAGGCCTGAAACTTTTAGTCACTGATTTCCTAATATGATTATATGTTTATTCATGTGTACTTACATATAAGTATACACAGGGTTTTCATAGCCACCCAGATTACAAGTCTGAGCAGAAATCTGCCCTGGCCAAGTACTGAGCAAATCTCCCTTACAGTCAATTAATGAAATGGGCAAGTGAAGTTACTTGGTATTGGAGAGATTTAATTCAACTAGTAATATTTTCATCTAAACTACGCTGTGGTGTTTGTTCTTCTTTTTAATTCTTCAGAGTGTTGGTGGGAAAGAGAGGAGGAGGAATTATTTTATACCTACTGAGCAACCATAATTATTAGCAGTTTTGCTTCTTCTGTTCAGCATAAGCTTTCAGCATGATGTTGTGAGTTGCAGTGGTTTTTCCTTATGTGGGTTTTGTCTGTAAGAGAAGAACATTGTCTAGAGCTGTACATACGTGTCAGTCTGAAAAAGGGAAAGTCCTGGTCTTTAAAGAGCAATGTAAAGGCAAATGTGTATTGCGGATTGCTTCATATTAGGAGAGATATCCAAGTTACTTTTCCAAATGCAAACTTGGGTCAATGTTGGATGCAGCCGCAATGGGCAGCCTCTTCCCTTTCAAAGTAAGGGCCCCACAGCGACTCAGTAGTGATGGGTGGTTTGGTCTCCCCCTCTCTCTCCTCACCCCACATTCACTCCCCAGCACCAGCCTGTTTGCAGGCAGATGGCCTCTCTACACTGCCTCATGCATCCAGCATTAGTTATTTACACCCAGTGTGGAAATATTTATGCTGGATTACAGGCTCTAGATAGCCCTACCTGAGCACCATCAAACACGCATTTCTCTAAACAGGACAACCCAAAGAGCAGATACTCAGTGCTGCATCAAACACTTGAAGGTGGTGAGGTTTACTTACAGTCTTTATTTGACTTCTACAGCATATGGACCCTTTCTATCAACTTCAGTGGGATTTTAATCAAGCTGTGAATAGGTGTAAAAACACCATTACCTGTGAAAACTCAGGTCTTGCAAAGAGTAATTCCTATATTAAAATCTGCTTCAGCTATGTCATCTCTGTCAGCTGCATTATTGCTGCAGTTATTTCAGTAGGCAGTCCCAGACCTTGCCACATAAATGTGTGCAGGACTGGGGCTCTTATGATTGCTTCCTTGTATTTGTGCTTTTAATTGCTATTTTCAGACAGTATTTCAGACAGTATGAGCTGCTTTCAAAAGTTAAAAAAAAAAATTGTGCATTGAATTTTCTTTCAGGTTGGAAGTGAAGCGAGTTGTCCTTCCTTTGTTTCAGAATTGTCCCTAAATATAAAAGTACTTAAAAAACCAAACCAAAACAAACGATAAAACTCACCAAAATGAAACCTGAAGGAAATAGATCTTTCTGCAGTTGTCAGTAGATACATTAGGCTCATTAGGATCTCTGTAGTAGCAGAGGGACCTCATCAGCTGAAATTCCATCATTTTATCCTTTTCCTTCTTTTGACAAGATCTGTTTCCATTGAAACAATTAAGAAAATTTCATTTTACTTTTCTGAGCTCTGTATCTGCCAGTGTTGTCCCTCTGTGATAATGAGGACTTTTTGAAGTCTATCAAAGAGATACACTGAAGGTTGAAATAAGAAAGACGCCATGTGTTATTTGGGTAGAGTAGTTTATTGTCTTGCCATAGTTTAAAAGAGTTATGATGAGGGTTTCCCCTGATGTTATTTAAAGAAGAAACAGAGTTCATTAGAGACAAGCCTTTGCCAACATATACTTTCTAAACCATAAAAAAGTCACATGGTTTTATCTTATTCCCATTGAACATACTTTTTCAAAGCCAAGACAAGAGCATCCTGACAACAGAGTACGTATCTCAGAGTAATTGTCCTAGCGCTCTTTGTGTCTTGGTGCACTCCTAAATCAGCATTGACAGATGTTGCAAGTAGTTGTCAGGAAGATAAGAAAAGGGGGCTGGTTCAACAGCTGAGAATAAATCTTGTGTATTTTAACTACATAAAAGAATCAGAGGCAAATGCTATGCACAGCTTCTCTTACATATAATCTGAATGGAATCACTGAAGGATTGCCACAGTTGCATTGTTAAAGGTTTCATCTTCTGACACAATGCATAATACACATGAAGAATTCAGCAACTAGGCTTACAAATTAAAGAGGACTATTATGTTGGTGGTGATAAATCCTCAGGAACTTCAGTTTGGGACAGCAGTTTTGTATGCATGGACCAAAACAATGCCCTGGGGGCTGTAGAGACATCAGGCTCCTCTGAACATCCATGGCAGGTGGAGAAAGAGATCCCTGGAGTCCACTAATACTGGAGTCCACTAATAACTGACTTGCGCCACTGGATCTTTCACATTTTTTTTTAATTTCATTTCATACACACTTGAGCTGTAACAGGCAAATCCTTTCATTCTGATAGTACAGACATTTTATTATGTCAGTATGTCTGTTTTTCTGCTTATCTGTTACCTCACTGCGTCACATAAAGGATAGGTTGATAGAATATACCATTAATATGATAAACATGTAAGATCAAAGTGTTAATGAGACTCATTCTTTCTTGAACAGTGGTAACAACCACCATTAATTTAGGATTATGGATGGTAGTCTTTAGTTGCTACAAAATTATTGATGGTACACAGAACTATAATGACGGTGAAGAACTTCAGCTGTCAGGTTAAGATAATAGCAGACTGAGATCAGTGTCAGTAAATGCAAAATAATACTTAATAAGAGGAGAATGAACTCTAAGAATTTCTACACTGGGAAGTCCCTGCATGAGCAGCTAGCAGTCATGAAGGATGGCTTGGAATACTTCTCTACCATGAGGCCAGCAGTGAAAAAGACATTTGGGAGTTACTGGGAGAGAAATGAAAAGTGAAGATATGTTGCATTATATTCCAGTATAAATCCATGGTGACCCCACACTGTGGATCCCAGGTGTGGTTCTAGAAAGACTATGATATAACTAGAGAAAAGGTACAGCTGGAGAACAGGAATGGTCAAAAGCATGGATGGTTTCTGTACAACATCAGGTTCAGCAGAATAGGACTCTTTAGCCTGGAGGCATTGGATAAGGCCCATCAGATCAAACATAACATATGGAAGAAGAAGGAGCAATGACCATTCCCTCCTTCCAATTGTACAAGAAATAAGGCACAGCAAATGAAAACAGCAGTTATCAACTGAATCAAATAAAATAGAATCATGGAATCATTTTGGTTGGAAGATACCCCCAGGATCACCGAGTCCAACCATATGCTGTGTTTGTGACTAATATGTTGAACTTACCACTGCAAGATACTTTAGATATGCATAAACAGGTTCAAAGTGGTAATGCAGGTAGATGAATTAATAAAAGCAAGCTGTATTGAGTGCTCTAACAGCATGGTTACAACCTTTGGTCACAGTTTGCTGGGAAAATAAAATAGAGAAAGCAAACTCCTTTTCATTGTCTCTTCATGGATGCTGGTAGATACAGGATGTATGTATAGATGGACCTAGAATATTCTTATATGTAACAGACAATGTGCTGTTGGATTTCTTTCTCAGATTTATTTCCTGCACTAACATCTCTGGAAACTCTCATAAGGTTTTCTATCAGCAGCTCTAGGATTTGCTGCAGGCTTGCAATG
The DNA here is from genome assembly GCF_963082525.1 of Nesoenas mayeri. Taxonomy (NCBI): domain Eukaryota; kingdom Metazoa; phylum Chordata; class Aves; order Columbiformes; family Columbidae; genus Nesoenas; species Nesoenas mayeri. The sequence continues at coordinate 70,648,916 of NC_137541.1, forward strand.
GGAATGCTTGTTGAGTGGGTTGTGTTAGCTTCTATACCAGACTTCTTTCCTTTTTTCATCCTCTTTAAGCATATTTTGACTCTCCTTAATTAACAATATTTTACTCACATGCACTATATGACTGATATAGTACCTCTAGGCTGCTTTAGACTTAGTACTTACTTGTCTTTCTTTTTATTTTAAATTTTTATATTGTATATCCCGCAGAAGGTGTCATCTCTCCTGGCTTCAGGTATATTCTGCAGTCTTTTCTACCCACTTGGCATCCCCTTCTCCAAATTAGCATGGCAATAGTACATTTCCCCCTAGGATCATAAGTAAAGCATGGAGCTTCATAGATGTTTCGTTGCATGGAAATATTCACATCTTAATTTAAGATTAAGCCAAACAAAACCTAGGGAGTGGCATGGTGGGGATTCAGCCTGTGTGTTCCATTAAATGTGACTTATTTCCAAGATGCATACTCACTTATCTTTTGTGGGTATAGTGTTGGTCAGGACATATGACACAGAGATTAAATGAAATTTCCTCTTATTTTCTTTCCGCATCTGAGGTTTCAAAGTGTTCAGCAACAATGCAGCTTCACATTTTCCACTATCACACCTCTCCTTGCTTCTTCTAGAAGAATAAATTGCCTTATTTTAAAATAAAAATTTCTTTAAAAATGGTTTGGAAAGGATCTACCAAATTCCCTGACCTCCTTCACAGCAAGGTCTCAGTAAGACTTGTGCTGGCACAGTTCAGGGAATCAGAAAAAGCAGGATACAGGCTTGAAACCTCTTGTATTACTGCTGAGACCAAATCATGTGTCCTGAGATTACTACTTCACTGTATACTTCTAAAAGAGTTATCAAATCAAAGCTAGCAAAATATACTTATAAAATTATAAGATGTTGGCCATAATATGTGTCTTTTTCTAGTACATATAACAAGAAAATTGATTTAATGATATCATTCCGACTGCAAGGATCTGTAGTGGCCTGTGCTGGAGGAGAAGATACCACATTTAAATATTTACTAAGAGAGAGATAGTTTTGGCAACTACAACATGATTCTGGCATTAAGGGAGCTGGAGCTATGACATCGGCCTCCTGTCTGAACTTGGTAAAAGCTCTAAATGATTCTTCTTTTTTATTCCAAATAATAATAAGGGTGTTCGTGTTTCCTTTTACATTTCACTAATCTTGGCTCTGTGAAACATTCAGAACAAGTGAGTGTTTCTGCGGCAGCTAGCACAGTGTTTATGGATCATTGGTTGCCACCATAAGGAAAACACTAACACCACGACTTGCTATGCCACTGGTTTTAAGACAGCGTTACACATACTGACTAGAAATTAATAGGATGCAGCTGAAAACTTGGAAAAAAATACACTTCTTCCCCACTCCAAAAACTACAATAATTTTTTAATTTAAAACATGTATGTAGAAATTTAAATACCTTGTTAGGTATTTAGGTAAGCGAAGTGAGGTGTCTGCAGGAAACAGGAATAGATGAACCCTTCAGGTAAGGCACCTCATGAGGAAAATGGAGTAAACCCAGCTAAGGTTGAAAGGCAAGAAAGCTTAGCAGGCACAGGGTGCCAAACAAACCAGTTCAGAAAAATATTGACTGATCAGATGAAACAGTATCCTGGGGTCTAGTTACAATACCTGGAATTGTTTCTTTCACCCCAGGTCACACACTAAGAAAGCAGGTGGCCTATTTCTAGGCCAGACCCCAACTAGTCCTAATGCCAGGCAAGAATATCAACAAACAACTGCTTCCACCACTTGCTTTTTTTCACTTCTTCTAACTCTTCCGTAACTAGTGGCGGACGCAGAGGCAGCATGCCTATTCAAGTCTTCACAGAGGTAAACTGGTCTATGAAAGTAATCCTGTTCATTCAAGCTGGGCTCTGCTTTATGCATCATTGGATGGTTTTATTGCTTTCCCTTAAGCTGGCTAAAATAATGAAAGAGATTTGACTTTATAGTATAGCTTAACCTCTCCTGTAGCTACTCCATATTGTCCTGGTACCACGTCTTTCTGGAGCAGAGGTGGCAACTAGTATCTACCCGAGGTTAAATAGTGCAAGGTTCCCTTTCTATATTTCAACCTTGACTTGAAACGTAATGTGTTTTTCATTCATTCTGGTAATCTGCACCTGTATATGACCTGGAAACCAGCCCAACATTGAGGCCGTATTAATATATCTTGTTACAGATACATAGTGAACTGAAGACATTGAGGCAAATTTAATTTAAGGGGTTGAGGCAATATGACAGTTGTCCTAAAATATCACCATAACTACTTTAAACATTTCATAGGGAGATAAGAAACTTGTGGGAAAAAAAAAAAAATCACTTCTGTATCATTTTCTTTTGTATCTTCTGTGAGCTGCATTTTGAGTTGGCCCATTTTGTGAATCACCTGCCTTTAGTGACACCTGAAACAGACATATAGGCTTGTAATGAATACAGATGGTAAGGTACATAGTAAGCAACCATGTCCTTGAGGAGGAGATCGATTAAGCATTTTTCAGCACAAATTAATTTTATTCCACCTCCTGCGGAAAGTTTTATTTACAGTGATGTACACAAATATATTTGGAGTTTGGGCTGTCTAGAGGCCAGAGCAACTTTGCCCTGAACAAAAGAAGATAAATACTTGATTTTTTTTTCTCTGCCAAAATTGATTTACCCAAAATGGTGCCTTTGTTGTGCCAGAACTATGGGGACTTTGACCCAAACCTGTGGAGATAAATTCTTTTGGGAAGAAGTATGAAGATAGAACATGGATATATGTTTACAAAGCTGGAAAAAGAAAATTTGAAGCTTATCAAATAGCTTAGCAGTTGGAGCATTCTTTTGCTGTAGACAAGATATTTTCATGGTCCTTGTGTGGCAAGGCTCATAGGCAGCATCTCCCTCCAGAGACTGCAGCTGGCAAAGAGGAAGTTTGTGATAATGGTGACAATGACAATGATACACAAACAAAGGTGGTTTGAGGCAGCTACATCAATCTCTCAGCTCTAGACCCTTAATTTTTTTTTTCCCAAGGTTAGGGAAAGATGGAAGCCCTTTTCCTCCTGTTTTGCAAGATCAACTGCAGAACTATGTTATTTTTATTGCGTACATGTTCTTTTAGACTTAAAATGGTAAATGAACTCATATCAAGGCCAGACCTATCTATCTTTATTTCCCAAGGACCCTCAGACAGCAGCAAAGCCTTCTGCCTTCCTTGTGTATGCCAGCAGGCAAGTGTCTGTCAGCCCAACACTGTGGGAAGCCCATGAGCCAAACCAGCTGCAAACAGACCTCACAAACATTTATTTGGGAGCCCTTCTTCAGGTGCTTCTGAACCATCAATTAGACTTGCAGTCTCAAGCAACAAGGATAAGTATTTTTAGCAGTGAGTTAGCTACTGAAATACCAAAACTGATTCCTGAGACCTAAGAACAGGGCCTCTTTCACCCTGCAGTGGATGCATCGAACACCAAAATACCTCGATACTGAGTTCAGAAGGTCCTCAAGTTTAGATCACAAAAAACCTCATGACCTCCGCATTAAATTAAGTAAAAATAGTACTTGAGTTCCTGGTTTTGTGGTTTTGCTGAATTTTAGAAAGAAACCTCTGGGGAAGTGTCAAAAAAGGAGAGTCTTGGCACCACAGGAGGGTGTGACTTAGGTGTCATTATCTTCATTTGACATTACAGAGTTGGAGAATATGTGGGTGAGAATACAATCCCTGCAAATTGGTGCATTGATTAAACCTGTCTCTAGAGCTACCTAGGTCTTTCTATAATTAAAGGTGTTTTAATCATTTAACTGCTGGTGAGTATCAAGGTGTCCCTAAAACCCTTATAAAATGAAGTCAAAACAGCAGAAGAAAAATTATTTTATTCTTCCAGTAAGGGAGCAAGAGGGTTACTTGAATCCAGAAAGAAATACATTGTAATTCTGAATATAAATGACATATTTTGAAAACACTTCCTACATTAGATTAGTCCTTTCTTAAGACAGAAGGGAGAGTTTGGATTCCTTCGGTTCCTTCTTTGGAAAGAATTTCTGCCAAGTCAGATTTGCAAAGGCACGCAACAGGGCTATCGCATCTTTTTTTCATAAATCATGTGAAGTTCATATCAGGCAAATGTACAAATCTACTGCTTGGCATTGTACCCTGTACTTTGAGTGAGCCACGTGCCATGGGTGTGTTCAAGTGAAAAATACTGTGTTGATTTTGGATGCTTTATGCTTATATAGATGCATTTTGGCCTGTGTGGGCCGGAAGAGAAAGCAATGACCTGAATAGCCGAGCATGAATCTCAGTTAAAACATTTACACAGCTGAGACCAGGAATCTCTCCTGTGCATAGAAAAAGCAGTTGGAGCTGTGAAATCCTCTCCAACATATCGCTGCTTGAAAGAGCAGCATGAGCAAAGGCTGGTCTGGAGATTACATTTGGAAGAAACACAGATATGTTTCCATTCCCGTCAATGGCTGGTGCACAGCTCTGGTTTTCCTTCCTCCCTTTCATTGAAGTTGACGTCTAACAAAGCAGAGCAGGAGTAAAAAGTAAAAATAAAATCTTCTGAATAAACCACTGTGTTTTAAAATTCATATAGTGGTAGAATTGTTTCTGTAATAAACAACTTGTCCTTCCTTTTATGCCAGAAGAATTCGTGTGTGCACATGTTTACACATACATGTATGCACAGATACACACATACCCTGATGACAAGTACTAATGGTCAGGGCACTTCAGACTGTCCCCTAGAAATGAGCCCAAAGGAAGAAAAGGCCTCTCAACTGACAGTTCCAGTGCATCACATGGCATTTGGGAAGCCAAACATGTTTTGAAAAAATGTGGTGGCAACCCGAATGTTCACATTGAATCAGTGCATCACATACTCTCTGCAGAGTGCTTAGAGAGGCTACAGGAAGGAGCTCTTTACTCTCCATGGATTTGGATTCTGTGGAAGCAAAGGCAGTTGAAAACTTTAGGTCTTTTATTCTGTGGAAGGCCAGCACCCTTTACATGGAAGATAAATGGAACCTTGTCACTCATTCTCTCAGCAGCCACCCTTTGAGGGGATGTGACAGCTGGTGGCAATAACCCTGTACAGAAAAGCCTGGGACAGGACAGGACAAGGACAGGACAGGACAGGACAAGACAGGAATGTCTTCTCAAAATTAAATCACCAAGGGATTTAGGGTTCTGCTTTAGCAATCACCTGAGACTGTTTGAGCGTGGCCCACAGAACAGCCCTGCCTTGCTCCCAGCCATGGGTCTCCACCACAGCCCTTGTGCTGCCATCATTAAATCACATCGCTGCATCACCTTATTGATCTGTCTGGTCATTTCTGCGTTACCTCTGTGTTTTGTAGGGTTGCCTTTCAGCCAGAGCAGGTCAGAGTAGGGAGTATGTGCCTGGGAGTGGTGGAGGAGAGCAGATCCACTCCTGTCACAGCAGCAAGATGGTTTTAAATCAACTCAAGTCCCATGTGAAACCACGCTCACAGGCAGAAAGAACCCAAGCGAAGGCCTGGCCAAGAGCACTGCAGTTAAAACTCCTCTATACATATGACTAGCAACAGTGCATTTTTACTGCTAAACCACTCGCTTTTATCTTCTGGATCTGATTTTTCTCTTTTATGTTCAAGTAAAGAGTGTGCAAAGTAGCTGAAAATACAGCTGTCTCCCTCTTGCAATATTCTATCCCTACCAAAACACTAAACACCGAGACAGCACCAATTCAAAGTGCCAGCTACAAAATCACTAATGCGACTTCCTGAAATAAATCTTAGTGCTGTCTGGAGATCTCCCATCCAAGTATTAATGAGGCCCAGCCTTTCTTAGCCTGTGAGCTTCCACAGCACGGCTGTTGCAAGCCAACCAAAATGTTATCTTAAACATACTTTGAACAAGGGTAACTTACTGCCCTCCTCTCTGCGTGCTATAGTTCAGTGTATTACCTTATTTCAGATGTCGCCAGTTTCTGCTCCAAATATAAAGAGGTGCTCTTCTTCAGCTCTTCTTTCACTAATATGAATTTGCAGTGCAATGTATACACACACAACTGAAAAGAAAAAAATAAAAAAGTAAAAATACATGATTGCTGCACAAGGAAAAAAAGAAAATACCTCTCAGACAATAGTTATGCTGCTTCATAAACTAGTGAAAGTCTTTGAGATACACTGTATTGAGGGATTTGGTCTAAAGAGCCAGTACAGAAAATTGTGGCCAAAATACGTCAGAATGTATTGTGTGTTTCCTTAGCTCAAGGATAAGTATTTTGCAAATTCTGTTAAAATGCATGAAGTTAAACTCATATAACTCTTCTCAAAATATTTTACATAAGAATTTAGTTACTCCTATGTTTTGAGAATTAAAAGTAATACTGTGTTATTTTTCTAGCAAACTCACATAAGGTACTGGCATTATGGAGAAAGTCAGTACCATGTATCTGAAACAGCTGTCATGAAGGGTTGTGTATAGAAGTGAGGGGTGGGGAAAGGCTATGTCCATCAAGAGGCATTTTATTTGGATTTTCTAACAGCTAGCACGTGTTACTGACAACATAAATTAAGTGTTCACTGCTAAAAAGGAAGGCAGTAAGAAAAATACAGATTTAGTAGAAGATCATATTTTTGTTATTTTGAATAACAATCATCACAGGAAAAGTCAAAGAAACTTTACAAAGGAAAACTGACTTTCAGTCTTTCCTAGAAAGACACATCATAGAAAGACATCTGGAAATGACCTCTCTGTATCGTCTTATTAGTCAAGATACATTCAATTATGAGTTCTAAATGTGCATCAGGCCTTGTAGTCTATCTAGTAAACCCCATCTTCTACACAATAAGCACAGGTATCTGTACCTGGCCAGAAATTTATCAGTGTTATAGTGTGACATTACAGTAGTTGCAAAGTATGCAAAGTATGCTTACAATATGGTGACATAGTATTACTAGAGAATGCTAGAAGGCAAATAGATGGAATATCTGCAGTATCTCTGATGTTGCTCAGATTCTTCTCATCTGCAGTGGAGGTCAAGTCAGTGCTGGACTCAGGGTCTACGTGGCTGTCACCGTCCCCTGTTTGACACATTTCCGCCTACCTGGGGAGCTCCTATTAAGGAAGAAACAGTCATGGTTGGTGAGTTGGCTCTGCTGCTATTGTGGATGGTAGGATCAAAGGAACAGAGGAGCTCCAGGAAGTTCACATGCTGCATGTGACACACCACCACGTAAAGGCTCTTCAACTTAATATAAGGAACTCCTAAAAATATACTAGTGTTGTAACTCCAAAAAACAGCCAGCATACACAAATCTAAAAATAGTGGTCCTATTCTCTCACCACAGGATACCAATAACGTCAGTAGGAGCCCACTTAAAGATAGTGGGAAGTCTATAGGAGTTACTCACATCCTGCATGAGTCCATGTCTCCTCGAAATCCGCAGCCATTCCTTTAGGAACATTATTTGCTGTTATTTACCAAACTGTGACATTCAGCTTGTGTATGCTTTCCCGTTCTCTTTTAACTTGTGCTTTTCCTTAAGAGAAATCATCTGAGAGTGATTTAAGCTTTAGTTAAAGTAAGTTTAAAAGTTTGGGACCCCATGGAAATAAAGCTCTAGGAGTGATGACTTTTGTAATTTCTCCCCAATGCTGTATTACCTCAATCCACTGCTGTTATTTAACATGTGTTCAAGACTGGTTTTCACTACATTCTCTTTGCTTGCGGATATTTTCCATTTTTTGTTTGAGAAGTCTCAGAAGCTTGGTCCTGAAACAGCTGACCTCTAAAGGAGTTTGGGTTTGAGCTGGCATCTTTTGCGTTCTCTCTTTTAACAAATCCTCAGGGTTAAATGTTAAATACGGCTGTATATAGAATATTGCTTTACTTACTTCTGTGTGTATGCATTGCCTCTTATGTTTCCCATATTCAGACATACAATATCTTTTTTCCTCGGCTTTCCTTTCTGCAGTCCCAGATGGAAAAACTAGTCTCTGTTTTCAATGCCGAAAACACATTAGTTTGCTTTCTAGGTAAGAAGAAGTACAGCAGAATCTGGAAAATTAAGTCACAAAACATATATCCCTTATTTAGCATGCAAAAAAAATTATACAAGTGTAAAAGGACTGTTCTAGCAATAAGTAAAAGGTACATTGTCATAGCATCATTGCTCCCATTCAGAAATAAATACACTGACATTGTCATAGCATCATTGCTCCCATTCAGAAATAAATACACTGCCCTTGCTTCACTGTAAGGAAGCACTTATATACAGAGGTTATTCTGTTGACTTCACCAGAGTCACTTCTGGCTATCATGAAGACACAACAGGCCACAGTTAGGACTTAACAAAATAGCAAGAAGCCATTCAGTTAATGGTACACCATTTTGTTATGGAAAAAAGTCCCCTTATAAATCACTTGCATGGACTTAGTGTCCTACTGTTTTGTGTTTCTGCATTGCCACACAGTTGCATAACCTTAGATTTGGGTGATGTTATTCTTTTCCATTAACATTGGTTCAGTTTCTGCCCTGCAATATTTTTCATGCAACTGTTGCTGAAGTCAATAAGATTACATTGCTGCACAAAATTAGATGGGATCTCATTTACCACATTGTCAAGATACCAGCAATAGTCTTAAAATGATAGTGCTTTTATTATACCTAGTCAGTATGTCTACTGGCTTAATCTGGATATTATAAATACCATGCCAGTAAGATTTGCCTTGGATGATTTTCATATTGCAGGACTTTGTGTTTCAGATACTTCTGTTTAGTATTTTCTATTGGTCCAAAATGACAAACAGCAAGTAAAAATTGTACAATGCTGACAAAACTTGGGGTAACAATGGACAAAGTTTTGTTTCCAGTGATCTTCTCCCTTTGATTTTTGTGGAAAACTAAAAGAAATGGTTTCAAAACAGAAAGCACCTGAGAACTGGTCTACCCATGTGGATGTGACTCAGGTAGCTGACATGGAAATAAATGCCACAAATACCAGGTCTGCTATTCACTAACTTGCAGTATCACTGTGTCCTTCATCAGAGCAGCTGTATGCTCAGTTAAAATATGTAATTAAAACTGGTCAAAACAGAGAAAGAAGTATGTGCCATCATAGCCCCTGAGGACAGGTGGACTCCTTGAGACCTGGCTAACATTAGGAGGTAGGAGGGGAAGGATGGTAGGACAGATTAATATGTCAATGTGTAAAAAAAGTGCACCAGCCTCAGTAGACTATGTCAGCCTTTCCTTGCTCACTCTGTATCCTGTGTTCTTTGGCCACCAGTGGATGGATATCACCAGGCTTCTGTGCTTTACTCCTACTCTTCCATGGCTTATCAAACCTTTCAGCAAAATTCAGATTACATCCCTCTTCTGCCCTTCAACTGCTGATCTAACACTGGATTCACTTTTTTTTTGTTTTAATCTTTATTTCCGTGAAGAATGATTTGATTTCCAGAAACACACATCTTCTTGATCAGTTTTATTGTAAGCACGGCAGAATGTGTATAAATATAGAAACCTGTTTATTTCAAGATATTTTTTCCACACTGTATCCGGTCAATGGTTTAGATTAGAATTTTGAGAGTTGAATGAAAACAGGGCTGCAGTGCTGCAGAGGGTGGGGAAGGAGCTGTCTTCCCATTATTTGAATTGTCTGTCTTCTTTACATAAACTAATAGCTACAGTGAAAACATCGTGTTCAGCAGCCAGTGGTTTGTTTTTACGTATCTAATTTGAAAATTATTACCTCCTCATTTTTTTTAAGGATTTATGTCTTATAGATCTTTCCACAATGACCCAAAGATTGAATTTGTGATATATGCCATGATTTGTCTTATTTAATTTTTATCTCCAGCTGACATGGATACTTACTTTCTTGAGGAAACCAGAAATACCTTTGGGTAGAAAGGGCCTTAATTGCACCTGTTCATCTGTGGGAACATAATTTGAGTTTACAGAGAAAGGAAAGTATTTACCATAATAAGGTCATCAAGATGATAAATTTATTTTCTTACCAGCGTTTTGAGCAAAATTACATAGACCTCGACACTCCAGATGAAATGGAAAAAGTTAGTAAAAAGAAAGGAAAAGTCACAAGAGATTTAGAACATGCCTTAAACCTTCTTTTAGCAGCTACCCTTAGGTACAGAAGAATGAAGAACAGGAGTAGAGGCCTTTAACACCGTCTGAAACATTATGTGTATTCCAGGATCACACATACAGGTTTGAGAAGGACACAGCTTTCGTTCTCACTCTGCTCTACACAGGATCTCCAGGGAGACAAATCCTTACGTTTTAGGCTTGTTTGGACAGTGGTCCCATTTATATTATTCTGGACCTTGATCAAGGATGTCTAGGGTCTACAAGCAAATTTTTTTCCCTAAAAAAATATTTCCAACCTGAGAAACTGCCAAGGCTTCCTTCAAATTTCTAGGTGTTCTAGTCAGGCAACTGTAAACTAAGCCTCCAGGTTCTGCTATCGTAGCCATCAGATCACTGCCAGCACCCTCAGAGTCACCAACAGCTAAAAAATACATTCTGAAAGCATGACTACAATATGCAGGTCTGATCTACAGCTATTTTGGGAAAGTGGAGAACCAGAGAAGGCCCAGCAAAGGACACCAAGGATGAGCAAATGTGTGTGTGTTTCCACCACACAAGCAGCATAGAGTAGCAGCCCTCCCTCCAGAAAAGACATGACCAAGGCTAGATATGGGAGAAGTCTCTAAATTTAAAAACGGGAAGAGAGAGACTGCAGTTAACCATTAATCACTAAGTTTTGCAACACAAATGATAGGGCACAAAAAATTACAGTAGCAGGTTGCGAGGGAAAAAAGCTCTGTGTTTTACTGGGCATCATATAGTAACTTTGTGGAGCTTATTGCCATGGGACAGTGAGGAGAGGGATATTTGAAGAGGTTCAAAGAGACACTGGACAAATTCACACCGGAAAGCTCTATCAGTAGGACATGACTGTCCATATTGAACATACATCTCAGGAAGTCCCTGAAGAGCTGATTACCCAAAATGGGAGGCCAAACAAGGAAATGAATAATGTTATGCATCCTCAGTTTTATACTCTTCCATAAACATCTGCTGTTGTCCACTGCTGGAAACAGAAGACATACTAGGTGGCCATTGATCTTCTGTACTACAGTCCACTTCCTCTTCCTCTTCTTGTGGCATATTCTCCATCTTTAAAAGGATCATATTTACAACTGGCAAAAGGCCTGTGATGCATTATGTTTTTCTTAAAAGCAACATATGGGCTGCACAGATCTGGGTAAATTAAGATGCACTTGCTAATCACACTGCTGCTCTCTCCTCATTGCTGGCTGTTCATTCTGTCTTGCATCAGTGTCCTCTCAAGATTTTGGGTCACCTCAGATTTGCATGGCTTGTGTTGTCTCCCTTTGAGTCTTGCAATAAGATTCTTGCAGCTCTAGCATGATCTTCCCAGAAAAGCATATACCCTTTTCCCCTTCCATCCTCCATAAGATGTCTGTCTCTGCAGGTCCTCCTGAGGTTTACATATTGACTCAAGCACCAGACTACTTCTTCTCCTTCTTGGGCAGTGTCTACTTCCTTGAGCCCTTGTTCTCCCCAGAAAAAAAATCAGAAAAATGGTTCTCACTAGAGAGAAATTACTCTTTTATTCTTCGTGAGCCTGGTACAACCCAAACACAGACAACTGTTAATGCCTGGTCTATTCCCAGGCAGAGGCACTAGTGGCATTCACTCTTTCCTTTACCTATTGAGTGTCAGCTTCGAGGCTGGTAAAAAGTTATCATAACACTTAAAGATGAAAGCAGTTCTGAAAAACAAACAGGAATATATATCTGTTCCCCGTACAAAATTTAAAATATAGTAATAATCATACCAACCTAAGGCTTGCCCCTACTTGCAGCAGCAGTATGTTGTATTTGAACATAAGCAGCCGCTATGGGGCCTGATCCAACTCCCACGTAAGTCAGTGAGAGCCTTTAAATCCACTTCAGTGGGAGTGAAGCCTCAGCACTTGGTTGTATTGTGAACATTGACATTATATGCCATAAAAATGATGCTTCTGTTTTTGATATGAAACCAAGCAATATCAGTGACAGACTGATTGTTGAACAGGGGCCCTCAGTGCTACTGTTTTGAAAATAATAAGTACAATTCATTGCAATTCTGTTTGTTATTCCTAGTGTAAAAATAGATCAGTCCAGCCAATGGGATTAACTACTCCATTATTTCTTGACTGCTTTCTTTATTGTTGTTGTTGGGTTTAAATAGTTTTCCTGCTCTGTTGCTAAAGATGAATTCTGGTAAATATTTATTCTTACACTTGCCGTAAACATATTCCTTTCCCTGCAGGGCACCGCACAGCTCCAGATGTGCAGAACTGAACCTTTTCAAAAACAAAGGGGGCCCCAAGGGTAGCCACACAACAGAGAGGGGGCAAAAGGCTTGTTGCATCTTTAAGAAGTTGCTGCGTGTGGCTTTGCTGAATGCAGCCATCTCAGATCTTAGGGATGTTTGACTTGGCTGCAGCTGAAAAGAGTCAGGATGAAGAATTACAGACAGGAAAAGGGTAAAATCTTGCCTCTTGAAAAGTCTTGATAGAGTCTGAGTGCGTTTCTCCTTATACTTAATCAGATTGGACTCTCTGAGCTGAAACTGCCAGAGTTCATACCCAGGCCTGTCACTGTCTTTCAGAAGGGTGGTCAGACCATGTCATGAGTGTCATCTGTGCAGGGAGGTCTCCCAGCCCCTGGTCTCTGACATCAGGAGAACCCAAATAGCTGAGCAGGAGAGGCCCAGGGCAGGAGCTGTGAGCATCTTGGTGCACACAGGGCAGTGAACTGGTAGTGTCCCTGAACACTGATGCCAGCTTTTCCTGCAGCAGCCCTGGGCAGGTGCCGCTGCCCTATGCACACCAAGTCCCTGCATGAAGCGACTTGTGTCATTAGCCTCACCACCAGATCTGATGCCCCAAACTGCTTCACCCTCCCTCCTCTCCCCATCTACCGCTGTTCATTTGAGGGTCTTCCTTCTTTCCTGGCTAGGGCCATTCCTGCTTATTACAGCTCTGCTCCCTTCAGTAGTCCCACTTCTGGCACTGGGGTGAGGGGATAACTTGTCCTGCAGAGCTTGCAGACTGTAGGAACACCAACCAAAGGAGCAAGAGATGTGTTACCCAAGCAAGTCACACTGCCGTGTGCTGGTAAACAAGCACAGTGAATAAGCACAGTATCACTGAAGTACCCACAACTTCATCAACTCAACTAGTTTCTCCTATCTTGACCATGACGTTGATCTTTCTGAAGGGAAAGGGACCAGTGTCCCACTGGAGAAATGTGTACTTAGTTGCATGTACCCTACCGTGAGAGGATTTGGGCCAAAATTGTGTTTAACTCACTGAATAAGAGAAATTCTTCCTTTCGCCTTTTTGTGGCAAATGAGTGCCACCTTGACCATCTGAGGCCATAACAGACTTCCAGGGCCTTTTGGGTGCCTTTAACATAACTACCAGTAGTAGCAGTAGTGGATCAGGGCTGGCATCAGCTTATGGAGGTCAAGCCCGAGATGTAGCCACCTGCCCCTCCAAATCTGGCTGAGCAGGGCTGGCCTCACTCCACTGGCCTGAACATGAAGGACTTTATTCCTCATGTGTGTCCTCTGCAAAACACAGGGACCTAATGAGGCAACCCACAGACACGTGTAAAGAAGCCTGAGTTCTTAACAAGACTGAGTATATTAATGAAACAAGATAATTTTTTCTGTCTTCATTATTAATGTGCACGGCTTGGCTGCAGAAACTTTATTTTTTGTCTAAAAAGGGAAGCAAGGCCTTCTTTCAGTGATATTTCTCCTTTTTCTTTGGTGCTTTGAAAAACAGCAAAAGCCAGGCGGAGTCACCCAAATTCTAGGCAAATACAGCATGTTTCAAAAAGATGGACCCAATTTGAAATCCAGAATGCTTTGAAATTGGATTCAACTTTTTGAAACACCCTGTGTCACACAACTGTTTGTTATATGAACAGAGTGGCTGATGGATGACCTTCTAAACATACCTAAGTTACTGTTTCCTAGTGCACATACAAATTGAAGCAGGAAACAGATTTCCAAAACAAGAAAGCAAGATTCGCTTGCTTATCTCATTGTATTCTAATGTGATTTGAAGTAAACAAAAGACAACTATGGGCTTTGTTATCTTAATTGTTCTGTACAGCCAACACAGAGCTGGATTGCACTGCATAATTGAACATAACTCTTATTGGCTTGCAAACTATTAACATAATTTTTAAAAATTGCACATAATTCAGGAAATATTTTTCCTAACAGCCTGTCCTGGTCAAGGACAACTTTGTTCAGACCTGTGTCACATAATGGGATAAAACGACATCCACAGATAATATTCACCTGATATTCATGTGCTACATCTGTCAGTTCTGCATGTATTTTCTGCATATCTCTTAGCTGGGGGTTCTGGAACTTATCTGACTACATAAATATTTGAATTTTATGATAGGTAGTGATATTAGGGTTCAGTGCAAAGCATGTGGGAGTCCCTGTACAAGTCTGGACTTGTCCTATGTACTTAGTCTCTCTAATAATTTTAGAGAAGCTAGCAGTGAAATACTGTGATACTGAATAACTGTGGGGTTTAGGAGAATAGTTTGTACCTTGTCAGGCTGGACTGGTGTAAGATATTTTGTTTGTAGGTATTAGGAGTCACAGTCTTTTGAGTATTAGTTATGGGTTGAGTAGAGCACAATTTCTGCTACAATGGAGGAAGATGTGTGATAAGTGGAATAAAACTGGAAAAAGCTAGATGAATATTTGATTTTTAAAAATGTGAGAAAATTCAAATTAATCTGAGGAGATCTGAGAAGGAAAGATTAAATTCTGCTAGCTCCAGTCCTAGAAATAATGCCTTGCAAATGTACCAAAGTAGTTACATGAACCAAATTTTACTTGCAGACACTTTCCTTAGATATGTTCCCACCCTTCCAGTATTTTTCTTTTTAAATATTATTTCCACTAAAAAGGCTAGAGCACATTTGGCTTTTCTGATTACACACACGTGATGGCATGATGCATTTTGATGATGTTTTTTCAATATTCATGACAGACAGTCCTACCCTCTAGGCAGTAACTCCCTTTGATTTCAGGTGAGATTTTTGCCTAATGATCAGGCCCTGAGGTGCTTGGCTCATCAGTTACAACATAATCAGCTAAGAAAAATTTGAATTGATAAAAAGCAGGAATAATGGCACAGACTGCTGGCATAGCAAATACACTTCGGAGTGTATGTGTAAGAAGCATATGTCCCTCAAAAAAAAAAAAATTTGAAAGGCAATTAATGTTGTGCATGCTACTGTGTCATCGAGTCACAATAAAACACTCAAGGAGGGATTCAGACAATCTTGTCAACTGCCAAATCAATATAGCAACTGTTTCAAGTTGCTGAGAGAACACTGATGAAAGTAAATTCCCAACATTTTATGGGACTGAGCCCTTAAAGAGTTTGTTTCCATTCAGGAAATCCTACAAATCTACCACAGAGCTTTGAAATTAGGTCCCCGTGCCATGACATCCACATCCTAACATCTGCAGCCACATAAATGTGCCCCAGTGATGTCAAGTAGATGCTACGTGGGCTTAAGGATAGGTCGGTATGGAGACCACTGTAGCAGCAGTTCACAGATAATAGACCACTTGTGATACTCAGGGTTGTAAACCAGATGATCTAAAACTAACCCATGGAATTATATGAACCAAGTACAATATGTAATATTTCCAGCTGAAGGTTTGATGGGAAACCATTCCTTCATACCATGGTATGAAAGAATTTTGTAAGATGTCATTAACACATCCAAGTAGCTGAAGTCCCCTGCTTTGGGCAAAGCATTCTCTGATTGAATGTCTACACTTAACTAGTGTGAATCAGTGCACCTCATCCAGTACGTATACTGCAAGTCCAAGCAAGGCTTCTCAACAGAGCAATTTTGGACGGCTTCTAAATTTAAGTCAAAGACCTAGAGGAGAAATCTTCCTAGAGAATAACAATAAGTAATCTTAATTAAGACAGATGGTGTAACATTTAGCTTCCTTTCTGTTATAGAAACCTTATGCAGCATCAGACACTGGTTCTCACTTTTGTAATAGGATGTTTTCTGTTCAAATGCTGGACAAAAAGCATCCAGTCTCTGAGACTATTTTAAGGTGGCTTTTAGCCACCAAAGCTCCTAGTGTTTCTTTAAAGTATTTTGATTTTCAGAACAGCATAAATGATGTCACTTATCAATTGCCAAACCTATTCATAATTTCAATAACTTCCAGGGGACTGATTAAATCTGAAATACTTTGGCCTATTTTAAAGGAAGTCTAATCGTGTTTTTAAGTCAGCCTTGGAACACATGATTCTTTATTAACCTAATAAGCCTCCATTATCCCATTCCCAAAGTTCTATTCAAGCCCTGTATTTAGTGTAAAGTACCGTGCACTGGTTAATTAGAGCATATTATCTTGGATGAAAATGCTGAATCTTATTCTGCAGAGTCAGTGCTTGGAGAATTTGTTAATACGCTGCGTGTACCCAGATTGGTTCTTATCTGAGCCTTGGCATGTGTTAGCAGTGCAATTACCTACTTGCAATTGCTGCCTGCTACTTGGCAAAGGGGAATGCTGAACAGAGGGTTATTTCACTAAAGATAGAAAGTGACTCATTTTGATTACTCAGTCGTGTCCTCTCCTACTTATGCATGCACAATGGGAAAGTCTGATGGTACCAGAGAAAAGAGAAACAGCATGTGTTCGAGTCAGTTCTCTTATTCACCATTTAGTTGTAGCAAAATTAAAAAGTCAATAATTGTAATATAACAAGAGGGAGTAATAAGACATTTCACCTTTGCACATTTAGAAGGGAAATCTGAATTTAAAGGGAAATGACAAGCTAAATGTGGCAAGAAGTAAAGGATGTAGATAACTCAATTTCATTTTTGTTTCCCACAGTTTCCAGCCAACTTTGCTTTCTGGTCTTTGTCTTTCTATTAGTGTTGCAAAAAGGAGAAGTGCTTTTGTCCAAACAGCACCCTGCTTTAAATTAGTGTAATACATTTTACATTAAAAATGCATTTATAAAATACACACTTTCTAATCTAGTCTAGGAAGGCTGAACAGACAGTATGTGTTAGTTAACATTTGTAAAGCCTTCTACAAACCTGGTAGCCCCAGTCCCGTACTTAAGTGACTCAGACTTATGGAAGTCTACTGAGACTCACTGACTTTCAAAATTATCCCTTAAAGACATATTATTTCAAAAGATTTTCATGAAACTGTGCACCAACTATGTCCCATTTTCCTGCTGAAAAAAAGTATTATTTAATTGAAAATGTTGCAGCATTAAAAACCATATGGTTAAAAAGTCAGAAGTAAACCCTTTTCCTCTACAGTAATCTATGATGATTGATGGTCCATTCTTTCTTATGCATTTTCAATGTTAATTAATTTAGTAATGCTCCCTTAATCTAACACAAACTTATTTCAAAAAATTGGGAAACAATTTTAATGAAATATTTTGTTTAATCCCTGTAATGTTTTTACTAATAGTGTCATCAAAATGCATGCATATTTGTGGTTATACATCTAACAATCTTCTGACAATGGCACATCAATGTAGCACCAACACTTAAAATGAACATTGAGGTGATGCATACTGTGCCCTCCTATCACACAGCACGTGCAGTAGACATTTTAATCTGGAGAGCAGAATTACAAATCTCCATGCCCTTCATGATTTCAAAATAAAATAGTCTGTTTCAGCTCTCAATAGTGGTGGATCAAGTAGAACAATAACAGCTTCAAAACCCTGTAAAACTTTCAAATTATTTTCTAGAACTTTCTGAAATGAAACACTTTCTTTCAAAAATGACGTCAGCCCTGAGTTACAGGGAAAGCCCCCTCAGATAGCATCTACAGTAAAGATAACCACTTCTTGACCTTCCACCAGTGCACTGTGACCATCCCAAAGTCTTCTGTAGTAAAGTTCACACCTCCCATTGCCGAGACAGCTTTCCTCACTGCCTGAGTCCTGACTCCCAAGTCATTCCACTGGGCTTTTGTTGCTGCCCCCTTGCAAAAAAAGGTACAATCTGTCTCTTTGTCCTTGTCTCCTATGAGGCTTCCCATTATGGACAGTGTTCAAGACAAGAGATGAGACTGACTGGCAGGACATGGAGCAGCTTCCAAACCAGGGAGGGTGAATGAGGCTTGGAGTGAGGACTGAAGGCTGAAGTCAGGCCCACTACAAATACTCAGGAGGTTAGCTGGGCTGCATCAAGGAAGGCTGAGCACCCATGTCTATGATATTTAAGCAGTAGACCTTTCCTAGTACAGCTTACTTTGGCCGCAGCACATCAGAGCAGCTCACAAAAGCAGCGCAGCTTCCCTGGCAAAGGGGACAGTGACTCCCAACCAGAGAGGCAGTGCTGGGGGGCAGGAGGCAGGAATCCTTCTGGCAGCTTCACTGCCACCACCAGAAAACATGAGCTGAAAAGGTTTGGGCAGAAAGAAGAACTTAAATACACTTTGTAGTAAAATAATAATCATAAAAGCTTGACATTTTCATTTCAATTAAAAATAGTCGTCTTTTATGAGAACAAAAATCATTGACCAACAAATTTCCCACATTGTTACATTTTTCATTAAACAAAACCTCTGATCACTGTTTCAATAAGACTTAAAATTTACAAGGCTTTACATTTCCTTTTAGTACTCTATCTAAAAGCTAGCTCTTGGTGGAAAAGTCTAACAGTTCTCTGCAAATGAGAACATTAAAACATGATTTCAATAAAAAGGTGCATAAAATTCTGCCCAAATGGATACATATGAAGCTTTCACAATGAAAATAATGTCAAGAATTCTATTTTTTTTTCCACAAAATTATTTCCCCATTTTTCAGCCATCTCTAATTATAACAATAACTTGCAGGTGTTTCCTGTTAAGTTGGTAATAACTGTGTCCTGGGATAATAAAACTCTAGGGTTTGGCCCATTTATCGTATTTAAATTATAACTTAAAGGTGCATCCTGTTTACAAGGTAATAATTATATATGGGACTAAACAAACTCCTCTGGAGCCAGTCCAGTCTATTGTGTTATGTCGGACCCGAGCATGAGCTTAAAGAAACCTTAGATGGATAATGCCATAGGTAGTAAAAGTTGACTCTCCCCTCTTCACAAAAACGAAAAACAAACAAACAAACAAAAAAATAGAAGTTGGTGTTTTGCCTATATTAGGAAAGGAACTTTGGAAAACTGAACAGCCTCTAAAATGAGTGATCAAATGATCTTAAAACCTTAGCTAATGGCCTGACAACTCAGTCAAAACACACCCATACAAATTCCTTAGGGTGGACATTGGCATGAGATGCCAACGCATAGGCACACACCCCCAGTTTTGTCTTCCCTGTCCTCCCAGTGGGTCTGGTGCCCCTGTTTGAGCATGGTCCCCTGGCTGTGAGGCAGCCGTGCGACAGCCCTCTTCGAAGGTCGCTGAACTCAACCTCCCCTATTGCTCCTTGCTTTGTGTCATGGCTGGGATTTTAAAATACACCCTTTTTTTTTTCTGTCAGGGACGAAAACTTAGTTAAAAAAGCATGCCTGGGGAAGGAGGTCAGCTATTGAACTCACAACTCCTCTGCTAGGTAACTGCATCACAATGAGATTTAGGGGTTTTTATGCAAAGCTCTCCACCTTGCCCTAGTCCCTCCCAGGCTTCCAGCCCCTTCCCCAGCGCCAGCTCCCTTTGGCGAGCCGGTGCTTTCCACCGCAGTTGCTAAACAGCCTGCAGACCCTCATGCAGTGGGACAACAGTCATTCCTTTGTCAAGGTCAGGACTTAGGGGGCTGGGGAAGGAATTTGGCTTGTCCTGCGTATGTAGAAAAGTAACAACTTCAATGTGAAGCACAGAAAGTGATACTAGCATCCAAAAAACACTAGAAAAATAAACTCCAGAAGCGAACAATGTATTGTAGCTTTGGTTCAGTGTTTCACTGTTATTTCTTAAGAGCAAAATAAGCCCAAAACTTTTTTTTACTTTTTTTCTCTTTTTTTTTTTTGCTACATACTGCACAGTATGAGTAATTCAAGGAGAGAATAAAGGCTGGCATTGTATAGCACACTTTCTCATGCACACACAAACCTCCTTCCAGCTTACTGAAGGAATCAAAGGGTGGAGGGAGTGTCTCCAGCGTTTCATGTAAATGACATCTTTTTTTCTCCAGTTTTAATGCCACCATAAACTCAGTGTGATGAAGCATTGATGAATAATGAGCCTATGACACATTGCGCTTTTAGAACAGCTCATATATTTGGCATACATCAGGCCCTGTTTGTGTCATTTTTACCCCCCCCTACCCCCGCCTCGACTTAGGCACAGATTTGTAAATACTTTTCCCATAACTAAGAAATGCAGTTTTATTTTCACTTCTTGGGGAAGCCACAATGAGGGTCTGTGCAGCTCACACCGGTTGCCCTCTCTCTTTAGGATGCTGTGAGATGGCCAGGTTCAACTCTTGCCATCCGAGCAGGTGTTGTACACCTGCAGAAGCAGCCGCCCCACCAGGTCAGTAGCCACGCTCCACTGGGAGCCACTGGTCAGGCTGCTGCATCACTCCTACCTCGCCTCACAAGCATGTCACTGTCATCTTCCCTGAAACAGAGTCATGATGGCACTGAGTAGAGAAATTGAGACTCCCCTGTGAAAAAAATGCAACTGCTTTTTTATCAAAAGGCTTGGAGAAAATTGGGGTTTAAAGATGCATTTTATTGAGAAAAATGCCCTTTTTCGGTATTTTTAGTGCTGTTCTGGATTTCTTGGTAACAAGTGAGCCTATAACTTCTGGATTTAAAACCTCAGTGAGCTGAAGAGATTAAATCCATAGGAAAGAAGCAGTAGATGGTTCGTAAGTCACCAAGTGTGACCTAGCTGACAGAGGGGGACAGGGAGCTACAGTCAGGTGGGACACGAAAAGCCCTGTTTGTGGATCTCCTGTGGCAGAGGTGTTTCCATCCACATCTGCCAGTCCTACCCCTGCCACAGCATCTGTCATTTCAGGTGATCTCAGCTCTCCCTGACAAAAGGGCAGGTCAAAGAAGATCTCCTGGCACAGATCTACTGGAGGCTTAACTTCTGGTCTGGCCTCCTAAGGACTTGTGTTCAGCTGCAATGTAGATTTCACCAGCTGAGGACACTCCAAATGGAGAGGCAGAAGAAAACCTAACAGTGCTAGGGGCATACTATGGGCAAGATGTTTTCCCAAGAAAGGAGGAGGTTGGACACAGTCAGCAGTTTTCAAGTTTGATAACTTTCTCATTCTTCAGTGTAAGAGTACCAGCAGCATGAAGTTTTGTCTTAAATAAATCAACTCTAATGTCTAATCCAGTGTACAAAATTTTCTTTCCTTTCTCATTTGCCTTTATCACTTTGTCTATGTTGAGATATGAGACCATACTTTTTTTTAAACCTATTTTTTTTCCCAATAACTGCTTGTAAATTTTCAAATACAACAAAGGACTTCTTCCTGCTGTCCAGAAAGGTCTATAATCGAGGCTGCCAAAGCAACATGTGGGTGTAAGGAAACTATTTGAATCTTCATTGCTTTGAAAAAACATGTAAACACACCAGTTTAAGATCAGACCACTTTTTCCCCATGGTTGTGAAGAATCCTACAATGCTTTGTGCAAGGCTGTTCAAGCTGAAAGAGGAGACATCAGATATTCAGCCTGTCAAGAAAGATCATAAGGAAACCTGGATACTGCTGACAAACCATGGGCGTTCCCATCATTTCCAAAGTTAGCAGAGACCCACATTTAGACCCACACATGGCACTAGTAAAAACGAAAGCCATTTCTCAATTACATTATGCTTATTTCCCCGGGTGACAATCTCTCCATGGGCAAAATAAGCCCCAGTTGTGCAGGACACATTTCATAGCACTGGGAGCCCACTGGCTGTGCTTCAGTCAGGGTTTTTGGGTCACATGCAATCCAGAAAGCAGGATGAATCAACCCACTTTATCTCCAAAAAAAAATAAAACAGCCATTACCAGCAATTTTCTCAGTTTCCTAACAAAGCTCCAGAAGATAAATGAGTCACTTTCTGACATCAGAACTGTCTCCTTTTTTCCTCTTTCACTTCAGGCAGGTTACACCAAGGATTTGAAATAAGGAACTAAATGAGTTTATAGAAATTGTCTTTTCCTGGCAAAAATCTAGCAGTGTTACAGAAACCACATTGACTGAAATTAATTCCTCTGGGAATTACTTTCTTCTAGCAGAAATAACAGTCTCTATAACTTTTATCAGTCTTTTCATGCCAATAATTTATATTTTAAAACTTATTTAAAGCTGAGGTTTTGTCTGAGCCTAATTATTTGCTTCTAGAAACAGATAAAGCTAAAAGCATGTTGGTAATCTGCTTCTAATCTCTCTGTACCAACCTCCTTTGGCCCCATACAAATCTGGTCAATGATAAATTTGGCAGCTCAGTTTTGAGTATTGGCTCAAACTCAGCTGATCTGAATGCTCTTTTTAAAACAAAAACAAAACCAAAACCAACTCCTCCTTTACAAAATACATGGTCACTATTCACTTCAGGCTGTGACTGTTTAGGCTGAAAAAGGGTTAAATCCCAGTTTTGCATGATCACATTAAGTGCTCCCATTTTATTTGCCTCCTTGATTTTATGTCAGGCACATGCCCATGCTGAAACTACAATACAGTCAGTGTCTGGATCTCTGACAAAGATCAGGCTTTCATCCTTGGTATCTGTTTTCATCCTCAGAGATTTTTAGTGTTTTTTAGCAGGGAAAAATATCGGTTTTGGCTTTGGAGTGCATTAGGATGACCCAGCACTTACCATCATGAGGCCTTTTGAGAGATATTTTGGGATCCAGATCCTGGCTGTTGCTCCATGGGGATCTATGTCTTCTCAATCAGGTTTACAGTGACTGTCATGGGAAATATAATAATCTGCAATAATAATGAGCAAAATTCCACATTAACCCTGGAGACCATGGCTTGATACTTTCAGAGGAGCAGTGATTGAGTGGAAGAAACATTCATGTGACCACACCATCCAGAGCATGTAAGATTTCAGCTCGGCATGGTGACAGGATGGTGACACCATTCCATGTCACCTGCAAAACTTTGCCAGAGGAGTTGTCTTTAATTACCACAGACCTTAAGCTTTGTCTGCATCTGAAATCAGACTAGAGTGGTTGCTTCTCCATTTTCCTTAAAACTTTTTTTGCAAGGAGCTCCTCACAGAGTATTTATTATCTTCAGGTACTGGGGAGCCTGCAGAGAGATTTATATCTCCTCCTGTGCTCCACCCCTGCAGCACTACTTGTCCTAAACAACTTAAATAAGAGGTACTTTGAACTTTTTCACATGTGATATGTTAGCACCAGATATTGAAGTAACAGTTTTTCCATCTTTGAGTGTCCTTTTCTTTAGTCTTCAGCCATCATCCTTTGCTGGACAGCATTTTACATGTTTGGTTTTTTTTTTCTTGCAATGGTGTATATTATTAAAAGTCATCATTTGCCAATGGCTACCTAACTTCACACATAGCATCTCAAACAACCTACTTTTCCTCACATTAGCAGTTTGGCAAGGAAACACATCAGATGGCTGATAAAGAATCATTTTATAGGGGTGGCAGAAGTAGCCTCGGAACTTACCGTTAGGTCTTTGGATTACAATGTAAACTTAAAATTTTCCCAGAAGATCAGGGAATTCACACACATAGTGAACTTGCCATTGTCACTTGCATAAAGATTAGAAGATGAATTGGTAACTGTCTGATCCAAAGTCCACTGAAGCCAGTAAAGGCTATAAAGAATCAAAGACAATAAAAATACAAAGAGTACTGACAGCCAGGACATTATTATCCTTTTTTTCATAAAACAGTTCCATCAACTCTTTCATTTATGCTCCACAGCATATAAACAAACATACCATGGCATATTTTTCTGTCCTTGCAAAAACACTTCAACAGAATAACATCAAATCATCAGTATCAATCAATCCATTAATTTCAGCTGAGCTACGTAAAGACTTAATTTTGTACTGAAAGACTTAGTAGTAATCTAAGACTGCAAAACAGCACCCTGTTAATAAATCACAGCTGCATATGAGAGACTGGGCTTATGATGGGCAAAGTAAGAATTAGCAGCTTTCAACTGTCCAATGCATTATGAACTTACTTGGATTTAAGGTACTTACACCACCTCTATGCAAGCTGTAAAGTACTCTGATGCAACTCAGACAAGATTATCAGGCAGCCACCAGCACTTGAGAGCAAGTGGTAATTAACCAAGAGGAGGTACAGTGGCCTCTCTGATTCCAGCTATGTGTGATTCCAGTTTTTCTGTCCAGAAATCTTGCTCAACTGAAAAAAAAAAACCACAATGTTGGCCATTTGCCAGTGCCTTTATATAAGCCAAGTCAGAGCTACTGCTACAGCCCATACAGTGACATCTACACAACCCAGAGAAATCTCGCCATGCATTGCAAGTCACTGGTGCGGTACGTGCACAGGGTAAAGTCACTGCGTAAGTCACACATGCTTACGTCTCTCTAGGAAATCCCAGGGAATGATAAGAGAGTCTTGCCCTCAACCCTGTACAAAACAGCTTGATTTTACCTCTACCCCAAAGCCTAACAAATAGATGGCCTTTGTCTGATGCCCTGGAGGGCAAATGCAAGCTAATAAAAGCTTGAGTCCACAGAGATAACATATAATTGTAACTGGTTTTGGGGTAATGGTCTTCCAGATTATCTCATTATTCTCTTTGAACTGGCTCTGAATTACACTTTTTCAATTTTAGATAAAAGTGAACCACTGGTTTTGCAGAATTAGCAAACTAAGTTAGATTGAATAGCTAGAATTAATGGGTGCTTTGATTTCATCATTTCTCTTTAACCTTGAAACCAGTAATCAGGCAGCAAAACCATTTTTTCCCTTGTCATGTTTTATTTCTCCAGCTGTCTTTCTCCATTCTGTTCCCTCAGCCACTTCCTTCTGGTTTGTCCGCAGACTAATAATTCTACCAGACTTCGACCATACAGCATTCCCTTGACTTCTAATTCACAGGTGCTCTCTAGAACCTCACCCCGCACATCACAGTATTTTCAGTATTTGAATGTATTTGTTTTTAGGATTAAGTCAAAATACCTCTGTTGGTGGTGATATAACCATCAGTAGTTCTGCCTGTACTTTTTTTGATCTTATTCTGAATCCATTTTAATGGCCGTTAGTGAAACTTCTCTGTTGTGTCATCTGAATGAACAACAACCATCTCCATTTACCTGCTGAAGGCAGGAGCTCTCACCAACTTGCTTTTGCTCCAATGGCTTGCATGAAGCAGAAGCAATCTCTGAGGACCTCTCACACACATTCTCCCTTACCCTCAAGCAGATATGGCATCCCAAGCAAACCTAAATCAACCATTCTCAGTCATGCTGGACTAATGGGCATGCAGCAGTTCTGAAATGAACCTTACATAAAACCAATGAGTCTGACAGCCCTGTGTTAATATGGCTATCTAAGACAGCTATAGATTATGCACCCAGCCCCACCAAGCAGTTTAAAAAACACTGATCTACAGCTGTTAAGGACACATCTTCTTCTGGTGGAGGGGGAGGACCACACATCACAGGTCCTTTCTTATTCTGTCACCAGAACTACTGTACACGCGTAATACAGACAACTTAAATGAGCGTGCAGTCTGGTACCAAGATTACTGCAAATAAATGTCTGATGTGTATATAGGTGATATGTGAAACAGCCTGGGTTATACAAATATGGCATATAGACCAGATGTGTCTTTTCTTTCATTTATCATGTAGTTCACACGTCAGTCCACACCAATCCTCTCTCTGCTTTTGTCCAAAGAGGACACACGAATTATAGCAGTGGCAAAAGCTGCCACAAGAGCAACATATGGTCCCAACACTATCTTTTGCAAGAGCCCCACAATCCCTTTGCTCCCTTTTCAATCTCACACATTCATCAGAAGATGTGGGAGGAATCACAGTTCACCAGGACAACTCACATCTGGTGTCAGGTGAATTGTCACATAGGAAAGGCCTTTCTGTGGCTGAATTCCTTGGCCAAGAGCATTCTGCCAGAGTGCCACATGCCAGTACCAGGTACTGCACTACTCAGCCTGATACCCACTTCCAGGATGCTTTTCTAGGCCATGCTCAGTGCACAGCAATGGAAAGCAGCTGCGAGGACTTGTGGGGCTCATGTCTAACCCATGGCTATGTCTGCAGGGCTGCACAGGCACAACCTTGAAGCTGGGCTGGTAAACCAACACATCACTCGTCTGTGTTCCTAATCTGATGGCAGGCCCACAGGGCTGCTTTCAGTGCACTCCAACTGATGGTCGTCCAGAGAAAGACTCAGGCATCTGTAAGAGTCTTCGCTGGTAGAAAACTGCTGTTGGACAGGCAAGGCAAATCCAGGACTCAAACAGCCCTGACCTGCCCTTCAGTGTAGCAGCCCTTGTATAGATGATAAGCAGAAAAAGTACGAATGGTAAGAGGCATGCCTAACGGATTTTAAAGCCTACCCAAAGGCTCGGGAGTAGGAAAGGTGAAACCAGCATGGCTTTATTCTTCTCATCAGTACCATTTTTCCTCCCCACTATTCATGATTATTTACTAACTTCCATTGCCTAGGGGAGAATTTGGGGCAATAGTCAGTCACCCTTGAAAGGGCTGAAATCTAGGGGCTGTTTATCAGATTAAAGCTTGGCTTTCTTTGCTCATCTTTTTTTTTCTTCTTTTTCCTCCCTAATATTTATTTGAAAAAGTGTTTTGGCAGGATTTACAGTCCACAAAGCCCTTCAGACTCAGAGAGAAAAAAAAAATCTCAGGTGCTACTTAAGAAATTCCTCATTTCTAAACCTCAGTGGATTAAAGTTTTTTTTTCCTAATGATCTGTGTGAGTGCTTTTGTGTAGAACTTTGAATAATTTTATTGATTACATTCTGCATCATACAAGTCTCTGGACCCTTATTCTTATTTTTTAAAAAAGCTTCTATAAAGACATACAGTACCAGAATGGATTAGTGCATTAGCCCTTGCCTTTGCAGACTTAGTTGCAATCCAGACAGGATTTGGATGAAGAAAGTCTTACCAGGCAGGATCATGCTTCTCAATGGAAAATGTTTCCATACTGAAAAATGGAAAACATAATATTTAGCACAATTTAGGCTATCTGATACCCTTTTCTGTGCTGAGGCACAGGGGTGGCTACAGGAACAGCACAACCAGTTGTCACTGAGATGCCTCCACAGAACTGTCTCAGAACTATGATAGTTTTCACAAAGAGCTTTCTCAGAAGAAGAGAAAATAAAGCGCTTTACCAAAGCTGTGTGGGAGGCTCCAGCTGGCAGAACAGAAGTTACAGGTGAAAAATGAAGTTTATTGGCAGAGTGCTTGAGTCTGACTGAAACAGCAGCACAGTGCCCACAGTTTTCTCTTTCCTCTGACACTGCCTCCATAACTATTTTCTTCCTGATATCTCCCAAGACAAGGGTATTTCACATAAGCAAATAGATGAGAATGGGAATACAAGTTTTGGTTTAAAATTACCTGCAAGACCTTCACTCTGTTTTTAGAAAGGAAACAGGATTTCTGTCTAAAACCAGACTCTCCACCCTCCCTTCCTACCCTCCCTTGTCCTTTCCACCTGTTTAGATGTTTTCACAGTGGGATAACACATTCATTCCCTCCAGACCAGGGCTCAGCTGTCAGGAATGGAAAATAAAACCAAAGTTTGCAGAGTATTTTTAGCCCAGAGAAAATAAAGCGGTTGCAAATACCATACACCCACCGGCTCCTCCGGCTTGTAGAGATCCGTGCCCAGAAAGAAAGGAAACCGCAAGACCAGGCTGAACCCATTGATTTGATATCAGTGCCAAGTATTTTGCAGTGACTCACCCAACAATCCCACCCTTCTTTTTCTGTCCGTTTAAAGGTGTCCACACCAGAAGTCACATCATCTGGTCTTTCCCATCTTTGTGGCACTGGTGCTTTCACTACCATATATGCACTTAGCTGGCCTTAGCCCATTACTCGGATCCCTTTGTACAAGATAATCTGTTGATGACTGGCTAATCAGCAGGTTGCAGATGGGTCTCCTGTTTCCCTCTGATCTCACAACTCTCAAGGGACTGGCCTTCCGAGAAGAGAGAGTGCGTAAGGGGATACAACACTAAACAGATGACACATATTTTAGATCCACCTAATGGCTGCTCCTGGTTTCCAGACTCGCCAAATGCCATTTGTTTTTAACAAATGGCCACACAAGCTGTGGAGATGATATTTTAAAAATGTCTTTGAAAGGCCTGACTTGCCTCCAATGGCATTTGCAGCATGTGTGCCCCTCACAGTAGTCCTCTGTGCTGTCAATCTGCTCCCACTGCAGGTAAAAATTAAATATTCTGAAAAAAAAACTTATAACTGACAACAAAATGGATTTAGGCAAAGCCCATGCTCAATGGGAGAGGTAGTTTAAGAGCCAAAAAGAGGAGGATCTAGATCTCTACTAGCACCTATGGTTAGGTCTGAGCATCCTTGGACTGTGAGCTGTAAGCAAAGTTTATGCTGAAGTTGTAGAAAAGCAGTGATTTCTTCATTGTTGCATTGGCTGTGCAGCATCATGTATGCAAGAGCAACACTGACAAAACTGTAATAGAAAGCTGCTGAAAGGAAGTTAGAAATCCTGAAGTATCCTTTATGCAAATTTTTCCAATTTTCGGTTTCTGTCCCAGGAAAATCTGAAGATTTTGTTCAACTGTCTAGGTCAACATCCACTGCACATCTCAGACAGGACCCCTGTAGAGCAGCAAAAGGCATCCTAGTTCAGCTTTGCAGCTTGTGTGCGGTGGTCATATTATTTATACAAAAAGAAATAAAACCCACCACATGACAAGGCCTGCTCTTCTGCACTTGTGCCAAGGGGCTCAGCACAGATCCCACCCATCCTATTCTACCTTCCAAAACAGAGGAGTGTTTCCATATGCACATATTTTTGGGGAGGGCAACAGCTGGCCCAGACAGAGCCAGCACCATGACAGCAATTTAACAGTACAGATGATCAGGTGCCCAGGCTTAGCCCTGTGTTATAAGTACAGGCCACTGAGCCTCAGGTGTGTAGAGTGTGTCGGACCCATTGCACACACCAAAACATTGAAGCAGGGAACACCCTCTAGGTCTCACAAGGACCATACTTATTATGAAGGCATCACAAACAGCTCAGACATATACTTCTGTCCAAGAAATCCTGGAAAGAAATATGGCAACTCCTTTGAGAGCCATTGAACTCTCCTCCTCCATCTCCATTTACTTAGTTATCATCAGCATGCTGTTAGGGGTTCACTTAGTTGTAGGAGTATTCCCAACAGACCTCCTTAAAAAGCACTTTCTATTTATGACTGAAAAGCAGCTGCTGATAATACTGCCTTAAGCTGGCCATTTTGCCTCTGGCTTCTATAGGTTCCACATTTTTTCTATCCAGCCAGCACAATAAGCATTTTGGCTTCCATTGTCTGAGATTTCCAAAAATGCCTAGCACTGACCTAACTGATCTCACTGTAACCAACACTGTGTTTTCTTTTCCCTTTCTTCTTATTCTTGAAAAGATGGAGCATTTGCAAATAAAAGATCATCTGCAAAGTTAAGACTAGCACACGGTTATTCCAGTACCTGACACACTGCTACATGAATGCTGACTGTTTAGAGTAAATATAATCTAAGTTTATTTTCTACAAAATATTTAGCACGTTATCTCTGGAAGTTCAAGTTACAACTGCTATGATTTGCAAGTAATTCAAGGAAGCAGTTCTACTAATCCATTCAGTTTGGGGGTGGTGGAGAGAGGGGAGGAGGGACAAGGAAAATACGTTCCTCAAGCTTTCAGTCCTTCTGCAGGGAAGTGAGTAACATATGCCTGGAATTATCTATTAGCAAGTGCTTTAACCCTCCCCACATCTGGCAATATTGCTGCTAATTTGTAACAAATTCCATGGGAATTAGGCTTTCTTTCTTTTAGTGAGTCTCAGATGAGGCACCCCCACCAAATGGACCAGTTTTACCCAGCTTGGATCCAGGGTGTCAGTAAAGAGCCATCTAGACAACTCTGTTTCAGGACTGCCAGCCTCTTCTTAGAAATTACCAGAGGAAATAAAGAAATCACAACAAAATAAGGAAAAAGTCGACAATGTGAGCCAGATTATTAAAAGGCAAAATCTCTGTTTATCAAAAGATATGTATTTTATTGTAATGAAGGCCAGTCTAAAACACTGGCTTTCGGTGTTATTCCAACTCTGTGAACCCAGGGGCCAGTATCCACTGAAGACTATGCTACAGCAAATTCAGGCACACAAATCTAAACTAAGAAGTCTTGGTTTTCTCTTTTAAGCTCCAAGGAGACCAATAAGAAATCCACAGACCTCAAGTGAGCCTACCAACCACAGCAGAAAATATCTAGTATGAAGTAACATTGGCAAAAATCTGCCTACAGGTCATGAGAGAGGAAAGCACTGATTTCTTCGAGAGTGACTTTTTTCCCAGATGGTCCTTCTTAGCAGTCTCACAAAAACTTTGGTACAATTTCCTGTTATTTGCAAGATGGAAGAGAGAAAAAAAAAAAAGGGCATTTTTATTCAGGGTACACATACCCAAAGCCTTCTATTCCAAGTCTATATCCACTGAAATTAGTGATAAACTCAGAGTGACTACAATAGCAGCCTTCAGCTGACACTGAGTGCTTCTGAGAAGTCCCATCTCTGTGCCAGGAAAACTGACGAAACAGTAAATTTTGTAACTTTGACAGGGGCACTCTGGATGCTGACTGGAGCTCAGATGTTAGTATTTGTGTTACACAACATGAAGAGGATACACTTCACAGATGAGCATGAGCAATTTCGATACCTCTATTCAGCAAGATGTGCACTTAAATACTTGCTTACAGCTGCTAAAAATCTCATTTTCCAAGAGCTCTCAAAACAAGTTTAAGGGCTACTCAGCCATGACTTGGATGTTCAAAATGGTATTTGGAGGAATCTCAGTTGTTCTCTGATGGAGAACAGATTTTTATTGACTTAGCCTAGATACACACTTGAATCAGATGGCTGCAATTGGATTTCTGCTTTCTTGGAAGCTGGGCATTTGCCTTGGCTTGCAGTAACAGCTCCTAGGTACCTGGTCCCACATGTAAGAAGGTAAATAATTGACAGATGGTTTTCTTTATGCAGCTAAGTAATAACTTTCAACATTATGTCAGGAGAGATTAGGAGGCAAGAGAAAAATTCATTGAAGAAAGTTTGGGCTCAAGCTGCCGCGATGTTGTTACTCAGCATCCCTGCCACGCCAACAGCAGCAAGCGGATTCTACGGGCGCCTAAAGGTGCTCGTTATAGAGGGTGTTTACAGGTGTGCCATTATCAAGTACTGATATAAAATACTACTGCAGAAAATTGTGTTTAATAAGCTCCAGCTGCCTGCTAAATTAAAACAAAATTCCTGCAGCAAATAGTCAGTTTGAAAAACAAGCAGTTGTAGGACTGAAACAAAGGAGCTGAGCATGAAAAGAACCTTGAATGAATCAAGCTGCAGTTTGGAAAGTATAGCAAATGGATGTTTTACTAGGGTTTTGTTGTTTGGGTTTTGTTGGTTTTTTGGGTTTTTTTTTTTTAGTACAGATACTTGCCTCTGCCAGCACAAGTAGCTGCTGAGACCACAACCTGCCTTCTTTTGCCTTTGTATTCCTCCATGTGCCTGTAGACTTTGTTTCTGTGAAATCGTAGGCTGTATCACAGGGTGTGCTTGTAAAACTCTGTAGTTTGCAGAGGTGTAATAATGTGTTTCATTTCAAAGCAGAACTTAAAACAGAAATACAAACACAAACAGCAAGGCCTGGCAGCATCTTTCCTCTCCCACTCTGAAGAGCTGGTTGTCCTGCTTCCCCTCCCAATTTTCTGTTGGCTCAGTGCCTCCCCAGCTGGCAAAAACCAGGGCAATTAACCCTTTCTTCGTAAGGCCAAATGCTAACAAGACCTAGCTGGCTTTCAGCAACAGAACAAAAGAGCGTCGATCACCAGACCTGCAGGGCTGTGCACTGCTCCATCATCCTGCAGCAGGCACCCCAGCTTTCTCCTCGGCTTGCACAGCACCTACCCCAACAGCCCCTGCTCCATTCTAGCTCTCCTTCAATAAAACAAAATAGCAAAATAAATACAACCTATGTGACCTGAAGGGCCCTTAACTTTCACTTCGTGGAAGGGAAATCTGGATTGAGAACATCCAGGCTAATTTTTCTTGTTCATTTAAGGGACACCCAAAGGGACTATCAGTTGCAGAAGAAGGCAGAGAGACCCATGCTGGCTTTAAGTGAACTGGTTTGGGTACAAGAAGCAGCACAGCTCTATACCGGATAATTCACTGTTGTTTCCTTCCTGAAAAAAAACCAAACCAAAACAAAACAAAACAGAGCTTGCCTTCTCTCTCATTTTCTTTTCAGGAGGCCTGGCATATCTGGGGCTACCATAAAGCCAGACTTCATTTCTTTTATCACAGCCTTCCTGTAAGTGCTGCCCATATATAGTGAGCTTTCCCAAAATGCTTTCACAGGGCAAGATAGGATTTTTGGACATGCACCTTCATTTCCATTGTTTTCCATGATTCCATGAAAGATTTTAGACTGGAGGTGTGTTTAGAAGGCCAGCTTTTTGTTATTCCCATAGACTCCACTGGAGTAACAGACTTACATCTTCTATCAAAGCTGACTAAATGTGTTCTATTACAGCTGTGTACCAGCAAAGCACAGCAATGAATCACTTTCCATCCCATCATCTATCTACACAGCATTTTAGTTGCTCATAACTCTCTCAAGCAAATATTATTGGATCAAAAGTGTCCATTCTGTTGATTTTTGAGTATCAGGAAAACTGGTGTAGCTCACTTGTGCTTCAAAAGGTAAACAAGCAAACGTGTAATTGTGCCTTAGATGCCAACACAGATGCTGTGTGTTTATTGTAATGGTTGGACATACTGGCAATATGTTTTGGGTATATTAGCGAAATGTAAAAAGCAGATTAAGTATGCAGAAAACTGGTTGAGTAGCTTTGAAGTTGTGACAATAATAGTTTACATACATGGTAAAAATTTCTGTTACTTTTCTTGGGTTGGTCCAAATTCAGGGGGCTGCATGTTGCACACTTGGTAGAACTTGCTAATCAGTTTTTCTGTTTCATCTGAAGTACTTTTGATTTTGGGGGCAATTGTGAAGCAAAATAGAAACAAGGAACAGCACACTCTAAAGATGTTTAAGGTAGTCAGGAACAGTGTACTCTTGGAGGCAAGGCTATCCTGAGACACAAGCAGAGCTGCCTTTTTTGCTTCTATGTTTGTCTTCACCCAGGCTTAATAATACTTTCTAAAAATCTCTTGGGACTTCATAAACTTGTTAAGTCTGTCACCTCTCAAGGTGGCTCCCTCATAATCAAATCCAACCTGATGAGAATTTTAGGTATTTGCTGAATCTGTGTAGTGTGTTCCAGCTGATCATCCTTCAGAGATTTCAATAAAACTTTCCTGTGATATTCAGTAGCTTTACATCTTCTCTCCCGTTGTTCCCCTGGCAGCAGCAACACAGCTGGGACTTCCCGCAGTGGTGAGGCTCTGCTGTCAGAATTAAAAAGACCCTTTACAGACTGCAGAGAGTCAAGGGGGGCAGGACTACATTTGTCAACCTTTTTTTTTTATTCTGTTTGCTTTCACATTTTGCAAATTGATAGAGCTGAGGACTTCCATAAACCTGTCTTAAATTGAGTCCCTCCAAGTTATTTCTTAGTCCTGAGTCCTGCCCTATATTTTTTTTTCATAGCTGAGCATTCCCTTCCAGCCAAGATGGTGAAAAAGAAGTAAATCTTCAAGCACCTTTCCCTTAGTTTAGTGGGTAGGAAAGAGTACAATTCCCCAACAGGAGCAGCATGTGGCCTCCCAAATCCTCTTGTCCCTGTGATGATACAGCTGATGAGGTTGACAGAGGCAGAAGCAATACCACCCCATCTCGTGGGTCCGTGGACTTCATGCTCCTTCGCCGCATCTGATAGCAGAATGGCTTAAAAGCCCCCACATGCCACCTTCGCAGACAGCTTGGCCAAAGGGCAGGTCAGACTGAGATAGTTCATTCCCTTCTCCTTGATCTTTCCCTTTTCCTTGATCTTCAAGGCTTCACAGGAAGCCTTTGAAGCAGTGCTTATAAGGGAAAGAGCTGCTGTCTTAGGTTTAGATCCTCACAAATTACATCCATCTTTTACTCAGCTCAAGATGTTCAGTTGAACAATAGGCACAGATAGCAAAGACTCATTAAGGCTCTTTTCTCCAAGCACCAAGTTGGAGTATATCCAGGTTTTCAAAGGCTGGACATCACTTAGCCAATCTGCATCCTCTAGAGCATCTCAGAGGCAGACATTTACCCTGTTAGTCTTAATATTCCTGGAAGATTTCAGACACATGACTCTTGACCATTTTTCAAATGTTCTTCGGATTCAGTTTGCAGAAAAAATTCTAAATTATTTCTTTGTCCAGGAAAATATGTTACGATATTACTTGCCCTCCCAGAGCCATTTCTTATTTCTTTGAATTTTTTTCTTTAAAAGTAGGAGAAATAGACTGTAAAGAAGTGTAAATTTCCATTCAGCTGAAAGGGTTTATTTCAAATGTTGCATAACATTTTCTAACAGAATTAACAGAATGAATATTTCTTTTTGCATTCATCTTAAGAATTTATTATAAGTGCCAAGAGATAATTCAAGCATAGATTAGGCCATCAGCATCAGAAAAGAAATTCAAAAATATAGGTGGGAGATTTTGAAGGACAACTGTGATTTATAATTTGTGATTTATAAATTGTGATTTATAAACTGTGATTTACAACGTGACTGTTCTTCCATCGCATACTTTGTATTGCTTTGGTATCTCCATCTTGTTCAATTTGAATTTAATCTTATGTCATGAAGCCATTTGTTTATTTGCAAAATTTTATTAAAATCTCTACATTAAGTGGAAACAGTATTATGGTATTTTTTGAGAACTATGACATTAGATCTTCAGATCTAGATGTTCTAAATGAAGTTAAAAGAGGTCTTGCAAAGATATTTCTTGATTGCTCATTTTTTTATGAGAGCTGCTCATATTAGGGCTCTCACAATATTTGCTTTATTATCTCCAGTTTCCAGTCACCACTTTCAGCTGGGATTCCATTTGAGACTTTGATCATTCATGGAGCTTGCATGGCTGAATAAAAAGGAAATATGGCCACTTGTAAAGAAAATGCTTCAATAAAAGAAAATTCATTCTATAGGTGGAGGTGTTTGGACTGAGCAAAGAAAGTCAGACCTTTCAATTATGTTTGGATTTGGACAAAATGTTACCGCCTGAAAATCATTCCCACTTGATGAGAGACCTGTGAGTGATAGATTTATGCATCAAGTCCAGCTACTAAAAGACAAACAGCTTTAACATTTTAAAGTATTTCCACTATTAATGTCTGCATTGGTTTCAGCAGACACAAGGTGATGCATATGCAAGGTGCATGCATTAGTGGCTTCAATAATTTTGAACAGTATCACTGCGGTCTGTGATGGTCATCCTCTGTTTCACAAGGAGGACTACAGTCAACACCACTCTTCACAAAAATGTAATTGTTAGTGGACATTGGGAGGAACATTACTCAAAGAACAGCTCCTCAGGTATAACCAGGCTAGACCATGGGACATTTACTGTGTCACTGTGTCTGCCATCTGTTCATCAAGGCCAGTTCCCACAAGCACATTGGCCTCAGAGGACATGACATTATTTAGGGTGCTGTGTCACGGTCATGGACAAACTCCTGTTTCATCACAGTTTTAGATCACTACCCTCAGCTGCAAGGCGTTTTACTGAGTCTTTACTGGGATGCTTCGGATCCCAGTGCTAGCAATCTGGCAGCTATGACCAGCCCAAAGTCACTTCCAAAGCATATGTTTGGGCACTATAGGAAATATGTGGCTTTCAGCTAGCAAAAGCATGAGCAAAGCTCTTTCCATGCTCAGTTTCAATTTTGCACTGTTTTCCCATAGTTCTGAAAACTGAGCTTGCACTGGCCCATTAGCTGAGTGGTGAGACTGAATTTTATCCTGTGTCTGAGCTTCTGGCTTGTGTTTTGACCAACCACAAGACCACTCATGGGACATTGTGGGGGTAAGAAGGACTCCTTAAAAGATTTCACAGCCTAGAGGGAGGATCAGTGCAGCAGACATCACCAGTGCCTTCATCTGACCTACAGTAACCGGGGTGAGGTGGAAACTGGGAGGCAGATGCTAAGACACCAGTGTCCTTGTGCTGCCTCACAGGAGAAGCATCTCCCCACAGGTCAGCCCCAGCCTCAGACATCATCACCTCAGGAACACAGGAGGTAATCTAACCTCTTCATAGCCATTACACATGCACTAAATAAAACAGCAACTTGTGACATGGAACTTGTCTCGCTAAATGATTTTGTTCGGATGTATTAACACAGCACTGGCCAGGGTGCAACTGCTGCCAAGCCCTCACCCTCTCCTTCCACCATTTAGCCTCCAACAAAACATATGTTAGTGTTGTTCTAAGTAGGATATCTTAATGCAACACACACATACACGGGATCCCTTTAGATTCTGGTTTATATCTTCAACGAGAACCTTGGCAGTGGTAAAAATACATTTTGGTCTGGTCACTAAGCTAAAGATTTTTTTTTTCCTCTAATTTCATACACAGTTATTAAAAGAGCCAGGACTTTTGGCAGTGACATTGTGCAGTTCCGTCAGCTAATCCCTCCTCGCACACACAAGTTAAAAAATGATTAATTAAAATCCATCCTGGCTTGTATAATTAATATATTTAAACAATTTGAAAATGGACATGCTTTTCATTGTTGTCTGCTTTGCAATGTGATGCTTCACCAGAATGAAAGCAAGTGGAATGTTAACAGGGCTAGGATGTTAACTACCTAAATCTGAGCCTCCCCCCAAGCTCAGTAACTAGCTACAAGCATGAGCATCTGGAAGTGACAAACAGATTCTTACAAGGCATTACACTGAATTCATCCAGTATTAGTGGTTGCATATATCAGGGTGTCTACATTAGCTCTTCAGTTTTGGTTGAACACGGTGCTCTTCATTAGCTGCCTTGCACTCCTGGGCGAGTGTTGTTGGGCACTGTTGGACAGCTAGTAGCATTTGATCCTGGGACTGATTCCATCATTAACACTGGGAGTCATCCCATGATTGTCATCTCACTAGTAAATACACAAACCACCTCTTAGGGCTGGGCTGGGGAATTGGTAGCAAAGGCTTCCAAGTCTGCTGGATAGTAAGTTTTAAAGGAACACACAAATATAACGGGTTCTCTGGAACACACAAATATAACGGGTTCTCTGGCATCTGAGGACCCATCTGGTTTGCTACTGCCAATGCCTGTGATGTTCTTCCCAAGAGAACCTTTGTCTGAGAGGCAGAGCCAGAGCAGAGGTTTGGGAGACGCCATGTGCTTTAGGTAAGTGAGAACATGGTTGAGTGTTTTCATGAGAACATGGAGAGAGCAATGAAATGCTCACTGCTGGGGAGATAAGGGTGTGCATTTAGTGTTCTGGTTTGCAGGGGGTTGTGCAGAAGGAAGGTTACGTGGGCCATCTGGAAACTAGGGTGTGGAAAGTAGGATGGTCAATGGACATCCTAGAAATTAAAGAGGGCTGCTGCTACCATTGCCAATGGTGGTGTAGACAATGTGTTTGGGACTCCCGCATTTGTCTAAGTCCTTCCTTGATACAGAGCACTCTGGCCATACTAGCCCTGTTCAGTGTAGCACTAGCAGCCTGACCTTGTCGCTAACAAAGGTATTTCTGTGGATTTAAACAGGCTTTTTGCAGGTATATCTAGAACTATAAAGACTTTAGGCACCCAGAGTAAGACTTCAGCACCTCCAACTCAAAACTTAGACACAGCACCCACAGCTTTGTACACAGAACTGTACAAATGTACTTACATCTGTGCTCTGGGGCGTGCCCAGCAGGGCCTCTGCCTTGACAGGACTGTGCTGCTCAGTGCCTGCCTCATAGTTAAGCTCTCTCATGACCACAGATGTGGCATTTTTCTACGTATTTCACACAAACGACTCGATTCATTCAGCGATCTCTGAGCAAGCCAATTGAATGATGCTCTGTATGAAATGCTGTGGTCAGCGTGGCTTTCCTTCATAGCCCAGAGGGTGACAGCGGTGGCATGACTCCTGCTTTAACAATGACTATATTCCTTTGGGTACAGGCGATCTGACTTCAGCTCCTGTGGGGGGTCAGGCATATATAATATTTTTCCCCTCCAAGTGTCACACTCGCTGGACTATACCAAAACGGTAAGGTCATTCCCGGCCTTTTTGCTCAGCCTACTCCACGTGACTACCAGCAATGAAAGATGCATTTAGCTGGAGTCAGTGAGGGTACAATTTCTCTTCCAGCTGTGAGATCAGTCACCACTAGAGCTTCCATCCCTCAGGCAAAGGAGAAAAGTGACCCCTTCTCAGTGGGTGCCTTAACCACTGGGTGCTTATACAGTCAGAGGCTCCTGTGCAGCCATTTCTGATTATAGGGGTGGCTCTAGTGAAGTCCTTCAGAAGAAAGGACTGATTTCAGAAGAGTTCCAGGTTGTTAAATAAATAAGGAAAAGCAGAGGAAGAGGGAAAGGGAAAGGAAAAAAATATAAGTGCTTAACTCTTTTTAATCTAACCAATGTTTTTTATTAGAGGTGTGCAACATATCCCTATTAAGCTGCATAACTCAGTTTCCCTTTCCTGACTTCTTGTGGCTTGAGTTACAAGATAGCAGAGAGATGGTAGGCGTTTTAAGGAAGTTTTTGTTTTTAACTCTATTTATCAAAGAAAGAACATTAACATGTTAATGTAGCATTAAGGATATGAGCACTCAAAAGTCATGCATTGTTTCCATGCAATTAAATCTGCTATGTCACAGAATAAGCCTTTTCTTCCTCCTCTTGCCTCCCTGATTGGTATTAGTCATCAATTGTAACATAGTGATACTCTTAAAAAACCTACTGTACAGGCAAGTACGAGAACTTGTATGTATCAGCAGAAGAAACTGATTAGCTGAATCAAAGGTGACAAATTAACTTGTGTTGGGTACTTTAGAGTAATCTGGAGAATCAGCATTGAAGTGAATGATGTTGCTTGATATGCCAGTGTGTGAATGCGTGGGAATGTTGTGACGGTGGGTCTTCTGCAGCATGGGACAGCTAGTCTACCAGACAGCTGAAGTCTGCAGATCAAGATTCAGTTCTGTTTGTTGTTCTCCAGAAAAGATAAATGTCTCTTCCACTAGTATTTTTCCCTTTTAATATCCAGACGTTTGGTACCACAACAAAGAAGGTACTATTCAGAAGAGTATCTTTGCAAACAAGAGATAAAACAAATGCCAAGCCAAGACACTTTAGCAATGCCGACATCTTCAGATCAGAAAGAGAGGACTAGCCCAGAGGCAAGAAAAACTGTCTCGTCTTTCCACCACATGATATTTACAGAAGTAAATGAATCTGGGCATTTTAATGTCATCAGGTTTTTAGGTTTTGAGCATTTGCTACAGGATATGCTCTCAAGGAATGAAGAAAACTGAAAAATAGCCCCACAAGCTTAAGCAAATAGGTATGCTAGTAAATCAGAATGTCCTTATGTTTAGAAATGGACTTGTAGGGAACATAGCAGTTGCAGTCATTACAAACAACATATTATCATTTAAAAGCAAGAGGTGGAGTTTTGAAAGCACAATAAGGAAACACAGGAATAAAGAAAAGCAGCAGCCATACCCCGTTGACCAGTACTGGCTATGACAGAACCTACAGAAATTCATGTTACTGTCTGAAGGGTGGATTTTGTGGCAAAGAGAAAGCTAAACTCTGCTATAGATCAACATAAACCTGTAACTCTTCTTGCCACATTTCTGGAGAGGCACAGCCAACTGCTTGCACCATTTGCATCCAGCCCAACATGTTATGCCAAATGCTAGTCAATGGTAAAGTCAAGTGATACTGTTGAACAACCACAAGGAGCTCATTGTCCCCTTGGCCACTTCCCCGTCAGCAACTGAGCAGGCTCTTAAATGTCTAGGAGTCATTAGCAAAGAAAACCCAGGCAGGAGAGCTTTGCAGCAGGTGGTGCCAGTTGTAGGGGCAGTCAGGCACTGGGTGATGGTGAGTCAGAGCCATGAATGAAGTGAGTTGGAGCCCTGGCTCAAAGCAGTGAGTTTACACACTGGAGTTTTTCCTCTCTGACAGTTATATTAATGTCAGGGTCGAACAGATGCAAAGATGCCATCCTGCTAGTTCTTTTTTGGGGAAATACAGTTGAGATGTTTGCTGGCAGGCTGGTTAGCCAGCAAGTAGCTGAAGTTTCTTTGTATGGATGTGATATACACAGTGGCGCGCATTCCCTGCTGAGTCATCTGAAATGAGGACTCCATGCCAGCTTCCATACATAGACTGGGCTTGAAAGGAGGCTTCCTTCAAGAAAGTTCACACTGCAAACTACCTGGCAAACAGTAGCACTGGACACAAGCACTTTCTAGAGGAAGCACTTTTTAGCAGCATTAACTGTGCGTGTATACAGTTCAAACTAACTCTCTAATAGTTTCCTGCATCGTGACCTGGCCACTGAAAAACATGTGGCAGGGCCCAATTGCCAAATGGCTTGGGCAGCACTACATTCTTCTGGTGATTTGTATAATTTGGAATTAATGTAAAAGGTATTCTTATTTAGCAGCTGGTAAGAACCAGTAGGAGTCAGGACATCAGCATCTCAAATAACGAGGCTTTAAAATTGTACTAGAGATTCTCCTGGTAGTGGTAGGTACATTTATTTGCTACGGCCAAAAGAAGAAAAGGTGTACTTTTAAATATCTGGCAATAACTCTATCTAGATGTTTGAAGAGCACAATAAAAGAGTCCCTCTGGGAGAAACTGAACGTAAGAGTCCCCATACTGGATATTAGCATGGGTCCCTCTTGTTCAACAGTATCCAGCACAGGGAGGTCTGTTTACAACTTCTGAAGGTTCAACAAAAGACAACTGAGAAAAGCAAGCTATTCTCATGACTTCACTGTGCAGGAGTCTCCACTTCCACTGGGAAAAATTAAGATAAGCTTGAAAACCACTACTCTCATCCAGGAGAAAACCAGAAGAGTTTAGATGGGTGAGAAAGAGCTTTTCCATCCTGCCAAGTTCTTTCAAGCTTCCACAAATTTCCCTCATTCATGTTGAGTTGAAACTGAGACCTTTTGAAATGTTGCATGTCAAAAAAAAGAAAGCCAGACCCCAGAATAATCAACAGGTCTGAAATTAAGGCTGTCAGCTGGTACGTGGGAGGCCTAATTCAGCTCCCCATGTTCCCACCCCACTTGGGAGTCAAGGTTCCCCAGTAGTTCTTGGCTGGCAACCTAAGGGGGAGCTTGGTTTTTCAAAGCAATGAATGCTTTCTCAGAGCTGGCCTCTAGGTTCCCAGCTCCACTGCAAACTGCCAAAAAGCTTGGGATTTCAGGGCATCTGGCTCTGCCAATGGGGCTGCAAGGAGATGGTAGCCTTTGCACCCAATTGTCTTTTAAGAATTGTGGTTATAAATGAAGTCGGCTCTCAGACCTGAATCAATCTCTGATTCCTGGAGTAGAAAAGGGCATACTGTATCAAAAAGAAAAGTCAGCAAAATGTTCTGATCACTTGGAAACAATTTCTGTCTTTAAGAAATAGCAGGTTTGAAAGGGTTTGTTATTCAGTGGCTTTATTACTTGCTATATTGATGGGGTCCAAGTGAGCACAGGGGAACTAGGAGAGCCTAAATTTATGTGACAGTGGGAAAAGGAAAAAAGCATGCAGCTCCTTTGTTTAATGGTATTTCAGCAAGCAAAGTGAACATATAAATCAGATGTGTGCATTTTACTCTGTACTAGGACATGCACCTGCAAGAAGTGTTCTCAGGGATGCAGATGTCACAGATGGGTTTATGATATATTGTTTCCCAATGGTTTGGCACATCTTCACATTCAAGGTCACTGCCTATGCCTTTTAATATCATTGTGAATGACAGCACAGACATTCACCAGGGTCATGTAGGCTCAGAAGGAAGATAGAGGAAATCCTTTGATATTCAAAGTATTCAAGAATAAATGAAATAGATTTTACTAAATTAACAATGACTTATGAATATAAATTATAAACGTTAGCTTCTCTGGAGGCCTGTGGTAGTAGAAAAACTGGTATCACAAAAGAATAAAAATTAAAAAGGGACAACTTGCTCCTCCAAGATGTTACAAGGTTGAAAGAGGCCATTAACATGGATTGCATGCACAGACCGTGCTGCCAAGTGTTATCATAATGAAACCAGCAAACAAATTAATCAAGGCAAGTATTTGCCTAACAAATGATCATACAAAGTGGGTTCCTTTGTTTGGGATTTTGTTCCTCGCTAATTCTTCCACCACTGCCCTCCATGCCCTTTGACCACTGCAAGCCAGTTCAGGCTGAACACGAGCAGAGGCGACTCTATTGGCTTGGGTAGGTTGTCCTGCCCTCACTTGAGTTTGGGAGGCCAGGGCAGGCCATCCGCTGGTGTGAGTCATGGTGGTACCACAGGATGGGAAACCTCCAGACAGCCCTGGTGTTGCTGCTTTCCATTTTTCTCCTTCTGACTTGACCAGGTATCAAAGCTGAAGCCTTGGCTACACCCAGAGCCTCATGATTTTAAGACATTTGCTTTCAGACATGCATTCCACCCTTCCCTGACCATGACCAGCATCCACTGGCATAGGCTGGCTGGTCAACACTCCCTCTCTTTGACCAGGGAGCTGGGCACCCATCGAGTTCAAGGGAAGTGCATCCCATCCGAGTCTTCCCCTCTTCCACGTCCTGTCAGCGAGTCCAGCATTCATTTAGTCTTAATCCATCCCAGCCGCACACATGGCTAGGAAGGCTTTTGGATTTCACTGTCTGGGTTTCAACGTTGCCGCATGACTTTCCCATTAAGGAGTGGGGGAGAAAGTCCAGCTCATCTGTGGGGAGGGCTCAGCCCTTTGCTGGCCGCTCCCTGGCAGAGCAGGACATGCCGTGGCTTGCCTTCTTTGGAAATCCCAGCCATCCTCAGGCGCAACAGGGTGAAATAAGGACAGCTTGCTTTATCTTTAAATTTCCTTGTTTTCTTGGGCACCAGCCAGACCCTTTGTTTTTTGAATATAGTTGTTTGTGGTTTAATTTCCTTTGGGTTGTTTTGGTTGTTGTTGGTTGTTTTTTGTTTTGTTTTATTTTTTTTAATATTATTATACCAGCAAAAACTTAGCTTCTCACTGGAATTGTATAAGAAGAAGGACAAGGTGAAGTGCATAAGCTGGAAGAAATTCAGTGGTTTTCGCATGAGATCTTGCAAGGTTGTGCAGTAGATCTCATACAGAAACTGCGAAATTACTGTGCCACCACTATGGGACAACTTGTCCTTAGTGGCATTGATGGACTAAATTGTACAAGCAGGAGCCAGAGGAAACTGGCTGCCACGGGGTCTTCATCTCTTAAATGGAAGAAATTTTTTACAATGAGAGTGGTAAAATACTGGAACAGGTTGCCCAGAGAGGTGGTGGATGCCTCATCCCTGGAAATATTCAAGGCCAGGCTGGACGGGGTTCTGAGCAACCTGATCTAGTTGAAGGTGTCCCTGCTCATTGCAGGGGGGTTGGACTAGATGACCTTTGAAGGTCCCTTCCAACCCAAACTATTCCATGAGTCTACGATTATATGATTTCTGTTGTTCCAACAGAGCCTGTTGAGGCCCAGAGCAGGGCACCATCCTGAGGACTGCCCGAGATGCAGCCCACAGACACATCCAGGTGTGTTAATGCTTCCTTTTGATATTCTGTTAAGTCCTTGATGGTGAGATCCTTCCTTGGAAAAGACCTTGCAAACAGGCCATCAGACATAAATCATGGGAACATCCAAGAAGCAATTCAGGCTGCATTTTCCTTGACAGCAGCAGAGGAAGCCTTGGCCATTTCATGCCACCCTTGCACCAGCTTCTGCACTGTGCCAGCGCAGCTGTTCATGGGACTGTGCGATGAACCATGTCAGGCAACTGATCCTGCTGAAAAATAACCATTTTTGTTTTATGAATTCTCTTTCACTTGCATCAGTTTCCTCTACCAGTTTCCTGTGTAGCCACACAGAGAGCTACATGGGTCACAGTGTGGCAAGCAGAAATTAAGCGTCCGCAGATGCGGAGGGCT
Source organism: Nesoenas mayeri (assembly GCF_963082525.1). Lineage (NCBI taxonomy): Eukaryota > Metazoa > Chordata > Aves > Columbiformes > Columbidae > Nesoenas > Nesoenas mayeri. The sequence continues at coordinate 70,693,328 of NC_137541.1, forward strand.
GCTGAAGTTGGTTTATGAAGTTTGCATGCTGAATGTTAGCTTTGGCCTTGGAAAGGATCTGTTTTTAAATTGAATGCGGTGCAATTAGCAGTCAAAGTCATTATCAATTATGTAAGAAAATAATCACAAAATAACCATTTGCACATGCAAATGTATGAAAAATGCATATCAGCGGTGTAACTGTAAAAGTAAGATGTGTCCTGTTGAGTGCAGATAGTTTTGAAAAAGATTCAAGTGTGAGATGCAAAAGTCAACTCTGATTATCTCAAGGGCAACCAAACATAAGGACAAAAAAAATTCTCTGACAAACAAACCTCCTTATATTATTCCTCTCAGTCATTCTTTTGGTGTTTTACAAACTGACGGCCCTGCATTGCAGGTCTAGAGAAGGCAAAAACTCCCATGGACCTCAAAGAGAAATGTTCAGTTTACAAGAACCATGCCAGAACACTATGAAAATCACTTTTCCCACCACTGAAGTGCAGCCACCTCTAGCATGGGATCTGCCAGTTCTTTAACAGCTCAAAACTTGGGCCAGAGAAGACATTTCCATTACTATGCAAATAAAACATTATTATACAAAGAAGGAACACAATGCCTTCTATATCGTTGCAGATATGAAATAGAGAGGGAGCCCAAATCCTTCAGCTATGGGAGTGGAAGCTCCTTGGTGACACTAGGTTGCCAACCATCACAATTATATTGCCAACAGACTTAATTGCAAGTCTCAAGGAACTTGGTGGACTAGGATTGACATTGAGGGTGGGAGGTAGGGCACAACCTCCTCCACGGAAGTGGTTGTGCAAGAATCTCAGCTTTCTTTCAAAATCAGAAGGACCTTCTTCATCCATATGATTGCAGAGAAAAGTCTAAAAGCTCTACAGCTCAAGTGCTCCAAAACAAGGAGGTTTCTTTTTTGTTAAGCTCCTGAAAATTGAGCAAAAATTAAGACTAAAATTCTCACAGTTTCAGAGAGCTTAAGAAAAACGTGTTAGCCTTTGGGTTGCAAGCTGACTACTGAGGTTTCAGTGACTGTAAATTGTTTATTCACTCCCAATACAGAGTTTGCATTGTCTCCCCTGCAATGGGTGTTGGCTGAGCTTGCCCACCATCTTCAAACAATCCCCCTCCTGTATAATGGTAAATGCCCGTCACACCGGCATTTGGGCTTGAAAAGGTTTGCAGGTTTGCTCTCTGTCCTGAACCAGGGCGTAGCCACTGTGCAACCCCTTTCCCATAGCCTTGCTCCTTCTAGGAAGGAAGCCAAGCTACATTTAGAGGTGTTAAGATTCGAATCCTAGGGGGAAACTTGAGAGCAGAGAAGGGGGGCAGCTTTTGTGGATGGACAGCATCCGGACAAACAAAAATTGCCAGGTATTGCTGAGAAAGAAAAAGCCTCAGTTTGGCAAGCCTGCAAGCCTCTCTATCCTATGGATGCCTGCGCCTCTTGTTAAATAAAGCTGGTTTTCTGCACCTAGGGCAGCAAGTTACCTTTGCCTTTGTTTCCGATTAGTATCAAACGCTTTCTGTGTCAGAGATGGGTCCATATCTCTGAAGTCCCACGGTTCTCCAGGAGACATGTTCCCATTACCACCCTCCTGCTGACAAGGACTGGCTCTCCAAACCCAGGCTGCCTACACCTTACCGGGACAGCAGGGCTGTCAGGCACTGACACAGCAACACCCTGCATACCCAAGGCTGATCTCTGCTTTTTCACTTTGCCATCCCCTCCCTGAAGGTGGGAGCAGAGAATTTCCAGCTCCAGTGAAGTAACACCAAGTCCCCCTGCTGAGATTTCAGTGGCAAATAACACTCATTCTCCTTTCTTTGCTCTTCTGCTTCTCCTTTCCTCTTCCTCCTCTTCTTTCCTCCTCAGCTATCAGATGATGCTGCTCTTTTTACTGGAAAGCAGTGAAGGAATAAAGGACCTATGATTTTCAGCATGCAGCTTATCATGAATCATCTGTCACAAGAGATAAAAGCTCCACTGGACTTATCCAGCAACCAGACATTTTCTCAGTTCACCCATGTATACTTGTGGTGATGTGCATTTCCAGATCACTGCGTGCAAATAGACAGACAGATGCGCTTTAGGATCCTAACCTTCAGTGCTGTTATCCTAACTGCCTAATACAGAAGCCAGATTAATCTGCAAGTTCCTCATGGGAGCAATTTAAACTGCAAGCAAACCCACGAATTACTGAGAGTGCTTTTTGGTGGAAAAACACATGCTTTCGAAGTCTTCCAGCCCAGATACCTAGAAAATCCCCTAGCCACTGGGAGAGTTGCTCAGAGCACCGCAAAGTCATCCCCTTGCAGGAAATCAGCTTTCTTTTTCTTGCCAGGGGAGGGGAAAGAGGAAGTGTGTGCTGTGGTCAGGATTAACCCTGCCCGCCCTGCCCTGGGCTCTGCTGCATGGTGGGGTTGGCAGGTCCCCTGGGCTGTGCGTGCATGGTGCCTCCCAGACCTGCTTGGAGTGCCCTCCCCTCTCGCTCCCCACAACCTCCTCCACCCACCGCAGCAGGACAGAAATCCCAGGTCTCAGAAATGCTCCATTTTCAGGGAACAGGATGGTGTTTTCCCTAGTGATGCTGCCTCCGTGCCTCTCCATCCCAGCCAGTGCATGGCAGAGCACAGCTTCTCGCCTGTTGCTAGTGATTCATTTTTGACCAAACTCGCCAAGTTTAATAGAGACACTGCTCTGAAGTAGATGCAATACCCACACCATTTCCCTGCCCTGCAGTTTGGAAAAGGAAAAGCACATTTAGAAAAGCACAGGTACTGCAGACCAAGACAGACAGAGGCTGCTTGCAGTTATTCTGTTTCTGTTCTTATGGTCTTTAAGTGCAAATGTAAAGCAGGGAATTGCTCGGGGCAATACATGGCAGTATAGCACATGTGACTTTACAGTGTTGTTAGCACAGTCAAATTCACCTCCACAGGTGATGATATATTTTTCTGCAGTCAGGCTCACTGATGGGGTAAATAGCTGTAACCAATCTCTTCTCCCAGTGTTTGCTTCCCCACACCTCCCAGGTTTCTTTGTTTTAAACCGAAGGTTCAGTTAATATTTGCCCAGCACTTCCACTATGTGAAGTGCCCATATGAAGCACAGAAGAATGATAATTAAAAGGCGGCATACTGTTGGGTTGTTTGAACAACATACAACTTCTTACTAGGAAGGTGGGAGAAGAAAGGAAACAGCTGGGGATATTTCTTATTTCCTAGGGATTTCTCCAGATTCTCAGACATTTTTAACCTCCATTTTCACAAGTTATATCTTTATTTCATCCCTTCACATTCTACCTGTCTTTTTCTCTTCTTCACTTGACTCTTAAATATACCACTAAACACTGGGTCAATTGAAAAGCTGTTGGGAAAGGTAGAAACTAGATGACTGACTTGTTAACCATCTCATGGGTTTTAGCTGTACCCTGTGGAAAGCCATTGCTTTTGCTTAGAAAGCTGGTGAGCAGAGCCCCGATTTCAGGTTTTCAGAGATGTTCAATTTCCTTTGGGAGGAAATAGCCAGTAGGAAATCAGGAGAGATGAGTCCTTGCTTGAATTTAATTATCAAGGAAAGCATATTCCATCGCTGGTATTCAGGAGGCTGTTTGTTTTTTTGTCATCTCCGCAATACTGACTAAGCCATGCTTTGTGGGCAGACTCCCCACATTGGATTTGTTTTCTTTTGGCAGTCCCGATCCTGCTGGCTGACTAGGGAGCCTGGGCCCCTTTATTTGTACTAAAATGGCAGAGTTGGGGGGAAGGGAGGTGAAGGAATTTGCATCAATGACAAATCACGATAAATCCTCCCTGATACTGCTTGCTATTCTTGCCTTATGCACATTGTCCTGCAAAATCTCTATAAGAGGAGGGAAAGGCACTGAACCCCAGGACGCCACCGGGCTCTAGAAGCCCCTGAGCAGACCAGGCTTTGCAAAGCCACCACCGCCATCCCTGAGCCCTCCCTGATCCTGTGGGGGGCTGCAGGGGGTTTGAGCTGAAGCGAGGAGATGGCCAGGCAGCTCAGAGGAGCTGGCAGAGCTGCAAGCTTCAAACACCCCACCCCCAACAGCTTTGTTGAAGGACTCGGGTCCTTTCAGTCTTAACTCTGAACCCATTCACCAGAGCTCAGTGCCCAACAGAATCAAACCTATCATCTGTCTCTAAAAAAGCAATGTGTTTTGCCAGTGTTTCATGGTCAGAATATACAGAGGAGAGAAAAAGAAAAAAAAAAAAAGGAAATCCTGCAGTGAGATGAAATGCAAAGAGAGGCTATTACCATAACATGTAGTAACGGGTTTTTTTGATTTTTGTTTTGAACGTTGAAGAAAGAGACTGAACAAGCTGTTTACCACATGAAACAAAGCCGGACCAGGATATTTTCAGGCCACTAAACTTGGATTTCAGACAGCCAGCTTGGATTGACATACTGGATGAGCTACAGCCGATTGGCATGGAGAAGGGAGCAAAATATGCATCTGTCCTGGTGCCAACTTAGGCTAGGCTGCCGTTTTGTTTGGTGTCTAGAGAGCTGGTTTTCGTAATTAAACCAGCCTTCAAACCCTTTTTAAATAAAGCTGAAGAAAAGAGGAACTGAAAGGGATTCCTCTCAAGCGTATGCACACTGCTCTAGCAACTCTTGCGCCGTTTTCTGTGCAGTCCCTGAAAATGTTTCTTTTTTTTTCTTTTTTTAATACTTCCCTAGTAATGCACACATATACACTGGCATGCACCGATGTGCAACGCCATGGCAGGTGGGGGGCAAAGAGGAGCCATCCTGCTGGGCTGAGCCGGGGAGACGCATCCATCCACTGTTCCCAGGGGACTGTCATCCCCAAAATCACAGGGGCTCCCCGAATTGTTTAGCAGCAGCAGCAGAAGCAGCAGGTCACTGTACCTGCACACAAATCCACCACCAACACTGCAGCCAAAACAGCTGAGTGGAGTACAAAACACTCTGTTCTGTCCCAGGAATGGGCTGGCGGGCAGGGGGGTGGCTTGTTTGGGGTTTTTTCCCTTTGTTTTGGTGGTTTTCTTCCCCCTTTGGCATCAGAGCCTGCAGTGACTTTGATTATATTTGCCTGGTGGAGTATGAATTGACTCCTAAATATTATTTGTTTTATGGAGGATGCAGATTGGTGGCAGAGGGGATGCTTAAGCCACATTCAAAATTCTGTTGGACAAATAAAAATGTCATTTTAAATCATGAAGGAAACTGTGAAAACTGTAGCCAGTTGCTTTGTTAAACCCGGCAAATGGGAAAATGATATATATATATAGGTGCTGTAAGTGTTAAAGGCACGAGCGGAAAGGCAGGGTGAGTAACTTGAGCCTACGCCCATTGAGGTGGGTGGGAGGTTGAGCAGTCCCCCCAGCAGTCACCCCGAGGTGTCCCCAGACCCTTCTCCCACCTTGTAAGACATGGCACATGGCCAAGAGTTTTTGCCTCTTTGAAAAGTGTGTAAATCTAGTGTAATTGCACACTTTGTCATGCCGTGTTGCTGGTTTAAGTCACGGATGCTTGGGATTCAGGCCTTTATTTGCCATTGTTGATGAGCTGATTAAAAAATTGCAATTATGAATGGGACAGCAGAGCAGGGAGGGATCTCTTTCATTGATTTTCTATTACTTTTCTTGCTTTTAATAGAAACTTGAAACTGACATTTTATTTCCTCAGAAAATATTTTGGTTTAAATAAACACACTTTTAGTAAAAGGCTTTAAAAAAATCAAAGTCTGGAAATTAAGGGCGTTAACTGCACTTTGTTTTTAGAAGGAAAGTAGAAAATTCTGAGTGCCTTTTACATCACTAAAAGCAAATCAGTAAGCAGTATGATTCAGTCAAAACCATTTACAGAAAAAAAAAAATTTACCCCTTCTATTATTTTAGTATTGTATATCCAGAGCTGGGTAATTTACCATTTAAAATGGCTAGCATATGTGAAGAAATAGGCGTGCAGAAAAATAAAATTTCGTCTAGTCCCTTGCAAAGTCACTATTTGCCAGTGTCTTGTGAAAATCACTGGCTGAATTTCTCCAGGGTGTTGATTTCCCAGGAATTCAGTCGTGAGGAATGCAGGTTGACTCACTGAGGATGAAATACAGTTAAAATCAGTTTTGAGGGTCAGCATTCACAGTAATCTGCAAAACTGCATGCTCTGCTCTGGAAGCTGGGACTCGCTTCGTGCCATTAACAAAACCGTCTGCTACACTTAACAGCAGTGACCGTCGTGAAGTGGCTTTCACACCAAACAAGCTAAATTCCCAGCAAATCATCCGCCTTTACCTTACTCTTGTAAGGGCGGACATTTGAAAAGGGCTTTGCCCCCTTGCTTTCATAAATTTTGCACCGTCACTTTCTCAGTACACTGTAATTTTCCTGCTGGCACGTTTCCACCTTGGGGTTTTTTTTTCACTCCCTGCTCACACAGATCTCCTGCCAAACTCCGACTCCTATCTCAACAGCCTGGGCTTCCTACCACTGCAGCAAAATGGCAGCACTCTTTGTGACAGAGAACAGAAGCATTTGCATTTAAGAGGGCAACAGGGAAGCTACGACATAGGAGCTTTGCAAATGTAATAACTCATCACGTTTTTGGCAATGCTTCAAGTAAGTGTAGCCCACTGTCAGAGATGAGCTTTCCTGAAATCTCCTGTCTTCTGAAGTGAGATATGCTCCAGCCTCGCTAAGGACATCTTTTCTGTAGGAGCATGACCTTTAAGTGACAGGTTTTGAATATTGGGACCAGCAGTATTTTGTCTGGGATGTATTTAGGGTGGGTTGTGCTGGGTGGTGGCTCAGAAGCTCTTAATGCACAAAGCAGTTGTGGGGACAGATCCTTCTGGGTGGCCAGGCCAGCTGTGCTGGGATCAGCCTTCCTGTGGGCTTGCCCCATGCAGCTGTGCTGGGGCTTGCTCATGCCCAGCTACAGCAGTGCTCGAGTCCAAACAGCCATCTAGCTTAGTGCTTCCAGCTCAGGAGGGACCAGGACCAGGACTAAGGGCTGTGGAGAAAAGACAGGAGGGCAATAGGCACCCCACGGTTGCTGCAGAGTTATCCCAGGTACTATGGTTAGTCCAGCAACTCTGCAAAGTCATGTGCAAGCATCGACCTCTGCATGGTGTTTTATGAACAGCTGTGCATTGCCAAAACATCATCTGTTTTGTGCTGCTGAGAACTGAGGTGCTCCCCTGATGACTTCTGCAATGGTCAGAGGGAAGTTGTGGGGGAAGAGGGAGAGGTAGTGGGAAGAAACTACAGCTTTTTTGTCTGGGGGATTATCAGCATTCAGGTGACCACTTTGGTCATCTCAGGGAAGTAGACACACTACTAGCCTGTGTGAAGGGCAAATATGGACCACAAATCACCTCAGCTTGGATGGCAAGGCTGTGCATGAAGAGGGAAGAGGCTTTACAGCATCATCTGAGTTAAAGCTTAAGCTGACATCAAGGAAGATTTGTCAAAATATCTGCACTTGTCCTTCCAGAGACACTGTGTTTCTCACAGGCAGGAGCACTCTTCAGCAGAAATCCCTCCCCAGCCCTCCTGCACAGCCCTGGCCATGCTGATGGTTTCTCAGCCACAGCTTGACCTCATGACTGTCTAGGAGATCTGAAGCATTCGCAGCTGACCTTCCAAATGAAGGTTTAATTTAGAGCCACAAGACTCCTTCCTGCTTTTGGCTCATTTTCTTTGAATCCCCACTCAGTTTGAAACCCCAGCTCCCAGCCCAGCACACACAATGGCTACGAGCAAACCCGTGAGGTGTTTGCATTTGTCCCTGGCTGCTGGGTGACCCAGCATGGGAAGAAGAGCTGCTCCCCTGCAGTTGTCCCTGTGTCACTTTGTCATTGGCCTGGAGACAGCAGAGCAAGCGGGACAGGAGATGAGAACAGAGGGAAGAAAAGAGAGAGAGGGGAGACCCATGTACCCAGCCATGAGACACAGTGCCACAGAACCTGGCACTTCGCAGAGCTGCTGCTGCCATAAGTTTGGGTTAACTTCACTGACATGGGCATAAACAAACATGGTTTTGCCATTATTTTCCTCATAACTTGCCAAAAGCTGAATCAGTGAAAGCGCTGCATTTTTGGTAAATCATGCATTTCTACTCTGTGTGTGTTTACTAGGATAGGTAGAAATTTAGATTCATCCAGTGACATAGTTAACATTGTAGATGCTTCAGTCATACAGATATATAAAGCAGGGTTGGTATTTTTTCTGCATTTGCTTATGTCACAAGAAGACCTTGTTCTGTGACTTCAGCTTCTCTACTTTACATTATTACAAATGAGGGATTATAAGACTGGCTTCTGGATACCTTCACAGCTAAACCACGAATTATCTCAGCCACTAAATCTTTCATTGCTTCAGAGCAAGATATTTCGCTACCTAAAAAAGAGTGAAAATAAACTATTCTGATGTGCTCATGGTGAGCACAGTAGAAATTAATGGACTCATACTTTTAAGAATTAGACGTTAGTTTTTTTCACAGGAAATATATTTATGCTCATTTTGTGTGCGCATGCTGGGATTTACAAATAGAAGCTTCTGTGTGCATAATGGTTGCCTGCATTGGGCATACCACTAATCATTTTGCTCACAGAAAGACCAGTTTACACATAAAATAGCCCAGAGATAACACATTTCACATAGTGAGGACCATTTATGTTCCCTCAGCAGTCCTCTGGTGGGCATACTTGAAAATACTAGGCGTCCCAGAATCAATAGCACCTCTTGACACTAAAAAGTCCCAAACTCAACCAAAACTTTTTTCTTTGATAATCAGTTGGACAACTATAAACTTGTGGGAAACGTTTTGATGTGTTGCCAGGAACAGATAGTTTTTCTTTACTGGCTGATCTCTTTGATATTGTATTGGGATCTCAAGACCTTTATTCTCTGGAAGATTTTGAGAAAAACAGGTCTTGCTCTTGGACTCTCACATATGTCCTGCAGGGATTAAAATAAAACTTGTTTATAATCTATTGCTTCCTGCATTGAAGGGGTTTGCAAAGCCTGCCAGCAAACACTGTACTTTGTTGCTATTGCCACTGGTTTGGGGGTTTTTTTTATGTAACAATTTCACCTAAAGCCAGGCAGCAGAATCAGCAGCCATGGTTAAAGTCAAACTATTGAGTTATCTCAGGATTAACTCGTTCCTGCATACAGGACTAGTTTTCATTAGCAACATTGAAGGTGTGTTGGTTGTTGACCAAAAGAGTATTTTGCTGCTTTCATTTTCATGAAGTTCTCACTTTTGCTATACACACAAACCCCAAAAACTAGAACTACTTAATTTTAGAAATCTGAAGTAAATCAGCTGATGGCAGCAAACTTGTTTGCAGGCTCAATGGCCCGTTATCTGAAAGGATAACAAGAGTAATCCAAACCCATTAGATGAATCAGCAATCTGAAATCAACTTTGCTAGAACTAGCAACAAAGAAGCAATTCACAGCAGATCAGTCTGGATGTGTCCAGGGGCTTTGAATTTAAATAAATAACAGCAGCTGTTTTGTTTTTGGGGTTTTGGTTGGTTGGTTGGTTGGCTGGTTTTTTTTAATCAAAAATCACCCATTTTTCCCAACACACCAGGATGACCACCTTCATTTTTCCCTTTTCTGTAAACCAGTAGTCCTGGAGTCGATTTTCGATGATGTGAACCATAACCCTTAAAATCCTTAAATGACTGCTCACATCTGTATGACTTCACTTGAAAGGACTAGAAATGCAAATGAATTAATTTGCAGGATGAGCTTGATGCAGAAAAATGTTGTTTACTTCGTTATGTTTTGAAAAGTCCATGGTTACCCCCTGCTTTGAAAAAAAAAGGCAAAAGCCATATGACACCAGAAAAAATTTCGAGACCTTTTAAGCAACTAGTGAAAATTAACCTGATGAACCCAACTCTTGCCACAGGCAAAGTAAACAAACTGACCCTATGACTTACACATAGCTTTGTTTTGCATGTAAGTGGCAGACCACTGGCGTCAGGAGTTTGGACAAGAAAACTGAAGCTCTGTTTGCTCACACAACAGTTCTCATAAAAAGTGAAGGACCAAATAAAATGGTGCAAGTCATCAGTACAGTGAGGGCCTTTCCATTTTGATCTACAAGTCTGCCTAAGTCACTTTGTCTTTATGGCAGAGTTTGTCTGGACATGGCATTCTTCATTTAAGCCTCCAAAGTCTTAAGTAGTGCTTAAGTTTAATTGCACACTGTGCCAGCAACAAAGCTGCATTAGGCGATGGGCTTTTCTGTGAGGGCACATCCCACAGCCTTAAGCATTGTACTGAGGTATTTTCTAAGTTATTGTGGGATACTTGGCTTTTTCCCTGGATCTGTCTGCAAAAGAGTAATAAACCAGAAACCTCTGGTTTGATGTGTCCTTCCTTCCAGTGAGCACCCAGTTGTTCAAGCTGTTTACCTTCACACATCTCTCTCGACATGAACACTGGGTATGCGACGATTTGACTGAATGCTGCTTCGGCCCTGTCTTTTAACCTTGAGAAGACAACAGTGGACCTTGCATCACAGATCACACAGGCTGAAACATTGTAAAGCGAAGACACTTGGCATAGGCTTTACCAGCTGTGGACTACCCAGTGCTGTCTCTTTCTGGACCAGAACAGCATGCACAAAACAGTAGAACTGGATCAGCCTGCACTCTTGGGTTGATCAGCTGTGGCTCCAGAAGTCTGAAAAGCATGCCTTAACCCTTCAGCTCCAGGACACCCCAGTGGCACAAGACATCAGTTCAGGAGGGGCTGCCATTGCCCATGAGGATTTGGCTGTCTCAGAGTGTCCGTGGTTGGTGGCTAAGTTGTCTGGTGCTGGCAAACTGCCTCCTCTTGTGCAGTCATGATGATCTGTGAGGCAGCTATTGCTATGGTTTATTGGCAGGGCATGTTGCTGAATTAACAGCAGGAATAGAAAGAAGGACATTTCTGAAGGGTACTGGAGCAGCTGACGGCTTCAGTGTGTCCAACATTTGTCTTCCATCAGCTCACAAAGTATGTATGAAACAGAAAGGACAATACCAGTTCATTATTGCATGCCTAACCCTAGCCCCAGCAGAGATCCACAAACATTCATCATGCAAGGGTCACTGGTACATAGTGGAATTTCAGGGTATTCCAACATTTATTCACTCCTGCAAGAGATGGTTTATCTCTCCTACAAGCTGTAACTGTCTGTATCTGTTGCGGGTCTCTAACTCTTCTGATTCCTGAAGCCACACCTTGACCTAGAAATCAGGTTTAACTGCACCCTAAAGAGAAGTATGAATTGTACCCATGTAAATGAGTACATGTAAACTATGTGAAGTGCAAGATGGATGCAGACTGTACATTCAGCCAGCTGAAACGACCATGCTCCTCCCCATTGCCTCTTCTGGGATCCACCCAGCCTTTTGTGTATGGAGGTTATTGCCACATACTACAGGTAGCATCCACAGTGGCAAGAAAGAAACAACTGCCAGCAGCAACAAGCTGAATATTATGCTAGCTTGCAGGCCTATTGTAGGCATCTGACACATGCACTTTTTGCAGCAGGGACCCATTCAAAGGGAGCAGGAAAGTCAAGAGTGAGATGTTCTTTCCTCTGCTTTCTTTGTGGAGAAAAATGTGCGCAGTGCAATTCCCCTGTGACTACTGTCATGAGGTTTTGTGTAAAGCTTTGGTGTCATCTTTCCATCCTTCCAAGCACCCAACCCTCTGTAGCAGGCGCTTCATTCAAAACTAATACCAGTATGCCCAGCCCAGACCCAACCACGTGGAGAAGAAACTGGGTGGAAAACACCACAGCATTACCCTGAGTGCCAACAAGACCTTTCCTCTGGGCTGTAGCAGTGAGAAAGCAGAGAGGGCGGCTCTCCGTGCTCACTCCCATGCCTACGGGCAAGGGTGGGCACAGGGTCTGGCCAGAGCTGGCTACAGACCCCTGTTTGTGTCCCCAGCTCCCATCCATAGCTTGGTGAACAATACACGCCAGACCTTCGCATGTCTTAAACCACAATCTCGTATAGCTATTTTTCCACACAGAAACATTCTCATTTTTCTCCTGCTTGTGTTCCGGTTGTGCTCTTCACACTGGTTTTCCATTATTAATGTCCTTTAGTTACACTGGTAATAGACAGGTTCCTTCACTGCAGACATATTTTTCTCCTCTCCCCAGAGGATTTGTGGGCAGAGCAAGGCAGAGAGCGGAGCAATGAGAAGTACAGCCTTCATAAATTAGGAGGCTGAATGAGCTTCTCCCAAGGTAAAGGTGATGCCTCAGTTGCTGGTTCATGTAAAATGGGTATTTTAGACTGTGATACACAGGGAGTTGTTTCATACGCTGGAGTTCCCTTCAGAAATGAATCTTCCCATTGTATATAAAGCCCATCTAACTGCTGAGAAAAGAGGGCTTTTAAAAAAATGCATTTCATCATATGAAGTTTACATTTGCTTTACGTTGTTATAGACTTACTGACTATTTGGCAGCAGAGACTTTTTAATAGTTCTGTTTTTCTTCTTTTGTTGAAAGCTAAAGGGATCCTGTCAGATTCGGAAGGGCCAGGAACTGACCTATTGTCTCTATTTGCCAGCTCCGTGTAATTCCTTGCACAGGATATTTTCATAAACGAATGCCTCAGTAAAGTTGTTTTAAAAGGAAAAAGAAAAAAATAAAAGTGGCAGAGGCCCAAGAGCCGGCAATAACAAACACGTGCAGCTCAGCAGAGGGGTGAGCAGCCCCTCGGTGAGAAACCTCTGGGCAGCTCCAAGGCGATGAGTAACCCCTACCATGGCCATGTCTTGGCAGTCAGAAGTCATGACTCAGCCCATCCCCCCCCGCTTCTAAATTATAAGGGGGAGGTTGGCTTAAGAGTCTTTAGGCTTTAAAAATAATAATACATGTGAGGTTTTATTTTTTGCTCGCCTTTCTGATGTTTGGACCCTTGTCTACATATATTCCACTCATGTTTTCCTGTTTCTTTCACCAGCCCTGTCGTCCAGTGCAAAGTTATTTCTTTTTTTTAACTGCGAGCTGAGGTTCTCATCTAATCACTTCACTGCAGGAGCTGGGGCTTTAACAAACAATAAATATCACAAGCCTGGCAATAAGCTCTGAGAGCTCGCGCTGGTGATTGCTGCAATAACAAACTTGGATGTTTATGCAGTGTAGAAAATAGATGCAGTGAGAAAACGGGCTTCAGTTTCAAGATATAAATCTTCCCCATTGTGAGAAATAGCTTCAGAGAGCTGTTTGTTTTAAATAATAGTTGCAGAATGGTGAATAATTGGGATAATATAACTGACCCAAACCTTCACCTAAATCCTAGAAGAAGAAAAAACCAAACCAAAACAAAACAAACAAAAAAAACATGCCACCACACAGCCAGTACTAACTTATTTTAAGATATGAAATTTCCAGCTAGCTTGTGGCTAAACATTTTTAAGTAAGAACTTAAAGCTAGACTCCTGAATCCAGTTTTAAAGATGTGTCTTGATCTTAAATCTGACCATTCATTTAAGTTCCTATATATAGATTTAGGAAATCTAACGTAAGGCTTTGTTTCTAAAAAATAAACCTTGGTCTCTTTCATAAATATATTTTTATATTCGTGTGTGTATAGTGAGAGAGATATAGGCATCTCTAAAATTCTTGGCTTCAGACCTTGACTTGGCAGTGAAAAGAACATGTGAGGAGGTTTATGAAAAATAAATCTTTGCATTCCTCTAGCACCTTTCACCTGAGCATCTCAAAGCAGTTTACATCAAGGAAGAATTATGCCATATAGGGAAATATTTCTAGCTCTGCTCAACCCTATAGGAAACTACAACACAGAGCAGTCCAGCGACTTGTCCCAGGTCATCGTGGTGCATGTGATGAGTTTTCTGACCTGACTCACGCTGGGAAGTGCCATTTGTTTCCTTCGTCCCCCTGCCACTCTCCCCCATTGCCTGCCTCCTGCTCCCACCCTCGCTGCCGAAATCCAGCAGAACCATCCTCAGGGCTCCTGATCCTGCTGCTGCTCTCCAGCACCTCTGTTTCTCTACCCATTTCTTGCATCCCATCTCCCTCTGCATTTTGGAAAACACAGCCCTGACCCCAAAGAGTTTACGGTGTAAATAGACATGATTTTACATGTGGGTGAGAGAGACGCTAAGAAAAGTGGGTTTTTTTGCCAACACCCCCTAATCACATTGCTTACATGTTTCATGTCTTTCCCTCATTCTTTATCTTTTTTGTTTATTTAGATTAAAAACTCTTCAGACTGGGGATCCTGCCTCCTTCTTCTGCCTTTGCAACACCCACCACAGCGCAGCCCCGAAGCCGGTTGGAGCCCCGCGCTGCTACCACAGTACAAACAATAATAAATAAAACCAGGACTGTGAGGAGATTATAATTAGAGCTGTGCAAAACTCAGCAGTTTTGGTTTGCATCGGTTCCTCCCTGCTGAGTCTACATTGTGTTTTGGATTTGTATGCAAAAAACCTAAAGGAAAACTCCCAAAGTGCCAAGTGTGGCCGGGTCTGGGCTCAAAATCGTGCACAGACCAGGGTGTTTTTAACAGTTCCTCCTTGAAATTATTAATCTGCCAAGGCTCAGTCCAGGTTTACTGAAAGGTTCTTGAACCTTTGCAGATTTTGGGGGCCAGCCAAGTTTTTGGTTTCATTACAAAAGTCTCTCTCAGCTCTGCTTAACATACTAATTGCCACACCACGCTGCTCTGTGGCTAACAGGAGGATTTAATCTTCCCCGGCTGCCCATGCAGATACACTTATGAGTGCCAGGGTGGCTCTAAAATAATTTCTCAGGTTGCTGCATTCGCCGTAGGTGCCTGACTGCTGCAAGTGAACAGAACCATGTCTGAAATCCTGTACCAAGGCGTTTGCTTTGCCCCAGGCCTAGCACTGTGGCCATCTTCAGCTGAGTAATCGTTCAGCGTGCTCACCCGAGTCCCGGAGGGGAGGCCACTGAGATGGAAACTATGAGCAGGGGGTTGGGGGGAGGCACAGCATTTTGGCTGGTGGCACAGATGTGCAGGCCTTCACTGCTACCCCCTTGCACGTGTGGCTCCTGCTCCCCTTCCACCTCTCTTGTAAGGGCTGTGGGTAGAGGTGAAGGGTACCAGCCCCAAAAATAGTGATGATGCTTAAGCAGCCAAACACCCTGCGTGTGTGAGGTGTTGGCCACATGGAAGTTAGGCAACATAGTGGCACAGAGGTGCCCAGCCTAGAGCTGAAATCAGAGAGGCAGGGAAGAGTTAAGATCCTCCCAGACAGGGGGAAGCCCGCACCCAAGGGATGTACACAGGGCTCCACTTGGGGCAAGCAGCGTACAGGAGAGCTTTTTAAATAGCTGGCTGCCAATAAATGCATTGTATAATACAAAAGTATTTTGAATCAAGCTACTTTTACTCCCTGCCTGTGACAAAGGGAGCAGCAGGCAGCTAGCACGTCGGCTGCCCTGGCCGGGAGAGAGGAGGTGCAGACATCTCCCACCATCGCCAGGAAAGGAGGGGAGTACCAAAAAGAACCTGCACATTATAGGGCTCGGCACCATGCCAGCTATGGCCTGGTGACCCTGCCATAGCATCCAGCATCTCAGGGGAGTTGAGACCTCCTGGCTTGCAGGTCACCCTGACTCCTCCACAGGCTGCAAAGGGAGGTTGGATCCTGGGACTCCCACACTGTCCGGCTGTGCAAGACAACATGCGCTTGTGGCATAGGCTAAGACACAAGGGTTTAAAATAGAGCTGGCAGGGGCTTTTACATCAAAATGCATCTTCCTTGGCAAAATTTGCAGGATCTGCTGTGCTACAGAAAATCATATTGGTTTTGATGAAGTTTCTAGAAACAACAAGCAAAAACAAGTGAAGATTTGAATGGAGGTATTTCAGTGTTTTTAAAATGAAAACTTGTGGGGGCATGTATTTCACAGTGATCTTGTCTTCTGAAAATTATTTGCAAATAATAAAGAGAAAAGTTTAGATTTCATGGGAAAGAAATTATGTGCTTTTAGCCAGGTTTTGCATGGTCTGGGGGTCTGGACAATTTATTTATTTTTTTAATATATTTTTTGCAGGATAGAAAATTCACTTCCTTGTTAACAGTAATTAAAAACTTAGCTCAAATTCCTAGATAAAAGTAGTCATGTGTCTTACTAAGGATATTTCAGCTGACTGTGCCAGAGGTAAGAGAAAGAAGGTCAAAGAACCCCAGCTTTTTTTGATGGAGTGCACAGTGCCTCAGCTGGAGCACAGCATATGACCTTGGTTCACTTAGAGGTTTTGCTTTTTACCACTGCTCCTGTGTAACCTGCAGGCAGTAAAAGAGTCATTTAAGCATGGAGGAGGAAGCATCCCCAGCCCTGGGATTCAGGCTGGGGGCAGCTCTCCTACATAGATAGTCTCTGCTGTGCTGCACAGCTCTCCTGGGCTTGCTCCTGAGTCCAGCCAAGGTTGGACTGTGGACTCGTATAGCACAAGGAGGTCAGGAGGCTGCAGCTGGGGTGGGCAGGGCCGTGCCTTCAGCAGCAGCAGTGGGTCTTAAGCATGCTCCTTCATCTTGGTTTCAGAGCTGGGCATGCAGTGAAGGAAGCCAAGCACGGTGGTCAGGCAGCCAAAACCAGAGCTTCAATGTCATGGATTTATGGTGGTGGCTATTTTTGGTTTACAGTATACTGGTGCAGAAAGACAAGCAACCAGTCACAGCTGGGATTTTTCATATGCATTAAAACATGAAAGTGAAAGCTTTCTATAGTATTAACTAACAAAAAGATAGATATCTTATTTTCCTTCTCACTGATAACTAACTAGTTCAATATGGAGTTAAACAAGCTTGCTCTGAAAGGACAAGAAACACTACAGAACAAAAAATAACCCAGGCATTTTTAAATACAATATAGATATATATAGATATATTGAGTTAGTAGTTTAGCGACATAGTTCATAATGACTAACAGTAATAAAAGAACAAGTAGATGTGAAGCCAGGAAATTATGTCTGTGAGGTTCTCAGTAGTCTCAACAAGTACCTATTTTATTAATGAATTTTAGCTTATTGACCTGAAAAAGATTTGTTTCCCCCCACGGCAGAAAGTTGCATAAAAACCTCCATGCCTTCCTAGTTCTACCTTTAGAATGTCAAAAAAAAGCTGGTAACCCAAAATCTTAATTACACTGTAGCACCCATTTAAATTATTTTACTAAATGCTGGGACAGTGAAATCTCACCAGGCCATTCTCACATACTTACACCTCAATGTTCATGTTAATACATGTCCCTTTTTATTACTGTGCTTTTTCTCTCCAATGATATATGAAAAACAAGAGACACGCAAAAGAAAAATGATTGTTTCTCTGAGCAATATCTATAATATTCCTCTCCCCAGCAGTACTCCCTGCAGCATAAGGCCGAAGAGCTGTAAGAGCAATAGTGGGTATAACCGATTTTTTTTTCCTTAACTAACCGTACTGTGCCTTGCAATAGAAAACTGAAGCAGGTTTCTGCTGACTTAGCATATGCCTCATGAGGAAGAAATCTATCTGGCAATTATGGCTTTGCATCTCCTGCCCTGTCTCCTATTGTTTGTATAAGACACCGGTACTTCTGCCACAGGCTTCATCATAGAGCTGTCCTGTCAATGCCAGCTTTCATGGGTAATCCATCTAACTCAGCAGAGTTCAAATAAGACACCTCCCTTTCTTTAATTAATTCTTTGAGTCTCCCCTGGGGATGTAGCCATGCTGATTTTTCAAAATTCTCTGCTATTTTTCAAGCACCAAAGTAATGGAAAATGTCCCCTATTGAGATTCTAGATTTGGAAAATCCGCTTTACTCAGCCTCTTATTCTCAGTCAGTGTTTTAAATGCCCATGGACATCTCTTTAGCTACAGAACCTATTATGCAAATAATTTTCTAGCTTGGGAAGGAGAAAAAAGACAAATCAAGTGAAATTCATTCTCCCTGCAATCTCTTCTGATGTTCTGCATCCACAGTTACCATAGCTATAGCCAGTTTAGGCACTGATTTATGCTGTTACACTCCATGCATTGCTCATACTCTTCCAGGTGCTGAGCAATCTCAGCTCAAGTCACGAACCGTTTCTTGCTGTGTAGTTGTTTTTCCTCCATAGTTTATGCCTCTGGCTTTTGCTGATCTGGGAGCAAAGGCTGCCTGTCAGTATGACAGGACAGACAGACACCCTCAACATCAGGTCACTGCGGCTGCAAAACTGGACCAGGCAGTCCAGAGTCCACCCATTCATTGTGACTTTTCAAGAGCTCATTAAAAATACGTGTGAGGCAGTGCTGTTAATCAGGTCCAGTATACACAAGCAAGCTAGTAAAATCCATCGAATGACAGATAAGCCAGACAGGCTAAAACCAAAGGGTTCAGCAAAGTATGTTTGAATCAGTAAGAATCAAGAACTGCTACACCCTCAATCAGCACTCTCTGATAACATTTTACTTGCTTTGGGTTTCTGTGTTTTAATGAGCAAACAATAGTGTTTTGTAATCCTCATTATTTAAATACATAACACCACTTTATGCCATTGTATCTTCTTCCTCAGACTGTGTTGCATGAGTTGAGCCAGGCTTGCAGCACCCTTCAAAGGGTGTGAGAGTTTCAGTGAACTCGTTATGTAAAGGTGACCAGAGAAACTTGTCCTGTGCAGACTAGAGAAGAAATGAGGGCAGAAGTTTTCGTTCACCCTTTTCAACATTGCATAGGACAAAGGTACAGCTGTCATTTTCCAAGGCTCTCATGAGTTAGCTCCTATCAAGCTTATTTCATTGCTTCCACTGACATAGGGCACATCAAAATGAGCGCCCAGGCACACGTTGCCCTGAAACAATGAAAGGTGTGTTGTAGGCTTGATTTCCTGACATCAGCACAAATCTTTGCACAGACCAGCCCTTAATTTTGCTACAGGGTTTGGCTAAAATGGTATGTTGATTCTTTTACAGAGCTGAAAACAGAAACCCAGATGGTGGCCTCCCAGTGACACCCTCTTATGCCTAGGCAATCATCCTTTTGCTTCCCAATTAATGCTTTTTCCTGGTATGACCACCATGCCACACTTCCAGCCTTGCTCTGTTATGTCCATTTCAATCTGCAAAGAGCCATCCGTAGGCAAGACAAAGGAGCACCATAATCTTCTCTCCTCCTGCCCTATTCCAACTGATCATTTTTTTCTTTAGAACTTTGTTCCTTTCTACAGTCAGCATTTCAGTCCACATTTCAGATTACTCTTCTAATTTCTAATTTCTAATGTCTTCGGGTTTGTACCAAGACTCAAACCTACCCGATTTCCTGTGCTTTCGTGTCTGAAAGATAAGAAATGGCAGATTATTTGATCCATGTGGTTAACAAATATTGATAAGGCTTATTCAGAAAGTGACTTGCCCTCAATGCAGGAAGGCTGCACTGAGTAGTAGGCTGGAGCTTGGTTTTATGAAGTCCTGGTCTAGTCCTACAAGAACTGTCTGGAACTTTTCTAGTACCTACATGTCTCGCTATCTAGAACGCCATCACCATAATGCCTGTGCTTGTCTCAATAATAACACTCCCTCTCTCTTTGCCTTTCTTGCCAATCTATAAGAAAAGATGAACTGATAATTTGAAGTAAAGCTTTGTGTGTGTGAGTGTCAATGGAGGGCAGTTGTGTATAAATACTTGTGATAAGACATATAAATGTTACCTTGTCATACACAGTCCATTACCTATGCTAACTAGAGGTTAGCTTAACCAGATGTCATCTGAACTATATGTCAGGTCAGTAGACCTGGATTAAGGGAATTCACTCACTGTTTTCAGTATCAGTAAGTAACCATTGCAAATAAGCTGAGAAAAAATAAGGCATCTGCAGCATAGCCCAAAGTGTCCTCATTACAGGAACTGGTCAAACCTGGTGAGGTTAGATTTTGTTCTCATGAAGGAGATTTAATAGAACTCAAAAAAGGAAAAGTAAAGTCAAAACTATCAGAGAGTGGAAGACTTGATACCATTTCTTCAAAGGTCTAGGTTCATCACACCCATCTAAAATACTGAGCTTATCACATCGATCTAGTGAAGGGCTAAGGTCACTTCTTTCTCTGTACTCCTTTGGCACCCTTTAAATACTCAGAGGTGCATTTTCTTTTTCTTGTTTGTCTCTGTTCGGTATTGTTTAGAGATTTAAAAATTAAATTAATCAGCATCTTGGAGCATAAGTTCCAAAGCTGCTTTATTGTGAAATTAAGGTGTGACTCACAGTAGCTGCATATCCACCTTTGAGGCTGGACTAGCTTTGTTATTTTTGTGTGTTGTTTCTTTCCACGCTGGTTTTGCAGCAGGACTTGTAGCCACACAATGTAATGAGCTGAGAAATGGCAGTGCGTCATCCAGGGTGTGGCTGGAGAGCGATGTCGCAAAGAGAGATGGCAAGATTACAGGCAGGATCTGAGCAGGATCTGGAGGAGGGTGAAGAATGAAACGTCCTGCAACAACAACAATAACCATTTATGCATGTAAATCAGGAGAAAGAGAGTTCTGCAAGGTCTGTTTTACCTAC
The DNA here is from genome assembly GCF_963082525.1 of Nesoenas mayeri. NCBI lineage: Eukaryota > Metazoa > Chordata > Aves > Columbiformes > Columbidae > Nesoenas > Nesoenas mayeri. Next base: position 70,713,880 of record NC_137541.1, read on the forward strand.
TAGAGGAAAATCAGGGGGGTTGGAAAAAAGAAGCTTCAAAGCACAGGCTGCAAACAGCCAGACAGGTGCGTGTACATAGAGCTGAAATGAGAGAAACTCCTGCAGAAGTTACAGCCCACACAGCAGCCAAGTGCTGCTGCGTAACAGCGGTGGTGGGAAGTTACCCTTGTGTCCAGTACAAGTGGCACCACTTGGATTTCTTCAGCTAGAAACGAGCCCTGTTGGGAGCAGTAGAAATTATGCAGCCTGGTTTCCTGTGGCTCTGTATTTTGTGGCTGATTATCCAAAGCTAATAAGGGGCAAGAGCTGAATAAAGCTTTTCCTGTGGTCAGGGCATCCTGTGTGGATTCTCCAGGGTCTAATAATACAGTTCACCTTCCTCTTCTGCCCTTCCTTCAATGAAACGTTAATTTGGACGTCTGTCTTCTGCTCAAGGGCTGGACTTTCAGGAAAGTGTCCAAACTTTTTATCTGTAAGGACTCTGTCTCTCTGGCAAATATGTCTGAAGCTGGCCAGCTTACTTCAAAGCTGCTGTGGCAACATATACACAGATACATCATCAGCTAAACCTCATTTGCTTAGTAAGCCAGGATTCATTAAAAAAAAATCACACCTTCACTGAAGCAGTAACACTGCTAACATAATCTATGTGCTGACCAGGCCTCCTTTAGAAACACAGGGCTGAACTCTTAAGAGTTGCTTAGCAGTCGAGCAAATGGCATCTGACACCAGAAGCAGCAGCCACAGATACAGGTCTTACTGAAGAGGTTCATCAGTGCAACTGTGGCATAGGAAATGTAAAAATATAATGCTCACCAAAAGGGTACCGACAGGAAATACCCCTGGAATAAAATGCAGAGGGATAGACCTTTGTGTTTCCATTTAAACAGGAAAGGTAGATGGAAACCAAAACAAATGAAGCTACACTTAAAATAAAGATTACTGTATTCTAGGCCATCAAAGGTTATAACACCTGACCTAAGAGTGGGTGGGGATGTTTAGGATAAAGGAAGGGAGGCCTGGAAAATTGTGGACTTATCTAGATAAGTTTCATGGAATGAAAATAAACAACTGATATCTGCTAAGGGGTACACAGAATAAGTCAAACAAGACAGTCTGCTGGTTTATATATTTTTTGGTGTTCATGGAGAGTTGGGTCTGCCGGAACAACATGCTGTCATGGGAGCGTGCTTTGTGTAGCTTCTACTTATGCACCTGTTTACCTGATCTCTGAGGTCAGTGGCAAAAGCTTCTACTGACTGAAGCTGGTCTTTTTGTGCTATCTGCACCCTTAGCGCAACAAAGTTAGGAGCTCCATGGCTCAGTGTTAGGGCAGCACTCACCAATTGGCTACAAGACATTGACATACCAGAGTGAGACGTTTCCTTACGTATGTGCCACCTGGCAACCTTGCTTTGGGATACAGCATCATTTGAGGACTGAGGCCAAACCCCAACCTATTACAGCTAATTCCAAAAACAGTCAGTTGAGGGAAACCCATTCATCAAAACCCTCTTGTTGTTGTTTTTGGTGTTGTTGTTTTAAGAGGGGAGACGAGCTGCCTGTTCTCCGCTAATACTAATGCCAAAGTCATTTTATGAAGGATGCCACAGTAGATGTCAATTAACATTCCTCAGAGACTTAAAAAATGGTGGTGTAGATATATTTCTGTGCATATGTGTGTATGACTACTTTAGGAGACTCTGAAAGTTTATCCTAAAGGTATAGTCTTGCAAACCGTTAACCTTTCTGGCTCCAGTCCAGCAAAGCACTTAAATATTTAGTGAACTCAGCAAGACTCTTCACATGCTTCAAGCTAACACATTCATAAGCCCTTTGTTGAACCAGACCCACAGAGGCTGCCCTACAGCCGCATCTTTCACAAGAGAAATCTCCTCAAGCTAGTCATGGTCCCTATGGCTGGCATGACCATTTGAATCCACACAGACAGATCCCAACAGACTACATCATCATCCACATTGTCTGGCCATGATTTAAAAAAAAAAAGAGTGCTTCAGCAGTTTCAGCATTTCACCTCAGTGAAATTTCTCCAACAGGGGACAAGCAAGGTGAGAGGGAGGCAGTTTCATATGCAGTGCTGTAAAGAAAAGATTTCCCTCCCTCAAATCAGCAGTTGCTGGACAGCAATAAATCCACTGAGGGACATGCTAAAAATAAAGTGATTCCTAAAATAAACAACTCAGACTTCAAACTGTACGATAGGCAATTAGTATGTTTGAATAATTGGGTGTAACTGTATGCAGAGAGAAGCTACAAGACCAGATGTGCTTATAAAGCTAAACATAGACTTTACAGGATCTAATCAAATCAGTCCACCATCTGGTGTGAGAAGAAAAATCTTGTGACAGACTTGGTCAACATGAGAAAATGGCATGAATTTCTGAATAATGGGCTTAAGCTAAATCAATACATTGCACAAGTCAGAAATTGGATCATCCATAAAATGGATTGCACTAGTTCAACTAAATAATATCTGATTTTACTAAATTAATACTATTTTCTCCTATGAACTAGACTTTAGGTGACCTACCACAGCTAACAAGCTGGGAATATTCAGGAATAAATACCTGCAGACAGTAGTTCATGGCAAAGCTTCTTATACAGTGTTCTCTCCACACAAAATAAACGTGACCCATTGGACAACTCTTTCCTAAGCAGTTGGTGTCAGAGCCCTCAAATCAAGTGTTTCCCACTGTGGCCCCCAGCTCAGTCCACTAGCAGTGACCCACCTCTGGGCTCACAGGCTTACTACCACCTAGACATGTCCTTCTAAGACCTCACAATTTCCTCTACTTCCAGCCTTTGCTACAGCTCCTGTGTCCCAAGAATGGGAATGCCTTTGCTTGCCCTTGTCCTGTGGCCCACTGTGCTTTGGTGGCTCTTGGTTGTCCACGCTTAGGTTTGTAGTTTGTTGTAGGCTGAGGGCTGCGTGTTGGGGATAGGAAACCTGGATATCTCATGGGGTTGCCAGAACCAAAGTATCCATTGTACAGTGGCTGCTATAGCAGGGGATGGGGCTCAACAATGCAGAGGCTCTTCCAGTCCTCCACCCTTGCCACGATACCTTGGGCTGTCCTGTGGACACAGCTTCACAGTTTTCCCCACCTGAGTGAGGCAAACGGGAAGCCAAAGTCCATCCAGCTTAACCAAAAGCAGAACTTGCTGTTCCTCCATGACCTTTTGATTGGTAGCACAAACTGGGCTGGCTTCTCTCCCTCCTCCATTTCATGCTGCATTCCCAGTACCAGCAGCCCAGAGATGTTGCAGACATGCAACATGCATACAGCTCTGCTATTTTGATCACTTTGTGTAGGACTGCTACAGGCAGGGGGAGAGCTGAGGCAACAGCAACTTTAATTGATTTATGAGTTTAGCTTTTGATATAAAGCTCCATCTACTTAGCAACATATGAGCATGTTTGTGGGTTTATGAATTTACTTCAGTCCTACAGCAGGCCATCTTCCCCTTCTGCTACTCCTCTGGAAACAGTTCAAGTCAGTGTATTGAACTGTTCAAGAAATCATATTAAAAAGATAGGCACAACTTGGGGGAAGTGATTTTTTCTGGCTTAAAGTGAGAGGATCTGGGGGTGACCACGTGGCTACTCCGAGTCTTCCACACATGCCTTTTGTTTATGGTGTGCATGTGCAAAACATGTCAGAAAAAAAGCTCTCAAGGGAGTTAGGAATCTGTCCAGAGTCTGGTAAATCCACAGCAAGATGCAGGCCCCCTTCTCCATGCTGCTGCCATTCCTAGGGTCCCCTTCTCCACAAGGCATATCTGCAGAAATGGGGTATTTAGATAAAGGGTTGAGACACCAGCTTTCACAAACAGGGGCTCAAAAGGAACCACAAATAGCACATAGGTATTGAAAGCCAACCTGGTGCTCCAGGTGAATGGTAGGGACACCTTGGATCCCACAGGTTGACTGACCCAATTCCCCTTCAGGGCTTGCTGTGACTCACTGGAGCTGGTTGGAAGACATTTTCATTGTCTACCAGTCCTGCATGTCACCAAGGAGTCCAGCCCCTTTTCACAGGGGAATGTTAAAATGAATACACATTTCAACACTCCTTCAGTTCACCTCACAGCCCCAATAACAACAGTGTAATATTTTAAACTGCTTTTGCAAGTCTCCTTTCTACAGGGCAGTTGAAAGAATATAAAAGCATTTTAACAATTTTATAGATCATCTCCGGAGCGCTTTTGTGATGTGGGAGAACAGAAGTTTTGTTGCCATTTGCCCGTGGACAGCTGCCAAACTCACCTGTCTCCACCAAGCCTGCGAGGGGCATATCACATCTCTCTGGAAACTCTGAGGCCAGCCCCGGATGGCTTCTCACTTTACTCAGCCAAAAAACATGTTGCACAACTTAACTCTTTGCCTCCACGATTGCCTGGGTGTGTTACTCAAAACCAGCAACTCATTCCATTTGAGCTTAAAGAAAGTGGTTTTGGAGAAACCTAAAGTGCTAGATTGTTTTGGAGAAATCTAAAACTAGGACTTTCTTGTGAAAAAACCTCCATCTGTGTGAAAAGTCTTCTTGCCCTGCAAGTTATCCTACTGACTTCAGTCAAGCCTTGAAGTGTCCACAGCTCTCCTTTTGTCACTCTTTCATCACAGTCAACCACCCTCCGAATGTGATCCCTTTTCAACAAGGTACTTAAGAATTTGGCTTTCTGACTAAAGCTTTACCAGACTAGCTGCATATTCAAAGTAAGGTGTATTCTAGAACACCAGAAGCCATAAAGTGGTGGCTTCATCCTGTGTATAAAATACAAAGCTAAGGGTTAGAAGAGATCTGCAACTGACCACATCTTCTTAACAGCTCCCTTAATTTTGCAGGGTCCTGTTTCTCGTCTCAAAAATTACTACTAAAGCCCTCCCGTGTATACAGTTGACATGAGAGAACTGAGTAGCTTCATTTGTTAATGTTCAGGAAATATTTGCAGATCCTTGTGTGGAAGACGTGACAGCAGTGTAGTACAATCTACTCCCTTATGTATGAACTTCTCTTTTTTCCTGCCTACAAATGAATATTTACATTCTCCACCCTCCTCCTCTCCTGGAAAGAAAAGTGCATAAAATTATTCCACATCACATTCTTTCCTTAATTTGGCAAAATACAGAGAAATACAAAAAGTTTAAATGATATGGAATATGCAGGCATAGCTTATCTAAGATCAAGTGTGCAGATCAAAATCAACAAAGCCTCACAAAAGAAAGCCCCAAAAGATCTTTCATCTGCCTGATCTCATTTCCCTGCCTACACCTCTTTTTACTCTACTGTAATGTATTAGTTCTGCTTTAGTTTCTGCTCTGCACAACATTTCTGCTTAAGAAAGATTCTGTTGAGTCATTACCAGCATCAGCCAAACAGGCTTTTCAAGAATGGAGGAAAAAATAAAGGCTGTGGTTTTTAAATTAATTCCATGCTGCTTAACCCTTAAACCACTAGTGACTTCCAGACTTCTAACCAATTTAATGCTGAGCAAAACATGTAGCTGTTGTGCCCAAGATGAGTGCACTGTCAATGCTTCTGTTGGTGACCACACCAGAGAGCTGCTGTGGCAGTATGGACCAGTCCCTCCTAGAAGATCACTAAATACAGGACAAAGCAGAGATGCTACTGACAGCGTGGGGTCAGGCTGACCGGGAGGCGGCTGCACCTCTGCCAGACACAACCTCTGCTGGGGTCCCTTCCCCTCAAACAAAGAGCATCAATATATACTTGAGCTGCTGTTTGACTGTGAATCTTCCCAAGTTGGGCTTAGCACCAGCCACCCTGCACCCAGGGGTACCGCAGTGAGCAGCCCCATCCTCCCGTGTCCGCACACCTTGCCCTGCCGAAATAATTGTGAAGGGCTATGCTGTCCAATCCATGCCCTAAATACTCTGTCCTTGCTGCTTGAAAATACAGCCCCAGGTAACCCACACCAAAGCAGAGGCAGGGAGAGGGCCTTTTCTACTAGAAGATAGTAGTCATGACAGTAGAAATGAAAGAGAGATAAGCACATCTCTTCCTCCATGAGATAGGAGAGATACTCCACTCCTCCTTCCCCCAGCAGGTTGTATATAGGAGAGAATAGCGGTTGCCAAAATGATATAACTTGAATAAGCTCCTGGTACCTTGAGGTTTGAGGGGCCCTGCAGGGAGACGACACTTGGATTGAGAAAAGGCAGAGGAGGGGAAGGCAGATAAGGTGATTTTCTTTGCCTTGGCTTTTAAAGCAATCTCAGACTGCAAAACTTTCAGTTTGTGCTGCCAATTACTATTTCCAAAGTTATCTTTGCACAGAAAAAGGTTGGAATCCTTCCCTCTCTCCTTCTCTCTGTCTCCCTTTTTAATGAAAGCTCAGTTTAGATCTGATATCGCTTTAAAAGGTTTGCTATCAAAGTTTATTAGACCCACTGGGACAGATCACAGTTTTCAGAAAGCTCAGAGTTTCACAGCAGATAACTGTAAAGTGAACCATCCAATGCTCTTCAAAATGCTCATTTGTCTTGGGCTCATCTATTACACAAAGCTGCACTGTATTCAAGCATCATCAGAAGTGATCCCAGTTGCTTACACGATGCTGGCCACAGTTTTGCTTTTAGAGCAGACAAGAGCAGCCAACAGTCCCCAGCCTGTCCCACTGGCTGATGCTAAGCTAAGCAGAATGCCATTTACAGTGAAGGCAAGCCCTACCACTGCAATGGGTTAATGCCTGCTTGGTGCTCCTAGAAAAGACCAGAATTTCCAAAAAGAAGCAGAACATACAAAAGCAGCATCCCTTTAAAAATCCTGATTTGCCTTTCCCTGCTTAAAAGTAATATTAATAATAACTAGAAAAGACTCCTTTGCCTTGAGACTATGCCTGAGAAATTTCAGCTGGAAAACAAATAAATGAGAGGAGGGATTAGCATGTCGAGCTTCCTATGGAACGCTTGTTGTTTTTTTTAATGAACTCATTGGTATTATTATGTGGTTTTTAGTAGGCTATCCTCCTAACAATGCATGGGAATAAACACCCTATCTGGTAGGATCTCTGACTGTAACATGTATCACAGAGGCATCTATTTACAGTCTGAAGGGAGGGGAGCTGTTTCGTTTCTCAAGACAGTAATGGAAAGCATGATGTCCTACAACTAAGGGTGGTGAAGCATTGGGAGAGGTAGTGGGAAAAAACATTCACGATAAACCAAAGAGCAAAAGAGAGTTTCAGGGCAGATATTTGCAGGATGTATCATCACCAAGAGAAGCTAGCAACCCTGGGAAAAGGCTGAGAGACAAAATATCTGACTCAAGCAGTCAGGTTCTCGGACCACCAATGTCCTGTCCTGCTACTGCCGCTTCACATGGCTTTACACCCCTCCCTGTACTTCATAGTGTCATTCGGTCTTTCTAGAGGCTAGACAAAACTCAGAGGAGTTGATGGTTCTGAAATGCCCATGCTCCCTAATGCCTCCCACTAGAAGCATGTGCAACCACTTGACAGCTTGTCTGCTTTCTGATTCCTTAACAGGTGATGCAGATGGACCAGAAGCTAGATGACATCCTGAACATGCTCCAGGCTCAGTTTGGGGATCAGCCACAGGCACAGGTGTCAGAGCCAGCCACCCCACCTGTCACGCAGCTACAAACAACCTCGGATCCCCCTCAGTAAACTGGAAAACTTGAAAGCCAGAGGACAGACACGTGTCACCCTCTCATTCTTTTATGTCCGGTTATTTTTAAGTCTTGGTGTCTCAGGATTTGGCTGCATTGTGAGTGAAATGAAATATTCTGCTGTAGTAGATTAAATTTAAAAAAAAAAAAAGAGAGAGAGAGAAAAAGCAGCAAGAAGCCAGTCACGACCCTAGGAGAGCACATAAGTTTTGCACCTGTTTTATTAGTCATCATTAGCTAACCTCTGTCAGCCTGCGCTGGTCCCACGCAGCGAGCCCCATTTAGGCTGACTGCACACACATAGGGCACGCTGTTGCAGCAAGCATCCCAGCAAGGGTTAGGATGACCCGTTCGTGGGCACAGAAGGGGAAAAGGACTAGTTTTTTGGCATCTAATCACTAAGCTTAATGCTCACAGCATGCCCAAAAGGGGGAAAAGAGCCAGCATTTGAACATGAAACAAATGGAAATCAGTGAACAGGAAAATTGAACAGCATGTTTTGACTTCTACCAAGCAGTGAGGATCATAAGAAGGGCAGATTTATATGCTAGTGCGAATGACAAAGTAAAGAAAACAGGCTACTGATTAAAAATATGGAAGTGTACACAGGCTGGTTGACATATGAAAGACTGAAGCAAAGACTTCAGCTAATTAAAGCAAAGGGTTGCAAATGAGATGAGATGCATGTTGGAACAGACAGGCAGGAGAGATAGGATCTGCGTAGGCTTACTGCACAAGAACACTGTAATAGCTATCAGCTACGCTGATGACTGTTATGCAAAATGTTCTCAAGCTTTTACCTTCATTCAGCAGTGGTTGTTGACACCAGTTGCCTTAATTTTAACATAAGAAACCTGTATGGTAGTTGACTGTGAAATATCTGTGAAGCTTGGTTCAAGTCACTGAGTAACAGGATGCTGCAGGAGGGCTGCAGCTGTGATTAAGAACGGCAGCGTTTCTTAAAGAAAACAGAAATGCACATACTGTTGATGAAAGTTAATTGCTGTTTAAATAAACTGCTGTATATAATTTTAAATGCTAGATTTTCTTTTTTCTTGTAGTCTAGTTGTAAGTCAAGTGCATATGCTGGCTGATATACTATCACTGTGAAACACATCCTACCTGTCACTCCAGAAAAGGGACGATACAACACTGTTGCTAAATATGTAAATAATAAACCAAGCTAAAAGGGGTGCAGTGCTATTTTCTCAAGTCTTTTAAATATATTTGCATAACCAACCATTTGAATGAGCAGAAATCTGCAGAGCAAAGATCTGATTCCTGGGAAATCCTAAATATATTCTATTCCCACTCATATCCATGGAAGCAAAGCCTGCACTGTATTTAAAAGCAACCTGAAAGACTGGTCCATTAATAAGCATTTATTTGGACCAACGACTGGTCCATTTCAATGTAATCAAATTAGCTTCTAACTATTACCTGTCCCTTTAAAACTCTTTCCCAGGTTTGTGTGTCTGGGAATTCAAGCTTGGAAAGAGCACAATGAGACTGATTCCAATCTTCAGATTGCAGGCGCGTCTTAGAATATTAATGATGTGTGAGAGGCAATAAAAAAAAAAAAAAGGCAATGTGGTTTTAATTAAATCAGCTGACAAGCCGCCGTTCCATCTTGTCTGATTACTACAGAGTTACTGAACATGACCAAATACAGCGTGTAACATGGGAAAATGGTAAATAATCATTGTCAGAGCATTGAGTTGCTCCTGGCTTTCAGTCACAGTTGTGAGCTTTGCAATGGCCCTTTATATAGCCTCATTGGCCAGTCAGAGTTACATGGGCAACTGGACACCAAACGTAGGTACCATTTCATCAGCCACAGGTAAAAAACTATCCCTGGAGATGCCTTTGCCACAGAGGTTCAGAAGGTGAGAAGTGCAGCTTTCAGCAGAGGGGCTCGGGGACTTTTGTGGCCAACATAGTGTGAAATTTCCTTCTGGTACACTGCAGATATTTGTGTGAGGGGTATGTGTGATCACAGGATGTGGACCAAGGAATGAAGCAGTATTTTACTTACTAATGAGCCTCAATATACGTGTACTACAGTAACACTTACTACCCTGAAGTGTCTTGAAAACATACTGAACAATCTTGCCTGGAAAATTCAGCTAAATAAAACACAAGTGATCTCAGCTACAGAGAGTGTCAGAAGGGATGAGTGGGTGGGAGGAAAGGATAAAAAGGCACACAGGGGTCCCTTCAGAACAAAAAAAAAAAGGGTGCCAATGTATGTGCGTGTGTATGTGTCTTCTTTTTTTAAACACAATCCAAAATTTCCCCACCAAGCCTTCAGTGAGGCCAGAGCTTGAGCCTTTAAGGGTTTGAAAATCCAGCAGTGCCGGCCATCCATGCACTTTACAGCGGGCCACAGTGAACACCGTAGTGTGTGGCATAACGTGTTCAGACAGCACAATCTCTCATGTGACTGTGACCATCACTAGTGCCACGATGGAGAGATAAGGGTGTGGCCTGAACAAATGGCAGTGAGGAAGGAAGATGACTGGTGGGAGACACCCATATGATGAGATTAATGGTAAAAAAATAAAAGAACATATCTTAGCCTTACCTAAGCAAATCTCCACACCCACAGCTAAGACAGGAGTTGCCATCTAGCAAAATCTTTCTGAGTGATAAAAGTATCCACGAGTAGCACTGATGTGACTATCTGGTAATGCCACCTGACCCTTCTTCTAAGCAGAGATGTTTTTTTAGAGTGAACAGACTGCATATTAATACATTTGTATGTCATGAGTATTTTGAGTGCCCCTCTATCAAGATGTGCTATAAGCAAGCATTCATCAGCAAGCTATGATTTCCCAAGGCAAGAACTAACTTTTACTCAGTGAGTTTTTGTCGCTAAGCAGGCAGAAACAACATCAGATCAAGGTCATTGTGCATGTAGCAGCAATGAAACAGAAAGAGCAAGGAAGAAGCACAGGGGCAAGCTTCAGGAAACTCCAACACCCTGAGGAGGCTTCTTGCAACCACAAGTCCTACGAAGTCATAAGAGGATATAGTCCACCAAGGAACAGTATCAGAAGACCATCAGGTTCACCATGGCATGTTTTTCTAACTTTACTAACTGCAGTATGAATTTGTTGGATGAAACACCACAAGAAGTTTCTTCTGGAAGAGACTGTCTGAGGGAAATCTGTTATAAATCCTGCATGTAATTGCAAATAAACTGATTTTTTTCATAAAGATCATATGGTTCCACAGTTTACTTCCTTGATCCAACTGCCTGCCTTGCCTGACCTTATTCTTACAGTCTGGAGTCCTCCAGGGAGTAAATATGCAGCATAGCTGCACAGGAAAGCTTGTCTTCTACATGTGCCTTTCTTTAGGTAGTTATGTGAAATTCTGATTAGGAGATTATTGGTAGAGGTCTTGTCCAAAACTCTAACTTCTCTAGGGTTCATTAAAAGGAAGAGAGCAAAGATGGGTTTACATTAATTCTCCCTTTGCATTGTCTTTCTGAAAATTGTGAGTATCATAGAACCATAGAATAGTTTGGGTTGGAAGTGACCTTTAAAGATCATCTAGTCCAACATCCCTGCCATAGGCACAGACATCTTTCACTAGATCAGGTTGCTCAAAGCCCTATCCAGCCTGACGCTGCACACTTCCAATGACGTTACATCCACAGCTTCCTTATATACAATCTAAATCTACCGTGTTTCTGTTTAAAACCATTGTCCCTTGTCCTGTCATTACAGGCCCTGGTAAAAAGTCTGTTCCCATCTTTCTCATAAGCCTCCTTTATATATTGAAAGGCCAAAATAAGGTCCCTCCAGAGCCTTCTCTTCCCCAGGCTGAACAACCCAAGCTCTCTCAGACTTTCTTCGTGGGAGAGGTGCTCCAGCCCTCTGACCATTTTTGTGGCCTCCTCTGGATGTGCTCTAGTCCATGCGTTTCTTGTACTGGTGGCCCCAGGGCTGGATGCAGTACTCCTGGCGGGGTCTCACAAGGGTGAAGTAGAAGGAGAGAATCACCACCCTCAACCTGCTGGCCATATTTCTTTTGATGCAGCCCAGAGTATGGTTGGCTTTCTGGGATGCAAGTGCACATTGCTGGCTCATGTCCAATTTTACATCTACCAGTATGCCCAAGTTCTTCTCCACAGGGCTGCTCTCAATCAATTCACTACCCAGTCTGTACTGATGTTGGGGATTTCCCCAACCCATGTGTATGATCTTGCTCTTGGCCTTGTTGAACTTCAGGAGGTTCACATGGGCCTACTCCTCAAGCCTGTTCAGGTCCCTCTGGATGGCATCCCTTCACTCAGCCTGGTGTCATCCACAAACTTGCTAAGGGTGCATTCAATCCCACTATCTATGTCGTTAATGAAGATGTTAAATAGTATTGATCCCAGTACAGGCCCTTGAGGGACATCACTTGTCACTGGTTTCCATTTTGACATTGAGCCGAAACTCTTTGGATGCAACCATCCAGCCATTTCCTTATCAATCTAATATTCCATCCATATCTCCCCAATTTAGTGGTAAGAATGTTATGGGGGAGTTTATAAACGGCCTTACAGAAGTCGAGTTAGATGTCATCACTTGGTCTTCCCCAACAGATGCAGTCAGCTCATTGTAGAAGACTACTAGATTAGTCAGGCACAAATCACTCATAGTGAAGGCATGTTGGCTGTCGCTGATCTCGTCTTTCATATGCTTCAGCATAACTTCCAGGAGGATCTGTTCCATGATCTCACTGGGCACCAAGTTGGGGTTGAATGGTCAGCAGTTCCTAGGGTGCTCCTTATTACCTTTTGTAAAAATGGATGTGATATTGAGTGTTCCCTCTCAGCAGTGACTCTAACACAAGGCAAAATTACAGAAAGTATTCCCAGGAAAATCCATTTCTGTTTTTTCATCTCAATTTCTACTAACGTTACTGTACTGATATTCATCCTATTAATTTCTCCATGATGGGAGTCCAGCACACACATCACACACCCAACTGCTGACCAAAGAGTACATTTAGCAAGCTCATTCCTACAGCAACTCTTCTCATATCAGTAAGATAGCAATAATACCATGAATTAACATGGTTCAATGAAGTTAGCTGCACTGTGCAGCCAGGTCTGCAATGGTCCCAAGTTGTCTTCTGATTCAGGAGAGAGTCATAGACCAGGCAGCCAAGGTCTCTCAAGGCCACAGTATCAGCAGGGGTGGCTGTCAGGAATGCAGTTTACCAATGCATCAAAAGATGTACAGGAGATCAAGTAAAGATTAGCTATTTATTTTCAAAAAGATCACATGTTTTTCTACCTGATCCAATTTCACTGTGAAGATACAAGGTGTTCTCCCTTACTAGAGACATCAACACCAACCAAAACAAGATTTTCCACATTCCTTTTAATAATGCATGGTATCTTGAAGCCTGCTGTCTGCCCATGATGATGCAAGATGCTCAGAAGTCATTACAACAAAGCCTGAGGGAATTATTTTCTCATTTCCATAATTACACAGTCAGTAATATTATTATGAACCAATCTTATCTGAAAACGTATACACAGATCTTTAATGACGATATTTCTGAAGTTATGTGTGAGATTACAGTCCCGCATATGGTAAGGTTGCAGCAGTGAGTAAGGTACAAAAAGTTCAGCTTTCATCAGCTGTGGGCTTTTATTCCTGAGAAAAGGTAACTGTGCCCTCAAAACAGCCAATATGGGTCACAGATCCGTAAACCCGCTGCCTCGTTTGGAACAGTCTCTCCATCTCTGGAGAGTAAAAAGCGATAAAAGTCTCTTCAGAGACAGCTGTCCCTTTTAGAAGTGGGTCCATTTAGTGGCCCCGGAGGTTTTCCATCCACCTGCCTTGCCCTGGCATCACCAGAGGAACCTGTGCTGGAAGTCCCTTTCACCTCCATAAGGCCATGAGTAAGCTCCCAGCTCACTAGCTATGGAGAATGAGTAGGATTCTTTTGGTGCCTCTTTTCTCAGTATCTCAGCTGGTTTTCTCTTCTCACCGATGTTTCAAACCTAAGACCTGAAGAGTCTGAACTAACAAACATATTTGGGATATGCTGTATATCGTGGAGACCTAAATGGCAGGTCTCATTCAGCACTCTTCCAAACAGTCTGAACAACATGTCTAAAGAGAAAAGCAAGTTTTAGGGACTAAAATGCCGTAGGGTGAAGAATCTCAATCATCAAAATTGCATTATTAATATTCTGAAAAAGTACATGCTAAAATCTCTGTAATGGCCCAGGAAAAGCATGGTGAAGAGCCCAAGCAGAGATATCTCTCAGGCACCATTTCTAGCTCAAGCAGAGCCCAGGCAGCAAAACTAAACAAGATGGTACTGTTCTGCCTCCTTGGTAGGAAGAGGTTGGAGTTCCTCTCAGCTTGCCTGAAGACCAACCTCTTTTCTTAGTCAAGGGGCAGTCAAAGGTAGTTGGAAATATTAAACACTGAAAGAGACAAAAAAGTCTAACGAACTTTTTGAATCTCCTGTTAACGGTCACTATGCTTTTTCCCACCGCACACCACATGCTTTCATAATGTCCAGAAAACCCTGAGCTCCGGATTATATTAATGTTATTGGTGCTGGTGATGTGTATGTGCTCTCTCCTGCTCTCCCTCCATCATGCAGTAAACAGTCTCTGTCAGACATGAAAGAGTAAAACAGCAAAGAGTGTCTTCGAACAACGAGCTGTTTTGCCAAAATACTTATTATGTAATGTTTAGCCCTTATTATGGTTCACAGTGGCTTCCAAATGACTGTATAAAAGTACAATGTCTCTGCTTAGATTCCTGGCTGAGCACTCATTCATCTCAGGGTTTGGATTTGGTGCATGCAGGTTTGTGAAAAGAATTTTAACTTATCTTCGTGATATTATTTGATCTCCCCCTAGGGTGGATGGAGCTGCGTGGAAGGGACCGACTCAACACAAGCAGTAAAGAGAGGGGGATTTTTGAACTCTGTGATTAATGTAATTGCTTTACCAAAGGACCAAGCTACAGAGAAGCAAAGTTCCCAGTGTTTCAAATGAAGCAGCCTCTGAGTGACTCACAGGTTATAGACAACCCTCACTAAAAAGGTCTAAGAGGCCATTTTCTTTGCCAAGAGACAAAATAAATGCTCTATGAAGCATGCCTTAAGAGATAGAAATGCTTACAGCAGGATGAGCACAGCACTTGATGTCCAAGATTAGAATCATAGAATGATAGAATGTCCTGAGTTGGAAGGGGCTGACAAGGATCATCAAGTCCAACTCCTGTCCCTGCAGAGGACAACCCCAAAATTCACACCATGTATCTGAGGGTGTTGTACAATCGCTTCTTAAACACTGTCAGGCTTCGGGCCATGACACCTCCCTGGGGAGCCTGTTCCAGTGCTCCAACACCCTCTGGGTGAAGAACCTTTTCCTAATGTCCAACCTAACCCTCCCCTGGCACATCTTCCTGACGTTCCCTCAGGTCCCATCATTGGTCGCCAGAGAGAAGAGATCAGCACCTGCCTCTCCTCCTCCCCTTGTGAGGAAGCTGTAGACAACGATGTCTACCCTAAGTCTCCTTCAGGCTGACCAAACCAAGTGACTTATGGCTTCCCTTCTAAACCCTTCACCAACTTTGTGGCCTCCTCTGGACACTCTCCTGTAGCTTTATAACCTTTTTAAACTGTGGCACCCAGAACTGCACACAGTGCTCCAGAGGACACCACACCAGTGCAGAGTACCACTTGCTGCCAGGATATTCAGAGTCAGTGAGCAGCAAGGCACTTGTCACATCTGGCCTCTGCTTTGTCAAGTGAGCAATGATTTCAGTCACCTCTGACACCACTGGTGATGTGACAGCAGGCAAAGACAATGTGTTGGTTCCTCTCTGCCTACAGTTTGCCTTTTGTCATCGTCCTACAGTGTCACATGAAGCCACTCCACTCCTGAAGCTTGGTGACTTGGGAGACTTTGCAAGTAGCTTCTGAGTTTCAATCCAAATCAACCTAGCCTTCCTTATGGAGAGAAACTCTTACCATTTCTAATGCAGAGGTAGATCTATCCCACACCTAGTCAGAAAGGTCCTTCAAGTAGCTTAGTGTTTGTTGTGGAGGGTCTGGGTCTATACCATCAAGGTGTGGGGGAAGGGGAAGCACCCATGTGTTATTTCTGCAGCAGAAGAGCAATTGCCTGATGCAGTGTCCTCATTATTTTGGTTTTATTTGCTGAGAATTTCCCCCTTCTGAAACACTAAACAGCTCGTTTCTTCCAAGCTAAACAAATTATTCTTCCAGCTACTGATTGTTTCTACTTTCTGCTTCTAATGGTTGATGCAGTAAGTACAAGATTCCCTTCATCTGATAGCTGGTCAGGAAGCCAAGAAGAGCTAAGGACAGCTCTTGTGACACATCAATACTGTGCCAAATTCTTCAGTTTGGCTACATCATGAACATCATTACTCTTGGATTCCACCAACCCAGCTGGCCAACTCCCAAGAGGCTACTGCTTTGGTCAGAGATTAGCAGAGTGCAGTAACAGAACAGCAAAGTCTCCATCCTCAGAGCGACGTGTGTCCCTTTTGCTGTCCTGATGCTTCTTTTCCTCTTCATTACCATGTTATTCCCCATGAAACAGTTCGGTTAAGCCAGCCGTACAGACCCAGGCATTAGGAAAGCAATACAATAAACATCAGGATAAACCAAGCTCCAGTCCAAAAGACTGCAGCTGAGAGCCTACAGTCATTCCTCTCCACAGGGTTTACAAGGAAGATTATTAGGGAGAAGAACAGACATTGCTGCAGAGACACAGACTGTTGAGAGTTTATGTGCTTGACAAGGTCTGTGGTAAAAGCAGACTGATTTCAATGCAGGCATGGATCTAATGGAGTCAATGGATTTAAACCACAGATTATTTTGGCTTGATCTCTCTTCAACATGCATCTGAATAAGTGATAGGTGAAAAGAAGACCTAGTTTCACAGACCTTACTAAAGCTCTGAATTAGAGTCAAAATTTCACAGCAGCCTGCAAAACCCATATACAGGGTGTTTCAAAAAGATGGACCCAAATGAAATCACTATATCTCTGCAACCACAACCTGCCCATGAACGAAACTCTTTCAACTTGAAAGAAAGGGGCATAGAGTTTCAAATTATTACTGCAACATGCCTCACCCAGTGCATTATTGAAAATATGTCAGAAATTATCTGGTGGAAAAAAGGTCCAAAATTATCTAGGACTTAGCCTTGTACCCATTTCATTAAAATAATATCGTGTTCACTGAAAATGTTCTGCATTAAATTGGAAGTCAAGGTGACAGTGGAACTGTTGAATAAGCATAAAACCAGGTTACCTCTTCAAGCATAAATAGCTGAAGGAGTGGTTTATGGCAAGCAATCATGCTTTTTCATGTCCTGGGACAGAGATTGAGCTGCTCTGTGCACTTCCCCCTCCACCCAATCCACTCTCGAATTTGGATGAAGTCATGTGCTTGGCCTTCAATAGGCAGTCCTTATCTACATGACTGGTTTGGAGAAGCACTGTGGCCCTGGAGCCACAGATCACTGGGAATGCAACTGCAGGCTGAAGTTGCACAAGCTCCTTCTGGCTTCTCCTAAAGTAACCTGGAGCAGAGAGTGAGGGGGTATGAGGGCTGGTTGCTCTGTGTGAGGAGGGCAGATGCCCAGGATGATAACACGGCCAGCAGAGACCATGGTCTCACCAACGAGGACCCAGTCCCACAGGACTCAAGTAAGACCAGCAGAGCAGGTTCAACCAAGAGTCCCAGTCACCTGCGAAGTCCACAGCTGTGAAGAAGGAGGGAGGTCAAGGTGGGAAGTCAAGGCATAGGGTCAGACTCCAGGTGAATGGGGTGCATGGCACAGACATGGCTTCAATGCAGCTGCAGTGTAGCTCAGGTGGGCACCAGTGAGGGGAGTCCCTCAGTTTAGAAGCAGCTCCCAAGCAAAACGGGGGACACAAGGGCATCCTCCAGGCAGTGAGATGGCCCTGAGTGCAGCTGGCCAAAGCCCAGGGAGAGGGGAAATGTGCTCTGCATCCTTCCCACCAACACTGTCCTGCACACCCAGCCACATCGTGGCATGGCGCTGGGTGCTAGGGGCAGAGGATCCCTGCTCCCCTCCACACAAGCAGCATCGCTCCCACCACAGGGGACTCAGCAGTGCTGCTGAAGCAGGGCTATGGATTCCCCTGCGGGAGAGAAAAGCTTAAAACAAAAGGATTATAATAGTAGCTGGAAACTTGGAAAAATACTTACAAAAGAATAGGGGGAATTGGCTGAATAAAAAAGCATCCCCCCACTCCCAGGTGTCAGCAAGGTAAACAGTGGAAAGGTTGGACTCAGAGCACTCAAATGGCTTTGCTTTCATAAAGTGCTTTTTCTTTCTTTTTTTTTTTTTTTCCAGACTTTTGGTTCTGTTTTTCTTCTTTATCTGTCCCCAGCAGCCGCTGACAGATGACCTTTAAAGCCCGGGAGAGCAGCACCAGCAGGTGATTTACTAACAGCTGTGCCAGTCAACAAAACAGAGGGGGGCAGAGGTCGCCGCCGGACTGGGCTGCCCAGCGAATTCAAGGGTGGGATTTAATTAAAGAAAGATGCATTACACTTTTTATTGATTTGTGTGTGTATGCATAAGAGCCTTTTCTCTTTTTTTCTTGTTTTTGTTTTTTGGGGTTTTTTTTTGTTGTTCCTACTCCCTGCACCTGGACATTTCATCCTGGATGTGTCAGCCTGGCCAGCCGTGCTCTGCCCCACACCCCCAACTCCCCCCCCGGCCCAGGACGCCACTCGCTGGAATCCCATTGCACGCTTGCAGAGGGGCCTGGGAACAGGTGGGGACGAGGCAAGTGGAGGGGAACCCAGCAGCTGATGGCTTGTGGCATCCCTGCTTGTCTCTCGATATTCATGGGGTGCTGGGTGGGTCTGTTGGGGGATGCTGGGGTTTTTTTCTCCCCTCTTTCCCTGCGGTAAACCTTTGCCCTTCCTCTGTCTTCCAGATGACCCATTAGGAGAGTGGTTGGGGAAAGGCATTAAAAGGACAAGTCACAGTCTTTTTGTTTTGTATAATGTCAAGGATGAATAAAAAGGACACTTTTTAGGACGCCACTAAAGACAGTGGGCATTTTTGGAGCAGCGAAATGCAGAGTAAAGTGGAAATTCAGTGGCTCTGTATTCACAAGACACTATAATGCATTATTTTTGCTCATGCATCTGATTCCTCTCTTTTTGCTAACTCACACTTTTATTATTATTATGCTGTTATTTTTGCCTGATTTTTAAAAATATAATATTCACATATAAACAAACTTCCGTTCAAGCTAGAACTAGAAATAACTGAGTCTTTAAAGACCTAGCACTCCAAATTTGATAATTCGAGTAAGAGTAAGCTCAATACCAGCAGACTTAAGTCATAATACTCATTAGGAAAAAAGCACCTGCAAATCACGGGACCATTTTATTGAGGGCTCAGGACGAGGAATGAGACAACCTTTCCCAAAAAGCACGGCACAGGGGATGCTGATCTGTGCTGAGACACAGATAGCACAAAAGGGATGGTGACACACAGTGCCTTTGGAAACCGAGCCCCACAGTAACATCTACTATGTTAAACCAGGGGTACATTTATACAGTCCTAAAATTACATTCAGCCCTTTGAAGGCAACCATGAGGCTGATGTGTCCCCCCATCCTGTGAAAATGAGTTTGCACCCTTGCATTGCACCCCCTTGTTTGGGGCCTCTCCAGATCTCATCCAAAGTTAGGAGAGAGCCTGCATTCTTAATTTGATTATATTTAGGTATGTGTTGTATCCATTACGTTGACTGATTTAATTAGCCTGAAATGGCTGGCTAATACATTTGCAGGATGCTGCAGGAACTCAAATCCAAGAAGGCTTTTGTATGAGGACGAGAAATATGCAAGCTTAAAAGAGATTACTAAAGGAATTTTTAAGGCAGTATCTGATAAAATTCTTTTTCTATTTGACTTTCCCAGCTTGTGAGTTTAAAAAGAGCAGTAATCATCTTGCGTCACTCCTACACAGCATTGTCCTTTGCTCTTTGCAAAGTAACTCCTGGATTGAACTGAACACTTCAGCCTGGCTAAGGCCAGAGCTTTGAGAAAAAGCTTGGGTTTGCTGTCAAATCTTTGAGTGATGGAGAATCTGCTGTTCTAGTGGTGAAACTAATCTTTCTCAAAGTAAGTAAGATTTTGTGCCCAAGTTTGTCCACTTTTCAGTCACAGGCTCTTCCAGAGAGGGGTCAGCTAAATTAAGAAAAAAATCACCTTGCTTCTTTTCAAAAGTCACTGCCCATACAGACATTTCTACTAAATCACATCGCAGTCTTCCCTTGAGTAAAACATATGGAGCTTCTGATGAGCCTCAATGTAAGGCAGATTTCCTAGGCTTCACATCACTTGGTGAGCTTTTCATCTGAACCCTTTCCGATACTCCAGACTCTTTTCTCTGCCTTGTTGGTGCCTTCCCAGAACATGGTGAGTGTCACTGGAAATTCTTGTGACAAGTTAGGTTTCTATGGACATAGATGCTCCAAGCACAGCTGCCAAATTTCACTTAAAAGCATTCTCTACAGCCAACCAGACTGGGCTTAGACATCCAGTTGTGATGCAGTCAAGTCTTGATGGGTTTCAAGTGGCTTCCACAAAAGGCAAGAAGAGGCAACCACATGTTTCCCTCTCACTCTTTTTTCTACCTATTTGTTTTTATATCCATACATTTATGGCAGCCATTGTCCATAGGTTGGTATTCGGCAGCCCTAACTTGAGGCAAACTCTTTCCAAAAATGGATGTTCTTGGCATAGCAGACTGGCCTGGAATGTCTAGATCTAAACTAATTACACATCCGTCACAGACTTCCCGTCATCCCACCAAAATTGGGATGCCTGTGTTTGGCTGAGCCTTTCAACACGACCAAGCCATCTGTATGTCCAGTTCCCTTTAAAATGCACGGGAAATAAATACCCAGCATCACTATGTGGCTTTGAAAATCCCTCTGCAATCTCTAACCCTCACTCCCCATCTGTAAAACAAGAATAACAGCAATTCCTGCCCCATATCTGCTTTATCAGTCTTGTCTATGCAGACCACAAGTTCTATGAGACATGAACTGGCTGCTACTAAATATAGGTACAATGTCTAGCACAGTTTTTATTATATCCCCTAGGCACTACAGCTCCATAAATAACCATGTTGACTTTTTCCAGATTAAGAACGCATCAATGGGAGCTTTGCTTGAGCAAGAACTGTAGGATCTGGCACTAGTGCTTTTAAACCCTAATAGGAATGAGAGGGTCTGAAGCCTCTTCCAGCCTCATTCACTGGTATCAATGCTTTTAATACCAAGTCAGCTGTTGTGACACAAAGGGTATGTTTCTCTTGGTGCTGTTTCTTGGAACTGAAGAGCCCTCCTGAAGTTTTCATTTTCTTTACTGAAAAGCCCCGCTATGGTAAATCATCAACTCACCAAATTTATAGGAGGCACAGCACTTGGTATGTCACGTCTCTGAGCCCAGCCTAATGATTCACTTACTTATGCTTTTGTTCCTTTGCTTTGTAGTTCTCTTGATTTCAGCAACTGTCTATCATTTTCATGTGGCTTGCTGGCTAGAATGCCCCCTACTATTCCAATAATCATTGCCCTGCTAGAGTGTTTATTACTGACTGAACGGCTGCACAGACTGGTAAAACAACCTGAGCTGTATGAATTTTCCCTCAAGTCTCTGGGGCCTCACAATTCTTGAAAGAATGTAATGAAAAAAAAAAAAAAGGCTTAGTTATGGGGAAAGGTCAAAGTCAAGTTTTTCTGCAATAGCAGATTTCTTCTCTGGCTTTGGTGTCTCTGTTACTGAGCACTCACCATGTCACCTTCAGTATTGAAAGAACAGCTGTGAACTTGCCATAGGGTGAGAATTGTGCCAGGTAACTTTTGACAGCCTGCTGTGCATCTGTGCATCAACATACTGTTGCTTAAAGTGTATGTGCTCATCCTCTACTAAACATGCACCCTGGATAGGGTCCCAACATGCTAGCGACTGCCTGATTGTTTGGGTTGTGTTTGAATTGAGGTTTGTGGTAGGTGCACTGTAAAAAAAGCCCAAATAAACCACACATACACCTACAAAAACCAGTGACCAACACAAGATAATACACAGATGTGCAAATAACTGTGGGAAGATTTCCAAAACAGAGACTCTGTCTAACTTTTATCAGTGGTTTGCTTTCCCTCTGGCTAAGATTCTCAAAAGTGGGTGCCTAAAGTTAGTCTCTCCTGGGTAAAAGCTTCAAAAGCATCTTAATAACACAGGAATCTAGAGTGCCTAGTAGAACACTTCTTAAAGGCTCTGGAAAATCTCAGCCCTCCATCCACATCTTTAGCGATATGATTTTTAAATGCTTGGAGCTCACAGTAGCTGTTATTGCAGCCGAGGGCGAGGATCCTTCCGAGGAGCCCGAGGAAGTGGAGCATCCATCACACTGTGTCTCCTGGCCTGACACTTTCCAAAAAAACACACCTAATATGGATTTACACGTTCAACATGAGTCTAAACTTAAACCTCAATTTTTGAAAATTCCCGGAGTCAGTTTCAATGCTGTGGATGCCACACCATGGCATTCGTAATTAAAAAACAGACCACAAGTACTGTCATTTTGCGTAAGATTTCATAGCGCTGTTATTCCCATATCCACAGCCCGTCATTGCTGTCAGATGTGCTAGCTTTAGGCAATAGGGGGTATAAAGGGCACCAAATAAACAAGGACAAATTCTTCTCTCATGCAAATTTTATTACAGCTTTATGAGGGGACTGTAAACGATTTCTGTTTAGCTGCTTCTTATGTAAAGAGGACTTTTTCCATAGTACTAAAACAAAAACAAATTTCACCCTAGGAAGAAGGGCAGAAGGACTCCTGGCACAACTATTTCAGAGTAAGCTGTTCCAAACTGCTTATTCTACAAGAGCTCCCCATGGAAAACATGGAATAAAAGGCATTTTTGCCCTCTAGGATAATTTCACTTACTGAACAGGCTAGCCTGTGGAGCAGAAATCAGTTAGCAAGGGAACATCAAGGCCTGTATATATTACACGTAACTCTAGGTATGCAGTGCGTCTAGCGCAGGGAGCTGCATCTCTAGGTTCTGGTTGCACCTAGGGGAGAGCATCAGCTCCAAAGGTGATGCATCCCTTCAGAAACAGAGGATGAAGCCACCTTTGCCATGGCCTACCTGTCTCTCCCATGAGGACACAGTGAGACACCTGAAGTAAACCAAGGACAACTGGAAGGAACCAACACAGCTACAGAAACCCCAGCAGATGCCAAGGGAGAAGAGTGTCTTCAGAAGCACTCTGCAACCATGCTCCCAAATCACTCTTGGAGACAGGAATGGAAACTTCACTGCCGACAAGGAAATCAAAGAGAAGCCATAAAAAATTAAAGACAAAAACTAAATCAATGCAAAACCTCTTCATCTCGGCTAGACCTAAGCAAGTGTTTCACTTGCTGAATTTAGCCTTGCTTTTGTTTCCATATGGGTCACCTAGGGGTTATGGCTTCCTAATCTTATATATCAATCTCATGTCTGAGCTGTTTTCAGGTTAGATCATATGTCTCTGCACTGCCTGTCAGCCATTTGTTATGATATCAAAATTCATGCAATACCAGACAGCTTCACTATATACAAGGTCACATAGTATATCATTTTTGGTCCTCAAATGAGGTTTTCTGATTAAAAAAAAAAAAAAAAGTATTCACAAGGTGACATTTCTCCATGCAAGAAGTAGTCTCTATCGTTAACATTTTCTGTTGCTATTAATATTATTGCTAGTAAGCTATTCACCATGGAGCATGTACAATGAAGAAGAGGCACTTGAAGGTCAGAAGGAATCAATATTAATGAAAAGTAAACATACAAGTCAGGGAGGAATCACAAACCCAGCTTGAAGCTAATTTGGTTTTTTATTCCAGCAAATATGCATGGTCGCTTTTGCATTGTATTCACAAAGTTCATGTTTGGAAGTGTTGTTAGGAACTTTTGAACTCGTCTTCAGTTTCTAAGCCACTGTATTGTCAGCCAAACATCTCTTGTTCACCAGGGCCCCAGTGCAGCCCTAATTCAAGAAAATGGGAAATTTTCCTTTGCTGTCAATAAGAGAGCTCCTAATGTCCAGTTTCCTAAGGACCTTAAAAAGACACCAGCCATGTTACCTGCAGCCTCCACAGAGTCATAAGCCTTTTTCTGAGCTATCATTCTGCTTCTGCTTGGATGCAGAGCATACCTTCCACATACTGACGTGCTTCATGCTAAATATGGAACAGCAATCAGCATCTGTGGAAAGTTCGTATTTGGCATGTTTACACGAGTATTTATTCCTCCTTTGTCTTCAAGCAACAACTACTACATAATGTATTTGGTATGATTAATTGTGGGAATGTTGCTCATCGCAGCATAGCATGACATCTCCAATTACAGGACATCTTTCTCTCATTTGTAAGGGAAGAACTGATTTTTGTATCTTGACATGTTTATCATTGTGAGGTTGAGCTAGTTATCTTATATGGGCCTGTTCCCTAGTTCTCAGGGTTGACAGATTATGGTGTCACATTAAAATCACATATGCCTTGTTATTGCAGCTGCATCTTGAAAGGAAAGCAAATAGAGGAATCTCCACCACACAAGAGCTGTAAGATGATGTTTTGTTCAGTGAGCCAGTGTTTTGCAAGGTTGTTTTAGGCTATTACAATTTATACAGTTTTTTGGTATTTGATTTTTCCAACTTTTTAAAAATTTCAGTGATGGAAAACTTAACACATATTTCCTGCACAAGCTTCAACTGATCAGAAACTTTCTTTGTGGGTAGGATTTGCCTCACCTAATTTGCCTAATTTGAGCTATCTATTTAAAAGTTGGGCATCTGCTCTAAATTAAGGACTCAGTCACCAGTGACAGACAGATGCTTCTTGAGAGATGACTTATCCCACCTGGTTTTGACTGGAAGTTTAGAACAGGGAGTCTAGCACCCTTGCACATGGATGCAGAGCAAAGCAAAAAGAGTATGTGTTGTTCCCCGGCCAGGCCATTATTACAACCCCATCAGGACTGCTCTACTCAGTAATGGTCATCCCAAGTGACACATAAAGGAGGAGGTAAAAATTCAGATATGAGGCAAGTCTAAGAATTCAATATTTTTGCCCAGCTTGTAGTGAAAAAATGCATCTTTGTACCTCTGCTTCAAAACTTGCAACATTTTTGTCTTTAGGATTTATCAAATGAATTAATGCAAAGATATACTCAAAAAAGCTCTCAAAAGAGCTGCGAGTCTAAAATTCTCACACTGGGAGACCCCACAGAGTCATATACAAAATTCAAGACTCCATGCATCATGATGAAACTACTTCAAAGCACATGTCTAGACTTTGTGTTTTGAGTGGCCAGCTTAGACCATGTGGTGCAGTTTAGTTGGGGCTCACACATCAGATGGACCTAGAAGTCCAACTGTACAGTCATGAAAAGAAGGAAATAAGCCTCGGTCATCGGATGGAAAAAACATTTCTTTCATTTCCTCACAGTAGTACTCCAGCCAGTATAGCTATTTAAAGCAAGGTGCTTCTTGCCCGCCCTGGAGTTTGCAAACTAAATGGGTGTACACAAAGTTCCACATGCAGTTTAGTTCGTGCACTAATGAAAATCTGCCCAGAAATTTGGATGGGAACTTAAAACTATTTGTTTCTGGAGTATAAAATTTAGTGTATCAGAGAAAACTTAGGAATCTGAGAATTGGAAAAACACAGAAGGCCAACGTGATAGTCTTTCACCAACATACAAGAGGACTTCTGGTGTTCCGATAATGTTTCTCGTTGTTGTAGATGTTTTATTGTCTCTGAGCAGAAGTGACCCTTTGCACATACTCATTCAGATTTATTATACTTGAAAAACTGTTATTTTCAGGAGGTGCTTACAGTCTAAGACACAAACACGCAAATGTTTATTCTAAATGCACTTGAACAGAAAACAGCTCCACATGGAAATCAAGGAGGCCAGCGTTCCTATTTGCAAGTACATGAACACTTTTTCTCGCCCTACTCATTCCACAGTTGCTTTTATTGGTGAAGGCAGAGCTGCAGAGGCCAAGATCAAGTGAATGTTCACTTCAGTAATTGCTGAATTCTTCAGCCTAGAAAGCATATTATGTACAGGCAGGGTAGTGGACTGCATGAAACCTCTTTCCATCTCTGCAAAGCATAATCTTCTGGAAACACTGCCTCGTGTTTTTCATTATAGATAATTACTTGGTTATTAATACTTAATGCTTAGCTCTTGCAAACAGTTTCAGCTCCAGCACTGCTGCTTTATTTCTGGTGCTGTGGGAATGAGAGGGAAGAATTGGTAGCCATTTCTTTCAGAAAATGGGCTTGCATAATTTCTATTCCAGTATATAATTATTTGGTGAACTACTCACAGGGTATTTGGAAGACCAAGTCTCTAATTTTTCATTAACCTGCACTTGCTACTGGTAAATGTGCTGTTTCTTAAGTTGGTGATTTGTGTATAGGAACAAAAAAACAAGACGCATACACACACAGAAAGGACTAATGCTCAAGGCAGCAACAGCAATACAGATAAGTTGTCTCTTCCATAGGTTACATTTAAGGGTTATCATTAAAGGACCTGGACAACTTCCTAAGAGGACTAATTAGTGCTTTAATTGGTTCTCTCCTTATATTTTTGTTTACCCATGCCCATAGAATCTCCAGCTGTGTTCAGCACTTTTCCAATTAATAATGCATTTGAATTTTAATAGTCCACTTTTTCTGACTCAGCCATTTTCCCTCCTTGTATTTTTAGCTGACTTTACAGCATGTAATTTCCACATATTTCTCAGCAGCTGGAACCCGCTGAATGCTGTCACTGTCCCTGGGCAAGGGCTGCCTGCTTCCCTCCGTGTCCTCTGCAGGAGCCATTGTAGCCCTTTCTCCACAGATGCAGAGGGACGGCCTTTGTAAAGGTCCACCACCTCAATTGTGGTTTCTCTTGAAGTTTCACAGCCAGCCCCTTACAGTCCTCCCCTTTCCTGAAGTTTGGGTTTTTGTTGGTGTTTTTTCTTTTTCAGCCGTGACTCAGCTGTTTTATTTTCCTCTTCCTGCTGCTTCTTTCAGTTTGTGAGCAAGACTTTTCCTCTTCCACCTACAGTGCAGTAAGAGGAAGACAAGGGACTCTTCGTTTTCTCATGTGCGAGGAGGAGGGGGCAGGGAATGACTGAGAGCATTACAGAAGGGAAGGAGAGAAAATCACCTGTACCCACAGGCTTCTTTCTTCTAGCCCTCAGAAGAGTCCCTTAGGAGATTCCATCTCCCTGGCCTTGCTGGATTGCTTTCTCCTTCAGTGTGCGTCACCTGTTCTCAGTGGGTGCTGGAAGAAGAAAACAAAATTATCATGAGAGAGGCCAGTCTCACAGCCGAAACCAGAAAGTATGCATTCCAATTAGAGGCTCACGCTGCGCAGATAGTTACACTCCCAAAGCAACTACCAGCCCTGCTGTCAAACCAGTCCCTCCCCAGTCATTTAGAAGAAACCACTGGGGATCTTTCACCAACCATTTTGTGTGTCCTGAGGAGAAGAAAGTTACCCCCAACCTGAAATAAGGAGTGTCATAAAATAAAATAAAATAATGCATGGGAACATGAATCACACATACACAAAAAGACAAAAATGCAATGAGTACAGTGGCTCCAGCACACCTGTTTCAACTCCCACTGAAGTAGAACAGTAAAGAGATGAGTTTTTCAAATCCCTGCACAAAAGCTGCTCTGTCCAATTCCATCACCTGGATCAAAACAACATGTGAGGGAGCCTTGCTAGCAAGCAGCAGGCGGAGGGGCAGGTCTCAGCTTAGAGCCCACTGCCAGCCCCAGGAAAGCACGGTTAAGAGACACCCTGTTTTCTTCTCTCCAAAGTAGCTCTTGGCATGCCTAAGAAAATAAGATGCTTTAACACAGCAGCAACAGTAGCACTGAAAAGAACACTTGTGTGTTAAATCATCAGGAAAAAAAACAATGATTATCCTTTTCTTCTTTGTGTTCTTTTTGTTTCCCTGCCAAATACCAGTGAGAACAAAATAGCAGGTTTGGTTTGGTTTTGTTGGGTTGTTTTTTTTTTTTTTTTGTTCTTGTGCAAGGCAAACTTGTAAATTCAGAGGGAAAACAAATCCTGAGCAAATACCTCAAAACAAATAGCCAGAGGAAGTAAGGGTGGGGAGGTAAGCAGCGGGAAGACCAACATTTTCATCATTTGCTGTATTAAGCCTTGAGGTAGGAAGATAAGTGAGGAATGGACATCTCCATAACCCACAAATGCCCTGCTTTCTCTGGTGAACAACAAAATGCTTGAAGTTACATCCCAAGCCTGAAACTGCCACTAACAATCCACAGTACAGCTCCAGACACTCAGGGGGCTCTCACATAAACATCCACGGGATTGGATCTGACTGGCGAGGAAAGTCTGTGCTTGGAGCTAGCTCTAGCTAATCTAAAGAGAGTGATGGACCAACTCAAAATACTGGATTTACACAAATGTCTACAACCCAAGATTTTATGTTATAAGCTTTCAGGACAGAGAAGCATGGGCATCCATGTGGCCAGAAGACCCTCCTGGTTTCAGCGGGACTATAATTCAGCCTAAATCCACCTCCAGAGCCTGGAGATGCCCCTGGAGACCCATCTCCAGTGACTGGTCAAAGTAACTCATGAAGACATTTTACCAGACCACTCTGGACTGGCAGGAAGGTCTCAGCCTAGCACCTTAGAGACAGGACCTGGTTTGATTCTATGTGACCATGGACACCTCAATGGATTTACATTCTGGTGTCCAAGCTCGGTAGGGAGTCTGCTTAAGCATTCTATTGCTTCTCTGCACACACTGTGCTGGGAGTATGGCAAGAAAAACACCATCTTATGATATTCACCAAGGGCCAGACTGGGATACACACACATTGGTTTTGGGTAAAAAGCTCCCTCCTGGGCTGACATCACCATGATTACCCGATGCCCCTGAATTGTGAGTAGTAAAGCTAAGGGCTTCTCTGTAGGACTGGGCCATGCTAAAAGTGACAGAGGGTGTGGGCAGCCGGCCCTTCCAGCATCAGTGCTTTATCCCCTCTCGGCTGGGACACTGACTGCTCCTGGCTGTTCTCAGGACCTTGGAGCCATGATGGAAGAGGAGCCGTGCTTTGTTTTCCATCCCTGCACACGTTGCTCTGGAAGAACAACTCCTTGAGGCTGAGCCAAGACAGCATCTCTTGTTCTTGGACTCTCCCACCATATTGAACTCTTTATCAGCGTATTGCTTTCTCTCCTTAGTTACTCTTAATTTGAAAAATGAGCTCCAATCCCCACCTATTGGCATGCAAAGGAACCTTCCTCTTTCTCCTTAACCCTGCTGTCACCACAACAGCTGCTACAAAGCAGAAGTACCTACATGCACGTACCACATAAGTCAGTTTTCCCCCTCCTTCCTTAAAAAAAAAAAGGTGTCTTCCCATGCAGCAAGCTGAAAATCCTGCTTGTTTAAAATACAAAACAGCACCAAACTGAGACCTGGAGAGGCCACTGCCTGCTGTAATAGGATTAGGGGCTATATCTCAGGCAATGCTTCTGGAATCAGCTGTTTGTTATCTGGGCTTCTTTGTAGAACCTACGATCTCTTTGTACCAGACTCTGTTACCGTGCTACCTAACAAATGGTATTTTTGGCTGACTGTACAAGTGCCATATATAAAACCTGAGTTTCTAGGAAAAAAGCTGCTTTGTGACTGAGTAGCCAAAATGCAGGTGCTTTAACTGGTGAAATAAATGCAACTTTCCTTCTCCAGGCTTTGCTAAGGATGCTGTCTCAAAGAGCAGACCACAGTTTCTCCCAGCTCCTCCGTACCATGCACCAAAGATTACTTTTTCTTTTTTTCTTTTTTTTACCACAATTAAGTCTCTGAACTATTTTGAAATCCCACACAAAGACAGTCCGGTACAACAGGCATTATGCACACATGCTTCCACATGCCTCCTGTTTACTACCAGGCACAACAGTATAACCCATGCTATGTAAACTTGTTCCCTGATGATCTCCCAGACATATCTCTTGTTTCCCATCATCAAAAAATGATAGCTTTTATAGAAAATAAGCAAGTGGGTTAAAAGAAGTGGCATAAAAATGACTCCTTGGTGCCCTCTTCTCTTGCTCTCCCAGAACAGCCATTTCTCCTCCACCTAATAAAACACCCCGACAGCTAATTACCTCCCTCTCATCCCTGCAGTCAACACATTTTGCCCTACTGAGAGGCTGCAGGTTTCCAGGAGGAGCAGCGGAGAGGAGGACTACAGGAGATATCCCTGCCTCTCCCAGTCCCCGGAGCTGAGCACGCTCCCTGTTTTACACAGCCATCAGCCCCTGGAGCCCAGCCCCAGCGCCGAGCAGGAGAAGAGATAAGGATAAGCAAGTGCCAAGATTTTCAGTCCCCTTTTTCTCTTCCTGCGCTCTGTGCTTAACCTAATTTTGTGAACTGAGCTGGGTGACTTTCATAAGCAAAAGCTGCCTGCACAATGATTTCTATTCCACTCACTCCCAGCCCTTTTCCTCCACAAGTAAGAGCCGATAACCATCTTTTGCAATTCAATAGGCTTCGTATCATCTCCAGGAAATAATTGAACCCTTTGTGGCTTTCAGAGCAACATTTTGGTGTTTTCCCTGGCACCAAATTACTACTGGATTCTATTTAAATGGGAGAGATGGCCAGTCCGCATTAGCTGGGGAAAGAGAGAAAGCCAAGAAGACAAGGCAGCTGCCTGTGAATAAACAGGGTGAGTAGGGCAAACCCAAGTGTTCCCAATGGGAAGAACAAGTTATTTCACTGTGTGTTTACTGGCCTCCCTCTTTGCCTCACCCTAAAAAACAGAAGAACTAGGAGTCTGAGCCAAGACTTATTTCAATGGGGTCAGTCCCCCACTTCACCGCATACCAAAATAACCTGACATGTTTCTGCTCTGACACAGGTTTTTCTCTCTCCTTTGTCTGCTACAGAGCATCATCACCATTGCACTCCTGCGAAATAAGGCATTCTATCAGATAGAGAAAATCCAGATGACATACACTTTGTAAGGAAAAGCTGAAGGAAGGAATTGGTCAGGCTTACAAAAGCCCATGCCCAAAGTAAAATGAGCTATTTATTTATTTATCATTGTGCACTTTTCTGGTGCTCTCCAGTGACAGTTGGGTACAGGAGGCTCCTGGATACTCCTCAAGTTGGACTCCCACCATGTAAAACTTTTCAAGCAGACAAAGACTCCTTACTTTAGGTGAAATACCTTCATCTGAACAGCCAACCCACAGTAGCTAATGGGATAGACCCCCCTGTGGCTGTGTACCATTACAAACTTTGCAAAACCTCCAAAACCTTTTCTATGATGATATTCAAACACATTCCTGCAGGGCTTTCACATGCCACATCCTTCTGCCTGCCCACCATTGATTTCGTGCCCTGTCTCCTCACTTTAGTGTCCACAGACTTCTGCTGGAAGCATTAATGAGAGCAATGTGCAAACAAATGTGGAAAATAATCTCTAATGCTGCAGGCTCAGAGGCCAGCGAAAACCAGAGGATGTTTTCTGGCAAAACAGCAGCAATAAGATCTGTTCTCTAAATAAATAATGCCTCAATGCATACAAGCTTAGCACCAGCACAGAGACCTTGGGCAGAATGCTCTAACTAGTGTTTCTTACCCACCTTCAGTGAAGAGCAGATGCACAAGCCCCTGCTATTAAGCCATACACCCAGGTGGGTATGCTGGCCAAAGTTCACTCAACAGGCAAAACTTCAGGAGTCCTCCACCTTTCCTGTTGCCTTTATAAGGATGTTCCATCTGGCTATAAAGTAATTAAATACTATCACCCCCATTTTACACAGGAGGAAATGGTATCTCAGAAAGGTGGGCATGCAGGAGAACAGAAGTACAATGAAGCTGAGAGCCTGGCATGACTCTCAACATGAGCAAAACTCTTTATCAGCCTAGCTTCCAGATCACGTCCTTGGATTACAGCTCCTAGGAGGGCAGATCATAGGAGTGCCCTCCTGCTACCATCTGCTCAGACGCCAGCTGGCTCTGCCGTGCCAGGAAGGACCAACCATGGCCACCAGTGTCCTGTCCCATTGGGCCAACTCCTGAGCACACCGTGCCCCATGGGCAGCCCAAAGCCTGCCTGCACATGGACATCTCACCCCATCAGCTTCTCTCTTTGCCCCAGCCAACGGGCTCTGTGCAGCAAACGATCAAGAGCTCAATTATGAAGCACAGGAGCTGCTCAGTGGCTACCACACCTTGTGCAGAAATGTTATGACAGTTGTCTAGGGGCTTGTTACCACTGTCTATCACAGGCACTGAGGCTGGTGAGGTGGAGGAAGCCAAGACCAGTGGCCCATTTGTTGCCTGCTCTGATAGACATCCTATTGATAGCTCCATCTCACACTGGCAAAGCCCTTTGTACCACTCTGGGACAGCTGCTCCGATGCCAAGAATTCCTCACAGGCTGGCCAGCCCTCGTGGTGCTACCAGGGAAGCTCCAGTTTCAGCAAAGAATTTGATGGTTGTCTGGCAAGTGTATAAATCATAAAAGTAGCTTTGTTCTGCAACACTTCAAACCTTTCGGGCTGTCTTGTATGGCTGCAGTTTGCTGGCACTTGCTGTTCAATTTATATAAGCTAAGCTGTGCAAACTCGTACCTTTCCAGCAGTCTGTTCTACTACACAGAGATGCTGCCCCACTACTCTGAGCTGCATTTTGCTGACGGCAAGGACTTTTTGGAAAAGGTGCAGTCGCTTTTTGGGGGATTTTTTTTGAGATTTCGTTTCACAGGAAACCAGTCCAGGCTTTTAAAAGCAATTCACTTAAATAAAATGAGAAGGCTGCATCCAGGCAAGCCCTGTTCCTAGGAAAGGAGATCTGGAGGGCAAAGCTCTCAGTTTTCCCCAAAAACAACTGCAACCCAGTCGGCAGCAGAGCAAGTCGCCTTGCTCTGGGAGATGGGGAGGATGCAAGGCAGACAGAGACTGGGGCTGCAGGAATTTTCCAACCCACAGGTGAAAAAATGGGCCTGAACAAAGAGGACTTCAGACACTTCATGCTGGATTCCCACAAATATGTAGGCAAAGGGCTACTGCCCAAAAGGCCACCTGCAAAAGTGCACTTGTATGGATGCAGAAAAAGATCCTGCTATGCCTGTCTGTAGTACATGGCATTTATTTCCCAGATAGTCCCTCTCATGTCAAGGGCATCGACAGGAGCCACGGCAGCCAAGCGTACCAGTACCAAGTGTACCTGTGCCTCCACACGGCAGCATCAACAGCTGCTGCCTGCAAAGGAGAAGGCGGCAAGTGAAATTCCCTTTGTAGACAAATGGCCCCAGGGGCAAAGCCAGCCTTTGAGTCTCTGGGTGCCTCCGGCAGAGAGGGAATGCCATGCTGAGCCATGGTCCCACCCTACCCCCTACCCCACAGTCGACCAGGTGGGAACGCGGCATTCCGTGGGCAGGGAATGGGTGTATCCCAAGAGGGGTGGGCCAGGCTTTTATCTGGTGTGAACCTTCCTGACGCCTTTGATGTCGGTGGGTTTGACGGGTAGGTTGGAGCAGAAGTGCTGTCATAATAATGTGAAGCCAGTGGAACCTGCTCAGACGCTCAGCTCATTTGAAAATCAGGCTTTTTATGGGGCTGCTGAGCACAGAGATAATCTCCACAGTGCGACGTGGGGCTGTGCAGGTACCTAAGATGGAGGCAGCTAATAAATAAGCAAGGAAGAACCGGAAAGAAAAATAAAAGCTTCAGTTTTCAGCAAAATCTCCAAATTTCTTCTGAATGCAAAGCACCAAGTTCTGTGAATGGTCAGAAAACTGTACTTAAATGCAGTGTTTAAGCCTTTTACTCAAGCTAAACCAGATGTTTCCAAACTTTTCTTAAAAAAAAAAAACCCAACAGTTAAATGCATAGGATGTCAGGATGGGGACTGCATAAAAGAAAACAGAGTTAACATCAGTTCAGGCTCAACACATGTTGCCTTTCTTACCTCCTCAGTAGCTGCACCACTGGACTCTCCCTTCCCTGCAGTTTGCCAGAGCTGCTTGCTGGGCTGCATTTTCCTTTTCTGCCACTCCTCAGCAGTGCAGGTTGTGGCACAGATCTGCCATAATTTCTCACTGCTATGCCAAGCGATATGGTGAGCTGGGGGAGTCAATCAGTATAGCTGGGAGGGTCAGTGTCAGAGCTATGATGGACACATCAAGACCCCTGAGCACCCACATGCTTGGCTCTCTGACAGCTGTAAAGGACACTACCAGCAGTAGGATGCATGTTGGAGGTGGCCATGGTTACAAATTCTCTTTATGAGTGGTTTTTAAAGGCCCTGTGGACCACGAGTGTCCTGGGGAAGGGTGATTTTATGAAGTCCTACACTGCATCCTGAGGCCAAGGGCATCTGTGGGTTGAAGTGAAATAAAATAAAAGGAATATCACTTGGGATCCCAGACTGAAAAAATAGGGTGGGGAAGAGACGTATTTCAAAGTTCAAGCTACATATATGTATTTATAGCTGTATTTATGTGTGTATATGTATGAGCCTCTCTTTTAACCACTGAGATACACAAACAGGCAGCACTCACACATACACGCACACACCCACTTATCCATCCATTGTCCCTGTGGTAAAGGCAGCTCAGTGACATGTTGCAGCTTGCTGGCCATGACTCCCCCACAAGGTCAAGGCTCATCCTCTTGGGGAAATCAACTGTCCAAATCAATTAAAAGACTGCAAACACAGGGGTGAAATGAAAGACTTCAAAATACCAAAAAGCTATTTTTACAGCTAGCTTCCCCTCCCGCTGATCCTCGAGCCTCCAGGCTTGGAGAAAGCTGGGGGACTGCAGTTCCAGAGTGCTGTCACCCCTCTTGTGTTCATGTCCATCCTGCCCTGCTGATGGACAGCAGCAGCACCACCACCATGTGTGCTTCCCTGTCTCTGTTATCTGTGCCACAGGTGGCACGAACCATTGACTATTTTGTTCTTCAGCAGAAAATACCAATTTAGAAGTTCTCACTGGCCAGACCAATTCACTTCTTTCCCTCAACCTGGTCTCCCATACCAGGTGGACAATTAAACACATCACTGTATGCATAGATGCACTGGTTCTGAATGTTCTCCAATTGCAAATATCAACATGGACAGGCTGTTTTACACTTATCAAGGAAAACACAACAAATGGACTCTTGTTTTTCCTATCATTTATCCAGATGTGAATGACCACTAACACCAGTGCAGCCAGGCAAGCTACATACTGGAGCAAATGAGATCCAAAGGGACTTAGGATCACAAAAGGGGCAGTTAGGGGCAAAGAAAAGCTCCAAAGCTAAGGAAAGATCTAATGGGGGAGGCAGGGGAGGAAAAATAACAAAGCACCTACCTGCAGGCCATATGACTCGTTTCCCACAGGAAATTAAAACTCGTAAGTCATTGAATATGTGGCACTATGCGTGCCCACCTAAGCCTATGCCAGGAAGAAGAAATAAAAGACTGGGGGAAGAGGAGGGAGTAGCAGCTTTAGCAGGAAAAGTACTCAATAACCAATGGTTTGGATTCAGATTTCAAAGCCTCAGGACATTAGCTGATGAGAAGGGGATGGCAAAACAGCATTGCAGCAAGGTTTCCGCAGTTGGAGCTTGTGCCAGCACTGCAGACCCCCTGCTCTGGACAGATGATGTCCTAGCTCAGTGCCTCTCATGTATTTGGGCACCCTGGGCCATGCCGAGCACACAGAGCAATGGGACATCACTACCACCCCACGAATCCCAGGGCAGAGAAGGGGAAGAAAGGGCCACTGGTTTTCAAATTCTCCCAGCTATGGCTGTGGATTCTCCTGCAAAGAGAGAGGGGAGGTGATGGCAGCTGCAATCAGGAGAGAGGTTCCTAGTTAAACAGCAGAAAGGAGAGTAGCCAAAATTGTGAAGAAGACTCGCTGCTATGCATGAGCAAGGGGCCGGCAGGAGGTCAGCAAGGGCTCAGGGAGGGCTGTGAGGAGGACAGACACATTGCGCCACAAGACAGGGCATTTTCTGCAGTCAGTCAATGAGCTACAGCAGAGGAAATATGCTCATCTGCCTCATAAGCTGAATAGGATAAAGCAGGTTTCCACAGGGGAAGCCTCTGCATCTTCCTGTGACATTTCCCACCAGGGTTTTTAGTTTTGTCCATTTTGTTGAGGAGTTTTTTTGTCTTTTTTTTTTTTTTTTTTTTTTTGGTGGGTATATGTGTTTTGTGGTTGGTTCGTTGGTTTGATTGGTTGGCTCAGTTTTTAACGCCTCCTTTCTGAGAGCCTCTCATTTCTAAACAACACCACGTTACCACCAGTTCACAGGATGAGGTCTTCAGTGCCGACCTCAGATCAAGGCAAACAAAAGGCAGAAACACCTTTGTCCAGCTGCTGCTGCTGCTTCTCTGCACCCGTGAGGAAAACCCTGCCTTGCAAGGAGTAACCCTGTTAGGACAAGCAGTCAGTCTGTGAGATGGGTACATTAGGTCTGCAGTAGTTTCATCCATCTTTTTGAAGGCAGACCTGGACCTGCTACAGGAGTGGTGGATGTCCTCTCCTGGTGGCCCAGCCCAGCCATGCCTCATTGTCCTGACTGGAGACCTTCTTTTCTCTGTCGCCTTTTAAATCTTGTAGTTTGCAGAGGATATTTCTAGGCTTTCTCACTGATGGATGTCTTTTCATCTCAACTGCCATGCCTGCCACTGAAGTCCTCACAGAAGAGGCCACATTGCTGTGGAGAAGGAAAAGATATCTACACAGCTGTTTTAAAGAAGTGTGAAAAATACTCCAACTGCTTCCAGGTTCTCTGTTTTTTTAACTTTCTGGTCATTTAATCTGCTGTTCACTTTCTGATTCCTTCATGTATTTTTCCTTTGCAATTATTTGTGGTTTTTTCCTCCTCATAGACCTCCTCATCCTCACAGCACACCAGCTCCCTTAGGCCTCATTTGGAGGAAAGCAAATTACATGCATCTTTGCTTTGTTTCTGACAGTTTTCAAATCTGCACAGCACCTCTCCAGATTAGGGGTGCACTCTCTACCATAATCACAGCAACTGCTCAAACTCAAAAAGGGGTAGGGGGGGAGCAGTACTTCTGCTGATCCTGAAACAGCCAGCTTCATCCACCTTCTCAGACAGAGTCATTTTCTTTTTTTCCTCTAAACTTAAAACAGGGAAGTTGGTGTGCTGGAATCCCTAGGGGCTGATGTTTATTCCTCTGCCAGAGAAAGATGGATCAGACCATGGCAGACACAAGCATATGCTCTGATACTGGTCTGACCCCACTGTTGTCTTCTGCACCAGAAAGAACATCCCAAAAGACGCTCTGTCTCTGTGTGTCAGTCCAGCCCTGGTGCTGTCAGGTGGGAATGACCTCTGATTGCTCCCTGGCAGGACTGCCCTGGCCCCATGACCTTCCAAGCAAAAGATTCTCCCACCTGGAGATATCAAACCATCCCAGATCTCTGCATGATTATCTATATAGGGGGTGCCTGGAGGCACTGCTTAGGAAATATAGTCACTTTTAATGAAGAGGGAGTCCTTGCATTCAACAACTACAGGAGAAATCCAGTCAGCAGAAGACTTTAAAATATTTTTTTCTGAATATTCATGATAAATTTTTTCTAGCTCACCTGCAAGTAGGGGATATGTCTCGTTCACAGCAACAAGGAACATCTCCAGGCAGCACTCATGTTGAGTGTAAGTATAAGACACAGCACCGGCCTTGAGCTCCCCTATCAGCATGACTCACTCCCACACACCAGAGAACTAAGAAGAAAACCAAGAAGGTTGTTTTCCTTGTGCTTTGGAAAATTATTGAACAAAAAAGAATAATAATTTTTTTAATTAAGAAAAAAAGAGACCACAACACGTCACCACATCCCACAGACTCCTAGACAACATTCTGCAGGGCCTCAAGAAGAAATAAGGTCTTTGTTCTTAAGCTGGTGAGCTGGACTCAGCGAGGCGCGCCAGATTCACAAGGCAGGCCAGCACACTCCAGCAAACTGCAAAGCTTAGCAGCAAGTTTGCTGACTGATGGGATTCACAGCACTTAGTTATGGACTTCATTGCTTCCACACTGCTCACAGGGATGAAGAAAGAGAGAAGAAAAGGAGAGGAGAAGAAATCTACTGCCAACAGCAATCTAGTATGTTGGGCACTCATCTAGGAATGAAACAACTGGCATCCAGTTCCCAGTCTGAAGACTAACTAAGGCTGATACACAAGTGCTTTGATTTCTGGGGCTGAGAATA
The DNA here is from genome assembly GCF_963082525.1 of Nesoenas mayeri. Taxonomy (NCBI): domain Eukaryota; kingdom Metazoa; phylum Chordata; class Aves; order Columbiformes; family Columbidae; genus Nesoenas; species Nesoenas mayeri. The sequence goes on from NC_137541.1 coordinate 70,751,927, forward strand.
TCCAGTCTTTAGTGACCAAAAGCCCAGGCATCACCATGTTCACCTGTCAAAGACAGGACAGAGTCCCCTGAGGGAGAAAGAGGACTCAGTACTGGATTTCTGGCAGCCTCCATGAGCACCCTCCCAGTAAGGCTATGGGATAAAACTCAGGAGGGCTTTTCACATTGGCAAAAACAAGGTCTGACATGTCCTGAAAGCCAAGTCACAGCAAGCAAGACGGGAGAAAGCTGATTTAGTAGAAACAGGTAAGAATACTCATAGGCCTGAGCTGCGAGTATTGCACGTATCTAGCCGTAGGACATGTCTGGGATGTTACCAGCACAAACCTACTGTGGGTCCCCAAGCAAAACAGAAGTGTGAGGTTAACACGCATGAGCATTTGGATCCTTCTGCATTCTCTATGTCCTCCTAGCAAACACCCAGCAAAATAGATAGAAGAACAGTAAAACCAAGGGTGATATATCACATGCATTTATTTTTAAACACGGGAAGTGTACATCTCCTCTTAAAGTAATATTTTAAAAATAAAACATCCTCTGACTTTGCCATCACAACTGTATATTTTAGGCAGGAGTTACCACAGTGGGAAAGATTCAAGCTCCAGCCTGCTCAATATCCAGAGGCTTCAGTATGTGCACATTATGAATATTTGTCTAGTCTTGGCTCTGAGGTGCTATCTTTACAGCTTTCTGAATGGACAACTCCTCAAAATTTCTGATTTTCCCAGGGTGGAGGTAATTTTCTGTATTCTGTGGGATTTACCTTCAGCATGGCTCAGTCTTGAGGTTTTTTTATCTTACTATATCTCAGTTTAGCTTCAGCTAGAACTCATCTGAGTACAAGCTGTATTTTATTATGTATTTTTGTCACTAATTAGGAGTGCAGCTGCAAACAAGAGATACAGGGCTCGTTCTCTGCCAGATTAGCAGTAAGCCAAATAGCACTTTGTCAGCAGCCTGAAGCTTGTGTCTAAAAGGCTGAAAAGAAGATGCAATAAACCTCTGCCCTCTTCTTCAATAGGAGAGCGAGACCTAAAGAGGTGGCAGGTCTCTCCATTCAGCTCGGATGTTCTGACCTAGGCAGCCCTCTGTTCTTGAGAAAAATGAAAATGGCCCCTGGGAATTAAAAAGTCCTGGGTTGTCAGGGGCACGAGTATGAGCAAGCTAGGCTAGGAATCTGCAATAGGCTGAGAAAGTTTGAGCTGGGGCTGGAGGAAAGATTTCTGCATCCAGGCTGGAACAGGCTTGGAGAGCAGAGGGACTATTCACCAAGACAAGAAAGTGTGGTCCATCTCTCTGGTGAAAAAGCAGTTGTGACAGGGAGCAGAGCTTGCAGGCAGCAACTTTGAACAAGCAACCTCAGGGCCAGCTATAACTTTTAATAACGAATTTTACTGAACCAGTCCAACATGCTCATAAATAAATACATAAATAACTAACAGCTGCTCCAAAGTCATACATGAGGTTTTGTGCTAAGGATGGAAGATGGTGACAGGGTCTGTCAGGACCAGCTCGAGCTGATGGACTTCACAAGTAGGGAGGCGATCATTAGGGGAACAAGCAGCCTTTAGCCAAGCAGAAAAGCCTACTCCCACCAAAGTCGATGACCACTTCTTCTCACTTAGTCCTCTTTTCCCTTTACCCCTTCACCCATAAATCCAGTGAAAGGCCAAGCACTGAACAAGGCCCTGTTCAAATCACTCTTGAATCAGATGGGAGTTTGCACTGCACCTGGTACAGTGCAAGACTAAAATCTTTGTGTGAACAGGTGCTGCAGGATCAGGCTCTCAAACCCCAGCTGGCACATCCCATTTCTGGGTTTCAGGAACAGACTTAAGCCTTGTAGGAGCATCTTACTGAACGTGTGGTTTCTAACAACCAGAGTAAGATGCCCAGGAATCAGATTTTGAAATTATTAGGAAACACTACTGAGGAGAAGGATGAGTTATTTAGCTCTTTTTTTTTTTTTTCCTAGAGTTATTTCTTTGTTAGCAGCACAAATAGTCAGCACTAAGGACCTTTCTTGAAGACTATTCCTTCCCCTCAGTGGTGCCACAACATGCTCCACCAGCTGCATCAGAGCGTTGCACTCTTCTGAAAAGGAGCACTGTGAGAAAATTACAAATACGCTCCAAATGAGTAATTATTCTTGCAAATACGCACCTGTGGCAAAATGAGACATGTAAAGCACCTGCATTAAATTAGAGTAGAATAAACCAGGAGGCAACTCTGAAGGGCTTTGAATAGCTCAGCAGAGAATGCTTAGAGCCTCTTTGGCAGGTGCTGTCTCTGAAGAGTGAGTGGGAAGGCTCTTAGTCCCAGAACACTAGAAGCAGGCAAAATATCAGGAAAGACAACACCTCTTACCAGGCCCACGTAAATGCTAGACCAAAGCAATGTATTTATTTTGATCTGCCAAAATCAGGTTGTTATTACAAATGGCCTTTGCTCATTCTTGCTCCATCCCTGGCAGGTGAAACAAGGCTTTGGGCACCAGGATAAAGCAAGCCTTGAGCCACAAGAAATGCAGGACAACTATAATAAATCCAGACCTGCTTCGTGGCTCAGCCAGGTCATGTCTCACTCCTGGGGCAACAAGGAGACCACCAGCCATGGTGAAGTTCAGGACAGCTCTGCAAAAGCTCTGGTGGCCCTGAAATAAGGCAATAGCTTCTCTCATTCCCACAGAGATATTCCTGCCCTGACTCTTCAAGCACAAACAGCTACCCAAAGCAATTCATACTGCAATTGGCACAAATTACCATATACAAGAACTGAAAGTCTTGTGGCTTGGAAATGTTGCACGTATGTCTGTGTGTTGATGGCTTGAGTATTCTGACAGAATAACATGAAGTTTCTACTGCTGCTATTCAGGCTATATTTGCACCAAAAGGTACTACTTCAGAAGCGACTTGTCCTCTGGAAACCTACAGATAAATACTGGCTTGTACTGAAAAAGGTAAGGAAACCCAGAAATTGAGACTTCCATGGAAATTGACCTTTCTCCTGCCCTTTAAACACTCCTGCCCACAATGAGGTACTGGCCATCCTAAAAAGACTATCCAGCCTGGCATAGCTGAATCCAACAAAAAATGTTATTTCTGTAGCATGGCCAGCCACTCCTCCCAGACACACATTCTGGATGGATCCACTCTCCAACTTGCCAGCTAATTTTTACATATATATGGCTTTTAAAACAACTTTTTCTACTCTGTTTAGGCAGAGGGATAAAGCAAGAGTGGAGGCTGCCTTCCCCCTTGCCTTTGCCCTGCAGCAGAACCACACTGTAGTGTCAGCACTCTCATTACAATATCACATTGTCAGGCAACTGGAAGCTTAGAGGACAAATGGCCAGCTGTTGACAGGCCAAATGAGAGCCTCCGGTGAACTATATCATCCTCACCTTCAGGACAGAATTGACATCTGAATCTGACTTCTCCAAACCACAGCTGTGCTTGGGGGAAGGGCAGCTTCAGTGGCTGCACAGGGGTGAGGAAGGATATTGCAAGCCTGCACTGATTGCAGAGAACAATCTTACAGGTTAGTTCCTTGACAGGTTTGGTGACATGACAGTGACACGTCTTTGCGATGGCTTTCCATGCTCTGGAAATGAGTCGCCCTCTTCAGCACCATTTGCAAGGGGGCATCCTTGCCTGGAAATCCGTATAGGGGTGTTAGGATTTAATCTGCAGCAATAGCAGCTGTGTGAACTTTATTAGCAAAGGCTTTCAGTCTTTAATAGTTTCCACTGAGAGAAAAAAAAAAAAAAAGAAGAGGCAAAAGAAAACAACAATGCTGTGAAGTGGTTTGCTGCGTTCATGTTCTGCAGACCATATGCACAGACGCTGGCAGGCAGCATGGCAAGCGGGACTTTAGTCGTGACGTGAGTTGTGGTCAGCAGAGGAAGCTAAAAAAGGAACTCGGGGTTTCTATTAATTGAATGGGGGATATGAGCTTACAGGAATCTAGGATGTATTGCTGCAGATTTACACACAGCACAGGAGATGTGTGCCTCAGAGATATGTAGCAAATCACCAAGAACTAGCAGTCCTGGAAACCGAAAGCAGCTTCCAAGAAATGTTGAAGGTCCAAGATGCTATTACACACCATTTTCTAGGCAACCATAGAAGAACCATACTTGCTTTCTTGCCCGTCTGGAATATTTCAGGTATCAGACACAATTCCCCAAAGAGGAAACAAAGATAAAATCAACCAGTTGTGAGCTGACAGCACAGATCAATGGGGCCATGTCTCCACATGCAGCAGGGATCCTGCACCCCAGCTCCCTGGCTGAGGGGTTTCCTGATGGCCTCCGCTCACCTGGCCCTTGAAGGTCTCAAGAGATGAAAGAAAGAAAAACAAATGGACCAAACCTGGTGGCTCATCCTCTGGTTTAAGGAATGCCTTTGACCTCCTCCCAGCAGAATTAGACTTCTTTAAAGAAGATAGCGCATGGGGTTTTCCTGTTTGTAAATACTGCATCACAAGAACTTCCTCTTATCCTTCTTGTTGGGGTTAATATTTATGTCACTGATAGCTTGGAGAAAATAGCACAATTTCTCTTGAGGATGACTGTGTTTGGAGATTGATTGATCTGTTTGGAACAGCCACCATTCTTTACAGCCACAATTCTCCTCTTTGGAAACCCCCCTGCATTTTCCTGAATTTGTTGGGGGGAAAAAAAAAAAAACAACAAACATTAGTGCTGTTTCCAGGAACTAGTGCCTCTTTCTGTAGCATCCTCATGCCCTCTGAGTAACACAGCACTTCTTCCTCCATAACACAAAGCCAGTTGCTCATTCTCACAGCAATTCTGTGATCCAGTCCAAAGGCTAATTGCTTTCTTAGTGATGGCAGTGAGCCTGGACAAGTTTTTCTTCCCTTTTTCTTTACTTATTGAGAGACCGCTCAATGCTGTTGTTCACCTTGAATCCAGCTCCAAGAAAAAATTATATCAGGCAAAGCAAATCATGAAGCTGATCAAAATTATGTCAAATTTGGGATCAATATCAACTGCATTCATTTACCATTTGTACTGTGACATGAGTCACATCCATATGAACTAGGTTAGAGATCTCAGCACATCTCAGGTTGGCCACTGTGAAAACACAACATGAATTTATATATTTTTTTTTCCTCACCGATGAGTTTATAATCTTAATCTCTAAGGGACATTAAAATGACTGTGAATGGCCAAAGATGGACAACAAGGGTTTGGGTTTGGGACTGTTTAAGGACTAGGAATGAGACAAAAAAACAGAGAAACCAAAGAAGCTGTTGTCATGACTTCTGCCTCAGGTTGGCCAGGGGACCAGCTTGTCTCACACCACATTCATTAGAATCTCAGGATCTTGAGCACTGCCACCTCAACCCCCAAACTCAGCCCCTTACCTCCTAGGCTCTCAGCTGGGGAGAGTGGAAGAGAACCAGTCCTAATGAAGAAACCCTCATTCCACTATTACTATCCTTTCAGGCTGCACAGATCCAAGATTCCAGTTTTGCTTTTTTCTCTAATTATATGAGAAACCAAAGCCCAGGAAACCAGAGTTATTTCAGGAGAACTTACCAACTGCTTCCCCATGGACCCTACAAAATTAGAGTAGACCACTACCTCTTTTTATGAGTGCCTGTTAAGGGAAATGATTGGCTTGTGTAATCATCATGTACAAAGAATTAAAACCCTAAAACCCCATTCTTTAAAGATGGAGAGGGCAGAACATTGCTCATTACACTGCACATCCAGAATAGTGACCTACCTAACTCTGACTGCTTTACTGTGTAGGTTTTCCTTTGCTGCAAACTATTATCTCACAGCACATGTCACAAGAGTACAGGTGTTTTCTCCCAGTGTCCTGGCCAAACTCCAATAATTACATTCCCTCTACCTAAATTCCTTCTGCAGATTTAGCCAAGCACATTCATTAGGTCTCCTTTGCCAAAGTGTTCTCCTGTGCAGTATAAAGCAGCTGCCGTACTTTGCATGAGAAGCAGCTGCATTTAAGTGCAAGGAAACCAACTTGTGTTACAGGAGTGAGACAGTCCGAAAAGTGTAATCAGATCCTTCAAAGTAAGAGGTGATGTTGAAATGAAAGAGCTCAAGATCTGCGTCCCTTCCACCATACTCCCTTTACACTCAATGTACCAAAATGGCTCAATGAGCACTGAATCCAGGCAGACGGAGCTGCCAGCTGGGTCAGGGCCAGGAAGCATGAGTGATAGGGGCAGGATGGAGAATGAGCAAGGGCTGGGCCCTCCAGTGATGGGGACAGAGAGTTTTAGGTCTGAGCTGGCATGGATGGGAGGAGGAGTCATGGACAGAGCCCAGCCTGGGAGCCTGGGTACCAGGAGAGACAGCAGCAGCTGTAGGGGAGCAGAGCTTGCTGAAAGTGATTTTTTTTTAACACCCAGCTCAGGAAAATGCTATGATTTTAACAGCCAATTCTACAAAATAGGCCTGAAGTGCCTTTAGCACAGCCCTAGCCCTAACAGCATCTGAGCTGTCCCTGAAGCCTCCCATGACCCTGCTCTGCATTTAAAATGAATTCCAAGAAGCATTATAATCTGGACAAAGCGGAACAGAATTAGATTTAGGAGAAAGCAACTAAGGTGACTGCCCCTTGGGAGGCATCCCCTCCCTTAGGAGGGGAGCCCCACTAATCCACATTAGACAGAAGCAGAAGTCAGCCTTCTGAGGGGGGCAGGGGTGCAGCGACCAAGCCCTGCCTTTGCCCTGTGCCCCTGGAGTTTAATGCTGGCTGTGCAGCGAGAGAAGTGGGGCTAGGTCAACATAAGCGGGAGAGGCGAGGAACAAAGACCCCACACAGGATAACAGTGAGGTGACTTAAACATTTACAGGCTCACTGCAAGCAGGGGGTGAGGAGAAGTCAAGTTTTGTGCAAGAAGGCAGTAAATTTCCTGTTCAAATCTGTACATCGTGTTTCCCAGAAGTAAAGCTGCTAATTTCAAAGCCGTCCAGATTGGTGTACAGGGCAGTGTCTTGGTGATTACAATCTGGTGTTCTGTGAGGCTGGTTTCTGTGTTTGCAGATGTTGCAGACAGTGTCAGCCTAACTTTAGTGTGAACGACTCTGAAGAAAACCAGTTTTTAAAAACCTCATAGCATCATAGCATACTCATATGCTCCTAGGCATATCCCTTCTGGAGAAAATAAAACAAAACAAAAAGCTGTTTGGAGCAAAAAATGCCACCAGAAATGGGGAAAGGAGAATTATGACCTCCTAGCTCACTAAGGCGGATGATGTGCTCCATCACATGGAAGAAGCCCAGTTACAAGGCTCTAGTGAAGGAGCTGGACTGGCTGGATCAAGGGACTGAGGCCAATTGTGTGAGGTACAAGGTCAAGTGCTGGGTCCTGCACTTGGGTAACAACCCCAGGCAACACTACAGGCTTGGAGAAGAGTGGCTGGAAACCTGTCTGGCAGAAAAGGATCTGGGGGTGTTGATTAACAGCCGGGTGAACACAAGCCAGCAATTTGCCCAGGTAGCCAAAAAGGCCAACAGCATCCTAGTATGTATCAGAAATAGTGTGGCCAGCAGGACTAGAGAAGCAATTGTCCCACTCTACTCAGTGCTGGTGAGGATGCACCTTGAATGCTGTGTTCATTTTTGGGCCTCTCACTACAAAAGACATTGAGGTGCTGGAGAGAGTTCAGAGAAGGACAACGAAGCTGGTGAGGGGTCTGGAGCACAAGTCTGATGAGGAGCAGCTGAGGGAACTGGGGCTGTTCAGCCTGGAGAAAAGGAGGCTGAGGGGAGACCTTGTCGCTGTCTTCAACTACCTGAAAGGAGGTTGTAGCATGAAGGGTGTTGGTCTCCTCTCCAAAGTAGCAAGTGACAGGATGAGAGGAAATGGCCTCAAGTTGCACCAGAGAAGGCTCAGATTGGATATTAGGAAAAATTTCTTCATGGAAAGGGTTGTGAAGCACTGGAACAGGCTGCCCTTGGAAGTGGTTGAGTCACCATAAGTGCAGGTGTTTAAGAGATGTATAGATGAGGTTCTTAGTGACATGGTTTAGTGCTAGAGTTAGGTTATGGTAGGACTCAATGTTCTTAAGGGTGTCTTCCAATGAAAATGATTCTATGATTCTATGAAAACAAGCCCTGGGTCGCAGCAAGAGAGGAGAGCATTGAGAGCTGTGAGCAAAAGTGAAGACATCCTGGTTTCAGTTCTAGCCACAAGAACTAGATGAACCTGAACCTGACCCAAATTACATGAAGATATTTGCATAACAATGAAAACATATTGCTGCTGCAAAGGGGTAGAGGTGTCCTGCCTCCCCCACCCTGCCCCCTTCCCCTGTTTTCTGGAAAAAAGATTTCTGTAGCACAAGGTTTTTGCTCAAGCCACCACTTCCTCATTTGTCCCAGCTACTTCTCCATCCAGGGCCGTAGAGGCTCAGACTGAACCCATCAGTCCAGGATCCCAGCCCCAAGAAGAAAGGAAAGACTCTAGCATCCTACTCCCACCCTTGTTGTAAGCACCAGGGGAAGGGAAACTCAAGAGGAAACTACTTCTCTTCCCAGCTAGCCAGCAATGTAAATTGGCCAGCCCCAGCCAGTGAGGGAGAGCTTGAATTGCCCACAGGGAAAAAACATCATCCCTTGTGCACCTCGGCTTTCCCCGAGCTGGAGGCACGGCTGCAATGGGATCACTGACTATGCCCAAACAGCTTCCTGGGAAGTTCAGTACCTTGTGTAGAGCAGCTTGTAAATGCACTAGCCACCTCCTCCTCCACTTTCTTTCTCCCTCCAGACAATCTTCTGGTCCTGCTAATTTGTTACTTCCTATGTAAAAAGCCTTTTCTTCCTGCAGCCTCCCCTTTCTCCAGAAAAGGTTTTTGGGTTACGTTTCCCAGACCTGGTCTCCTGGGTTCCCCTGGCATGCAGTTACTTCTGCATCCTTCAAGGACTTGTCACCAGGACCTTCTGGGGGGAAAAAAAATGAACTACATTATGTTTCTTTTACACATGTAACATTTCACCCCCTTGACCCTGACAGAGAAGGAAAGAAATTACTCAGAAATACACTCAGCTGGCTGTGTTTTCAGCAGTATACGAAATAAAATTCTCCTGCGCACCTTCTCTCAGCAAACGCACATTCATTGTGAAACTTCTGTTTCAAGAGAAAGATTTCCTTGCTAAGAGAGAAATGAAGTGGAAGCTGAAATGTTCATGCCGTCTGTGCTGCTCACAGGTGTCTGCAGCCCTCACACTGCATGTCTCGGGAGTTTCTGCAAGCAATGGCTGGAAGGACGTTAAAAGGGTGTGCTACAGAGTGGCTGCTTCCAAGGGTGGACTTCGAGCCTTGAGCCAGGATGGCTCATTTTGGTTACATGGCTGATTTACATGACTGCACAGGTGGTCTTCACGGCTGTGTGCTACCCCTAGCGCACTGGGGACAGCAATCCCAAGGCCTTCAATGACACTTGTGTAGCCACTGTCTAGCACCCTTACCTCATTTTCCCTGGAAAACAGCAAGTGTTTTCCCCACCAGGTGGGTCACTGGGTGAAATGCACTGAGCCTGGCATGCACAGAGAATCTTCTGAGGAAGGCCAGGTCCCACAGGCAGAGCAAAAGAAAAGTGAGATAAAACAACAGCTAGTTCTCTTTGCTTTCCTGCTTCCAGGTGTGGCAGTGGTGGAGCTACTAAAGCAAACTACATCAAATCGTGTCTCTGAGGTGTGTGCTTTTATCCTGCTTTCTGTCATACCCTCCTGCATGCAGTGGTTCCTTCTTTGTAAAAAAAGAAGGAAGAGTAAGCCATAGGTAAAACACCAGCCTAGGGCAGGTGAGACTGGCCCTCAAATCCTTGTCCAGCAACACACATCTTCCAAAGCCTCAAAAATAACCTGTAGGCAACAGGTATTTGACCTTCTGAGCATCACTGTGGCAGGTGCCTGCTGTCCCCATCGCCATACAGGGCCATGAAACATCACATAATGGAAGTTGCACAGAGAACATAATGTATGGAGAGACCTTCAATGCCTGCAAAGTTCTTGATACAGGTTTCACAGCCTCACACACACTTGGAGATGAATGACATTAAGCCATACATGCCAAGTGTGGATATGTGCCTCCTGGCCCAGCCTCCCTGCCCAGTCTTCTACAGTCACACTTCAGCAGCGGCACTGGACCAGAACAAGGAAAGAGGCCACATTGTCCCAGGCATGGTTCATGGGTCCAACCTGGGCAGCTATGCTGCAGAGCATGTTCTGACCATGGAGAGGGAAGAGGATGATCCTCATCACCAGACCAGGCAGTATTGCAGGCAACTGGCTCCCAACCACCTGGGGTAAATGGTTATGTTTTGTGGTTCTCTTGCATTATAAATAAAGACCTCAAAGCACTGTCATAAGGATGAGCACATGAAGCGAAGCAGCGTTTGTTGCAAAATCACAGCAAATGAATGCCTGGGGCACCAGAAAGTTCTGATCTGTCTGTCACTACTGATGTGCCTGTCTCTGACTATCTTGGGCTAACATCAAGAGATCCAGATACTGCTACAATCAACCTTCTTACATACCCTCTGTGCCAGTGTCCGCTCAACCATGCCCCATGCAATCATGCTACAGCCCAGTGAGAGCCAGCAGAGAGGCATGGGCGCCCATCGGCACCAATGCCCAGATGGGGAAGCAAGCAAGCACAAATTGGGAAATGAGAGCAATCCTTCCTGTGTTGTTGTGTTTCTGCTTGTGCAAAGAGAAGGAAATGTTTGTAAGGCCCATTTCCCAGAACTACTTGCCTCTGACAGCAGGGGGTCCTGACAAACCTCCCACTGGAACCTTTTGCCTGTGCACACAGAGTGCAAGGGTCACCTGTGGCACCTTTGCTGAGTACGGCTCCATTCACATGGAAAAAGGGCATGGACAGTTTTTAAAAGCTGCCAGCTCCCTCCCTGTGCTAGCACTGATAATGGATTGCAGTGGTTTCACTCTCCTGACTTCTGCACAAACAGCAAAACATCCCATCCTCGTGACATAACCAGCAGTTTCACAGGCTTCATTGACCAACATTCCCACAGTGTTTGGTCCTTCCACCCTTCTTTCAAGGAAACTATAACACAGATTAAATTTCTTACAGGGCTTGCCGCAGACTGTTAGACATACGGTCTCACTAAAGGTTTTGAAAAATAACTTCCAGTGAGTCACAGCCACATGACTTTTCCTACTCTCCCATCCCCACCCCAGTGTTGTCCTCCAGCCTTGTGTGCCACAGCGTCGGAGCAAGTCATCTCCCAGGCCACAAGAAATGTCTAAAGAAACCATAGTGGTGGCAATGGCAGCTATTTCCTAGCTCAGGAAGCACAAACTTCTGGGCTTTTTTCATGGTAAACAGCTGCTTCCTCACTTGGGCTGAAGAAAGTCTTTCTAAAGCTTTTCTTTTTAACTTCTGTAGCAAAACAAAATGAAAAACAGAGACAAATGTGTGAGGCTGCCTTTGATTTTCTGCAGTGGCAGCAACCAACCACGGGAAAAAAAAAGGCACGAGAAAAAACAGTCTTGGACTATACTGTCCGCCTGGGTAGAGAAGAATGCTGGAGGTGCTATATGCCAGGATGACATCAGGGGAGTGATGCAACTGATCTGCGGCCAGGAATCCTGCGTAGTGGAGAGCTATGCAGGATGTATATGGACAAGGGTGTATATTTTTATACATAAAATTTGCTGTTCGCTGTACATACACCCAAGCTGACGAGGGCAGACGGTAAGCTGCATACTTTGCCTGTGTGTCTCAGCTAGGTGGAGCAGGGAACTCTGCCTAGCAGAGGTCACCCAACACTTTTTCATGAGAAGAATGTGTTTCAATTTGCGTTCAACTTTGCCAAATCTCAGCTGTTTGGGCTGGATTTTTTCCATGCATGCTGTCTGCCCCAGGCTAAGTGTTTTTTGGGAAAGCTTCAGCAAAATGGTTCAGTCATTTCCCAGCACAGGGCTAGGAGAAAAACATATTTTGTCCCTGTTACAGACTATACATATGAAAATAGCTATTTGGGGTATCCTGTAATGGCTTTGTACACTGGAAAAGGAATATGGTATCTGAGCAGTCAGAACTGGGCCTCCTGCTGCCCCTGTGTCCAGATCAGCCACATTATAAGCTTCCTAGAAACCTCAGTTTGTGCAGGCTCAGAGGAGACTTTTCAGGGTTTGAAAACCCCATCCTGTGTGCTTCATCCATGAGCCTGGATCACGACAGAAAGAAGGAAGAAGTCTCAGTTGAATCAGGGGATGGGGGGAAATAATGGACAAACTGTGAGGAGACTGTCTTCCCAAGCTCTGGGCTCCCCAAAACCTTTTAGCTTACAAAAGATGGGTTGCTGCCAACCAACCATTGCTGGAGAAGCAGGCCCACCAAGCCCTACTTAATACTAACCTTCTGCCTACTCACATGCTTAGCCTCCGCTTTTGTCAGGCAAAGTCGAGTGTATCTTAATGGTGGTCAACTATTACTACAAGAACACAAAAGGAACGCAACTATCCCTTAAGTCAAAAAGAGTTATATGTCCCTGTGGAACAAGAAGTGGTCCCTTGAGTCTCACCTCTGCTGACAGCAAAACCTACCAGGAAGCATGTTTCCCTCAAGGGATGGCTCCATGGAGAAGCTACCCTGGAGAAATCTGCCCCTGATGCCTCCCTGGCTGCCTTAGGAAATATGTGCTGGGAAACTTGCTGATGAACCAGCCTGGGACTTGGGAAGGTCCTTCACACAATACAAACCAATAAAAGGTTTGCTTTGGGGAGTTTTGTTTCTCTTTACCTTTTTCTAATTTAAGAACATTAACTGTATATCAAAGAAATCCTAAGTAGAAAGTGAAGGTGGCAAAGCCAAGCCTGCAACAGTAAAGAAAACCAGAATGAAAATGAGCTTCTGCTTGACTCACTTTCCTATGTTTTTTTCATATGATGTGATCAGACATTAACATCATGAAATATTGTTTATGCTTCTCTGGATATTTATTGCAAGCAAGGAGAAACTAAGGCAAGCTGCGCTAATAAGCGTCTATTCAAGTAAGTATGCCTACTAATTCAATGAGACTATCCATACAAGTGACCGCTGAGTTTCACAATTCTATTTACGTTAGTAAATAAATAGGAAGAATAGTTAGTGTAAATTACTAAGCCACGCGCAACTCCTATTACCTTGACAAAGAAATACTTAATTTACACAAAAACATTGTGGTATGAGCAGGAAATATCCCATCAACTGATATAAATCACTCACTATCTCATCCTCTGGCGCTAATCCCATTCAAAATTAGAAGAATGCTCTGATCAGAATCTGCAAGAAGAATGGAGGAGGTAAAGGATAATGAGACAGTTTTATGAGGAGAAGTACATTGGCACAGAAACATTTTTCAAATCTGAGATGAAGAAAAAAAAATAAAGCTGGAATATCTTCTGATGGTACATACATTCATTTTTCTAAAGAATTAATAAAATAGTCAGAAGGCATGAAGCAGCACTGGAAGTACAGCCGATGCTCCTGTGCACTTGCTGAATGCTGTGCAAGAAAGAACTGATGTGAACATCTTAAATACCAGCTTTCAACAGATTATCTGAAAACTGTTTTTTTGCTCAGTCCTCCTTCTGATGGGTTTCCCTGTCCAACATGACTGGAATAACGTAAGCCAAGCTCTCTACTTTAAAAATCCATTAATTAGTAAAGAAAGGAAGAAAACGTGCTATTGATTATGTAATTTATTTGTTATGATATCCTGGTGGGCTGACATGTTTGGTGGTGATCTTAGACTTTGAAATGGTGGATTATTTAGTATAAATCTGCCTTTAGGAATAGTGGACATTTTATAGAGAAAATTTTTCTATTAATATGCCACAGCTTATGGCCACTGAATGTATTTTTGGTCCAACCTTGAAAAGGGAAAAAACAGGAGTACTTGCGCAATTTTCTATCTAAAACAACAAGCCAAAATCCCTCAGTGGCATTTCTGCAGATGTTCCAGGCAGAGAAAATTTGGCCATTTCATCTTCCCTCGAATTAACCTAAGTGAGCATCTGGATTCCTTTCTGGAAGAAAAGATTGACACATTTGCTGCTATGAAAGGCACATAAGGTGGAAAAGGCTGTGTGGTTTATATAATATATCCAAGCAAGACGCTATTTTTCTCCGACAGAAAAATAACTCAGTTTTTCCTTTCCATTTAACTGTTTCTCTGGCCACAGCACTGCTGTTATCTACTCTCCCTTGCCTTTTGGGAACATCTAGGTAACCGCTGCCAGCATGCTGCACTAATAATATCAGAAAAACACATCTCCCACAAACGGGTCCAATCCTCTGCAAAATTTCAGGCTAGTTTCCTGCAGAAATGAGCCTTATGCAAACGCACAGCCTGTGGGTGAGTCTGTACGTCTCCAGTTATCTGCCCTTCCCCTTCGCTCTCCCAGGAGCTTTTCAACTGCTTAGGAAATTTCCATCAAATGTGACAGAGGAGCAGTTGTATCCACATTAGTACAAACCCTCGCACTTCATGCAAGAGGGTGGCAAAGGAGAGAAAAGAAATTAGACATCAGAGACTCTACAAGACAGAGGGCAAGCAGCCTTATTTCCACCTATGCCAGAACAACTTGCTCAGTGGGACATTTCTGGTTTTATTTTTAATGTAAGTGAACCTGCAGTGAATGTTTTGATGGATATAGGGACAGATCAAGAAAAAAAATAGTCATTGAAACTGTGTGTGCTCTTTCTGCAATGCCTGCATGGTTATCTAAGAAGCAACAATCTCTTTACTCTTCATTCCATCCTCACCTCGACTAATTTTGTTCTTTAATTATCACTCCTGGCAACCTTCAGTACAAATGAGGATTTTCCTCCTTTAGGTAATGCGTGTTCTTGGCTCTGAGGAGGAGGCTTGTCTGTCAAAACATTAGCTGCCTCTTTTATATGTTAAGTATTAATTCTATTTATCTTCGAATTATTTTCAAATACTGGAGGCATTCTTCTCTGTATTGGAATGCAACAAGTGCTTAATTTCAGGTTTTCATGTTATTCTTGCTCAGATATGAGGCCAAAAACAAGTAATTAAATTCTCATTTAAAGCCCATTTCCTTAAATACACCTATTCTCTTACCACACACAGCCTCTTTACTAGCCCCACGCTCTTTCACAGGAGGCAGGAGCCTGAAGCCCATGGGGACAGGCACAGCCCACAACTCCATTTCAGATGGCCTGTAACCGCATTATTATTATTCCACCATTTACTGAGTAACACTAAGGCATGTGTTAATGTGCGGCAGGCCAAAGGTTCTCAAAAGACTTATTTGTCCCTCAGCAAGGAAAGAATTTCTTGTCCCTGATGTAAAGGAAGGAGTTAATGGCTTACCACCACCTAAGGCAGGGGTCCTTCTCCCCTGTTAGGTATGACCAGGGACAGTCTTTATCCACGCTCATATCTGGAGCCATCACAGGTATATGCTTCCAGCAGAAAGAAAACGAAGGGTTAAATCTGGAGTGGTCTGAGGAAAACGGAGACACAGAGGTCATTTGTGTGCTCTGCGCATTTAGGGCCAAAATCAGTACAAGTACCCAGGTAGTGTAGGTCCACACTGACCTGTGTGCTCACCCTACAGTGCTTATCGGCATTGTTCTTTTCTTCTACCAGGAGCTTCTCCATGAGAGCCAAAGCAAGGCAGCTGCAACATTTCTCGATGGCAAAGGCATCACTCCTCTATAAACTGAATAAAACCACCACCTGGCTTCATTCTACCAAAATAAAAGGCAGCAGTGGGTAACATCGTCATGACCAGCCTGCTCTAAACCCCCGCTGAGACCGCAGAAGATGTGACTTCAATGCTTTTTGCTACCCAAGATCCCAAATCTTAAAAATGCATTTAAGACACTGTGGCATGCAGGCAAAACCTAGGCAAGAGGCACAAAGGTAGAGCCCTATACCTACAGCAACACAAGCACACAAGAAATCGTGAATTCCAACATGCCACTTTTTTGAGGCTCCGGCAAAGGTCTCCCCAGAACGAAGGATGGATGCCTGGAGAGCAGAATGCACTTCAGAAACACTTTCCTACAGCCTTTGGAAGGGAAGGCCTCCATGCTCCCCACCTTATGCTACCTTCCTATTTTCCCAAGGGGTGGCCTGCCTCACCCTGCACCTCACCTCACTGATGAATCCATATTTTCCATTGCTAGGAGGAGCATGATTCACAGTCACTGTCATGACCCAGTGACTTTGGTATCCAAAGCAAACACAGCTACTGAGGCTTTTCAACGAGCAATGGACAACCTCCTGTTAGCTGCAACAGTCCAACCCATGAAATGCAGGAGTTTAAGGCTTTTTCTCACTTTGCCACTCATCTTTGCCTTCCTTCATTCATTCTCAAAAAGGACAGTCATGAGCAAAACCTGTCACACATAACTTCATGTTCCCACCCAAGCTAAGCCTGGAAGAGTCTGTGGAGGCCTGAACAAGATCCTTCTTGGTTTACATCACATCTCCCAATGCCTCTTGGATAACGCTGCTAGTATTATTCAGAAGGAAATTAAATCCTCACCTCCTTCAGGAAACTGCTTTGATTTTAGTAATCCCATCTCCCATTCAGAGGTAGGGAGGGAAACAGCTTTGCACGGGTTAATACAGGAGCTCCCTGCTATGCCAAAGAGGAGTCTAAGCCTGAGTTCTAGCATCTGGGCCACCTTCACAGCCACCAATTTCATCCTGTAGCCAGACAGGCTCCTTTGTCACCTGTGGCTCAGGAGGGTGGAAGGAGGAGAAGAAAGATGAAGAGGAGGAAGAGAGCAGGAGAGCAGGCAGTGACAGTCCTCTGGGCCCAACACCAGGGATGGGAGCCAGCCAAGTTCAGCATCCTCAAGCATCATTGAGGAGTGCACTAACACATCACTTTCATCATTGATGTGAGAGGACTTCAGGCCCTTCTCTCATGCCCACCAGTTCACCCACATGCTCAGCAGTCCACTGCACATATAGATTACAGACAGCTGGCTGGTATCAGCAAAGATTCTGAGTATGATTTTGCACAATTTGTAATGAACTTTTAATCTTTGCTGATATGATCTTTGAGAGTAACAACTGGCTTTGCCAGTAAGAGTGGGTATGAAACTGCTTCATTCTGGCCATCAAATAGTAATCGTATGTTAACGACTTTCAGTTTATTCCCCGTGGTACCTGGTTGAGATTTGTGAAAGCAGGAAAACTTGCTAATATGTTTTGAGATTAAATGGACCTTTTCTTCTCTTAATGTATATGCCTAAAAATAACAGGAGTTGCATAGTCATGTCAAGAGATTAAATTACCCTAAAGTCTGCAGAGGGATTACAGCTGTCTGAAAACAATACGCATATACATTATTCTGCAATGGTGTGCTTAGTCAAGACAGATTTGAGTGGTGATTAAGACTGGTTTGTTTCTCTAGTAGTCCAATGCTTGTGAAATGCTGCATAAAAACACAGAAGTGTGAACTGCCTGACATCCACGAACAAGTCTCTTTTAGCAATCCACCTACACAAAGCAAACCCAAAAATCAATAGAGCCACCAGGCAGGTTCCAGGTTTCACCTTCCAAACGGTTGTACACAACAAAGTGTATGATATATAGCCATATACATCCATACCCAAATGTGCCTGGAAGTTTACATTATAAAGCCATGTTTTCAGTAATTCATGATCCTTCTGAACTAAGAAATGGAGTGATGCTTTCCCTGCCTGAGTGTCCAAATTCTCATTCTATGGCTTCTTACTAGCATTCACAATGTCTGAACCAGGTACCTAGCCTTTCATGGTAACTCATTTAGTAATTCAATGATAATTCATTTAGTGCTAGACTTAAGTTATGGTTGGATTCGATGATCCTGAGGGTCTCTTCCAACTGAAATGATCCTATGATTCTACGATAAAGGGAATTACACAACTACAGGTGGCAGATATAAAGCCCAGACCCAGGGTAGGATCAAGCTGCCTGACCTGGGCAAAAGAGAAATCCTGATGAGAAAGGTATGCCTGTCACCCTGCCTGCCTCAGCTTTTAGTCCTGTAGAAAGACATCCCCTGGCAGGCAGCCAGCCCTGCCTGCTCTCTTTGAGGAGAAGGCCAGCTGTAATAGCACCCAACAAATCTCTAATGGCTGGGTGCAGATGGCACGTCTACCTGGTGCAGCACCCCCCAGGAGTGACACAGGGGGAGGATCTCACAGGAGCAAGTCAGCCAAGCTCAGTACTTCTGGGAAGACCTTGATGCCTCAGCACCAAGGCAGGAGGAGGAACCGATGAACTCAAGGTACCTTCAGATACAGGTGATGGATCACCCAGAGTTTTAAGGACAGACAGTTGAGATTTAGGCACCTAAGGTGACAAGTCTGGCTTCCAGTGTCTAGAAGATTTACTTCCAGTGGCGGTGTCACATCCCTCCCAGCCACAGACAGTCCCTCGGGTGCAGGGGGGACACATGCTAGACCCTCAGGCATGACAGGGAATAGCACTGAATGGCTATGGTGGTTTTGGATTCAAGTCAGTTGCAGGTTGAATGAAAAGTGTAGAGAAAATAAAGACATATTGCAGAAAATAAAAAGACTTACTGGATGAGAAAAAAAGAAAAAAAGACTAGGGACAAAAGGTGGCAGAAGGGTAATACAAAGACATCTGAGCACTTGCAGGACTCAGTACTTCTCTGGAATGACTCAACCCTACCTAATAAGCTCACTCTAACACAGACAAAGCCTACACAACATCCCACCCCGTCCTATGCTGAAGGCAAATTAGTCTGGACTTGAAACTCTGCCTTTCCTGAGCCCAGATCAGCTCAGGGGGTTAGCAAAAAGATCAAGCTGTTGGTGCAGCAAGGTCAAACCATCCCAAGGACTTTCCAAAGCCAGGAGGAGGTTAACACAGAGCAGCTCTATTATGCCTTTCCTTCATCCCCACTTGCGTATTTTCAGTGAGAAGTGGCTAGTGGAGCAGCTGATCCTCCATCTTGCAAGCCTTCTGCCAGCAGAACCCCCTCTGTGAAGGGAATTTGCTGCTGCCCGTCGGCAGCCAAAATCTCATCCTATCCGTTGATACTCATTTGCCCAGAAAAGTTCACTTCAAAGGCAACAGCTGCTCTTCAAAGAGGCAACAAATTGCAGTGAAGTGGAGAATCAGTGGCCTCCCCAGCCTTGGCCAGAGCTTCTGCAAGTCTTCAGAGGGGCCCTGGCACAAATTACAGAGATAAGCAACCCAAATTTGAGGAAGGGTTGGGGAGGCAGGTTGTTTGCAAATCTTCTTAAAGAAGGACAACCTTTGCGCTTTCTCTGGAAAAGCCCATTTGTCATTTCTAATCCATTTTGGCATAGATTAAAAATATCATGCTATCTACTTCCACTGAGATCCCTCAGAAAATATTAATAGCAAAGGCCACCTGTCAGTTCTGAGCATCCCTGTAAAATTACAGGCATCCAGACTCTGGTGGGGTACTAATGAAAAAGAGAAAACTGCTTTTTTCCCCATCATCTGACCCAAGAAAATGCTGTAATTCTTTGTGGCTGGTGAAAGAAAGCAGAAAATTATGTTCAGATTCTTCAGAATAATTCAGGTGTCCTCACTTTCTTTTGGTCTTTTGAGATTGCCACCCTAGGTTACCATCATGTATTACTGAAAGGTCATATGCGACAATAAAGTATCTATCCCCTGACAGAGAGACACTCTGGTAGCCTAGAAAAATTCCACCATCCCATGTCCTCTCTTACATGAATTTAAGAGTGTTTGGCATACTTGAGAAAAATTAACATTAATCAGGCTTCAAAAACAATGTAAAACAAACAGAAAAAATACATTTACATTTAATATGTAAAAAAGTGTTTAATCAAAGACTTCAAATTCATATGGTCCCACGATCTCTCTCCCTGTACTCTCTTACCCTTTCTTACAGTGTACCTAAACCAGCAGCAGCATTCCTGTATGGTTACTTAGGACCCATGTTGCGCAAATAAATGCCCTAATGAAAAACCTCATCGCCACAGAGGTTCATGGACTTGGTTTGAGGTTCTCAATGTGCCAAGGGGAACAGAGACCATTTCTGGTTTACAGAGTTTTCCCAAAGAGCATGACAGTACCCTCAGCACTGAGATTGTACCATGGAAGGCCTAGCAGCCAAGGGATTCCCAAAACATCACAGTTTTTCATCTCATCAGACAAAATACTAATTTGTGTACCAGTTTTATCCTCCATAATTTCTCCATCGTTACAAAATGTTGGTTCACCTTTTTTTTTTTCCTCCCCCTTTAAAAAAGGCACAGAGCCTACAGAAACAGGAATTCAGTGCACCGAACTGTTCAGTAGATGAAAATACAAACTGAAAGGCAAGCACAAAGCACTCTTACTCAAAGCAACAACACTCATTCGGGGCTTCACGTGAAGCCCATGCAGGACCACTCAGACACTCAGAAGTATCTGTTCAGTTAAAAACAGGTGGTTGTGGTAGTGACACCCAGTTTATACTCAGAAGAAGAGCAGTTCTGTCTGTCACATGCCTGTTTCCCAACTCAGCAGAGCTGCCACAAAGGCATCTTGTCCTTCCTAACTTTGAAATGATGGGGCACTTACTTATAAAGCACCACAACAACACAGCTTCACCTCAAAAAGCATTTCCCCACACAGTAGTTCTCTGATGCATGTTTATTACCCCTCAGTGCTTTCTCTGCCTGATATATTTTCTGGAAAAATGTTTATCTTTTCTAGCCCAGATAAGTTTGTAATACCAGCCACCTGATCACAGCATCTAAGCAGCTTCCAGAATTGCATTCAGCAACATGCCTAACATCTGCCACATGTGGTTTGCTTGCTTGCTCGCATCCTCTTGCCCAAGGAAGGTCTGTGAGTTCAGCAGCCTGTTTCACTTTGGCATTTTATTTTTAAGGTGCTTCTGTATGTTTGCTGGAGAAACCAGGACCAGGAAGCACACCCTAAATCGAGAGCAGAAAGCAGTAAGTCTGTGATTCTCCTTAGAGGAATTTCTGCCACTTGGTCTTGGACCAGCCCTTGCAAAACTCTCTTTCTCCTGGACAGACAAGCTTATAAGTTCCCCTGGATATTAAAATTTTTACGATGAGGGAGGTGAAACACCGGCACAGGTTTCCCAAAGAGCTTACAGATATCCCACCCCTGGAAATATTGAAGGTCACCTTGGATGGGGGCCTCTGAGTAACCTGATCTAGTTGAAGATGTCCATGCTCATGGCAGGGAGGTTGTATTAGATCAACTTTGAAGGTCCATTCCAACCCCAACCATTCTGTGATTCTATGATTCTGTCTGAAAAGCAGGGGGGCTGAATATGATCGTCAGAGTGGAATTCAGACTTGTTATAGACAGGAGATGTTCAAGCCACAAAGCACCTGGAACGTAATGAGCCATGAGCTTGATGCAACTCTCCTATTCCAAGTCATCCAGATCAGAAACACAGGGCAGGTTTCTGTCAGAAGTAGCAGTGATTCCTTAAATCCCATTAAACCGTCTATACAATCTGGTCAGCCAGCAAAGCCCTCTGCGACAGCCTTGTTAACCACTGGGTATGAATGAGGAACATGCAAACTGCTCCTTTGCTGCCCAAGAAAATAATACAGAGATCATCTTTCTTATTTGTGCTGAACAGATTAGTTAAGTAAACTACCATCAGTATCATGGTTTTCAGACCAGAGCTACACTTTAAAGTCACAGTGACAGGTAGAACATGATGTGGTGGCACTAAGAGCTATCTCAAATAAATGAGGGAGTACAAATGCAGACTAGACAGGGCAGTAAATGGCATCAGGAGGGAGTGATGTGCACCAAGCTCTAGAAAGCAGGGGCATGCTTTTAGGTTAGATTTTAAATGAGCTTAGCAGGGGTCTTAACTTGCTACTGTGAGGTTAGCTGGGCTTGGAGCCTTCCAGCTGCTAGGACCTGAACTCATCAGGTCTGTCAAGTTTTTCTTTCCACTGGGACCTCAAAGATCTGGAAAGAGAGAGGAAGGATGAAAGGAAAGGAAAGGAAAAAAAAAAAAAAGAGAATGGGCTTCTGTACTTAGCAGCTGGGACACTCATCTCAGAACAAGGAGCCCCATGTTCCACCTCCTGCCCAGAAGACATCTGGACAACACACAGAGAATCTTTCACTCTTTTTTGGAGGATGGAGCTGCTCACAAAGACAGCAGGACACAGGCAGGCCAAGAGTCCACAACCCAGAACGCTCTCCAGAGAGAAAAGAAACTTTGGTTCCCCCAGGCAGAAGAGGTAACTGATGTCTGCAAAATAGTGGGTGTTCTCACCACTCAGTGACTGGTAAAAGGGGAACAAACAGGGAGGGTGGAAGGAAAGGGCATAAAAGATGGCTGCGGAGCAACTTCTTCTTCCAGTGTCTTTTGAAAGAAAGCAAGTACTTCTTGCTACAGAGATCTATTGGGAAAGGTGCAGTGAGAGCACCTACTACACCGAGCTGTCCAAGACATGCAGAGGGAAGGACTGTCCACCAGGTAACAGCTAGAGCTTGTACCTTCAGCTCAGGGGCCTCTAAAAGGCTGCCTGGCTGCAGTACCCTCTCCCCTTTACAATGATCTTACGCCATGCGCAGACCACAGACCAGGGCAACAGCTGGTGACAGACTGACAGCAATCTGTGGGGTATGCATGCAAGGCAAGGGACCTGGCCATGGGAAAGGGGCAATCACAGGAGCTTCTCACTGCAGGTTAGGATTTCACAGGGATGGCAATGAAGAATGCAGGGTCTGCAGCTCCACAACCACTGCTTCACTTTTCTCTGTCTTTACATCTAGTGAGCCCTGTTACTTCCCTACAAATAATGAAGAAATGTGACTAAGCAGATCTCTCTATAATACCTCTGTGATGGAGATTCCCTGGCAGACAATCCAGAAACTTCAGGCACTGACTTCTATTTCCCTAGCTAAGCAGCTCTCAGGTCATTTGTGGAGCAGATTTCAGAGGCCAGAGATGTGAGATGAAAGCTGGATGGCAGAGCCCTGGCCTGCAGCACCAGAGATTGCCCAGCACCTTCTAGCAAGCCTCATCACTGTAGGATGGACAGCAGTTGTCCTACACAAGGCTTTTGTTTTTGCTTTACTGCCAAGCACAAGGAAGACATCACCAACTCACAGGCTGCGATTTCATGGAAGCGCTGCCAGCTTGCTCATTCCCACTCACTGTGCCAGTCAGATTGTTAGTGCGGCTGCGTGATGAACTAGATCAGAAATGGATCCAGCTGGGGAAAAACAAAAAACAAAACAAACAAAAAAAACCACACGCCAACAAAGAAGGGAAGGTGGGAAATCTCTGCCAGATCCATTCCCTGATGTAGTTCCTCATGTAACTTCACCAGTAATGCCAGGGGCAGGAATGAGTGGGCTGGATGAGGAAGGAAGGGGATGCCTAAACCAGTATTCGAGCAGTACAGACTCAGCTGTGAAACTACTGCCTCCGCTGCTTTCAGCCAGACTGTCAGCTCAGGACTTAAAGGCCTTACACTCCACAAACAACCATGGCTCACTCAGCTCCACCTGTTTGCAAAAAACAAGCCCTCCTTCGCATTACTTGTGCTCACATGGTATATATAGATTTGCTAGGAAAAAAAAGTATACATATATATATATATATATATAAAAACTTTTCACTAAGCCAAGAAGGTAAGCATCCACTGATTATCGACCCCAGGTATGGCCCAGGTAGGAGTCAACATCTTTCCAACTGCCTGACAGCAGAGGTAAGATGCTAAACAGCACCAACCCAAGAGAGCTGGTTTCTGAAGCCATCCTCATTGAAGCACTACACAACCAGCTGGGAGGAAGAACAGAAAGAGAATAAAAGGCAACTGAAATCAATAGAGTGGATGAAAACACCCTGCTGCCTTGTCCTCCAGTACCATTAAGCCTCTAATTCTCTGCCATGGTTCAGTGCCCAAGGTTCATCCCCTCCTAAAGGAAACAAGTTACTTTACTTACTACATTGAGTGCTGTCACAAATTCATTTGCAAGCAGTTGCAACTGAGTGACTGCCTAACTGCTGGATTTTTACAAAAGGAAGGGAAAATGTGAAAGGTTGCTGCTTAGCTTCCCTTGGCAAATGCCTGTGACCCAGGAGGAAATTTCCAGAGTAGGTGAAGGCAAGCAAGAAATCCCACCGGCTGCAGACCTCAGCTGCGGCGCTTCGAGCTGAGCCAGTAGAGGTCTCTCTTCCGCTAATTCACTAATAAAAATAAATAAACATATCTATATTTGTCTGAGCACACATGTGCCTTCCCTTCTGATCCCCAGTCCCCAACTAGAACAAAATAAATATGGCAGGAAGCTGGCAGCTTGGATGGGAACAATCTAGCACTCACTCCAGGAAAAAAAAACAATTGTGGTCTACCAGGTTACCATGCTTACGGTGTTGACCTTAGACTTTGCAACTGGCAGGAAAAATTTACGGTATGGTCAGTCCTAGACCTCCCGTTTCTCTCCCCAGGGAAAGTGAGGACCACAGATGCAACTGTGCTTAATGGGGCACAGCCATCTGCTTGCAGAGTCCTTCAAGCTTGCCCAGGTGGCAGGGTGATAGAGAGCCCTTTCTACACTTGTAGGTCCCTGGTTTCACTCTGGGTAGAGCCAGTCATGGCAGAAAGGCTTTATCAGGCAACGGTTGCTTTTTTGGCCTCAATGTAAAAGACTGCTTGGTCTTTGTGGGAGTAGCGTCTGGAGCAAACAAAATGGGGCGTCAGCCCACGACTGGAATCCTTGCTTGAAGTCTCAGATGTGATGCCAAGGATAAAATTGGAATGAAACTAATGTTCCTGCCTGCTGGCTCCTCCAAACAGCTGCAGGCGCAGTAGGACGGCCAGGTATAAAAGCCTGAACTGGCACAGCCTGTCTTGCGGATAGGGAACGCTAAACCACAAGGTGTGTTGCTCTGCACTTCCAGCCAGAGCCGGCTGGCAGGTGCCAAGCTGCTGAGACGCAGCAGGGCACCCCCCTGCCAGCACAGCCTGCCACCAGCACCCCCCCAGCTCAGCTGGGCCATGAACCAGCATCTCCCACCACACTGACACCAATACGGGTGTCACCAGCTGTGGCGGCCCACCACGTAACATGCAAGTGGCAGCTGCAATGCTCTGTTCTCCGACACCTGGAAAACTCAGTGGGGAGTGACCCCCACGGGCTCCTACAGCACCGCAGCTGCTTGTGCCCTTGCTTGCAGAGAACCTGCGGATCAGCAAGGTTTATTTAGATGGGTGGGTGCACACAGCCAGGACCCAGCCCTGAAATGGGGGGAGTCCAGAGGGGTTATCCCACTCCTCAGTGACAGCAGAGGGCAGGAGCACCAAGGAACAAACAGGAAGCAGTGCTGTCCCCTCCCCAGTGGCACTGCATGGGGCAACAGCAACTCCACTGACACATAGCTACAGCCCTGGGGTGGGCGCAGGGGGGCCAGGAAAAAAAAGCAAACCAGCTGTATACATTTGAGTGTATCTCAACTGGAAACACGCATACATGAGCATGTGTCTCCTCCATGAGAAAGAAGACAAGTTCAGTTGGATCACATCTTGACTGTGGATTAGGAAGCATGCCAACCACAAGGACGACACCTCTGCATTTCACACCGGTCCTCTCCACCCCTCCATTCCTTTGAACCTGTTGCTTCCATACTGCTTCTCCTACACAGGGAGCTGCAGGGTCCAAATCCTCCGAGGCCGGGATGCTGCTCCCTCACTGCAGCACCAGCCTGGGGCTGGAAGCTGAACCTGCAACAAGTGACAAAGGTCCCTGTCTATCACAGACCACCCTGCAACGGGAGACCCAGGAGCAGGTCAGCTCCCAACTTCCATTTTCACCTCAGCAGTATTTTTCGTCCACATCGCTAGACTGAGACTTCTTCCTCTTGCTTTCATCTGCCGGGAGTCCCAGGGCACCTCACCACGTCTGGGCACCCAGAGGGCCAGGAGAAGATGATGAGAAGAGTAGGAGCAAAGCTCTGCAGCAAGCAGAACTCCTTCACCTGTCATTTACTACTGCTTGTTTTGCAGCACTAACAACCTTCTTAAGGGGGATTTTTGTAGCTGCTGTCAGTTTTGTTTCATTTTCAGGCAGAAGTGGATGAATAGTGGACAGTCTGATGCTGGTTTGGTTTTAGGCAGTTGCATTTTTTATATTATTATATACTGACATATTTTTTTAATATTACCATTATTTATATCACAGGAGAAGAGACATTTGCTTGCCTCTTAAGTAAAGTGAACTTTGTTTTTTAATGAAAAAATAAAAATAATAAATCAAAAAAAAAACAACAGAGAAAAAAACCCACCACATTTCCTTCTATTCTTTGCCTGATTTTGAGTCTTGCAGTGACTGATGTGGGCCAGGCAGAAAGCAGGCAGGGAGAGAAAAGGCAGACAGGCTCTCTGGATGGAAGAGGTGGCCAAGCCTGGATGAAACACGGCAAACCACAAGTGCAGATACTACCCACCCAGTGTGAAAAATGCCTTTTTTCAGCTCAGTAAGTAAACAAAACATTAGAGGTGGCGGAAAAAAATATATATATTAAAAAAGAACAGAAAGTTTTCAATGTTTTTCCAGCAAAATCTAAGCAGAAAAGACCTCATCTGGGGACAGAGCAAAACAATTTGTACAATGTAATCTAATTATTTTACTGCAGACCAGACGTTTTGTTAAGGCCATTATACTGTGAGCATTTTCTTTTGGTGAATATTAAGAAAAAAAAAACTGTAACAAACAAGAAAACAGTAAATTACTTTTTAAATACAAAAAAAAAGTAATTTTAGAACAGAAAGTTGAAAATAATTAAACACCATAAGATATCAAAACAAAACACACTGACATTTCTGAAGTGGAAAAGTGGAATATTTTCTTTTGCAAATTAAATTCGGTGTTCCTTCAGGTTTTTTCAGCCAAAGCTACCCAGACGTACAGATGTGTACGGATGTCAGAAAACTCCATTTTGCAGTTAATTTCCCCACTTGAGGAAGAGGAAGGCTAGCTCCACATCTGTAAAGCGGTGGGTGTTAATATTGACTTTAAGGATGCATTGTTAGTACCTTTCCAGCCAAACGTCTAGTAGTGAAAAGTGGTCAGATCTGCATCCAAAATATTCCTGGTTAAGGAATGGGTCACAGAATCACAGCATGTCAGGGATTGCAAAGAACCTCAAAAGATCATCTAGTCCAATCCCCCTGCCAGAGCAGGAACACCCATATGAGGTTACCCAGGAAGGTGTCCAGGTGGGTTTTGAATGTCTCCAGAGAAGGAGACTCCACAACCTCCCTGGGCAGCCTGTTCCAGTGCTCTGGCACCCTCACTGAGAAGTTTCTTCTCATATTTAAATGGAACCTCCTGTGTTCCAGTTTATATGCACTGCCCCTTGTCTTATCATTGGTTGTCACCAAGAAGAGCCTGGCTCCATCATGACACTCACCCTTTACATATCTATAACCATTAATGAAGTCACCCCTCAGTCTCCTCCAAGCTGGAGACCCAGCTCCCTCACACTTTCCTCATACCAAAGATGCTCCGCTCCATCATCTTCGCTGCCCTGCGCTGGACTCTCTCCAGCAGTTCCCTGTCCTCCTTGAACTGAAGGGCCCAGAACTGGACACAATATTCCAGATGGGTCACATCCTTCTCTGGCACGGGAACATGCAGCTTTATGTAAGGGGGGGGCAAACCCTTCCTGCACCTCCCCCAGTGCCCGCACTGACACGAGTGGGCCAGGCCCACAGGCCAGGACGCATCCCCAGCCCCATAACCCACCCTCGTTCGCCAGGGACCCTCAGGGACGGCCACAACCTGTCCCCTCAACGCTGCTCTCAGTGCACGGGGACACCGGAGCCGAAGGCGCCTTTAGCCGCCGCCCCCGCGCCGCTGCGCCGGTCACCCCTTGGGATCGTTGCCCCACGGTGGGTGAGGTCAAGAGAGACCTTCTCCCCCACGGGCTCCTCTACCGCCGTGCGTGCGGGTGCGCTGCAGGCACGCCCGCCCGGCTATAAGCGCCTGCGCGCGGCGCGGCGCGCATGCCAGGGCGGGGGCGCGCCTGCGCACGCCCGCGCGGCGGGGGAGCGCGTTCCGCCCTCACGCGTGATGAGCAACGGCGTCAGCTGCCGCGGGTGGGGGGAAGGGAGGAGGGGCGGGAGCGCGCTTGCAGGCGTGCGCACATCTGCGTGTACGTGTGACTGGCGGCGGGAGGGAGGGAGGGAGGGAGGAAGGCCCCTTGCGCGCTCCCGCGGGGCGGCCGCGCCTATTGCATCAGTCGGGGCGGGGCCCAGCCTGCATTAACCGTCCGCCGCGCACAAAGTGCGCCTCCCCGCCCGCCCCCTTCCCGCTACCACCTCCCTTCCCCACCCCCCCCCAATTCTTCCCCGTCCCCGCCGGGCGCGGGGGGCGGCGCCAAGCGGAGGGAAGCAGCGGGACAAGGTTGCCTCCAGCCGCCCGAGGAGGAAACGCTGCGAAGAGGAGGAGGAAGCGGGGGAAGGGGGGAGGGGGAGTAAAATTTAAAAAATTCCTCCCGCCGCGCAGGCTGGAGGCTCGGCCCTGCCCCGCGCCACCTTAAATCCGCCCCCCCCGCCACGGTCGCGGCGCTGCGGGCCGCTTCCTCCCGCGGAGGCTCGCTGGGCTCCGCCGACGCCAGACCCTGCCGCAACAACAAGCCCCGGGGGGAGGATAACGCGCGCACGCATCCACCCACCGCCCCGGGGAAGGGGGTGCGGGGCGGGTTTGGGCGTGCACCCCCCGCGGAGGGGCGGCGGGGGCGTGTTTTCCCCCTTGGCTCTGCTGCCGGCTCCGCGCGTTCCCCCGGGGATCACCCGGCGGGGGGAGGACGGGCGGCCGGCGCCGCTCCCCCGGGGTGGTGCGGTCGCGGCGGATGCGGCCCCAGGTGAAAGCGGCTGGGGCGGCTCGCGGCTGCAGAGCGAGGTGAAAAGCTCCATCGGCTGCGACAACACACAAAAAAAGAACGTGGTCGATTTTTCAGCCCCTCTCGCGGGGAGGGGATAGCGCTCAGAGGGCAAATCCAAACCCCAAATGACCCAGCAGGCTGGATCCTGCCTGCCGCCCGGATCCCCTGCCCCAGTGTGGGGGCTCTAGCGCCGGCATTGGCTTTGCTCCAACCGCCCCCACCGCTCCCTTCCCACGTTCCCCCCCCTCCCGGCGGCGGCTGCACAAGGGGAGGTTTCGCTTGCGCCGGCCGCGGGGATAGGCCGGTTCGGGGAGGCGCCGCTGTTTGTTTGTTTTCCATCATGATCACTTTGTTCATTACAAAAAAAAAAAAAAAAAATCGCGAGGGTTTTCCACGTTTACCGGCCTGAATTGCACACACCGCCCGCAGCCCTCACCTCCCCCCCGCCATGGGGCGGCCTGGAGTCAAAGTGGGGGGGGAGGGCGGGATACCGGAGCGTACTGGGGGAGGGCGGAGAGCAGAGTGCTCGGCGATCCTTTGCAGCCGGAGGAAGAAAAGTCCATTGCAAACACTGGCTGTGCCCGTTCCCTCTCGGCCCCGGGACAAGCTCAGGGTGCCTTCTGCCCTAATCGGGGAGCCGAGATGGAGGCAGGGCGGGGGGGGGCTTTCTCTCCCGTTTCCCTATCCCTCCCCTGCGCAAGGCCAGCACAAACCCATGTTTTCGGGAAGGTTTCAGAGCGAGGGCCAACCCAGGCGCGGCCGGGATAAACAACAGGATCGCGTTGCACGGGGGAGGGGGGGAGGACCCGGGAGAGCGCTGGGTGCGACCTGCACAGGATTGTGCCCCGTTTCGCCCCTGTTTTATTCATTTATTTCATTAATTTATTTATTTCTCGAAAGCCCTCAGGATGCAAACGCCTCTCTTCCCCATCCTCCCGGCTGGGTGGGGGACGGAGGGCAGCGGGGAGCGGCTGGGGTCAGGGAGGACGCCCGCACCTTGCCGGCCGGGCGCTGAGATGGAGAGGCAGCGGGGATGAGCAGTGTGTGTGTGTGTGTGTGTGTACCCCCGCCCCGGCTCCCCGCACCACGGGGAAACACCACCACCCCCCTTCCCGGTGCCGTCCCCTCTCTCTGGCCGTGACCGGCTCCCCGCACATCCCCACCCGGCTGCTTCCACCGCGTTGCTCCACGGGGCGGGGGGTAACGCGGCGGTGCTGCGGTCCCTCCCGGGAGCCCGGTGGCGGAGCCGCCGAGCCGGTGGCGGGCAGGGGCAGGGGTGGGAAGGCCGCTGCCGCGCCCGTGCCTGCACCAGCATCTGCTGGTGTAGGGGTGTGCGAGGCGCCATCTTTGTTAGCAATAAACGCCGTCGTGGGAGAAGATCCACCAGGGTTCCATGTAAAGCTGTCGGACGAAGACGAAAGTTAACGGCACCGTCCCCGAGAGCTCCCTCGGGGGAAAGTGGGCGTAGCAAACCCGGAGGGTTTGGTGGCTCCCTGTTGTAGAACACGCAGCGGTCCGGCCCAGGAAGGTGCTAATTTGGGCTCGGGTTTTAAGCCTTATGAGCCAAACAAGAGAAGTGCGAGAAATACCTCGAGCTACCTATTTTTCTCAGGAAAAAAAAAAAAAAAAGGTGACAGAGGAAGTTCCACTCTTGCATTAAGAGTGCACATCATTCCCTGTTATCACAGAGAAGAAATGATGGCATGACACTACGGGTGAAGAGAGTGAGCTGCATTCCTTACTTTCACCTGCGCTGGAGACACAGGAAGACATACCCAAAGGAAACGTGCTGTATTTCTTGAAGGAGCCTTATTTCCTCCTGTGCTAGGCTGAGGGAGGTGGAAACACACAGTAATGAACATATTTCTTACATATGGCAGTTTATTGATTGCTTGATGTGAAACAGTATCAATCTGGATTTTTTTTCCCGCATATTACAAAAAAAATATTAAATTGGCTCAGTCTGCAATCCTTTAAGCACAGCCATATTAATTGTCAGAAAAAGGAAAAAAAAAAATAAAAAAAAAAATAAAACCACTAAGAAGTCTACCAAATAGAGCATTTACAAATGCACAAAAACATGCCACTTTGGCTTTATGGGGAAAAATATTGTCTTCTAGATTAAAAAAAAAAATCTTTTAACATAAATAAGTTAGTATAATTTCTCAGTGTCTTTACAGAGTTATGTACACAGGTACACTTCAAACATTTTTTTTTTATTTTTACATACAGGTACACAGGCAATGTAGAAATACTGTTTAAAGATGTAGTATCCCTTTTCCCTCACACACACTCACTTTGGGAAGTGGGTCAGATCAGAAAACAATATCTGAGATTCAGAGCAAAAGCCCTCCAGATTATTTAAAAAAAAAAAATAAAAATTAAAAAAAAAAATCAATGTAGCAACAGCATGATTTTACATGACTTTTACAGGCATTCAAATTTGCCATATGGATTTGAGGTTGGGGGG
This sequence comes from Nesoenas mayeri, assembly GCF_963082525.1. Classification (NCBI taxonomy): domain Eukaryota; kingdom Metazoa; phylum Chordata; class Aves; order Columbiformes; family Columbidae; genus Nesoenas; species Nesoenas mayeri. Next base: position 70,783,297 of record NC_137541.1, read on the forward strand.
TGTGAACCTTTGCTACTACATAACGGGATCATCACAGCTCCCACCTTTTCAGCTTAGTTCACTAGGAAGAAATTTCACAAGTAGCCTGTAATAATCTGCTCTGAACAGGCTTACCACGATGGTACATTAAAAAAACAAAAAAGCGGGGGGGGGGGGGAGGGAAGGGACAAAAACACAGCAGACCCACTTAAAGGGACAATACATCTTTAAGGAATAAAAAAACCTACATTGCTTCTCTTCATACATTTCTTTGCTTGCTAGATTGTGAAAGCAAGTTCCAATCGGTCACCCTCTTCCACTCCCTCCCCCCTCCCAACAAGGTTTATGTGCTACATAAGGTAAAAACTATATACACAGGTAGTACAATGAAGCAAATAAGGAAACACCTAATTGCACAATGCTACATCCAATGCTTTTAGAGGCAGGTCTTTTAAGAGTGCCTAAAATTTTAGTGTTATTGTTTGCTCTTTTTTTTGTTGTTGTTTTTGTTTTGTTGCTGTTGTTTTTTTGTCTTTTTTTTTTTTCTTTTTTTTCAGTGCTTGTACAGGATCTCCATCCCACGGAGATCGGCGATATGTATTTTCGTTTCCACTACATCTTCCTCGCTTCATCGCCCCACGCCGCACCCGATGAACGAGGACGCGCGCATCCTCCGCTCTGCAACGGGGAGGGCTGGGGGGGGAGAAAGAGAATACGGGGAGGGAGAAGGCGATTAGAAAACGTCGGAAAGAAACGCGATCCGCGCCGCAACCGGTTCAAGCCGACACCGCATCCCCGGGGCGGGCAGGCCCAGCCCGGGCGGGGCCCCTGCGCTGCCCGCAGGCCCGGGGCCGCGCTGCTGGCACCCCTGCCCGCCGGCCCTCGGCCCGTTTTGGGCCACAACGGGGAAAATCCGGGCTGCGGGATCTTTTCCCTCCTCTGCAGCCCGGGGCTGGGCCCGCTCTATGTCCCCCGTCCGCCCCCTTCCCAAACAAGCGGGCGGTAGTAGCGGCATTTGCATAGCCACGCATGCTGACGTGCTCCTCCACGGCTCACCCCAGCGGGACTAATTTGTTGCAACTTCTGCTTTACAGCTTAATCTCTTTCTGCACAATCGCAAATCGTGTTTGTAAAAACCTCCCTCCTAACCTCGGCTCTGAAAACCGCCGGCGCAATTTACCAACTCCCTCCGCCCAGCCCTCACCTTAAAACAAAACAACAACAAGAAAGCAAAAAAAAAAAAGGCGTACAACCCAACTCCCATCAACCCGCTACTCCCTTTGCCAGCGTCTACAAACAAACCAAAACAACTGGTGGGAAAAAAAAAAGGCACAACACCACACACATAAAAAACCACACACACCAAAAAAACAACCCACAACACCCTGCTTAGCTCGGATTTTAAAGAAAATGCCTGGATTCCCCATAGACCCAACTTGTTTCTGCCGGGGTGGGAGGTCACCGCGGCGTGCGACGGCAGCGCTGACATTGTAGGTGAAAAAAAAAATTAACCAGGGTGGGGGGGACTAGACACACGGGAAGCCCCCCGAAATCCCGTCATCTAACATCATACACCAGCCACCTTCGCAACTCCGTCCCCTCCACTCGCACGGTCTTTGGGAAGAGGCCCTCCCTGCCTCGGGTCCCCAAGGGGAGAGGGAAGGCAGGGTCGGTCCCACCGCGGCCGGGGCTCAGCACCGCAGCCCCTACCCAGGCGAGGCCGCGGAACCCGGCGCGGCTCTTCGCCCTTGTTTTTTGTTTTTCAAACCCTGGGCGTCCCACCCCCACCCTCCACCACACCCCCACCTCCGAACGCTTGGGGAAAGCCACCCTTCTTCGGACAAAAAGACCCCGCAGAAGCGCATCTACCCTTACAGAAGCACTCGGGTCAACCCTTTCTCTCACTTATTTGCATCCTAATGCCAGACTCTAAAGGGAACCTACCTAAACGGTTTACGTTTGATGTCTTCTTGGGCTTGATTTCTTGGGTGTTTGCTCCACTGAACTGGCACTGGGGGAGTCTTCTGAAACCTCTTCTTCTGTTGTGTTGGCTCTTTTATTTTGAGGAGAGGAATCTAGGAGGGGAAAATTAAAAACAAGGGTGGGGGAGAGGGAAGTGATATTAAAATATTTTCCTTCGTTTGTTTGGCATCCGGGGGGAGTAGATGGGGCCGGGAGGGAATATTCCTGGACCTCCATCCATGTCAGCTATCGGCTACGTGAAAGCAAGCAGGGGGAAGGGAGATGGGCTTTTCTCTAGGTGAGAGATGCAAGTTTCCTGTTTTCGGCTAAAATCCCTGTCCGTATTTTGCTTCGCGTGAGCGTTAGGAACCTCCTCCCCCCTGGGTAGGAGGCCGGGTCCCCGCAGAGGGGCGACAAGAGGACGGGGTGGATGATCCCCGTCTAAGGGCTTCTCTTTGCAAATCATCTACCGGCTCCTATTTAACGCGAGACCCCCCCCTGCGGCTGCAAACAACACATGGGGGTTTTTTTAGGCGACAGGAGGTGGGGAGGAGGGGGAAGAGATACACCAAGCCGGTGCCCAGCGAGACACAGCCCACCGCGGTCAGGCCACGCGTGGCACGGGCGAAGGAGCCGAGAGCCCCGGCGCGGACACCAGCCGGGCAGGCAGAGAAATGCGCTGCCACTTTTCGCAAGGGTACGTTACCATCGGTGGCAGGTCTTTTCCTCTGCCCAGTGCACTGCTCTGCAAAGTCCGTCTGATTTTCAGAAACATCAGTCTTTTGATCTACACAGTGAGTGTCCTCTGAGATTCCCTGAGAGCCGACAAAAACCACGTTTTGGCAATTCCCGTTTACATCCAAGCTCTGGCGGCTGGCGGACTTGCAGACAGCTTTCAGTAGCCTGGGGGGTCTGAAGTAGAAGTCAGGCGAGCTCCCCTTCTCCACGGCTTGCCACTCGTACCTGCCTTCCAGCGGCTTGTGATTCTGGAAATCGAAATTCCACTTCCTCTGGCATGCCTCCTCCATCTCCTGGCGGTGCTTCTTCAAGTCCCTGTTTAACTCTTCGTGATTCACCGGCCCGAAGAGGTTCCTGCAAGCTGAAGGCTTCGGGTACTCCGACTGCCTGGCTTCCATGCGCTCCAGGGTAGGGCTCCCATTAGAAATACGGACGTTTGACATCTCCCCCCACCCTCTTTCTTCTGGCGGCGGTTAGTTTTGCTCGCTGCTCTCCCCCCGCCAGCCGCCGCCGCCGCCTCCTCCTCCTCTCCGCCTTTTATTTCTCGGCGTTCGGCGGCTTCGCTCCGCGCCTCCTGTCCGCGCTGCCCCGTTCTCCGGCCCCGCCTCGGCCCCGCTCACCCTCGGCCCGCGGAGAATGGGCGAGGAGCCGCCCTTGCATAAGCGCCGGCCCGGGGATGAGCCCCGAGAGCCGCCGCCGCCGCCGCCGGGGAGCCCCGGGCGGGTGGAGGAGCGGTGCGCGGCGGGGAGCGGCGCTGCCCCTCCGCGGCCCCGGCTCCGCGCTGCCCCGCCAGTGATGGTGATGCCCCCCTCGGTGGTGGTGTCCCCGCCGCCGCGTAGTAAAAGCGAGACGGAAAAAAACAAGCCCTTTTCTCGGTTGCCCAATATGGCGATTGAAGGGAGGCTGACGAAGAAGAAAATGATTGACAGGACGAGTCTATTTAAACAGCCCGGCCGAGCCATTGGTTACGGCGGCGGGCACCGCCCCGTCGGCCCGGCCCTACCTCGCCGCCGCCGCCGGCTCTAAAGGTGGCCCGGGCTGGGCTGGGCCGGGCTGCCGCTCCTACGAGCTGAGCGGAGCCGAGCCGAGCCGTGCCGTGCTGCGGGGGAGGCGAGGGATGAGAACCGGGGGCGATGGAGGCGAGAGGGGCAGGAAAGCACCGCGCTCCTCGCTCGCTGCCTCCCTCCGCAAAGCGCGGGCTAGGCGAGATTAATGCTCGCCACCCCCCTAAAAAACCCACCTCGTCCCGTTCCTTGCCCGGACTGTCTGAGTAATGGTGGCTGCTGGATACATTTTGATGCATTCGTGTGACAGGAGGCTCTCACCACTCTGATTTTTCCCGGGCTGGGCTTCTGTGACACAGCCCCTCCAGGTCCGGACTTGGGGGCAGGCTCGGGGCTAGTTGGGGGGGGGGGGCTGCCCCCCCGGGACGTGCGGGGAAAAACAGCACCCCGACCCCACGGCACCCCGACCGTACCGGCTGCAGAGCCCGGCTGGTGGCTTCGAGGCGGTAGAAGAGGAGGTGATGGAGGGAGGGCAGGATCACCTCTTGCTACCTTCTAATTAGAGAACGGACTAGGTGAAGAAACAGCTCTAAAAAAGTCTCTGCAGGGATTTCAGATCTCAGCAAGCTGGGGAAAGACAACAAAAGCATTTCTGTTTTGTCCTGTTTGTGTGCTTGGAAGATTAGATGATCCAGGAGTCACAGCCAGGGATTTTCTAAGCTACTTCCTTGGATAGCTGCAGCAGGTACTGTGGAGATCAGAGCAACATGATGTTCCCCCCCATACAACCTTGTCTCCAACCCTTGCTAGACAGGACAGCCACCTCAGTGCATTGCAGGACACTGTAAGTGCTCTCAGGTGCTGAAAGCTTTGACTTTTCCAGGGGCCCAGGTCCAGGGCCTGGATCTTTGGAGGGCTGGAGGCTCTTCACACCAATCCATCTGGCCAGGTGTCTTCTGCAAGCAGAGCAGCCCTTTCCAAATTTTGCATCTGGGGAAGTGCACACCAGTGACAACCTATCTCAACAAGGCAGGAGTCAACACAGCTAGGTTTAGCTAGCTGAGAGAGGAGTCAACTGGTTTTGCCTTGAAGACATTGATCTTTTCCCCTGTTATGTACTTACACATGCAGACTCATTCTGGTTCAGGATTTATAGTTTTGATGGACGACTGAAACCTTCACTGCAGTTGTTCTTGTGAACTGCTATGCTAAACTCTGCACTTACTGAGAGGGAACAAAACTAATACACAGTGCTCAAGCCCAGGCCACAACAGTTTGCTTGCCTTCATCAGCCCTGAAGTAGCAGCCTCTGGTCTCTGCTTACACCACTTGCCCAAGTAATTGCTGTATTGCCAGATCTGAGTTCGAAAAATAATGTTCACAGACAAAAAAGAAGAATACAAATGAGATTGTTTTAAAAACCACAAGGTTGAAATAAAATATTATACATGTTATTTTTATTTGTTTGCAGGGTTTTTCAGCACTCAGAAGTTGTTTTCCAACTCTTCTCAGCAACTGCAAGCTCTAGCAATTCACTTACAGAAAATTAAAGCTGACATTCTCATGTCTGCAGGAGTTGAGAAATTTTTTTGAAGTTGCAAGTCCATAATAAAACTGCATCAGCTGGCAAAGTGGGGACTATTCATCTGCTTTCATTTGCAGGATTTCATTTTGATTTCTCCAGGCTTTCCTGTCTCTGACTTCCAAAGCCACTAGCAAGGAAGTGCCATTTCAAAAGTCTCTTCACTTTCCCTGTCAGGTGTGGGACACTTGGCTTGTTTTATTGATCTACACAAGAAAGCCATCGTACACTAAGAAAGCCATGTACAAAATAAGTCCTGGGGCTCCCTGAAGATGTCCAGGGCTCACCCTACTGATGGGGCCTGCCTGCTGGTAACCTACTCAATGTCCCGCAAGTGACTTCTCAGATAAGGAATTCACAGTCTCTGCTCCCTCAGAGCAAGTTACTGTAGGACAAAAACCTTCTTTTTTGTTGTTGTTGTTCTGTTTATACCTCCCCTAGCACAAGGGCCTGAGACTAACCCCCTAGATGCTGTACAAGTATATTGAAACGAAGAATTAAGGCTGGGGTGGGAAAGCATCTGCATTCCTGGAGCATCCGCATCCCTGGAGCATCCGCGGCCGCAGGGACCGAGCCTGAGCTCAGGGGTCTGACTCGGACCCCACGGCCCTTTCAGCTTCCTCCCCTCCTCGCCTGTATTGCTTGTCTCGGCAATCCACCTTAAATCACTGCGGCTGCAAAGGAGAAAAAGGCTGTGTCTGCAGCGACCTTGCCATGATCTAAAGTGTTTTGTTTACAGTCAGGCACCCCCGATGGCCGCAGCAAATCGTGAGAGAGGCCCGTAGTAGCAGCGAAGCGTAAAAAAAAAAAAAAAAAAAAAAGAAAAAGAAAAAAAAAGTACTCGAGAGCTCTGGAGTAAGGATCTGGAAAGAGCAGAGCGCCATCGTCTTGCCAAAGAGGGGTACAGCAGCGGGGCTGTGCGGGGAAGGCGGTGGGGATGATGGGGGGAGGCGAGCTCTGAGAGCGAGCCCAAAGTCCGTGCCCGCAACTGGCCAGTTTTTCCTCTCGCTGTTGCCATTTAAGCTGAAGATGCAGCCAGCCAAAGATCGGAAGAGAGGATTAGAGGAAGAAAGGAAAACAACACAACAACAAACAACAAAACCCCAATCAAAGCTTGGAGGAGTGAACCAGGAAGGAGAGGAGGAGTGTTTATAGGGAGGTCTGCGCGAAGAATGTCCTGGCTCCTCTAACAGCCTCTGAACACCCTGTCCCCTTTCTTCCCACACCCTGCTCCTCTTTCGCGTTTGGGCTTTTCCACTGGCAGAGTTGCTCGCTGTTTTTCTTTCCTCCAGAACCACCTAGACAAGCTTCCCATCCTCATTTTGCCCACCTTCCTTCCCCAGCACTTTATAAGGTTGTCAAGTGAACAAGCAAAGTGCATCTGAACTGTACACATAAAGAGGCTGGGTTGTTTGGGTTTTTCAATATTCCCTTGCAAATAACAGTGAAATTGGAAATAATACCTTAGCTGCTCCACATGATGCAGCTTCCAGAGCTGAGGATAAAGAAGGCGGGGGCACAGTATGACCCATTTGAAAGCTGGAGGCTGAAGGAAGTTTGCTTTTCGCCTGCCTCATCTGTTACTGAACTGATGCTGTTTCCCCACACCTCCCGTTTTTCAGGTAAAGTGCTGCTGGTTTTCTCAAGAGATGTGGGGTGAGGCCACCATGAGATTTCAGGTGCAGACCCTGAGAATTCACTTGAATGCACTGGTGATATTCACAATGTGCTTAACAGAACCCCATCCTTTCTGGGCAGGATTAAGGCCCGAGGAGATTCAGCAGCAGAAGTCGTGAGGAAGGAGAGAGGCTTGAGCCATTTTAGTTTACAAAAGCCCTGGGATATCATCCAGCAGTGCCCAGCACTGGAGCAGTGCCGAGGGCGTGCTAGGAGATGCCAATCCCCCCCCCCGCATGCCTGGTTGTAGGGACATGTGGGGACATCATGGGGACATGTGGGAACATCATGTAGGGACATGTAGGCAGCGCCCCTGCTGCCCACCCTGCCTGCAACCCCCTTGCTTCAGGCAGGAGGACTCAGTGTGGGCAGGAAGCAGGTGTGCTGCCCATGCCGCGGGGAGAGGCGACAGCCAAGCCGAGTTTAAGACCTTTTGCTCATTTGATATAAACTCTAGAGGGAGCCTAAGGACAGAGATCAGGCCAGCGCCAGCGCCCGGCCTCCGTCCTGACAGCATCCCCCCATGGCCCCGGGCTGCCCCTCTGTACTCAGCCTTTCTGCCCTCCACTTTTTGGGGTTCTGCTTTCTGTTTCCCCTGCTGCAGGTGGAGAACAGTTGTGCCCAGGGGTATGGGCCCCGTCATGCACCTGCAGAAACCTTGAATGGGATCAGGGTGCCAGGACCAGTTCAGGGGATTTCGAGCCCTTGAGAGGGTGTTGACTGGGGGTACAGCTTAGGGGTGTCCTTAATGGGATTTATTTGAAAAATAGTGCAAGCGGTTGGACCATCTCACTGTGCCATAGAGCAGGTTATACAAACAGTAGTATCTGTGGAAGATACAGTTTAAATTATTAGCACTCATTCTTCTCTCTCTGGAGCTTCCTGCTTGTCACCACCCTTCCCTTGACTTGCTAAAAGAGCAGTCCTTCTAAACCACCCTGATTTATCCCAGTGAAAAATGTCCTGGTGCAGCTCCGACCACTCTTTTGTTTTGTTTTGTTGTTTTTTCATTTTGCCTGAAGTGAAAAATGAGAAAGAGTTTAAACTGCTCTTGAAGCAGGTGAAGCTGGGAGTGTCCTACAGCCAGCAGCGATGCACCCTTCTGGGTAATGAACTCTTCCACTTTCACACTGGAGACAAGGAAGGGGATGTTCATGTGCAGTCCCTAAAAATAAACACACATGCACACACACAGACTCATGTTGAGCTATCCCCGCAAACACCACTGTTGTGGAGATGAGGCTTAAATCTTACTTGCTGCAAACTGGCTTTATTTCCCCAAACAAAACCCACTGTATGAGAAAAGCATTTTCAAGCCAGTATAACTCCATCTGTGTAAGGCTTGCAATTCAATACATCACATATCTTTTCCTTTTCCTTTCCTTTCTTTCATTTCCTTTCCTTTCCTCCCCTTCTCTTTCCTTTCCCTTCCCCCCCCTTCCCTTTCCTCTCCTTTCCTCCCCTCCCTTCCCCTTTCCTTCCTTTCCTTTCCTTTCCTTTCCTTTCCTTTCCTTTCCTTTCCTTTCCTTTCCTTTCCTTTCCTTTCCTTTCCTTTCCTTTCCCTTTCCTTTCTTTCCTTTCCTCCCCTTCCCTTTCCTTTTCCTTCCCCCCCTTTCCTTGCCTTTCCTTTCCTCTTCTCTTCCCCTTCCCTCTTTTCTTTCCCGTTTTCTTCCCCCTCCCCTCCCCTTCCCCTCCCTCTCCCTTTCCTCTTCCCCTTTCCCCTTCCTCTTCTCTTTCCCCTTCCCCTTCTCCTTTCTTGTTCTTTTATTCTTTTTAATTTTCCCCAACTGCAATGAAAACCATATAAAATATATTTTTTCAGGTACAAACACATTGGACAAAGCCCTCCACTTCACTGTGCGTTTGACATGTACAATAAAATGAAAGGTCCTTGCCTTGGCAGCAGCTGTACCTCAAGCTGCAGACCAGCCCTGCTCAGGTGAAATACTTCAGGGAGCTCCAGCCCCAGGAGTGCATCTCTGCACAGACCTCATAAAGCCTCCAGCAACACTTTGCCCCCTCCCCAGAGTATGGTGAGCATTAACTGGTTCGTGTTTGCAAAGTCCATTGAGTGTAGAAAGTGTGATGCAAGAGCTAAGTAGTAATAATAATGATGAACTATTATTGTTACTACGAGATTAAACAGTTTTCCAGCCACTTGCTTCGTGACCTACCCCTTTAAGAAAGTTTCTCAACAGATGAATTATATGCAGTGGAAATGAGTTGTTCTGTTTTTCTACAAAGCCTGAAGTGAACCTTTCTGGGAAGGGGATGATATTTTGTAGCAATGTTTTCTCAAGTACAATTCTTTAGGTTCCCAAGTGATGACACATTGTACAGCAACGCTCTTGGCACAGGACGTTCATCTGTGAGAAGGGACACTGGCCCCGTTTCTTAAAGCCATTCATTAAATAAAAACACCCTATGTCATATGTTATGTTCCTCTGAAATGTTTAAAGTTTTTAGTGCATGAAATCATATGGTGTCTGAATTTTTTTTTTATTTATTTTTTTTTCCCCAGAAGGCAGCACTAACCCCTAACTCGGTTACTGAACATTGTTGGAAGAGCTTGTTGTTTTTTGTTAGTGTTGTGTTTTGTTTTCATTTGGTAGGATCCCAGCTTTATGCAATATGCCTTTTCAGAAACACAGAACTATGTAAATGTGATGCTTACAACTGGCCACAAAGAGGCTGCTCACCAAAAAAATAACCCAACACAAAAACATCTCCATCTGTAACAATTTCAGGCATTCTGGGTGCCATTTACGTAAAAATTTAGCCCAGCTTTTTTTTTTCTGTTTTCTTTCCCCGTCCTCTCCCCCCCACAATGGGCTATATTAATTGCCTTAGGATCAAGAGGTCTACAAACATCTTCCTTATATAAACAAAGGAACTGGTCTGGCTACTTTCTAAACCCTTTAAGGGAGATGACCCATCTCACATAGCAAAATGATGGCATTAAGTAACTGATTACCATCAGGGCTTGAGAGCTGAGTTCTGGTTCTGCGTTCCCTGGGTCATGTTATGCACATTGCTGCAACTCATGGCACCTACATTTCTCCTGTCATGCTTTTCCTATCTGTTTAGACTTTAAGCTGTTGGACACACTCTGTTTCTACAGTAATGGGTACAGTGGGATTTCAATCTCAGTCAAGGTCTTTAGGTGCCAGGGTAATTACAAATATAACAGTACCCATTACATTTCAAGCTTACGACATCTTGTTCGTGTTAATGAACCCAACAAGGGAATTGTACAGCTCCAGGATGCAAAAGCCAGGGCATTAACCTATGGTAATTCAATGGTATTACAGAGAAAAATTGAAAGTGGATTCTGGAAGCATCTGGCAACAAGAAAATCTTTCTGAGGTTGGTGACAGGCATGTCAAGACAAAAGAAACCTTGTCATCCCAGTGATGCCACACTAGAACCAAACATGGTCTTTTAGGGGATACCACTTAAGGAAAAAAATAACAACCAACCAACCAAACCACAAACACAAGAACTGTCTCTAGGCTGGCCTTCTCATAAACAACCTGTGCATCAGGATCCCTCCCTTTTCACAGCCCTCTAAGAATCTGCAGCCCAGTTGGCAGTAGCCAAACTTAAAATCCATTCCTCCTCCACAGAAGTGCTCAACCACCATGCACTCCCACCAGTGACAGTCCTGCCAGGGCAAGAGCCTGCTGAGCCCAGCTACCAATGTGCTCCCATCAGTCCTCCTAACCCCATTCATGGCTTATCTAAACCAGCCATGCCTAAAATAGCAGAGTAAGCTGGCAAGCCAAAGGCAAACTTCACTATTGCAAAATGCACTGGGGCCATGATTACGGTTGCTTGAGAGAAAGATGGAAAAAGAGAGCCCAGCATGTGTTCTGGGTTTCCCTCATAAGGAGTTAAACATTTCTGGGAGCAGAGGCCTAATCTGCTGTGGTTTTTGATTCTAACAAGCTGCCTAGTAACTCCCTTTGTTCTGGCTGCCAGCAGCTAAACTGGGACATCTATTCAAAGACAAGTACCTGAAAGCATCACTTTGAAGGATTTGTCGCCTTGTTATCTCTAGTTTGAAAGGCTCTTTGAGAACACCTCCCACTCAAAACATTGCAAATACTGTAGTTTATATTTAATGGCTTACTTGAACAACAACGATAAAACATAGCTGATACCATGAAAGGCCCAGGCAACTCTACTTTTCTGCTGTTGCCTCCCACCCCAAGTCTGCAACAGGAAGGTGGGAAATCACAGAAGCAGCAAAAGCTGTGGTCTGACTCAAGAACTGCTCTTCAGATCTCTTTAACAAGGTCTTAAAATAAGTTCTTCTGCTCCTGGCAGTCTCCAGCACTCACAAGCCACATGCAACCTCTCGTAACTCCTTTGCCCTTCCAAAACAACCCAAACTACTAGAAAGTAATCCAAGTTCTCCTCTGGCCTTGTAGGTATCTGAACACTTTTTGAGCCCACAGCACCCCATAACTTCAGGTGAGCCTTAAGAACCTGAGAACAGCCAGAGCTTCTCTGTCCAGTGGGGAGCCCTTTCTCACATGTGCCTTGCAAATCTTTAGAGCAAACTATTAGACCTTGTTAGACTCTTCCTTTGGGTTGCCTCACTCTGCTGTGGTTGGTTTGCTCAGCCCCAGAGTTAGAAACAAAAACCCCAACTCTCAGCACTCGGCAATCAAAAGAGGCCTAGTCAGCCACCCACCAGGCCAAATTAAGCCTGCTGAGAACTCAGGGCCAACTCCTCAAAGGCATTCAGGTGCCTAAATCCCTTTGAAAACCTGTCTCTAATGCTCTAGAAGATGGTTGGCAATAAGCCTTCTCAGGGTGCCTGGTTGGGAGGTGGAGTTTGGGCTCTAATGAGTATATGGCTCTAAGGGTGTGAGGTCACTCTGGAGTTTTACAAATGATGAAGCTTTCAAAAGAATATGTGCTGGGTTTCTTTTTAATGTCTTCTGCTTTTTGAGACTTCTTCCTTATATACAGGTAGCAGGAACTCATTTTACTGGGAAGGGTTCAAAACTCTCAAGCAGTAGCATGGCTTCAGGACTGTGAGCTTAAAGACAAAAAACCTAATTGACACAGCAAAGTAGTACAAAGTGCTCACACTGAGAACTGAGGTCCAGTTTGGTCCAGTGAAGGGTTGATTTCAGCCCTGAACATATCATCTGGAGGAGGATTTGAGAAGACTTTAGAAAACCAACTAGCTGCTGAAGTCCTATTTCCAAGAGTGACTTTGGCACTAGCGTACCTCAACTTCGCTGCAATCATGCAGACTTCCAAGGTCACGTTCTCCCTAATGATTTCAGCTAGATCATGTAGTTACATCATTTTTCTGCCTGTGAAAACTGTTTTGATTTAATTGAACTGATTTTAGGTTGCTGCTACCCCTTCTGTGGACATTCCGAACAACATTTTACAGTAGCCATTTATTTTTTCTTACAAATTGCTTCTATTTGCAAGAGTGACTTAATGGAATCTTTCAGTGAGAACAGCAATATTCACTACAGCTTTCTTGTCTTCCTACAAATTATTGGTAGAAAAAGCTGATGATAATGCTAATAAGCTGTTTTTCTTTTGCACATTCAAATATTGGGCATCTGTAGCTTGGGCCCCAGAGGCTGGTTATTTCTGAACAATTTTATAGAGTTTGTATGTAATTAATAAGCAGTTTGATTATTTTCCTTTTCAGCTTCTAACAAGCAATAATAGCCTATACTTCAGAAAGTCAAGTACTCTGCTTTCTTTGCCCCAGTAAGTACTTAGCTCTAGGCCTGGAAAAGGGCCAGAGCACACAGGGACACTGTTGCACAGAAACATTTCATACCTTATTAAAAAAAATAACAACAACAACAGCTGACTCTCACAGGAAATAATATGTCTTTCTTTTCCTCCTTCTCTTAACACACAAATATTCATTCATTCATTATACTTTCTATACAAATGCTTACACACATACATGTTCATTCTGAATTTTTCTGCTAAACAGATGATGTGTTAAGATGTCTTGTATTATTTTTATGAACCTAGTTTGGCTTACATCAAGCTACTGTGAAAGATTGCCCATCTCAAGGTCGCTGAGCAAGGGGTTTCTGGGTGACTGGCAGTTTGAATACTTCAGTTTAAGGGTGCTTCTCTTGAAAAAAATCCACGGAAACTCATCACTTTTAAGGTGTCCCATATTGGACACCTTAAAGCTGAGAGGCTCCAAAGTCACTCTGGAAAATATTGGCCCAGAAGACTTCGCCCATCTGTGCAAATACACCACAATCCAATTAAACCAGCAGACTTTGGAATTATTTGCAGATTTCCACAATCCAGCAGCAACAAGCAGATACAGTCTATATTGCCTAAGCAAGTTGTCACAAGCCAGCGTGACCCACAGCCTGACAGAGCTTCCCAAAAGCCTGGAGAAGAAGTGGATGGCATGGTGCAGTCTGAAGATGGGCACGCACCGCTCCTCAGCTTCACGGGGGCTGCAAAGGGATGATCTCCAGTCCCAAAATCCCAGCTACCCACAGCTGAGCTCCTGGCCCCCACAGCAGCATGGCATGGTTAAACATTACAATTTCCTCCACAACCCCTTTAACAAATTCACTACAATGTCACAAAGGTGATTGAAGAGGTTTCTGGCCTTTGCCATCCTTGACCACTCATTCTCACCTCAACTTTGAGCAAGGTCTTTAAACTGAAACTGAAAAGTATGAAAAGAAAACCAAAAGATTGTGTGGGAGGAATAATCCAGATGTTTTTGAATCTCTGCTGTAAACAGTTGCACTTTCACAACTGAGGAGATGGGAAACAGAGCCCAAGAAGTCATCTTTCTTAAGGAAGGAAAGAAGATACTAAACTCAGGAGTAGCCCCAGGACTATTTTCCCAACCTGTCTCAGCATACAGCTGCACTAATGCTTGTGACAGCGAAGGGGAACAAGGGTTTGGAGAAGAGGGAAGGTGAGCAGGACGATTTTGGTGGCAGTACTACCACACAGGTACTCAAAGATTCAAAAATCCTTAAGGTACTTTGAGTATGAAAGATATTTTAAATTAAAAGAAGCAGGTGGTTTTCCTCTAATATCTGATTTGAAACAAATCACATTAGCTCAAGCTTCATGATAACTTATTAAAAACTCGGCTTAAGCTATTAAAAAAAAATAAAAGGCACAAAAACCCCCAGTCTTCTGCTTCAATATTTTAGCCACCATCACCATTTCCAGCTGCACATTTTCACCCTGATTTCACCTTCCCCGCTCAGTGGAGTGGATGCTGCTGTTCAGCAACCCATGGTTTGAGCCAGGTCCCTGAAACGCCCCAGGTTAAATTAGCAATAAAGGAGGGATAGAGAGGGGGTTTTTAATACTCATTGTAGCTCCTAGGTCTGGTTCACAGTGCAGCCCCACCAACAACAGCATTGGCAGGATCCACAGGCTAATAGATGGTGGAGCCGGAGAAGGCACTGGGTCTTTTGGCCACTGTAGCATCCACATATGGCTCCAGGTGCCCAGCTGCAGAGGGGATTGCCCAGTACCCAGCCAGTGCTTTGCAGCCCAGCTGGCCTCAGTGTGTCCCTGCCCCACATACCACATCACAACAGCAGTCAAGCTGGTATTTCCATGCAAGACAAGCAAATGAGTTGGTTTCACTAGCTGCAAGGTTGCTGGATCCCACTGCCCTTCAAAACGTGGTTGGACGTGTCAAGGAGGAGGCCTGCAAAGCCAGCACTCTGAGTGAGGATCCAACAAGGCAAGTAATAGGCAAGTCTGAGATGAAAAGTGCTGGCCTGAGACCTGATGCTCTCTGGGCCTGCTATAGTCACCACCCATGGTTGCTGCAGGCTCTCCTGGCAACTATGAAACTGCAGCAAGCGCCAAGCTCTACTCAAGGCACAAAACCTGCTAGATGAGGAGATGAAGGAGGTGAAACCTTGCTACATTGCGGTAGACAGCCTGTTGAGGATGACCAGCTATGCCAGATGAAACTGTGCCATTTCGGCAGCCAGCTCTTGGCTGCGGGGGACACAGATGCTTATTTCCTCTCAAGACTCACAACCATGAAGGTACTCAGACTCTTCTTTTCCAGAAATGAAGAGGAGCCAATCCTTTCAAATCATGGCTGTATCCTCTCGCACAGCATGGAGTTTATACAGCACCCTCATTTCAGATTTCACTTGCACCCCACCCAACGTGCTCTCCTGGGTCAACCACCCTGGGCTCCCTCATTGTCTTTCAGAGTTCGTGTTCAGGACCTGGAATTTAGGTATTTTTTAAACTGGTATAAATGTTATTACACCCCTCTTTCTTCTTATTCCTCTATCTTCTTGCCAGGTCCTGCATCACTTTCTGGGAATAAGCTGAACCCTTCTGGCAAGCGGAAGATCTCATAGTTTGTCAGCTAACGGTCCGTGGAGGTGAAATTAGCATTGGCTCATCATTTCTGGAGCAGTTTCCAGTGGTCTGTGAAAATCACAGTGGTCACAGAGGGCAGGATTCAAGATGCCTAATTTTAGCTGCCTAATATGGGATTGCTAGTCTAAACTACTCACTTCCCCAGAAAACAGAGCACCGGCAGAGGACAAGTCATCCCTCTTCCCTTGGACACCAGATCAGGATAGGTGAATCACCCTCTGGATATGCATGTGTCTGTTCACTGTCTGCAGAGAGCACCTATCTGTCTGGTTCAGACTGGATGCAAACTTCTAGTCCGTCAAAGTTAAGCAAGTTGAGTTCTACCCTTAGTGCTGGCATCTCCCCATGGTTTCCATTTGCAGCAGTACTGTAACAGATGCTGAGAATACATTAAATGCTTTCCTAATGTCACATTCCCATGTCTGCAATCATGGTAATTGCCTCAGTGAAGTTTTGCAATTGCAAACGAGCAGGAAGCCATCTGCAAAGGAATCTGTCTATTAAGATGTGGCCCCTACTCTGAAAGTGCTTGAAAAGCCTCAGCACATTTCTTGGGCTAAAGATAAAAAAAATAAAGGTCAGACTCTTGCAGCAATGTGGAAAGTATCCAGAATGCACTCCAGTGATCCAAGGAATAGACTGACTTTTGCTTCAGGACTGTGCTAATTAAATACTGCTAACTACATCTGAATAGAATTAAGTCTAATTTAAGGCCCTTTCTAAGCTCCAGGGCAATGTAGGCTTGTCCTAAAAGAAGAAATTACCGACTGCTGACAACAGGTGTCAGCAACAGAAGTGGCTGAACCAGGGCTGAATGTGAATTAGCTGCAAGTGTAGACAAGGACAAACTAAGTTCAGAACTGTTTCTGCAGCCACGCTGAAGACCTCATTGGAAACATGGAGGAACATGGAGAGCAGAACAGATACCAACCAGAACAATCCCAAGTACAGCTACTCTTGCCAATGCATGCAATAACTGGTGTAGCTCTAATTTTTGTGGTGTAGACAAAGTTTGTTTTAGCACCACACATGCCAAAAGTACCTTAGGTTCCCATAGGAGTTCTTGGGTGGCAACCAAGGGGAATATTTTGTAAAAAGTACTTGTTCCCTTCCTCTTACTTCTTCCTCCTGCCCTACAGTCCACAGGGATTCCCTGGATGAGGGGTCAAGCATTTTGCTTCTCTTTTCCCTTTTTCCAATCTCATTTCCCCCACACTTGCCCTTACCTGTGTCCTCAGGTGTCTACACCGTGCACACCATGCTGTGCACCCATATCAAATCCAGCTGGAGAGGTCCTACAGAGGTCTTTGATAAACAAAAGGAGCAGAATGCCATTGGCCTCACTGACCCTTTCGCTGGCAGCTATTTTGCTACCACCATTTCCTGCTGGCTCCTACACTGTCTCTCTCATCATGTTTCTTTAGCAACATCCCGTGTCTCTGCTTTTCCCCCTTGCTCTTTTGCTTTTAAATATACATTTAAGATGTTTTGTTTCCATGTCCTTTCTTGGTAATTTATCCCATATGTGTGCATGACTCTTCACATAAAATGCTTTTACCCAAATCCTTCTTTGCAGCCAGTTTTTGATGTTTTGGTTTTATTTTTAATATATTTTTGTCATCATGCTCCTTTCCTCCACTGCTTTCAAAAGCAGGCCAGTTTAACCCCTCCAACAGCCCTTCTCCACTTGCCCAAGCACAAATATCAATTTGATGCAGCCCCTCATCTTTGGTTCCCTGTCCATATACTGTCTTTCCCTTCCCACCAAGAGAGCAAGAAAAACAGGTTTGCAGTTGGTATTTATTAACAGAACAGAAACAGCAGGTTTAAATTCCCCTGGGCTTGTTTTTGTTTTGGTAAAAAGAAAGGGTAAGGGCAGGACTGACAGCTGAGGACACACACCCAGGCTCTATGCTGAGCAGGGCACCTGCTCTTCCATGGGGAGGGAGAAGGGAGCAAATCCAGACTTGGTGAAAGGGAGGGCAGTTTCATCCATTTCAAAAGAGGCGCACCCATTTACACCCACTCCAAATTATCATCCCTATTTTAATTTACCTTCGTAACTCCTATTACAGTAATTTCTCTTCCAAGTCCCATTACGAAGTAAAAGTTTTGCCAAGGGTTAAGGGTGTTGGACTGAGCTCACAGGCTTTCTCCATTTATAAGTATTCAGCATTTTCAAGTAGGTTAGATTTCCTGTAAAGGAAGGAAAGTAAATTTCTGCTCCTGATTTGTGATGAGGTTGTATAATGGGCTATGATCCATACCTGAGGCCAGATAAGAAAAGCCTTCAATTCCATATCACAAAAAACAATGGTGCGTATGCTCAGCTTTTCACTGACAACAACTAGACCGAAATACTATGCTTGAAGGGTGCGTGTGCTTCACACTGCCTTCGTAAAGCTTAAAAGACAAATGGTGGCAGAGGGCAGAAACTGGGACCATTGTTGGTGGCAGTGTGGAACTGATGCCACCATCTTCTTGGACATCCCACATCAAGAGGACTTAATTTGCATATTAGATTATTTCCATCTCCACTTTTAGGAGCCAGGGTATCTAGCTAAGGAGCAGCCAGAAAGTTTCATTGAAGGAACAAGGCTGCTGCTACAAGGCCTCTAGATTCCCCTGCTTTCCAACAGGACTTGCCAGGGCAAATGAAAAGCTCTCACTTGGAAAGGGTGAGTCTGAACTCATTTGGGTCTAAACTAATTCAAACTGTAAGTCTAAACAGCAGAAAGTTTTTCTAAGGGAATATGATTCACTTGGACCTGAGGGATCACCTTCCATTACATATTTTATTCTCTTTACGTTGTTGGTTTGGTTTGAATATAGTATCTCAGATAAATCAGGGTGTTTATCTGAGGGAATTCCACTAGGAACATGCAAGTTTGGATACTGGGATCATACCACCAAGCCCCTCTGTATACCAAAAGGAACCACTTAACCAAACACCCAGATAGGCAAAGTAATAATTCTCTATTTGTTTCAATACCCTACTGCCAACTTTGCTGTTCCACTTCTGTGATAATTCCACTTAGGTTAAACACTTGCGTGCACTTTATCCTTCTGACACGGGGTGGTGAAGACTGCAGCAACCATCTACACCAATTCCACAGGGCACTCTGTTTTTTAAAGGCTGGTGGAGATTTCTGTGATGAATATTCCCATTCCTAGCAAATGTTTATACACTGGCATGCTGATGATGACTGTAGGGAGGCCAAGATTGTACCAGTCAGTCAAAAGGTCCATCTAGTCCAATTTCCTGTCTCTGACCCTGGCTAAAAGCAAATGCCTTATGAATAGTGTATGAACAGAGGAAGTGTATAACACTATTTCCCAAGAGTATTCTCCCAAACTCTAACGGTTTGAGACTCAGGAATTTCCTGGTGTTTTTGTGTTTAATAACCCAGGATGGATTTCCCTTCTGCAAACTTGTTCAATCACCACTTGAGCCTATGTAAACTTTTAACACCCACATCTGCTGGCGAGGAGTCCCAGTTCTTCACTGCTCACCCCTGGTTATTGAACTTTGTCCTGGAAAAGACAGTGAACAATCACCCCTTCCAAGATATACTTGAGTTTGTAGGTTTCTATCATAGATGTCCTCAATCAATCCAGTCCCAGGCTGAAGAATCAAGGAAGCTTAGAAAAGGTGACTTAATTAATTTTTGCTTTTAGGCAAGCCATCCCATGCCTTGCATCACCTTTATTATCCTTCTCTGAACATCTTCCTGTTCTTCATGTCTTTCCTGAGGTGGGAGGAGCAGAACTGCTCATGGATGTGGGCACACCACAGATTTGTACAGGGGCAAAGCCAAGATTTCTGACTTGTTCCCTAAAACAAGACAAGTTCTTTGACCTCAGCTGAGCCCTGAGGTGGTTTCCTGTATTACAGCCCATGACTCTGTCCTTCCATGGCAGTGGCAAGTTCTTAGCCCATTGTTTTCTATGTGAGATAAGATTGCTTTTTCCCATACATATCACTGTGTTTATCCACAGTGACCCTAATAATGTATCCATGCTACATACTCAGTCTCAGATGCTCCTTGCTGCTCTCCAGCTTTTACCTACCCTGTCCTCAGCCCAGAGCTCCTGCACAGCTCTCTTTTACCTTGGCCACAGGGCATGTGCTGGAGCTGCAACCTGAAGGGTTGGCTTTCATCTGGCTATGGAGCTAGAGGCAAGGAGGCCATATGCCTGGTCCTGGGGATGCAAAAGTGGGGGTAATTGTCAAGTACAGGCAGAACCTCAGGCTCAGAGACCCACTTACCTGACCCTCTACACACACCTCTGCTTCCTATAGCCAAGCCAAAACAAACCATTTTTGACCACAGCCTGTACTCTTAATTGTAAAGGCAATTGACAGCTCATGGGCTCCTCCCTCCTTCCTGACACATGCTGTAAGAAACAAATGGCAGTGGTTACAAACCTAATATTTCAATATTTGTCTCATTACTCTGCCTCTTTAGGTTGCCAATTTACTTAAATGATTCTTATTGCACACTAATAATTTCTCTCGCCATTTACACACCTTCTTGTGTCCTTTCGTCAAATGGAGAATCCATTAAAATCAGACTGACCACACAAGAGACCCCCCCAGCTTCCAGGTGGGCTCCTAGAGCCCCTGTTTAACACCACTCAGCTACTGCTCTACTCTGCACTTAACAGCCCCAGGATCAGTGACTCCAGTTGAAAGATGGAGGTGGTTTCCCTTCCCTTGCTCCTAAGCATCAGGGCTGAGGGACACCTCTGTTCACCTGTGAAGTGGTCAGGTGCAAAGCACAGCTCTGAGGATCAAGGGGTAGGATCATGCCCAGGTAGGGCATGACACAGATTTACCTCCCCAAATTTGGTCCAGAGGGGCTGAGGAGCCAAGGAGACCTGAAGCAAAATCTGCCCCCTTCAACCCACTGAGACAGCAAGGCTTCTATGGATAAACCAGAGCTATAATCAGGCATATGGCAAATCTAACATGTTTAAAGAGACTTTGATGGTTAGGCATGCCAAAAAGAGATAATAAGATAGGACCTGAAGTATTTGGGATTTGTTTTTAGTTTGTGTCATAGGCACACACTTTATTTATGTGCAGAGTGACTACTCAGTTAATTTTACAGTGCACATAAACATGAACTACTTGGTACAAGATCCATATTTATGTGAATGTAAAACATGATTAATGAAAGAAAACCCAGATATTATAAGATATTTCATCTGTACCATTTCAAAGTGAACCTGATAAAAGCCAAACAGAGCACAAATCTGTATTAAATTAAAGCACCTCCACCCCTACTCAAGAAGTCGTTAAAGTGATTTGGGGGAAAAAATGTAAGCTTGGAAAATCAGTTTATCGCTAAACTGCAGGATAAGAAAAAAAAATGCAGCTGCAAAGAGCAAACTCACATTGACTTCATTGGGACCAAATACCACTCTTGTTTCTTAAAGCCTTGTAGGTTAATGGCAAGGAATTTAGGAGAGGAATATAAATCACTTTATGCCTGTGTGTCACAGACTGTATCATCTGAAGTCCTCTCTCTACCAATCTATCATACATACCAAAAAAATTAGGAGCAAAATAAGCTAATGTAATTTTTGTCTAGTTGTATTACTAGTATTTATGCTTCGCCACGTATTTATTGTCAGTCTGAAGGAGGGAGATGAACAATAGGGTGATAAAATTCGGCTATTAATAAAGGTGCTTAGATTGTCTTCATTATACAAGTTTAGATGTGCTTTACTATGAGAAATTTCATAGGAGATGAGAAATACATAAGAAAAAAGAGGGTAGAATGTGACTTGCAATAATTTAGGCTCAGCAAGTTTTATTAAAAGCCAGAAGTCATGAGTCTTGTGGTTGATTGCTAGCCCGATGCTGACAACACCCTTTGAAGGCATTCACGCAACAGAGTGCTAAGTGTATTAAAATGACAGAAAACTAATCTAAGAAACCAAAAAACACCCTATGAACCAGCAACATGACCACATACATCAGTAACTGACTGTGAACTGCTGGGTCAGAAGCCATTGGGAATTGGTGAAGCCCTCCACTGGTCACTCAGGGTGGCCATTGAAGACCCTGCCCAGAGGACAGCATGAAGCAGAGTAGTGCCCAACACATGACACATACTGCAAGTGAGAAAAACATGGAAGATAATTGCTGCTGCGATGATTAAAACAGACCCAGGAAAGAAATAGAAAGAAATGAGACACCGAGAGGAGTGTGTTGTGAGGAGAAAAATGGCCCCACTGTTGGAAAAAAAAGACATCTCTGGTATACCTGTCCTTCCACAGCACTGTGCTGGTGGGACTCATCAAGTCACACTTGCAGACAGGAATTCATGGTTGCTATCTTTACCAGCTTTCCACAGGGACATCTTTCCAAAAAGATGTCCTCTCCAGAGGGATACCTCCTGTCTTCCAACTGTTTGCCCTTCTCAGCATTGCATCTATCTCACTCAGCAAGGTTTGACCTATAATTTTCAAGTATACCTGTGTTTATTACTTTTTAACCCTTCCCTGAATGGGAAGGAAAAGCGAGATCTTTCCACTGTCTTCGATTCTCTCTTGGGCCAAGAGGGAGTATTTATGGAATGAAAAGAGATAGCCTCCTAACATGAACAAGTCCTGTGAGGAGCAGCCTCAGGATCTGAGATTGTTTAATCTGGAGAAGAGGAGGCTGAGGAGAGACCTTATTGCTCTTGAAAACTACCTGAAAGGAGGTTGTAGCGAAGTGAGTGTTGGTCTGTTCTTCCAAGTGACAAGCCATATGATGAGATGGAAACAGCCTCAGGTTGTACCTGGGGAGGTTTAGATTGGATATTTGGAAAAATTTCTTCACCAAAAGAGTTGTCAAGCACTGGAACAGGCTGCCCAGGGAAGTGGTTGTGTCTCCATCCCTAGAGGCATTTAAAAGATGTGTAGATGTGGCACTTAAGGATATGGTTTACTGGTGGACTTGGCAACACCAAGTTTACAGGTAAACTCAACCATCTTAAAGGTCTTTTCCAACTGAAATGATTCTGTGATTCTATAAACTCATAACTGTTCTTTGAAGACTTCTTTGCAAGACCCCTTGATGTGAGGATGGCTGTTAGAAGGACAAGTGAGGCAGGCAGCCATAGTGCACAGCACTTTTGAGAATTCTGGAGATTAAAGTCATAAAGAACATCAGTCTCTAAACAACTCTCCCTGCCCCCCTGCCCATACAAAAAGGGGTTTTTTTCTTTATTTGTTTTAAAATTAATTAGCATGCATGAAGAATATCTCAAAAGAATGCAAAATAGTCTCTTCCTGAAAAATGCATGCTATTTTCTGGAATTCAGAGACAGAGGTAATTGAACATTAATTTCACAATTTACCCAAGAGAATCACCAATCGCATGTTTTAAAGTTAATTATGATACCGAATGCAAGGCTGGGCTAAAAACATAGCTTGTTAAATTATCCTTCTGCTTTCAAAACATGTCAGACCACATCAGCAAGAAAACAGAAGAGATCAGAACCAAGTTCCCAGGGAGGGCACACAAACAATGACTCAAAAAGGAAGTTTGTGAAATGTGGGGAAATACTCAGTAATTAATTTTTGGTTTTGTTTTGCTTTATTCAAAACAATTAAACAAGGGAACATGAAACACAAAAAGTACAGCAAACAGCAATAATGAACTTAGCCTGGACTAAGTTCATTATTTATGAACACCTACCACCTCCACAAAATAAAACACAGAGATTCCATGCCAGAAAACCTCTCTGGTGAAATGCGGGAAGACATACATTGAAAATTATGAAAAAAAGGGAGAAGAAATTATATTTTATTTAAGTACTTGCCTGACTTGCATTATAATCAGGGAAAGCTTTCCATCAACTTCAAAGGGAGTTGGACGTAGGACAGTAGATAAGAATGAGCTGCAAGCTAAGGTTCTCCTTCAACCTGTCTTGATAAATTCCTCCAGCCCAAGGCCTTGCCTTGTCGAGGTGCCACATTTCAGGGTCAAAACCTGGCACTTCTTTATATAAAGCATGCGCCTGTGGCACAGGAGAGGAGCAAAGCCCTGCACGAGTTGTCCCAGTCACTAGATGTCACTCTGAACTGTGGGGGAATGGGAAGGAAAAGGTAAGGAGGAAAATGGAGACCACCAAGATGTTTGCCACCATGAAAGTGGGACAGAAGCGAGCAGTGACCCTCCGCATCAGGAACCTTATGACTGGGTGTGCAGATGTTATTGTAAAACCAGAGATGGTGTTTCAGTGGCAACCCAAACCTGAAAAAGACAGAAAGAAAAAAAAAAAAAAAAGAAAAGAAAGAAGCAATTTTAGGAAACAGAGAAGAAAAGAGAGGTTACAGGGACCAACACAGTCTGTACTTCTGAAGCACCAGGCAGGAACCAGCCCAGCCAGCATTTCCCATCCATGGGGCTGAGGGGAAGACCTCAGCTGATAGCAAATTGCAAGCTAGACTTTGAACATGGATGTCAGCAGCAATGCTCTTGAGATGATGTGGGATAAAACTCAATAGTTGTTTCCTTGCTTAAGCCAAGCCAGACAACTGAATGAAAATACATTTTCCATTTTGCACCTTCCTCCCTATTTCTCCCCCAACAGTAGCAGGAGGATCTTGCCACCCACATTTGTGCTGTCTTTAGGAATGTGTGTGCCTATTTTTGGATAATTTGGAAACCTTTGGGAACATTCCTTATTAATAAACATACTTTCTATTTTTTTTTTTTCCTGTATTCCCCTGTGAATTTCCTCATCTTCCTTTGCTAGCTATTGTGTTTTGAGCCATCCATGACCCAATAGCAAGGCAATCCCTGGAACTCCAGGAATCCTAACCTGGTGAAGCACTTAGCACACAAGGGGGAAATTATTCCCTTGACCTAAAGAGCAGTTGTCTCTTCAGTCAGCTCTAGGCCTGCAGTCTTATAGCCAAGCTGTTTTGTCTGAAAAGCAGAAATAGAGGAACCTCAAAAGGGTCTGCTCAAAAAACTCTCCAATCTGTTGTATACATAGAGGACAAGGGGAAGGAGGAACAAGTTCACATGAGTCTTGCTGTTTACTAAAAATACTGCCAACATGATGCTTCTGATAATCTTGTTTGCAGTACTAGTCTAGAAGGAGGAAGTACAGATGTGTGAGGAGATATAAAAAGCATTTGTTTTTCTTCTCCTTGTGACATTTTTTATAACTGCAACCCTGGAGAGAGCTACCAGTGAGGACCATCATTAGGGTCTGCTCCGCCTTTCCCAGGTGGGTATCCAGGGAGAATGCAATGTGGCTCACCTTGCCATCCCACTGCCATCCTCTCTATGATAAAGTTATAATTTCTTTTCCCTGCCTATCCAGTCCATGGATTGTCCACCTACCTAGTCAGTTATCCACTGCAGACCAGGTTAAGCCAAACAACAATCACTTGATAGTCTCCTAACAGCTGTCAGATATCAAAACTATTTTGCCCACTATCATCTTGTGCTGAAATTAAAGTAAGATAGGGATTCACTGCAAAAGTAGCCCAAGTATGACACTTTAGACTTAAGAAAGTCAAAATTCTTTATCCTTTTGAGATATCCAAAATCCAGCTAGATGTGGCCCTGAACAACCTGCTTTGAGCAGGAAAACTGGACCAGATGATCTCCAGAGGTGTCTTCAATCCTCATCAGCCCTCAGATTCTGTGTTTCTGTGGCAGTGCATGGACTTTCTCACGACCATGTTCCCTCTAACAGCTTTTCAAGGCTTGCAGGTCCCCAAATTTTCTTTCTCCAATATGGGTCAATAGGATTCTATGGGTTTGGCCCATGGTTCTTCACGCTAAACAGGCAAAACACCAAAGAAGCTTAAGAAAGGCAATTCCTGTGTTTAAAGAATGGCACCAAGAGTCAGGAAAACTGAATCCACCATTCCTTTTTTGGAAAATCACTGCACCACTATTATCTTCACTACACAAGGGGCCTAATAACTAACAGAAATATTTTGAAGGTTAAAGTAAGTGATGTCTGGTAGGTCATTTGGAATTCACACAAGAAAGATGCTGTAGGAGATCTAAGCACTGTGATGCACTCAGGGGTTGTGCGGTACCTGGATTTCAGGCCTTCTGCAGCATGCTGTGCCACCCCCATCTCTCTGCCATATTTATCCTGACAACACTCCTGTGAGGCAGTACAACCCTGTTTACCCAATTAGCTCATGGGGAATAGAAACTCAGATGTCTAAGTGTTGTGTCCAAGGTCACCCAGTGATTCTCCAGATCTAATGCTCTTGCAGCTTTACCTTCCTTCCTCTAGCCTGCCCAAGAGTTTTGTCTCCCCTGTGTCCACTGCACTCACATTAAGGGCAAGCTTCAAATGCAGACACGTGTAGAGGCTTCACTTGTATAACCATCCAAGCAACAGGACCTCACTGACTCTAGTGAATTCCCAGTGAAGATATCGACTATATCAACCAGTTGGTACAGGACTGTATTTTCTCCGTGTTATCTCCCTGCATCTCATTTAGGTTTTAGACTGCTGTTCCGTACCAAGTAGGTGGTAGCAGGGGCAAAGTACAGTGCTGTGTTCAGGCTGAGGCACCAGCATTAAGCCAGTCTTGTTGAACAGATATGTCTTCTCTGAGAACTTGTGCCTTGCTGAAGGGTTTTTCTGGATTTGCATTTATTATTTGCTACTCCTAAAGGGTCCCCAGTGGACTGACAGGATCACAAGATAGGAAGTATAAGGCAAGTACCATTACAAACGTCTTTGGCACCAGAAGAAATCTTGTTTCTGCCTAGAGCAGCTACCAACCACAGGCAACCCGGGGAGAGGGGGAAACATTTTGCTACAGCTGCAATGTCACACCAGAAAATCAACCATTATTTCCTAATCCATCAGTACTAGGCAGGTCAAACACAGTAGCTGCCTCTTATAACCCTTTGCTCATGATCCCCTAAGCCATGCTTCTGCATGTTGGCAGCACAGCAGTGCACAGCTCCTTGCTGGCCACCCAAGAGCAGCTCATTGCAGGCCAGTTTCAGGGGCTGCAGGTGTTGGGGCTACCCACCTGCAGACAGGTCAGAGGTTTCACCTTCCTCTTGTGTTCCTGAGACACTGCACAGCAAGCCTGTAAAAAGGTTGGCTGTAATGCATAAGCTGAAAATGAGATATAGTTAAGCAATCCTGAGTATATTGTCAGCTACCGCAGAGGCATTCTGCTCAATCCTGAATTATCTAGCCAGTGAAATTAGTAACATCTTTCAACATGGAATGAGTATCACGTTACCTGGTAAAGCTGAGCAGTGGAAAATGCTCCATAGCATTCAAATTCTTCAGGACAGGAAAACTTAGAAAGCACAGTGACCCCCAAGGACAGGAATAGTGTTAGGATTTCTGGAAGAAACATCAATGGGATCTGCGGGGGCTCCAAAAGGGGTGGTGAGTCTTCCCCCCCCTCCCCCAGTTAAGCCTCTACTCCCCACTTAGTCTGCTCTCTGTGAGGCCAGGATCTGTCCTTGGGTGACTTAATTTCATGGTGGAAGCTGCACCTTGATGCATAAGTGGGACTCCTGAATCATCCCTCGGACAAATCAGTACTTTGCCAGCCCCACAACATCCCCTAGTCCAGATCCAGCACTTTGGGCCCACAGCTCCACCCCACTTCTGCACCTCATTATGTGGAGAGAGGGAGAGAAGAACGTTGCCAGGCAGAGGGATAGCAAGAGAAGCACGACCTGCCTCTAGGCTTACCCCCTGGCATGGGCACAGAGAAGACCTGTAGAGCTGGGACCTGCAAGGAAGCAGCAGAGCTGGAGAAAAAGGTGCAGAAGAGCTAGAGGAGAAGGTGCAGCAGAGCTGGACAGCACACTGCCCTGATGTGAACCTTGCAGAGCACAGCCATGTTCCTTATCAGGGACATTGCAGCACTATCAGCAGCTGCTCACATGGCTGTCACTTTCCCTTTGAGTCAAGGTACTGCCACACACTGCTACCTCTAGCTAAAGGTCCTCCAGCGCCACACCCCGAGCTGTTGGCACAGCTCAGCAGTGACACAGCAGTGCAGACTTGGTTGACACCCCTAAGACATCATACCTGCATGATGTTGCAACAGGTCACAACCAGGTCACGGTTTGAAGAGGGAGCTCTAGTTCTGATACTTAGCTCTGTTGTATACATGCCTGATAAACCACACTTCATTTTTGCTGCACAGGAGTGTACATACCTGTATACCAGCAAAACAAGGAAAGGGAGTCCTGCATCCACCAAGCCAAATAATTTCCTTTTCATATCAATGCAACTCTTGTCAGGGAGTCCCCTTATTCTTCAAACAGCACCTGTTGTGGGGTCTTCTCCAGGAAACCTGAAAGCAAAGGCAAGACTGCAGTCTATCTACAAGCCTTACTTCAAGAGCAGATCAGACATCCAGGAAGAATCCCAAGGCACACAGGCTACCCACAGAGGACTCTTATTTACTGAAAGCACATGATGGGTAACAGATGGCTACTTGCCTAAAAGAACTGATCATCAGCTGATACTGATTTGCAAACATGTTTTAGAAAGCTCACTGAGTAATCGGACTTTTTTTTTTTGTTTGATTTCAAACCACCTGTAGCTGCTCTGAATTTTCATTGTAAACTCTGCCTGACACAATAATGCCATTATTCACACAGGCATTCAATATTGAATCTGTCCAAGTGTGGCCTATACCATTAGCTTTTGTGTTTGCTTGGATATTACACATGGTCCTGCAAACTTTAAATCCAAGGGAGATACAAATTCAACTGAAGTACAAAACCCTAATATAGTTACGTGCTCCATGGGAGCAGGCCACACGTTATTGATTGCTGGGGTGAAAAAATGCAGGAGACTTTCTAGGGAAATTGTGTTTGGCAGCATGCAGGGAATTTCTGTTGTCAGAAAGCTGAGTCTCCAGTCAAGGAGATCCCCAGCATTCAGTCTGCACTAATCAGCCACTGATGAGCCATAAAAGATCAAACCTCAATCAGTAATTCTCAGTTATTCCTGTATATGCATATATGCATGTGTGTTTGCACTAATGTATATGCAAATACATATACACCCATGTGTTTGCACTAATGTACATGCAAATATATGTAGATGCATAGGTGTATGCATCCTTGTACATGCATATGCACATACATGCTTAGACAGTGCATTTGATAAATACAAATGGCATGATCACCTAGAACTAATAATTAGAAGGACAAGTACTTTGGAAAGACATACAATAATTGGTACAGGAAATATACTATCTGGCCTGTGTTATAGATGAAACCTATGGTAGAATCTTTATACCAGGAAAGACAGGTTAGGCCAAAACACTTACAGAATTTAGGCACTGGGATCTTAAACCACTGAATCCCAGCTTTCCCTTTCCCTGCTATCTACCAGCTGAGTTCCTCAGAGATCTACATTTGTGGCTGTGGCCAGGATGCAGAGATCTCAGGCCCTGACAGTTGGCTGAGCAACCCCAGGCACCTCCCTGAAGTCCAGCCAAGCTCCAGAGCCTGGGCTGGGTGGCTGATCTGCTGCGTCTGCTCAGCAGGGACGTGACACCCGTATGCCAGCTCAGGATCTCCACTCGGAGCTGCATCTGCCACCACTGCCTTTTCTAATGGGAGGACAGCAGACCCTAATGTGAGTGGTAGAAGCACTTCCCAGATGTGATGCCTAGGTTGTCTTCATGGCAGGGTTATAACTATCGCACCTTCAGAAATGCTCTAATCACCAGCCTCTGTAGGCTTTTCTGGACACGCATCTTCTCTCCAAAACAGCTGTGTCAACATAAAACATTCATTTAACTATCTGAGAACTGAGAACTGAAATAGTGCACCGGGGTGGTGACTGGTGAATCCTACACTTTTTGTCAGAGCCCCAAGATTATCACTGTTTTTTATCCATCAAACGTATCGGAAAGAACATAAGGGCTGGCACAGAGAAATACGTAGGAACAGAGACCAGATCTAGAGTCTTCCCTTCTCAGCAACTACTCTAAGGATTAGGCTACAGAAACTGTCTCTACTTGATCTTTTTCTGTCTGCAGGAATCTGACATCCTCTGGCGCACAGTGGCATAGCTCCAACGAGAGATGTCCTCCTGAAACTTAATGTATTTCTGGACTTAGGACAAATCTGAACCAATTTGGTGTCCAGTGTGCTAATCACCAAACTGTCAGAGGCGGCTCCTATTGGTAATAGGTTTGAAAACAAGGTGTGCTGTATTTTGGGAGATATCTATGGCACTCTGTTTCATTTTTGGATCTACTAGACCTCAGGCAGGAGTTAGCCATGAAGCAGCTCAGATTAAGGGAAGCACTTAGGGAGCTTCTGGACATTTGTGCTGAGAGATATATGTGCACATACTGTGAGCAGCATACCCAGAGGATCTCTGACACACTGAACTTACTGAATATGCACCGCAAAAATGGCAAGCGTATGTGCAGCAAACAACTGCTCCAACCAAGCTCAGAGGCATCTGGAGATCTTAGTCCAAAATCCTCGGATTTTACCTGGGTAAGCATTTCAGTTTGGAAAGAGGGCATTTCTGGGGAAAACTGGACAGGCAATAACTGTATTTGCAGGGCAAATAAAGATGCTTGCATCCAGGAGAAGATGGCTGTAGAGTGGAGGAATTTAGGTAACAATCTAAGATTAAAGAAAATGAATTCTATTCATGAACAACCTCCTAAATCATCTGGGATTCTAGTACAGATTTCCATTCCCAGTTTTGTAGTTGTCTCCATGCAAAGTTTTCAGCTGGGGAAAGGAATCAATTCACCTCATTTAAAACTCTCTGTAAAGGTTTATACATGTGACAAAAAAGTGAGATTTGTTTTCTTAGCTAGACCAGCCAAATGGTTATTTCTTTTGTAACAAGACTTCTTCACAAAACTAACATGGCTTTTTAAATGCATGTCCTAGGTTGCATCAGACTTATTGCTAAGAACCTGGTTAGCTAGGAACCCATCCCATGTGAATACAGGACAGCAGCAGAATCTGCTTTGCTTATTTACCATATGTACCACGTTCCATATACACATATTGCATTGTGAAGGTCACATCCCTGCTGCAGGCCAGATGCAGGACATGGTGAAGCTGTGCTGGGCTGCATCTCCTAGATCATGGTTTCAGAAGAGTTATGCATCCAGCCACAGCCTCTTCCAAGGTTAATATAGTGTCTTGTCTGCCCTCATGCTCCACATCCCAGCTTCTACTCACTCTTTTGTGTAAGGAGGAAAAATGCAGTTGGGCACCTTTGTAAGGTGGCTCACCCTGCTTTGGAAACTCTCAGGTATTACCACTGAAGTGACCCATCCATGAAACAGGAGTTGAAAAAGGCAAGGAAAGCTCAATGGAGGCATCAAATGGGCTGCCATACACATGGTCTAGAGGTATGGGTGCCCTAGGAAGCTCTCAAGATTTCTGGTATGCCAAGTGGATGAACAAAATAATCAGTATTTCTGTGATCCTCAGCTTTCTGAGGCCACTGGTGTGCTGATGGAAATGGCCAGCTTCAGTCTGCTCTTAATGCAGACTTTTCTCAATACGAGACAGAGAAGGGATGGGTCAGCAAAGGAGGACTTTTTTCACCAACAGAAAAGTTCGTAGTTTGACAGGCTTGTAGTAAACATAAATTAAAAAGCAGGTCACGGTTCAGATCCTGAAACTCTGCAGCAGTAACTACTAAAGACTAATGGTGGGGATTTCCCTTGTATGCTGAACTGTAGCCATAATTAGACCATTTAGATATTATCTTCCCAACAGAGAAAATTGCTCAGCTCCACAATGCCTGCTACTATTGATTCTGGAAGTTCCCCCATATATTTATTTACACAAAATCAAAGATCCAAACTCTGTTTTCTTTGCTGAAGCAAAACACTCCCTCTTTTCATGGTATCTGTGCAACTGAGGATTAGCCTTCTAGATACTGGGAATAAGAAGATAGTTAGTTAGTTATTTAGTTAGTTATATTGTTCTTGTCTTTCCTTCATCCTCTACTTCCATCCCTCAAGGATTTGCTCTCTTTTGAGTGACAAGCTGTAAACAATGTAATATATATTACAAATTGTGAGCGCAAACAGGATGGGTAATTGTTTTGAAAATATGAAATAACCATGTAATCACTCCCTTCACCGGTACCAAGAAATCCCTTCAGCTCCCAAACAAGGTGCCAATTACTGAATTTACATATAACATGGAAGGGCCAGGTCTTCCTCCAGGCTCCTTTAGGCCAATGGAGGATGGCTGAGGTCTAGTCCAAAGACTCATTTATTTCCCAGCTGGGTTCCTCAGCCTGCTCTCAGCTTCCCTGGGCACTATCATCTTTGCTGGGCACATCCTTTCACCACCTTACTGTCTCATTCTCCCTGCAATGGCTTTAGCCTGTTTCCCATAGGACAGTACTGAAAAATCTCACATGTAACAGTCTGAACCCACTTCCAAGGAAAATTTGGGTTGCATGGCATTTAAGCATCATCCTGTCAGCTGCACTTTCAACCTGTTATTCCACCTGCCAGCAGAGAAAAAATAGAAGCCCATTTTTAGCTAATTCTCATACTAATGAGAAATATTAGACATGGGAGGTTTCAATATTGTTGCCTTATAAAGGAAAAATGTTTAAATTGTTTAAGATGGCTGTTAATGAACACCTTGCATACTCGCTGATCTCATCACAGTAACATGAAAGGAGACTTTACCCCACCTCCCTGGATAAAAATGCAAACTGAAGTAATGCAAATTGCTTCAGGCCATTCTCACCTATGTTGCAGCCCTGTTCCAACTGCAGGCAGCTGGGTTTGTGTCTTCTTTGGCAAGCCCACTCCTTCCAGAGTTGGGAAAATAGAAGGAAAGAAAGAAATACCTTGTCTAAAAGCTGATGACTAGTGAATTTGAGTTCTTGTGTCTTGCTGTTGTCAAAATAGGAGTGTTTGTAGAGACATACTCTTTATGAAGTCCATCTTGATCCCACTGCAGGATGAGAAGTCTAAAGTATTTTTTCTTATAACACTGTTAGTACTGTTTAGGGTGTAATTCTTTCTTTTGCATCCTGTGCTGACAGATCTCAATCTCTTTTCCAGCTGCTGGTGAGACCCATGGGAGCTCCTGATGGGGAAATACTCAAGCACTGACCAAAACAGAAGAATCCAACTGAGCTCAATGCAGAGAAATGTAAAGAAGGATGGTACCACTGGCCAGTGGCTGCTGGTTTCTAACATCCAAGCATTCACAGATACCAGGAGGCAGCTGCTGTCACATACTTCACATTACCTGCTCACTTTAGCTGTGCAACAAACTGCTGCACAGTCTGGAGGGAAGATGAGAAGGAGTGCAAGGTGTTATAGGAAGATGATTTTATATCTTTCCCCTGGCATGGAATTGCTGATTATGCAGACCTGGGACTCACATCAGCATAAGCAGCAGATGTGCATCCCTCCAAGCTCTGCAAAGGTCTTCACACAGAGCCATGAAGCCACTTTCATTAACCTTTACCCCCCAGGGCAGAGTCAACTCATGGTGACAGGGCTTCTGGAGAAGCTAGCCAGGGAAGGGCATGGGCAGCCCCAAAAAACACTGCGAAAAGGATCAGGACATTCCTACCATGGAACAATTAGTGTGTGAATCAGGAAAGAGCTGAGATGTAAGGTCTGACGGGCAGTTTTGGCAGAGGTTTAAGAGAAAGGGTAGGCCCAGCTGGGCAGAGGGGTAGGCTGTGGGCTGTGGCTTTGCAGAATAACTATTATTTTTATTTTTCTCTGTACTACGAGGCCAAAAACTGAGAGAAGTGGACTCCCTCTTGACTATATCTTGGCCTGGTGAGAGCAGCTCATGGCTGTAGCATCATTCTGGCTGAGCTTTTGCTCCTCTGTAACTCTGCAGGGAATGCTACAAACTACCATGTTGCAAAACTGGAGAAGTTTCTCCTCACTTGACATTGTCTGCCCTCTCACAAACACCTCCCACAGAGCACAACTGTGTGTCTGCAGAAATAAGCATGACTTGCATCTTACCTGTGGATGTCAGGAGTAATTTCAAATCACTTTTCTGACATTATTTATTCACCCGAAGAGGCCAACTAGATGTATAGTGATGCTACCATCTGCATATTTGGATACTTAAATAACTGCAGCCCTTAGGCTGTGTACACACATTCTCTTGTAGCTGCAGCCAGGCTTGTTAAAGAGGGTATGACAGCCTGTCCACAGCTGCTCTTCGGTCCCCTGCCAAGGCTGCCAGCCCCCCAGGGCTGCCTGATTATCTGTCGGTATGAGCAGTTCCAAACACATTCCAGCCTAAAGGAGCGCAACCACAAAAGTCTTGCTGCTTAGACCATTTCAGTGAACCTGGTTTATGTCAAACCAAACCAAAGCTTTGCTCAGGACTCCAACCAAACCTGAATTTCTTTGACCTTTGGAAAAAAGTTACCACTTTTACGTTTACTTCAGCACTTGGTGTAAAACAGCAGACCTCTGATCTAAACTCTGCTAAACGAAGCTGGTTATAAACCCAGAGAGATTAGAGCCATTGCTGATAAACTGGAAACTTGCTTTATAAATGCTAGTATGCTATAGGAAAGTTTGTATCATGGTGTTTCCAGCCTAACTGCAATTACCATGTTTTCTTAAAATTTTCAGCTCTTAGGGGAGCAAACCAATTCATCACACTTTTACAGTAGTATAAATCAGAATTTACTACACTTGAAGGATATGAGGTTAGGTTTGGCGCACAGGATCCCAGACATGACATTCACATGCTGGCACACGTTCCCCAACAGCCAGGGGCATGGCTCGTGCATTTAGGCAGCGTAGCACAACATGGGCTTTCCATACCATTATACTGTGTATGGACTGCAGATCAGCAATGCACTATGTATAGATGGTACTATAGATAATGCTGGAAAGGGCCAAACCAGAAGGTAAGATTCCCAGCTGACACATCACGGCTTATATCATACAGCTGGAGGCACCAGACATCCCCTGCCACATGATCTCATGGTATTTCCTCACTGTTCTAGAAGACACCTGAGAAGTCTGATTTAGTGAAACACAGGAAAATCAAGTCAACTTGATTGCCCACAGCTTTGCATTGTAGGACTCTTCCACCTTTGTATGACAGATATAAAATAGCTGTTCCTTGTTCTGGTTTGAATGTGATTCCCCTGACCAGTTTCATTCCTTATGGTAAATGACTAGGCTCCAAGCTTGCCAACACTTACATACATTTGTGGTTAATTTATAAGCACATGATTGGTTCCACTGAAATTCATAAGACACTTGGGTAAAATTAAGAGTTCAAAATCAGGCCTTTCAGGATGATCTGCCAATAAAATGGCTGGAATATCACAACAGTGCAGGCTCAATCCAACACCATCATTTCACACTCAGCATCGAAAGATGCGGGGATTATTTGCAGATGAATATACAAACGCACAGGTATATCATCAAACTATTTGGTTACTGTGGCTTCAATTTTAATGCATTTTTAGGATATTCAGATAATACTGTTGCGGGGGGAGAAGCATGTCCCCTATTGCCTTTAGCTTCTTCAGAGCTTAAGAATCTGCATTTCTTTCCTCCATTATATTTATTCTTGTCATGCTTTTTAAGGCAAAGCCAGGTGCTCAAATCAAATTGATGCAGGCTCGGATGTTCACTCCATTTTAGCTCAACTTTACACCAGTATCAGTCTATCACTTCCAGGTCACTTTTCCCCCCTGACTTGCAAAACAGACTTGAGAGCTGAATCAGCTCTGCGTATCTTAGGACAGATACATTTAGCCACAGACTCCTAACAAAGATCACAAGTAAACATTTCCAAACAATCTCTCAGAGATTTAGGTGCCTGTGTCCTACTTTCAGAAGTGATTTGGGTGCACATTTTAAAGGGATTTAGCTATGTAAGGATGTGTCTAGGAGTAAAGGCTCTGCAAGACTTGATTCTTGGGACAGCTAGTCCAAAACATCTGTCAAGAAGCTCCACAGCTGACTTTGCTTCTGGTTCAAGGAGAACCAGGAGCAGAGGAACCAGACTGCTGGTTCAGGATCCTGAGTGGGATACAACTGAACCTTTTAAAAGTTCCAAGACTGGCAAAAATACTACTTTATGCTTCCAAGTGCTGGGAACTACAGGTCAACCAAAGAGCGGGAAAGCCCAAGTAACAGCTCCAGCAGCTCTAGCTGGAGCACACTGGCTGTTTCCCCACAGGGAAAAATCTCTTCATCTGAATGCTACATGGTTCCTCATCCCACAAAACCCTGCCAGGGAGGCAAACTATAGTGACTCTGTGTCAGTCTAATCAAGAGGCAGGAAAAGCACGCAGAACATGAATTATGCTGAACAAGTCATGGGGGCAGCCCCAATGGGAACAGCAATGGAGATGTCATGCAGGTGTGCAATGAGAGGCGTTGACAGAGGCAGAGGGGGTGCTCAAAACGGGGAGTGCAAGAGGGCTGCAGGGCCACACGGAGCTCTGGGGGCGGGGGTTCAAAACTGGGACAGTGTGGGAGAGAGAGCAGCACAGGTCTCATCCTGGGGTTCTGGACCAAGCTGTGCAAAGCAGCCAAGACTGGGATGGCAAGGGAAAAAGAGAATGTAAAGCCCAGGAAAGGGGAAGCAGGGTGGCTACAGGGCAGACCTGGGAGTGTTACAGGGGAAGCTCAGAGAGGATAGTAAGGTTTGGATGCAGAGCAAGATCTAGGATAAAGAACAGCACCACAGCTGAATGGCAGGACTGAGGGTACTTCGGGGAGGTCAGGTCTGCTGGCGTGGGGCAGCAAGGAGCTGAGCAGCAGGGGCCAGACTCATGGGAAGAGCCAAAAGACTCTCGTGTGCAGTCCGGCTGCTTTGGTTGTGTCTACACTGCAGCACAGACACTTGCTATTTTGTAGTTCTTGTCCTTCAAGTGTTCAGATAGCCTGGACTGGCTGGAGGAGGCAGCAGCACCCTTCCAGCCTAGGCATCTATACTCCTGGACAGCAGGATTCAAGAAGTACTGACAGGCATTCGCAGGTCCTGTTCTGAAATGAAGGCAGGCTGCAGCCTGGGGTTTACCTTGTTTAACCAGCTACAATGGTATAGACAATTAAATTCCCTCCTCCATATTAATTCAAATTCCTTCAAGTGGTAGAGAAGAATGAAGTGACTAGAGAACATCTGAACAGAGCTGCAGACAGTGGTTTCCTGTTTCTGTCTAAAGTGGGTATATTCACAGAATCACAGAATGGCTGGGGTTGGAAGGGACCTGTAGAGCTCACCTAGTCCAACCCACCTGCTAAAGCAGGTTCACCCAGAGCAGGTTGCACAGGAATGTGCCCAGGTGGGTCTTGAATGTCTCCAGAGAAGGAGACTCCACAACCTCCCTGGGCAGCCTGTTCCAGTGCTCTGGCACCCTCAGAGTAAAGAAGTTTCTCCTCATATTCAGATGGAACCTCCTGTGCTTCAGTCTGTGGCTGTTGCCCCTCATCCTATTGTTGGGCAGCACTGAAAGGAGTCTGGTCCCATCCTCTGGACACCCACCCTTGAGATATTTATAAACATTTATGAGATCCCCTCTCAGCCTTCTCTTCTCCAGGCTGAACAGACCCAGCTCTCTCAGTCTCAGGTGACGGTAATGCAAACGCAATCGGGGAAGCCAATTGCTGTACCTGTCAGGGACACATTTTCTGTAAGCAATTCTCACCAGAGAGAGGGCTCTAAAAAGGTCTGTGCCAGTGTGTAACTGCCCTTTTCCAGCACAGCATGAGATACCCCTCATCAGATCCCTTAATTGAAAATGAAGTAGAAAGGAACTGGCTGTACACATCAGTTTGCAGTGAGGATTGTGGAGAGACACATTCTGATTAATACCCAGGAGATGTTCTTCCCATTCACATAGTGAAGATATGCAGACAATTCCCATTACAGTTAACAAAATTCAAATACACCAATAGCTTTTGCTTGCCACCTATCCTGGGAAAATGATAATAGAAAATAAGGCTCCAGATTTGCAGGTAGAAAGAGCAGGTAGAGGGACGTAACAGGATATAGGCATCTCTTGTCCCTCATCAGCATCTGCTACGAAACATGTTAATGAAGTACTGACTGGCAGACATGAAAACCCAACTGGAACTGGGAGAGAGCCCTGTGTTTTATACCAAACAGCTTTAATGCTCTCCTGCTTAAAGGGAGCCCAGCCCATACCGTGAGGGAATGCACTGAGGCTGAGCCAGAGCAAAAGCATCTCTCCTGCTCCTCCCTTCTCCTGCTCAGATAACAGACTTGGCAGCACAAGGGACAGGACTCCAGTCAAGCTCCAGCAAAACACCCGCTCTCTATAAAATACTGCGTGGTCTGGAGATGAAGAGAGAAGCTTGTCTGCCTCAGTGGTTGGCAAATCTTTTTCTCCCACAAATCTCTTTCTTTACTACACCTTCATAAATACTTTTTAAAAGGCAATAAGGTGGAAACTTTTTTTTTAAAAGCCCTCTTATTTCCCTCAATTTCCAAATAAAACCAAAGACAGGCAAACACAAACCAGAACACCAAACTTCATTAGACATCTTGCTCCCAAACATGCTTGCAACTAAGCCTACTGTGAAATCACAAAGTGGACTTCCCCTACATGTACGCACACATGCTCAACCCTCTTTATAAAAATCCTGTGCGCCAGGGGCTTCCAAGAACTGCAGCAGAAACAGTGACACAAGGACACCTGCCATCTTCCTCTTTCTAATATTTTGTGTGTGTTCCTCCCACTTTTCTCCCATTCCTTCAAAGACAGCTACGGCGGTGTTGAAAACCAGTGGCTTTCCTGCTCTCCTCCCAGTTCACCAGACATGGTTATGCCTGCTGAGCCACCGCTATCAATCCTCTCTCTCCAGCTGCAAGCCTTGTGACTCAGATTCTCCAGAATAAACCCTTGGCTCAGCATCATAAGCAGGAGGGATTAAAACTCATGAAAAATGAGCTCGTACCAGCCCTTTTTATAAGTCTCTGATGGAAGGTCATATGAGCTGGTCAGACCCCCCCACCCTCCCTTTCTCCTTCTCTGATCCTCCTGTTATTCTTGGCCGCAAACTACTGGGCGTCCCAGCCGGGGCACTTGGATCGGGAGAGGATATCCCATTCAAAAACCCAATTGCCGGTGTGGCCTTTTCCTGCTGGAAGCAGTTGTAAAATTTCTTTTTTTTTTTTTTTCTTCTTTTCTTGGTACTGTTTGTCTGACCTACATATTCCAGCATGCTGTGACTTACGCTCTATCACTGACCTACATTTCCAAACTGAAAAATAAAAACTCCAGGAGGACATGCTAGTAAATGCCTATGGGAAGGAGGAACCCAGCCCTGTGGGGAGATCTCCAAGCAGTTGCCTGAAAATACGGCTGATTAAGCAGCTTCTTTTTATTCCCACCCACCCCCCCCCCCATCCCTTTACCCCAGCTGTTTCTACTTAAGAACCAAAACAAAATGCAGATCTCCTGCTAATTCAGTTTCAGATTGGGAGAGATTCTGAACAGATCAGGCTGCTCTAGACACCCCCCAGGAATTAGAGACCTGGCTGCTTCCAGGTTCTGAACACTCATACAGTGGAAGACTCCCTGAAAAAGCACTTGTTTGCCCTTCTGGGCCAACACTTCCAGCCCCATCAGCGGTGGGGAGGGCATCAGGCTGAGGTGGTGGAGACCCAGCTGAATGCTGTGGAGGGGGCACCAGGAGTGATCCTCCTGGGCAGGACGACAGACTGAGTGGGGGCTGGAGGAGGACAACTGGAGAATCTCAACCCTGCCCTTGGCACCACACCATCCCTTGGGGTCACCTCTCTTTAACTGACCTCCTAGTGCCGATGGGCCACAGATGCATGGTTCTCCCTATTCCATCTCCAACTCTCAGTGCCAGCCCTGTGACATCACATGC
Organism: Nesoenas mayeri; assembly: GCF_963082525.1. NCBI lineage: Eukaryota > Metazoa > Chordata > Aves > Columbiformes > Columbidae > Nesoenas > Nesoenas mayeri. The sequence goes on from NC_137541.1 coordinate 70,822,501, forward strand.
CCTTCGTATACTTCTTGACCAATCAGATTTAATATAGTTAAGACTAAACATGTTTTCTTTCCTCCAAAACCCTCCTGTCTTTACTCAGCTCTCTCCCTCCCCTCTCCATTGCAGCTGAGTAGCCCAACACCACCTCTGTCATGCGAACTCATCATCCAGGAGCTAACAGATTCTTCCTCCCTGCTTTTCCTCCATTTATTAATTGTTTGGGGTTTTTTCCCACAGGACATACAAAATTCAGCCTTGTCACTGTTGTTGCAGCAGAGGAGCTATGCCCAAAACATCATCCTCTGTGCCAGCACGGTTTATCTGGCACCTACACATTGCTCCCTCCAGCATCACTAACACGGCTGCCAAATTTGGTCCCTTTTCTTTAGATCTGAGAAGATATAACCCACAATGGCTTCCTCCACAGGCTCACCAACAAGCACTGCAATAACTTTAGACCTTCTGGCCCTCCCTGCAATCCTTGTTGTTTATGCAGCAGAGCTTATAATACAAACTCGGACTACTGAATAATAGAGCTCAGATAGAACTAAATCATGAAATGATAAGCATAGGTCAACCCTTAGCAGAGAAAAGTTACCAGGCACTATGAAACAATCTGATATACCAAATGAGATGGTCTAATTTCCAGAAGAAATTAGATTTTCTCAAAATCAGGAATGAAGAGGAAAGCAGCAGTGCATCTCCTCTCTTTTCGCACTGAGTGTGAGGAAATCCTGCCATGTCACATAAAAAAAAAAGTCAATACCTACAACTTCAAACCTCCTCAATGCATTTTAAAGTCATGGACTCAATCGTGGCCATGCAGATGGGATGCCAAAATTCCCACTAACTTCTGTCATCCATCAGGTAATTCCGGAGCAGAACATTGTACACTCTTGCTTCCATTGCAATGGCCTCACATGGACCGAAGCCTTTGGTACCACATATGATGATGGATGGCTGGACATGGGTGCGCACAAACATTTCCCTTTAGTGGGATTTTCAGCAGCAGTTGTCACTGGCTGAAAGATGCTGTCTTCCACATCCAGGAAAACAGTCTCTGGATTTCAGTGGAAAAGAGTTACACCAATATACCTTTCTTTTTTAAAAAATCTTCATAGCAATAAAATATTACATCCATGTATAACATGTCTCTAGTGAACAATATGCACTTATATTTGCAGATCTATGAAATTACTCACCATTGCTACTGTTTTACTTGGTGCTGGCCACTAAAGTATACTCCCTAGAATTCAAATGCTGTTATACCTTCACTCCACAATACATATTTAAACCCTTCAAAGCCAGGGAGCTGGGGGCACAGACCTCACTGAATTACAGCTATGTGTCTAACTCTCAAAAACCTTGTTGGCAACCACAGCTGCCATACCAATTTCAGGCAATGGGGTCTGGTTTTAGGCCAATTTCTGCCACAGATTACTAACAATAATTCAAGTATAGTTGAATATCTGCTTAAGTATTCTGACGTATAGTTATTATTTAACTTAGTGCTAGTGATTTTAGATGGTCAGAAGATCACCAGATGTAAAAGTGTTCAACTCAGTGGACTTTCAGGCAGGAAAGATGATTTCTGCTATTTAAACATCTGTACCTTGTGCTCTATAACTCAGTCTCTTGTTTTCTTTAAAGCTATTTCTAAGCAGTACTGTGTACTGTGCTACAGTAGTACACAGTAGTATCATTTAATATGATAATAAATACAATTCTAGCCTGAAGATGCCTGTTAATAAAAAGTTCATTTTCTTTTCAGACTTCAAAATTCATAAATGCTTTGCCACTAAGTCATGTAAAGCCTTTAGCTTATCATAATTTATCCCTAATGGATGGCATAGTAATTGGCACTTAGAGGTAGAATACGTAAGGGCTTCCCATTGCTTCGTAGATCTTGGCCATAAGTCCCCATTGTGTCAGCCCAGCCAGGCTGGATGGTCACTGCACTGTGAGCCCACAGGCTTCAGGGAAGTGGATCTGAAGAGGGTTTCTTAAGTGAACCCAGCAGTGGGGAAGCAACTTCTAGACAAGGAGTGTCAAACTCATTTTCACCAAGGGCCACATCAGCCTCATGGTTGCTTTCAAAGGGCTAAATGTAATTTTAGGGCTGTATACATGTAACTACTCCTACATTTATGCAGCCCTAAAATTACATTAGGCTCTTTGAAGGCAACCGTGAGGCTGATGTAGCCACCAGTAGCCACATCACATCCTGCAGGACACGGCTTTCTGCTCGGGCCTCAAAGCTGTCTGGTGTGGCAGCAGCTTGCCTGTGTTTAAACACTCAACAGTCTCCTCAAAGTCAGGGGGACTGCTCACAAACACCAGTCAACATATTTGTAGGAATGCTTTGCAAGGTTGGGGCTTTTCTAGATGTGATGGTGTAGTCGGGCGGTCAGGCCACCAGACCTCTCGAAGCTGAATGTCATGGGGTACATGGCAGGTGCCTGTCCTCAGGGACCCATCTCAGCAAAAACAGCAGTCTCCCTCCTCCTTCCCACTCCCTTAAAACCTAAAGGGGCAGAGGGGAGGCCTTGACAAATAACAAGCCCAGAGGCTTTTGTACCTGTTCCTTGTGCTCACCTGTTGGGAGCTGGGGGAGGAAGAGGGATGCTTTAGTGTTTTTGGCTACACAGAAGGCAGAGAAAAGCCAGATGCTGCTGCATTACTGGTATACTGTAGAAGATGTCTTTCTTTCTAGGGAAGCCATATGGACTACAGATAAATTGCATGTTCCTTTAGGAACAAGTCATAAACTAGCAGCAAATTTATTGCAGGCTTACAGCCAACGCAATGTGATGTTTGGAAGACCCCATTCATTTCTCAGAGGTTAACTGCTTTTCATCATGACTAATTTTGTGCTTACAATGAGGGTTCATACAGGCCTCTAGAGATACAGGTAATTTCTGTTCGTATGCATATTCATATCCCAATTTCTAATGTGCACACATAGTAACCCAGCACCACATCTTGTCCTGGGTAGGAGGACAGGAGATGAGGGGATCCAGCAGTGGTTCAGTGTTGTTGGTGAGCAAATGGTTAACTGAGACAACCTCACCAGGGCCAGGGAAGGGGGAGGTTTTCCACACCCAAGCAAAGGAGTCCTTGGGCAGTTACCACTAGTGGAATGAGCTTTACCCTGGGTAGTGTGGAGATACTCCCAGTGTGTGCAAGAATTCGGGCACCTCAGGCACAGCCAAGCAGCAGATCACATTGGAGCCAGGACTGGGTAAAGCCATACACGCATGGATGTAGAAATCTGAATTTCTAAAAATAGCTTTAAAATACCTTAAAAAAAAAAAAAAGGCAAAACAAACAAACAAACAAACAAAAAAACCAACTTATTGAACTAGGGTGTTGAATTACCTCTGCTTCCACCCCTGCCCCATCTGATCTCAGACTGTAGGTAGAAAAGAGATAATTTTTTGCCCCGGTGTTGAGGGATGGATTTCAGAGCCTGACATGGGAGACTAGATTTGGAAATACTGAGTGAATGTGCCTAAACATACTGTGATTGCTAGGCAGTCACCTCAAAGGAGGAGAAAGGAATTTTCCTACGGCAAAAAAGCTGTGCAATGAGGATGGCTGTTTTTTCCTCCTGGGTTTATTTCTAAGGAGGAATTGGTGAAGCCTGGGACTCCTCTTTGTGTTCTGCCCTTACATAGCACCAACCAGCCAAGGTCTCCTGCTCAGACAGGCTCCTCTGCCAGTCATTTCCTGCATCAACTACATAAATCCCTGAATGATCGCCAGCATTTAATGGGGAATTTCCTGGTGAGCATTTTGTGGTGCCACGGCTTAGCAGGGCAAGGAGGTAAGTACTGCTGGTTTTGTCTCCCCGTTTCCCCTTATGATATGCCTCATTTTAAGACTCAGTGAGCACCTCCATCCCTGCGACACACTCCTCACTCCATCATATAGGCAATGAGAGGGTATGGTGGAGCTAACATGGCGAGGCTGGAGGGAAACACCTTCACAGTGGGGCCACTACCCCACTACCCCCATAAATAGCATGTGTCACCCAAAGAGGGGATAAAAGCAAGGTTTGAGCCACTTTATAAAATACTTCCCTAAATAAAAACCTGAAACAAGGAAAGCCGTGGTTATAGCAAGACTATGTGAGCTGCAAACATCCAAGGAGGGAGCAATGAAAAAAAAAAATGACACAGACACCCCAATAGTGGTCTGCAAAGATTTCATGAGTTAACACCAGGCCAAGCAAGCCATCTCAGAGGCACAGTGCTGTGTGAACACAGCTATATGGCTTCCACACCCCAAACACAGGCAGGCTCATGCAAGGTGAGCGCAGGCACGAAAGCAGAGTGGACTTGGCTCCACTAATCCACTGCAACCCCTTGGACTGGCTGAGCAAGCAACACCAGATCTCAGCATTCTCCTCTCCCCTGACCCACTCCTGCCCAGCTTCCATCCTGCTGCCGTGATGGGGTGGCACCACCTGCTCAGACCTTGGTGACTGAAGGGAGACTGAGGGGTGACCTTATTAATGTTTATAAATATATAAAGGGTGAGTGCCACGAGGATGGAGCCAGGCTCTTCTCGGTGGCAAACAATGATAGGACAAGGAGTAATAGGATCAAGCTGGAACACAAGAGGTTCCACTTAAATTTGAGAAGAAACTTCTTCTCAGTGAGGGTGCCAGAGCACTGGAACAGGCTGCCCAGGGAGGTTGTGGAGTCTCCTTCTCTGGAGACATTCAAAACCCGCCTGGACATGTTCCTGTGCGACCTCACCTAGGCGTTCCTGCTCCAGCAGGGGGATTGGACTAGATGATCTTTTGAGGTCCCTTCCAATCCCAAACATACTGTGATACTGTGATACTGTGAAGGGCATAAAATATGAGAAAATTAGGGGGGATGCAGAGAAGAGAAAAACCTGGCAATGTGTGGGGAAACCTGGAAACCTGTGGTGGTGCTAACCAGCAGCATGACTGATGTGTTGCAAGATAACCAAAACCCAGTGGCAAATTTTGCCACTCAGAGATTAACTCCCTCCTTTTGCTATTTATTTTGAAACCTCAGAAGCTTTGACTATGGTGTTTGTGAAGACAAGACCAAGACAGGGGAGATCCCAAGCAGACCGGTGGGTTGTAAGAGAGGCTGAAGAGTAACCCACAAGGAATGACAGGGAAACAGAGAACAGAGTACCTCTGATCAAAAAGTAGGATCACAACGGTAACAAAAACAACAAAATCTCCCTTAGTTCTGGCTAGAGAGCTGAACCTCTGTGTTGTGACACCCAAGTGAGAGCCAGCTAAAGAGGCTGTGAATTTGCTTTCTTTGCTTGATCCCAGACCTCTGCCCCCACAAGCTGTGTTGTTGATTCCCCAGCACCTCTCTGGAAGTCCATGTGGGAAACAAAGCCACCTCCAAAGGCTGTGCCAGCCAACTGCTAGGACTCAGATATGAGCTGATCACCTTGTGGGACAGCCATGGCACTAACAACAGCAATAACCAGAATAGCCCAATATCACAGGCAAGTGCAAACAGAACTTCATATGGTTAAGGTTCTCCAGATGCTTCAGGCTCCATGGCTGAGACTACCAAAGGGAGCCTGAGCGAGTTGGACACCCATACTCAGTTGGCCTGATTCACCCAGCCCAACCTCTATTTATGCACCACACTTAAATTTTCTAATGACCAGCCACCTGTAAAGGTCTAGAATCAGCCCACTGGAGAGATGAAAAAGGATCCAGGCAGAGTTTAGGACCTATCCCAGGGCTAGGTGTCTCTGTTCTTCCACATCTACTGGTCCAGCAAAATGGCCACTGATGTCCTGGGAGGAAAACTGGTGGTCTTTGGCTAACAATGACATGTCAAGCCCTGACTCCTAAGATAGCATTAGGGGATCATAAGAGCAAATGTAGAATAGCATGGTGATTAATCTTCCACAGTTTCATGCAAAAGAACGCTTAAGGATCCCCATGAGAGAGATAAGAATTCTGTTTAGACACTCTGGATTTTTGAAAGAATCACAAGGGGACCTCCAGGTTTCTACCCTGTTCTTATGATTTTGCTACAGATAGCAGGGACTGTTTGGCTGCTATGATTAAAAAAAAAAAAAAATCAGGAATCTAAATCTGTTTCTTGATCCCCTAACAATAAGTGACCCAAATTTCCAGAAGTGCTGAGCAGCCATGGCTCACACAGCGGAGCCAAGACAGAGTGCTATGCAGTCTGCCAGTAAAATGAAGTAAGCCACAAACCTGGAAGCCCAAATGACCCATTTTTTTTTACAAATCATGGTTTCCTGACCTGGTTGTTCATGATTGCAAAAAATTCAAGTGTGGATCCAAAGCTTGCATCTTAAAGAAGTCCAGGCTGGAAAATTCACCATGAGAATGTGAATAGAGAGGGTTGAGGTTTCCACTCCCCCCGCCCCCCCGATGACTAATGAAAAGCTTTCAGGACACGGAGGGAAAGAACTAAGAAAACAAGTGTGACATGTGATGCAGCAGTCACATTGCACAAAACTGATGTATAGCAGTAACCCACAATCCTCCTTTATAGGTTGTGAGGAAGCAGGTGGCAAATGAGCCAATGTTTTGATGCCGTAAAGGCTCTTGAGTGGAGCAACAGTCATCAGGCTCCCAAGGGTGCCAGCAGGCTCAAGTTTCCTGTCAGCAGAGCACCAAGTGGGTGAGGTCTCTTGCCTGCAGGCTAGTGAAGCACAATGTCTTTAAGATCCCCAAGATAAGTAAACCTGACATTGTCCTGTTCTGACTGGAAAGTAACCTCCGGCATTAGAAGCAGAAGTGGTGAAAAAAATTGTATTTTCTTCTTCCACCTCCTTCCCCATCCTGTAATCCATACAAATTTTGGGAGCCACATATACATTTTAAGTACTCTGGTAAACTGTAAAGTAACACATCAGGACTCACAGAAAACTGAACAAAGGGGAATGAGAGAAAAACTCATTTCAAATCAACTGATGTAGAAATCACGAGACAATTTATGGGAGGATCAAAGGAATATTTATGTCACACTTAAGATAGTAAAAAACGTGCGCTTAGAAGCCCTTTGGGAAGCCCATCTTAGTCAGCTGTGGCTGGTTTGCTTAATGTTTTTCCAGATATGCCCCTTAACAGTATTTGATGCTGTTTTATCAGCTGAGTAGAAGTAAAACGTGCCTTTCCAGAAACACTGCTGACCATGCAAAGGAACAACTGGAAACATGCACTTGTACTTGCTGGTGCTTGACTATCTGCCCTACAGACCTCTCAGGAGTCATCCTCAGTACTCAGGGCCTCTCAAGTACTTCAGTCTGCCATGTCCAGCTATGGGAAAGGATGTAGAAGGACCAGCTGGTATAATGAGTCATGCCACAGAGAGAGGACAAGAAACTAAAGTGCAGAAGAGGAGTGTGCAGAGAAAGCCCCAGGAACCATGGAATCACAGACTGTTTGAGGTTGGAAGGGACCTCTGGAAGTCATCTGGTCCAGCCACCCTGCTCAAGCAAGGCCACTTAAAGCCAGTTGCCCAGGAACATGTCCAGATGGCTTTTGAGTATTTCCAAGAAGGCAGACTCCACAACCCCCCTGGGCAACCTGTGCCAATGCAAAGTCACCCTTACAGTAAAACAGTGATTCCTTATGTTCAGACAGACCCTCCTGTGCTGCAGGTTGTGCCCATTGCCTCTGGCCCTGGATGGAGCCAGGCTTCCCTTTGTGCCTTCCCTTCAAGTGTTTATATGCATTGGTAAGACGCCCCTGAGCCTTCTCTTCTCCAGGTTAAAAAGTCCCAGCTCTTTCAGCCTTTCCTTATTGGAGAGATGCTCCAGTCCCTTCATCATTTTAGTGGCCCTTTGCTGGACTCTCTCCAGCATGTCCATGTCTCATTCTGGGGAGGCCAGAGCTAAACACAGCACTCCAGGCGTGACCTCACCAGGGCTGAATAAAGGGAAAGGATCACTTCCTTCAACCTGCTGGCAACACTCCTCCCAATTCAGCCCAGGACACCATTAGCCTTCTGAGCTGTCAAGGCATGCTGTTGGCTCATGTTCAACTTGTTGTCTACCAGGACCCCCAGATCCTTTTCTGCAAATCTGCTTTCCAACTGTGCAGCCCCCAGTACACACTGGTGCATGGGGTTCTTCCTCCCCAGGTTCAGGACTTTGCATTTCCCCTTGTTGAACTACACAAGGTTCCTGTCAGCCCATCTCTCCAGCCTGTCAAGGTCCCTCTGGATGTCAGCTTGACCATCTGACATACCAGCCACTTCTCCCAGTTTTGTGTCTTCTGCAAACTTGCTGAGGGTACACTGTGCCCTCCATTAGCTCTGTTGAATAGTACTGGGCCTAGTATTGACCCTTGGGGTACTCCTCTAGTTACTGGACTCCAACTAGACTTCTTGTGACTGATCACCACCCTCTGGTCCTGCCCATTCAGCCGTTTTTCAATCCACCTCACTGTCTGCTCATCCAACCCACACTTCAACAGCTTCTTTATGAGGATCTTGTGGAAGGCAGTGTTAAAAGCCTCCCTGTAGTCAAGGTAGACAATATCCACTGCAAAGACAGGAACACACCTGCAGGCAGCAACAAACACCTCAGTTGTGGTGCAGTGCTGCAGCCACTATCTGGCACATCCCTTCACAGGATGCACTGCTGATCACTGGTCCCAGAACTCCATGGCTATGGGTTTCATATATGCATGTTACATGGGTGGGGTGACAGCAGATGCTATATGGGCTGGTGCAACAGGAGAGAACCTGCAGTGCTGAACTATCTGAGATGCACACTGAGCTGTGGAGAAACATGAGAACCAGCTATGTAAGCCAATGCACAGTGTCATTGCACAAGGACAATGCACATTGTCAGAAGCAACATTAAGCACTAGATAAGTAAACAGCATAGCTGATAAAGCTAAGAGGTGAATGACAGTTTAAAGGGGCAAGTAGGGCAGGGTTGGGCAAAACCATACTGGCTTATCAGCAAGACTGATGCCCAGGACACCTCTGTCACCTGAGCTAAGGACCATATAGTTGAAAAGATGTCCCTGTACTATGGCCAGACAGGACACCCTGCCCTCAGATTTCATAGAATCATAAAATGTCCTGAGTCAGAAGGAACCCACAAGGAACATCAAGTCCAACTCCTGTCCCTGCATAGGACAACCATAAAATTCACACCATGTGTCTGAGGGTGTTGTCCAATTGTTTCTGGATTACTGTCAGGCTTGAGGCTGTGGCTGCCTCCCTGGGGAACCTGTGCCAGTGCTCCAACAGCCTCTGAGTGAAGAATCTTTTCCTAATGTCCAGCCTAAAACTCCCCTGGCACATCTTTCTGCCATTCCCTCAGGTTCTGCCATTGGTCACTAAAGAGAAGAGAACAGCGCCTGCCCCTCCTCCTCCCCTTGTGAGTAAGCTGTAGCCACCATGAGGTCTCCTTTCAGTGTCCTCTTCTCCAGGCTGAAATAACCAAGTGACTTTAGCTGATCATCATATTGCCTCCTCTCCAAAACCTTCACCAAACTTCATAGCCCTTTTCTGGACACTCTCCAGTAGCTTTATATCCTTTTTATCCTCTAGCACCCAGAGCCACACACAGTGCTCCAGGTGATGCCGCACCAGTGCAGAGCAGAGCGGGACAATCACCTCCCTCGCCCGGCTGGCAATGCTGTGCTTGGTGCACCCAGGACACAGTTGGCCCTCTTGGCTGCCAGGGACACTGTTGGGTTTCACAGAGACTTGTCAGCAGGGGAGAATTGGAAACTCTGGTTCTCTTCCAGGTTTAAGTGGGCTGTGTTCCTTGGACAGGTATTTCTTACAAATCATTACAGATGAGTCCCTTCCTGAACTGCCCTGTTTTATATCTTCTTTATTTCTGGTTTCATGTTCCAGGACTTTTTTTTCCCAGTTAGCTGAGTGTGCCTCTCATCTCTCTGTTTCCCAGCAAGACAATCAGATCTCCTATCTCTGCTCCCACTCTCCCTCTGTGCTCCTGCTTTCACTGGTTTCCTCCTCCAGTCTGCCTTCTCCCCCAGCCTGGCCACCAGTCAGCCTTCTACTGACTCAGCTTCATTTTTCACCTGCTCATATTCACCACCATGGTCCCTTCATGCTGCTTGATCCATGTTAAGACAGAGCAGCACTGATGCACAAAAACCGGATCCCATATAAGAAGCTGTTGGTGTCCCTTCGCCTGTTCCTCAGCATCCATTTCTTGGTAGGAATTGCCACCACACACCAAGGAAGAAACCCTGGGGCGCACTCTGTACAAAAATGGAGCAGCAGCTGTGGGATGAATACGGAGACATCTAAGCCCATCATAAAATGTGGGCTTAGAGGTGGTGTGTTTGGCCCTTCTGACCCAACCAGTCAGTACTGGAGCAGCTTCACTGTGAGGTAGAGTGGCAGAGATGCTGTATTCACACCGTAGATGCAGTGTATCCTGCAACACTAAAAATATCAAACCTACAACAATCTTGCATTCAGACTCTCCCCTCACAGATTAGTTAAGTGCATCAGGAGACAACAGCTGTCAAAAACTCCACTCACTTCTTCTGTCTTTTTTTCTGTGTCCTCTGCCTCTATAACAACAATGGCCTGACTTCCCTTCCTCTGCATGAGAAACAGTGCATCCTTCATCCAGCAAAGGATAAATTAAGACTGTCACAAAAATACTCTGCCTGCCTGTAGGGCTAAGCTTTCTGCCAGATCTCAGTGCCACTGGCAAAGCATGACAACATCATTAATTGACAATCTTTCACACTCTGAACCTCTGAATTTGCCTAGCTTTCTGACTCCAGGAAGTCAGGATTTTAGCAATGCCTACACCATCTGTCTTTTGTCCATGGAGGAATTTATCCCCATTTTCAGATGCCAGCAGGGAAACCGAGTCTGTTTAGCATTCTCACCTAGTTACAGTCAGTACGCTGTGTGCCGCTACTGGAAATAAATGTGTGCCTCTTGCCTAGACTTAAGAGAAGATGCTGCATGCCAATTCTTTTTTTCTTTTTTTTTAATATTCGGCTGAAAAACATGATTACTTCAAATCTGGGGAATGTTTTATGGAGACTTCCTTACTTGGTAAATAATGCTACATCTGCCTTGTTTATTTGTTGAAAGAAATGCCAACAATGGTTTAAATGCTTAATCCAGAGGGAAGTAGGAAGTTTCCAGCATCACACCTAAGTCTAATCTCCTTATGTATCATGTTTTTTCCTCTGTGCTGCCTAACATGCTGGCAGTGCTCTCACATTACAGACTTTCCTGATGGATAGGTCAGACAGGAGTGCAGGAACCACGGGCCAGTGGAAAGGATTTGGGATGGGATACCAGAGAACTGAGTCAGCCCATTCCTGGACTTAACATACCACTTCAAGTAAACCTCTGATCTTGGCTGACTCTCAGCTTCCTCATATAAGCAAAATGTGGATAACAGTCTTTCCTGCTCTTAGCCAGGTGCATGGAGCTGTAGAGATGAAAAAACATGTCTCCTGGATAGTGACCACTACTGTGGGAACATGGCACACCGCAGTCCTCTACAGCAAGAAACTCACAAATATTTGAAGGAAAAGATGGAACCAGAAGCAGGAGGAGATGCAGCTCGGTCCCTGGTGGCAGGCAGTGAGCTGGGAGAGGACAAGAGAGCAAGAGTAGGAAGGAGAACAGAGTACAGAGGAGGAGGAAAGCGAGACAAGTGGGAGAGGACATGCCATGTTAACAGTCATCTGGGACACTGTGGCTGTTCATATAAACCCGGTTTAACACGGAGGCATGAGCTGGAGAGCAAGTACCACAGAGGGCAGAAGAGAAGGGAAGAGACCTTGGCTGTTCATGCAGGGGCCAGTTTGGGACTGGTTTTGTTTGTGAATTTTCTTTGCCCTGTTTGGTTTTAAAAATTCCTGTCCTGGTTATTTCCCCTGGAAAACTAGTCAACAATATAACAGCTGACAGAACATCTTTCCTGAAAGTGAGACTAAACTTTCCTTTTGTATATCCTATATCCTAGTCTTTGGCTCCTCGTTATTCATGATGTGCCATGTGGAACACTCCCCTTCACCTCTGTTGTAATACACTTGAAATGCTAGCAGACTAGTCTAACCTTCCCTTACCCCTTCCTCCCATCCATCATCTTTTAACCAAATGATGCTCATTTTCCATCCATCCCTTCTGCTCAAGCAGGACAGGGAGCTCAGGGACAGTACTGAAGGAAGCATCAGTATGGTATTTCCATCGCATACCTGTGCTCATGAACTGATACCACCACTGCTGCCATCACCTTTTCTAGCTCGAGTAGTTAGCTGAACATTGTGCCTTTTTTTTCTGTTATGGAAAAAAAATTGGCTTACGTTTCTCTGTTTTACTACAGAACATGTATACCCAGCCTGTAACCTCCAGACATACTGTATGAATGAAAAGGCAGCTGACAGTGTCTTTGCTCACAGTTTCTAACCTCCTTCTACCTAGCGCTGAGACAAAATGCTCCCCTCATAGCATTTTCTGGGGGTTAGACTAAGAGTCAAGCTTCTGTGCCTGTTTTTAATCTTCCTTGACACTTCTGCAGCAATGCACATGCCCCCAGGACTTAACTTGTCCCAACTGAGCTGTTTCAGAGTGCATAATGTGAAAACCAGATAAAAAAACATGCCATCTCCCATGATGGTACAGGCTTACTTCACACCCTGATGAAAGTATAAGCTGTATGAAGTGATGTCCAGCCAACTGGCTAACCACTTTGGCTGAGAGTAACCAGAACTAGGACTAAACATTTGGGCTGGAGACTAGAAAATCTACCCTGTGAAGGATGTTACAGGCCATTGTCTGGGCTATTGCTCCTGGTGTTCAGGAGAAATGAGGTAAGTAACTGAAACAGGGAAACCGAAGTAAAAATTAAGAAGTCCCAAGAAAGGTCCTAATCTGATTAATGTTGTGCTTGGCTCCTGACTCGTCTTCTCTTTCAATCTGTCAGGCAATGGGTTAAAGGATGGGAAACTGATCCTGAGAACTCTTTTTGCAGTTGAAGCCATTATGGTGGTTTTTTAATCAGTGAGCACGTTCTGTGCGGCATCAGCGCTTATTTGTGTTTCCCCAAGGAGGAGAAGGAGTGAAAAAAAGGGAGGGCTCGTGCCCTGGTCAGCCTTCGCCAAGCTCCCCTCCTCCTTCTGCACGTGCATGCTGTGCCAGCCTCTGGGGGAGAGAGAAGGAGAGCGGCAGAGAGACAGCTCATTTCCAAACACTTGTTTCATTCAAACAGCTTTTATTTTTGGTAATGCTACACCAAGGCTGCGAGCAGCTGGAGTGGTGGATGGTGCTAAAACTCTGTCCTGGGCACATTACCAGCTGGAAGGATATCATAGGACTCTGAGCCCACCAGGGAGGCAGCAATGTCTGTATTGCAACACCAGGGCAGACCGATGCTTCATCAGGCCCAGCATCCCGTCTCAGACAGTGACCAATGCCAGATGTCCCAGAGGAAGGCATAAAACACCCTCGGAGCACCTAATCGCAGAGTGTTACGCAAGGAGGAAAGCTCTGCTCTTTCACCTGCTGGCCAGCAGGCACTGTATTGAGGGACTTAGGCTTCAAGCCCTTGTGATCTCCCTCCAGCCAGCACAGCCACAGAAGCAGCTTGGTGACCAAAAGAAGCCACCCCACGCCCAGTCCCAGATGTGAGCAAAATCACTGGAAGAGGGTTAAAATCGAACAGAGGCTCTCCCAGTGACATTGGTACTGGCCCCAGTGGGAGCCCCAACACATCTCTGAGAATCAAGTCTTTCTTAAAAGACTTGACAGACGTGCGGCTGCTTTGATGGTAGGGAGGTTACAGCTAGAGGCACCACGCAGACCACCGCATTGGAAAGGCTGGTCCATCATGTTGGATGTCTCCTGGCTCTCGCAGTTCCTAGCTTGTATGAAGCAGCAGGTCAGCTCTTCACCATGTAGTTCTCCCCATTCAGCCCCTTTTATGCTGATCCATCCCATCCATGCCAGCTTTGGAGAATTCACTTGCATTCCCAAATTGCTCAAAGGCCTAATCGAAGTCATGGTGAATGACAGAGTGCAGTGCATTTTATGAACTATGGCCTTTCTCGGGTTTAGGCTGTCTCCTATGTTGATATTGCACATTTCGATCCAGAAGTTTTAGCAGAAACTCAAGGCACAAGAGATACCACGTCTACTCTGCTAAAATGTGACCAGTTATTAACTACAGACATAATGACAGAGGTGTGAACAGAGCTACAAATGCCGACCAACAACTTCAAGTCCAAATCCCATGTTAGGGAAGACTTTGTATTTTTAACTAATGTTTTTTATGGTGCAACAAACACCGACCCTTGCCTTTTTGGCACTATGTCTAGTAAGTAGAAAAATGTAATTACAGAATATTGCTACAATGAGGACATTCCCCAGAGTTTTAGGTCAGAGGAGAGGATGGAGGAGGCATGTTCACCACTTCATGTCAAGCCCATCTATTTCTCAGGAAGCAGCATTGTACTTAAAAACCTAAGTTGTCCCCTGTAGTTTTCAGAGAGCATGAAAGACTTCTGGTGCCAGGCCACCCTGCACAAATCCAGCTGCAAGGCAGGGCCCACCACCATGCTAACATAGATGCACAACTCATGTCTGACTTTAAGCACACACAAGGCTCTCTCACGTAGGCCTCCCATGGAGTCCTACCTGTGTAAATGACTTTCCAGAGGCAACTTGCAGTCCAGCACACCTTCCTCATGATGAATCAACTTCTCCCCAAAGGGCACTGGCAGCATGTGCATAGCAAGCATCGTTATCATCGAGGATTTAAAAACTCATTCAAAGAATTAGTGCTGGCCTAAATTGCCCTATGAAGCATCTTAATTATTATTTAACTGAAAAAATATTTAGCTGTTGAGGTTGCCAAAAAATTTTCTAATTAACATTTAGATAGGCTTTTTTTGTGCTATTACAAGTAACTGTTTGCTCAAGCATGCTTTGGTCTTGCGAATCCATGCTCATAGCTGAATAGCTTCATTTTGCTCTGAATGAATTTTGGAGTATGTGCAGCCCACCTCTATTGCTAACAAAACAGAGGTGAAGAGACATGGGCAACATCTACAACCTAAGTGAACCAGGTCTGGTGACCATTCCCTGATTGCGAGGTTAAGCGGCACATGATACCTATGACCCCGCAGTGTAGTATTTGGCCCCAGGTACCCACTGAGCCCTGTAAGTTACTCTTAAGATCCGGTTTATTTATTTTTCAGTTCAAAGTAGCAACTGCTGCACACCCTGGACTGTGTCGTGAGAGCATGTACAGGTGTTTGAGGGTGCAAAGTCCACTGAGATAAGGCATGGAGGGCACCAAACCCCACGCGCTCCCATCCACAGTGCTGATCAGACACGGCCCTTGCCATGTGGTCCCCCAAACCACAGCAGGCACCACCTCAGAGCACATGATCTGGCCCACACTAAAGCCAAGCCAGGCAGCAAGCTAACAGTTGTGGACTGGAAGTGACCAGGATCAAGTGATAGACCAGAAGTTCATACCCCAGTTTGTGAGAGTAAGCAGTAGAAGACCTAGGATAACCATGGCCACTTGTGTGCCCAGTAGGGAGACCTCAGCCACCTTGTACTCCTCAGATCTCACAGGCCTCTCAAATAAATATTAGAGACACTGACATGCTCTAACTTACATCCTATTTTTAATGGCTTCATGCCCATATATACATATATATGGATGAATCAGAAAAAGAAGCCCTGGGGAGAAGATAATAGCCATAACATGCTGCATTTGTCACATTCTTAATTAGCTGACATTTTTGCCTGTTCTGCATAGCAAAAGAGATTTATCCTCATTCACTCTGCACTCTGCTGTCAAACCTCCCATCGCAGCTTTGGAATCTCTTGATGCCTTCGGCAGAGGGGAAGAAATAAATTAAAAAAAAAAAAAAAAAAGAAACAATGATGTTTTCATAAGTTTTGTGAAAACTGGCAGCTGAATAAAGGAAAGGCACCCAAATTAAAGTGCCAGTGCAGAAGGCAAACAGAGCTCAGTCATGTACTCTAATATGGCAGCATCCAGGTGGTCAGGCCAGGCATGCAGAGCTTTAGCTTTGCTGCAGACCACGTGTGTCTCTCGGCTCGCTGGGCAAGAGAGTTGGCAAAGGACTCAAATCCTTAAGAAACAGATCATCGCTTCTGACACTTCGGGAGCATTGGCTGCACTGGTGTCCATCTGAGAGAAAATGATTTACACCCTTTGGTCTTCCCACATCCTTGAGGCTGCTACCAGCTTTGGGAGAATAGAAGAAAAGGGAAAAAAAAAACCTGTCAAATTTAGAATCACAGAACAGTTGGCACCAGAACAGACCTTTGAAGATCATCTAGTCCAACCCGCCTGCCATGGGCAGCAACATCTTTCACTAGATCAGGTTGCTCAAAGCCCCATCCAGCCTGGCCTTGAACACTTCCAGGGATGACGCATCCACAGCTTCTCTGGGAAAATTTGAATGTTGGCCTGGAAACGGATAGAAACTGTGCACCGCCTCTCGCTGCAGAACACGCATGAGACAAAGCCTGCCTAACAATATTTCCCTTCTACTACTTGATGCTATTGGCCCCAAAGTGACCTTCGCAGCTTAGAAAGACTCTTCAGATCTCCATAATAATTAGATTTGCAGACACTACAAAAGCTTTCTTTACATTTCTATAAATTCTATTTCTCTATAACTGCTGGGTCTAGAAGACTCTCCAGAACTCACTGGGAATATCACACAGTAGCTTTCACCCTAAAAAATGAGTTAAATTCTGGGTTACAACATTGAAAATACAGGTAAAAATAAGAGCATTTTTAATAAAGGAACAAAAACGCAAACTACAGCTGACATCATTCCCCGGTTCCCATTTTATCCTAGTCTCCTGAGGAAACAAGGCCTAAGCAGTCAGGTCATTTGTCTGGCAGGTCTCCCCTAATCACTTTTAAGCACATATCTCAGTATCCACCAGGTTCAAGGAGCAACAGGTTATGCCAGTGCCCAAGCCTCCTTGAGTACCACATATATTCCTGATACCCTGATGCATGTGTTCATTGGTCTGACAACAGCTAAGACGTTGCATACTCCTTTAGGTGGTATACCTAACAGGTAATGTCTAGATTTAGATCAGCCATACCACCTGCTGCCCAAAAAAGGAACAAAGAAAAGTAAAGGCCCAGGAGCGCTGTGTTTCCATCTCCTGCTTACACTTTTGACATCTCTGCAAGGGAGTGAATGAAGGCAGATGGAATTATGAGAACTCCTTTCCAGAAGTATGCTATTAATTGATAGAGATTTGTTTTGTAGTCTTGCTGCTTGTCACTTGAGAAAAAAACAACCAAAAAAGGCAGGCATGACTCAATTTTGCTGCCCAAAGACTGAGTGCCAAAACTTGATTCAGGAGTGGCACAGAGCAGCTTCAGGCATCCCCTTCAAACACTCAGAGTCAGAGGGAAGCCCTATGTCCAAGGCCAGAAGTGAACAGCAAATTCTCCTGCACCTTTGCCATTGTTTGCCCAGTTCTCAGCTGTGCTGCCAGAGAGCACTGGGGAGAGCAGGGCAGGTCCATGATGGGCAGTGCTTTCTGCCTGCCTTTTCCCTCGGTATATGGAGTCTCGCCTATGGCTCTCTCAACCTGCAAGACCTCCTGTATAGGAGGGCACCAGAGAGTATCAAGTGCAGTAGCACTGGAGAAATGTGGGGGAGAGGGAAGGAGATGTCAATTTAGGTTGACATCTTCCATGTAGGTTCTGCTTTGCCATGTCCCGCCAGTGTCTAGCTAACCTGCCCAGGAAGGTCAGCAGCTCTGGGTGGCAGTGCATTGCCCCTAACTTCTTCCAGACAGACCAGCCCATTCCTTCTCCAGTTCCTCTCCACCAGCATGGATGTGGACATCACCGGTCCTTTGAGCTGCCTATGCTACACTGGCAAGGTGGGGGTGCTAAGCTGACAGAGCAGGCAGCCAGCTGATGCCACACTTCTCCATAGGAAACCCATCCTTTCCCTGTTTCTCCTCCTCTCCCAGCCCTCCTCATTCTCCACCATGTACTACTGAATCCAGCTAGAGCACAGGGGTGTCCCACCTACATAGCTCTGCACATCACAAATGGCAGTTTGGGGGTCCTGATCATCTCATAAGCAGTCATGACCTCTCAAGCTGAAGACACCTCACACCACCACTTCTTTTTACAAAAAACACCCATCACAACCATCCTATTTTTCCTCCCTGCAGAGAGGACTTTCCCTACCTTTCTCCCAAAGCAGAGGCTCCTAGCTATCTTTTTCCATTTACCCCCTTTCATACAGTCAACTGGTTTTCCTTTTCCCCACACAGTATCAGCTTTCCCTGCACTAGCATCTATGTTACATCTGCATAAGTATTTTTGATATTTATAGCAGTAACCTTCCTCTTTGTTTTATACAAATACTTTATTTTTTAATATTTATTCTTGCTTTCTCTGCTCGGGGAAATGTTAACAGGCGAAAGGCCATGTATCGGCTCCATCTCTAAGACAGGATATACGCACTAAGAAATACACTTATCTGCATTTTCAACCTGTTAACTAGATTACACAGAATATCCTCCTCACTCTTCAGAAAGTAAAAGTAGCTTTGTTTGGGTAAGGAGCATTGCAGATATAAAAACTAATGGAAAACCTGTTTTCAGGGGTGGAGGGGGAGAAGAAGTCTGGAGTCTTCTTATGTCAGCAAAATGTTACCGGGTCTAGTTTCTGTGACTGAATTATAAATGCAGTGTAAGAGGATAAATGGAGTGTGAGAGATTGCCTATCCCTTAATTTTTCCTGTGTTTGTGTCTGGATTTTGTGTTATAGTCAATACTCCTAAGCCTATTTGAAAATTAATCTCCAGTGAACAGGTGAATAGATAATGGAGCAGTGATTCTTCTGTCTCTATTTATCTTTTCACTTATAGAGTTAATTGAAAATAGGAACTTACCCAGTAACATTTTTCAAGGCACACACTATTAGAGATCACTGATGTCATGCAGCAATTTGTCTTTTGGTTCACTGGCACTTCATAAAGGCTACAAGTTATAGAAAATACAAGCCCTTAGCTTTGCCCAGAGACCAGAGCTGATATAATAATAATGTAGCTGACACACTTTACATTTATCACACTTGTCTTAAGTTAACAATCCTTTCCCACAAAACCCACCATCATCCTTCATTTTAATTTGTTTTTTGGTTTGAGCTGTCCCACAATGTCCAGGAATATGAACACATTTATGAACATAATTTTAATTTTAAAAAAATATTTCTTATTGGTACGCACCAAAATAGGAAGCTGGAAAATGCTACACAACTACAACGGAGAAAAAAAATTATAACTATCTACTATGTTGGTGCTCCTGCTTTTCTGAACCTATTTTTCCCATCGAGATCTATAAAGGCAGCATTGCATCCCAAAGTGCTGATCCCAATGGATCAAAGGATATGGATGATGCAGCTATTACATGACTGGAAAAGAGACACATACATACGGCCTTCTTTCTGCTGCAAGCCCTTGTGTCATCCCATTGTCTTCTGCTGCTATTAGTGAATTGTAAGGCAGTAGCTGTGTACTAAGTTGAGAGCAAGAGACATCAAAGGATGAGTCACCTCAGAAATTCAGAATGGATGGCAAACCTGACTCAGAAAATAATCCTTCAGAGAGTAATCTGCTGGAAAAAGCACGTTGCAAACCAAAAGCAGAACACTGAGGATGAGGTGATGCTTAAACATGAATTGCCTTTGTTATCTGTTGAAACCTCAGATCATTATTTGAAATGGCTAAAAAGACAATTCACAGCATTTGGCATAAATATATCCATGTGCCTAAGATAAGGCACATGATTACATGCAGCTACGCCAGAAACTGTACTATTAATTTGAGCTTCCTGGAAAAAAAAAAAAATCCAGTAAGAAAAATCAGAATTCTGCTTCCAAACAGTTCAGTTTTCTGTGAACAAACCCATCCCTAACATAAATGGCATTGCTGTTTCCCTAGAAAATTACTCTGCCTAAACTACCAAAAAAAACAAATGTTGCCAGTGACACATATGGTTTCATAGCTCGTGATTTGACAAAGGAACACTCTCCAGAAAAAAAATGCCTAAAACACAAGATTTTCTTAAAAGGTGAAGGAAACTAAAAAACACTTAACAAGATTTAATAGCAGGTTTGGCTGCAACAGCTGTCCTGCCCTGGGGACAGTCACAATCCACAAAGAAATGCAAAATGCTGTGTTCAGTTTGCCCCACTAGAGTTTAAAGATAGTCTTGAATGGGGAAATACAACGCAAAATTTTGGCATTGCCTCTGCAGGAGTAATGCTCAGGGGTGAAGTATGAAAGTACAGTGGAAATCTTATACATCAGGGATGGAGGAAGATGGTGAGAAATGCCCTGCTGCCCATATTTAACAACGGTCATGTTCTCATAGAATTAACATTTTTATCTCTTTCTCAGCCCAAATCTTCATTGTTCTGATTATTAGTGATATTTTTCTGCCTGTTTTGTAAATGAACTAAAGAAAATCGTAGCCTTTCTGCAGTTCTTTCCTCTCTTCCTGCTCTTGAACATCAGTATAGAAACCCAGAGGAATAAAAAAAAAAGCAGGTCTTTCAAATTCAGAAATGGAAACTCCAAAGATGGAGCTCCCCCAATGCTAACAAAATCCCTGCGTGTTTCTGCCTTTATATTGTAATGTGGAAAATGGAGTAAATAACACAGACCTGCCTTCCCACAAGGGGATTATTCAGCCTGCCTCATAAGTCTTCTGAAAGCAACTGGGAAATTAAAATATGAAAACACTTTACTTCTGTAGAAATGCCAAGGATTCCTAAAGCTCAAGAAAATATAGTGCTGATTACAATGACCTATAAATGTACGTGACCAAATCTGGCCACATCTGTCAAGGATCTATTTATCATAGAACTACCTACTTCATAACCTCCTGTGCTGGTTTGACTGAAAATGGGTTAATTTTCTTTGTGCAGTTAGAAGCCTTTCCTTTTCATAGCTAACATGCTCATTATTTGGACTTAGTTTGAGAACAAGAGAGAACACCCCAGCACTGAGTTAATGTTTTTAATTGCTCTGGTCTGAGAGCCAAGGACACTCTGAGCGCTCTGCCCACAGGTGTGAGGCATCGAGGAAGTGGGGGCAGAGATGGGGCAGAGCTTGACTGACACACAGACTGATCAATAAGAGTATTCCACCCCATTAGCATCATGCTAATTTTTTAAGGAGAGCTGGGAGCTGAGATCTTCTGGTTTTGCTCTTCCATTATCTCTTGCTCTCTCTGGGGTGCAGCCAGAGGGGGTGTGAATGGGACATTTATTTTGGCTTTTTGCCATTTTGAAGATGCCTCTGGGCTTTTCTGCCTTTTTCCTCTCTTTTCTCTCTCTGTGATCAGCTTTAGGACCAGGTGTCACTTGCTGGGACTGGCTGCTCAGCTGTGGACAGAGCTTGTGAGGACTTGCCTTGACTATCTTTTATTTCTATTTTATATATATAATTACTAGTAGGGTATTAGTATTTTGTTATTTTATTAAACTGTGTTTATCTCAATCCAAGTTTCTCCCTTCCCTTTTGATTCTCTCCCCTGTTGGGAGGGTGAGCGAAAGGGTGAGCGAGCAGCTAGCGTGGTTGTATTGCTAGCTCGGGTTAAACCACAACAACTCCCCGATGGAGAACATGAACCCTCCCCATGCATGCACTGCAAGAGTCATCAACACCTACAAGTGCACAAGGTTTCAGTTAGAAACCCACACTTGGAGGGGCTCAGGTACCCTTGCAGCACCCCAGCCTACCCAGACACCCTATAGCCCCAGCCCAGCTGTCAAGCCACACCACAGCCACCAGAATCCAGCAAAATACTCTCAGCAGCTTTCCATCTGCAACAGAGGGGATGATGCCGTCAAGTTGCTCAACACCAAGCCCTGCCAATCAACCCTTGCTGCAGCCTCTCCACAGGCACCTCACTGGGGGTTGTCCTTTGGACCGTTGTCCCCCCACAGACCCTCCACCGACTGTCCCTCCGCCACCAGGCGTGAGCCCAGCGTTCCCCCAGCACCGAGGACCACACCTGGTGGATTTCCCTTCTCTTCACTGGCACGGTTGCTGCTCTGCATGGGAAACACCTCCATGCCAGCCCCGGGACCCCAACGCCGGTCTCCCAGGGAAAGGCTTCGGGTCCCAAGCTCCCCTTCCTGCGCCCACCCCACAAGGCGAGAGCCTGGGAAGCACTCGGACCCGGGACTAACCCCCGCTCCCCAGCCGCGGGCAGAGCCGTTCCCACCGTCAGGGACCGCGGGGCGGTGGCGGCATCACGTTGCGGCGCCACGTGCGTTTCCCCCGCCACGCCACGCCACGCCACACCACGCCGGCACGTGAGGCAGAGGCGGGGCCGCTCCCGCCCCCGGTCGCCTCCCTTCGGTCCCCGCCGCTGGCAGGGAGGTGGCACTCGGGACGCCCCGCACCTAAGTGAGCTCCGGCCGGGAGCCCCGGCGCCGCCAGCCCCCGGGTCCGGGAGGGAGCGGGGTTGTGAGGAGCGGAACAGCCCCGCGGGCGAGGTTCCCGGTGCCGCTCGGTGCTGGGTGCGCACCCCGCGCTGGACGCTCACGCCCGCCGTGGGTGTGAGCAAGAGGCGGGGCGCAGCTTCCAGGGACAGAGCGCCGCCCCCCTCGCCGCCCATCCCCGCAGCCTCTTGGCCGTGCCAACACCGGTACGGCGGGGGCCTCGGCAACACCGGCCCCGAAGGGGAGCCCCACTGCTGGGGACGACCCCCGGCCCCCTTCTGCCATGTGCGGAGCCAGCTCGCCCGGGTCCGATCGCCGCCGGGGGTAGCACCGCGATGGACGCCGCACGGGCACTCGATGCGCGTTGTTTAAAGTTATGAGAAATAAATCCGATTTTTGCACACACTCCCGCATCCCTTTCAGCTGCGCACAAAGGGGATGTGTGCCGGGGGGGAGATGGTGGCACTCGGCTGTGCTGCCAGGGCACCAGGGGAGGCAAAGAAGAGGTGCAAGGGTTGAAAAGAAGGAACAAGGGCTGCGGCTTCCTCTGCACCCTGAAGGAAAGGGGAGGCCTTTTTTGCAGTTGTAGTTTTAGGAAAAAATAAATAAAAAAGAGTTAAAGGTACTCAAGCACCTGTCTACAGGTGAGCGGTGTGTCTAAAAATAAGATTTATAGCTAGTGACTTGCAGTATCAAAATTATTTAGGAAACAGACCTTCACTGAAATAATGGAATTGAAATATAATTGAAATATCCACAGCATTACTTCCCTTGCTTATTGTCTTTTTTTTTTTTTTTTCCCCACTTATGCATACATTGGGAATTCAGAAATGGGAGATAAAATTCCTCTAATGCCCTAAAAGTTTGATGCAAGGAGCAAGCACTGAACCGCCCAGGAAGTTTGTGTGTCTTTTCAACTCATTCATGCTAGCACAGAACTGGAGAGAAAACAGAAGCAGCCACTGCTAGTGCAGAGCTCCAGCCTTCAGCATTTGTGCCGTATCTTGGCTCAGTAAGAATGCATGTATGGATTGGTATGAGTTTAACAGAATGGGGCTCACAGCTTGCTCCTCAGTGATGCAGAAATCATGGGTTAAGAAAGAAAGGACACTGCCAGTAATGGTTTTGCGTTTCAGAAATATCTTGGTCTTGTTTTATGGGCGTTTTAATACACCCACGCAACTCAGACTAAGCTGTGGGAATAGTGACAGTGCAGCTTTGGAGCCAAGACCTGGAAAGAGTCCTGAAGAAAATGAGGGGCCGCATCCTGGTTCTGCTGCAGTAAACTTGCACTGGCTTTGGTAAGGCCAGGATTTCACTCTTGATGTGACAATAAATAATGGAAATGGCAACAGACAGTATATACACATGACGTAAGTTTAGAAGAGTTAGAAGCATTTGTGATTCATGACATAATTAAAAGCGTTAGGAGGAAACTTTCCATAGGGAAAGGTTATTCTATAATTATCCTCTCTTCTGGCTTTTTATTCTCCTTTGAAACACCTGGAATCAGACAGTCTTAAAGACAAGGCAGTGCTGTGCTGGAATAGCCATAATCATTAACAGAGCAAGGCAGAGCCTTTTCTAGTTGAGTTCTTTGTGATATTAAAATATCCTATTAGGAAAGGACATAATAGTTTCATAAATACCTTCTTTCTTCCTAACCCTGGTTCACTGGTATCAAACAATCAGTTCGTAAAACGCATGAGGAGAGTTTCTAAGAAAGAGGAATATTCCTGCGAAGAACTGTGTCCTTTCGTAACACCTTTTGCCTTTTCCTGAGATCCGATTGCCTTTGAATGAACTCACTTTAAGCTGTTCGGGGCTCCGTGCCAGATGAAGAAGCGGCAGAGGTGTGATTTGTTATTAGCTGTTGTGACAGAGTATCCCAACCACTCAGGGCAAGGCTGCGCACAATCCAAGGAAAAACATTGAGTGAATTTTGGGGATTCTGGATGCCACCTAGAGGATTATCCTTGTTGTGCTCGTGGCTGCTTTTCCTCAGGAAAAGTGCTTTCTTACCTTTCCTAGGCCTTGTGGGGAGCAAGGAGCATCTGGTAGGCAACTGCCAGCTTTGTTCGTGTTGGCAGCTGAGTACTGAAGGCTCATTGCAAACAAGCAGGTGTAACCACATGGCATGGTGTGATACCACCGTAGGGTCCTGGCCAGGACCTGGGAAGCACTGTAGTCCCATCAGACCTAGTGGTCAGCCACAGATGGTGTCCCAGAGCAAACAGGGCTACTCTCTTTTCTATCCTGGAGCTCCATGGGATACATCAACCTCCAGACAACCACATTCAACATTTGGAAATCAATCCACACACCAGAAGGGCAACCCAGACTGGTAGTCTCTGGTTTAATTAACTGTGGTTGTGGGCCATGCCTTTGCTGGATGCTAGTTAAGAGCTGCTGAGAACAAGGAATAAGGTTTATCAATGGATGCGGGAGCTGGTCCACCTCTTTGGACCTCCAATGCTCAGGTGTATTTGTCAGCTGCAGAGCTGACACTCAGCTTCCACTTAGGAGTAGGTAGCCACATCCCTCAGTATCTGAGTGTTCTGTGGCAGACTATGTGCAGAACCAACTAAGCCCCAACACCACCCCATTGCTGAGAAGCTCTTGATACTGGAGTCCCCGAGTGACATTTTCAGAGTAGGCACTTGAGGTGCAATTGCAAGGGGATGCTGAGAGTTCACATGGGTTATATACAGCGCTGCAAAGAGAATATGGGAGGGTAATTATACTGGTCACATCTGAGTTTGTGTCTGCTGCAGCTGAAGCACCCTTTGGGATGCTGAAGACCAAGCCCAAAGCTTGAGGTTCTTCAGGAGCTCTGCTGCTCTGACTGTCTGCAAGGTCTGTTGGCAAATCAACCTTTCTCAGCTCTGTCCCCAAATTCTTTATGCTTTTCAGAATTCGGTAGCACAACAAATCCAGTATTTTTCGCTGAGGTTTCTTTTTAGCTTGTCCACTGCTACACATCACAGTTTGTGAGAACAGCTGAATTTTTTTGATCCAGAGAGAGAAAGAATTGAATGACCTTTAAGATCTATTTTCAGGCTTCCTCAGAAATTAAAGACCCAGTGCAAGGATTAGTGGTTGAATGTATTTTGTGTATTTATACTCTTCTGGCTTATGAAATCTGCAAAATGCCAGATTTCTCCATCTTGCTGTGTCCCCACTTTACCTGCCAGAGGAGAGTGCGAACTCTGACTCTTCTATCCCCATGCCAGCCTGCCAGATGGGAAATCCACCTACTGATGCTTGATTGGGATTTGCCAATTTGGGGAGGGGAGGGGAGGGGAAGGGAGGGGAGGAGAGGGGAGGAGAGGGGAAGGGAGGGAAGGGGAGGGGGCAGACATCTTTGACAGGTGTGTGAGACCATGGTGTTGCTCAGATGATCAAAGCTGGTCCTAGCAGCTGCTTAGAAATTCTCTGATGGGCCCATAAACCAGTCTTGCTTTAAGAAAGTGCAAGCGTTCTAAGAAGCATCTGCAAAAGGAGGAAGGCACACTCTGAATCGATGGGCACAGGGCCTGTGTTTTTCAAAGATGCTGTGCCACGACCCTTCTCCTGGCCCTGGGGGTCTGTTTAGGACTTGTCACAGAGCAATAAAATAATATCCTCTTGTGGGAGTATAGCTGGGATGGTTAGGAGGGTCAGACATTTAAAAAGGCAGTCTGAGAAAAGTAGTGAGGTGATTTCTCAAGCAGGAACGCAACAGAAAAACAGGGTTGCCCATCAGATGGGAGTTTTGGGATTTTTGCTTACTTACAGGTTTGGCCATGAGCACCTTTTCCCAAGTGCAATAAGGAACACCATTCAGCCAGCTAAGCCCTAGGAGGAGGACCAGAAACCAGAGAAAGCAGCCAGGTCTCCTGCTAACTTGGATATTATACTCAGTGAAGGCAGCCAGGAATTTTAAGGGCAACTTGATTTTAAACTTGGCCAGGTGGCAGAAGGGACCGGATTTTCAAATGCCTCCCACCAGAACTTACTGCCAGATACACAAGGGAGTGAGTTTCAGCACCCATAAAAGATCTTCAGGTTTGTGAAGGTCCTCAGCATCCTGCGTGCGAAACTCTTCTGAACACCTGGCCTCTCATTTTCTCTTCTCAACAGGGTTTGAGTTTGTTTGAATAATCTAATCCCATATATTAGTTTTCCCTTGTCTGTATTGGAGTTTTGGTTTATCCAAAACTGAGGTTTACAAGATGTAGACCAAGGATTTTCTTTTGAGAATTTGATGTGAGACACCAGCTTAAAAATTCCTAGAAGATAATTGCAGCTAAGATTTCAGGAAACACTTTCTGAACAGTGATGTTGATCTCAGTTAAGTCAGACAATAGACTAATTTGCTATTTGAGAGTATGAAACTTAATTGCTAGCGAGAGGTTCAGGAAGAGGTTTGAAATTAATGAACAGTGGAACATCGCGCACTGGAGTACAGAACAATGTTATTTAATGAGTGCTCTTTTCTTCTCCAAAGCACTTTACAGCCATTAACTAATTAACAGTATAATTTACAGGTAGGAGTACAGAAGCATAATTCAGAGTACAATGTTGTGATGGTTTCAGGGAACTGCTGTTCAATTGTAAATCTTACTAGGTGTGTGGGAGTAAATTATGCAGATATTTCCAGGGGATATTTTTCTTCCGTTTTGTTTTCCCCAGGCAAGAAACATTTCATCAGGGGATGTGGAAACCAAAATACCACGCTGCACGGTTTAACACTTTCCCACATGTGTTTTCATAAGAGAAAGCACTTTAGTCTAACAACAGTAGCCTTCTACCCAAGGAATCTGGGTGAGCAAGATGGGCCAGAAAAATCATTCGCAGTCTTCTCTTTTGGTGAGGCTTGGAGATCAGTCCCTCTCTCAATCCTTGTCTCACAGACACACACATATCCATCTTCTTGCCAGCTGAAAGATGCATTGGAAGTTTTTCTCTAGCCTCAGGAGCGTTGTCTCTCTGGGCAGAACAGAAGTAATTCAGGCAAAAATGAGCCAGGGAAAGCAATATCTGCTGATACAGTCTGACCCCATGGTTCCAGCCCTTCACTCATCTGCCATCCTGCAATGAAAGGTTAATTTAGGATTAGGATCTAAGGTTGGATTTGAACCTGGTTATCTGCGTTCTGCTTTGGTCAACAAGACTACTGCAATGCTTTACATTAAGATCCAACAATGTGCATTTAATTTAGACTTTGAAAAACAGCTGTGGCCCATTAAATAAATATTGATACATTAAAAACCAGCCATGGGGTTTTTGTGGGCATTGGTGCCTCCAGAGTGGAAGGAGCAGAGGCTTTCCTGCTGCATTTGCCTCTTCAGACACACAGAGAGCTAACCAGTACAAAAGTAGATTTTCCCTTCTCTCTTCCAACCTTTTTACATAGACTTACTCCATTTCCATTCTCTTTTTTTTCATTGCAGTATGGTTCTGCTCTGCTTTCTGGTGCAGCCTCAAATTCAAAGCTGCTCAGATACAGGCTATAAGCTTTTTTCACTTTTTCCCTTTTTTTGTTGGGTTTTGTTTGTTTGTTTTGGGGTTTTTTCACTCTAACCAAGGTTGGCAAACCATGCCAGCTCTTCTCTTCTTCTCTTCCAAACTTTTTGGCTCACCTCAGTCTGATACACTTAGACCTTGGCTCTCCTGGCAAACATTCATACATCGTCTCCTTTGCAAAAGGTCAAAGAGAGAAAACTGGTATCAACCTCATGATTTCACATGCCGGTCTTACTTCTGAGGTGAATACTTTGTGCCAGATGGCTGGAGACAAAATACGGATGAAAGGAAAGCAGGTATTTAAGTAGGTATATTTAAATCTTTCTCTCCCAGGTCCCTGCGGCCAGACTTTCCTACTGACAGGCTGCAGGCAACATCCTTCTTAGTACCTTACTTACGCCAATGCAAGTGCTCTTTAGGGTCTCTTAGAAAACCCAGCCAGTTTCCATGGACTCTGTTTAGCATCTTAGGTGAAGGGTAGACCATCTAGGGGAATCTGCATCCCCCTGGCTCTTAAGCACCTCTATCAGTTTTGAAAACAGGCTCCATTATGTTGGCATCTGAGCAGTTGGGCTCTTGCTAAAATTCTTCACAGGCAGAAATGGGAATACCAACTATGTAAGTCTTTTCTGAGTTTCATCTGCTAAGTGTAGTGCATTTCTTTTCCCAAAATAAAATGGAGGATAGCTATATGGAAGTCTTTCAAATGGAAGAAACAAGTAGTAGGGGTTACATTTGGTAGTGTAAGCTTCTTTTCCTTTCTGCTATTCCTTTTTCTCCACTGCTCCACCAAGAGACTACAGCAGGTTATAGTAATGGTGGGATTTGCTTTTCCACTGAATTCCAGTGCATGCTTTTGCCTGGGAGAATATACTCTGCTTGGGATTATGTCCTGCTCTAGAAGTTTAACTTAGGGCAAGCTCAGGTACTGCTGCGCTCCATTGCACTATGCCACACAGACATATCGTTAAGTTGACCGTGAAAGCCTACAGAACTCCAGTCATCCCGCCAATAATGTTCTGTGTTGAAATTAATACAAGACTTTATGCTGCCAGGACTCAACAGGTGTTGGCAATTTGACTTTATAGAAAGCTCTGCATAAATAATCAGTTATTATTCAATGATAGTGCAAGGTTTTATGCAGTTTTCCTTGAATTTGCAGTTTGATCCAATAAGCAGAAATAGTGTCATCCATATATGTAGTTCTTCTGACGTTATTTTGCAGAGTATTTTTTGCTATTTTTAAGGAGGAAAAAAAAGCCCCTATTTCTGTCTGGATAGCACTGCAGCCATGGATCTAAAAGTTGGAGTGAAATGTCACATTGCTGAGCTTGCCTAAGAGGGTCCAAAGTCTTTTGATCTCACCTGGATAAAAGCCAGCACATTTCCTTTGTTTTGCTCGGTATCACATAGCTTTATGTGGAATGTGTTAAAGGTATTAGTTTTGTTCATTCACGAGCTGTAGAGAAATCTAAATGATGTCTTCAACACAAAAACAGGATTTGGGAGATTTCTTGAAAAGCAGCCGTTATCAGTGTCATAGCCCTAATTCTGTTCTGTGTTGTTCTCCAGATTACTACTCGACAAAGAAGCTAATCAAAACAAATATGCAAGCTGCTGCAAAGAAGTCAACTTCTTGAAAGCAGGCAGGGTATTGCTTTGCATCAGAGAGGTTGGAAACATCTGCCAGGCTTCCCCAGCCTCCAAAAACTGTGTGTGCAGGCTGCGGACACTTAGGAGTATCCCACAGAGATGTATTCCTGACAGCAGCACTGAAAACAGAAAATACTTCCATTGGGATGAGGTCCAGCCAAATCAACTGGAATCACTTTAGGAAGAAATTACTGGCCTTGAAAACCACTGGTAAGCAAGTTTGGACACTACAGAAGTTAGCTAAGTCTAGCAGTTCAACGGACATTAAAAATCACTGCACATGAGAAAGGAAACAGTTAAAACAACTATATAAACATAATAATGTGCTTGGACAAGTCACTGTACAGTTATGGCCTTTCATATTGTTATGTCTTTACACACTTTTTTGTTTGTTTGTTTTAGTGATGGACAACTTACTAAGTTTCACCATCTCAGCTTTACTGGCCTGACACACTAGAAAAAATGTCCATCCCTTTCTGTGATTTTTTTTTTCTTTTCAGATACAGAATTTTGTGCTTGCAACTATTCAGGGCATACATAACAACACTTGGGTTCCAAGTGTATATATCGGTGGGATGTAAATGAAGAAAGCTGAAATGATTTGGGAGAGTTTCCGTTTACATCAGCAGCCACTTTAGCTCTGTATGTCTGCCCCACACACATGATTTAGGTAATTAAACTTAAATGTAACGCGGGCAGAAATTTGCAGAAATATTCATGTATCTTTCAAGTAATTGCTCTTCCCAGCTGGGCCAAATGGAGCTTTTAATTTGGGTTGTGCTGTTAAGTCCAGGTCTATGAGTTTGCAAGGTGAAAGAAAAGGTAAAACTTACTGTGCATTCTACAGAACATAGTAAGAATGGAGAAGACGGTTTAGTTGCCATTTTGTGCTTTTTGTTCTTTACTATTAATCTTTCTATAGGAAGAGAAAGGGCATCAATACCACCGAAATGTTACACATGCAACAATCTTGGTGTCACGCAAACCTCTTTTCTATGGCATATGTTAAAATACACTTTTCCATTACCTACTTTTTACTTCCCTTTTTTATTTCTCTGACTAGTTGAGATAATTGAAATTTTACAGCACATAATAATCAGAGGGTAAACCAGAAAAAGAAACCTATAAAGTACATGCTCTAAATTATATTGCTGCATATGGCCTTAAGATTCATGCAGTGTTTAATGAACTCATTTGGAAAGAGCTCTGTAAATGTCAGGTTTTTAGAGATGATGGACTGCTGCTGTTTGTCTCAAATCTAAACAAACTAAGGTTTCTCTTGGGCAGTAAAAATTAATGTACCCTGTTTTCCTGAAAATAAGACAGGGTCTTACATTAATTTTTGCTCTAAAACTTATTACTTTTTTGCATGTGTAGCTGCCTGAACACTATTTAAATTGACTTTTTTAATGAACTGTAACTAGGGCTTACTTTTTGAGTAGGGCTTATATTTTGAGCATCCTCAAAAATCCTGAAAAATCATGCTAGGGCTTATTATCTGGTCTTATTTTGGGGAAAACTGAGTACTAGTGTGTTGGGTGTATGCACAAGAAGTGCTACAAGTTTTTAGACGCAATAATAGTTGATTTTCCCCCAAATGGCACAAGGCAGTGGTTTTAGTCTGTTTCTGTATACTGAGATAAAGATGATCAGCAAATTATGGGGTCAGAGCCTGTTTCCAGCTGCATGAAAGAGTCACAAGATGTGATTTTTCTCTCTTGAATTTTTGATTTAGTTAGGAACAAACCTTGTTCCAGCTGATGTCAAAGGGAGTTTTACCCAAATGAAGCAGGATGAGGGCCAGCCTGACAACTACCGCTCGCCGAGCCTTCAGTGTGTTTGTGGGCCAGGGCAGTCTATTACAAGGTTTTCAGCCTTCTGAGATGTAGCATAAAGATGTGGGACTTGGATTTTTGTATGTTTGGATTTATTTTTAAACTTTGCTTGTGGTTAGAACATTCTAATCTATTTTTCTTTTTTAAAGTGTGGCGATGTTCTCGAATTAAGAAAAATTGCACAACTTGTCTGTCTATGTGTTTGTGATTTTTAAAGCAGACTACTGACACTGTGCAACTTTTTGGTTTGTAGCAAGGTTACTTGCAGAATTACTTTCTGACCAGAATGGCACAAGCTGTGCATAAAAAGCCCTAAAGTCTGTCTTGCAGAAGGTTATAATGCAGTAGCTGAGTCTTTTTCTTTCAAGGGGAAAAAGGGATGCTTCTCTTTATTAAGAGAAATAATGAATGTCAATGTACTACTGTCCCAAATAAACAAGAAGGGATCAGGATTGGGTTTTTTTTAATATTAATTCCAAAACAGCTCAGTGCTTAAGTGTACTTTTAAAAGGAAGTATCTGTCTCAAATGCTTTCTAATCAGGACACAACAATGTCATAGGAATTTGTAAAACAGTTGTTTAAATTATCAATAACCCAGGTTTCAGTCACCGGTGCAGATATTTGCCTTAGAATGGAATGTCAATATATTCAGACTGAAAGGTGGAGACTGTGTTTGAACATTCAGCCTGTCTGGTTTCATAGCATCTTAATTAGCTGTGATTGTGACTGGGCGCACAACGTGAGCGTAGAAAATAGTTTCCTGCTAATTAGACAAGGTGATTTCTTTCTGTTTGCTGATTATACATTTGTTAATGTGTTTTGAAATGACAGAATATTGGAGATGAAGATAACATGGTAACACAGAAGAAGGCAGAGGAGAGGGAAATACTGTTTTCATACCAATGTTTGCTATGGGAAATTCCTATACTTGCACCAGATGGCCTAATCCTTCCCTGGTGTACACCATACTACAGCTCCAGTGATCTATGGTGGAACCACCTTTGTTTACACCAGAGAAGCGAGGCTGAGATGGTTTGCACTAGTCCTTTTACTCTACAGAATAAACACACAAATGGCTAACTGTGTTAAGCCATTGCCTCCTTTCTACATAGATGGGTTTTAAAAGAAAAATTATTTCTGCTATATATTTGTGTGTGTGACAGCCAAAAATAACAGCAAACCTCTGATTAGTATCTGAGCTTCCTTATCAGCAGGGTAGATAAAGTATATCTGTGTTTCGTTACCATGCTGATGAGGAAACAGTGAAACATGGAATATTTCACTGTTTTGTTCAACTTGTGAGTTGCACTTTCTTGTTTAACAGAGTATGCACAAGGGGATATGTGAACATGTAGCAAAGCTGTAATAATAATATTTTTTTTAATGGTAGGTGGGTCTAAAATATTCCCATTACTTAAATGAGGCAACAGACCTGATTGAAAAAGCAGTACACTGAAGCTTTGGTCTGCTTCATTCCCTGGGCATATACAGTGTGTTGAACATATCAAATTTAATCCTGTAACAAAGCTGTTCAGGGCTTCTCTGAGCCTTGTGGGCTGCAGGGTTCTACGGCTGCCCATCAAACCCCAAAGCAGCACTTTTTCATAATGAGAAGCAAAGGGATGCGTTCAGACTTTGCAGATTGAAGACAGGGTAGCAGTGCTGGTTTAAGCTCCTGTGCGGCGGCGTAAGGATCACGCAGGGGAAGGGAGACTGCATCAGGAGGCCACAGCATGCTGTAGCCTCAGCGTGCTGATAAATGGCTGCAAATACATCTACCTGAGCCCTCCTCCTTTCCCTTCTTTGAAAATAAGCTGCATGCGTGACTCAGGGCCATATATTACTCAACAGCCACAGCCCAGCTTCCGCTGATACCACGCATGGTGTGACCAGCCTATACATTAGGGAAATCAGTAGTTCAGGTTTTTTCCACCTGAGATAAATGTGTCCCATGTGCAACACAACCCGAGCTGAAAATGAGACAAAGAAAGTCCTAGAACACTTGCTTTATTTTTTGTACAAATGTGGAAATAATCTCTCAAGTATGGATTATTTCATTAAATTCCTTTCAGCAGCAACTGGAGATGGTTGTTACATTTGCATTAAAAAGCCAGGAAAAGAGATTCTCCACGTGCTTCCAGTTATTTTCAGGGTGATGCAAGTACAGCTTTCTTCTTCTTAAAGCATGTCCTCTGCAAACTATTCTGAAGTACCCTTCTGTAGGGTAGCATCGGTTTCATTGGAGAAGCTATCAGCTTTCTGCAGTAGATGCTTTATTATTTTACCATTATCTTTGGATCCTTGTTAATAGGCTTTGGGGATGGGCCCTAGCATCACAGACATGTTTGGCTGGAAGGGAACCTGGGAAGTCACCTGCTCCATCCCCCTGCACTAAAGCAGCATCGGGACTTGCTTATTCCAAAGCTTCTGAACTGCTGTGAGAAATTATTTGTTTGGTTCACATGGCAAATCTCAGGGGTAGCCAAGGTCAACAATGTTGGTCCTGAGATTCAGAGGGTCTATGTTACACAAAGTGTTTTCTTTCAAGTATTCGTTTTGCTTTGCTTCTTTTGTTGCAGTGCCATAGATGCAGTTGAATTCCACCTAAACAAGCTGATGTGCTGAACCATTTGGTTGTCAGATGTGGATATTTGCAATGTCATCATTAAACTGCTGGTGCATAAATATGTTTTAATAGTAAAAGAAGTTGAATTTGCTTCTTTTTAGGCACGTTCTTTTTGTTTTGTTTCTGCACTGCTCTGACCTGGTGTCTCTACACTGATCCCCCTGTGCTGTTCCACTTTCTACAATTCATCACTTCCATGCACAAAACACTGGCTCAGTCTGTGGGTTAATATAAGTTGAGCTGACCTACAGCCCAGCAAATGTGTTTTTGCAGTGGATATTTCATGATTTCCCACTGAGTTGTCACAAACCATATAGGAGGAAACTTTTTTTTCCTTTTTTTCATTTTCTGAGATTTTTTCTGCTTAGGAAACACTGCCCCTCTTACTTTCAGCAATCTGTTTCCTTGGCAAGAAATACGACTATCAGGTGTTTAAAATTAAAGCTGTTAAAATCAAATTTGCAAAGGCAGGAGGGTTTGCCCCAGTGTCCTGGACATAGTCCAACTTTGGTAATTATGTCTTGCCTAACTAAATCCTTCTTGCAGTTTCATGGCATTCTTCCTGTTTCACTGAAATCTACTATGGAGAGCTGCTGTGACATGACATGTTAAACATCTGCCGTGTTTTTACCCAGAAGTGGCTGTGCTTCAATAGGAGATGGAGTGATTTATAATCCATGTCATACATGCACACAGATTTTTTTATTACAATGACTTCTACTGAACTGGAGGAGTTACTTAGAGGCACCACTGCTGGAAAAAAAAAGGAAAGAAAGGAAAGGAAAAGAAAGGAAAGGGGAAAGAGGAAAGGGGAAAGGGGAAAGGAAAGGAGAAAGGAGAAAGGGGAAAGGGGAAAGGGAAGGAAAGGGAAGGAAAGGGAAGGAAAGGGAAGGAAAGGGAAGGAAAGGGAAGGGAAAATAAAAGGGAAGAAAAGAAAAGGGAAGAAAAGAAAAGGGAAGAAAAAAGAAAAGAAAAAAAGAAAAAAAGAAAAAATAAAAGAAAAGAAAAGAAAAAAGAAAAAAGAAAATAAAAAAGAAAAGAAAAGAAAAAAGAAAAGAAAAGAAAAGAAAAGAAAAGAAAAGAAAAGAAAAGAAAAGAAAAGAGAAAAGAAAAGAGAGAAAAGAAAAGAGAAGAAAAGAGAGAAAAGAAAAGAAAAAAGAAAAAAGAAAAGAAAAGAAAAGAAAAGAAAAGAAAAGAAAAGAAAAGAAAAGAAAAGAAAAGAAAAGGAAAAGAGAAGAGAAGAAGAGAAGAGAAGAGAAGAGAAGAGAAGAGAAGAGAAGAAAGAAAAGAAAAAAAGAAAAGAAAAGAAGAAAAGAAAAGAAAGAAAAGAAAAGAAAAGAAAAGAAAAGAAAAGAAAAGAAAAGAAAAGAAAAGAAAAGAAAAGAGAAGAAAAAGAGAAGAAAAGAGAAGAGAAGAGAAGAGAAGAGAAGAGAAGAGAAGAAAAGAAAAGAAAAGAAAAGAAAAGAAAAGAAAAGAAAAGAAAAGAAAAGAAAAGAAAAGAAAAGAAAAGAAAAGAAAAGAAAGATCAGCTCAGGAACTAAATATGGATTGAAAGGTCTGATTCTCTGGGTCCCTCTTTCAGATGGTATTTTCCAAACCCATCCCTTTCTCTTATAAGGAGGTGCCGAGAAGTGGCAGGTTCATGTGATCAGCTGTGTTTATAGGATAATAACCTTCACTCTGCCTGTTAATCCCCTCCGTAAAGGCAAGGTGCATTCCAAAGTGCTGAGCAGCTTCAGCGGTCGGGGGGGTAAAACCAACACGTACGCACCTGCTAAATAAATATTTTCCCCAGCTTGGTACGAACGTGACGTTTCTTCCCGCGCAGTTACGTCGGCGAGAGGCCAAAGGCGGTAGTTTGTCCCGCTGCAACACTGACGGGCCAAAGTAAACTGGCGACTGGAAAGGAGTGCCCCTGGCAAGTGTTTTGCATCACTGGCTGGGGACCTCTAGTGGTCCCTGAAACTTCAAGAGGGGATCCACGTAGCAATCAAAATTATTTTCAAAAATAAAACCCGTGCACACTCTCACAGCGTAGCAGCAGGGAGGCAAAATGGAGAAAACACACCGATGTGCAAAGATCAGCCTGGTGTTCTGCTGCTGTAAATGAAACTGTTGTGCCAGCAGTGATTTAATTGGTCTGCCGACTCATTTTCCTAACAATTGAGGTGGTCCTTGGCATGAAGAAAGTGGAGAAACACTGTTGTGATCCCATTGGAAAAGGGCAACTCACAGGGTCAGGGTGATGCAGAGCACTTGCTTCTGGTTTTAAAGAGTCAAGCCATTTTACACTTTAAAATCATAACATTATAGTGAGCAGAAAAACTTTATTATGAATATTTTTGAATCTCAGTCTCAGATATGCCCTTGGTGCTGGAGCCATGCCACTAAATATGTGATGAATGACATCTCTGTAAAACTTTGTGATAGGAAAACTCCCATTCTAATTGTTTTGGATCATCTGCATCCTGTGTTTGGTGACACGGGGTAATAGAGACCATCTGTTTCGCTTCTTTCCAATACGCGAATGTATTAATGTATTTGTGTGTGGAGCTGTTTTCACTGACATAGTGCATAGACCCTCCCAAACATGTATTAAGAAAATGTGTGTGCCCAGGAATGGCCAACCTTTCTGACCTTACAAGTCACATACCAAATTCTTCATACAACCAAGAACAACAAAATGCACGTTCTGACATGTCAAGGAAAGCAGGAAACTCCAGGAATTAATGGAAAACACTGGCAACTCCCCTTTGCTCCCACCGGTCTGTCGGGGCACCGGGCTTTGTCCTGAGCAGCATGGGGATGCTCTTGTCAGCAGCAGCATCTGATGCTGCCTCTCTTCAAGAGAAATGAGGGACACCATCAGCACCTCTGTCCTTTAGGACATACACTGCTGTGTCCGCCACATAGATGTGTGCACACAAAATCTCATTAGCAACATTGGGACCCTGTGAAACAGAGTGTGTTGGGCTAAGAGAGGACGGGTAGAGCTGGAGAGGCTTATGCCAGGCGCTTGAGCCATATAAGCAGAGCATCAAGATGTCATTATCCCTTGGGGAGGAAATGTTTATTTTGCTTTGTTCAAGAAAAAATTGTGCAGTCCAGTGTATTTCCCCATAGTTTCAGAGTAAAAAGCTGCCGCGGAATTTCCCTTTTCTGAAAACCCAGGTTATTTTAAAACCTACATCAATTATCAACTGGCTTGTCTGGCTGCGGGATGATGGGAACAGTGCCGCTCAGACCAGGGCAGCACTGGGGGGAGCGGTGTACCTCCCCCTGCCTCCATGGCAGGCACCACTTCTGAAGGTTTCTCAGCCAAAAAAATGGCAAGGGGGGTGTTGAGAACTGTAAATCAAGTGCAGTTGAGATAAATAAGCTTTACAGTGCAGCTGCATTAAGCTACAGCTCCCCCTTCTACAAATGCATTTTTTTCTGAGATATTGCAATAGTAGATATTAGAGGCACTCAAGCAGTACAAGCAGATTTCTTCACTCAGATTACAAGCATTGTTTAAATTCTTGTGGCTAGACAATTTGTCTTGTCCTTTAAAAAAAAAAAAAGCCCCACTAAACAGCAAAGCAGCATAAAGAAATTGGGATGTAGGACTGAGATTGCAGGGAATTTTTAGCCTGCCTGCTGCAGATCAAGATCAGCCTTTTTACCTTTCCACAATCTTTCTACCTTTGTTATTTGTGATTACCATGAAATCTTATTCTAAGAGTCTCTCAGACTCTCTAAGAGTCTCTCTTAGAATTAGATAATGTCTCTGGAAAATGGTACCATGGTCTGGATAAACACAGTCATAAATAAAATCTTTTATGTTATGACACATTTCATCCAGGAAGACTCCAGGGAAAAGAAAATTAAAACACATATTACTTTATAATTACTAAAATATTTATACATGTTATAAGTTATTATGTACATGTATCCATATATCTATAAATAAATATTAGAGACACATATGTATTTGCATTTTGTACACCAGGACATTTTTGTCTGATGCAAAGCAATCCTATTCCAGGAATGAACTGAAGTAACAGCTGGGTAACACAAAGCACTCACATTGCCTTTTATATACCAAGGAAGGAACACAAAGCTCTTCCTGAGAGAAGAGCCTTGCAAAGGCAGTGTCACAAACTCCCCTGGGACTGCCAAGGACCAAGAGGGCATCCATTACAGGACACAATTTGGCAAACACCTGAGGTGATGTGGGATTTTCTGTTGGCCAGCAGCATTTTTTTTGCATCCCATCCCAAACACTTCAGGCCATGTGCAGCAGAGGTGACCACAGAGAATAGCTGTGATGTTTTAGGGCCATACTGTGATTTCCCCTATCTTACTGCACATTGTCAGGGAAAGGGCTGGCTAAAAAACGGGCCGTCGGAACAACAGAATGAGGATGTTCACATGTAAACTGTCCTACCTGGAGCAGAAGAGGGTTGCCCCCCAGCATCAAAAGTCCTGGTGATGTCCACCTCAACAACACATCTCCCATGGCTGTTGTACCCTAGGCAGGGGATGGGTAGATTTCAATAGACAGAACATGTTGATGGGCAAAGTAATATCTGATTAAAAAAAGGAAGAAGCCACTTTTCTAAAGCCACAGGAACATCATTCTTACCAGTGAAGAGAACCACCTGACATGAAACCCTGAATTCCACATGTTCACCCAGCCATGCACTTCCCGTGGTGTTAAAAAGAGGAATATGATTTTTCTGATAATAAATTGTTTACTGTTTCTTTGAAAGTCTGTAACTATTTTGCTGTAATTTGACATGGGAAGAAACCATAATTTGCATTGCTGAGGTATTAACCTATTTTCATCTGCAGCCTGTTTTATGAAGGAGTTCCACACTAATGATTCAGTAAACTTTGGCATCTTATAGGTCGGAATAAGCAGATACATCTATGCAGCCACAGCACTCATTTAATAACATCAGTTATATAAAATGCAAATCTTACTCATGCAACTTTTCAGCCCCCACCAGGGTGTTCCAGCAGCATGACCAGTACTCAGCAGGGCTGTATGGTCCAGCAGTAACTTTGCAATTCCAGATGCCACAATTTCCTTCACCCTCCTTCCAGCTTTTCTTTTTTTTTAACTTCTCTTAGGGAACAATATTGAGATCGTCTGACAGTTTCATGAAGGTGAGCGTCTGATCCATGTCTGAAAGAGAGGAAGTGACAAAGCATCCAAGTTCTTATTCCCACAGAGCAAACCTTTACAGTGAGTATGTTGGTGTATTTTTCTCTAAAAAAAACCTCAAACTTCAGGTTTCATGCTAAGTGCAAATGAGCAGACTGCTCTGCCTTGCATACTTGTACATGAATCCAGCCCAGTGGAAAAAGAAAAAAAAGACTATTGAAAGCATTGATGAAAAAATAAAATCAGTGCGTGGAAAGGGGCTGAATACATTCACAACGTTATTTAGCTCTAACAAAGAGCAGCAACCCCAGATGACCTTCTGGCTCCTGTCTCCGCCCAAGTTCCTGGCCTCTGTTCAACGTCCTGGCAAAAGTTGCAGACATCCGCAACACAATGCCAAGTAGCTGTTTTGTCTGTAGATATGTAATAGAGATTAGCCGAGTGGCGGTGGGGAGCTGCTACACATACACCAGCACCTCCAAACAGGGAGCTGGCATCCACTTCCCATCCAAGAGCCCTTTTCCCAGCAGTACCAAGCACCTCCTCAAGATTTTGGTGGTTAAGAGAGAAAAATTTCCACCGTTTCAGCTGAAAGCGGGGGGGTCACATACTGCCCTCCCCAGCCCCCTCCCACCTCAGTGCCTGGGAGACTCTTTCACGTCAATTATTAACTCGATGGGATGGGGCTCCGCGGCCCTCGTGAAGGATGGATTGAGCGCAGGGCCCATTACATCATACCTCTCTGATGTGCTCAGCCATGGATCACTGATTTGCCTCTGATTGCAAGCTAGCAAAGCTGACACTTGAATGAAAAAGAGAATGTAACCCCCTGCACATGGCTTGTTAACACCTCCCGTCTGTGTTTGCTTTTAAAGAGATGCCTGAACTGTGTCCATAATGGAAACAGCGTTTGTTTTCCCGTAGTAGGCTTTAAAAGAAAAATTTCATTTTGACTTTAGATACTTTTCTTTTTTCCTTCCTTTTTCCACTGGGGACAGGAAATGGTTCTGTCAGACATTCAGAAATATAAATTATGATTGGCAGAACATTAGAGTGTAGAAAAAGAGCTTTTGAAAGAGATCCTGGAGGAGAAATCAAGGCAGATTAAAGGTTAGGCCCTGCACCCAGCCAGCCAATCTCCTTGAGTCACACACCCCCAGCTCTCGTTTGTTTGTATTTTATCACAGAACTGGCTAGACATGCAATTTCAGTATAATGCAAAGTGGGAAGGGAAAAATGCTGGACTCTCCTCCTTCTCCTTCTCCTTCTCCTTCTCCTTCTCCTTCTCCTTCTCCTTCTCCTTCTCCTTCTCCTTCTCCTTCTCCTTCTCCTTCTTCTCCTTCTCCTTCTCCTTCTTTCTTCTCCTTCTCCTTCTTCTCCTTCTCCTCCTTCTCCTTCTCCTCCTTCTCCTTCTCCTCCTTCTTTCTTCTCCTTCTCCTTCTCCTTCTCCTTCTCCTCCTTCTCTTCCTTCTTTCTTCTCCTTCTCCTTCTCCTCCTTCTTTCTTCTCCTTCTCCTCTTTCTTGCTCCTTCTTGTTCCTACTTATGTATGAGTTATAAAGAAAACAAACTTTTAAGCATTTTGATTCAGTGTACTTTTATTATTACCACTCTAATCTTTTAGCAAGGTCACTGTGATTGGGGAATGACTGCAAAGGAAGCTGTTCTTAAACAACATGTTAATTCTGTATAATATAACATGTCAAATTATATTGTATTTTATTGAATATGTAATAATTATGTAATATGTTATTAAATGCTCATTGTGCTAATATGTCAGATGAATTTAATAGTCATCTGTCATGGGAAACTGAGCATGAGGTCTCAGTTAAGCACACGGATTCAGTAAACACTTCGGGTTTGTTAGGAGAGACAGCCCAGGCTGCCTACCATGAGGCTTTGCTTCCTGGCCTAGCTAAATCACAAAATATGTCACTCAGGACCATTACTGGGGACCAGAAGAACCAGAAGACAGTAGCACTTAGAATGATTTTTTTTTCCCCTTCTCAGGAAGGGGCTCCACTGCTGATGACTGGATCCAATCATGGCATGAGAAGGGGCACCCTCTAGAATGCATCAAAAATGCTTGGCAGTTCCTATGACTAAACAAACAATATCTTATAAGAAGAGGATAAAAAAAAAGATACATTCAGCATTGGCCACTGATTTGTAAGTGGAAGAGTGATGGGTGCCAAACTCACTTGGCTCTTCAACTTAAAAGCATAAGCAAGCACAGCGTCATAGCTTGAGGTCTGATCCAAGAACAGGGGAAACCAAAGAAAGCCAAGATGATGAATGGGGAAGTCATTCAGATAGAGCACAAAGTGAGCAGAGTTGCTCTCCATGCCCTCAGGCTCCTTTCTCTCCACCTCTGGAGCAGGTTGGGTTTCATCTGGCAGCACAGCTCCCTGTGGGAGGACGCTGTGCTTATCCTTTCCCTCTGGGAATAATTAACCAAGGTCAACATTGCTGGATCCTTAGATGGGAAACTGTCAAAGAAAACACAAGTGCTACAGAAAGTGGTAGTGGTAACTCTGCATGTGGGAAACCACCTCTGAGTTAGAGATGAACCAAACCTTTTACTTATTATAGCGTCTCACTTCACTTTGCCTGAGAACAACTTACAGTGTATCCCAAATAGCTCAGCAAAGACAGAAAATGGACATCCCAACAAGCACATGCCCTTGCACTTCTCGCAGCAATAGGCTTTTGAAACTCTGAACCATTGGTGGACTGTAATCCTGCCTGCTCAGCCCTCCCCTGCTGAACTGCTGTTTGGGTTAGTATCCACTATACGTGTTGCGTTGTGCATCAGGAGAGTGAGCACAGCCACTGTACTTCTGCCTGAGAGATAGTAGCATTTTATTTGTTGGAGCAGTGATCTGTACCCAGTTTGTAAAAGGCTTCTGAATCCTTTGAGAAGGAGGATGTCCATAACTGATTTCTATCCCACCACTGTCACTCCCCTCCTCCTCATTTTCTCTCCAGTTCCCTGTACTACTGAAAACCATTTTTCCTTTCCTCTTCTGAACAGGAATTGCCTGATTTTTTTCAGCTAATAATGAAAATAACAAATGCATACTGATGAATTGAAGAGAGCTGTGCTTCAGAGCACTGCTATCTTGTGAGGATGAGAGGGTGAAAGGAGAGACCTTTGGCTGTGATGAGACCCAAATGTCCCATTCTAGATGTGTCCAGCAAAGTTACGATGTCAAGTCTTTGTTTAAATTGGGTCCCACTACACAAGCATATTTATTAGCATAGCAAAGTTGCAATGGCCAAGGAAAGGAAAAAATGACTTGCCTAATGGAAATGAATTGTGCAGCATAACCTGGTGATACACAGGACTCTATCATGGTATTTAATGTCTCTCCCCATGCTGAAAGAATCAGTCTTGACACAGGCGCCAGTAGGTCTGTAGAGCCATTGGTAGACAGCCAGGGCATACCATTTAATGGAAGGACATCATTAAATATGCCTTTATTTTTATTACTTTGTAATATTATTATTATGCAGCTGAAATAAATCACAAGTTGTTTTTAGTGGGATTCAGTCACAAGCCACAAAAGCAGTAAGCTGAGGGGCTTGCTTCTTGATCTCCCTGTAAGCAACCTTCTGTACCTTCTACAAAGAGCAAAACTTTTACATGAGGGTCAGCCCATGACCTTTTGCTCTTTTAATATTTATTAAATTCATTAATAAAAAAGTACAACTTCTTGAACTCACAGGACCAAGTTTTAGGGTCCTGCAGCCCAAGTCTGCAGGCAAACATGGGCTGTGGAGCCCCCAGACCAAACTGAGTGGCTTGCTACTGATTCAACATCACCACCTCACTGGCCCTGGGCTAATATGTCCCAGAGGAGTAATGGGAGAGATCTGGTGGAGGCCAAGCGCATTTCAACTATCTTGCATGACTTCTGCACAGCTCCTAGATCACTTCCAACATCAGGAGGGTGGAAAGGTGTTGCGTGTTCCTGTACGTAGTTAGCTGCAGTGCGGCATCAATGAACTAGAGAGGGAATTTGGCTCAGCCTCCTGCAATCAGAAACACAAAACATGAAGTCTTCAGCCATGCAGCAGAGAACTTGAAAATGAGACGTGAAAATCTGTGCTTGGATCTTCACCAAACTGATTGATTGTTCTAAGAACCCACTCCTCAATTCTGTACATCAGCAAGGATGCAGCACATTGCTTGGTTTTAAATAGGGTGGACACCCAAAGCTGTTCTAGAAAGTCACTGATTTTCTTATCTCTCGTGTAAGAACTTCATGGTGCAAAACGTTCTGTAGAAAAACTAAATATACCAGCAGGATGTTGTTACCCATCATGTGATAATTTTAGCTCAACACATTTTGTGTTTACTCTGCTCACAGTCCCCTCTGAAAGCACTGCTAGTGTGTGCAAGCTCTCCCTTGAACGCTTCTTTTTTTTCATTTATACATGCTCAGATTATTTTAGAGGGAGGAAGAATGGCAGACCCTGATTTAGAGGGTACTCCTGAAATACTCGCATTATTTGTGTCAAACACCTATTAGTTTATTCTTGTTGATGTTAAGATGCCTTTTTGTTTCTTTTTGTCAGATGAATGCTTACAGGAGCTTTATCATTAATCACTTTTGAGTTCATAGAATGGTGTGTGTTGCAAGAGTCCTTTCTTTCACTATTTAGATACAAATTATTCAAAACTTGAATTTTAGCTAAACTGAAGCAAAACTGAAATAGACAAGCTCTGCCTTAGAAGGGAACCTCAAGAGGCTTCAGTTTAAATCAAGAGATAATTATCACCTACTTGTGTACTGAAATGTGTGCAGATCAGAGAGGTGAGTTATTGTACTTCAGCGTCAAGAAGAACATTAACAGTATGATGTTAAATTTGAGGAATTAATTAAATTCATCCATTACACAAGTTCAAAACAATCCTAATGGCCTGCTCTTTTCTGCAGTAAATCTGTTTCTCAATTTAACTTACTGTGATGAGGAGCAAAAGGTGGGCTCAAAAGCACATCTTATCATTTGATGCGCAAATGTCAGTAAGGAGACAAATGACTTCTCTTCCGAAATTTCAGCCAAAGCTTTGACAGTGTCATGAAAAGCACTTCTAATTGTGACCAAAAGCAAACTGGAAGAGCTCTGCTATTTTGTAATCAAAGACTGGTTAATATATTGGTTTCTACGGAAGTGACATCCCTAGTGACTTCTATGTGTTTTTCTGTCAGCAGCACATAGGTCGGGTTCACCATGTAGGTATGAGCAGCAGCAGCAACCACAGAATAAGTGCGACCTGCTTGGGAAATCTTCTTTCTAGATGAAAAGGGGTTTCAGTAGAGACAAGTCCAAGTAACATGTGAAAGGGAGACAGTAAATCCAGGCCCAGGTGCTGACTGCTTCTGCTACAGAACCAGTATTTCTCCCAAATCGCCTTATCTCAGTGTGCTTCAGAGTGCACCTCCAAGATGGTAACTCCTTCATAGACCCACAGCAGGAGGAAGCCATGAAGGGGAGGGAGGAGAGCCGGGTTGCAGACACAGACACTCCAGCA
Source organism: Nesoenas mayeri (assembly GCF_963082525.1). Classification (NCBI taxonomy): domain Eukaryota; kingdom Metazoa; phylum Chordata; class Aves; order Columbiformes; family Columbidae; genus Nesoenas; species Nesoenas mayeri. Next base: position 70,867,304 of record NC_137541.1, read on the forward strand.
GCTCACAAATATCAACACCATGAGAGAGCCTCCAAAAGGACAGGTTCAGAGGCAGAAATATTCAGCACTGTCTGCCAGTGTTGGTTTCACAATTAGGCCATGACATCCTTCTGGGGAGGAGGAAGGTTCCTTCTATATTTCTGGTTATCCTTCAGCTCCTGTTTCTGAACTGGAGGAATGCCTCCTTACCATCTTCTTTATATGCCACCGCTATACACTCACACACATGCACACAAACTTCTTATTTTCATTTGGGACATGGATTACAGAGGGATTCTGTTCATAAACCTAGAGGGACCTGTGCTACCAGGCCTGTCTCTTCAGAGTACTAGTTTCCTCCCTCCCTCTTTTGCTCTGTTTGCCAGTGGAAAAAATTAGCAAACCCTATTTACAAATATTTTTGCCTCCTGGCCCTCTGCCTAATGCTGTGCTATTAAGGCTGTCGTTGTTCCACTAAACAATTGCCAAATGTTTTTGCTTACATGCATTGGCTTGCTTTTGAGTTTGGATATTCTTATTCCACCAACTACCATGCTTTGCTTAATCCAAGGTGAATGCGCTGGACTACAAGGTTGTCAGACAATTTCCCCTTTATTACCCCACTAAAATATACTATCCCAGTAACAATGGTAAAATTCCTCCACTAAAACTCCTCCACTAAACTCCTGCAAACAGTTTTTCTGTCCCAACTCCTCCTTTCATGATAGAAAATGCTCTGCTCACATTGGAGCAGCATGCCCCAAAGCCTTACACTTACATCAGATGAGGTCAAAGAGGCTGTAGCCAGTGAGACCTCAGGGGAATTTGGGTACCCAATTCCAAAAACTATGTCCTGGAGAAACATTTTCTCAGCTGGAGCCTGATGCCGGAGACAAGTAATCTCCATTTCTGCATGCCCAAAGACGTCTGAGCAGCTTAGTGTCTAAGCTGAGTTACGATCAAGGAACAAGATACTTCTCTTTTTCCTGAGGCTCTTGACCTAGTAACTGTTCTCAGAGCATATTTTCAGGATTTTCCTCCCACCAAAAAAATGTGGTGGCCAACAATTTATTTTAAAGCACAGAATGAAGTAGTGTTGCATGTGCACCTTCCTGCCCCCTTCCTTTTTCTTTGCATCCCAGTTTGTTGGAGCAGTAGCCTAGAAAGCTGGGTACCCGCTTTCCCTTCTCTCCATCTGCAGGGACTTAGTCTCCTGGGATGCCCTTAAGGAGCATCTGCCATCCAGCTGGGGACCAGATGTTCAGCCAGCCTTGTTCTTCACCACTCCTTCTGAATCTGGGCCAGCATTGCTCAAATGACTATATTACATATGCCCTGTTTGAAGGATCACTATGATATTGAATTATTTCTCTCTGCCTTTTCTAGTTAGTGAAGAAGTCGCTCATGTCTGCTCTGTGCCTATACAGGGTGTTTTGATTAGGGATTGGTGCAGTAGTGTCTGGTGAGCAAATAGCAAGGGTGATGGTAATGCTACGTGCTTCAACATGTGCTATCAACATACAGAGCCCATGAACAGCCTCACCTTTCTGTTGTACATCATTTTGGTGCTCAAGCAAAATATGGGCTACATGCACAAATTATAGCAACTCTATTAAAAAAAAAGGAAACTTCACAGATGCTCATTCACTCTTTTAATTTCTGTGCAAGTACATTCATGTTTCTGTGTATGGTGTTTAGTCCCAAACATAAGGGTGCTACAGTTTACTAGCATTTCAACAGCAGCTGAAACAGCCAGTGATAAATGGATGTTGAAGAGCAGTCAAAGAAAGCAAGTTTCCTATCTGTAATTGAAAATGGTAGCATGGGAAATGTGATTCTGAAACAACAAAAGAAAGATTTATGTCTCTAATGAAAACAGTTCCAATGTCAAATACAGCATAACTTCCCAGACAAGATAAAAACACAAGAATTATCTTCAGAAATTAGTCAGTGAAAAATTCTGAATAACAAATGCAGTTGAGAAAATTGCTTGGACAGTTTGCAAATAGGAAAAAAAAGATATAACAGATTTATTAATCCTTTGATTTATGCATTTCACTTTACTAGCAATGCAGGACAATAAATTAAGGCCCAGCCAAGATTTCTTCCACACTATTTGGTCAATGAACCTTCATCCTGATCCGAGGCACAGCTGGTTTTAGGCCAGTCCTACCAAGCCAAATGGTGTTTCTAGGATTGTGAAGTGCGAACACACAAGATCCAGTCTTCAGAAGATCCAGCTGGTCTTCAGGAAGAGCATTACAGCACTTGATTTCTTGTATCTGCAGATTGCAAGTGATATTATAGGAGACATGACTGCAGACATATAAAAGCCTGTCTGTATAGACTAGCCTAGGTAGTTTGTGGCTAACCCTAGGGTGAAGGCGAGTCCTGCAGCCTTTAGTTCAGGCAACTGCACACAGCACGATACTTTGAAGGACCACGGCGCTGCTAATGCTTCCCATCCTAACCACATGCCAAAGCCTGATGCTCATCCCTTCCCTGCTCTCTTTGCTCAGGCTGGCACATTTTGAAATCACACCTATTCCTTCGGTGCGTAAACATGTTTTATATCATCATCACCTTCTTGGCCCTCCAGTTTCTGACCATGTCTAACTATACAGATTTAACCCTACATCTGCCCTCAGGAGGGAGGGAACAAGTTAAAATGTACTCCTCCTTTTTCTTGGCTCTTCAGTCATGACAAACAGTGAGCAACTGAACACACTTATCTAGACCAATCCTTGCCTTTTGGTGTTGGATGAAGGTGTCTTTTCTCCTGAATTCCCTCACTCTTACTTGTCAGACACTAATGTGAATATTCATCTTGATCAGAAGGATAACAAAGCTGCTTGTGCAGTTGTAAATACATCCGGTGGGAAGATTGCAACATGAGCAATTAAGCTGGATTCTTCTCATGCTAGGCACTTTCCTAAATGCCCACTTGAACACTCATGCTAGGACAGGCTGTGAAGAGAAAGTCTGGAGACAGACCCGTGAGGACTATTTAACATCTTGGTCTGGACCATCCCATCCATCTGTTCAAACTCTATTCCAGGACTGTGTCTCTAACTAATCAGTGACAATGTAAGACACAGGTTTGTGATCTTTAGATTTATATGAAGAAATTTTATGATGTTATAAGAGTCAGTAACAATGCACTGTAATCAGGCAGGGTTTAAATGCTGTTCCAGACACGGGAGTGCAAAGCCACCCAGACCCTCTTTTTATTATATTTCCAGATCACACCATGAAATCCTAAGATTTCAAGGATGGAGAACATTTTCAGAACACATGTAAAATCTCCTTGGGTCTTGCATACCCTCTGTGAAAGAAATGCAGTCTTAGCAGGGATTACAGTCAAACTTTATTCTATAGCTAACTCTCCTAGCCTTGCCTGAGTTGCTCCATTGTGACCAACTGCCCTTTATGAAAAGGAAGCAGGCAGATGATATTCACTTTGCCAGCTCCATGATTAACTCCTTTCCATGGGTGCTGCCAGACCCTGCACATGTCTTGGGCCATGTTTCTGTCATGCCCAAGAAGTGGAATTTAACCTTCCTGGTGACCTAATCATGGCATCATCATAAATGAGGTCTTAGAACATGGTGCCGTAGGGCACTAAAGCCAACCAGCCATCTTATCCTTTGCATTTCATTTGTTAATAAAATGATTCTGGCATAATTACCCTCGCTGGAAATGGATGTGACTTAATGTCTTAAGAACTGGGTAGAGCTCTGTAACGTCTCTCCAGCTCCATTCAAGCACTCTTCCTAACTCATCGAGGTACATCCCAATCCTCCATTATCCTACACACACACACATATCATATAGACATCAAAATGACAGGTGGTCATTCAGACTAACTGACTGGGAGCAATTACTATTAAAGATTTTTTTCCTCTGCCATCCCAGATCACACAGTAGCTGAACACAGGAACCTCCATCATCAGCTCTTTGCTGGCTGTGGAGTGAGGTGACCACATGATGTACCCCAGCTGGCTACAGCTCAGTGATACAGCACAGCGTTAAAGGAGAATTGTGGAGTGTCTGGGATACTTTAGCTAAAGAGAAATGAAAAGGGTGCAAACGGCCACGAGTGAAGCATTAAATCAGCTGGTTCTAGACTCCTTTTTCAACATTATTGCATTGTGGCTTCTGAAACAAAAAGATTGTATTGAATTAGTGCAAGTGGAAAATGGGTTCTTTGACCCAAAAAGAGCAGGGAGAGGAGAGAGCTGTGTGGGAAACATTCTTTTAAATAATCCCTTTTTTTTCCCCCTTAATTGGAGAACTGAAAAAATAAATTAGAGGTTGGCAAATTTTGGTCAAAACATTTCGATAGTCAAAGTGCAAAAAAAAACTGGCTTTAGTTCATGCTACAAATGACAATTCCCTCTGAAAAATGTCCATAATATGAGAAAAAGTTGTTTTTGTTTTCATTTTCCACCAAAAAAAAAAAAAAAAAAAAAAAAAAGCCTCATCTTCAGTGCAGTTCTCATTTCAGTCTGTACCAGTCACAAGCTCCATGGGTAGATATTCTCTCCCTCAGATGAATCCCATCCACTAAAACCTTCCTGGGGAAGGGAAAACAAGATAAAGGAATGGGAAGAAGAGAAGGGCAGTAAAGGATTCCCAGTGAGGGGTAGGACAGAAGGTAATGCTGGACAAAGACAGAGGAGGAAAGGGCCCAGAAAAATGTTGGGGATAGAGCAGGAACGGTGAAAGAAAGAACAGGATTATTTTTTCTCCCCCTTCTCATTACAATAGGCTTAATTTTATTTTCTTTTCTGGTTGTAGGAAACCCAACAAGTTTATGGTTTAAGTGATAAATACAAAGGCTGGGAAGGGAAACAGGGTAAAATGAGTTGTACAAGGTCACAGCTTGTTTCACCTCCTGAATCCAAGTGCACACCTTTGTCCACACTACTTCAGATTTAGCTGTCATTTACTGATCTCTTGCTGTTCATTAACTTCCTGGAATGGCAATTAAAACTTTAAGTGAAACTGGTTTAACATTGCAGCATTTGAGAAATATATAAGGTATTAGAAATTATCGCTTTAAAATGCTACAAAATCGGTGGTTCTAGGGATGTCTGGCATGAAAGACAGAGGACAGCCTCAGTTCTGAGAATTCATCTGCCTAGTGTTTTCATGACACAGATACAGAAAGCTGGCAGCCCACACTGTCTTTGGTGTGCCAAGAGAGATCTAGTATTTTGAAAACACCTACCCGCATACAGAGAAGATCTATTTGGAAACAGAAGGTTCAGGAGCTGGGCAATATTTGCAGGGAAAAAAAAAAAATCAGTAGTGCTTTTCTTTCAGAATGCAATGAGTAAATAGCAAGATTGTATTAAAGAAATTGAGGAAGACAATTTTCAGAGACCGAAGATGGATTCATACACTGTTTCGTTTGCAAAATGTTACTTCTTCCATTGAAAATAAACATCAAAGTGAGATGGAGGTGCTTAGCCTTTGTATAGAAATATTGCCTATTTCTTCCTTAATATGTTGATGCAATTAATTCTTCAAGATGTCTTTATCACAAAACCATGCAACTACACCAGGTAGCCAAAGGGCTATGGATGAAAACAAACACAAGAGCTGTCCCTAGCCCAACCCCTTCCCTGTAAGCTCCCTCAGTCCTGCCTGGGCAGATCACAGCATCACAGTATGTTTGGGATTGGATGGGCAGCAGTTTGACACTGGTGCCACAGGAGCTCCTCAAAGAGCTGCCAGCAGGCTTGTTGGCTGTCAAAGACCTGGCTTGGATGCTACTGGCCAAGTGGCTGCAACAGGCCAGAGCCTGGAGTGCTCTAGGCACTGAGTATGTACCAATTTTTTTGAGAGGGAGGAGGTTACAAAGCCCTATCAGTGCTTGGCTACCCAGCTGATCCAGGTGCATCCCCCACTAGCTGTGGTGGCTTGTGGGGCACATGGGTGAGACATCTGCTTTGTCTTTGCCTTGGCCTGTGAGCACATAGTGAGTATCCCTGGTACACTGGGTTCCTTCTGGAAAGGGGACATTTCTCTTGAAAGCTTGGCAAGCAGTGGCAGTAAACTGCACTCATTTGTGCTGAGCTGAGCTGACCTGAGTGATATTCCAGTGGTGCTGGTGCTCAAAACTGTGCTGGGGGAATCAATGAGACAGAAGGGTCTGCTGAGGGCACCATCACCCCGAAACCAAATGGTGGGCCCTTGTTTTCACCTTTAAACAGTCCTTTGGCAATTGGAGATGTGAATATTTTAGTACACAACTTGTGGAGCCCAGAGGTGGTTCAGATCTGGAGTATGGCATGCAGGTACCCTTTTGGATCTGTAGGGCCGAGGCACACTGTCCGGCTCAGGCAGAAATCTTGTAAGCAAACTTACTTCTGATTGAGTGGTTCCAGACTGCTGCATGCTTGGATGCTACTGGCCAAGTGGCTGCAACAGGCCAGAGCCTGGAGTGCGCTAGGCACTGAGTATGTACCAATTTTTTTGAGAGGGAGGAGGTTACAAAGCCATAAAAACTTAAATCACTCATTTAGCCATAAAAAGAATCATAGGAAATGCTTTTTAATGCTTTACAAAGAACTGTTACTTAACTGCGTTTCACACACACATACTTCTTTTTTTCCCCACAAATGTTGCAAACAAACATACATCTCCCAAAAATATTTCACTAGGTTTTTACAGAAAGTGAATTTACCATTGCTGACTGTGGGTACTCTTGGTGGAAATCTCAGGGTTGTACTCATGTAATCATGGAACAGAGATGACATTTTGACTATCTAAATGCTTGTAGGCAAGCTACAAATAAATGATTATTCACAGAAATTATGGGCAGTATTATTTCAAACAACAAACACATTCAAGAACATCCAGGCAGGCTCACAGATAGTTTGCAAACAGAAAAAAGGCCAAACACTTCCATTCAGTTACTTGCTGTAGATTATTCACACAGCTCTAATAAGAGGCCCCTGTCTCCATGAGCCTGTATCACATGTGGTCCAAAGCCAGGATGGTGGTGAAAGCTCCCGCTTTATTATTATGAAAACCCATAGTTGAAGCTTTTCTTGCCCATTCATTTCTACAGAATGAAAGCAAAGGGTGGGATTTTCTTCAGAGGGTTTGGTTTGAAGTTACTTCATTTCAGTGGCACGCAAATATTTTCAGCGTGATTTTGCAGGGTGACCAGGAACACCTGTTATTTTTTTTTTTAAAAAAGCACCAAATTCCTGCAAACCCACAGAATCACAGAATCACCCATTCTTTTTCATCCAATAACTATCTGGTTTTCATGTTATGACAGCAAACACAGCTTGCAGCTAGTATTGTTTGGAAGCTGCAAAAAAATAGTATTTTCTGTTGATGGGAGGCTGGTTGCATGGTGTATATTAAACTCCCTACCAATGGCTACACTTACCAAAGCCACCAGGGTCTTGGCCAGACCTCCTCAACGGCTCACAGCTTCCCACCACCACTCCTCAGAGGTGGCATCCACCTACCTACCATTCTCCCTTCTCTTGTTAATGTCATTAAATACTCCACATCATGCTCAGGCCACAGCTATCTGGAATATACACCATGAACATGCTTCAAGAAAAAGCATTAGGCCCTCTCTCCCAAAGTGAGGAGCTGAAAAAGAGCCTTGCCAAGCCTGGGGGTGCCCAGTGGGGCTGTTCTTGATGCAGGCAGCTGAGGGTGTTTATTCTTCTGGTTCAAGTGCATCCTCCTCATCCTTGGTAGCCCTCTTGGGTAAGAAAAGTAATTTGGGCTTCTATCCAACTTGAAATGTTCCTGTCTTTCTCCTAGAGAAGCTGGTCACATCTCCACACTTTCCCAGTGAACCAGAGATTGGTTTGATCTCCTTCACCTCAGGGGTTTTCAATCTACGTGTCTGTCATTTATGGGTCAGTTTGAGAACTAGATGACCATACTACCATAGCCCTGGACTCAAACTCACATCACTTGATGTTTTCTTCACATCAAAGCAATAGGACTACATAGCTTCTGCGTCTGCTCTGGTTAAAACCTGGCCCACTCAGAGATGCTGAGCACTGTCTGTCACAGGCATTGCCTGTAGGAGCCTTCTTTGCTTGAAGCATTAGCTAGTGTGCTTTAATTAAATGCTACACAAGCCTATGGTTGTTTGCTACAAGAAATAAACTACAATGCATCTGCTCCAAGTTCTTAATCAGATGCCTCTGTGCTGCCAACCAGCACGCCAAAAGCGCTTTGGGGGGTCTGCCCGTCAGTGCAAGCACACGAGGGGATATGTAAGTCATCAGGAGTCAAGGGTGCACATTTGTCCAAGTCAGTCATACAGAACTTTAATTTATTTTTCAGACTCCCATGGGTGAAACTCAAAGACTTCCCTGCGCTGCATGTCAGCTGGGTTGGTAGAAGAGTAGGAGAAGCACAGGTGAGTGAAGAGCTGTTGGGGATGTGCTCTGCTTCAGCTGGCTCCTCTGCCAAAGGAGCGTGGCATCAAGGAGGCACTTTGGAAAAATGCCCTTCACTCCTGTTTATCGGGACAACTCCTCTGTATCTGTTCTTTTTCTCATACAGCCAGACTCATTGTGCCAACCTTACGTGTCATGTGGGTGAAATCCGTGATAGTTTACCTCCAGGACTCCACACCATGAAGTCATCTCTCTCTGGGGCATGAGCCATCTGCCAGCCCAGGTAAGAGTATCCATGCAGGTGATAGCCCGTAAGTTTGTACAGTTCAAGTTCAGAGAGCTGCCATGGTCAAGTGAGGAGATCTGGTAAACCTGCAGGGAAAATCAGATTGGATTACCTTAGAAGGAACCAAGAAGAGGCTTCAAGGTCCCTCTTTTCTCCCACTTGTATTATGGAGTACTTACTGTCCTCCCAGGACAGCAATTGCCTAGAGATGGTCATGCCTGTATCTTGCTCTGGTCAAGGATGGAACCTCTGCAAGGAGATCTGTCCATCAAAGCAGCCACACTTTCATGGAAGTTATTACTTAAGCATGGAAATTCCTCCCTATTCAATTAGGTTATATCTGCACATGAGACAAAGGCTCCCAAGCTGTTCCTAGGGTTTATTATTCTGTGTTTTTGCAAGAGGAGATGGTGACAGAGACTGGAAAGTGCCCAATGAGCTCCAGCAGACCAGGCAGCACCATTAGAAAGCACAATTGCTTGTTCTCCAACAGGTCTTTAGAAATGACAGAGTGGGTTGTGTTAAAAACATGTTAATTTGCTGAGATTCATCTCAAGTCCCTGTTAGGGCTGTTCTTTTACCAACTGGTGTGTTTTATAGAGAATCAGATTACATGCTAAATTGTGTTTAAAATCATAGGCAGGCCAATACATTTTCTAATTGGGCTTGTTTGGTTTGCTCTTACCTGTTGGAACAGGCAAAACAGTGTCAGCTCAAGTTGCAAGGCTACAGCATCAAAACTCAATTTGAGACCCTGTAGAGGACAGGCTCCTCATTCATTGCAAAGGGAAAAAGAGGTAAGAAGAGAGGAAAACAGAAAGGCAGCTCACAGGAACGCCATGTCTGATGCCTTGGACTGGGCCTTCACCTCCTGCCCACTGTTGACACAGCTTTTTCATAACTGTTTCATCTCAGTTAAGTCACAGATACATAAATGCAAAAAAAACCCCACCTCAAACTGTACCTGAAAATATATCAGACCTTGAAGTTCTGGGATGAAGAAGCAGGAAAGGTTTTTCATAGCATATGTCACAAAAAAAAAGCTGCTTTGCACTTTTTGCTTTAAAGCCATCTTTGCTTAACAGTTACTCTCCTGAACAATGAGCAACCACAAAGGCACCACCACTATCCATCTTCTCCTCTGCCTCTTGGCCTGGCACATGAACAGCTTTTGTTGAACCAGGGCTGGGCACATGGTCTCTTCAGACACAAACCTTTTGGAAAACAGGAAGTTTCCAAAATAAAATCCTAATTGTTGCTGAAAAATAATCTACAAACTTGAAGAGCAAACGTTTTCACACAATGATTGTTAAAAAAAAAATGAAAACCTTTCAGAAAAAAAGTTAAGAAATGCTAGATTTCAACCAAAAATATTTTATGAGGAAAGCAGGCATTTTCTAAAAATACTCATTTAGCCAAAAGCGTGAGTTTTCAGTCAAAAAATTAACAGTGAAACAGCCAGGCATAGAAAAATTCACAATACACTCCAAATATTATATTTGTGTGTCAAGCCAGCTGATGATGTAGTAAAATTACCTGTAAAATTAGCAGCAATACGTTCATAGTTAACACAGGGAGATTATTTGGGACCTGCCATGTAAGAGAAATACCTTCTTCCTCAGTCAGTATACACCAGCTCTTTGGTGGCAAAGCCTATGGCAGGCAGCAGGATTTTTTTGATAGTTTCAAAGTACTATAACTACACTGAATAGCAAACAGGTTTGGACAACACAGACCAAGTCCATATGAACCTCTCCTCCTCCATCGCTTCCTCTTGCCAGAAGAATGACAGCTGCCCCAGGGATGTGGTGGGAGTGCTGAGGTTTGGAGCACAACATCACAGGGGCAGGATATAAGTGCTTGATAAACTGCATGGGCAGCATAAACTACACACATAGGGGAACCATGTGTTGTTGCCTCACCATTCTCGGTCCAAGTAGCAAGCTGAGGAGGAAGAAAAAGGAAAACAACCTTTTCTTTCTGAGCTGTGTTAAGTCCGCTCCCTGCATCAGCTCCAGGACTGAACCCAAGGCTCCCTCTGCTGAGCCTGCCACACAACTGATGTCAGCTGGATCCAGCGTACCAAGGTGATTCCCAAAACCTTCACACCTCCTGCACCTTCATCTCACCCTCTAGGCACATGGTGGAGGAGCCAGATAAGAACCTCTCACCCTGCTCCACCATTGGGGAAGAAGGAGATGGAGCTACAGAACAGATCAGCACTGGCTCCAGTGGAAATATTTCCTCAGATAAATGTGTATGTGTGTTTGTATATACAGTAGCGTGAACACTTGCACATCTCCAAACTCTTTTTGAAGATCATTGGTGCAGTTTCACTGAAGGGTGTGAGCCGAGTCAGCCTCAAGGTCTGGGCTGAGGAACTGCCAGCAGCTACTCAAACACCTTCTCCAGTTAACTGCAGAGATGCTATTTCCAACATAAAAGGACAACTCATTTTCAAAACAGATTTTGGAGGCTTCTTTATCAGATACAGAACAAAAGAACTGTTGTCCCAGCTGGAAGCTGAAGCATGGTATGAAGCGACAATTTTATTTTGGGCTGCCTTCTTGATTTTTTCCATGTTACCTGAGGAAAATGTCAAATAAAAAGTAAGAATAACCTGTTGGATATGCAGAGATCTTTCTTCTCAACTGTATATCACTCCCCACTTGGCTAAGCATCTTCCTCATAAATGTACTCTCCTGGTATCAGAGGTTTATATTTCTACACGTTCTCCATTTCTATCCCTTTCATATCGTAGCCTTTGAAAGCACAGTCCTTTTTCCTCACTAATAAAAGTATGTCTGCCTTCCACATCCCAAAATACATTCTTGTTTTCCCACTCCCCATGAAAACACTTGCAGCTACAATATCCCTTCTCTGTTTCCCCCTTTAGCCATGCCCAGGTCTTCTGATTTCCATTTCTACCAAGTAATCTAACTAATCTCTGTAAGAAAAATCTCATGCCTAGGGTTACTAGGAAATCCACTTGAGGCATTAAGACCTATATTAGATCCTTTCTCTCCTTAAGTCTAGCATTTGGTGCCCATAAGTTAAGTGGATTAATCACATGCCTTCTGTATGGTACAGTACAGTACAGTAAAGCTCCAAAGAAGTATTGCCTGTAAGAGGACTGCTGAAGAACCCCAAAGTTTCTGAAACCCCTGCCATGGATGGCAGCAATGCTCCTGCTCGCATACTCATCTCTCTTGATCTGAAATGTCAAGATACAACCCTAGAAGGTGCTGTGATTTTTTTATTTTCTTATAAAGGTTATCTGAGCAGATGAAAGATTCCTGGGGTCTTTTTGACAGGTTTCCTGGTACCTCTGTTCCTCAGCTCCAAGCTTTCAAAGCTTGATGTTGTAGCAGTAGTTTGTCTGTAAGCCAGACACGTTTCATCCAAAAATTCGTCATCATGGCTCCATAGCTAGAGAGGTTATAACAGCCTCTTCACCTGTTCCCTGCCTCACAGCCAGACTGAGTGTGTCCTCTCTGTCTCTAGCCCTCCTTCATTCTGTTTCCAAAACATACACTCCTTTGTTTAAAAAGCCAGCTCTGGAAATGCGATTGTAAATAGTAATGTTCTGCCTATATGTTTTGCCACCACAGTAACAAGGCATCAGAAAATATCACAGTCTCTGAGATATTTATACTACCAACACGGGCACCAAATATCCCTATCTGTATCTTTCAAAAAAAAAAAAAAAAAAAGGAGCTGGGGCACAGAGGGATTAAGGGCTATAGTTAGACCACCTACTGTGGCATCTGTAAGAGACTTATATTTCTGTGATGCCTAATTTGAAAGACTGAAGGAGTGTTTAGACTTTCTGCTCCCAGGAAGGCCAGAACTTGGCTTCCTGCATGCTGGTAAAAAGTATAGTTGTATTCAGTAGAGTCGTCTTCAGTTCCCTTCTCTGGGGCTTGGATGTTGTGTCTCAACACACCACCACACCTCAAACACTATATAAAAAAGTTGTCTCATGCCTGGCGAGCAGGACCTGAGAACCTCTTATTGCTCCTTTTAGCCCAGACACCAGAGGTTATCTCCCAGCAGCCACAGCCCTGCATGATTCCTTACAGGTACCATGAAGAGCACTGGCAGAGCCAGATACAAAATCCCATCTAACTCGATCTGTTGCTACCACTGACATTTCATTAACTCACTAGATCAGAAACTGGGTTTTACACAGCTGAATCATGTAATTGCCCGGCTGCATGCAGCCACCTCCAGCACAGAGCAGCTATGCAAGGCAATTTGATTCTACGTGTACCCATTCAATTACTTAGTATAGATCTTGAAAGATAGTTGCCATGGGTTTCACAGCTCTTTTATAAAAAGCAGCCTTGTTCCCTAACAATACTTATCAGCTGTCTTTATGAGCAGGCATAGTTGTCATTTTTGCAGGCCAGTCCAAGGAGCATAAAAACACAGGCACTGGACAAACATCCCCATCCCAGGACATAATATCTCCATTCTTACTGCATTTTAATTGTTTGAGTCAGTTGTGAAACAAATAACTAGTGCCATAGCCCTGGGACACCAATGAATGATCATTATCAGCTTCATTTTACAGATGGGCAAACCAAGACCCTTGAGATGAAGCCATCTGCCCAAGATAACACTGGATCAGCAAAATCAGGATGGGGTGAATTTGCCTAAAATACCTGAGGGACTTGTCTAGAATGCTAAAAAAGTTCAGAGCTCAGCATGTTTTAACAGGTCACAAAATTCCCTCCTGCAGCATTCCATGGTGCACGGCCAACGTCAGTGAGGCTTACTCTGCCTCACCAAGGAGAAATTCCCCTTCTCTCTGTCACATCACTGTCCTTGCACTCCAACCTCCACTCATTTGTTTGCCACTTGTTTCCTCTGCATTTCACTGGGGTTTTCTCAGCGCAGGATGACCAGGAGGCAGGCTGGTGGCCCCGGAGCATTGGCTGGAGCTCGCTGACACCTACTGACTGAAGCCAGGAGTGCACAGAGGCTGGCAAAGGACGGGAGGAGGCAAGACCAGGCTGCCCCGGGAGGCTTTGGAGTTTCCATCCTTTGGAGATATGGAAAGTACGACTGGACACGGTCCTAGGCAGCCTGCTCAAGGTGGCACAGCTTGAGCAGGGGGGTGGACCAGATGACTTCACAGAATCACAGAATCACAGGATCACAGAATGTTAGGGATTGGAAGGGACTTCAAAAGATCATCTAGCTCAGCTTCCAGAGGTCTCTTCCAACCTCAGCCATCTGTGTGAAGAAAGAAAGGAAGAAAGGAGGGAGGGAAGGAAGGAGAGGAAAGAGAGGAAAGAGATTACTTCTGGCTGCCAAGGGACCAAGGAGAGCCCAACAATGGCAATGAGTCACTTCCCACCTCTGAACTGAGGAGCACCTCATATGTTCAGCCTCACAGGTCCAAATTAAAACAGTCATGAAAGGCTGATATGCTGACGTACCCCCAGGACCTAGCTCTTCTTTAACAGCAGAGCCTCCACACCTGCTGTCCTCCTCCTCCAGCCCCTGTAGGCACTTCTGTTACAGTCCTGTCACCTTCACACCACTGTTCCACCATCAGTTATTTATCCTGCGAGAGTCATGGCCTGCTCCAAGGCACTGAAGGCCAAGGACATTGTCCACAAGCCACTGTCTGCCAGTGAGCACATGGGCCTAATTCAGCATCCTCACAGGACAGGAAAAGTGCTGTTATACTTTGCACATAATGGATGACACACAGATTGTTGAAGTAGCATCTGATGTTACAAAAAACATGTCTTTACATTAGCATCTAGGAGCCCTTCTGTCCTCGATCCACAACATTCTGGTAGCTCATCTCTTTGGTGTCTTGGGAGCAATCTTTATCATGTCAGAAGCATCACAGACAAAACTATTTCAGTTTAACCCTTCAATAAGGGTATCACTCCTGTCTACAGAGACCTGTACCTAACAGACAACATGCATCTACATTAATTTCAGGCATGTTGCCTTACAGAAAAATATAACATCCAGTGTTAGGTGGAAAAGTAGGATTTAACCTTAAACAAGCAGAACACTCAGTTATAAGCACTACAACCCAGAAACAACCCTCTCACAAGTTAACACTTTTCATCCCAAATGACAGCTGTGCGCTAATATATGCCACAACCAGGTGAGTTTTTACTAGCAAGCCAGTGCCCCAGAGGTGAGAGGGCAGCTTTGGCAACTCCTGCAGCATTAACTCGGGTCTCACAATACGTCTTTTTTTTTTTTCTTCTTGCCCTGCTATTGATATGCTGTGGCAGCTTTAGTTTTAAAATATAAGAAGAGAGCTTTTAGCACTCTAGGGTTGCAGTAAAAGCCTGACCATGCACTTAGACTATGCTGGAGGGGGGCAGAATTTAAAAAAGATAAATGGAGATCTATGTTTTAATCCTTTATAGGCCAAACTCACAGTTTAGGGAAGGGCTAAGCTCTTTAAAAGAGTAAAGTTTGCAGTGTTAAATCCACAGTCTTCTACAGGAGAAAAACCAATCTACCTCGTTTCACAAAAGAGACCATTAAAGATACTTCCTTCCTCTCCTCTTTTCTGAAGGGCTCACATGAGAAATGACACACAGGAGAAAGTACAGGAAAAAAGGTCAGACAGTATTAACATCAACAGGGGAGGCATCCATCTCAATTTTCCTTTCCTGAAAATTTCAAAATTCCCACAACTTCATTGCTACAGAGCACCAGCAAGCACAAACCAGCACAGCACCATCGATTTCTGCAAAACCTCGCTTCTTTTGCAAACTGAGGCTGGGGACATTGGTATCAGCAGATGTTTTTCTGAAAGATGCTGGTTTGGAATCATATCGTCACCATGAAACACATGCTGAATTTCACCAGAATACGTAGGACCTGGAGGAAGAGGTAGCATGAGACCTGGGTTGCTGAGGTGAGGAAAGTCATTCTTTTCATGACCCCAGCACAAGGCTGCAGCAGCAAGCTGGAGGAGTTACAGGTTTATCAACTGCTCTTAAAGCCTGTATACAAAGAGCATGCACAGTGGCCACATGGCTAATGTGCCATTTTTATTTTGAGGATGGCAAGCCTAAACCAGCCCTAACTATAACCCTAAGTATAATATATATAATACATAGTAATAATAGTAATATAATGCATTTTTATCTGCTACAAATATGGTCCCTCAGCACCAACATACATACATGCCCAGCCATTTCTCAGTGTAAGTAATACCTCATTTGGGCTTCATTATTCCTCCTGTGAACTTCACATCTGATAAGCATTAAAATCCAGTCAAAAAATAGAAAACCTGCTCCTGCAAGAACAGTCTTGCCTGCTGTAGTGATTCCTCGTGACTCTTGGCTCTGCGTCCCGACTACACAGCTGAGGAAGGGAAAGAGGCAAGGATGCTAAATTTTACCATCACATGTGCGTTCTCACAGTGCATTGATGTTAGCAAGTTTTGTGTACGAGGACAGAAGCTGGCCCAGTGTCTTTCTGTTCACAGTGTTCAGGTTGTCTGTTAAAACAGGTGTGACTCTTTGGTTGCCTGCCGCTCAGCTACCATAAGCCTAATTGTGATTATTTTGTCTTGCTTATGAAGAATCGAGTAGAGCTGAACTGCTTTGAAACAGGCAGGCATACCACAGTGTGCAATGAGAGCAGAGTCTGGGCCTCTTTTATAAAAGAAAATCCATAAACCCCTCTAAAAACAGAAAAACATGGTGAAAGAAGCCAGCCCCAGAAATGCTAATAGAAAAGAGGAGAAAGGATTGATTGGAGCCATTGGATTTCACTCTGTCTTGGTTGAACTTTTCCTGAAACTCTTCATCTGCTGCACATTTTCACATAATTGCAAGGCCAACTTCTGCTCTCCAGTACAACGGAGTTGGTCCAAAGTTACTTTACCTATTTCAGGGCCGTCACTCCAGACTTAAACTTAGTACAGAATTTAGCTCTGTTTAATGCATCACCACCTCCCCAGCTTGCCAGCTGTCACCCAGAATACCACATTTGTTTAATCTACAACTGCTGCAGTCTCAACATTCCTCCACTAAAAATCCTCCCTAATTTCGGTCTCCTTATAGCAGTGCAGGCATTTCTGGACCTTGGTGCCCAAGCAGATGCAGGTCATCAGCAGTGCCCTGGAGATTTTTAGTACAAGGAATGGGTGTATTTGTGTGAAACAAGGAAGACAAATGAGACAGCAGGACCTCTTGAAGAGCCAGCACCTTCTGGATCTGGTCACTGAGAAATCTTATATGGGCACTGTGGATGAAAAATGGGGTTCAGGGAAGCCTGATTCTGGTCAGCACTGTCATTGGCCAGAAGATGTGCTGGTACCAATAGATATTCAGGCCCTTGCCTCTGCACTGATAGTCCTGAGTCCACCACCTGTTCAAAAGAAGGCAAACTCCTCCAAAAGGCAACGACCAACAGCTCAGTTAATTTGTTATCATTCTCTGATTTACTAGGTGAGGCTTCAAACTCAGGCATCTAATTGAGGTGTCAGAATGGGAGGAGGTGTGAATAACCCCACTGTGGAAATCCCACAGCCTGGTGGATCTCCTTTCTCCCTCCAGAGCAGAAAAACCAGGCAGAGAGGCTGATGGGCATCTGCAGCTTCCTCCTGGCGTGGGGATCCCGAGGCCGCAGGAGGGCAGCATTGATTTTCTTTCCAAAGCGCCGCGCACTGGACCTCAGACAAGTTCGTTCTTGGGGGAAGGAGCATTTTTAAAGAGTAACCATGTAAAACGTCCTGGTGAAGGCATGAAAAATTACAAAGGGGTGTCACATAGAAAATGTAAGTGCAGCCTTGGCAGATTTCTGGTGCATGAAGGCAGCATCTCTTTTCTGGTTTATAAACCTCTCCCGTCAAATTCACCATGGTGCAGCCTTCTCAGCTAGCAAGCTGGGACAAGGAACAGATCCCTTTGAACATCACTGTCCCAAAAACACACTGACTGTATATAGTAAATAACAATAACCACCTATGACGATTCTTTTCTGAGCCTCTTTGGAGTACTTTTCTCTCTTGTGCAGTTCTGTGTGTATGAGAATGTTGTCTACCATGACTGTGAAAATCTGTTGGACAGATAGGGGAAAGGTGGAAGTCTCGCTAACGTGCATCCTTCTCCATCCTTCCCTAAGGCAAGCTGAGAGCTGCCAGGGCGCTGCTAGAGCTGTTCCTAAGAGCTGCACGCTTCTGCGAACTCTCCCAGCAGCTTTCAGAAAGTAGTTCAAGGAATAAAACCTAAACCTGTCCTAGGAAGGATTAATGAACTGAGTGCTGAGCTGATGTTCTGGAGACGAATTTACTTCCAGACACAAATGCCTCCCCACCAAACCCCCCTCAGGTGCTCCACAAACAGAAGAGGTCATCCTGGTTATTATGACCTCCCAAAGCCTTCCTGTCCCCAGCTCGTGGCAGAGTCAGAGATGGTGTCCCCATGGTCCCCACCAGCTTCTTGTACCAGAGGGGTCCCCATTCTCCCCTTGACACTGGGATTTGGTATACAGCCACTGCTTCACCCAGGGAGACAGAGGGCCTGAGTCCAGCAGTGCCACTGTCGATGCTTCAAAGGGGTGATTCCATCAAAGCTCTTCCCTGCGAGACAGGAGTCAAGCTAAGGGCTGGAGTGCTTCACCAATAACCTCAGAGCTTATTGCACTGTGGGGAAAGTAAATTACCATAACTCTTCAAGTGAGAAAATCTAGTGTCCCTAGCGAGTGACAGATGATGGCTATTTTTATACTAGACATACATAATAAACTCACACTCATTTTTAAGAGCAAAATCAGAGGTGAGGGGAAACAACAGCCAATGCACAGAAAAACCTGTCGGCTGTTCTTGGGGCTTGTCTGTCATTTGCTATATTTTTGTTTGAAATCTGTTCCCCATTTTTTGTAACAATGGTAAAGCTAAGCCAGAAAAGAAGTTGGCTTTCTAACAACACATTATGCTCCAGCCACAACGTTTCCTATCTTATATTCTCCCAGAAATATCGTTCACAAGTGAAGTAACATTCAATCCACCGAGCAAGTGTTCTGCAGATGTCAAATATGACTTCAGTTTCCAAAATTTGTGCACGCCTTTCTGATACAGAAGTTACTTGTTTTGCTAGTCAAGATTTATGACGGTATGGCATTTATAGGTAGTTCATAAAAGAGTGATGGATAAGTGTGATATGCCTATCAGCAGCATTTATCATGGGTGATGGGAGAACATCAGTCAAGGGTATTTTATCAGTTGTTGTAAGTAACCCTTTGACCTTTTGGGGGTCTGTAAGAATTGAGTCATCAGTTAGTAACCCTGGAATAAGCTATTTATATAAGCAACTTCAAGATAAAGCCTGACCTTGTTTACTCTGTGTAACTCAAGCCTACAATTCCAGAGTAGGAAGTCATTTCCCTACTGAAGTCAGTGGGAGTCTCTTTATTGATTTTAATGAGACTGCTGTCAGGCTGAAAGCAAGCATGCCTATAGCACTGCTTGGGTGTATTTCGCTCGCTAAAGCCATTTGATTGCATCTTTTGGAGAGAACAGATGGACCTGATTTTCCAGCCATCATTGTCAGCCAGGCTTGACCAGAGGGGTGTGAACAGGGATAATGAGAGCATATAGAACTCCTAAGCCCTACGCCAGATTTGCTGAACGAACTCCATCATAGCACAGGCAAATGTCTACATGTCTAGAAAGGAAGCGTGAGAAAGAGCTATGTAAGATGAGGAGGTCACTGGGACCCCATGTGGATTCAAACTGTGTTGGGAAGTCCCTGGCCCTCCTTCACCGAAGCAGAATTAAGCCGCTGACTATAACAAGGCAAGGATTTTACAAAAAAAATTCTGAAAATAGTCAATGCATTAAATGTGAACAAGTAAAAATGCTTATGGGAGTGTTTATATGAGGAATCTTTCCAGTTCAAGATTTCTTCTCAGAAAATTCAAGATATCCATGTTGTGATTGTTTAAAAAAGTAAAATATCCTGTTTCTCTGTTTATCAAGGCCAAGTGAGGAGGGTGCTTTATATGTTGACCTCTACCAACAACTAAAATTTCACTTCCTTTTGCTTCTGTTTCCCCAAGCATAAAATAGAGCTCATGAGATTTTGGAAACATATTTAAGCATTTCTCTCTTCAACATAGCAAGCCTTATGTTGGAAGCAAAGCTACCATCCCATTTTCAGGAGACACTTTGGTACTAAAGTGACTAGTTACCTTCATTATTTGCCCATAAAGCTTCATCTCCTGAACGCCTATTTCATTTTTGGCTCACTGAGTAATATTTTGTGTAAAAGTCTTAGCTGGGTGAAAGGTGCTGAGGACTAAGGCCTACTGTTTAGCAGGACGTGGCTAGCTCATTACTTTTGTGGCTACATTGGGTCTGTGTGTTGTAAGAGACAGCTTTGTAGTGAGATTATTTCTTTAAATACTTGCCCACCTTGGGCACCTGCCCATGGCACTGAACCCCTGTGCTGCTGTGCCAGTCTGTAGCACATATTTCGGAGTTGGACATGACTCTGATCTAACAAAGGGGATGCTGGATGATGGCAGAGCGGTGGATGTGGTCTACCTTGACTTCAGTAAAGCCTTTGATACAGTCTCCCACAGCATCCTCACAGCTAAGTTGAGGAGGTGTGGTCTAGACAATAGAGTAGTGAGGTGGGTTGCAAACCGGCTTAAGGAGAGAAGCCAGAGAGTGGTAGTCAATGGAGCGGAGTCTAGTTGGAGGCCAGTATCTAGTGGAGTGCCTCAGGGGTCAGTACTGGGGCCAATACTATTCAATATATTCATTAACGATTTAGACAAGGGAATAGAGTGTACTATCAGCAAGTTTGCTGATGACACCAAGCTGGGAGGAGCCGCTGACACGCCAGAAGGCTGTGCTGCCATCCAGCGGGACCTGGACAGGCTGGAGAGTTGGGCGGGGAATAACCTGATGAAATTTAACAAGGGCAAGTGTAGAGTCCTGCATCTAGACAGGAACAACCCCAGGTTCCAGTATAGGTTGGGAAATTACATATTAGAGAGCAGAGTAGGGGAAAGGGACCTGGGGGTCCTGGTGGATGACCATGAGCCAGCACTGTGCCCTTGTGGCCAGGAAGGCCAATGGCATCCTGGGATGTATTAGAAGGGGGGTGGTTAGTAGATCAAGAGAGGTCCTCCTTCCCCTCTACTCTGCCCTGGTGAGACCCCATCTGGAATATTGTGTCCAGTTCTGGGTCCCTCAGTTCAAGAAGGACAGGGAACTGCTGGAGAGGGTCCAGCGTAGGGCAACAAAGATGATGAAGGGAGTGGAGCACCTCCCTTATAAGGAAAGGCTGAGGGAGCTGGATCTCTTTAGTTTGGAGAAGAGGAGGCTGAGGGGTGACCTTATTAATGCTTATCAATATATAAAGGGTGAGTGCCACAAGGACGGAGCCAGGCTCTTCTCGGTGGCAAACGATAGGACAAGGGGTAATGGGATCAAGCTGGAACACAAGAAGTTCCACTTAAATTTGAGAAGAAACTTCTTCTCAGTGAGGGTGCCAGAGCACTGGAACAGGCTGCCTAGGGGGGTTGTGGAGTCTCCTTCTCTGGAGACATTCAAAACCCGCCTGGACATGTTCCTGTGCGACCTCACCTAGGCATTCCTGCTCCAGCAGGGGGATTGGACTAGATGATGTTTTGAGGTCCCTTCCAATCCCAAACATACTGTGATACTGTGATGCTCAACCAGGACATGTAACACAGCAGCTACAGATCAGCTCCTCCTCATTCCTCGTATCCCTGTAAAAATTAGTCTTGCTCTCAGGAAGTATATTACATTTTACACTGTTGATGTATAGCCAGTTCACATTTCTGCAGCCCAGCAGAGTGATCCTGCTATGAAGCCAGGGTAGCAACATGGGAAACCAATCTTGCTTATTGATAAGAATGTTAAACCTATAATGGAAATAGTTCTTCTAAGGAGAACTATGGAAGCCTGCAGTGATCTAGTCTTCTTACCTGAAGTTAGGCAGATCAAAGCAATTCATAAATTCGGAGTTCAGGGGGGGTTGGTTTGCTTTCAGGTAAGTTCATGTCACCAGTTCTGGTCTATACAAGGCCTCCAAACTAATCTGTGGTTCTCTGACTCACTTGGTCCACAAAGGACCGTTTCTGTCACCTCTTTTTCACAAGTCTGAAAAAAAAAATATTGCTCTGCAGCAGGAAAATAAAATCCCTTTTTTTGACTTTGTTAAGTAGAAGGTAGGTACCCAAAGAGTCCAAAAAAAGATCTATTCAGTCTTGAGGGGAAAATAAAAAAATAAAAATAAAAAATAATTAAAAAAAAAGTTCAAATTCAGGAGTGTGTATCAACTTAAAATAATAAATTGTTGACTCTGTTTTCACCTCACACATGCTTCCTGTGCTTGCCATAACATCTTTTAGAGCACTGCTCCTTGTTTAAGGATTCCTGGCTGGTGTTGCCAGAAATCCTTTCTGTCCTGATCTTTCTGATCTGACTTTGACATCATCAAGTGATTGGAAACTATCTCTGAGTAAGAGGCACAGGATCAGTGTCACCACGGAAATGAATTCCTCTTTAGAGCAGGTACAGATCATGCTGCTGCTTCAGCATCAGTCCTCCCCCTGTTTCAAATACTCGCATTAATTTATGAATGCAGGAGGTGTGGCAACCACAGACACAGAAATCTGACTCATTCCAGCTGCACTCTGTGTGTGTAGGTCACATGAAATGTCAGCTATTAGGATGCATAATGCAGTATATTAACTTCAGGGCTCAGTGAATGCTGCTTTGCATGCAATGCTTGGGTAGGAGACAAAGAGAACTAGTTCTTCAGCTTTGATTAAACAGAAACCTAGGCATTCCCACACTTTTCTGAACACAAACGAGAATGAGTCATGTTTCCTCCAGGCAACTTAGTATTTCCTGCACCATGCAGAGATAAGATGTCCCCAGACCTTGTTATCCCAGAATTTTACTTTTTCTTCACAGGTCTGTGCTCAGGGGCCTTACGGGGGGCCTGAGCACAGCTAAGCAAAGCTATGGCTTTAGCTCAGCTATAGGACATTTCTCACTACTCTCTGAGTCACTGTTGGGATCTAAATAGGTGAAAACAACAGACAAAACAAACAAACAAACAAAGCCCAACCTTTGATGGGCAACCCTTTAGGGGCACAATTCACACCAGACCTAAAAGCCCTGAGGGATCCCAAGTCACCTGTTCATCCCTCAGGCAAAACCAGGCTGAAATGCAGCATTCCTAGAGAACATGGAGTTGTTCATGCACTGGACTGGGTTCTCAAATCCCTGAGGCCAGTTCAGCCCTAGCACAGCCAGTGAAGATGTGTTTAAGTGGTAAAAGGTTGGGCTTTGCCACGTGGCTTCAGTAGAGTCACCATTAATTTCCTCCAGTGTTCCTGAGCAGAATCTGGCCCAGAGAGCTTAAATAACATATGCCAAACTTCACATCTGTGGCATCAGCCAAGGCAGGAATTTAAGACTGGCAATTTCATATGCAACCCCAGTGCTGTCTTCAGCCCACTAGGACTAGTGACCCTTCTGCGCAGGGCTTCAGAGCTTGGATCTGCTGAACTAAAGGTAAAGGTAAAGGTAAAGGTAAAGGTAAAGGTAAAGGTAAAGGTAAAGGTAAAGGTAAAAGTAAAGGTAAAGGCTGGAGATGGATCAGAGCTTGGGCCCATGCATAAAGCACAATTGCTTTCCCACTGACTGACCCTACAAACACAGGCTCCATACACACCATGTAAGCCACCTCAGGTATAATGGTCCCAATACACAGAAGGCAGAACGTGCCACATGTTTTGATTTACACCTGTTACCTCTCATCTCCCCATTTTTCTGCCCCTCTCCTTCCCTGCCCCCGACAAAACTTTCTAGCACCAAGTGCACAGAGTGCCTTTCTGTCCCCAGTCAGGTGTCATTTGGGGGACCTAACATCTCTGTCAAGGTTTGTCACTGGATCCACGGACAGGAATAAAAGATTCTTCAATACTAGTGAATGTGACAGGTCTCCAAAAACAAATCTGAGACTTACTTCCAGATTTGATCACATAAATGCACAATTCAAAACAGATCAATACTGAGTGAAAATTACTTTGCCCTGCAAAAACACTTTCAAAATAATCAACAGCAGCTGTGGCTCCAGCAACAATGTACGTTGGATTTGGGATAACATACAGGCCATTCAGGACAAACTTGAGAAAATGCATGAGTCCTGTCAGAGAAGCAAATCTCCTAATAAGAACAATTGATGTTTCAGGTTCTCTGGATATGCTGAATGAGGTGTATATCCTCACTCCACTTCCAGTTTATCAATATCAAAATGAGGTACCTGGATTTTATAAAGGCTTGATTAATTCAGCAGCCACGAGGGTTGATAATGTGAGCTAAGCTCATGAGAAACTAATATCACTACATATTTCAAGCCTTGATCCTTATGTCTGTGTGGCAAGAAAGAGAATTCCCAAAACAACTGTCAGGTTTTTAGGCCTTCTTCCAAAACATTGTGCCTTTAGCACTGCCAAAGCTGCATCATTAAACTAGAAGAACAATTGTGTGAGTCAGCCCAGGAGTTTCCAAGTCCCTGTGCAATTCTCCATCAACACAGGTGTCAGGTAACCTTCCTTCACTGTCCTTCACTGTCAGTGAAACTAATAAAGAAGGTGAAAGTTTATCTTCCTCTGACACTGACAGTTACAAGGAGGAAAACAGTAAAAACCAAGAAATTTGCTGGGAAAAATCAGCGAAGTTTGAAACACAGAGTGAAACATCTGGAAATTAAGCTGGTGCATGGTCAAGCTGCCATTACTATTGGCACTCTCTAACTGGGCAGGGATATATTGTAGATATATTTGGAAAGCCGCATTCCCGCCTTAAACTTTATAAAATTATTGCCTTGGTTAAAAAGCATATCTTTTCCTGAATCCCAGTACAATACCTTCACCAAGACTTCTCCCAACCTCCAAATGTCCTGAATTCAGAGGATTTTCTGAAAGCAATGTGGCTTATTGGTTTAGGACAGTTTAGATCTATTAAGCACTATTCCAAACATTTTTTTCCAATCTTCCTTCAAACTCACGTGAAATTCAGCACCCACAGTATCCTTTGGCAAGAAGCTCCATAGAGCTACACCCACACTGCAAGGAAACAAATCCTTCTGCATATTCTGAGCCAGGTTCCTTCATCTGATGCCCCCTTCCAAGTTTTTCTATTGGAAGATGGACAGACAGTCCCTATTCACATTGTGTCATTCACTCTACCAAATCTGCCCACACCTTACCCATTTCTAACCAAGTAAAACAATCCTAGTCTATTTGAATCATTCTTTGTATAGAAGCTGTTCCATATTTCTTACTTGTTTCTTGGGCTACCTGCTCCACTGCATGCAGTGCAGCTTAAAAATGTAACATATAAGAAATTAAACCACACTGCAGTAATTACTCTAAAAGAAACCCTGTTTATTTCAGTATTCTTCCTTGAAAATAACTTTCAATAAGCAACTGCACTTTTCCTCCACTACCCTAAAGACATTTAATTTAAAAAAATATAAATATATACTTGGGTTTCTCCCCTGAAAAACTGAGGAAAACAAAGGAAAATATCCAGCCTTTGAGTCAGCCTTTGTTGTTTCACCTTGCCCTTGTACCTAATGAGAAATCCTGAGATAGGAGAAATCCACGCACCAAACCATTTCGTTGGTTAGCTCACAAGTAGAAAGTTTGTCAGGACTAAATTGATACATTCCATCTTTAAGCTTACAGCGTAATATATTTTAGGGAGCCATTGTACTTCTGCAGGACAAACGTTTGTGAGAGACCTCTTGCTGAAATTTGGGGAAGGCTGTCATTACTTGGCCCTGTTTGATAAAGTGTGTGTGACAGAGAGCATAAGCAATGGTGTCAGTGCCATTCCCCATATAACAACAACAATAAAAATTATTATTATTAATAATAATAATAATAAATGTGCCCAATGCTAAACGAGGGGGACAGAGAGTCTGATTTATCTTTTTTTTCTTAATGAGTTTCAGTATTTTCATGGGAATTAAAAAAAAAAAAACAACACAGATTCCCAGAGGAAGCTAATTAAATATTCTCCCCACCTCCTTCTCCTTATTCATTCCTTCCGTCTCTTTCAGTCGGCAGGGACCCATGGTGACCATAGTGGAAGGAAAGCATCCGCTCTAGCAGCCGCGCCTCGCCATAGCAACCGGGGCGTCAGCGCCGGCAGCCAAATCCCGCGGCAAACCGAGGGGCAGCCCTGCCCCTCGGGGCTGCCCTCCCCTGTCCCCTGGGCCTTGCGAAGGGCCGGGCCGGGGGGAGGCCCGCCGCGGTTTTGCGGGGGCAGCCCGGTGCCCGTCCCGTCGGAGCTCTAGGGGCGGGCGGGGGCCGCGCCGCTGTCCGTGGTGCTGACGGGCCCCGCACCGCCCAGCCCCGACGGGGCGGGGAGGGACATCCCGCAGCGTGAGGGGAGGTGAAAGAATGCGGGAGAAAGGAAGGCCCGAGGCGGCGGGGTCCTGAGGAGGGGACAGCCACATGATCTGCATCCCACATGACACAGAAAGAAACTGATGGCAGCAGCCAGCCCTGCGAAACGTCATTTTTTTTTTCCTCTGTCAAAGAAGGGGGTAGAATGATCACTCCTCTTCAACCAGATTTGCAAATATCCGGGCAGAGGCAGCTACAGATGTGAATATACTCCATGGATTCCAGTATGACTGACACCTTCCCAGGGGTGCCTTCACTTGGGATTACAAACAGAGAAAGGATGAAACCAGCGCCTCTGGGATTAAGCTTTGGAGCAGGTATGTGGATGGCTAAGTGCTGTGCTGAACCGTGCTGTGGCTAAAGGGATCATTCTCTTTGCAGAGACAAGCAAGGTGATCTTTTCCAGTAATTTGTCTTCTGTGTATTTCTTTACATGCTTTTAAAATCCTTGGGGTTTAGCAAGGAGGGCACATTCCTCAGGAGCAAATGCTCTGTGGGGCTTGAATTTTAAGATGAACTTGCTGAAAGCAGAGAGGTGTGTAGCATTACTACAGAATAAGAATCTATATTTTCTGCACAAATCTACATTCTGAATATCTATATTAATTATTTTTCAATTATGCCACTTATATGTCTTAATACAATCACCCGACATGATCAGTTTGATAAAAGCAGAAAATTACATTTACTGAGATGGAGCAGACCCATTTGCCCATCTGTTTTGGTTTGGTCTTTGGTTTTTTTTTTTCACTATAGGTAAATTCAAACAGCTTCTTTCTTCCTCATGTTATTGCACTAAAACATCTGCTTTTGTATTTTTCAGTCATTAATTTGAAATCATCCTTTCTGAAAGCATTGTCTCCCTTTTTCTGCGTTGATGCCTGGATGCAGCTACTTAGGGAAACACCACAAGCATAGTAATCTTTGCTTATCTGTAGCCAGCAGAGGCAAGACAGCTATTCTGCTTTTGCTAATTCAGGCACATACTCTCTAAGAATGCATAGCAGTATTTTTCATTTGTCCAGCTGGCATCCAGCATGTCAAACAGTATGTCGGCTCCACAGAGTAATGGAGAAGTAACACTGCATTCTGCTTTCAAAAGGCCATTTGTGTGTATGAGGCAGGGTCCATAGCCAGTTCTTTCTGGCAAAGATTTTCAAATGTGGTTCTTGAAGACTGGTTGTTAAAGGCACTATTAATCATTTAAACAACTCATTTGATTTGCAGAAAAACTGGATGGCAACCCAGGGGCATCCTTAAAAACTAATCTTTATTTGGGTGTCTAAATATGGATTTTTGGAAGCTTGATCTGTGCGTTTATTTTAAACATCCTGGTCTCAGATGAGTCAGTAAGGGGAGGAATTTCCATACCTTCGACACGTTTGGAAAGCTCTGCTCCTTAGCTTAAAGTAAGAGCTTGCAGACTCTTAGTCCCTTGCAGTTCTCCTGTGAAGACTCTGTTTACAAAACTGTGCAGTGCGATTCCCCCATCTGGGTCACACCATATTATCTCCATCTGCATTATCTTTGGCAGCTCCACCAGCCATCCTCCCTCAGGTGTTTAACAGTTTAGAGAGCAATTTCAATCAGACATTGTAGAATAATCCCCTAATACCCCCAGGTAGATTCTTCTCCCCCTCCTCACCACAAACACCGTTCTTCCAGCACCATAACATGATGCAGCGCTTTGTGTTTGGGATTTCTCCATTCCAGCAGCTTGCATCATTCCCTAGACTTTCTCTCTTACAGACAGCCAACAGAGCTCTTGCAGCTGGCACCCTGCCCAAGAAGACATCTCCAGTTCAGGGGTTATCAGTAGACCAGCATCTTGCCTCAGTGGCTTCTTCTAGCCTGCTTTTGTCCTCCCTGAACATAGCTCAGCTGAGACATCCCTTCCAACAACCATCTCTGCATCAGGTATTTCCAACCTAACTATGGACTTGGCATGGTCTTCAGCCTTCCTGGCTTCTCCAATGAAGTCATTATAGGGAGACTATGAAATGTTCTAGGTCCACATTGCTGAAAAGGGTCAAGAGCTGTTTGACAGGAACTCTTACATCACAGCACAGATGTTTGTGCCAGTGCACAAATCCTGTTATCATATTAACTTCTTGTGTGTTGAGAAAGCAGCTTTTACAAGATTTAATATAAAGAATTCCTTTCAATATCACCTTTTCATATAGAAGCAACAACAACAAAAAAAAAACCCAAGCCCTAAGGTTCTCCTAGGAGGAGAACTAGTGTTCACTGCTAATGAGAGGGTGAGCAAAGCTGCTGGAGCCCTCACTGAAGCTGCTGGCATGTTTTCCCTGCCGGGGAGAGGACACTCAGTGGAGAGAGAGTGAGAGTTTCCAAGAGATGGGCAGAGAAATCAGCCAAGTGTGAGATTTACCACAGACTATCTGTCAACACCCACAATGACAAACCAGCCCTGGTAACCACTGCGTGCATCACGTCAAGCAGAAGAGTGTGCTGTGTTGTGGGCAGGGCCTGGTGTTGCCAAAAATTAATGTAAGTGTGTGGGAGAGAGCATCTGTTTTTTTACCTCTGACTCAGGAAATGGTCCAGACTTGCCATGTCCAAGTATAGACTCAATCACCATTAAGGAAGGCAGGCAGCCTGCAAAGGTACATTTCACGCTTCTCCACACTCTTTTCGGACACCTCCAGCAGGTAGAACCTATTTTGACTCAGAGTAGGAAATGAGGTCAGTGCCTCTTCTCCCTGCTCCCACTATTTCATGCCCCCACAGTCACTCTGAGGAAAGCTCTGGGTTCTGTTATCATTCTTAGATCAGTACTAATCTAGAGTTTTGCCTACTTGTCACAGTGGTAGGAGGATAGAATAAATCTCTGAGACCTTAAAACTCTGTGGGTCTTTCCTTTGGAGAAGAAGAGCTGCATCTATAACAGGAGACTCATAATCACTGTGTATCTGTTCATAAACAGTGTGTTGAACTTGTTATGCTCATGAGGTAGTAGGCAGAGCACCATGATGTTTGTGTCTCCGGGGCCAGACCAGGCCCTAGGCAAGAGTAGAGGAGACAGATGGAAGAATCAGCCTGTCAAACGGTCATGGCAAACCCAAAAATTCATTCAGCACAGTCTGGGTCTGTGGAAGGAAGGCTGTGGCCTTCCTGGGCCTTACATATGACCCTACCCCACTGGAGAATTAATTTCCCACTGTAGGTAACCCTGCCTGTCTGTTCAGAAAGGTCATCCTCTCTACAGATCTGAGGGCTGCAAACTCCACATGTGCTTCAGCATAGCTCTGGCTGAAGAGAGTTACACCTCTTCCCTCGCTCTGCAGATGCTGATGAGGTGAGAGGGACTGTCTAGGTAGTGGCGAGCACAAATGTGGTTCATACTTTACCACTGTCTGTCCCTGGACCCAGAGCATGTTGTTGGGTGTAAGTGGAATCTGCAGTTACCGTAAGGGCTCCTTCCCATCAACAACAGAGAAAAAATGCACTTATAGGGGTTAGCCGCACAAATAAATTACAAGGTCTTAGCAACAAACCTCAGGTTAACAGACTTACAGTGAGTGCCTGCATGTCAGTCTTAATCCATGGTAAATACATGAGAAACAACCATTGATTTCAGGTGCAGGAAAAATATGTTGCTCGCAGACCCTTCAACACCACAATTTGCTTCAAGAGATGGCACTATCTCTTAAGGAGACTCAGAAAGTATGGCATAGCTTTTGACTTATGTATGGTTTTGAACCCTGCATGTTCATCAAAATCATGCCCCATTGATTTGCCCTGGGCCAGGCCTCAAACCTAGTGCTACAGGAATGCCTTCAGAGTAGTTCCTCCACATATGAGCTGGTAGACTCAGAACCAATAGGTGGACCCTATTCTTGGTCTAGTTAGTTACTGCATTCCTGACCGCTTATTAAGCTCAGTCAAAAGGATAAAGCTGAAAAAAGATTATTCCCAGGCAGCCAGCACAGGAAATATAAATTGACCCAAATTTCAGCAAGTGTTGCAGTGTTATATCCTTCTTCTCAGCTTTAACACCTTGTTAAAATACTCAGGAAAGAACATGAAGAGTCAATGAAGGTTGATGGCAAAGAGGCTGTCTAGATGCCCTTACTTTTCTCAAGCATGCAGTAGAAAAATCTTGTTTAGATTCATGCTCCTGCATTAGCTAAGTATAACATACATATTTTAGATGTGCTAGAAATTAAGAACATTTCATTCCTATATTTGATTCCATCCATATTTCCCACTCCCATGACCTCACCCTGCAATACAGGCTAGGATCTCAGATGCTGATTTAAGATGCGATGATATATATATCAACTTATGTTATCAGTTCAGTTCAGAAGCTTTTGCCATAAGTTGAGCTGTGACCACACTGGCACTGAAAGCTTCATCCATGAAACAGCCTATCCACTCTTCTGGTCATGTCGTCTTTAGCTGCCCATGCTGCAGAAGAAGAATCTCCACCAGCTGGGTAGAGCCAGAGAGCAGGCAGCAGCCAATGAGACATAGGTATTGATCTCAAAAGTTTTATTGCATTCAAAGCATTTTATTCTCCTCATAAAAGAGGGGCAGATGTTTTCTATCCCCATGCACTGGAATGCAGAGAGTGAGGAAGAACACTCTTCACCTCAAGAGATTTTCAGGCTTTGCTCAGAAGAGCTGCCTGGAGAATAGAAAATCCTTCATAAGAGGAAAAGGGCGAATAGCTGAGCATTTTTATGAGCACTAGACCAGAGAAAAGAACAAGCAGGGAATCTGTGTGCTTACAAAAGCATGTGTATCTGCATTGCTCCACTAGAAGTACTAAATGGCCTCAATAAGCACACAGTCATCTCTGCATAGCAAGAAACAGATAGAGACTAAAAGATTCTGTGGTCTTCTATAAAAGGATTATTGAATTGAGAGAATGCGTGCACGGGGTAGTTAATTTGAATTTAAGCAGGGAAAATGTCACCTTCTAACATCTTACACCCATCTTACACCCCTCCCACATTCTGATTCAATTTACTCCCACTTTTAATGTTGATCAAACTCAGTTAGATGAACTATTCCTCTTCCAGTCTGGCAGCAAATCCTGAGATATTCTTCAGAGAGGGAGTGTATGGAGTAAATGACCAGCTTCAGGCTTTGGAAATAATTTGCTTGGCCAAAGCTTGCCTGGTGCTTTGCAGTTATGAAGCAGAGAGGTAAATATGTTGAATAAAAAAGCCCCTCTGCTAGTGCTAGGTTAAGTAAAGTGTAATGATCTGTTTCTTTAGCTACCTTTTTAATCCTGGAAAATAGGAAACAAAATGTTTATTCTTTTGATTAAACACTTAAAAAGCCATTTATTGCATTCCTTTGAGACTCTTACGAGGTTTTACTCTTCCAAATTGCAATGGACACTACATTTCTAGACAGGACAGTAAGCACACAAACACATAGTAACTATGTCATATGGGTTTTATGCAACAGCAAAGTAGATGAGGCAGTGATTTGATGAAGTTCTTCTGGCTCAAAGACTTAATCTCTAACAAAAAATCTGCTTTGGAGAGTTAGAAAGAATATGTTTCCTTTGCTATCAATCCAAAGGGATAACCCTGAAAACGGAGTGTCTGGGCCTTCAAACTGCAAATTACAAAATAGGAACAAAATAGGAACGGTGGCACCAGGAAATCCCTCTTTGATGTTTTATGGGTCATTTCACATGCCCTTTTTCTGCCCAAGCAAATGCACAGAATCTAGGGTTTTAAACAGAAATACAGGAAGCCCTTATACCAGTTTTAAAATTATTTCTGCTCTAAAATGTTCAAAAGAAAAAGTGAGAATTTTGGTACGGCTCCATCTCCATGCAGACTCACAATTACTAGAAAGTAGGCTTTTACTCAGCTCAGTCTTACATGGATTTACAGGGAAAACCAAACAAAACCATTTTTTAAAAAATAAACATATTTGCTATTTGTAATTTTTAGTTCTTGTGTTTCTACTTATTGACCTGCAAGGCAGAGGGAGACTAAAGAGCTCATCACTGTTTTCTCATGGATCTGATAATTGCAAGCTGAACAGTTCACTACCACTTAAACCATATTTCAGTAAACAATGCAGCAAACAGGGATGTGGGAATTGGAGATACATGATGTAGCAAGATACAGAATCTCTAGTTATTTGCATCCTAGACCCATATGGAGTGGTGTGTATATTGAGCTTTTCACACTCATGTTGCAATTAGGAGCATTAGTCATAATGCAGAAGTTTAAGCCTCCATTATAAAAAACATACTTGCCCAGAGAAGTAAAAGATATGCTGGGCCATAGATACTAAGGTTCTTATTGCTAAGTCAAGGCATGAATTAGGGTTGAATAGAGATCCTTTAATGTAAAAGAAAATCAGCTTCTGGCTCATTAGAAGAAAAAACTATCTATGACTGGGAATGTAGAAATCTCAGAGCACATTGGTTAATCAGACAGCATTTACTTGTTAAGAAAATAAGTCATTGCTGTTCAACCACAGCAGTCCTATGCTTAGGGTAGTAAAAGTCCTTATTATTGCACTTATATTTCCACCTGGACCTTGTGGGCAGTGGGATGAATGACTATGGATTTTTTTCCTAAGGAAGAAAGAATGACAAAATATAGTATTACTTGCACCTGTGTTAGGTGCCACTTCTGTTTTACTCACACTGAGGAAACCACCACCACTGGAGACACACCAGCCTCGGTGAAACAAACCCAGTTATTACCAACCTCAAACTGCTTCAGCTACAAGTGCAACTTAAGCCTGAGTCGTGTTTCCAGCTTCGAGACACCACCTGCATGTGAAAGCTGCTAAATAAAGCCAGTTGCTTTGAGACTAGCGTCGGTGACTCACGCATTGACCCATTTTCCGATGATGCAGGGTCAGCAGTCGGGCAGGGTGAGAGGTGGGGAGGAGAGGTGCAGCCTGGCTGGGGCTACATGGGCTGGTTGCGTCCCTGCAGCTGCACCGCACTGCTGCCAAAGACACGCTGTGTTTCCAAGCATGCTAAATTTATGCCTGTGCTGCACAGCTGATTGTACATCGAGCCTGTTTATGTGAAACACACAATGTTATATTAAGCAAAGCTAATGAATACGGGGTCTAAAATCTAGAGGGAAAAAAAATCTTCTCTAACCGCATCAGGCAATTAATACATCTTTTCCTCTTCCACATCTGGTTATTTATTGCATTCCATTATTGAAGGTGACATGCAAAAGGAGCAAAATTCCACATTCATCCAGTGGCTTTGCGCTTTCAGGCTCTTCTCTGAGTAGGCAGAGAAGGAGAAAGTAATTGGTGACAGATACAGTCTTAGAGTAGGCAGAGAAAAATAAAAGGATCAGCAAAACACTGACAAAAAACTCAGAAAGTAAAGCTGGGAATTTGGATCACTTGGAAAGCTGAGGAGAATGGTGATGGCTTTTTGAACTTGTCCATTTGACTTCTGGGATGAACTTTTTGATCTTCTGGTCATTAATTGAATCCTGATTTGTCTTGCACAATATCCAGACTCTGGAGTTAAGCACTCACACAATATACTCACAGAAACAGATTTTCTATTTGTAATGAGTAAGAGCCTTTGCATGTAAACACCATGATTGAAAGGACACTCTTTGGAGCATCAGCTCCTGGCAAGGTGTTTGTATGTGCATAGCCATGTATATTAAGAATTTTTCAATTTTATCCCTGTGATAGACTAGGATCAACCTAATAATCTGGATAAATTCAAGATTGGAAAGTGTGTCTAGCAATATATGGATTCATGTCTCAGTCCTCCTTAAAACAGAAGGTTGTATCTATCACATCCCATTGTGTATACTGTACCTGCCACAAAGGAGCAGCTACAGTTCGATCCAAAGTATCCACACCATTAATTAAAATTTGCATGAAATTTAATGGCCTCTGTGGTACTAGACAGTTTAATCGTATATTTCTGACTGTTTCTCTGAAATCAAGATATACTACTTAACATCTCTTGCATTGGTTAAGGCAGGTTTTTCACACGTACCTGTTAAATACACCCTTTTGTCTCCTGTTTGTATGCAGCCTGAGTAAGAGAGGTGGCCATGTTTGCCCACAGCATGGATAACAGCAGCGGTCCTTTTGTTCTCCCTACCTTATTGCTCCTGCTGCAGAACAAGAGCTACTCCAATGCCTCCAACCCTCCTGCTGGCCATGAGATGACGGAGTCACCCATAGGACCCAGCTCAAGCAGGAACCACACTGCCTTGCAGTACAAACTGAAGCCAGGTGAACTAGCAGCAGCCAGCATAGTTTTGGGAGCGTTGTGGCTCGTTTCTGTCTTTGGAAACTCCCTTGTGTGCTTAGTGATCCACAGGAGCAGGAGGACACAATCCACCACTAACTATTTTGTTGTCTCCATGGCTTGTGCAGACCTTCTCCTCAGTATTGCAAGCGCACCTTTCGTGCTGCTCCAGTTTACCTATGGCAGGTGGACACTGGGGAACGTGATGTGCAAGCTGGTCAGGTACATACAGTACCTCAGCCCTGGAGTCCAGATATACGTGCTTCTCTCTATATGTGTGGATCGATTCTACACTATCGTCTATCCCCTCAGCTTCAAAGTGTCCAGGGAGAAAGCCAAGAAAATGATCCTGGCCTCTTGGCTATTTCATGCCCTCTTTGCATCTCCGGCTTTCTTTTTCTACAGCTCCAACAGCAATGACCACTGCAACTTTTTTCTTCCGGACTCTTGGGAAGGAGCCATCTACAGTATCATCCACCTCTTGGTGGTATTTCTCATCCCATCCATCCTCATTATCCTCTTCTACCAGAAGGTCATCAAGTACATTTGGAGAATAGGTACCGGTGGCATGACCGTCAGGAGGACAATGAATATTGTCCCAAGAACAAAGGTGAAAACCATCAAGATGTTCTTAATGTTAAACTCGGTATTTCTCCTGTCCTGGCTCCCTTTTTATGTGGTACAGCTGTGGCACCTGCAGGAAACAGACTACAAAAAGAGCTCCTTAGTTTTCCTGGCCATCACCTGGATCTCCTTCAGTTCTTCAGCCTCCAAGCCAACCCTCTACTCTGTGTACAATGCAAACTTCAGAAGAGGGATGAAAGAAACTTGTTGCATGTCCGCCATGAAATGCTACAGAAGCAACGCGTACACCATCACCACCAGTTCCAGGATAGCCAAAAAAAATCACATTGGGATTGCAGATATCCCAGCTCCAGTGAAAACTGTCACCAAAGACTCCATCTATGATGCTTTTAACAGAGAAGCCAAGGAAAAAAAGCTTGCCTGGCCTATTCAGTCCAACCCTCCAAATACGTTCGTCTAGTTGGCTTCATTGCTTTGAAAAATTATTATGTATCCCCAGAACAAAGAGCTTTCTCTCGGTTTTGAACCATTGTATGTTTATGTCTTTTTAACTCAACTTTTAGGGAAGAAAAAGAGATGTTTTATTTTATTAAATGCCTTGATTTTGATATCTCAGGTCTGTTTCCTTTCAGTTACATTCTGCTTTGTGAAACTACTCTACCTGAATCAGGAGCATAACTGTTTTACAAAGCAGAAAAGCTCTTATACTCTTTGTACGTAGGGAAAAAGGGAAGGGAAATACACCACTTTTTAAATTGCCCGTATTTTGGCCACAGTGTATAAATGCATATATCCACCAAAAGCCATCTATACTTCCTGAAACAGACAGCCTTTTTTTCTTTTTCTTTGCATTTATCAAACTCATCTATATGTACTGGACTGAGTCTGTGTGTGGAATATTGATTTATTTTCCCAATTCCCATAGTATTGCCCAGAAGCACAGCAGCACGCCCCCAGCTAACACAGATAACAATTTATTTACTACCGTCTGGTTGGTGAATTCCCCTCACTCTGCTGGATTAATGTGTTCATGTGAGCTGGAGCTGTGGAGGGTCCACCCCCGGTGCTGCACCCTTTGCACAGGAAGATTTCCATTTCGTCTTCTTATCAACGTCGACATGAGAGTCCTGCAGAGTTCAGACCACAGGTCCATCCATCCCAGTATCTTATCGCTGACTGTAGCCATCAGTGGGTGCTTGAGGACAGAGTGTAGGAAGCAGGAAAGCTATGGAGAGGCCTCCTGACATCTCCTTCCAGCCTCCAGCAGATGCTGCTGAGAGCTAACACCTTTCACAGAGCAGATGCCAAAAAGCGGTGCCATTCAGTAAATCCTGAGCAGGTCCAGAATGGGCCTAGTCACAAAGTCCCAGAGATGGGACAAGCAGCCCTATCCTGCTTCCTCAGGCTTTATCCGAGTGGATTTCAGGAGAGTTTTGCCTGAGAACCAAGGGTTTGACATCTTTTCAGTTGAGCATCTCAAGCACTTTCTTCCTGTTCTCTATTTATTTTTCAGCTAGCCCTGACCGTGTCAGTAGATGGTGAATAGTTGGTCCTCAACCACTCTTTCTCTGCCAGTCTTGGGTTGGTAAACCTCTGTCATGTATTCTCTCAGCTATTTATTTTCTGTGCTGAAGATTCTCATTTGACTCAGTCATTTCTTGCATAGAACCAGCTCCAGATCAGGTTCTCCTTAGAGCATCCCAATGTAGCAGCCAGGGCATGGCCAAGCATCCTCCAGTCCAGACTACCAGCAGGCATCTCACATTCAAGTCATCCTAAAAGTGTTTGATCCCAGGGGTTAAACGAGGCAATAGCCAGCTCAGTGGACAGAAGGCAGTGTGCATGTCTCAGCTATCCATCCACATACTCCTATTTCAAAATCTCAAGCTGCCCCCTGTAAGTTTGAAGACATCCTCAGCCACAGCCTCCTCAGGGATTATCTTTTTCTTCTGCTTTCACACCAAAAGTGGCACAGCTGAATTCCTGTTTGTGCCTGGGGCCTGGAAGTGCTGCTGTGACAAAAGTTAACAAAACAAGGGTAACAAGCACTACAGGGAGTATTAAACATACGTGATTATGTCCCTTTCCTGTCAGCAGGGTGCAGAAGCACACGTGTGGTGGAGTTCCAAGCTGACATCCTCTGAAGAGACTCTCATGCCTGCAATGTGGGTGGGGAAACTCCTTTGTTGAGAAATATTCCTGCATTTATGATAGAAAACTTCCTTCCTCATCCTCTACCACACAAAGTATGGTTGTAAGAACCTTCACTGACTGCAGGAACACGTCCGTGCTGTATTTCACAAATTCAGAAATCCCCGTTAAATGAGGATCTGCTATTTCTCATCAAGGCCATTAGCAAAAATTCCCATAAATTGAGGGGAGAGAGGGTCTTGAAAACAAGACAAAAGCAATATTTTCTGTGTGGTTCATTTTCCAAGCAGGTTGTTTCAGCCTGAAACATGACCATATGCTTAGGGTTTTTTTGACAATTACCTCTGACACAAAAAAATAACACCTAGGGGAAGCAGGCCAGGTCAACTTTGCAATGCTATTTTTAACGTTGGGTTGTGAGATTAAACGCAACAGTTGTTCTTTTGGTTAGTAGTTTTACTAAAGAAGCGGGACTGAACAGAATGAGACCTGAGGTTGCAGAGAACCGTAGGGTCATGGTTACCCACCTCACACTAGGTCTGAGTCTAGAGGGACTCAGGACACTTGTTCCTTCAAGTCTACATGAATGGGAGTGCAGGAGGCAGCCTCATTATCTGGGTATCATGGACAGCAGAGGCCCTAATAGTCACTGTCCTGTCCAGGTGCATTCAGAGAGGCTATATACAGGTAGTGAGTCCTTGTACAGCTGGACCCTAAAGATGTTCCAGTGGATGTTGCCTGTGCATAGCCAGCTTCCAGCCTGCAGATGAGGAGAAGGTCTCAGACTACTACAGATCCCAAAGGAAAACACTGCTGCAGGCACTACATGCTGGGGCTGATGCCTTGAGGCTTGCTCCATTGCTGAAAAGGAAGGGAGGAAGTAGTCCACCCCTAAGGCACTAACACCACGTTGGAGACCCACAGTCTGCCAGACGACATTTCACATACAAAACCCAAAGAACACACCAGCGGGTGAGAAACCACAGACTTCTGTGCAACTTTCCCTCTTGTGAACTCAACCGCATTTCCCCACCTCATAGAAGCTGTAAAATTACACAAGCTGGCCAGGAAAAGTTCAGGACTGCCATGACACACAGCTAGGGACACAACGTCACTGGGCTGAAACAGTTGGCGGTTCTGCCCTGAAATCACAGCCCTAACTGGCCCTGAGACTGTGACTGAAGTCTAGAGCTTGGCTTTCTTAGACCACGTTTTCTTCTCAGTAAAAGCACAGGCACAGTTGTATCAGAGTAAGTGTAACTCTGCTGGTATAGCTTATTCTAGCCAAAACTGCACTGGTAAAAACACATTCTTGCTAATGTAAGCTGTGTTTCAAGTCAGAGGAATTTGCCCCTGCAGCTGTCCCTTTATGCAGTTACACTGATAAACCTTCCCGATTTCTACTTCCATATGATGCAACTTTCGGTATGGTTGAAAAAATTGTCCAGAGCAATCAAACTAAACCCATCGCTTCAATTGCTGGCTAGCTGACAGATCCCTCAGTCTGAAAAGCCAGACTTCACCACAGAGCGAAAGGAGCAGTGGTGTGCCTGTACGTCAGGTATGCACGTACATACTCACTTCTACCTCTTTCACTTCTCTTTTTCCCAAGTCATGTCAG
The DNA here is from genome assembly GCF_963082525.1 of Nesoenas mayeri. NCBI lineage: Eukaryota > Metazoa > Chordata > Aves > Columbiformes > Columbidae > Nesoenas > Nesoenas mayeri. The sequence goes on from NC_137541.1 coordinate 70,906,030, forward strand.
TACTGTCTATCCTTTTCCTCATCGGCTGTGGCTGAAGACCACGTTCATGCCTTGGTGACCACTGTGCTTCTGGGAGAGGTACCCTAGGAAAGGCTGCCCAAGCCATCCCAGCAGCTCCAACCCTTCAGATGACACTAAGCCACTGTAATTTAGTGCTGCCACTTTAAGAGCAGAAGAGAACATCATGCTACAGCAATGCCAAAGATGGAACATCTTCTACAGCTTGACGGTTGAAATGGAAGCTACTCCATGCTCAGGGTTGGCTTCAGAAACCCGTCATGAAATGGATGGAGACAGACAAGTACTGACCTGGCACCAGAGCAAAGAGAAATCTTTTCTACTCCTTCCATCATTCTAGGACGGGTGATGGGTGGGTTTGATAGCATCGGCCACCAGGTACCTCTTGGTCTGCCAAGACCTCAGAGGTCCCAGAGACTCAGGAAGAAGACCATGGATTATCTATGCAAAAAATGGAAAACACTGCAGGATTTTCCTAATCGATGTAAACAAATCTCTCCGCACTCCCTCACAACTCCTTATTGCCAACAGATCGTTTTAGTGATCTATCTAACACAACAATAACACAAATGAGGGGTGAGGCAATTTTAGGACTAAACCAAGCAACGCTACTCAGATCAAGGCACCTTGAAGAAACACAACTTAATGCGGGAATAGCCAGCGACTGCCCCTGGAGTTTGATACAGCTCTGGAGGCAGACACCCCTGGGCCTCAAGAAGGCTGGTGAGGTACCTGGGATACTGACCATGGGTACGCGTGCGTGCCCGTCAGCATCTGTGTAAGCAAGGAGAAAACCAGCATGCAGATGTGGGCCAAAGCTGGTAGAAGTTATTAGGGCAGGTTTGGCACTGAGGAAACAGAAACTCCCCGTTCATGAACCCATCTCAACCCCATTTCCAAAGGAGCAGCTCTGGAAGAAAGGATTTCTAGCCCATCCACCCCTCAGTCTTTCTGTGTAAGAACATGACACACTGCCAACCATAAAACATTTTTTTTGCATTAAATGGACACAAGTTAGTGGAAATTCCATCACTGTTGTTTACTTTTGGTATTAAGTGGCTTGCGCTTGGGAATTATTATTACAAACTGTCAAATTATGTGTGCCCCCCCCCCCCCCCCCCCTTTTTACTTCAGCAGAGAGTCAGATTTTTGGTTAAACATATTTCAAAAAGTTCTAGGTGGGAGGTAGTGAGAAGCAGACACACACCACTTGAACTTATTTGGCAGCTATCTTCCCAGAGGTGTTAGCAAGGTGGCTATCACCCATAATTGGACTCAAGACTTTCCATACGCCCAGTTAAGAATCCCCTGAGCTTTTCCAGTCTCAGCTCAACCAGTTTGACTTCAGAATTAATTGACATTGATTTAGGAGTTGGTTTTCCAAGGTGTTGAATGCACGCCATAGATTTTAGCTGAAATTCTCAGTGCTCAGCCTTTCTCAATATCAGATCCTTCCTGTTTAAAAGAACAAAAAGCAGATTTGAAGTTTATTGAAGCCAGACCCATACACTCAAAGGAAGGTTTATTAGCCCCCTAAGTGATTCTGTAAGTTAATATGTCTTTATTAGCTGGCTCTTTTCAACCTAGCAAGTGTTGTGGAATAGGCCATTATAAATTACATAAGCTTTATTTGAACTGGCTTCTAGTAAAACATAACACACCTACTGGAAGATTGTTATATAAATTTCACCTTCTGCTGAGCAGTCTGAACTAAAACACAGATTTATTCTACATTACTGCTAACACACACAAAGTCTCCTTTCAGTTTTCTCATGAAACCGATCTCTGGATAAAATTAAGAAGTGGCATAGACAGCAGTAATTCCTTGGTGTTCAGCATCACAACCATTTTAGACCTGCTCTTCATTTGGTCGTATGTTTGCAAGGGAAAAGGAGGGGGGAAGGGGAAATATAGTACATCACCAAATAATTTAATTTGTCCTCATCTCATGCCTGGTCAGACATTAGCTTTTTCACTGCACGTACAAATAAGAGCAAGAGACACTTTTGTTTCCATGGTTTGTGGAGGAGGGACTCATCAAGGACTTTGATGTTTTTGAGGCTATGTAGAATTAAACAGCAGAGGCCACAAATGGATGGATGTAATTACCCATCTTAATTCCAAAGGCACCACAGCACTTCTCTTCATCCCTGGAGATTTACCATCTCCACTGCTACACCTACCTTGCAGAGTCTCTCTCCGTATTGATCCAAATACTGGAAGGAAAACCATTAAGTGATATCCAGAGTTAGCAAGATTTCAGATTAATTGCCAGTTACCTGTAAATGCAGCAGGAGTTGCTCCGAGTTTCTCATTAACTCACAGCACTGCTGGGAGCCGATCTGCTGTCAGGCTTTCCGCAGACTCTGAGACAGCTCTTGCCATGCTGTTGAATTGGTCCTGCTTATTAATCCAGGGCATCGTCCTTAGAATGGAGCCCTAAGGTTGTAATCTTTTCCACTTAAGAGGGATGTTGGGGATGTGGCCCTTGGCCCAGGTCTATGGCAGAAAGCCTTGAGTTTTCAGAGCTAAACCTTGCAGAATCTTAGCACACCAGCAGAAGGCAGCCACTACTTCAATACAAGCCAGAAAGCAGTCGGTCAGATAGACAAATAAACAGCTGATTCAAAATATTTCAAGGGAGGGCAGCACAAGTTTGCTCTTCAGAAATTGCTCTCAAACCTATTATAGCACCTCTGTAGGTCCCACCAGGGAGCTCCAGTCCTGGGTGAGATGACAGACATGCTGCCTTCCCACTACCCCTCCATACCACCACTCATCGCCCCCACACAGAAGCTGCCACCCACGTATCCCAACACTACTACTGGCCAGCTTCTGACAGCCAAACGGTGCTCTTGGTGGCCAGGTCCCTAGTTGTGTCTTCAAAGTCCGCTTCCCGCTTGTTGATCATGTCAACTGTCGCAAGAAATTCTTATCAAGGTAACAAAGCATTTGGAGTTTCCTCTTCAAGGGAAAGCTGTGTTAATAACAGGCACATTTGTTTTGTTTATAGGACTTATTTCATCCAAAGAGCGTGATTCAGAAAAAATGCAGGGTGAATGCAAGCAATCACAAGAGGCCATTCATCATTCTGCCTACGTTTTGTTTTTTTGTTAATACATCCACACAACTGCAACTGTGCTCATTCCATGAGAGAGAAGTTCAGGGGATTAAAACAGACAACCTTTAACCTCGTTCTCCAGCTGTCAGTCAGCCTTTTTTATCCGCCAGCATGTGTAGACAATATCAACTCCATTAATAATGCCACCCCTTTAGTGGTACTGGACTGAAATGCTGTCAATATTAAGTGGCGACTGCGAAAAGACACAAGATCACATAAATCTAGAAAGCTGAAGTAGTTAATTGGTTGTTTCTCAAACACTCACAGCAGTCCACTTTGGTTCCATTGGAATACTAGTAATTAAAAAGCTAATTGCTCATTTATTTCAGAAGGTGAGAAACCCTAAGAATAAAGTCATGAGAAATGCAGCTTGGTGAAGAGAGAATGGTAATGCTCTCTGTTCTCATTGATAGATCCCTGCACTGTAACCAAGATATCACCTTGTGAAGGTTTACACAAATACTCATCACAAGAGTAATTAGCTGATCAGAAATCTTGGCGATGCCTCCTTCGCCTTTGTCTGCCTGAGATCCCAGAGAGGATTCTAGGTTTAAATGGAAAACTGTTATTCTGTTTACTTTGATGAAACCTCTTCTGGTTTATGTTCATGAGGTAAAGGCTTTGGGGTCAAAATTTTCTCTCACAAATGAATTACCCCCTTATCTTCAGGTTTCAGGTATGTAAATCCAAGCTGAACTTACCCTTTTATTTGAAAATACTGTCACCGGTGAAAATGCCGGGCAACCTGGAATTTTACAGAAATAACAGTAACAGAATAATCCAAATCTCGATGTGTGGAGTGAAAGAAGGCTTGCAACTTGTTGAGTAGCAAAACTGCTTCAACACATGCCAAACATCTACAACAAGGCAACGTTGCCATTGCCTTTTGCTAACAGCCTTGTCTTGGCTTCCTCCTGATCATACAGCTCAACACAACGCCTGAACAAGCTAAAAACCGCTGTGGGGTGAGCTGATATCAGCAGTGTCCCTGCTAGGCTGTGCGGAGAAACAAGAAGTGGGTCCTGAGCTACAAAGCTATTAAGAGCTTGCGATGCAGAAGGGGTATTCGCACTGATGTTACCCAGAGCTTAAAATGTAGAAGGGGTGTTCAGTGCAAGCTGCTGGGTGTGGTACAGCCTGTGTGTGGAGGCAGAGAGAAGCTACTGGATAACTCCTGTTTTTATGCAGTCCTCTGGAAAAGGAACACTTGCTGGATTTTGAAAACAGGCCCCAGACCACTTAGGAAATAAACGAGAATCACAGAAGACACTTTTTCTGTAGAGAAAAAGGAACGCAGACCGAAAAGTGCGAGATTTCAAAGTACTGATGAGGGGAGATGAAAGAAAACGCCCCGAAATTCAAAACAGAAAACACTGACCTAGCAACACAGCAGAATCTATTATATGTTTCACAGGGAGTAGGAAAGAATTGTTCTTACACCAGAGGATGCCACATAAGGAGATAGTGAGGCTGGAGAACACTGCTGGTATGCTCTGCCATAGGAATATGCAGCGTTGCTGTCACCATCTAACTCGATCAAAATGTGTTTTGAAAGTTGCAATGAAAAAGAAGGTATGGAAAAAAAATCACCTTTCATAGCGAGCTATTTCTATTCACATTGAACACCCCATCTCATCAAACCACGTTTTATCCACTTGTAGTCTTTTGCTCAAAAATTCATTTAATCATCAGAATACCTGTCACAGCTGCAGCATAGTTAAGAATGTCACCATTACCCACCCTAATAGACTGAGATCAAATGCAATAATTGCTTGAAGCAGCAGCTAGTGTTAGTAGCACTGATATACCACTAGTGAGTTTCAAGCAGACACACAAAAAAGCAGGGCTAATCTTGCACGAGCTATGGAAGCAAAATTTCCACCTCCCAAGAGCTTTTTACAGAGGAAAATAAAAAACTGAAAGTCAGTTGTTTAGGTTTTAAATCTTTTTTTTAATGAAGTGTTGCTGAAAAGCATTAGCTGATCAATGACAGCATTTTCTAGTTACAATTTGAAGTGCATAAGATAAAGAAAATACAATTAATAGTATAAATAATGCGAAGGAACAGCCTTTGCAGAAATTGCTTAAGGTGATGGCTATAACTGACACTACAAATTCTACTTCTATATCTACATATACAAATTTATACATTCAATAAATACAGCATCAGTTGAATTTTAGTCCACTGATGTGCTATACAGTATGAGACACCTCAAATTTTACCGCAGATTAGAGGCACCTGTTTACTCATACAAATCCACAACAGACTCATACAAGAAATTCAGTTATTGTCATAACTTACAGAGAAATCAATGCTAAGTGGCACTAACAGCAGGACACTCAACTTCTGACCTACTGCAGAGATTTCTACATCACCCAGTCCTCTGTCACTCATACCGTAACAATTTAAGTACAGTGAGAAGGAGTAGGGTCCTTATTTCAGTTTTTCCTCTTGGTTTATCTACATTTTTAGGCTAGTCTCAAACATTTGGCCCACACTTGGTCCTTTTATTAACCGTCATTTTACAGCTAATTATAGATACTATAATTTCTTGGAAAGTAGTAAACAGACCTGCGGTGCCAAATCTTCTCCATTTCTTCATGGGATGCCAGGATGAACTAGATTAATTATTGATGTAGATTAATCTTCATCCTTAAAATACAGAAGTGGATAAAAGCAAAAACAAGTCAGTCACAGGGACTCTCCCAAAGTGAGTCCTGGTTTCAACTGTTGAGAAAAGCTTTTTGAAATGTATCTAATACATTAAAAAGAACCACAACCAAACATCTCTGGTAGAACAGTCTTTTGAAAAGCACTTAATAGAATGCAGGTTCTTGGGCAAACACTTATTATCAGATTACAGAAGCTGACCATGATTTAAGTTTTTTTGGTTGGTTGTTTTTAACACATATAATCACAAGATGTTCTCAGTTAAGTGAGAAGCCTCTCAAATATACCCACTTTATTTTTCAGGATTCTATGCCCCAGGCACAGATTTGGGATTAAAAAGATAAGATTTATTACATCTTGTCAAGTTTTTCACTATCTGGTAAACCCTTGCATTAAATTCTCCAAAAGCATTAGTACAGCTGTACAGTGCTTACTCCATCAGCATCATTATGGTTGGACTTGAGGATCTCAAGGGTCTCTTCCAACCAAAATGAGTCTATGATCAACTGAGTTCTACCTTACTACACCTTATTGTAACAGAGTCCTAGCACTGTTACGAACACCAGATGCTATAGACAGCATTTTTTGAAGATTCTGCCTAGTTTCCAAACGATACCCACTTTTACCTGGGCAAGTGGTTCTAGCTGACCATTAGATATCCATGGCAAGTGGGGAAAATGAAGCATTTCCAGGCTTATTTCCTTTCTTCAGTGCTTGTGAGAACCAGCTGCACACACTCACTGCAGGAGAAACGTGTGGAAGGCTGCGCCCAGCTTACACAAAGAGAGGATAAACCATCCTCCATTATTTAAGGTACTAGATGAGACCCCTAGCTGGTTGCATCACTTCTGGGAGCCCCCTCAATGTGGATGAAGACTGTTAACAGCAGAGTATCAAATGAGCATGAATTACAAACATTTCTGTTAGTTTTCAAGAGGAACTACTACACTTCAAACTCCAAAACAGATGTATCTCTGAGAGTCCTTTAAGCCCAGAACATTTATAACATAGCACAGTCTGCAACATGATGGAAGCCAAAGAACTTTATCCATCTAATGATTGTTACCAGGAATCCTGCTTTTCATGATGAACTACAGCATCTAGAGAATGTTGGAAGAGTCCAGTTAGAATCTCTTAACTCTGTGTCACACTTAAATTTTGGATTGCAGGACAAACACAGGAACAGTTGAAGATGATGGAGGCTGCAACATGCCTCCTGCCCCATTCGCATGAAGCACAAAATACCTGTTAAAACATGGATGCCACTATTTGTGCCTCAGAACTGGTTTGCCAAACACAATCCTGTGATGCCAACTGCTGGCTAAGCCAGAGGGCAGGAGGCACTGGGATGAGGAACAGATGAAAACTCTTACCCATCACAATGAGAAATTCCAGCTCCTCATTTCCCTTATAAAAGAAAACTTAACTCCTGAGAAGTTTCTTGTTTGGTATCACAGAAAGGGAAATAAAGAAAGAGCGGAGGCAAGAGATCAAGTGGTGTATTTGTGGTGCAATCAGAGCTGCATTTGTCGCACAACCTAGTGTTGAGTGGAGCTGTTCTGATCATGCATACTGTAACTCCTCTACATGTTTTCTACAGAACTGATTCATAAAAGACACTTAAATATACATATAACCTTTGAAATACATGTTTAATTACAATACATAGTTTACATTTTAAACTAGACTGCGTAAGTCTAATTCTGACCAAAAATAATATATTAAACTTCTGGCACGATGATGTTACAAAATCCAACTGCAAGGTTCACAGAGTACAGTTCTGGGCATCTGATCTAGGGTTGGTTTTTTTTTTTTTCTCCAGAGAATCCAGAAAAAGGACAGACAAGCATTCAACATAAGCAAAAATCCCCAAACTTATGGATTGGCTTTGTTGCCAACTTTCAGGACAAACTGCAGTTCAGAGCTTAAAATACAGGGTGTGCAGTGGAACCTATCATCCCCATCTCTGCTTCAGTGTTACTTAACCTTTCCTAATACGCAACATTTCTAGCAATTGCTAACTAAGGACACGTGTGGATAGCCTAGAGAATAAACTTAAAACCGTGCCTTAAGGATTAATATATGAGTGCTCAGAATGGAATTCTGAAAAGACCTGTGCTGTACACTGAAATACAGCCCTTTATAATTTTCAGTGCTTTCGACTAATCCTGAATTGCAATAACGCTAAACAGACCCAATTAGTTCAATAAAAAGGCAACATTCAGTCTCGCAAAGTCATTCATTATAATATTTATTCTATGTAACAAAGAAGAAAACATGATTAAAAAATATTCCATGCATTTTATAAAATACAGAGAAAGACATTGTCACAAACAAAACAGAGAATAAGCAAGCAAAACCCCCACTGAAAATCCCAAGAGCTCTACTCTCCTCATTGCATCAAATAAATGCAAAAACTGCTCATACAGGAGAAAGAGCGGTCTAAGGAAAGTGGCAGGTTATCTGTCAATATCTGGGATGAGTAAGTCAGCCCACAAGACTTCTGCCATCACCTCTCATCATAATAAACTGACACAACCTGTTCTTGCTACCAGTTCTTGGCGTTATCCCTGCCTGGGAAGCCGGGATAGCGCAGCAGAATTCATGTTAAGTTGCAGGCTAGAAAGATACCAGGGCCCAAAGTGTAAGTAGATAAAGACAGCAGGGCACAACGGGTTGGAGGAACCTGCAGTTGTTCCACGGCTGGAAGCAAGGCGGAAGGACATCCTTTGACTGTCTTACCAGGAGAATGGGCGATGGGAAATACATCTTGTGAAAGAAGTTATGGGCAGAAGCAGGGAACAGATCTAGTACCTCTCCTTACGAGTCCCAGTAATGTAAAAGATGTGCTACATTATAAAAGGATGCTGAAAGCAACATCTTTCAGGTTAGAAATTACATTACTGTAAACCTTCTTACTTAAAGCTTTTGATCCAGTTCCTTCTCCTCGACCTACAGTACTCTATTCTGTTTTAGCAAAGCTGTTACGAGATTCTCCTCTCGCTTTTGTATTATAGAACCTCTCAGACTCCCACAACGCGACTACTGACCGCAAAGGCAGTCTAATAACAAAACCTGCCCCCATCTCTTATTGGGAATGCCCAAAAGCTGCCATAGCTGTATTTGGGGAGGGTGGTTTAGAGAAAGGAAGAACAAGGCTCTGCTTACACAAACACCTGCTACCCCAAAACCCCACTCCACACAGGCTTAGGAACACCACAATCAAAGAGTTTCATGTGAGGAGGAGCAAAGAGAAGACAGCGGACTGGGATCCTTCCCCCTGCACCTGGGGATGCATCCACTTCTCTGACAACAGCGTTCTTCTGCCAGCTACCAAGCTATCGCTGCTGCAGTGCGGAAGGTTCTGCATTGGCCTCCTGTGAATGATGCACCATGGGGGAAGATTGTTACAGTTAAAAATGTGGCTTTCACGTTGTTTCTTAAAAATACAAAGTTAGGAATTTATTTATTTTTTAAAAACTTACAGTAAAATGTAATTTAACCTGTAGCATGAAATATTTCAAAATTAGAAGATGTGAGGTATAGAATTGCCCATGTTACACCCTGTGTTCTTTTGCATGTATGTATCAAGAATATGACTCTATATTATGTGATCTTTTCACCTTTCAATCCCCAGAAGAACTTTATTTCATTCCTTGCACAAGCACAAATGAGGCAGAAAGAAGACTCTATAGGAAATCCCAATTTCAGCATTTCTAATATTTGAGCACTTGCAGCTAGAATCATGTTCTCTTGACGGAGCTTTTCAAATTCAATTATGTTTTATGTGCTCCATTTACCTTGCATTAGGAAAATAGAAAATGCTGTAAAAAATGAAGGTCTCAGGTCTTCACAGGTCTCAGCAGGCCTTGGTGAAACACAAAGATTGAGTCTTCTTTTATAATAACTGCCCAGCTTCCTAGCTAGTGTAATTTCTGTGTTGACCATGTAAACATTACACAGAGTCTTTGTACCACCCACTAAGCCCTTTGCTTCAATCAACTATTTGTGCCCAAAAGCACATCCTTATGTTTCTTCCCACACCACAGCCATCCTCCTACACCACAAGAGATGTAACAAAATAGGAATTAATCATAGGCTGGATACTCACAGGGATTGCTGCTGTTTGCTTCTGTCTTCCCAGCCTTGGCAAGTTTGGCTGAGTTCTGCTGTGCTTTGCCTTGCTCCTCCCCAGTTAGCAGGGCTTTTATTTCAGAGGGGATTTTCCCTTGGTCCATCGCCATGCACCACTGCTTGTACTGAAATATGCAAACACATTAGGCATTAGCAAACTGCCAGGATCACATTAGCAGACAAAACAAAGCTGTAATCTCTACCTTCCAGTATATTCATTTAAGGTTTGAATTTACTGGGCTGAAGCCTCTTACAAAACTGCAGAGCACTAATGAGCTAAGCACGTGTCCGTGGTTGCATACCTGGCCTCAGTAAATCCTGCTTCAGTCAATAAACTGCTACTCAGTGGCAGTACTAGACACAATACTGTAATTATTAAACAACATGGAACACTTTGTGCATTTTCTCGCTGCTGGCACGCCAGAATACCGTTCCAGTTCACGGCCTATTAAAACCGAATATTTCCCATGACTCTGGGGCTGATCAACTATTAAGAGGTCCTTTCTGATTGTGCAAGGCACGGTTACAGCACATGTGCCTTATTCCTAGTTCCCTCATCTTAAATTCTTCTTGCCAAGCCCTGAAGCATGCTGAAAAACCTGTGGTCAGTTGGCTGACTTTCCACCCAATCCTAACCCTTTTCATTTGTGGTGATGAGCCCTGCCTGTTCCAACAAACCTAACACAAGGTCAAGGAAACATCCTCATCTCCAATGAAATCTTAAAGGTATCTCAATATCACTGAGGAGCTGAGTGTCTGTATGTCCAGATGAAACATTCTCTTTGGTTAACGAAGCTTGTTTGGCCAAAATACTCATCCATGCTGGGAAACCGGACAGCTGTGAAACCATCTATACAGAGAGTATGCTGCAAGAATCAACCACCACAACAGAGACAAAGGTCTGCGGGAAGAAATGACACACTGTGGATATATGTTGCACATCTCTTTCCACCCTCTGCCTCTTTCTACCTCTGTCAGAGGTTTTCCAAAACCAACATTTCAAAGACAGACTCATACGCAATGGCACTTTGTTTGCTTCCAGTTCAAAACCAGCAGATGACTTATGACATGAGGTTCATATTCAGCACACAGAGTAGGCAAACAGCTGAATGCATCCGTTACTGATGTTTTGATACCCTCTGACTAGCCAAATCCCACTCTCTGTCACAGTGATTTCGAAAAGAAATGTCCACAAGGACAGGTCCCAAATAAAACTGAGGGTTAGCTTAAATGATAGTTTCTTACCATTTCAAGCTCTTCTCTGAGAGCACAGATGGCTCGCTCTCTGCTTGAAACCAGCTCTTCCAGGTACTGGTACCTCAGCTTCTTCCTGGCTCTGCACTCTCTTGCACTCTGACGACTTCTTTCAAGTTTTGCCTTCAAGTCTATTTTGGCTGGTTTACGCCCTCGCTTGCCTGGTTTCTTCACCTTGCCTCCAACCACCTGGAAAGGAAGGGTACAGTAAAGATCCTGTTTTGCAAAGGTAATGCTGTGACCATGTCACTGTGCCTACTACGTGTTTCAAGTAGGAAATTTTGCATATACTTTCACTGATTCTGGAGCAACAGACGAAATAAGTGGGCTGATGTCTGAAGCCTTCAGTGACACCATCAAAAACAAAAGGGAGAGATATGACTTTATAGTGAAGTCAGTGCTTAAGCAGTCCTGTTGTAAATGCTACTAATCTGATTTGGAAGAGCTCCACAGACTGGCTGAGATTGGCAGGGACCCCTGGAGGGTCACCTGGTCCAACCCCCCTGTGCAAGCAGGACCACCTAGAGCTTGATGCACAGGACCATGTCCAGATGGCTTTTGAATACCTCCAAGGATGTAGACTCCACAACCTTTCTGGGCAACCTTTGTCAGCGCTCAGCCACCCTCACAGGAAAAGAGTGTTTCCTGATGTTCGAACAGACCCCAGTCTTCTAGTTTGTACCCACTGCCTCTGCTCCGGGCACTGGGCACCACTGAAGTGACCATGTCTCCATCTGCTTTATACCCTTCAGGTATTTGAACACACTGATGGGGTCCCCTGAGCCTTCTCCAGGCTAGATGGTCCCAGCCTTCTCAGCCTTTCTTTATAGGAGAGATGCTCCAGTCCCTTCCTCATCTTAGTAGCCTTTTGCTGGACTCTCTCCAGAGCCTCCATTTCTCTCTTGTACTAGGGAGCCCCAAACCACACACACTACTTCAGACATCTGGGAAGATATCTGGGACATTGAGGAGACAGACATGATAGTCAACTTGAAGTGAAACTGCTTTAATATTACCAACAAACCCTGCCCAGATACTTGTCAGCTCTAGAAATATTACATTCTGGAGATTAACACTTTAATTTGGAAGGAAAAAAAGTATTCATTTATATCAGTATAAAACAAAATTTCATTTTGCTACAATCGACAACCACAATTTCAACCTACTCTAAAGATGAAACTTGTCAGAATTATTCACTAGCCGTCTGAGCTTCCTCAGTCCCAATTTCTTTCAAAGGAATCTTCTGAGGATTTTTACTAAACAGGGAAGTCAGTTACACTAAGTCCTACCTGTACTGCCTCTCTTCCAGTTGTACTTAACCACGCTGGCCATATTTACCTTCAAAACATTATTACACAGCCTGGAAAATCATCTCCTCGTGCTTTCTCATACAACCAATCCCAGCATTCAACTCTCCCAGTGCCTAATTTAGATCTTCCTTGCAGAAATGTAACCCCCCAGTTTCTTGTCCTATGGAGCACAGATTTGTTTCTCAATCATCTCCCCCTCTTCTTTATGGCTCCTTTTTTACAGGTCTGAAAGCTTCTCTTGTTATGAATAAATAGAATAGTTTCCTTAATGTTTATTCTGTGCTTCTCCACCCAAATATTTTACTCTTAACACAAGAGCATGGCACATGAAAAGTCTTAAATACGGTATGAAACTTCGTACACTGCCCATCAGGTAGTATCACCCTGTAAGCATTACATCAGCCACACACCCTCTGAAGTGAGGATTTCTCTTTATTTGCATTCTGACCACACTGTTTGAATGGAGGGGGTGTGGAGAAACACACCTAACACACACACCTACGTAAAAGAATTTCACTGCTGGCTCAGGGTGTCACCATACTGTGTATGGTACATTTTGTCTAATAGGCAGTGTTCAAAATACCAGAGTTCGTCGCTAAAAAGGCACTTTTTACTGTGTGATGCTACAAAATAAGTTGGCTTTGACATTCAAAGAAGTCACTTGTTCCACAAACTTAGTAGGCTTCAATAAAAACAATAACATAGTGAACTGATGGGCTAGAATTTAAAAAAAAATAATAATTAGATTATACAATTGAGTCTATTCTTTCTTTGGAAAGTGAGTCAACAATCACATGCCAACACAATCCTACCCTCTCTGTACTGCCTCTCCTAATTTATTCACGAGTAGCTGCCTACCATAAGCAAATGGAGGAACAGAAAGTACTTAATGAACATCTAGTGATAATGAAACAAACATGACACATTTAGAAAAGCAAAGAAAAAAAAAAAATCAATCTCTTTTACATTTGAACTGCTGGATACAGCTTGAATAATTCATTAATTCCACCAAGGTGTTCTCCTTAAGATCTTCTTGTTCAGATACTATCTTCACTGAAGCAGGATAAAACTAACCAGCCACAGCCAAGGGGGAAAGAATCTCCAAAGAAAGGAAAGCGACTGTCCCCTTTCAGGGGTGACAAGCACAGCTCCCTCCTCTCACAGAACCACACTCCTGTTTCTGCGTGGTGTGATTTACACTCCTGGCTCAGCAGGAATTAGAAACACACATGGTCTTCTCAGGAGGGGCTATAGGCACTCACAATTTGCTAACTACTGCTGCTTGCACTTGAAAGATTTATAGATATTCCGTTATCCACTACATCCAAAGTACTTCGGTTCTCAAAGACTTTGAGGCTTTTCTGTGCCATTGCAAGGTAGTTCAAAGTAAATCTTTGAATTCAAGAGCTAGATAAGCTCTTGTAGAGACATACACTCCAGCTCTCTTTAAAAAAACCCTTTACCACTCAAGAGTTTTGACCCTCTAGAAGAGTGGGCTAGCGCTGTGGGTCAGAGCCCCAGCACACCGCATACCAAACAAAATAATAACTCGAGTCCTAGACCTGCACAGGAGCACACCACAGCTGTGCCCTTGCACCAGAACGTCAGCTGAACAGTTGCTACCAGGCTGTTTCTCACAACAAGCATGTTAAAGCTCCTTGCAAATAGCACCCAAGTTTTCCAAAGGCAGCACCTCGGGCAGGCACCGGCAATGAAAAACACCCGCAAGCAGCACAGCTTCACACCAGCTAAATGCACCCAACACCACAACCTCACAAAATAATGTTTTTTCAAGTACCTGTTATTTTAAAGCATCTTGCATATGTTTATATGTAGCTGGTGCCTTTTTTAGGTAAGGATCATACCACAGAACCACAGAATCATTTTGGGTTGGAAGAGACCCTCTGGATCATCAACACAGAAGACGTACAAAGGGTGAGGGAGTGTGGATCTTTACGTCAATAAGGTATCAAGTGAGTTTGTACAAGCTCCGAGTTTAAAAGCATGTTTTTATGGACAGATCTAGAGATGTGGACATCGAACAGTTAAAGGCACTTTGTAATCTGCAAGGAAATTAGTGCAGACTGCTTTGCACACTGAAATGGCATTCTGGATCCCCTATAGTCAATTAACTGCTTTCCCTTTAGTCACCCTAGAGAGCTTTCTCTAGGCAGGTGTACTAATTGATCTCTCTCTCCCAAGATCTTTTACCAGCACAGCAGCCCTGCACACAAACTCTCTTATGGGAGGAAAAAGGCCTGTACCTCTTGGGCCATTGCTTGCCAATGCTCTAACCACCGGGACTATGGAAATAATGAAAAGCTTCTGTCCTTTTTAAGTCTGACTTTAAGCAGCAAGACCCTAATAATCTGTCTTCACAACACCCCCAAAGCCTCACACTGTCTTTGTGATTCCTGAAAGGGAGTTCACCATAAAATTAGGCATCACTCTGCACAGTTAGTTTGATAGGTGATTTAATCAAATCCTGCATCCTTAACAGGTTTTCCATACCAATATTTAGAAGCTCCTCCTGTAACCTCAAGCAACCCAGCTGGGGAAAAAAAGGCCTGATAAACCCTTTGCCAGCATCCCACATTACTGTATCTCCCCTGGCTTCTGCTCCTGTTTGCCTACTCAGTTGCTATGCTGATGTGACAGAAAGAAGACAAAGCAGAAGTGCTAGTTGATGTTGAATGTGGCAGCAGACCAAGAGAAAACAAGAAAGAGAACTTTTTTTATTTTTAATGACCTTCATATTCCTCTGGAGTTTATAAAGGGATGGCATCTATTAGGATTCAGCAGTAGGCATTTGGTTTTTTTCACAGAGTCATGTGCAATCAAGACCAAGAACAACATTAATCATAAAATTTGTCATAGAAATATTAATGACATGCATTTGTGAGAAATCTGACCAAGGGCCTATTTCAGTTCACTTAGACTTCAGAAAACAGAAAAATATAACTTCCTCCCTTTTTAACACAGTACTTACATCATAACATCATTCATGCATGGCATCAGTGTTCAGGTACAAAATTATTTCAGATGGAATTCAAAACAGTTTCCATTACTTTCCCGGATATAGAAAAAGCCCTCAGACTTCTGGATTGTTTTTATATCTACCTCTCCCCGCTCAAAAGGGATTCAGCAGACCTCTACAGAAGCACTGCCAGATTGCACCATGAAGGGGTCTCCTCCTTTGGAAGGACACACATACCTAATACTGCCACTGGCATTCACAACCCCAAGGAACTGAGCCTTTGAGACAGAAAACTGATAAAGCTAGCCTCACCATGACATCTGCACGTTTTGGACAGTTTGGCAGATTAAAATGTTATGTGAAGCACTGTTCAGCACTGCTGATCAGCAGGGCTGATCACATTGACCAGTTCAGGATCTTCCAGCAGCTCTCAGCTCACTCACAGTGAAATAAATAGCTCTTAAGTGCTCCATGAACTGGTACCTGAGATCCAGCTCAGGAAATCATCTTAAGTGGACTCTTGTTTGTGTTAGAGGTTGAAGGCACATGGCTGAAGGATCTAATTCAGCACAGAGCTGATGATCATCTACAGAATTTATATAAAACTATAAAAATGATTACCAAGAAATAAAAACAAACTTAAGCACCGCATTCATTATAGTAGAGGGGAGAGGAACCTATTTATGCTTGCAAACAGTTTCTAAAAATCAGTAATCAAATTAACTTTATGAGATTTGTGATTAACTTATCTGCTAAGTCACAGAATACCATTCACAGTAACGGTATAAAACCCAGCTAGAAAGTACGCTGGTTATTCCTCCGCTGCATGACATTTTAGATGCTTAATACAGATTATTTAGTTAACTTTCACTGGCAGACAGAATGCGTCCACTAATGATCCAGAAGTGTAAGGTGCTATTTAGTAAGCAAACACTTGGTAAGTCTTAAACAGATCTGTCAACAGAAATTAATCCTAAAAATTAATCATTTCTTCAAAATACACCACTTGTTCATGTTTTGACTCAGCTAAGCATATTTTTGAAGAAAAACATATTTCATCTAACTTTTTTGAAACTAAAGCTATCTTTTCCTTACAAGACAAGAATATTTGCAATGAAAGAGGGCAACCCCAACCTTTTTTGTCTTGTTGGCTTGGGTTTTGTTTGCTTGCTTTTAATTTCACTGGAATAACAAAAAAGTGAAATAATGTTAAGATTTCTTTAATTTCTCATGTCTGCCTATAAACTGAGAAGTTAATTACATAAGTATTGACAGTGAACCCTATAAAAACTTCTATAATTAATACAAAAGATTGCAGTTAGCTACATAGAACTGTATTTTGACAGTTAGCGACAAGTTAGCAACTAACACAAATGTGAAAAATACTTCTTACCCTAGTATAAAACCCTTCTCCCCAATGTATATAATAAATACATAATCGGCTATATGTAGTTCTGTAACCAAGTAATTTCACCTACAGAGTCTGAAATCACAGTGAAAGAATTTCTCCTTTTTCCTCTGTCTAAATACTTCAGAGGTACATAAGTGTTATTTTAACAGAGATTATTTGACAAGGAACAGCTACATCACTAAACTCTTTCCCTTACACAACCAGCAGCTCAAACCACAGCAGGGAGAAGTGAGACGAGCATCTGAACAAGCCCCAGTTTCAGAGCAGCTCTTTAGGAGAAATAAGAGGGCTTATTTTGGGTTTGGTTGGGGGTTTTTTTGTGTGTATAATTTTAGCACATCCTTTAAAACTAGAACATGAAAGTTTTCTAGATCTGATGTTTGTCCAGATATTCTACCTCTACCTTTATTACTTACTATTTCCTTCATGTTTTGGGAAATACATT
This sequence comes from Nesoenas mayeri, assembly GCF_963082525.1. Lineage (NCBI taxonomy): Eukaryota > Metazoa > Chordata > Aves > Columbiformes > Columbidae > Nesoenas > Nesoenas mayeri. Next base: position 70,923,371 of record NC_137541.1, read on the forward strand.
AAGAGGAACCATTGTTCGATTGCTCTCTTAAACCAGCTAAGGCTAAATTATAGTGCACAAATTAGGGAAAACATGACAGGCCACAAGCCCAACTATAAATTCTTTACATCACGTAGATGAAAATGCTGAGCCTGGGTGTACGCAGCTATAGAATGGTTACATCACTACTAAAATAATCTAGTTACCTGGGTTTTTACAAGCAAATTCCTTTCACAGTCACACTCCATCAATTCACAGGTAAGACTCTCCAATCACACAGGCCAAACCTCTCAGTAAGGAGGAAACCATGACTCAGTGGAACTTTTAGAAGATTTCAAGGACACACTGGCTCAAGCTGCAAGACCGCGCTATAAAATGAGGTATAAATACTGTTTGCCTCGCCCTGACACAGCAACACGCAACGGGAAGAGCCCTCCCAAGGGAAACAGGATCTCTTGCATGGAGCCACCGAATCCTCAGGGCAACTTGCAGCCTCATCAACTTGCTCTGAAAGGAACCGCAGCCCTTCAAAACAGCCACAGTGAAGCCTTTCAGAGCAGCAGGCACTCACTGACCAATATCAGCTATTTTCAGTAGAAGATATGAAGATTCAGTGTTGCCCAAGATTATCACCTAACGAAAAACCTGCTGAGGTAACAAAGACCTTCAAAGTTGTCCTTGGGTACAGCTACATCCAGTAGTTCTGGGCAGGACCCTTTTCAATGCTGCTGTCCTCACACGTGTCTCAGCGGTAAGTATGAAATAAAAACATCATACTAGGAAACCGTACTTGAGACTGGAGATAGGAAGAGTAAATGTTCCACTCAACATCAGTTTTTCTAAGGAAAAAAAAAAAGAAGTGCAAAGACCTGTCTTACTGAGTGGGTAAAATGATTTGGTTTATTTAGTAAATGCATCCACAAATGTTTCAGAAAAAAAAAGTGCAGATTATCAGGATTCTACAAAACACAACAAGAGATCAAAGATTATTTTTAAAACTAAAAATCTGGAAACTATCTGTTACAAGTAAGTTCATTATAATACAGGAGAAAAGAAGTGTTCTTAACACTAAAAGAAATAAGAATCAGCTAATACAAACTATATATGCCTCCAGAATTAAATCTTCTAGATCTTCTAATCTACTGCCCCAATTACATAAACTTGCAAGCAGTTCTCAGAGTTGTGAGCATTTGGTTGACTTCAGCGATGCAGATACTCCCCACCCTCCATTGCAGATTTTAGACAAAGCCTCAATAAAACCAAACGGTATATATGTTAATTTGGCAAATCCTCACGAACCTTTCCTATACTTATAATCCATTCTGTGATCCTTTATACTGCCAAATTACTGATCACTTCTCAGTTTCTTAGGTTTATTCCCTAAGAAATGACATCAAGTATTTTTCTTCCCCTTTGAATTAAGGAATTAAGGCTCATCATCACAGGCAGCATGATTTTATTTTAGTAAAATTCATGCAGGAAGAAAACCAGATGGCTTGAGAGTGGATAAGGTACCACAGGCACACAACCACCACATGATCAGTTTTAATACTGAAGCCAAGCTCAGAACTTATTATGAGTCAGTAGACAACTGCCTCACAGCCTCCCTCAAGTGTGGATCTTAAGCTATCTCTGGCACAAAACCCAGGACACTACTATAATCACCACTCCAGTGAGCTAAAATACCCAAACTCAACCGGGCATTTCAGTCATGAAACACTGCACTGAGTGGACACAGCGGTTCTTTTCTCAGCCCTCATGCTGGCCGTGCAGGTCCTACTTTAAGGGCACACTGGTGCAAGGAGGTGGGAGAGGTGTTCCTTATGCTTCTTCTGATGTTTTGCTCTGCTTAGACAAAAGATCTGTACCTTCAGGGATGTCACTGAGCTGTTCTCATGAGAAGATGCAGGAAGAATCAAAGCCCCAGCACCCACTGCAAGGCTAAAACCCAAGCTCCTACCCTAGTACCTGACCATTCACCTGTAGCTGCTATTTATCCAAGGCACAGGTATCAAACACCCGGCCCATGGACCGAATGCAGCCCACCTCCTTGTTTTACCCAGCCTGGCACTTTGTTTCCACTCAGCAGCAGCACTGAGCTCATCCCCAGGCTCCTGCCGGCGCTTGGTCACACATGCAGCATGTATGATACACGTTACTCTGCAAGAGAGCAGTGTTTGAATGAGTTTGATACCCCTGCATTACAGGATTATCATTGCAATAAAGCCATGGTTAGAGAAAACACCTTTTGGGATTTCTCTGTGCACAGAACAAATGGGCCTTGCAGAAGAGAGCACAGCATAGTTTTAAAAATAACTTTTCTCTGAGGTATTTATGATTTTACCTGTGATGCCTGCATTTCCCTCTTCTGCTTGTGCTAACAGGAATATTTCAAGTTGCTCAAGTAAAGTGTGGAGGAGAAGTATACTGTAATTTCTATGGTATTTCTGATTAGAAGATGTGTTCGTGTGTAACAGTTTGGAGGATAAGTAGGGTCAGAGAGAAGTATTGAAAAAGCTAAAGGCTGCATAAAAGTGCCTGAATGCTTTATCCCGTTTTAGTTAATATATTATTGCAGCTATTGAGTGCAAACTATTGAGTTTCCACTAGTGTTACGGAAACTGGTGAAACTAGTGCTACTGAGTTGCCATGGAATGGAAAGAAGCCACACACCATTTCTGATTCTATTCTGAAAGCCTTTTACTTTTCTGTTGCTCTCAAAACCAGTTTCACATCTAGTAGGTTATTACAAATATTTTCTTTTGTTAATTAAAACCAAATCTAGCATTCAAAAATTGAAGCCTTAAATCTATTTGCTTTAGTTTATACAGACCTTTTAAAATAGGACTGTACAAATGTAATTTTAGGATTGCCCTTTGAAGGCAACCGTGAGGCTGATGTGATCCCGGTGAAAATGAGTTTGACCCTCCTGATCTAAGGAATTGAGGGTGCTATAGGAGTACAATCCACCACACCAGACCAGATCACTGGTCTGCATCCAGCCTTTGGCCCACACCTGGAGCTTTAAGGAGAAGCCAGAAGCACCATCCAAGTGCCGTGCTCCACTGCTCCAGCCGGCAAGGAGAAAGAAGGGGACAACTCCTCCGTCCCGCCAGCAGTGACCAGAGGCCTTCCAGAGACAAAGATTGCAGAGGAATTTACTTCAAAAGCCTTTAGCAGGAGCACTCACCTCACTCACAGCTCACTGCCTGTTAACAGGCTTTGTGGGGGTTTACATGGAATCATAGAATCATTTCGTCTGGAAGACCCTCAGGATCATCGAGTCGAACCATAATCTAACTCTAGCACTAAACCATGTCACACAAAATCACAGAATGTTAGGAACTGGAAGGGACTTCAAAAGAACACCTAGTCCAACCCCCCTGCTGGAGCAGGAACACCTGGATGAGGTCACACAGGAATGTGTCCAGGTGGGTTTTGAATGTCTCCAGAGAAGGAGACTCCACAACCCCCCTGGGCAGCCTGTTCCAGTGCTCTGGCACCCTCACTGAGAAGAAGTTTCTTCTCATACTTAAGTGGAACCTCTTGTGTTCCAGTTTGTACCCACTGCCCCTTGTCCTACCATTGGTTGTCACCAAGGAGAGCCCGGTTTCATCCTCATGACACTCATCCTTTACATATTTATAACCATTAATGAGGTCACCCCTCAGTCTCCTCCAGGCTAAAGAGATCATCCAGCTCTCACAACCTTTCCTCATACGGGAGATGCTCCACTCCCTTCATCATCTTTGTTGCCCTGTGCTGGACTCTCTCCAGCATTTCCCTGTCCTTCTTGAACTGAGGGGCTCAGAACCGGACACGATATTCCCTATGTCCCTAAGAACCTCGTCTTTTAAACACCTCCAGGGATGGTGACTCCACCACTTCCCTGGGCAGCCTGTTCCGGTGCCTGACAACCCTTTCCGTGAAGATTTTTTTTCCTAATATCCAACACACTCACAAACCTTTCAGAGCTTGAACTCCCCGGGCTCCCCGCACCGCCTGCCCTCGGCTCCAAACCGGCCCCAGCCCCCGGGCAGGCCCCGCAGCCCCTTACCTTGCTGTCATCCATGTGTGCCGCCAGCCCCCGACCCCGCACAGCCGCAGCCCCTGCGCAGGGAGCGCACCGGAGCCGCCTGCCCCCTCCCCGGCGGGTACCGACACTCACAGACCCTCAGCGCGGCCCAAAGCCGCCGCCATCGCCCGCCGCCCTGTTTGTTTACAGCTGCCCGCCCCGGCAGGGGGGAGCGGGGAAGTGGCGGCGGAGCGGTGCGAGCTGGGAAGAGTAGTCTTGCCCTGCCCCGCCGCCATTGGAAGCTGCCGAGGCGGCGGGAGAGAACAAACTACAACTCCCAGCAGACCCTGCGCGGGCGAGCCGGAGGAGCTGCGCGGCCATTGGTCCCTGCGCCGTTGGGCGGGAGAACTACATTTCCCAGCAGGGTCCTAGGGCCTGCCCGCGGGTGGGATGTTCCCCGGTAGAGACACGCGGCTTCCGCGGCCCCAGGGCTGCCCGTACCCGTCCCCAGTTCTCAGAGGGGGCAGCTGTCGCTTCTGGCTCTCGCACAGGCCCTGTCGAGCTCTGAGCCCTAATTTAAACCCCAGTCGTTCCCGCCGCTGCTGTGACCGCCGCCTCCTCCGGGCCCCAGCTCGCCGGCGGGTCCGGCCGCAGTCCTGCCCAGCAGCAGCCTCTGGGGATGGTCACAGGGCAGGCAAGGCTCCAGCTGAGCAGCTGTGTAATGGCTTGAGCATTCAAAAAACCAAACTAACAAATATACATATAGATATGTAAGTTTTCTGCTATTGTTTGCCTTGCTTTGCCCTTTGAGTTCCTGAATCACAGAATGGCTGGGGTTGGAAGGGACCTCTGGAGCTCACCTAGTCCAACCCACCTGCTAAAGCAGGTTCCCCCAGAGCAGGTTGCACAGGAATGTGTCCAGGCGGGTTTTGAATGTCTCCAGGGAAAGAGACTCCACAGCCTCTGGGCAGCCTGTTCCGGTGGTGACAACTGAGTCTTCCTGCTCACACAGATGCAGCGCGGTAAGATCCCACGCCACCCCAAGCCTAAAGTGGCAGTCCCTGCAGTCCTTTGAGAGCACCAGGCTTCCTCTCCTGTTCATCTCGACACACACCAGACCAGGTTAACGCTGAGCGCTTCTGACGCAAAGCCAAGCTGTGCCACCCCACCCGCAGCGGGTCCCTTGAAATTCAGCCCCTCTTTACTCAAAAGACACGCGTACCCCTGCAAACAGCTCTATAATGTGGTCCATGTTTCAAGTTTGCAGCGAAACCTGAAGCCAGGTGTGTTTCATGTTGCTGCATGTTTCTTTTTATTCATGCAACTCTATTCACAAGAGTTTCCCATGACTTAATCTCTCACATGCAATTGTTAAGGCTGAAGGATTTGTCATGGGGTTTTCCCCCTGAATCACAGACCTTCCTCTTGGAGGGATATGGTTTCTAGATGGCAGAGAGAAAGCACTTTTAGAAGCTTTTTGTTGTTGTTGTTCTATAAGCTTATATGCTTTTTAGTTGTTGAAGACAAGGCAGCTTGCGCACAGCTTCCTATTCACCTGTCCAAAACCGATGAATCAGTTCTTGCAACTCTGCACCTGAAATAATATAATAAGAAAAAAAGCAGGGATGATCAGTATGTGAAGCAGGAGTCATCAGCTAATCAAGTGTAAGGAATAGCTTGCTATGAGCTTGCCTGTGTTGTCTCCTGTGATCCCCTCCCCCATCTGTGCCATCAAATTCTTGAAGAAGGTGGTGAGGTGCCTCATACCACCTTTGGCACTATCCTGGGGCCATAAAGATGGCTTTAGAAGCCAGTTGGGGGTTTCCCTGGTGAAGGGAAATATTGAGTGGCAAAGAGCCAACATAGCTCACTTAAGCAACCCTCTGTTGCAACATGAGTGGAGGAAGGAGATTAGACAGAGCCCTGATGCTGATTCAGAAAGGCCAGGATCCTTTTAACCAGCAAATTAAAGTTACAGCTGCATATTTTCCTTCCACTAGATTACCCCACATTACCCATTCTGCTTTATATCACTTAAGAAGCAGAGCGCTCAGCTTCTGACCAGGGTAAGCACAAGGCCCCTGCTTAAATGCTTAAGAGCCTCCATATTTAAGCATGGAAAAACTCAAAATATTCATTTCAGTCTGTTTTTCCACTATGACTGGGCTGTCCTCCTAGATGAATATGAACATACAAATTGAATGGCAGTCAGTCAGAAAGAACAGTTGTGAATGGAATTGAAGATTACATATATGCACATACATAGCCCACACGCTTATGATGCTTTAAACTTATTTCAGCAGCTAGAAGAAAGTCCTTTACAGAGCAAATAATGAAATCTTAGAGCTTACTGCCACAGGATACTGTAAGGAACAGAGTTCAGAAGGTTCAAAAAAGAATTAAACAGATTTATGTTTCATAAAGAGGTACTAAAGAGATGCATTCTCCACCATCCCTAATCTAATATCTAACAGCTTTGGATACTGGGGATATAAAAGAGGAGCAGAGCACAGAAAAAGGCCAAGTTCACATATGCTCTCTAAGAAGTGTCTTCTCCCACCACTCCCAGAGACAGAACACTGAACTAAATGGACCCATGGTCTGACCCAGCAAGGCTTTTCTTTTTTTTCATGTTGTCTAACAGGTCACCATTTTGACCCCCAAAGACTCACAAGTGAATCCCAATTTTTAAGTGAAACTTCCTTGGTTTAAGTAGGGGCAGATGGTCTGTATACTAGACAAACTCCTTCGCACTAACTGCAGCTTACTGTTTTTCCTAGCAAATGCTCATTCCTATGCGATTCTCCAAGACATCCTCATGGTGTTATTGCTAATCCATAGTGACTCACACCAAGGAAACACTACCTTGTATTAAATCCAATGGCACAAATTGTCTTACACAGTAACTATTGGCAATTCCCTGCTCAAATGAATTATATAGATTAAAAGAAGGGTTGTGCTTCTGAGATCCAGAGAGTCTTTGAGATATATAAATAAACTGAGTTCAGTGATCAGGCAATACTTTAAAAATGATTGCTTATGTCAGTGTGACTTAAATAAAGATATAGCTGATGGGGTGTTTTTACACCATGTGCTCATATTTGTAGTGATGTCAACACATCCCGAAGAGGTGTTTATTCTCCCTTTCTAGAACTGTAAATGTTTTAATTTGGGAAAATGGAAATCTGTTCCTCTGAAAGTCTGCCTGGAATAAGAATAAATTTTGTAGCCTGTTGGCATTAAGATGCAGCATTTTGCTGAAATTGCTCCACCATGCATTCGTGGCATCTTTGCAGATTCAGAGCCTTTGAGATCAGTTAATATAGGGATGGGAAAACAAGGATGCAGTTATGATATTTTCTTGTTTGTTTTCCAGCTGTACCAAGATGCCAGTTGCTTTAATAGAGATGCTAAATAATTTGCGATGTGGAGAAAGATTGTACAAAAAGAGTGCGCCTTTCAATCCCTTTTTTGTAGAACCAATAAAGAAATGGCATTTTCCTATATCCTTTAATCTGATACCCAATAAACATTTCTGGAAATATATGAAGAAATTCTCTGTCTTTCAGTTTTTAGACTCTGTTGATACTGAGATGGAGAACACCTTCAACTTGTCATTTATATCCATCAGTTAAATTATTTGTCAATGGAGTGACAAAAATATTTATTTACTTAATATTATATATCTTACCATCACTTATATAACTATGATAAAAGTTTACCAGATTTTTTTACAGTTTTTACATTAGGAAAAACCCTATATATGCTAAAGCTCTGAAAGACCTGTTAAATATATGAACAGGACATGCTAACAAGTACAGTGATTAATCACCTTGTTGGCATGATTAGAAGAAAATTCTCTTTAAAATACAAGCTCTTTGAAAGCTGGTTTTTAAAATCTAATTCATGTCTGAACAAAACACAGCACACTGGGAGCCTGATCTGTGACTACTTGCTATGCTCTGTATTATCAATGTTGATAAGGAGTTAGCTCTCATATTTGCTAAATGTTCTCTTTGTGACAAGTTGAGCGCCTTCTGAAGTTACAGATGCTTGAAGTCACATATACAAGGGGAGTTCTTCCTGTTTAACTATTGCAAATTAACTTCTCAAGTAAAATGGTCTCAAAATTAATGTAATTTGGAGTAATCAGCTCTTGTCCTGTGCACACACATACACGGGAAAATGACAGCTTTATCTAGCCAAACTAACTTTCCCATGTAAGCAAAATCTTTAAGGAGTGCTCACAAAGCTTTTATATTGCTGAATGGATAGACTATTTGTGAATTAAAATATTGTATGAAAATGCTCATGCTGCAGTTGGAAAGGAGGTACTTCATATTTTCTAGCTAGCTAATAGAAAAGAGAAAAAAAAAGTCAGATGCTCCTATACTTCGTGCATATGATTGATATTTCCAAATAAGATAAGAGTGGAAAACTAGGAATGATTCAAAACCACATTTGAATAACACAGATTTCATGCAGAATTTAAACTAAATATAAAAAGCAGAGAACCAAAGAGCAAGACAAACAAATCACTGATAAAGAAGATGACGAAGAGTGGGTTAAAGCTCAATGTGGCGCGCAAGTGAATAAAATTTAATCTTGTTCCGAAACAACAAACAAACAGAGCAGAACAATATGCCACGTTCAGGAATGTGAGAGCCATGTTGTATCTGGCACTTGAACAACAGAGAATTATTGCTGCTGATATGGTAATTGCAGAGGTACAGAAAAAAAGTGGGTGGATCATGTGAAATTCATGAAATACTTGAGGTGAACTTACAGCAGGATTAGTCTTTTTCTTTTAATTGTGTACATTGATTGCTATGCACAACTGGTTTAGTAAAAAAGCATATTGTTGGTTTAAAAATCCACTTCAGCTCAGTGTCATTTTTTGTTCTTAAGATATTTTGCAACGTGCTTCTCCTCTTTGGCCTACGCAAACAACTATGCCTGCATATGCATACCTATTAGAGACAGCCCAAATCCGCTGCCTATAGCTGGCCATTCTGCTAAGAGTATTTCTGGTTGCTTTCCACAACACTTAAAATAATTTGAAACAGTTTTGTCCAGACCCAGATTCTATGGCATGGGCTGTGCTTGCACTCAAAAGATTTACTAATCTGTGTCTGATACTGTTGTCTTTTCAAGGGCACAAACAAGGTTTCTGCACAGCTTGAGCACAAAATAAAGGACTTGTATGGCAAGCTGGATCTGCATTGTAACTGGGTCAGAGGACTTCCATGATGACCTTGACTACCTGTTGAGATGCCCTTGTGTTTCATGTGAAGGGTCAGGTCATCTAATATAGTGCTTTGCCGTGGTCTGCACCTGTTGCTCCATCTAAGTCAGCATTGTATCAGCTAACTTCTGGTTTGCAACTGTGTTCAAGCATAGTGGATTTCCTACTGTTGTAACTGCTGAAGAGCCTTGTATTTGCATTAAACGGGATTTGTTTTTAGTGAGACTGCTTATGTGAACAGAAGTTACTTACAGGAGCAAAGGCTGCACCACGGAAAGTGTCCTATTAACTGGATGTAAATGAAGAACACGCTCCTGGATAACACAAACTCATTTCATGTCCATCCATACAGGGGAAATAAAAACGTACTGTTTCAGAAAGATCTAGAACTAAGCAGAGACCCTTCTCCCCAGCTCTCAAAATCTTCCTGATGTCCCAGAGCTCCCACTCCACCGATATTTCCTGAAACAACCACCAAGTTTTCTGTTCCCCTGCCTATTCCTGCCCTTCCCCTTGGCCAACAATCTTCTCCACCTCTCTGAATGAGCCTTTGCTTGAGTTGGCTGAGCTGACTGACCTTTGCTGACAAACATGGCCATGATGGCACCTGGCAGAGTTACAGGTGGACGCAATCACGCTCAGCAAGCGTGGGTCTGATGAAAGGAGCAGAACAATACCAGGTAACACTTTCTTAACATAGCTGGAGCTACCATGGTTTGATTCACCAGAGTAAGCTTGTTTTAGAGCAACTTACTTCTAAGTATGTATTTATGAAGAACAGGCTGATCGAATTTTGCATTACACTTCCGTGAGGTTGCACGGGGATACATCCTGTGCCAAATTTTGTGACCCACTAAAAACATGCAGGTACTCATGAACACCTCTCTCTAATTTCACATGACTTGATGCACTGTCACCTTACTTGGGAAGTTCCATTGGCACCCCAAAAATGAATGTCAATACTCCCATGCTTCCCTCTTGGCAACTCACAGCAAATTGGAACAGCTCCTTGAGCTTTTGGAGTAATTTAGGTAACAACTAAAATGAGGGATCCAGAAGCTCTCTTAAGCTCCTCAGTCAGGCATAGACCCTGATTACACCCAGTATCTGGGTGAGACCCAGGTAAGAGCCTTGCTCTCCTGCCCAGTTTCCATGCAAAGAGAACCTCAATGCACGCTCCTGGCAGAAGCCGTGTCACATCAAACTACTCCACTTTGTGATGAGGGACCAGGTTTTGCCCAAATGTGACACCAGCCTGGCGTAGACATGGGCATGCCCCCAGAGGTGCAGCACAATACAGCTATTTTTTTTTGAGGATTTAGTGCACTTTTAGCCTTTTGCTACTCTGACTCTCTTCACCACAGTCTCAAGTTCACTGCTACATACGGCATTTAAATTTGCAATTCAGGCTGCTAGTTCTCAAATTATCATATGAAAAACGTAACAATCAAGAAAATTGGCTACAAATGCACATAAATATCTACTAATTTTCTCCTTCTCATTCACACATAAATATATATACAATAATTGTAAGCTCCAGACTATCTCTGACTTGAAAACATAACTGATTTGTGCTGACTGTTTGACTGCAATTATAAAATAAAAATTTGAAAATAATTCCTAGTTTGCAAAAAGTGTTAAAGTACAACATGTGGGAGGGAGTTCTCCTTGTCTAAATGGAGTGTATTTTAAATCAAAAAGCACACTGTGGACTTTTTTCTTTTATATGTTATAATACTGTTAATCAAATTTCAGACAAGACTGATACAAGGGAAGAAGGAAATGGGCTCTGTGAAACACTGGTACCCACTGAAATCAAGCTACTTGTATTTTAAGCAGGTGGTCTTTATTTTAACTTCTACTTCTGGATTTCCCTTGAGAATTTGGGACTGGGAACTATAGTGTCCCCCCAGAATTGGGGACTGACAGTGTACTCCATTTATGCCTCCTCTGTCTTATGTTACGAACCATTCACAGAATCACAGACTGGTTGGGGTTGGAAGGGACCTCTGGAGATCATCTAGTCCAACCCACCTGCTAAAGCAGGTTCACCCAGAGCAGATCACACAGAAATGTGTCCAGGGGGGTTTTGAATGTCTCCAGAGACGGAGATACCATCATGGTCAGATGGTGCTGTGTGGTTCTGCATGCAGTAGAAAGTCCCTGTGGCACTGTGGCTCTTTCCTGCACTTTCCCTGACAGTTTTGTTGTCAGGCCCAGGAGGAGCGTACATTAGAGTTTTATTAATTCCTGAATGGCTCCCCTCTATAACACTCCACAAGGCACCATTAGGGGTTCCTGTCTACTGGAGAATATCTCTAGAAAAGAGCTAAACGATGCTGTGAGGTAATTCAAGGGCAGTAAACCTATAGCAAGAGGAGCTTTTATCCTCCCCAGGATCTCTTGGGATCCACAGCTATCTGTTTCCAAATAGGACATTGATGAGTTTTCCATTATTTTAAGGCCCAGGTTAAGCTGCAGGAGAAAGCCTTACATAGGTATGTAGTGTTCATGCCCATGTTAGGTGTTAGTCTGCTTGGTTTCAAAGGCATCTCCAGAGGCTGATTTAAAGCATTTACATCAGTCTGCTGCCCGAAATCACTGAAACTTGGAGGTAAGTAGCTAATTATAGATGCTGTGAATATACCCGTCAGTGGTCATTTCACAGGACCAAGTGATGTCATGCTACAGAATAGCTTTGCCATCAGTTTGACAGGTATTTTACAAAAATAAATGCAGGTGGGGGATTTGTGTGTGTGTTTGTTATGGATTTGTTTTGTTGTTGTTTGTTTGTTTGTTTTTAATCACCTCCAGTTCTTCACGCAAATCGGCTATTTAATAACCAACTGCTACAATGTCAGGTATAAACATTAACAAAGGAAGTGATGAATCTACAGTTTGACAGCTGTTTGCTAAATGTTCTCTTCAATTGCGTATATATTGTCTTTAGCTGTCTAGTGACTTGTCTTATCAAAAGAAGCGTCAACCCCAGAGCACCGTAAACTTGCTTCATTCTCTTCCCTCCACCTCTGTCTTTCTTAACTTCCTCTGCCCTATTGCTGAATCTGTGTTGAGACTGCTATGGAAAATTTTCCCCTGACAGTGTCAGAAATGTTTTTCAGAGTCCCTCAGATAGCTACAGCATTCTTAAATGGAATACAACTCACCCTTTTCCCCCTTTAATGTGTTCAGCAGACAGGTGGCAACCCAACTGGTGGCAAATTCCTAAGTATTTATATCCTTTAACTTTCAAATGATATGAACAAGTAATAGGAAATGTCATGCACTGAGTATATGACTAATGTTCCCATTAATCAATCGTCCAAAATAAACTGGATTATTATGTCTGTTTGTACTACGCTGTAGCTATTTGCAGATAGACATACTGAAAAAGCAAGCCGGATTCTTATCAGCTCTGCTCCATGTGGAGGTTTAGGGGCAGAATCTCTTCCAATTTCACTCCTCTCCCACATACACTTTGGCCAGGCACAAGAGAGATTCACAAATTTAGAATACTGCCAAGCTGCAATTGTCTGCTTTCTGCTGTCAGCATTTGACTCCTACTTGGACATAATTTTCAACTGAGTGTAGCAGCTATGAGGCAGCGCAGATACACTCTTGAAGAATGAGATCTCTAGCTGCTCTAAACTAGCAATCAGACCCAGCCTATCTTGGAGTCAGTTGGGATTGTTAAAATGAAGTCCAAACAAAACAAAGGATTTTTTAAATTCCTAGTTTCGAGAGAGAATGGGTGATTCACCACTGAAGCTGGTGACTGGTTTCCTGAACATCAATTCAAAGAATGAAACCGTAATTTGTGAGTTACACTGGAGGTCTCATCTATCTCAATTTCTCATTTTCTCGCATCAGTTTTGGCAGCAGACTACTGCTTTTAATGGATGTGTCATGGGGCATCCAGGAATCCTAGAAAAGTGCTGCTGTGTTATGTACCTGGAGCAACTCATTTAACCTCTGGTATACAAAAAAATCTCTGCAAAGGACATGCGGTTCCAGACAGGTTGGAGTCGCTGCGAAAGTAGTGTTGATTCTCACCATGTAGACACAATCTGTGCAGAGAAGCACCCTGAGACAAATTTCTCTGCAACACGTTTATTTGGTGGGCACTGTAGGGCAACATATGCATGATCTGTTCAGCCCATCTCAGGTCCAAATCCCCTGGTGCCAGGCAATTTTCAGTGTGGTTTTATCTGTGCTTGCACTCCTTTCTGAACACGATGTGGCATCTGTTCCCACTCAAATACATCAAAGTGCCATAGGAAGCACTTAGCTCTTTAAAAGTGTCTTGGAAAGACTAGAGTCTCAAACCACTTGAGCATACCTGTGTAAAACACTGAAAACAAGATAGGTGCCTTACTGATCAGTATGGGGTTGTACTGTTTTGTCCTCAAAAGCAGAAAAGACAGATGCCCCTGAATCCATAGCACTGACAGTCTGTATAAAATGGAGATAATTTCAAAAAATAATAAAGAACCTTGGTGTGAGAATAATTCATAAACATTTTAGATGGCTTTGTTGCTTTGGCTTTGTATCGTTTTGGTTTACAAGGTTCATAATCTGGCTGCACAACAGAGAAGAAGCAAGAGAATGGTACAATACAGACCTTTTGCACCAGTCTAGAAGCACTGAGGAACATCTAACTGGAAGTAAATATGCCCAGTGCAGCTAGACTGTCATCTTATGGACAGCTTTGGAGAGGGAGGTATATAATTGAGAATAAGGCTCTGGGATTATTTAAAGATATATTTGCATATGCATTTGTTACTAGGGACTTTGTTGTTGTTGAATGATTTCATACCTTCATTCCTTCAACTACATATATACAGCTTTGACTCATTCCAGGGCTGTTTTCCACACCCCTATCAATGTGAAAGGGCCTCTAAATGGATGTAAATTTAATTTGCTGCCATAAAAAAGTCCAGTTGCTAAGCACAACCACAACTTGTATTGGTTGAATAAAATCCAGAAGCCAGGCTGCATCACAGGCGAGTCACGGAACAACAAAGTAGGTCGAGTTGGACGGGGCTTTGAGTAACCTGGTCTAGTGGAAGGTGTCCCTGCCCATGGCAGGAGGATTTGAACTTGATGACCTTTAAGGTCCTTTTCACCCCAAACCATTCTATGATTCTATGACTCTATGAAAATAAAAATAGAATCAACACATCTGAGTATGTTTTTAACATCCACCGAGATTAATCTGGACCAGTTAAAATACATTATGCGTTATTGTGGAGTCTCTATTCAACATAAATTTAAGCATGTTTGTAAACTTTAACTGTGTACATATTACTTCAGTAATTTTTGGTTTACAAATAAAGAGATCAACCCGACAATATCTATATTTTTAAAGTACTGACTGATACCATCCAAACAGACTTCATCTTGAAATAGTGTTGCTCATATAAATTTATACATAGAAATTTATACACCGAGATTTCATAATAATGACAGGACTACCTTAATGTTTGACAGATAAATTTTCCGCCAAGGATACTGATGCACTGGGATTTCTCAGTGTAAAAGAAGGATATAAGATACAGGAATCATGACTGCCCCCTCTATACCATTCAACAATTTAGGCTGGAAGGGACCTCTGGTCTAATTCCCTGTACACAGCAGAGCCAACTTCAACATTAAATCCAACTCCAAAGTTAGATCAGGTTGTCTGGGGCCTCATCCATTCCCAGCACTGACCATCTCCAAAGACAGAGAAGCCACAGCCTCCCTAGGCACCTGTTCCAGTGTTTTACCACTCTCATTGTAAACAGCTCTTTTCTAATATCATCAATCTAATGACTGTCAGAAAGAGTAACTCACTCTACTTCTGCTGATGAGCAAGCTGGGTCGACCCATGCCACATTATAACCATGCCAGATCCACAGCAAGTCAAGTGTCAGGAAACTGTGAGCCAGAGCATCTCCTTTTCCCATTGGCAGCCTCTTGGATGGGCTCAGCCAAGTCACCTGCCTGCAACTTCTCAAGCTCCGTACACCCCTGTGAGCAGGGGCCACCTCTGGACCACATTGGTTCACCCTTAGTTGAACTTTGGTTGGTTCTTCTTTGCAGTGGTTGAAGCCTTTTCTCAGTCCCATGCTGTAAACCAAACAGGGGACTGAGCTCTTCGCTCAGTGCATCCAGCTTATAGCATTTGAGCAACTGCATCCTGATCTCCCACTGGTGCCATACGGCAAGAAGGTATTTAAAATGAATCATCAGTTATAATAACCATTTTTCTTAAACCGTAGCTGACATCATTTTACGTCCCCATACAATATAACAGATGAATAAACATACAATTTCTGCAACTTAGTAATTAGACAGGCCCTTCTAACAGAGACTTCTTTTTCCTTTTATATTCTGGAACTCAAATTGCATCTACCATTTTCCCATAAATGTCTCCACTGGCTCACAAAAGAATCTGTCCTCATAAGTTCCTGTCTAGGAAGTTCTGAGCTCACACAGTTGCCAAGAAATAATGTCTTGGAAAGTCATGTCCTCTACTTGAAACTCCCCCTCTTAAAAAGTCTGCTGCCACATTTGATGTCATAATATCCCATTTAGACTTTAAATGGTCATCAAAATGCACATTCTTCAGCATAAATTTATCTGGAACTCATCATCATTTGATCAGTGGCTTGAAACAAATTTTTAATGACTGGAGAGTCAACAAGCCAAATTTATGCCTGAGGTAAGTGGGTGCAACTTCACATAAGTCATGAGAAGTCTGAGGCAGACCTCCACATGCAAAATAAAACATTTGATT
The DNA here is from genome assembly GCF_963082525.1 of Nesoenas mayeri. Lineage (NCBI taxonomy): Eukaryota > Metazoa > Chordata > Aves > Columbiformes > Columbidae > Nesoenas > Nesoenas mayeri. Next base: position 70,939,391 of record NC_137541.1, read on the forward strand.
AGCAGCCCTGTGCTTTACCCTCAATGATATTCTCCCCTACTTTTTGCAGGCTGAACATAAACCAAGGGTTTAAACATTTTTAGTGTGTTAATGATTCTTCTCCCAGCTACAAGGAGAACAAGTGGCAAACTGCTGTGAAGCAGAAATGTTCTTGCAGGATTTTTGACCCTCCTACAGAGCTAAAAGAGTTGTATCCATACCTCATACACACCAGCCAGCTTGTTCCTGAGCACTGGAAGGGCAGTCAAGAAGGCAAGTCAAAAATAAACAAGCAGTCCTTCACCTCACCTCCACCTTAGAGTTTTGAACTCAGATGGCTACTAAAATAGGCATATTCTAACCTTGCATCCTAAAAAAAAATAATAAAATGGCACGCTCTGAAATTTTCACATGCTTCTTTTCTGTGTAACCTGATATTTTCACCTGTCCTTCTTGACAAACTCTGCTCTCTGTTGTTGACAATTGGGCTAGTACCAGACTGACGATTTTCAGATGAGTGCATTCAACAAAACAAGGCACTCTTCACACTTAACTTTTTTCTTTTTTTTCCTGTAGAGGTTTTTACTGTGAGGCCAAAATATTCATGTTCTGGGTGTTATCCACTTAAAGATTTATATGAATGAGAGCTTATAAATGCAGGTCATTGTGCCTTTCTTTCCCACAGCAACGTCAAACAGTAATTAACTAGTTTTTCCTTTCCCTTTTAGAACTCAGGGGTTTTTTATTTCCATCATGGGTTTGTCTGCCTTTTCCTTTTTTGATATGAGGCTCTTCTTATCTATTAAGCACATTTTAATGATCCCATGGAAGAGAAATCCATCTCTTTCACAATCCATTTGAATAACAGTATAGTTTCACTTGCATGTCACTGCAACACCCGAACTGCACCTTAGAAACAGAAAGAAACACCAGCCTATCAAATCCATAAGGCTTAGGATATCCATAGGTGTCAGAAGCTGCTCAAGGTAGGCAGAAACAACAAAATGTATTAGGAGAAACAGTGAAGACTTTAAAACTGTGAGAAAATTTCCTCTTCCATGCATGTCTCAAAAATATATTTTTTAAATCAATAATTAAATTCTAATTAAAAATATAAATAAACTGGTCTCTAATGCCACAGGTTATTAATTCACTTTCTACGTTCAGACTTTTAAATGAGTTTCCTGATTCTGAGCTTAATTTAGCATGCTATCTAAACAATAACTTTGTACTTATATTGACCCATATTACATTTCACGTATCTCAACTTTAAAACATTTTATGGATGCTGTCCTTTTTCATTGTGTCCGTGGTACTGTTAAGAAAATACGTCATTATAAGAAAAAAAAATCTGAAATGTATTTAAGGTGGGTAATTACTCTCACCTCATTTACAGTATTGAAGTAGTTAAAAAGAAGGATATGAATAGTCAAAGACCTCATACATTTTATGTTGCCCTCATAATAAACATAAATACGTTTCAGTTCTGATTCATCATTGGCCACAAACAAAACATGAACATACAAAGCTACTCTCCAGATAGTATAAATTGGCATAGCAACTTAAGGGTTAGTTGAGCAATGATGATTTATACCACCTGTGCTTACAACCCATTACAAGTTCATTTCAATACCAGTACTCCAGTCTGCAGACAAGTGACTACCAGTGAGTAAGAGTTAAAAGAAAAAAAGTAAGGAGAGGTGTTTATTGTGACAATTCTCTTAATTTCTGGAATGTGTTTGTGATTTTTAAAAATGTATCACTTTCTTGTTGTTTTTATTTAAATATTTTCTCTTTAGATACACAGAAAAGCGAGAAATGTTACTAGCTAAGTTTCTCAGATGCTGTAGATTTGCCTGAACTTGCTATTTCTTGAGAACAGTATTTCATTATTCTGTTTCCTGATGACAACATGTTATTATGCTCCTTTTCTGTAAATAATATTTATTATAATCTCCAATTTCAAATGCCTTCTCAAAACTGAATCTTGCTGTTTCACACAGAAGTGGCTTATCCACCAAAATAGCTGTTTGTTGGGGGGGAGGGGGAGGGTGTTGATTGTTTTTCTTTTTGTTCATTTGTTTGTTTGTTGATGTTGCTGTTTCTGTTGGTTTTGGTTGGTTGGTTGTGATTTTTTTCTGTTTAAGATGATTAGGATTGATCAAAAGCCCCTAAGATTTATAAAGCCCCTCCACAGAATCAGAAATTATTATTAATTTTTCCTTTGTCTTTTTTCATGGTTTCTTGTTGCCTGCCTCACTTATAGCCTTTGTGTGTGTGTGGAATTGCAAACTAAACCAAAAAACTTTTGTGCAAGTGCTTAATTCTACTAAATGTGTCTGCTCAGGTAAGTAAAAAAAGGTACTGTTTCTTTTGAGAGATGGAAGAGGAGAGGGGAGGAAGGCTAAGTTAGTGGTTAGATCTGGAATTTAAAAGAACTTGGTTCAGTTCTCTGCTCTGCAACTGGCTTGCTCTACTACCTTGAATGAGTTACTTTATCTCAGTAACTCATTCTTATATCCGTAAAACATGGTTGTCATGATACTTATCTGCCCCACAAAAGACTTACAAAAATAAAGGGTACTCAGAAACTATAGAGATAGGGATCATGTAGATTTCTATTGAATAATGGATATAGGATTTATGAAGCAAGGAGATAAAGGGAAGCAGACAGCTGATGCTCCCCTTCGTCTCTGTACTTTCTGCTGCTCTGGTTCCCGTAGTTCTCTCTTTCTCTTCCACTGCTCCAAATCATCCACTGTTGTCCTACACAGAACAGAAATATTGCTCCATCTTGTCTTGCATTTGTCCCAGCTCAAGAACACATAACTGCATTGAACCTAGATCTCTCCACCTGCATACCAATCCCAGCTTGTCTGGCAGTCCTGGAGAAGCTATGGGGAAACAGAGGTATGAAAAATACCTGCAGCGACAGAATAGTGAAGCTAATCTTATTTAAGCATTTTCCAGCGGTGTATGGCTTCCTTAGGTCTGATGCACACACGGAAAGGAAGAACGGGGAGGTGCTGGTTGTTCTCAACTCACTATTTACTCTGAGCGTTGCTACTCTGCACCCTATGTCTCTGATGCCTGTATTTCTCATCTTACTCAAATTCTTCCTCTCTTGACTGAGCTCTGTGTTCTCCCACTAGTCTGCATCAGCAAACTTTTAGCTGTCTTCTGTTCTTTCCCCAACCTCAGTCCTAGGTCTTCTATTCCTACTGGTTTCCAAATTCTTATGTTCCCATTACTGCTCTCCCACAAACCTGTGCTGCTCTGACTGCCATACCCTACTCTCTATGCCAACAAAGCTAGTAGTATCTAAAAATGCTATGAATGCTTTGGCGTGGGTATCTCGGCAACCCTTCTATTTTTAAGCATCCTGAAGAGCTGTCGGTAGCAATCATGTCTGGTACAGCAATCTGCTCTGAAAGCAGATTAGGCCAAACTAGCCTGTGCCCTGAAGCTGTCCGTGGAAAGACCGCCACCCCACTTCCCATCTGCTGACTTGGGTTTCCCCTAATCCATTTCAGCCCAAACAAACCAGTTCAGCTAACATCTACTGTTCAAACTGCTTAAGCTACCCCGGTTGACTTTGGCCAAAACAAGTTTGGGTGGAGGGATTGTGTGAGCAGCTTGCAGGTAGGTGAGAGGTGGTAACTTTTGGCAGAAGACAGCCACGGCAGTGACTGGGAGCTGCCTGGGGCTGGTAACCTCTTCGGCAACCCTACTTCAGCCCATGGAGGAAGTGAGCACCCACAAGGGGATTTTAAAGCATGGTAAAATCTGTGCTTTAAGTTCAATTCTCACTTATTTTGCAAGAGGTTCCTCTGGCAAGCCACTCCTTTCCACTGCACAGAAAACATGATGACATTACTCAGGCTGTCATTCATCTTTCCCCTGTTTAATCACTGCTAACTGATTAACCAAGTGAAGTGCCACAAAATCCATTAGCCGGAAAAGGAACAAAAAGCTACGATAGGTTTTATGAATAAATAAAGAGAAACCTTTGTAAAAAAGGTGCGTAACTTCCAGCTCTTGACAGTGCCCACCTACTCCCCTTCCCCAGCCCCCCAGCAACAGGAGCAGTGAGGGGTGACACAATCACAGCAGCTCCTGCCAGAACAGGACACGAACTGGTAGGATGTGGGGGAGTGTCAAAGTTCGAGTGCTGTTGCATAGCCTGCTGGATAGCCACCATAATGTCTTTTGCCCTTGTTTTACCCCACATAGACACTTCAGGTCTTCTTATCTGATGAGCCTGGTAAGGAGGCGCAAGAACGGGACATTAACGTTAACTCTTTCAGTGCCGCTTTGCTGAAAAGGGGCCAAAAAAGTCCACTGCCAGAAACATAGCAAAATACATTTCGTAGAACTGATGGACCTTCGAAAACCTGAGGAGGGAAGGTCATAGCAGCCAGGGACACCAGCAAAGCCAGGCAGTCCCCCTCTGACATGGTTTGGGGGTTTAGCAGACTAAGGCCTGACTCTCTCCCTGGTTTGCGCCTGCAGTTCAGATCATTTCCAGGAGCCTGCTGCGCAAGTAGTAGGGAGGAACAAAAGGCTTTCAAGGAAAGAAAAAAAAAGTTAAGCTGGAGTTAGACTCTGACACACAAACGAATTACTGCTCCCTCACGAGTGACCACCTGCCAGCTGAGGCATGTCAGCTGCCAACACATGCATGCTTTGCCCACTGCGAACGGGAGCTAAAGGATGCGGCCGCTTGTCTCAATGAAGCGAGGTCAAATGCTGCCGTGTTTGAGCCCTTCAGACTCCTTCTGTTTGCATCTTCAGGTTAGCAACGAACTTGTACAGTTTCGCCCTGAAATGCTCTCCCAGGTCAGGGTCTCAGCTCAAGCTCAGCTGCAAATAAAAAGTTATTCTTGGTAATAACTCCAACCCGCAGGCAATAATTGCGATATCACTGTGGTTTAGTCTCACTTTTTATTGCATTAGGAAAAAAAAAATCCTGACTCTATATTGAAGAAGCTTTAATTTGCTGTCCTAGACTTTTCTGTGTATATCCTTTTTTCACAGCTAAAAATAAAAACATTCCAAAAACATCACAAGTTCTTTTTATTCTTCCAGTTTTACAGTGATGAAACATTTTCAGTGTCCCAATTAAAAAAAACAAACCAAACAAACAAAAAGAAACCCAAAAGAACAGTTACATAAGGTGTTACTGAGTTGAGACAACAAAAGGCAAGAGAGAACTGAAATGTCTTTCCTCCTCACCACGCGTCCTCTCTACTGGTCCCCACTTCTCTTTGTGAGGATAACCGTGCTGGAACTATTTGTTCCTGCCCTTCTCTGATCTGAATGAGCTGGGGCACTGGCTGTCGCCTCGAGTTTCTCTGGCACGCTCTCTGATCCTCTTCATCAAAATGGGTCAGTTCTAACTCCGTTAACCAGCAGTTAACTGCGCAGACTTTAAATAACGTGGGTGCTTCGGGGGGGGTTGCAAAAGGTATCTCTACTGGTTAATTGAGACAAAAAGGTAAAACGGCTCTTCGGCTACCACAAGACAGACATGTGCAAAATAGTGAATGTGCTGACATAAATTGTTTTACCACAGTTTCTCCACTGCTTTTGATCTTCCTTTTGTCACTGTCTTATGGATGCTGGGCTTCTCTTAAGACTTCTCTCTCCACTGCATGCTCTGCACTCCCTGCACTCCCTTGCAAGGCTTCCTCATGACAGACAGCTCCTAACTCCTTAACACCGAGCTCTTTGTCAAGGTGCTTCTTGGTCAGTTTTCCCAGGACGGACCCGTCCATCATCTAATTTGTTCGGAGCTGCCTGTTTCCCAAAACACCAAATACACAAACTGTTTTAGTGCGGGTGATAGCCTTGTGCCTTTCCCAAGGTGCTTCGCTTGAAGAGACAGCCACCAAGAGTGTAATCCTCTTTCTCATGCGGTCTTCCAAGGGTTCATGGCACAGGAGTCTGAAAGCCAGTGGAGGAGACTGACCAGGGTTTGAATTCTGCCACAGAAGATGTTGTGTGTCCCCAGCAGTGCTGGCAAGCCCTCCATAGTGACAATGCCTCTGAGGGTGATGCTTCTGAGGGAGAATGAGGGCCCCACAATATTCTGGTGTACGTGGAACAGGAATGTGTAAGACAGGACCCATCAAACCCCTGAAGCATGTACCCTGCTAGTTAACGTTGGTACTAGCCAGAACAGATATGTATTAGATAAAACAATTCTATTTCTGTGTATCTGTTTAGACTTAACTTTCACTTTGTTCAAATTATTTGTTTTAGATGTAGGGGTTTATTTATTTATTTATTTTTTTAAATTTAACAAGATTATTTAAAGGGTGAAGGCCCTCAACCTGCCACATAGTCAACCGGGCACTCCACACGCATCAAGCCACACTACCAGGGGACTTGACGTCTTAATGCTTTAATGGTTTAGAGCCACAAAGATGATGGAGTGGAGCATCTCCCTTATGAGGAAAGGCTGAGGGAGCTGGGTCTCTTTAGCTTGGAGGAGACTGAGGGGTGACCTCATTAATGTTTATAAATATGTAAAGGGTGAGTGTCAGGAGGATGGAGCCAGGCTCTTCTCGATGACAACCAATGGTAAGACAAGGGGCAATGAGTATAAACTGGAACACAGGAGGTTCCATTTAAATTTGAGAAGAAACTTCTTCTCAGTGAGGGTGCCAGAGCACTGGAACAGGCTGCCCAGGTGGGTTGTGGAGTCTCCTTCTCTGGAGACATTCAAAACCCGCCTGGACACATTCCTGTGTGACCTGATCCAGGTGTTCCTGCTCCAGCAGGGGGGTTGGATGAGATGATCTTCCCTTCTAATCAATCCCTTTACATTCTGTGATTCTGTGTGATTCTGCATCACACCCCGCAGTGCTACTGTTTATTAAGAGCAGTATTTATTGAGCCACGCGGAGCCCTTGCTGTGGCCCTGAAGGCCCTTTAGCAGGTGGCACAGAGCATACAGCAGCTTGACCGCGGGCTGAGAGGTGAGGGGAGGCCGCTGAGGGACAGGACCCGCCATGGCGTCGCGCTGCGCCACATACTCGCTGACACCCACAGCGACGGGCTCGTGGGGACGAGTGTGGATGGCAAGAGACACTGAGGCAGGACTGCCCCTGAGGAGAAGAGACGATAAAGGCGAGGATCGAGGGCAGGGCGGGCGGAGCCTGCACCCGCGGCCGGGCGAGGGGCGGGGAAGGGCCGCGGCGGCGGCGGCGGCGGCTCGGTGGAATCGCTCCGAGCCACCGGCTCCTCCTAGGGGCCGGCCCGCCGGCTCCAGCGGGAGGCCGGGGGCAGCGGACGCGTGTCCCCCCCCAACTAGGTGACAGCATGGTGCGGCGTGAGCCCCCACTCCTCGCCACTGCCTCCCGCTGCCGGGGCTCCGCGACGGCTGCCGCCGTGTCGCCCGCAGGGATCTGCTCTCCCCGCTCCTCCTCTTTCTCCTTCTCCCTCTCCCCCACCTTCACCCCCCGGCTGAGTTCATTCACTGGGATTGGTTTCAAATGACGCCATCGCTTTATTTTTACACCAATGACCTCATCCCAGCAGCTTGAAGTTTACTGACCAGCGAAACTCTTTTTCTGCCGCTCGCTCCCCTCCTTGTGCCTGCCTTGCTCTGCCCGTTTGTTTGCAATCCTTTCAGTCCTTCTGGGAAACGAAGGCTTTAAAAAAACTCAACAAAACATATTAAAAAAAAAATACCCCCAACCCCAAAACTTCCTCCTTCCTCATGAGGTTTTCAGTGTGTTCCACCTCCCCCCCATGACTGTCCCCTTTTAATTTTCTTAAGCCATCTTGGGGGGGGGGGGAGAAGGAGAGAGGGGAAAAAAAAAGCTTAAAATGTTTCCTTTTTCTTCCCCTCTCCCCTCCCACCTTCACGCTTCCCCCTCTTAAAAACGAGCCGAATAGAGTTTTGCTGTGATTTTTTTTTTTTAATTGGTGTTATTTTTTATTATTATTAAGGAATAAGGAAAAAGAGGAGCTTCCCCAGCAGCTGGAAGGAGACAAAGTTGTTTCACGCGGCAGCGGCGAGGTTGGTGGCAACAACTTTTTATCCCCGCCGAGGGGACACACAGACAGACACACAGACGGGGAAAGGGGGCGAAACACCGTGAGGAGCGCACATACCCCTCTCCCGGGGAAGGCAGCCCGGGAGGGGGGCGAGGGACGCCGGGGGGGCCGGGCCGGGCCGGGCAGGGCTGGGCGGGGAGGAGGAGGAGGGAGGTGAGGGAGAGGCGGGCGGCGGGAGCCCTTCCTCCCTCCCTCCCGCATGCCCTTCCCCGCCACCCCCTCACCTCCGGAGGAGCGCGCCCGCAGCGGACAGGTCGCTGCCCCGGCCCGGGCAGGCTCCGGCCGCCTCCGCAGGTGGTAAGGAAAGGGGCTGAGAGAGAGAGAGAGAGAAAGAGGGAGGGGGGGTTACGGTACCGGCACCGGCGGGCCGCTCCGCTCCGCGCTCCCCCTAGCTGCTGCGGGGCGGCCGGCAGCCTGCTGCCCGCGGCGGCTGCTGCCGCCTCCTCGTCCCTTCCGTTCTCACCTCCCGTTATCCACCTGCCTCTCCTCGGAAAGGCGGCGGGGAGCGGGGGGTAAAGCCGGGCGGCTGCTGTTGCGGGGAAAGGATAAGCAAGGAGCCGCTTGGCTTCTCCAGCGCGCCCCGAAAGCGTCTGCAGGGGATGTTTGGGGAGGCTCTTGATAAACTCTGGCGTGCGCGCCGGCGTTTCTAAACTTAGTAAACAGTGCTGGCTCCGAACAGGCTTTCCACTGCTTAAAATGGTCGAGGATGCTTTAAAGCCCCGCAGGGCTTCTGAAGAGGTTTTTTTTGAAGTTCTGCCTTCAAACTCGGAAAAACCTTTAAATTGAGGCAGCTGACAAAATGGAGGGCTGCCGTGGAGTCCAGGAGTGAAGCAAATTGCAAATTGTTAACCTGGCATTGCGCTGGCGTAAACTCCGAACTCTGTAGCTGGCCCTGGTACAAGGCCCGACAGATACCCTCTCCTGACTTTATTTCCCCCCCTCCCTGTAGAAGCGGCGGGGATGAGGAGCTGAGCGCACATCCCTGTGTGCCGAACAAGGTGTATGGGATGTGCCTGTTGCAAAGCTTGACCAATGGAAGGGTTTTCCAGCGGCCAAAAAACATTTGCTTAGATGTCAGATGGGAAGCCTTTTTTTTTTTTTCTCTTGTTAAGAAAATCCAGAATAATTTACTTTCTTTTCAGCTAGTTGAAATAAAAAATCGATCTTTCAATTTTCTTCAAGTGAAGGGTGTAGTCATAGCGAGCTGTATTGTCTGACCTATGACTAACTTTTTTTGTTGTTGTTCAAACATTTGGTGTATACCCAGCAGAATAAATAGATCTGTGCTCGTTTTGAAAGCTAAAAGTAGAGTGAACTGTTTCTCCTTGTAAGGGTGTGTGTTGGGGTTCCTAAACGAAAAAACCCCAACCAAAGCCCCCAAATGATTTTGTAATCTTTTCTTTACGATTTGTGCTATTCCTGGCAGAATGTGGTTTGGTAGATACAGAGTTTACAGTCACAAGTGACCAAACAGGAGTTGTTTTAGACTCTTGTGTTTTGAGGGGAAGTGGAAAAATAGTCTTATTTTCTTTATATGGTGTTCATCCCACTGCTCATTGGAGATTGAAGCATTCATCACAGTTGTTTATGTTGGTTGTCTGGAGGTTTCTATTTGAATGTAGAGCAAGTATGCAATGGGGGGGTGTACCTGTATTTTTAGCTTTAATTTTTCATTACAAAAAGATATGAAGAATAGGGATATTCAAAAGCAAATCCTGTGTTTACTGAATATTAATATATTTATTAATATTTTTAGAGAAGAATCTGTAAAAAATGGCTGAGGTGTAACAAATTCTAGTCATGAAGCTTGTTTAATAACAGTGCTTCAGTATATCTTAATGCACAATTTCAAAGTTTCTTTTTAAATGAACAAATAAAAGCAGCAAAGAAAGTGCCAATGCCTGCGCTAACTAGAGGTGGTAGCTGCAAAACGCTGCATGGTTTAATACACATGCAAAGGACCAGAAAGCCCAACCAAGCATTTAGTAACACAACACTCAGTATAAAGATACATAAATACATTCCTGCTCCAGTAGGTCTGGTTTTGTTAGCTACTTAAGCAGATATAATGGAACAAAATCATACCAGAAAAACTTCTGTAGGTGAAAGTGAGCTCCATTTATCTTTGTTTCTGTAAAATGCATGCTATTCTTTCAGTGAAGGCAGCTAGCCTGGCAAGGATGTTTGCTTTTAGATAGAATAGCTTCAACTGTCCATAGGAACGGTATCGGCAGAAGCTTTACAGGAATGCGTTAAATGGATTTCACTCCGAGTTCTGTCTCCCAAGCCCACGCCCGGCTCCTCTGGGGTCTGCGCCAGCCCTCAGGCCCTGCGAGGAGTTGTGGTTCGGTCTGCCATGTGCATGGGTCAGCCACTTTTCTGATTTTAAGATGAGTAAATGGTTCATGCAGGCCTTAAGAAGCCCTCAGAGGGCAAATTCAGGCTCTCTTCTAGACCTCTGTAAGAAATGCCAAACAGGCAGATTAGCCGCTGAACTGGGGCTGTTCAGCCTGGAGAAAAGGAGGCTGAGGGGAGACCTTATCGCTGTCTGCAACTACCTGAAAGGAGGTTGTAGCATGGAGGGGGTTGGTCTCTTCTCCCAAGTAGCAAGTGATAGGACAAGAGGAAATGGTCTCAATTTGTGCCAGGGGAAGTTTAGATTGGGTATTAGGAAAAAATTATTCATGGAAAGGGTTGTCAGGCTTTGGAACAGGCTGCCCAGGGAAGTGGTGGAGCCACCATCCCTGGAGGTGTTTAAAAAGCGTTTAGACGAGGTTCTTAGGAACATGGTTTAGTGCTAGAGTTAGGTTATGGTTGGACTTGATGATCCTGAGAGTCTCTTCCAGCCAACATGACTCTATGATTTTTGTTAATTGCGTTGGTCTTCAGGTGAGCTCAGCTGTAATGTGTTGTGCAGTAAGAGCTGTGTGTAGAGTGAGGACCACCTTGCTCAGTCACCTGTCTTTTTGAAATTCAGTTCTTTAATCCTTAGATCTATTCAGGAATATTCACTGTTTTCAAAATACAATTTTTTCAAGAAATACAGTAAGCACAGTTGAAACATTTTTTTCATCAAGAAAAAGGAGGCCAGGTGATAGCTTTTGTTTTATAGTTATGTCTATTGAATTTTCTGTGGCTTTTTTTCCCCTTATTTTCTCTCTCCCCTTTTTTTCCTTTCCTATAGGAACAGTCAGAAAAGCATCATGGATATTCTTCAAGATCTGACAATTTTGAATAGCTGGATGGCATAGAGTAGTTACTGTCAAAGCATGACGTGTGGAAAGATTGGCACATCCCTTCCTTCTTTGCTTGTTTCACCCCTAGGAAGAAACCTGGGTTTGGCATGAGAATCCTCTGTCTCTACAGACTTGTTGTTACGCTGGTCAAATGACTGAATGTTTCTTGCAGTCTTGTAGCATTTTGTCCATAGCCGTGTAATGGTGCTTCCATGATTATTTAAAAAGAATTGTCAAGAAGCTGTTTTTCTGGGTAATAGGGAAGTAGCTGTGTCTCTGATGCACTGAATGGTACATTCACTTTCCTTACAGTTCCTTAGGGACCGCATCCAGATTGAGTGTAGTGACATGGAGGGTATCTGCAGAATATTTTAAATATCGGTAACTACATATCATGTTAATGTTGATAATATTTGTCTGATTTATTTGGTGTCTCCCTTCATAAACCAAGGGTAATGTGGCATTCTTCAGGCCTGCTGATTGTGTATGTGGCCTCTATTTTCTGCACGACTCAAAAGCCGTAGGTGATGGTTGGCCTGGTGATGTGTATCACTGTATCTGCCCGAACTAAAGCCAGCGATTAACTGAAGACCAGGACTCATTTGTGTGAAGGTGAAGTGAACACTGTAACTTCGGGCTATTTCCTAGTTGTTACCTGAGGGACCCCATCTTCAGGGTTTTCTTTATCACGAGTATAATAGTATCACCACTGTGATGCCAAAGCTAATTGAGATGAAACTGGCTGTGGAGCAAGGCTGGAGGCTGAGATGCTGCTGGCTGAAGACATCTGTGGGAAGAGGGAAGTCCACATCACCACTTCTCTACTTCGCCAGACCCGATCTCAGCAGCTCCAAATAAGCAATCTATGTTATAGTTATTCCGTAACTTCCCATAACGCCTGAAGGAAGCCAAAAATACATGTTGACGGTAAAGTTTGGCATCTTAACTTCTCAGTTTGCTTATCGATAGGGCCTGCTGGCAGCTCTCACGGTCTCCAGTGGAGATGATACTGGCCACCAGTGAGTTACTAATCCTCAGCGATCAAAGAAAATCTGCATGTAGGGTGTGCGTATGGAGGACGAGAGGGGAAGATGGGCCCGAGTTCAAGGCCTTGTGTTTCCTTTTGCTGCGCTATGTGGTCTGCTGCTGAGCCAAGACTGACCTACTCAGAGTTGGCTCTGGGAAGGCTGGCAGCTTTCCACCTTGTGTCCCTACAAAATGCTCCTGCAGCCGAAGAAAAACCCCAAATTAATAACTGGGCAGGCTAGGAAAGAGGGGAGAGAGTGTTGCCTCAGTGATGAGAGGTTTGCTGTGGGGATGCAGAGGGACCTCTTCTGCCACAGACCTTCCCGAGCTCTCGTGCTGCTGCTTTTCTGCGCTTGCACTGTCCGGCGCTGTAACGTTTGTACCGCGTGAATATATGAAAAGAACTGCTGAAACAAGGTCCTTCTTTGAGAGGAAGTCAGTTATCTCTGCTCGCTCTTGGTCACAATGTGAGCCATGCGTTGCCAGTAACTTACATGGCTTCTCTTTAGTGTGTCCTTGGAACTAATTTTGCTCTGTGTAGTACAAGTTTTCATCTCGTTTCTCAGACACTAGGATCAGTTCCTTGCACAGACCTCCTCCGGTAAATTTATGCTCTTGTTTGGTTTCAAGGTTAAGTTATAAACTTCTGTCAGTTGTTTAGCAAATGAAGACACACAAGTGGAAGTGTGCAGGGGCTTTCATTAGTTGAGATTGTATTTTTTTTTCCTTCCATTTGATCTTTTTGCATGCTATCCAGACTGACAGTCTGCTAAAATAGTACGAAATTTTTTCTTCATAAAATCATAACTGTGTTCCATTACATTAGTTTGGCAGAAAACTATGACACATGGTTTCTAATACTGAGACTGAACCAGCATTATGTGTTTTCATTTTGCTTCCCTTGGTTTTGCTTTACTATAATAATCTATGAATTGACCCTGTTTGTTGACTAAATGATAGATCAGTGGCTTGTACAAATACTCTCTTTTTGGACATCCTTGCCTGCTTGCCTAATGTTTTTTTATATTATTGAAGGCATTGTGGGAGGCAAAAAGATCAGTCTGAGTGTGTAATGTAGCAACATTGAAATGAGAACTTTACAGAGAGCATAAAACAAGGAGGACAACAGAGACTAATTGTATGAAATTCCTTTTATGCACACGTTCTTGAGTTTGAATAACTAGTATGTATTCAGCCTGCTGGATTAGAAGGCTTTGGCTCTGCATGTGTAGCATAGATGTTGCTCTCAAAATAGGAAAGCAACTCTCCCTCCCCCCACACCATTCTGGATGAAATTGATTCAGTACTGTGTCTTGCTCCTAGTGAAGCCCCAGTAAAGCATGTTTAAAGGCTGAATAATTCATAAAGTTAAGGATATAAACACCACGCTTCTAATAGCCTGAATGTTGATTTTGCTTCTTGATTGCTAGGTGTAAGAGTCATTCACCGTCAGACTTTAAAGACTCAAATCCCATGTCAGGATTTGGGTTTCTACCTACAATATGCTGCTTATGGGGTGTGGCTTTCTTGATAGTGTGTATTTCACTAAGTTTATACAGTTCCTTAAGCATGGAGGCCATCCATCTTCTAAACACCATCTTCCTAATACATGCAAAGAGTCTGAGCTACTTTCAGAAGGCTTCACTCAATATGCCGTCCTGCTACTGAAACAAGCCTTAATTTCAAAGGTGGGTCCCAAGCACCAAGAACATATTTGCCTTAAGAACGAGCATGAGATTACTTTCCAGTCATTGTATTAATGCTGTCTCTGGAATAAGTATAGCACCTTTCATTTATACAGTTCCCATAAGTATTTTGTTTCAGGCGGAAACCTGCTTAGGTGTTGGGATTTCACACCTTCTTTCTTTAAAAATTATGTTTGGAACTCAGTGTTTTCTCTTGCTTTCCAGCTCTGCTGTCTCTGACAGTTTCAGAGGGATCTACATGAACTCCAGAAAACTCAGTGGGAAGAGAGTGGGAGGGGGAGGAACTTTGTGTTATGTGTCTCTCCGCTAACCCCATCATACCTAGAAGTGCCTTTGTGAATTAAGGGAATTTAGGTAGAGGCCTCTTACTAGCAAAACTTGGGAAGCAAACAGAACTAACCTCATTTTGGTTGCAACAAAGCTTCATAGAGCTGTGCCAGTGTTTGAGCAACCATGGAGAATATTCCAGCAAAAAAATGCACAGCACTAATCTTAGTGCTTTGAGTTGGCATGATGTTAGGTCCAAGTAAGTCTGAAGTGACACATTAGGCTGAATCCAGATTAGCAGGAGACAAATAATGTCACTAATTCCGTAGGGCTTCCTCTGCCTGTCCCAAGTCCCTGAGCGCAAGGCAGGTGTGCTCCAAATTGAGGACAGGCTGTGAAAATCTCTTCTTCCCATGGCCTGCTTGGAGCTTTGCGTTGATGGCCAAGTTTCTCTCATGGCAGTGGGACCCAGTTGGTACCTTCTTACCCTTTCTCCCAGGCTACTCCTGCATCATTTCAATGTCCTAAAAGTTCTCAAGCTTTACACAGCCAGTGCACTGAGGTCTTACCAAAGAGAGGTGATGGACAGTAGCTGGTCTTAATCCCATATCTCAGGAAGACATGGCAGCTGAAGGCAAGTGGGCACTGTGCTTATGAGACCTGGTGAACCCCATAAATTTCTACCTAGTAGGACACTTACTTAGGGCATATTTAGACAAACTAATAAAGTTGCTTATATTTGTACTTTCCTCTGCTTCCTTGTTTGTTTCTCATTATTTCCCCTTTTTGTTTTGTTTTTTCTTGCATATAACTTTTTCATCTTTTTTCCCGGTCAGTGGAGTGAGCTCTCCTGTCCAGCTGCTGAAAATCCCTAACTTCTCATGGTTGACATGTTGGGAGCATGCTGTCAGCTTCTCAGTCCTCCATTCTGCTTGTTAGGTGATCCATGTTTGGATACCATCTCTCTGACAAAGCTTGTTTTCTCAGCGTGGCTCACTTACTCTGGCTGCTGTGGTTTCCAGGTGGATATATTTGAAGATGCCTGAAAAATCTGTTTGTCTAGCCCAGACATGATTGTATGAGTAGCCCATTATGTTGCCTGTTTCCTCTCAAAATATCACTGAAAGAAAGGTAACTCCATCAAGCGTAAAATGGATGAAAAAGAAGAGTAACACAAGCGCAAATTTCCAGATACAAGTCGGGACAGCAAAATAAAGTGTCGAAATACTAACTAATAGTAACTATCATTGCGCGTTTCCCCAAGATACTCTTTATCTGAAGAGACCCACATCTTTTTGCACCCTTGAATTTACAGGACTTGAATCTTTTTCTCTGACTGAGGCTTGCATGTTGCCAGCTCTCCTACAGGTGTGACCTGTTTTGGAACGAGGAAACCCAGGGTGTCTCTTCCCTGCTGCCTCACATATGGTTAAACCTATAGAAAACTGCAGAGGAAGCTTGAGCATGCTGTTCCTCTGATAGCCTTCTGCAAATACAAGCTATTAATGACCATTGCCTTTCATGGGCAAAAACAGTACTGGCAATTGCTTTGTGCACTTTATTTAATGGTGTAACAAGCCAGCACATTAGCTATTTTTATTCAGATGCCCAGACATAAGCCAGTATGGCAAAGTGGCTATGAAATGTCTGCATAGCTATGTGAATATATAGCTGCTGCTTAAAACAAAATCATCTACTTGTAAGTTTTTGAGAGGGTTCAACCAATAATTGTCTGATCTTTTTAATTGAGCTGTGGCGAGGATTTTCAAGATTTTGCATTAAGAAAGACAGGCAGAATGTTGTTTTTTAGTCGCTGACTTTGTCTACCGTTTCAGTCAACAATAAGGAGGTAATGCAATAGGGGAGGTGGGTGGGTGGGGAAGTGGGGGCTGATTTCAGGTTAAAGGTTCAGGTCTTGTCCTTTCAGGAAGCTTTGGGACTATCTGTTCTTACGTGCTGCTCAGTGGCAGACACACTAAAAGAGCCTCATACAGTGACACTATTAGCAAATGCTGGCTTAGAGAGATGCCGTGTTTGGGAATTTTTTGTAAGCTGCCAAGTCCTTTGACAGTGGTATTTTTATCTTTTTTTTTTCTTTTTCCTTCTTCCCCTCTTCCTTGCAGAGGCAGAAAAAATGGCTTTCATGGCTTGATAAATAATTTAAAAAAAAAAATTCAAGACGGTGTTGGTGATTTAAATCTTTGAATATTTCAAAGCCAAGAGTTTATGTTATGGATTAAATTGGGAGGGATGTGGAGCATCTAATTTTTTTTCATGTGTACATGCTCAGTAAGTAGTTATACCTCAGTATTGACACACATGGTCTCCAGTTCAGTTTTGGTTAAAAAGAAAAACAAACAACAAAACAAAAACAACAAACCACAAAAACAAAACAAAGAACACTCCATAACTTTAAGCATATGGTAACTGTTAGAGGTTCTACGAGGAAAAAAAGAAAATATCCCTTAATATATTGCTTTTTGTGACCTGGAACCTGCCTGATACTGGAGTGGATATCCACATTTTTGCACATCTTTGCTTGACTAAATTATGAAGTACGCATACAAAAGTCTTGTTCTGTCGACCAAAGTGAGGCATTTCTACTGAGTGCTTAATATTTGGCCCAACTGCTGATACTGCTTTTCAGTACAGTCAACTACTATTCTTACTTAGCTATTTATCACTTATTTTCCTGTTTTTTTCATTTGTGTTGGCAAAGTGGGAATCTACAAGTGGAGCTTCCTTCTTGAAAGGTCTCTTGCGTTCAAATGTCGATTGTTATATATAAAAACACAGCTGGAGAAGGCTACCTCTTAGTAGAAAAGAGTATTACCCTTTTTTTTAGAAGTGAAGTGAAATTGGTCTGGTGTCAAGTAGATCAGCTACTTTGAGACATTATGAAGGTAAAGTAATTCAACCACCAACATGTAACATCTTTCATCTTCTCCATCAGCAGTAAAATAGCCTTTATTGAATTCTGCAGAATCAGTTCTGATTTACTTTTAAATGGTTACAGTGCTATCTTCTGATGTATGTGGACAGAGCTGTGAGCCTTCTGCTTTTACTCAAAATGCAGTGAAATTGCATTACAATGGAAAAATATTCCAGCTTCTCACTTTCTGGATCTGAAGTTTCAAACAGTATGTCCAGTTTCAAAAGCTGTGTGGTATTAGGGTCAGCTTTTGTCATTGTGAAAATACTTGAAAAGAGAGATGTGCATAAGAAACAGAATTAAAGAGAAATATGAAATAGGGAATAATGGAAAATAATGGTATTGATCAGACATGAGAAAAATATACAATATGGGCTACTAAAGGGTAAAAAAGGAGAAAGAGTCAACAGAGATGAGGCATGTTTTTTTAAAGTAATAAAAAGATTCTGCATTAGTTGCACATGAAAACGAGCCTTTTAAATCACAGAAAATGTAGTTCTAATGTGACGACTGGATAGGATCTCTCCGTATTGGCTAGTAATACTAAGCTTGTATTGCAATAGCAGATAAGAAAAGAGTTATTTTTTGTGTGTGTGAGGAAAACCCATTTGACAGGCTGTCTAAATGAAGTCTAATGACAAGTTATAGGAAGTGCGGGGAAAGATGTGGCTTCCAGTGGGTGCATAGTAGTCGATACTACTTATGCATCTAGAAAATATCTTCTGAAGATTTCTGACACTAATGCTTTGTGCATACTTTGTCTTTCTGAGTCTGTATTTTGGTTTATAATTCAGGTAACTAAGCATACATATTAAAAACTAGAAATGCTGGCTGTTGGGAGAATACTACTGCCTGGTTTTGTGTTTGGTCTTTAACACTAGGCATTTGTAAATATTTAAGAATGAGTTGACTTCAAAACCTTGTACTATAGACTGTATCTTCATGTTGAACATCTGTAAGGTTAGAGACTGTAGGCTTCACATTGCATGCTTCTGGATCCACATAAAGACATGCTTTCCAATGCAACTGAGAGGGTGGGAAGGAGTGGGGAAAACGATCTGTCTGAACACTTCTGGTGTGAGTTAGTACTTTTCTTTATGCTATTTGTAATTTATTAATAGGTTGGATTTTTTTTTGAACCGGCTTTGTGTGTAGCTATTTTAGATGGAACACAAGGTTTTATCTTTAAAAAAAAGTTGGCGAATTTTGTGTTTGCTTCTAGAATGTGTGCAGCTCCAGAGGCTGATGTCCTCTAACAGAGTTGTGGGGACAAATGTACCAGCCTCCTTAGGCTCCTGCTGTTTGTCTTCTGACATTTTTGGGTTACGTTTTGTGCTGCCGTTGGTGTGAGTGCTTTGTAAGCACAACCCTGTAGACCAGCCCCTCCTTTCTTCTGCATTCTACCCAACTTGTTGGCCAAAAGAAATAAGTTCAGTAGCAGTAAAAGTGAAATGGGAGAACAGTAGCGTGGACTCGCTGAAAGCGGTGGAGCTCTCTCAGGTTAGCGGGATGTAGCCCCATTTCTATGGCAGGTAATACCAACTGCTCAGTTACCGTGATTCTTTTCTTGCCTTCCCAGCCACCGTCACTGCAAACTCGCTCTGTTAATGGCTCTCAGGATCCCACAGTGATCCAGAGCTGGGAACCAGAAGTGGATGAAAATTGTTTGAATGTGGTTTATTTATGTGTTTGTTTATTCTACTTGCTTGTACAGTTAGTTGGTGTTTTCTGCCTGGTAGTCCTGATTTAGCTTATTTTAAGCTGCTGTTGAGTGTCTCCTTTCAGCTGGGCGCGTGTGGGGTTCTGAAGCAGCAGTCTTGGAGGAACCAAAGGTGTGATGGGCTTTGCCTCCTGTTCATATGTCTGCCTGTTGAGGGAGCAGGAATGGGCTCAGGGGTTTACCAGTCAGGTGTGCTCCAGCAAAAGAATTTTCTCTTGTTCCACAGACCTGTCTTGTGCCCTTATTTGGGGGTTTCCTTGGCCCACAAGCCAAGTCATGCGTTGGAGTTACCTGTGTCCCGTGGTGCGGGTAAGCCTATTGCAGCCCATGGCTGTCTGAAGGGCATTGTTGAAACTTGGAGGAATTCCTTTCCAAGCTTGTCGTCTGCAGAGGCAGCAAGAACCATGTTCGCTACATGGATTTGCTCACTGGAAACTGAGGCTGGAACCATCAATTCAAGTCATGGTTGGGTTGGATTGGGTTGGGTTGGCTGCCCAAAGCTCTGAGAGCTCTGTCCTCTATTGGAAACTCTTGCTTGTCTGCTACCTGACAAGTTTAGAACTTGAGTTCTGTGAGGGTACTTTTCCTTTAAAACAGTGTCAGGACATTTCTATGTGTGTGTGTATATATATGTGTGTATGTGGTTTTTATATATGTACACCCACATACAAGCTGTGTATCTATATACACATGTGTGCGTGCGCACATATATATGTACACATGCACACTCTAGAGCAGCCTATATCTTATAAAGCTTTCATTCAAAGTGATTTCTCTATGTTTTATACAATAAGAAAAGCAATTAATTAGCCAGCAAAGCAAAACTGTCTTGCAGATTAAGATTCTTAGGCCATGCCTAGATATAATGAATTGAGAAGATCTGGATCCATGGTCTTCATGGAACACTCAGTATGCAGTTTTAGTGGTTATAGCTATCCGAAAGACGCAGTTAAATTTTGCACACTCAGTAGCACTAGCACTGAACCATGTCCCTAAGAACCTCGTCTAAGTGCCTTTTAAACACCTGCAGGGATGGTGACTCCAGCACTTCCCTGGGCAGCCTGTTCCAGTGCCTGACAACCCTTTCTGTGAAGAATTTTTTCCTAATATCTGATCTGAACCTTCTCTGGTGCAACTTGAGGCCATTTCCTCTCATCCTATCACTTGCTACTTGGGAGAAGAGCCCAACACCCTCCATGCTACAACCTCCTTTCAGGTAGTATCTTCTTGGGATCCTGCCTAGACTAACAAGGTTCTGCTAGTTCAGCTGGAGCTCCTGGTGCTGTCTGGCTGCTTGCATTGCTGTAATGCTATGGCTTCCACACTGGAACAGATGTTCCAAGAAGATCATGTATAGGACAGATCAGAATCTGGAGCAACCTGCTGATGAAACTGCTGTCCCTACAGCATGTGAGTCCTAGTGTTGTTCTTGGTGGCATTTTGGCAACTGAGGGCTTTTGTCATTGAGGGAAGACACCTTTTTTATTTCCCCCCCCCCCTAGACCATGCAAACCAAGTTTTGCTGACTTGCATCAAATTTGCATGTGGCTTTGTACGAAAGAGTCAACTGAAGTAGCCTACACAGCTCTGCTGTTCAGCCAGGTGCAAAGCTAAAGTATTCACCTAAAAAGTGGTTGATTTCCAGTAACTTTTCCCAATATTGTTTCTATCAACAGAGACACCAATTTGTCGTTTTTTATTTCTTTTTGTATTCCTTTACTACTCTTCTGAGTTTTTTTCTGTCCCCTCAGTGGCGGGGAATGGTTGTAAATATGATATTTATCTTAAAATTTAGATTCTTTGGAACTTTTTATTATAGACTACAAAATTGACTTTCCAGTAAGTCTGTGTGAAGTTGCTTTAAATAATTGACTTGACATGCTTAAAGACACATGGGCAAATTTAACAGTGGGTTTGGGTCAGATAAAGAAAAAGTGGTTCTGTGGCCTCCCCCATTTCTTCCCTTTTGCTCCTTTTCACCTGTCATCAATTCTGCCAGAGATTCTGTGTGGGTACTTTTAAACTAGTTTTTCTAGTACTTAAATTTACTGGTTTTTTGATTTTGGTTTGGTTTGTTGTTGGTTTGGTTTAGTTTGGTTTGGTTTTTTTCTGTCATTTATAGCATATTTTACAAACACTTTATACCTGTGCTGGAATAGCTCACTTCAACAAACATCACGTATTTCTGTTAACTGCTCAGTCATTACATTCTTGAATTCCCTCATAAATCTTGAGGACGTGCTGGCTTACTATTAGTTAATGATTTTTTTTTCTTCTTTCTTTTGATGTGTTAGTCTTGACAGTAGGTCATCTTAGTCTATCTCGAACTTATCTTTTGCCAGCATCCTGAGAGGGAGTAGGTCTTGCGAAGAAATCTGGTTTTGCTTTCTCAGCTATTATTATCTAGTTACTAGTATCAAAATTAATTGCACCCTTACATTTTTGTGCACTAGCTCTTATGATTTTTATTGATATGTTTTTCTGATCTTATAGTCTTTGCTCTCCTAAAGCGCCCTTTTTTTTTTTTTTTTTAAATCTGCTGTCATTTATTATACTTTCTGTTTCTTTACCCAGGCTTGGATTCACATTTTTCTGGGATATGCTCATTTGGCCCGTGTAACCTCACGAAAATATTAACATTTAAACATAATGACTCTTTTCTTCCCTGGCTTCCTGTTCCTTTTCCTTGTGAAGTGGTGTGTATACCTTCCACAACTTTCAGACTCAACTGGGAGCTAAACATGCTGCTTTTAATTTCCTCTCTCTCCTTGAATTGAGGATCCCTTGAACTGGCTCCGTTTCTGAAATGCAGCGGCATGGTACTAGTTTTGGTAGGATTGCTTCCATGAGTGTGGTGAACTCAGTTGTATTATGGCCATTCTCACTTAGTGGTGAGCTAATGCAAATAGTAAACCGGTTTTCTGACACAGTGCTAAGATCGCTCTAGTGAGGAGCAGGAGGAAAGCTTAGTTTCTTATTTCCAGGTAAAGAACAAACACAGAACCAAAAATGTCCCTTGGAAGGTCCTGCAGTGGTTCAAAGGCTAAATTGAAATGTAGATTCTCCTTCTTCAAATTAAATTCCTCTTGCGTTTGGCACGGTATTCTACTTCCTTCTCTAAACAGAATTGGCTTGACTCTTCCCCCTTTTCCACAGTAACTGTGTGATTCCTGGTTTATACTTTGTGGGAATTGCAAGAGCTCTGATGTTTTCCTGAATTAAAAAGGTGCCAGATTCATAGTGATTTCTTCCTCCTTCCTGTTGTTCCTCCCCTCCTCCTGACAGACTCTTTTGGGGGTTTGTTTGTTTTTATTTTCCCCTAGGAAAAGACTCTTCCTCATCAGTCTTCATGGAAACTTGTGGTTCCTCATATCCAGAGTGCTTCAGTTGACTTCACGTGTAATGCCAGTGCCATTTTACCTACAAAAGAAGTAAGGAAGGCTGGACCGATAGTATAGTGTGCTCTGTGCTTCTGAGTCACCTGTCTTCCTTTCATTTGGGCAGCATGATTCTCTAAATTCCTTCCTGATAGGTTTCCATTTTGAAATACACTCTGTCCAGAATGACGTGGCATCTCTGCACCCATAAAATCGTTATGAAATGCTAAGCACAGAGAACTTGTTATCAAAATACTCATTTCTTCATTGTTTTTGTTGAGATCACTGTTGTGAAATGGAATGATTAAGAACAGTTACTCCAGAAGTAGAGAAAAGGTACTGGAGGTTGTGTCTTATTTTCTGCAAAAGACAGTGTTGTCTAGAGACCCAGTTACTCAAAAACAAGTTGTAATGAAAATATACTAAAATACTCAGATTTAGCTTGGTTGTATGAAATACTTGGTAGAACTCCAAAGTGGTAAATAACTCGGTTATTTTCTTTATGGAGTACTAATCTTGTTTGCTTTGGCATCTAAAACTGAAGTCACAGCTTATTTTTACTTTATATACACTTTTTTTTTAGAGTATCCCTTCCATGCAGTAATCCAGATATTTATTACAGAACCCAGGCGGCCACTCACAGACCATGGACTCTGCTGTGTTTGGTGGTCCCAGAGGCTGAGAGAAGTGGTGTTCACCTGGGCAATTCTGGTTGATATAATAGGCTTAGTACTGATGCCAAAGCCCTTGTAGACGTTGTGGTGAAGTGTAGTGGTTTTGAGGCAGTGTTTGGAAGGAGTGTGAGATAGATGAGGGTCTCATGTTGTCTCATATGGCTTAAGAAAATAAAGATGTATCTGGTCAAAAAGGAACAGGTCTGGAAAACTACATTTGCTGCAGTGTTTTGTGTAGGTGTGAGCAGCATAGTCAGGGCCAAAGGAAACGCTACTGTGCTACTCGCAAAAAGAGATCGTGTGCTGAGGTGAGTGTTTTTCATCCGTCTATGTTCTTTGAATTGTCTTCATGCCAAGCAGAAAAATGGGCAGGATACAACTCTAGCTCTGATGTAGAAGTCTACGGACAAATCCATCGTGAGACGAAGCAAGTTGATGGGAAAAGGGAATGCAAAAAGAGGAGCCTCTCAGCTGTAGCAGATTTGAGTTCCTTCAGGAGGATAGTAGAAAGTATTTAAATGTGCAATGAATTGATTTGTAGGTGAAGCCATTAGCTAGTGATGTGTTTTTCTAGATTGGCCATTGTTGCAAATATAATTTTTTACATGGCTTTGATTTAGCAGCAATTTAGACTTTGTTATGCTTTGTGGTAGATTACATGGTTAGGTTGTATAATTACCAACAAAAATCACCAGCCAATTTAAGAGTGATTAAATGAAATTTGTTAGAATCAATCAAAATAGCAGCTTAGTTAAAGATTTGTAAATGACAAGGTTCACACTAAACTTATAACAGGGTTTTCTTAACTGAAACCACACACACAAAAGAGGCTAGATTGAAACACAAACAGACAAATAGACAGAACAGTTCTAAAAATCAAGCCACACACAAAAAGATTAACCTATGATTAAAATTTCCCTTTCATAAGTTTTATAAATTCCTTTTGTGTGTTGATGATCATCAGACTGTGCACAATTAGGCTTTTGGTTCTTCCCAAAATCGTCAGTAGGCGATCATTGAATCTGTGCGAGATGGGCCCCGGGAGGCATCCCAGTCGGGGGGAGATACTGGTCCCAGCCCGCTACCATCCAGGAGAGCTCAAAGGGTCTCACTTCAGGATCATCATTTACAGCATTGTGAGTAGGGCCCTTGGGCGTCTTTCTTATGAGGAGAGACTGAGAGAGCTGGGTCTGTTCAGCCTGGAGAAGAGAAGGCTGAGAGGGGACCTTGTTCATGCTTATAATTAACTCAGGATTGGGTGTCAAGAGGGTGGGACCAGACTCTTCAGTGCAACGGGCACAGGAGGTTCCATCTGAATATGAGGAGAAACTTCTTTACTCTGCGGGTGCCAGAGCACTGGGACAGGCTGCCCAGATAGGTTGTGGAGTCTCCTTCTCTGGGGACATTCAAAACCCACCTGGACACATTCCTGTGCAACCTGCTCTGGGTGAACCTGCTTTAGCAGGTGAGTTGGACTAGGTGAGCTCCAGAGGTCCCTTCCAATCCCAGCCATTCTGTGATTCTGTGAGATTGTTTACTTTAGTCAGTGTTCTTCCACTCTGGCCACACTTAGGATGAGGTAAGATTCTGCTGCTTCCCACCATGTGTCTATGTCCAGAACTTTTCAGATCATATAGTTCTGGTACTGTCCCACTCAGGCTACAATGCAGGTAGCAGGTGCACCAGGCTGCCAGGAGGGACAAATTTGGGCTGCCTTTCCCAGGCAGAGGGGGTCTTTCCCTTCAGGCAGGGAGCTCTGGGAGCACAGAGTGGGTGCCTCAGTACTCCCAGTCACTACACTTGCAGAAT
The DNA here is from genome assembly GCF_963082525.1 of Nesoenas mayeri. Lineage (NCBI taxonomy): Eukaryota > Metazoa > Chordata > Aves > Columbiformes > Columbidae > Nesoenas > Nesoenas mayeri. The sequence goes on from NC_137541.1 coordinate 70,964,184, forward strand.
GGGAATTGTTCCCCCCAGCCAGCCTGACTTGCATTGGTATTCAAGTGGCAACCACCCCAGCCATCAGTTAATCATGTCTTCTCTCTGTCACTGTTTTTATTGCAATGTGTGGTAGTTAAAATCCAAAAGAAAGTGTAGTAACTTCTTAAGTTGCCTGTACTTCTGTTAGCAGAAATAATTTGTTTTTGTTGATGGCTGCCAACAGTTGGCATGCTCAAGATGACATCTTCAAAGTAAGTCTTAAACAAACAAAACCACCTTTCTTCTGTAACTTCTGTTGTTAACTCCCGTCTTTCTACCTTTTCTGCAGAAATTCTTTTACAAGAAGTGGTTCTTGTTTCCTTAATGTATGATCAGGTTTGCTGTAGAGGTTTAAACAGATCTAGATTTTGAAACAGCAATCTAAGACAAGATGAGGTGTCAAAGTGATGGGTTTACATGTGATCATTCCAGTCCCCAAAACACAGTTCATTTAAACTTGGTTCTGCCACAGCAGGGCACATCCCTTGGACCACTGTTGTTACTGTGCTCTCTGTGAACTTCGTGGAGTAGTGCACATGTGTGTGTTAAACTGAAATTTGCTTTCAGCGTGTTGTTGTTTGTTTGTTTGTTTAGGAAACTCAAAGCTACAACTTATTGGCAAGTTTTCTGATTGAATTTTCAGATCTGGCTGTACTTTTAAAAGGCACCATCAGGTGCTGTTATAGTACGTGATGCTGGGTTTTCACCAAACTGTTTGTATAGGATACCACAAATTCATTTATCTCTTAGTGTGGCTGTCAACCTCAAACAGTTTAGCTATGTTTATAGTTTTATAATGGATTAAGTAACTCTTCTCTGGATTCAAAAATTAAAACGGAAAAACAGTTGATCATGATAATAATATAAATACGGTAACACAATTACCAGGCCTTCTAGGAGGCTTAATCTCTTGTTCTTTATGGATTAGTTGAAACGTGTGAAGTATAAAAGGTGGCCCAGAATTGCTCTTCTCCTTCAAAATTATTCAACTTTAAGGTTTTCTTAATTGTTGTGAGGCAATCAGAAAACCTGATGGCAGTGTTACCTCCAGGCTCTTTGCACATTGGCTGCTCTCTTGTAAAGTTCTGAATGCTTCTGCCATGGTGGATGCAACACACCATTCCTACTTGAGGCATCTGTAGCCTTGAGATGGATTTTGCAAGTTTGACTGTGTCTGAAACTATTGGTAATTGCTAGGTTCAGACATGGAACCTGCTCTTTAGGAAAGCTTTCTTGTGGATAAACCTGGATGCATTTAAATGCCTGAAAAGAGCAAGGTTTGGGTGGAGTACCATGGGAATTGCCTTTAGCCTTGCTGGATGGATAGACCGTCTGTGACAGGCCTCAGGAGGATTTGATCGTGCCTTAAAAATACTAAAAGAAGTTACTCATATTTAGATTCTTAGTTAGTCTGGTATTTTGTGATCTTTTATCCCTGAAAAGTGAATTCTAAGTCAGTAAATCATTTCCTTGATGTCAGTTGTTCACCAGAATAATTTTGGATATGACTATGGCTGTGTAAAAATAGAAGTGTGCTAAAAGATACTTACTTAGACTATTCAGCATCCTGTCTGGGAGCCACAGCTCTAAGCCATTGGAGTTTTATATACAGTAGTAGGTACAGTATTCATTGAAGGAGTGGGCCATTTTATTGCACGTCTCTGTCTTTGTTGAGGGGTGACAGCATGAGTGTTTTTCAGATATTCTTGGTGGGCTTTGTCTTGTTCACTCCTTTTGGAAGAAACAACTCAAAGGCCTTTAAGTAGCTAACACAGAACAGGATAGCGCTTTTCTGTGTTCATGAGGTCAGGTGCTGGTAGTAAAGGTGTAGGCAGAAAGAGAAACTCAAGTTCCTGAGTAGATCTGTACCACTTATATTTCTATCTGGAGTGGGGTAGTTTCCCTTTGGAGTCCTTTTCGCATTTGTGGGGGGGGCTCAAGTACAGCAAGAGAAATTTTGTCCCCTGCTGTTTCCCTTGTTCCAGTCTACCTGAAGCAGAGAAACCATGGCTTCAAAGTTGTCACTAAGCTTCCTAAGAATACTTTAGTTGTAATTGTCTCTGCTATATAATTTGACAAGATCAGTGAAGCATGGCACACGCTTCCTACTGCTAGGCTTCAAGTTTTTCTTTTAATGACAAAGTTATTTGGGTTTGGCAAGGACTGTCTTGCTGCAAACTTCCCAAGTGCAAACAGCGATGGGCTGGCAAGCAGCGCAGCACCGGTAACAGGGTATTTGGGCTGAGGATCCGTAGCCCAGCTCTTACCTTTTTTGCATCAGATTTTCTTTAACGGGAATGCAAAGCAGATGGGATTGTGGTTAAATAATTATGCCTTGATTGAGTACTGCCCCAGAGAAGGTGCTTCTGTAAGGAATGACCCTATCATGCTGTGTAAGAACAAGGACGCTGTGCTGAGACTGCGTGAGCAATCATCACGCTGGTGCTTTCTCAAACTTGGTTTGTGCTGGAAGGAGTTGTTAACTTGATTTTTACCTTATACACACAAAAAAACTATGGCAGTCTAGCATGGTGGGCAATGGTGCATTTTGAATCGAGCCTTTGAACGGGGCTTTGGATCTTTATACCCGGTCAGGAGGCACCATCCCTTTGCACCAGTGGAGGAGTTCTCCGGACAAGACACCCTTTGCCGTCCAAGCAACCTTCACTTTGTCTTTTTAAAGTCAAATGTGTATCAGTTCCTGGGGACAGCTGTAGGTTTTGTGGATTAATATCTGGAGGCCAAGTTCATCTTTTTGGGGCGCTAGTGTATTTTTCCTCTGCTTCAGTTATTCCTGCGTACTTCTCACTCAACTCTGTATGCAGACCACCCCTGCTGTCTGCAGCAGCTTCTGTGTGCGGGTGATAAGATTATTTTCCATTCCTGTATGTGTTTCTGAGCAGAATAATGCAAGTGTAATGGATCATCTGCTTTCTCTGGTGTTTGATACTGTAATGGCACACAGTAGCAATTTCAGAACCAATCATTCTGGCTCAGCCTAGTCCATCTGCCTTGTGTCGTGTGGTGCCATGGAGAAAGTATTTAGCCTAGGTTTAGAAAGCTTTGTAGCTGTGCTGGGGAGTAAGATCGCACAAATAAACCCTCTTTTCTGTCAAGGCCAATGTGAGCACCAAATTGGTGGTTTCGTTCACAGCTGGCTCGTCAGTCTTAGATTTAAGCATCTCCTCAGCACACTGTCTGTCCCTCCACTGAAACGTGCACAATGCCTGTTGAATATCAGGAGAATTTCTCTGCCAAACATATTAAAAAAATATCCCTGCAGCTTCTGACTTTTTGACTAAAATTCAGGCATATGGCCATAGGCATACTAAAAGCTATACCTTTGATGCCAGGTGGTCTCCCTGCCAAATCTAAAGCTAGTTTTCAAGAAGATCTTACGTGTTTATACTTTAAACAGAGTGCCAGAAAGCTGAAACTTGGCAAAGCAATGCTTTAACCTGATGGCTTGAACAAGATTAGGAAGAATGTTTTAATCTTGGGTAGGTATTGTAGCTACAGGTAGACGAGATGCGTTTTCTTCTAGATCAGGGGTGTCAGACTCATTTTCACCAGGGGCCACATCAGCCTCGTGATCGCCTTCCAAGAGGCGAATGTAATTTTAAGACTGTATAAATGTAGGAGTAGTTATATGAACTATAGTTATAGTTTATACAGTATCGCATTTGGCCCTTTGAAGGCAACCGCGAGGCCATTGTGGCCCCTGGTGAAAATTAGTTCGACACCCCTGCTCTAGATCAAAATCACAGGGTTTTTTGCTGTGCCTTCCTAAAGCGGTCTAAGCCACATTAAGATCTGGATGTTCCAAAAAATCATTTGTATTTGTGCTCGGCTTTGCCCAGCTCCCAGGTTACGAATTAGTTGTTTTCAGAAGTGTGTTCTAGACATTCAGTGCTCCAGGTTGAGCCCGCTAGTGTGGCTGCAGGGGAGGAAGCCTGGCGGGGCGGGAGAAGTGCTGAATGCTGCTCCTTCCCCTCCTTCCTGGTGACCTCCGTGTCTGCGGTAAACTCTTTTCCTGCACATTTTGACCTGTGCTATAATCCTATCAGAGGGGGCAGTTGCAGTCAGGGATGATGTCTTTTCTGGAAAAGATTTCTCGCTGAAGTCTGATCCAAAACACTCGTGGCATCTGTTGGTAGAAAGTGGCTTCTCTCAGGTGTCTTTTTGCCATGACTTCTTGTGTTCTGGGGTCGAAGCCACCAGGATGTGTCTTTTCATGCTATTCATAGATCCGGTGAAGAAGCTAAATGGCATACACCACTCTAAGTGGCAGTCCAAATAGAATTAACTTCCTTGCAGTCCAAATAGAATTAACAGCCAAGCAGACAAAAAAATGCAGATAACAAACACATTGACTGTATCTATCACTGTCATGGCTTTGTAAAGGCAAGTGTGTCTAATCTCACCTGTTATCTTTGTCGCTGATACCTTTAAGTAACCTTGGAACTGAAGGAAAAGAAAATTGGTTTTCAAGTAAGGAAGAATTTTCTACCCAAGCTACTTCTTATAGCTTTGTAGAATGAAATCTAGTTCTATCATTTTGAATAGTGTGATACATTTTTATTTGTAGCTGGAAATGGATGAAGTTTTTCAGTAGCCTGAAAAATAGTATTAAGGTAACTAATTTTTGTATGGGGTTTTTTTGTGTGTGTGGTTTCTGTTTTGTGTTTTAGTTTTTTATTCTGAAGAAAAAAACCAACTCTTTTACAGACAAGCTATAAGAAAAGTTTGTAAGGAGTGTTTTTTTGTTTTGTTTTGTTTTTCCCATTTAAACTGACTTTAGGGGAAGACAGGCAGGGCTTCAGGAACACAAACCCTACTTGATGCTTGAAACAAAAGCAGTGAATGTAAAGCTAAATCTAGGTCAAGTTTGAGTTAATAGTAATAATAAACAACTTGATACTCCAGAGAAAAGTTTGCTGATGGGAAAAAAGTACCACAAATCTGGTAACTCTGTGGTGACTGCAGGATTTTCTTGTTTTGGTATTAACTCCAAGGACTCGAGTAGAGGGAAGAATTCTTTCTTTGAGGATTTTTTTTAGCCTTCTTTCTGTCTTGTATATTTTCAGTGGTGCGGCTTCAGCCAGACAATTTCTATGAGGAATATGATTCATTGGGTAATTTATGACATACTTTGGGATGTGCTCTGGACTACTTCTTTTCCTGTTTGGGAAGAAGGACAGGCTGGATGTAGAGATGTTTTGGAAGCCTTGGCTTTTGTTTCTTTGTCACAGTTTGGTTCTGTTTCACGTCTGTGTGTCTGAGGAAGGGCCTCATGTATTCTGGAGTTCATGCCCTCCCTCCCCTTATCGCTCCGTATTAACCGGTCTCATAGAAGATGTCACCTCTCCCTGCAAGACTTGCCTTTCCTGTATCCTTGGACAGCTGCAGATACAGCAGTAATGGTGGGGATCTGTTGGATATGCAATTCTTGTGAACCTAGTCTGGATGTTTTTTTTCAGAGTGGCTGGGATTTAATGTGATGCTGGAAATGACTGTGAGATAACGCGTCTCTTCCTGAGACAGACTAGGATGCTTTTCTAACCATATTAAGGATTCATGCAATAGCGTTGTTCTGTGAATATGTAATACCAGTTTGAACATCCTGACATGATCGTTTAAAACAAACAAACAAACAAAACCCAAATAAAAATATCTGTACCACTTAGGAAGCACAGCATCATGAACAAGAGAGCGTGAGGGTCTGGGCTAGTATTGTATCTCTTGTAGTGTAGCCCCAAGATAAATGCTTTAGCATGGTCACCTTTTATTTCCTTTTATTTTGCTTCTGTTCCAGCTGAGTGTTTGCGAGGGAGAGTTTCTATGGTGGCTGCTGCAGCAGGAAACACATAGGTTGACTACAGTTAAGATGCACAAAATGTTAAGTTTAGCTATTTAGTAATGAGTATAAACATGAGTTAAACGGTAAGAATTAGGCTCAATTAGTAACAAGCACTTTTCAAACAGTGACCTGTTTTTTTTTTACCGACCGTTGTATTTTTAGATGTCTTTTCTTTACTCCCACTTGAGATATTTTGTGCCCTTAAGTTAAGAGGCAGCCACACAAAAGTCTGATGGTGCCCATCTGCAAGGATAAGGGGAAAAACAGTGGTGGAGAGATAGGGTGGTACCTCAGAGTGGGTCTCCCACTGTCAGGCGGGAAGTGGAAAAATTGCTTTTAAAATCTCTTTTATCTTTTTCAGTTTAATTTTGCTGTTCAAGCCAAACAAGCAGCGGTGGTGGTTCAAACAGCTGCTTTGTTTGGGCCTCGTTAAAGATGAATGCAGAAAGTTACTGCTGGGTCCGAGGCCCATCTGAAGTTTTGTAGCTAGGCAAGGTTTGTGTCAGAAATAATAATGGAAAGATAACTTCCTTGAACATCAAAACTTATGTATGTGAGTGTGCTTATGTATGTGAGTGTGCTTCGCTTTTTTGGGGATGGCTGCATAAGAGGCATTTCTATGTGAAATCCCAATTCAGTGGGATGCTTTGCATACAGGGACATCTAGGATTTCTTTAGATCTACTAAGCATGGAGAAATATCATAGAATGGTTTGTGTTGGAAGGGGCCTTTAAAGATAATTTAGTTCCAACCCCCCTGCCATGGGCAGGGTCACTTTCTACTACTAGACCAGGTTGCTCAAAGCCCCGTCCAGCCTGGCCTTGAACACTGCCAAGGATGGGGCATCCACAGCTGCTCTGGGCAACATGTTCCAGTGTCTCACCACCTTCACAGTAAAAAAAAAATTCAATTTAAAACCATTGTCCCTTGTCCTGTCCCTGTAGGGCCTGGTAAAAAGTCTCTCTCCATCTTTCTTATAAACCCCCTTGAAGTATTGAAAGGTGGGCTGAATTAGTTAAAAACACCTGTTTCCCACACGTTTTAGTGGTCAGTTCTCTTCTGGATATTGTCTAATGAAGGTGAGGCCTGAAATGTTAACCTGAATATGACCATATGTTCTTAAACTTTTAGTCAGTAAGAGGTTTGTGCTTTGTTTGGTTTTTTTAAGAAAAACAACTCGGAACTCTGCAGTATTTGACGGGAAGCCAGTGTAACTCCCTTGAAACTGGGGTGGCATGCCTGAGTCAGTGAAGTATGAGCTAAGAATCTGGCAGAAGCCTTTTGCACAAAGGAAGGCTGAGAGAGTCTCTCAGGAAGCCTGTACGCTGCTAAATGTGGCATGTTTGAACATGAGGCTGACATCATTGTGAGTTCATAGTAGTGAAAGAACAAAGTATCAGCCACAAATTAGACTGACCTAATTTTTAAGTCACTGCTGAAAACTTAATAGCACAGCGTGTTGCTTGTGCAAGCTGTTTATTTCTATCCCAACCTCTGATACTCAATTTAAAGCACAGGTTTAACCCTCTGAAACGTCGAAGGAGTTGTTCAGGAAGGTACGTGTGTGTGTTTGAGGGGTGCTGCAGACTTCCTTCCTTGTCTCTTTTTCCATTCTGACCTCAATCTTCACACGAAGGAAGTGATTAAGGACCACCCATCGTACACCTTTATACTTCAGGATCAGTTTTCCTGGAGGTAAAAAGCCTCAGGATTGCGTACTCAAATCTAACCCGTTCCTGTGGGCTGCTCACGTGCAGACTGGAATCCTGTCTGAAAACGATCAGAATGCTTGCTAGTGGTATCAACAGGAATTTATGTATCACCAGTATCAGTTTCATTTATTGATGTGTCCATGATAGCTGACAAATAAATGGTGCTTCTTCCATTGCTGAATACCTAAGAGATACATGGATCTTGCAGTGTGCAGATGATATATTTCTTTCCAAGTATTTATTAGTTGACTCCGTATGCACTGAAGTTGATCCATTTTCTTGCTGTATTACTTCAGAAGTTTATTGAACTCTCCTAGTTTAGGATTACTTTGACAACAGTCAGTGCCTTTCTGGTTGCTCTTTAAAGGATTGTATAAAACAGAGCACCTCTGAAAATTCTGGAGAAACACAAAATCGTGTTTATAGATTTTTACAGAGCTGTGCGTATGTGTAAACACACCAAACAGGATAATACCAATGGAACTTTGAAGGAATAAATTTGCTATTCAGAATCCTGTTAGAAGCCCAGTGAGGCTGATACAAAACCTTTCTTGTTGACCCTGGTTTTTGACTAAGGCACACATGAGACAACAGAGAATTTACTCCCTCGGTTTGATATTGCATGCTTTTGTTCTTCAAAATAAATACTAAAAAAACCCCTAAACTGTTCCCTTTTAATTCTTGTGAACTAGATGTAATGGCGGTCACATTTTGTCAGTTGTTTTTAGGGGCACTTAATATATTTTCTGGTTATATCACTCTTCTTCCTCTGCTTAAATGGTAATGTTTATAGTGATGTAAGACGCACAGCTGGGGAACATAAGTCACCCTCTGCTCTCCCCTTCTGCTGTAAAGATATATATGGTTTCTCTTTTCAGCCGCGTAGTTACTGTGCTAGAAACGTGGCTTTGGCACCACTGCAGGTCTTGTGTAATGTGATTTGAATTCCAAGGAACACTTTAAATGAAATTTTGAAAGCAATTGTAATAAGCAGGCCATCAGAATTATCTTTGTAGGTACAGATTAGGTGTGGAGACATGTTCTTGTCCCAGTGTCTGAGCTGTCAGGAGTCTCACACCATGGTAAGAGATGGATCCCAATCATCTGTATCTAGGAGATTGTCAATTTATTTTTTGGGCCTCATCTGCAATTCAGCAGTCACTCCACGTCATAGCCTGAACCCCCTCCTACTCTGCACAGCCCAGAATGAGACACTTTTAACAGGATTATGGCAACTGTTTAATTTCTGGGAGCACTTAAAACCTTGAATTATTCCAGTGTGCTAATCAGGAGCCCTTGCTGTACACCACATACCTTTATGTTTCCTTCTCTAACCCCACCTTGAGATAGTCGGGCTGTACCATGTTTGTGAACTCACTGTTTTCCACCTCGTTTTCCTTGCCATGTAAATCTCCTTTAAGGAGAAACCAAATTAACTGCTTTACTCAGTAGGACTCAGTTTACACATGCGTAATGTCGATGTTTCATTGGAGCCAGCATCCCTTCTGGAGATGCTTCTGTGTGCTTTTATCACTATGTAGCATACACTGCTTACAATATTAATTTTATTTTGAGCATGCAGAGGGTTTTTTAAATGAGTTTGACAACATATTTAATTAACACATATTGGGTATTTTTTTTAAACTTCTGGGTGTTTCTCTGTACAGCCGACAGGACATGTATGCGCCGCAGTGCAGCACCGTATTTTCAGACACAAGGAGGAAGAAACAAAGTATTAATGTTGACAGTTAAAAAACAAAAACAAAACCAAATTCCTTCCAAACTTTCTCATGCCCTGATGTGAAGGGGTTGAATGAGCACGTTGCCTTCCGGGAGAACTGGTGTCATTTCCTCGGATGGGTGAAAGACCAGAACGCTTTAACCCGCAGTGTACCGTGGAAGCAACTTACGTGTCCATGTTCTTAAAGAAGATTGGCTCGCTATGATCTTTAGTCATTCGATTTAATCAAGAGAAGAGTTATTAAAAAGTCTGTTGCAAGAAATTCACCCCTGCCTTGCCTAGAAGCTATTCCTATTTATTTCCCTAATAAAATTACCATCATTATGCTCTGCCTTTAATCCATCCTGGTTCTTGTACGAAAGCTTCAGATCCACCTTTTGTTTTCATCATGCAGAGACCACAAAGCAGATCAGAGTTGCTGGTTTGTTTTGGTTTTGGTGGGGTTTTTTTTTCATTTTTTTGAATAATATAGTTTTTGGCTCCTTATTTGCATCCCCATATTATTTGAACATCTCCACCTTAATATCTCTCACTAGGCAAAAGGCCTTAAACTTAAAGGATAACGATTATCTGAAGACCGAGGTCTCATCTTCTTTCATGGGGAGCTTTTTAAAGAAGCAGCATAGACTATTAAAGCTGCTGTGCTTTATGTTTATTTAGCACTACTCTTCACAGCACTTCTCCTCCATTTAATTTGTTTAATCTGTTTAAGATGACTGTGTAAAATCCAAAAGTCACCATTCACATTGATCTGCAGAGCTGCAGAAACACGGTCAGTCGATTTGGGATGTGCGGGTTGTGTAGTAGATGGAAGCCTTGGTGTGATGAAAGGGGCTGCTGTAAAGCAGTCTTTTTCTACAAAGAGTAAGGAGATGCTGGAATTCCAACAGCTTTTACAGTATTTACAAAGTAGTTCAGCCCCTTAAGATTTCCCCTTTTTGTATTTTGTGTCTCTGAATCTAAAGCTAAAATGCAGTTGCTGGTAGAAGCTGACAGGCCTGAACCTTGCCAGTTGTCACAATTAAATGATGAGTCTGCAGCCTTTGGTGTACAGGACCCAAATAACACTCATGATGTGTTTTATAAGGATATATAGATAAATAGTTTTCTTGGTGCAGCGCAGCTCCATAGCTGTGGGAGGAACGCTCCTCGTGACCCAACTAGTTGGGTTCGTGTAGCTGCAGTTTGGGGAAGGCCCTGAGCAAGAGAGGAGGAAAAAAGGCTTCCAATTCTAATTCTGGAAAATAGAAGAAGGTATTTAAATAAGGCCTGGAGGACTTCTTGTTTGCCAGAAGTAAGTAAAAAGGCAAGTTTAAATCCTTTTGTAAGTCACCCTAATTGAAAGGATGTATATTTCTTTTCCTAAAGTCAGCAGAAAAATCCTGGCCTCTTAATGGTGAAAGACATTTTTTAAAAGTTTCTCCTAAGCACAAATAGCTGAAGTTTCCACTTTAAACTTGGGTGGCTCATTCATATTTCATTTAATGGTAATATGGTATCCTCTCTTTCCCTCCCCCTTCTTACCACCAAGGCTAAAAAGGAGTGGGGGGGGAGATATAAAATGTTTCCGAAAATTACAGGAAATGTCTGTTCCTTTAACAGCATTGCCAGGGAATTTCCAAATGTGCTTGATGCTTATGGCTGAACTTGCAGCAGCACGGTCTTCAATCATGAGTGGATCCTGTTCTAAAAATGTGACACCTCCTTCCAGTAAATGCTGTTGAAACCAAGTATATGCTTTGTTTCTCATCTGCTCTTCGGGGAAAATTAATTGTGTGTAATGGTGAAATGGGGGCTCTCGGGGACCACTTTAAACTCCTGATTTACTTCTGTTCATTACAGTGTGAAAAGTATGATATAGTTTTCTGAGGTGGTAGCTGGTTTATTTGTAATGACTTTGGAGAGGCATGAATGGCAGATAGTAGTGAATGTGAAGGCTACCAGGCAGTTTTCATAGAGACTTCAGAAACTGCATGTGAAGCACTAAGGAACAAAAAGGGCGATGCTTTTTGTCCCAGCTTTTTGTTTCCTTGAACTGTCACAAGGTGGTTTCTGATCACAGGGTCTTATATCCAGCCAGAGCCTAATCCGTGTTAAGCATCAATTAAGTTTTAATTTCCAGGGATGAGATTAGGAAAGGGGATAGCAAGAAACACGATGAGTATGATGAGCTTTCTCTTCATTCTCCGTTACCTCCTGCCACTGTAATAGGGGAAGGAGCAAAGGGGAACTGCAGAACTTTCTTCCTGGGGCTGGAAAGGGTATTGGCCAGCAGGGACAGGCAGGGAAAGACATGGACCTGGCACAACCTCCAACAGGTCCTCTGGCCCACCTCTCTGCCCTGCTGCTCACACGTACATACACCAACGTGCTAATGATGGAAAAGCAAGAGGATCTCCAGCCTGGGACCTCACAGGGACAAATGTGTGAATCCCAGTCAAGGTGCCTGTACCAGCAAGCAGAGCATGTTCTGGGCAGCAGACTCTTTAATGACCTGTCTGAAGGGCTCTAGTCCCACATTCTGCTGTTGGCGTTTGCAAGGCTTTTGAAGCAGTTGCCTGAAGAGGAGAGAGGTGATTCTTGGAGCTGCTTTCCTGGCAAGAAGATATGGGTTTTGTCTCTGTTCACCGGCTGTCGTAATGTTCTCAGCCCTCTGCTGAGGTGACTTCATGGTTTTCATGTCATTTACTACGTGGTTTGGAGCCACTCCTGGATTTCATAACAAGGCAGCGCTTGGCAATAATTTATTATCATGGTTTATGTTACAGTGATTAAGCGGAGCTGTCATCTCTTGATAGTGATGATTTGAATCGTGTTTTTAGCTGCCCAGGAAACAGTTTGGAATTGACACTAATGTGTTTATTTTTACTTCCTCATGTAAAGCTTATAATTTAATTTGTTCGTGTAGGAACAGCAGGTGCTTTGTATAGTTGTACAGGTAGGACCATATATAATGATTGATGATGCCGGTGTTACTAGTTTCCAGTGTTGGCTTTTTTGCTGCGTGGGGAGGTGGGATTAATTACCTGAGATGTTCTGTGTTGTGGATCTTCATCCATGCAAAATATAGCTGTAATCAGACTGACTTAGGGCCATCTCCTATATTCATAGATAGTGAACAAGAGTGTGTGAAATTGCTTGAATTCATGCAAATGCATCACCCGTGAATGCTTATTACAGGTTAGTTTTCTAGCAGGGAAATGTGTCGAATTGTTTGGAAGGCTTGGTTTGTTTTGGTGGTTGTTTTTGTTATGGTGGGTTTTTTGTGTTTTGGGTTTTTTTGTGTGTTTTTTTTTTTCTTTTTTTTTTAAAAGTATCTCCAACTTTTTTTCTCTTAAAATATAGTGAAGAGATTTGCTGTATGGGGTTTTTTAAATTATTATTTTATTTTTTAAAATCAGTATAGCATAACTTTCTATTTCAGATTCTTTCTGTGTACATGAATGCTAGCATTTATAAATCTCACCTACGTTTTCATGTGTTTGGGGGACTTTTACAGCAAATGACTGCAGTGACAGTGTGAAATCCATTTTCTGAGACTTTTTCTTTTTCGACTTGTAGTAAAGATTTATTTTCCTATGTTTAGGTGTTTTCCTCTACTGGCCTTTGTATGCGGACAACCCTCTGTCGTCCTGTTGAGCTCATTTAAAGTTTTACTTAAATGTAGGTGAGTAATTGCTTTTGTCTTGAAACAATATTTAATTAATATAAAAGTACTCCAGAATTTTCAGTTGCTTTGTCTTGGAAGACATACAGGGAGAATAATCTTTTGGAAATCCATTGACAATTCTAGTGTCCCAGCCAATAGGAAATTAAAAATGTTATTTGTTATGGTATTTGTTTGGAGTGGATTAAGTAAGCTTTCATTCTGGGTGTCACAGAACTATATGCTGTGAACCTACAATGAAAAAGTATTTTGAAATGGAATGAGCTTCTTGCTTGTATGGGTGGAGAAGGGAGTCTCCAAACAAAGTCTCTGAGCTGTTGAATAGGGTGGTGTAACATCAACAGCGTGTTCTGATGCTTCCCATGAGCTCACATTCTATCAGTCAAGTTTCCTTGTTATAATAAACCTTTATTGTTCCACAGTGAATATCAAAGAGATTGGCTTCGTGGTAAATGGAAGTGATGATAATCTGGTTTACTGATTGAAGTTGGTAATGGTACATGGATGGAACTTGGAAGGACATTGCACGTATTTGATGGCTATGCTGAGTAGGTCAGCATAATGTGTTTTGATGGTGTGTTTATTGGTTTTGTTTTGGTAGTAGAACACAGTATATTATTTCAAGTACCACTATTTGTATGAAAAGCAGTATCTTACTGTTAGCTAAACAGAAGGTCCATTCGTCTTGCTTAGCCCAGCTATCTTAGAGTTCTGGTAGTAAAAATGTCACTGAGAAGTAGGTACAGAAATAGAGCAAGTTAAAAAATCTAAACTGGAGGTGTTTTATGCAGCTTATCCATGGGAAGTTGATTTATTTTCTGACTCTGTCTCAGTTTTCAGATTGGTGAGCACAGTGACGTGGGGTGACTTTTCTTTAGGACTAGTAGTCAAAACTGAGTACTTAGTCAAACAGAGTAAAGGGCAATAGAGTACAGAACAGAAAAGTCTCCTTCATCTATTTTTCCCAATGGATTATACTTGCCTTCTTCATGAATGTGCAGTGTGTAATCGAAAATGCATGTGGCTGCTGTTCCTACAGGGAAGAGAAAATAAACACTATTCCATTTTGACCTCATATGCAGATCTAAAGTACAGAAAGTGGGAGAGGAGGGAGCAGCTACTCTGGTCTTACAGATAAGCAAAGGAAAGCAGTGTGAAATTCTTAAAAGTGCTTCTGTTTTATAAACAAGGTACATAAGTGATACTTTAAAAAAAAAAAGTGTGTTTCTGTTTGAGCAACTTCCTTGCTGCTGTCCACTCTTGCACCTAAGTGGAGTGTGCTTGGGAGGGTGGGGGAAAGTCTGTGTTCTTCCAACCCTCAAGCAACGTGAGGAAATGAAAAAGTGCTGATGACATGATGACACTTGCTTGAGTCATCTGAAAAGCCAAAAGACATTCTCCTTCCCCTCAGCGGAGGAACACGAGCCCTTGCTAACAGAGCTCTTCTGTTAAATCACAAGCGTTTGTAATCTCACTCCTGTGTGGTCTGCACAATGGCAGGCAAAATGTGGGCTTCTTGTAACCTCAGTTACATTTTTCTTTCCCCAGACTTTACACTTTATTACACAGTTGTCGATCTCTGGAATTTACTGGCTTGCTTGCTGGGTTCACAAGAACTGTAGCCATCCTTCACTTTCACTAGAAATCTTATTTCCCTTGTGCTCCGTAGACATTTGTGTTTCTCACCGCTTGTGAGTAGCAGCTTGAGCAAGGATCAGCCATCTCTGTATTTGATTTTCACTCAATCTCTAGTGGCTTAGGTTACAAGCATCTGCCCAGAATAACTTTTATTTCCACCTTGCTAAGGCTGATGAGGGAATGTTGTAGCTGCTGTAGATGTTGGGCGAGAAAAAAGATCTCAGGGATGTGGGAATTCACCCAGTGATCCCTAGATCAGGAGTTCCTCTCTGATGCAGGAGTCTGTATGGGCTTGTTTGTTGAGTATCACGTGTGGCTGCAGTGGTGGGGACTGGTGCTGATGGTGTTGGCACCAGATATTGGCAGCTCTTAGCTCAGCAACACGGAAGCCAAATGCTCCTTTGAAAACAGCTGCTGTGCCAGCAGCGGCATGCGTGCTGCAGTGCAGGATCTCCTCCCTCTGTGCTGTGATTCAGCTTTTGGGTTTCTTTTTTGTGCTAGTGTGCATCCTGAGAAACCTGAAAGGGAATTTGACTGTAGGGGAGGATAGTGTTTTTCTCATATGTGCATGCGTTTGCCTCTAGAAACCGGAAAATTACACCGTTTTTAAAAAATCAACTCTTTCGGATGTCTCGGGCTGAGTGTGCAGAAGCTGCCCTTCAGGACCTTCTAATGTTCAGATGCTGTAAAGTTGTTTTGTTGGCGTTTTGCTGTGAAGTGGTGACACACGTAGGCACCTGACAAAGCAGCTATAGGTGACGTCAGGAACAAAACTGCTGAGCCTTTATGACACCAAGGTTCAAGGTTATCTTCTTATGTGAGGCAGAAGTCTCTCAAGAGATTGTAGCAAGGCTTCTAGAAGCTCTTTGCTAGTTCCTTAACCAAGGCAGAATTAGAGCATGATTCTGAGAGTTTTTAAAATATATTCTTACTACATCTACTGCTTTAAAAATAGTTGCTCTCTTATGAGCCAAAGCCTGAGATAACCCAAACAAACGTCCTGCTGTGATGTAAGGGAATTGCTTGGAGTCGAATTGGTAGAAGTAGAAATCAGGAGTGCATACAAAATGCAAGTTATTTTGACTGAAGGATCAAACCCACAACTTAAGTGCCAGGTTTCCAGTTCTGTGGTTGCCTGCTTTGCTCCATCTGGGCCATTTGGGATAGGGACAGGAATCCCTGAGGCGAAGCAGGGTCCTGTAGTTCTGTGGCAGCATTACACGGACGTATTAGAGATCCACTGTTGTTTGTATGGCAGACAGTGGGGGTTTTTTTTGGTTTGGTTTTTTAAACAGTATGGAGAAACCATAAAGATAATGGGCAAGTGTGGAACAGATCTTCTGAGATTTATAGTGATGTTAAATTTTAATTTTCTTCTGTAAAAGAAGAGGTAAAAAGCAGTTTTGGTTCATCTACAAGGAGGAAGAAGCCATGTAGTATTACCGGTGTGTATGCAAGTGACTTCATGCAGTATTCTCATAGCTCAATTACAGATCACTTTTCTGTAATCCTGATTTCAGTGCAGAACATCCTGTGACTAAGATGGTTTCCTACCTTGAAGATCAGCAACATAATAGCCTATTTAGGGCAAAGCGTTGTATTGCATCATTTTATGAGACACTGTGGTGTCAATACATGCCATTGTGATCTAAATCAAAGTAGCGCAGCAGAAAGACAAGAGTCAAGAAACTGAATTTTAGCATTTTACGAAATATGATTAGAAAAGAAACAGATATTTCAACACCTCAGAGTAGCTGAATGATAACAACAGTCACCAAGAAGGGCAGGAGAGCTCTGGTGTTCACCTAAAGCAGGAGGTCCCAAGGAAGAGTTCCAGAGTACCAGAAGCAAAGATAATTAAATCAAAACAAAAACCTGTAATTGATTTAAAAACATTCTTCTTTCTCTGCCTGATGGAGCTGTTCCTGTCAAAATAGGATTTCAATCACAGTAACTTGAGGTGACATTACTGTTAAGTTTATTACTTTCAAACCACGGGCAGAATGCTTTCAGAAACTTAATGCATAGCTATACATTAAGGTAATAGTGTTATTTGAAAAGATTCTTGACTGGTAGCCCACTTGGCTTATGTTCTTCACATGCTTTTTACACAGTCATCATATATGACTGTTTTGAGTTCTTTTTAAGGGTCTTCTGAAACAAAGTTCCATCATATGAGAGTGAAGGCTGAGGAGCGAGCCATAAGCATTTAGAAGAAATATACCCAAATTGAAAGTTGTAAATTAAAGATTATGTATTTTTAATAGCCTCTGGTTTAGAGTTCTGTAGTTTCTCAGCTGCTTTATTTTCCTATTATTACTTGGACTTTAAGTCAGCAATTCACCCATCAAAACAAACTGTCTAGTCCACGAACAAACTGTCTAGCTCGCAAAAGAGCTGGAGCCAATTCCCACTAGAGCCAGTGGAAAAGTTTTCATTGAGTTCAGTCCGTTTGGTATCTGGCAGCCTT
Organism: Nesoenas mayeri; assembly: GCF_963082525.1. Classification (NCBI taxonomy): domain Eukaryota; kingdom Metazoa; phylum Chordata; class Aves; order Columbiformes; family Columbidae; genus Nesoenas; species Nesoenas mayeri. Next base: position 70,981,293 of record NC_137541.1, read on the forward strand.
GGATACACAAATAAAAGAGAATCAAAATTCATGACAGGACATGTTAAGAGAAATTAAAAAAAAATGCAGAATACTTTTTTCTCTCTGGAAAAAAAAAAAAAAGGACACAACTATCAAGTTGCGCTTCCCATCCCAACTTTGCATAAGGACACGGTCTTTTAATACCTTCCAGCCTCTCTACAGAGAGCCCAAGGCCAGTATATGATGACTGCTCTTGGAGGAGGAGCACACCAGCCAACCAGGCTGCAAAAACAGTGTTCAGTTGTTCTGTTTTGTTTTTTTAATAGGTTTAATTAAGGCTTGGTATAGTGATTTTTCCAATATTTTTTGTAGTTCAGAGCAGCATGCATTTTGCTGCTATACGCTTCCATTTATCTGGACAAGCTTAAAAGCTCTGGCTCTACAGCAGTAGAGTCAGGGCAAACAGAAGATCACATTTTGTCAACCTAATGGCCATTTATGTGAAACCTGCTGTTCTTCTTGTATTACTACGTGAAAATTTCATTAAACGAGCTTCTTTCAGTTTTGGGGTTTTTAAAGTGAAGTTTGTATTTTTTTCAGAATTTATTTAGGATTTTGTAAATGTAAATTTGTATAATATGTCTAACAAGTAAAACATCGGCTGACCTAGGATTTCCCATTACTAAACACAACTGACCTGTTGCTGTAACAGGACTTTTAATAAACTATCTGTAAAGCAGTTTGGATTCATGACTCCTCCTCCAATTAAGATAACAAATATCTCAAACTAAAGCAGAAAGTCAGAACCATCAGTAAAATGTAAGTTTTGCAGCTCAACTTGTTAAAATGAGGATGCTTTTTTTTTTAGTATATAAAATCTTCATCCCCATATGTAACTTGGCTGTTGGAAGTGAGGAGCGTCTGTGGTGGGACATGGTATCCATCTAAAAAGGACACTACATCATTAGGTTGCACCAGGAGAGGTTCAGATTGGATATTGGGAACAATTTCTTCCTGGGAAGGGTTGTCAGGCCTTGGAACAGGCTGCCCAGGGCAGTGGTGGAGTCACCATCCCTGGAGGGTTTAGCAGACACAGAGATGAGGTTCTTAGGGACATGAGTTAGTGCCAGTGTTGTGTTAGGAGTTGGACTTGATGATCTTGAGGGTTTTTTCCAACCAAAATGCTTCTGTGATTCTGTGCATTAAGAATCCAGGAAAACGTATCCTCATAACTTAATTCTGCTTACAAATGTTCCACTGCCTCAGGATTATCAGTTACTTGGCTTTTTATTTTCTTCACATTGCTTTTTTCCCAGCCAGCGGAAGGCAGAGGTGGAAAGGCTGCTTGGGTCCCAGTCTGGGTGCCATGGGCCAGGCCTGACGTAGGACTCACTCGAAGTGACGTGTTGCCTTGCGCAAAAGGTGTTGCGTAGTTTTGCTGACCTACAATCGCTTTCCCGAACAGGAAAAAGGAGTGCAGTGGTGTGAGACGCGCGAACTGGAGAAACGTGGTTTCTTGCTGAGCCGGCTTTTACCCTGCACTGATTTGAGCCTAGGTTGCTCATTTCTGAACAGTCTGAACGAGCTGAGGTTCTCTGTCAGGCTTGTCCTTTCATGTACAGGCTCTAGCCCATGAGCTCGCCACCCCGTTTGAAGAAGTCACCATCCTCAGCTGTCTCCTCTTACTGGAGTCCATCACCAAGGCAGCTGAAATGTGTAGATTGTGTCCCCTCTGGGGCTGCCGTTTGCAGCCTTACACAGACGGCTGTCGCTGTAAATGCCACAGAATCACAGAATGGTTAGGGTTGGAAGGGACCTCTGGAGATCATCTAGTCCATGATTGCCGTAAGAGACCAAGTTTTGAACCGCGGGAGCAAAGCAAGTTGACTCATGTTTTCGGTTGCATCTGTAGCTGCAGCACTATATACACTAAAATGCAGCTAAATAGCTTATGGGCAGAGTCCTGGGACTTGTTCCATCTAAGTGTGTTTTGGAAGAATCTTAAAAAACACCCCGACAGCTGTGAGGCAGTAATGCAAATAGATGGTGAAACATTTCGGATGGTTTATTTACTGCTCTGCTGCTGCTGCCATTTAGGCTGATGTGGTTCAGATGCTGTCAGGATCTAACTTCACAGAAGTATAGTTTTCTTCAGGTATGATTTAGCATGTGGGATTTAAAAGTGTAACACGCCTCACGCTGCTGTCCCACCTGCTCCAGGAGGACCAGAGGCAGCACACACTGCTTCACCTTTCAATAGCGTGTTCACAAAGCCTCTGTTGCGTGTCTGGTGATTAATTCAAATAAAATGCTTGTGTCCTGATGTAGCATCTTGTTCTTCTGGTTCCTCCTCCGCCATGTTCTTAAAGGAGAGAGGTGGATGTAAGTTTTGTCCTTTCTTTTGTACAGTTTCAGTTCCCTGACTTGCAGTGCTGGTTTGGGAAATACTTTCCAAGGCATTAAACTTTAAAAATGTACCTTAACTAATTTTACAACTTCTTACTAAGTGGTGGTGTGCTGAAACACATCTAATTACTCTTCCTATTGAAAGGAATACCCTGATTTAGGGCAGTATCTCTTAATTATATTCTAACAAAGTCTTGTGAAGAGGCAGAGCTAGTGGCAACAAAAGTCTGCAATTAAGACAGGGTACGTTGCCTGAAATACAAGATAATTGTCCAGGCAGGATCCTTGGAATAGATTCAGAGACTGTAGTTTCAAATACTCTCTCTAGGTGTTCGTCATACACAGCAGAGGGGGGAACTTCTTGGGAGTGTATTTATTGTATAGGAGAGTCCACTGTGCAGTTGGCCTCAAAGTTGAATGTTTTGTTCTGCAGGCTTTCAAGACCTCATCTGATTCATGTTTGTGTGTTGTTTGTTTTTTTTTTTCCCCCTTTTTACAGGCTCTTAGTCCACTGTAAAGCTGATGGGTGGGAGCAAAGGTAAAGAATGATGTAATGCGGCAGCAGCCAGAAAGCATCTTTTGTTTGAATTGTGAAATGGCTACTCCATAGTCATCTCCCGATGAATCAGATGTGAGGGGCTGCTTTGTGGAAGGGGACCCTTTGTAACGGCACATCCACTGGAAGCAGGAGGGGACATTTCGCTTGAAGAGCTCTTTCTGAAAATGGGTTTAACTTTTCCTTTGCCAGTCACTACCAGCATGACCTCATACACTTCTAGTACAATGGCGTGGCTAAGCCTTTGAGTACACAGCCATTACATCATCGCAGCAAATTGGAGAGGGAGGTGGTAAAAGAGGCTTTATTGTTGTCATGGCCGATGAGATGATCAGGACTCAACTCATTGTTGCCGAGAAGTTGGTGGCTTTGCTGGAGAGTGGTACGGAAAAATTGCTGCTGATTGATAGCCGCCCCTTTGTGGAATACAATACATCCCACGTCTTGGACGCCATCAACATCAACTGCTCCAAGCTTATGAAGCGGAGGCTGCAGCAGGACAAAGTTTTGATTACAGAGCTCATTCAGCATTCAGCAAAACACAAGGTAAGGGTCATTTTCCCCTTTTATTCCTCGTACTTGTTTAAAGGAGTGCCTGGAAAGCAACTTGTAATAATTTTTCTTTAGGTATTTCATTAAAAAAAAACCCCAAAACTAGGGGACTGAGTTTTGCTGAGCTCTTACCTGATCTAAGAGGCGATGGGTTACTACTGAGTTTATCTTTGCGATTCTTTGTAGCCCTGAGTGACAGAGTAATGGGGAGGGATTTAGAAATTACTTGGAAAGAATGCTCTCAGGGTTCTTGTATGTCTTGCAAAGCACAGTCCCTTAAATGTCTGTAATTAAGGCAGGAAACATTCTCCATCTAAACTTCGAAGGATTCTTTGGGGTCTGTGGCAGCAGGGATTGCTTTGCAAATTGTATGACCACTTACTGAGAAACTGTAGCTCTGTCATTCCTGGCTCCTACTTGCTGTTTAAAATATTTTTCATGTTAGTAATTTGATATATTTTTTATTTAATAGTGTTGGTACTTAAACAAAATAGCTAAGCTGCTTAAACTTAATTTGTATCTCTGTGTGTTTCAGTTTGTTTTTTAATCCATTGGTACTTCTTTCAAATGTTTTGGTTACAAAAGTAATCCATTACATTATTGTTTTGACATGTTAAAAACGGAAGCCTTTTATTATTATTATTACTCTCTAAGCATATTTTATACATGAAGTTGTATAGATGGCTAGATTTAAGGTCTCTATTGTTTATAGCCAAAAAAGTTGCAGAAGCTAAGGTAAGACTTTCTTTTAAAAAGCTTAGTTTTCAAACAAACCAGCCAACCTAGCTGAAGGTATTACGCTGCATTTTATGAGCAGCATAAAATTACCTAATGGCAGAAATGTACAGAGTGTGCTTCAACTTGGAGCAAATGATCAGTTTACAAACTCTCAAATGAATTAAATCTGGTTAGACATATTTAAGTGTAAAATAAAAACGGTTTTGTGTACGGCTGCATAAGAAATCTATATGTCTGAACCGTTGCATAGCAAATATGTGGGAGCCCTGATGCAGGTGATAATGTGGTGCTTTTAATCATCTTCTTCCTTCCTATCTTATTCTGAATTACTTGTGTTTCAGATTGAAATTGACTGCAAGCAGGAAGTGGTGGTGTATGACCAAAGCTCTAAAGATGTGACCTCTCTCTCATCCGACTGCTTTCTTACTGTGCTCCTGGGCAAACTGGAGAAGAACTTCAGCTCTGTGTATCTGCTTTCAGGTATGATGTGCTGAGAAAAAAGAACAACACACTTGAGTAAGGAGAAGAGAAGAAAGGAAATGCTATTGTTACAGTGGATGTATACACAATTTTGCAACAGTGCTGGTATAAACTTTAGTTATAGCTCAGCGTTTTCTGTGGTTATTCATGCGTATAGTGACACTCATTATGCATATAATGCTTAAAATTTGCATCTTGCGGGGGATATATTACACGATTAGTGCGGTGTAAATGGCAGTTGATCAGTGCAGGGCACTTAGATGCATGTGTCTGCTACCTTAGGGTAAAAATAGTAAAAGGATTGTGCTTCCCTGGTCTCTTTAAGTATTGTATGTGCTAGGAGGAAATTCTCTTCCTTGCTGAATTGGTAATTACTACAATAGAATAATAGAAATTATTTTCCAGAGTTAATGGAGATTATTTTGTGTGACTTCATTACACACTCCAGCTCCTTAAGTAGTAGTACTCTATTTATGTCTTCTTCCTCACCCCCACCTTTCCTGCCTGCCCCCCACCCTTTTTTTTTTTTTCCTAATCCTAGGTCAAAACATCCACAGAAATTCAAGTCCTTATAATACAGGATTTGTTAGTGTTAATGTGCGCTTGTGTTATTTTTGCCATGGAACAGTAGACCCAGTGTTTACAAGAAGGAGTAAGGAGGGGCACGAAGCAGATCCAGGGCTGAAAGAAGAGGGGACAAGGAAGACACGTAGGAAATCCATTGCAGTGACTCGATCAATGATTGTGAAGTGTGTCCACTTAGTCTCCGAGAAATGTTGAAACTACAGTCAGAGACTGAATAATGATGAGGAAAAAAACCTTGGGAGAGGTGCTTCCTCTTATCAAGGAGGTTTCACTGAGGTTTGTAGTGACTTCAGATCAAAGCGATAGGGAGGTGGTAGTGTTACTGAGATAACTTTTCCCAAACTATTTTGAAAATGGAGGAAATGAATAATTTCTGCATTCGAACAGGTGCATTTGGTGCTCATGTGAACTGTACTTACAGAAAACTGAAGTAGGGTTGTGCTTTGGCTGTGGTTGGTGCTTCTGTTTTCTTTGCCCTCTTGGTAAGAGTTACACCTGTGGGTTAGATTAAGTAATTCTTCTTCCATATGAGCCACCAAGTAAATGTGTGGTGTCCAGGCACAGTAAATACTTAATGTAAGAGCACTGAAATATGTGGTTATTACTGCCTTAAATTTAAAACTGTTGTTTGAAAAATAGGCCAGTCTAGAAGCAGTTCATGTCTCTTAAAAAATCTTTTTATTGTTTGAATACCAAACTCTGCTCATTGGTCCTGAGATTTTTTAATAACCAGAAGCGTATTACAGCTCTGTACAGCAATACAGACTATTCACAATTTCCATGGTGGAAGGAGACACAGCTGTCTAATAACTATGAATTAGACCTCATGGCAGGGAGGGTTTGTTGGGTGGGAATCCTTAATAAGGCGAAGCAAAGGAGAGTATCAAAAATCCGCCCTTCCTTCTGCTGTCCCTCTATAGATCAGTTGTGTGAGACAGAGCTTTGATTCTTCTTTTCCTGCTGCTCCTCATGGAGGAGGTGGTCAGAGTGTCTCCATCCTCTGACTTGCCACTGGCTCCTGTAGGAATGGGCAGTACCAGGAAGGGAATGTTCCACAGCTCCCCAGTTGAGTAGTCTGGACAAATATCAGTTGCTTGTATCTTAATGATACTGTGAGAAATGGTTTTGCTTTGGTTTGTTTATATGTAAATTATTTCTAGCTCGTGGTAGTTGTCTGTTCAAGCTGAAAAATGCAACATAAACCACATGCAAGTTATTAGTGCACTTTAGGTAGCTGAGGTGAATTTAGCCACGTGCAGCTGGTAAGGATTAGTTTCCGCGTTAAATGGAGATAAAGGGAATCTAATGTGTTAAAACCCTCCTCGTAGAAAGAAGGATTTATATTTTAGCATGTCAAATATATTTCTTTTCGCAAAGTTTGAGAATTTAATCTTATTTTTGGTCATATAGCTAGTGATGGGGTTATTTATGAATGCAGAAACAACTGATGGCTTTAAAACTAGCAGTAGAGGAGTATAAGAGCAAAAGGGAAATGTAAGCAAAGTGTTTACAGGTAAGCGCTTATTTCAGGAAATACACCCAACTAAGATCAATCCTTAGTAATGTGATTAATGTCAGCCCTATTCCTTCAGCTCTCTAGCAGTTCCTTCTCTTATAAAGAGTTTGCTCTGCCTTTAATCCTTACCTACAAAAATACCTTTCACAGTCCTGTTGTTTTCGTCCATCTATTAAAAAGCTAGCTACCTAACAAACACACGCATACAAGAAGAAACCTTGTGGGGTGAAGGAGAAGGTACTAGATTCGGTCTTACAGAAAGTTCCGTGGTGGTTATCGATATGTGGCTCTAGGTAACTAGATAAAATGTGTTGTCTCAGCAAGCTGATGACGAACTCTCATAAATGTTTATGGCCCATAATGAGAGAAGGGGTCAGTGCACTGTGTAAAAAGAAAAACCTTTGGACTTGAGTTTTCCCTGTGCCGCTCAATCTGGTTTATTTAAAATAGTGATCTCAAATAAACATTTTGGGGTAGGAAAATATTTTTTGTTGGGATAGAGTAAGGAGCAATTAACAAATATCTGAAATTCCTGCATCTGTTCTTCCTGCCTCCCCCCATTACTGAAAACTCAGTAAGGGTTTTTTTGATTTAAGTTGTGCATAAAGGTATGCTCTACCCTGGAGGTTGTTTTTCATTGAAGTAACTAATGTAAAGACCTCAAAGAAATCCTTGCCAATTAGTTTAAGCTCTTGATCCTACCTCATAAAATATGTATAATCTGGTGGGGAACATTCTCAGGAATTTAAATATTTGTTTTGGTTCTTAATTTTTAACAGTGCACAAAATACTGAAATGCGAGTACTGATGGCTTAACTCCACTCCCATCATTGCGCCTACTCTGCCGAGTTAAACAAGATTTAGACACAGGGATGTGACTTGATTCCTTCTCTTCCCATATTTTGAGAACTGGATTTACTTTTATGGAGTCCTTTTCCTAGTTACAGTATTTTTATGATGTTTCTGCTTGCCCTGCAGAAACAGTTGAGAGAGACTACCGATTCTTGCTTGGTGAATTAGCATTATTAAGGCTGTAAATGCCAAGAATCTTGCTTAAATTCTATTCTACTATACCAATGAAAATGATTCATGTTCTGTATGCCCTGCCCTACTCTTAATCTGGGTTACTCTTAATCATGCAAGCACAGATGTCTTCATGATGGTTGCCTTTCGAATGTTGCCCGTGATGAAGATGAAGCACAGCTTTTTATTTTGTGTGTTTCACTTTATTTTATTTTGTATAGAAGGCTCAGGCTAAACAGAAGGATTTCTGAAAAAAAAACCAAAACAGAAACGCCTACCTTTCTGTATTTTCAACCTAACATTAGAAGTTGTAATGGCCTAACACAGAAATGCTGCACCGTCTCTGAACTGAAACCAAAAAGGAGAGTTCTTGTACTCAGGCAGATGTGAAGCAATGCTAAATGTCCAAGAAGGACTAGCTTAACTTCACAGTACAGTAATGCAGGACTATAGAAACAGCTTCACTGAACTCATGAAGAATGTCTTAGTGCTGCAAGACCAGAGTCTATTTCACCAGAAAACCATGAAGGATGTATTTTTCTGTCAGCCGCTGAATTGCCACTTAGACTTAACGTACCTCGGTATTTAGTGCCACTGAGAACAACCAATATGAAAAAACTTACATAAAGTACTAGGGCAGGAAGTGTACAGGCTAAAGAGGAGTTAAATATACAGGAAACCTTTTGTGAGCTTCTAGAATTGGCTGTAGAGTTTTAGCCCCCAGTGCCTCCATGCTGAGGTGTAGATCACTATGTCACTATTCCTTTGGAACCGTGCCTCTCATTAAGTAGCATCCACCTGATCTGTAGATGTAATCAAGGTTCTGTCTAGGAAGTTGTATACTTTTCCATTGCTTCATGGTTAGAGATGCTGCCATTCTTCAGTGGATGAAGTCAAGACTACTGGGAAAGAACGACAAGAACGACTGGTCTCATGCTCAAGTCAGATGAGAGCTCTCTTGGAAAGGGGTCCATGAAGTTCTGATGTACTTTCTGCACCGTTATCTGTATCATTCAGGGAATAACTATTACAGAATTACAGATTTTCTTGGTGCCCAGCATGAAGTCCGCGTCTGACTTGCAGCACCAATGAGCACAGCACCGAGGAGCTGAATGTGGCCCTCCCAAAACTGGGGTTGGACTGTGGGTACAGTCACTACTTAAAAAAGTGATGCTGATGGGTAATCGAGACCCAAGTGGTGAATTGCCTACTAATCTCTGCTACCCTTCTGCTTGTGAAAAATGTCAGCCGTAATGTGATTTAGCAGATTTTGCTTTCACGGGAGCTGTCTGATAAGCTTCTACAGAGCAGAAAGCTACCATGGTAACCAGAAAGACAAATGATTAATTATCTGTTAAGTGACGAATGCAGGGAATACATGCAGTGGACAGTGAATGAAGTCATAAGATGAGTGAGCAGAAACCGCAAACAGAATGAGTTCAGTGAGATGGGACAAAGGTCCTGGAAACAAGAGTGAGTGATTACCCAGGGACTGTTGCAAAAAGTATGTTTTTTGCGGAAACTTGCCTACTTGTCCCCTTGTTACCCCTACCTGTCCCTCACCTAACCAGGTATGTGTATGAAAAAGAAGACTTGCATGGAGGATGCAAGGAGAAGGAAACAAGGCAGGAACTCTCCTACACTCTTGTTTATGCTGGCATTTTCTTTAAAATATTTGAAATTGGAAGTCCACTTAAAGGAATCCTAGGACAAAAATGCCAGTATCTCTAGGGTACATTTACCATTGTGTTGTCTGTACTTGCCTAAGCTGGATGAAAAAAAAAAAAACAAACAAAAACAAACCCAGTGCGCTCTCCTCACTTTGTCACCAGAAAAACTGTGCCTTGTGGTAGAGGAGGGGGAGATCTCAAGAATATTCTCTTACAGGTAGAACTGGTCATTTCTGTCTCTTGAAGCAACTAGGGCTGCGAGATGGAGCTTTCTTCCCCTCTTCTGCAGTCCCATATGCCAAGTGGAAGGGTACCCAGTATGGACTGAAAAAAAGACATGGACCTGTTGGAGAGGGGCCAGAGGAGGCCACCAAGATGATCAGAGGGCTGGAACAGCTCTGCTGTGAGGACAGGCTGGGAGAGTCGGGGTTGTTCAGCCTGGAGAAGAGAAGGCGCCAGGGAGACCTTATTGCGGCCTTTCAGTACTTAAAAGGGGCCTATAAAAAAGATGGGGACAGATGTTTTAGCAGGGCCTGTTGTTACAGCACAAGGAGTGATGGTTTTAAGCTAACGGAGGGGAGATTCAGGCTAGACAGGACAAACAAATATTTTATACTGAGGGTGATGAAACACCAGCCCAGGTTGCCCAGAGAGGTGGTAGATGCCCCAACCCTGGAGACATTCCAGGCCAGGCTGGACGGGGCTCTGAGCAACCTGATCTAGTTGAAGATGTCCCTGCTCATGGCAGGGGGTTGGACTGGATGAACTTTGAAGGTTCCTTCCAACCCGAAGTATTCTATGATTCTGTAATATGAGGTAGCTGTGGGTTGTGCCATCTGATAAATTCCTGTCTAACACCATGACACCTTTTAATTTGGATATTAGCAACTCTTGGTTGTGGCCACCTGAAGTTCTGGGCATTCCTTGTAAGTCAGTCTTTGCAGAGTGCCTCAAGGAGAAGAGCACACCTTCAAACGGAGGTCATTGATTAAAATAATTGAGTTACCTGTGAGTTCAAATAATTAGAGCAAGAATGAGCTGTTAAATGTCTTGTCAGTGTTTAGAGAAGGAAGGATGGTTGCACAGTGGTTCCAGCTTTCCTGTTGCTGTGGTTGGTGCCATTGGAAGCAAGGCTCTAATGGAAGAGGTGAGTGTCTTGCAGAGGGAGGGCAGCATTCCCTAAGTGGTCCAATAGCCCATGGAATATGGCCAGTGTTGGTGGGGAGGAGAGGAGAGCAAGAGAGGACTCTTTGGAGTCTCTCTCTCCATCAACTTTTAATGAGACCAGTACCTTTAGGCACAGCTGGTCCCTGTGAATATCCTGCCACCCTTTTCTACTTAAAATGCAGTTCTGAGTGTTTTCGTTTAGTGTCATGATTGTTTTAAGCACTTGAAGAATTGGAGTAGGGTTTATTACTTTCATATGTGTATCCACTTGCTGTCTTTTCAGAGAGCAAAGTTTGACTAGCGTGGAGCTCTCATAACGTTTCTCAAACCCAAGAATAACTTGTTAAGTTTGCTTTTGTTTTGGATACCTCTGGATCCTCATGAAATTTAATTGACTGAAGTTACAACCAGAGTATCTTTTTTTTTCTTTCTTTCTTAAGGGCGGAAAGGGCAAGCATGAGTGTCCAATATGCTTTCTTTACTTGTCGTTAGTCTGATTTTTCCATATGCCACTTGGGTGGGAGGGGGGGATCTGACCCCATTCTTGCCCCTCCAGAGCCTTGTTTGCTTAACCTGCCTATTAACCTTGTCTTACCAAAGGCAGAAACCCTCCGGGGCATGGAACTTCCCTTGCTACTGTGCTTGTAAAACACCTGGCCCTAACGGGACCACTTTCTGAACGCCGCCGTAATAAAAATACCCTCAGCTTTCCCAAACTGTGAGACCTCAGATCCGGTGGAAGGCCCCCCCGTGGCTGATGAGAGGGGATGGGGAAGGGGGTGTCAGCGCTCTGCATGGGGCTGGTGTGATGGAAAATGGCAAGCGTCCCCGCGGAGCCGAGCCGGAACGCGGGAATTGTCATGGCCCATGGAAGCCTGCAGCTCGTTCAAACAGAGTGGAAACACGGTAGATTCATAAAACTTTTGAGTCAGAAAGTTTACAACTTTCCTTCTTTGCGGCAGGGGAAAAATCTATACTGCAGCTTTTAGATAAACATTTTAATGTTCGATGGGAATGTGACTGTGAAAGTGCTGTTAAGTCACAGCATTCAGAGCCTCTGTTCCAACTGGAAGCAAACTAAATGGTGAAGTTAGTGTTTTGTATATTTTGACTTTGCTCTAGTACTGTTTAAATTTGATTATTTTTTTTTTAGCATAGTTTTCAGTAATATTACATTATGTGCCTGGCGCTAATCAGTATTTACAGTAACAAATTCAACATTGTTATTAGGAGAAGAGAGAAAAAAAAGCTAAACATGAATGTACCCCACTGCATACCTTTGAGTACAGAAGTTTGGTAAGGCTTACTTAAAATTATAAAGTCTAAATATTATGTTGTAAAGGCAGTTGCAAATTTTGCTAATTTTTTATTCTTCTTTTCCTTTAAAAAGGGATACAAATATAAAATGTATTAGTATATGTTTATGTAAAACTTAGAAATAATTAGTGCCATTAATGAAGATGCAAATTCTGGATTTAACAAAGGTGGTGGAATCTTTGGCTAAATCCACAAGTTTCAACATCTCCTTCTTGCAATCCTTTCCTAGTACAGGCAAGTTGTCGTGGTTTTTTTGACTTATCACTTGGGTCTTAGACCTTTTCCACTCCCTGCTTTAAAATAATTTGGTTTGACGCTGAATTAACGCTGACGAACTGGCCTACAATTAGGTATTGTGGGAGAAGGAGGGAAGTTGCTCCTGGTCCATTTCCAGTAATTCGTTGAAGAAAGCTTATTTCTCTATTTGGTGTTTTCTGAGTGGTCAGAATCCAAAACTGGGGGTCGGGGAGCAGGGCGGAAGGAGAAGCATCTGATTTGAGCGGCACTTGAGAGAAGCGTCAAAGTTTGCTCTCTTACCACTGTGCATTACCCTTGGGCTTTTCCAGCAGACTCCACGGCCTGTGAAAACCAGACACATTCACTGTCTCTTATTTCTCCATTGGGAGCACAAGACGGGATGGTTCTGTGCATCCTGTGTGAAGCACGCAGAGCCGCAGGGCCAGCTGGGTCTGCGGGGTGTTGTATAAAATGCTTCATGGCTTTTCGTAGCCTGAAGTTTTAGGGAAGCCAAGCTCATAGGAGCTGCCACGTTGTCTGTCTTTCTGCTGTCACCTGCAAGCTTGTTGGTCAGCTTCGATAAGGTTCGACAAAAGAAGTAATTAAATGAAAAAAATTAATATAAAAGTTCTTGTAAGCCCTATGGAAATGAGCACAGGTACAGTGCAGAACCTCAAATTAATGTCTCCCACTGAAAAGCAGTTTCAGGTTGAGCTGAGCGGGTTGTGGATTTGCTGGTGTGACCACACAGAGGTGCAGTATGGGCCCCAGTGATGCAAGAAGGGCCCTTGGGAGCTCAGGCTGCAAGAGCTGCCTGAGGATCCACCACGAGGTGGGCAGCAGTGGCAGGTGGGATTCTTCAGTTTCTGCAGCCCCCCGAATTACTTGGTTAAAAAATGTTTGAAAAGCATGTTGGCTCAGTGTGAAAATGGAAAGCTGCTCTTCCGGTCCTTAGGATCGGACTCATTAGTTGGGGGATGGTACCTTTGTCTTGCGCACCAACCTCTTCTCTAGCTCAGCCTCTTCTCCCGTCCGTCTTGACTTTGCTGCCGGGCTTTTTGCATGAAAAGCAATTGTTGGTGTTCTCTGCCAAGCTTTAGCTGACAAGCTTCTAGGAAATATGAAGTGATGGGAACACCTATTTTCTCATCTTTTCTTTCACACAGTGTCACAGTATCACAGTATGTTTGGGATTGGAAGGGACCTCAAAAGATCATCTAGTCCAATCCCCCTGCTGGAGCAGGAACGCCTGGGTGAGGTCGCACAGGAACATGTCCAGGCGGGTCTTGAATGTCTCCAGCGAAGGAGACTCCACAACCTCCCTGGGCAGCCTGTTCCAGTGCTCTGGCACCCTCACTGAGAAGAAATTTTTTCTCAAATTTAAGTGGAACCTCTTGTGTTCCAGCTTGATCCCATTACCCCTTGTCCTATCATTGTTTGCCACCGAGAAGAGCCTGGCTCCATCCTCATGGCACTCACCCTTTATATATTCATTCCAAGTTACGTTTCCTGACTACTTTCACAAAGAAGTAGTAAGAAATCCTCCCAGAACAAATGCGCTGTAAGCTTGTTGGTGAAGTTTTATACTGGAAGAATTTGTATGTACACGGAGCTCTTGTCTTTGTAGGAGTTGTCTCCATGCTTGGGAAGTTATATAGAAAAAGCAAGTTGTACCTAACAGGAAGGTCCCTTGTTTTCATGTTTCCCCTTCACTGCAGAGTTGTGGGCACATTAGCCGTTGCACTTTAATTTCACATCCGACCTTAATCTGCCTCCTCTCTGAAGGACAGTCAGGTCTGTGTTCCTTCCTGCGCATTGTCAGTAGGCACTTGCCTAATTAGCAACAGCAACTCTCTCTAGATGATTAAGGATAAAACTGCTGGAGCAGATCTCTGCAAACACTTGAGGATGGTAAAGAATAACAGAATTGGCTGTTTCAACACTAATTTTAAAAGTAGCTTTGAAGAGATATTAGTATTGCCTCATGATTGATTTTTCTGCATGCTAGAGACATAGAATTGAGTGCATGTACAAGTTGAGACATAGGATGAGTGTATGAGGGAGCATCTGTGCTACATTCAACATGCACGCAAAGGAAAGGCTTATTAAACGTGTGGATGGGGGAGATGTCACCAAAGCAGGCCTGTTTGACCAACATAACATTTACTAATTCCAACCAGCCAACAGCCCGGTTGCTGTTGTATGTCATGTAAGCATTGGTGAGATGCTCAAGGTGAACCTTGAAAGTTGGTAGGTGAAGAAAATGTCATTCTCCTCTCTTTCCAGCACCCTGCAGAAAAGTATTCGGGGGAGGTGGAGGGCAGGAGAGCGAAGGGGGTGCTGGGCTGGTGGAGTTGTGCAGGGTAGATGCAGATGTTGATCTGCTCAATAGAAGATGAAATGTCACTGGACCAGCCATGGTATCCTGAAGCCAAAGCTGAGTAACCTGTGTTGGTGTGCAGAAGGGATGTGTTGATGTGAATGAAGAACGCTTGCATTTTGAAAACTGAATTTTTAGTAGATTGGTGTTTCAGCTTAAGCTTTTTGCCCTTTCTCATGCCAAATCAGTCTCACAAGCACTTGGCCTTCTATAAAACTTTTACTTTTTACTTCAGAATTAGTATGTTTCCTGTGAAATAGTCTTTTCTAATTTTGGTTGGTTGCATCTCTGAGTGATCTGAGCCATTTGAAGGAAATAGATCGGAAGGAAGGATGAAGAGAAACCACCGTAACATGGAATGCACATAGGATACATCTACCATTTCCCGCACTATCCAGTTTTATGTCCTGTTATGGTGTTATTTAACTGGAATGGTTTTCTTGAGCACTGGGTAAAACCCGTAAAATGTTACATGCACTTCACAACTCTGTGTTAAGTGTTCAAATCAAGAGCTTAGGGCTTAACTGGCCTTTTGTTTGCAAACCTATGGTTGCTTTACAGAGTTACTGTCCCTGCAAATGGCAGCACGGTGCGATGCTCCCAGTCTGTTTCCGTGTTAAATAGAGATGAGCTGATGTAAATGCTTCTGGTTCTCACTAGTTATTCCTCTGTATTAATTTAGGGTTTGTCTCTGGTGGTAGTTAAGCTAAGTAGTCATAAGGATCTGGATGAATTCCATTCTCTTAATGAAAGGTACCTCTTCCCCAGTCAGTATTTCTCTGGGTTATCACTTGTTGCTGCCTGATCACATCTTCTTGCCTCTCCTCTTCCTGCAGCTGTTGAAGGTAGTTGGGAGTTTTAGTTATACAAGGATTTATGCAATTAATCTGTAAGGAAGAGTAACTCTTACTGTGGAAGCTTGCTAAAACTTTTTCATCCCTTCTGGGTTTGGCCCTATTTTGTTGGCTGAGAAGAGAGCCAGAAGTTCTGATACCAAGATTCCTTTAACGATCATGCCTTTACCACCACAGCCATAGTTGGGAAGTGGTGTCTTCATCGAATTTAAGTCCATCACCACTGCTTTGCAGAACCATGGCAACGGGGCAACCGAGTAGGTTACTGGGTCTTGCCAAATTTCTGCTAATGGTTGTGGAGGACTGTAAGCGAGAAAGGCCGGCTGTGCTGTGGAGGCCTCGGAGCTATCGGGTTGTCTGCCGTGCACACAAGGGCTCGGGCTGCAAAACCAGTGACAGCTTTTGGCACCTTAACGTGGTTTCATAGAAGCTCTTGTGTGAGTCGTAGCCACAAGAAGGGCGCAGAACAAGTCAGCGCTGGAAGCCAGTACAGTACTGCTGTAACGTGCTGCAGCTGGGGGATGCTTGTCCCTTGGTTAAAACAGCAGTTGTTTCACTAGGCTGTTCATTTTAACACACTACCTAGGCAAGAGCTGATTTACCTTGGGGCAGTTAAAGAACTTTGCAGTCTTCTGATGGATCACCTAAAATTAGAGCAGAATTTAACTAATAGATTTTTTTTTTAATCTCAGAAACATGAAGGACAAGCAGCTGAACATCACAGTTTACTAGTGTTACTTTCATATCTTTTGCTTTCATGGTGGAAAATATATTAGATGATAGTCTGAAATAATTTATGTCTCATATTGCTTTAATTTGCTCCCATGCTGATGGAAGTCATCATCCCCAAAGATTTTTTTTTTTCCCTTCAAACTTGGGTAGGCCCTATTATATAAGTAAGACAGACTTAGAGTACTGGTAGCTACTTGCTACCAGTCAAAGGATACAATGACTTACAGATGTGCACTCATGACAGAAGCAGCTGCCTATTTAAAACTGAAGAAGGAGACGCTTTGTGTTGCTTATCCTGCTCGACCATCAAGGTTTTCAGATGTAGAGGAACTATTGCGTGAGTGGTGATAGAAGAGTCTTCCATTTAATGCAGCGGTATCAGAAAAAGTAGAGTGAAAAGCCTCGTGGACGGGAAGGGGGGGGATCTTTTTAAACACAAGCAAAATGTTGTATGTATAATACATAGAAGTTACTCCATTTCCTTCTTCCTCTCCATAACATGCAAATAGACAAGAAGTGGTTTCATCCTGTTGAGTGTCAAGAGAGCTGTTTCAGCTCAGCTTCGCCATAAGGAATACAGAAAGCCTGTGTGGTTCAGAAGCTATTTAGGAGAGAATATTTTGGAGTTATTTGTCAGTCATCTATTTCCAAGGTCCAGTACATTTATCAACAATTTCAGTGCAACTTTATTAACCCAGTCGTTCTATTAATGACCTGTAGATTTTACTTCTTTTCCCCCACAGTTTCAACATGCTCTTCTGATTGATTTATTATTTGTGGAGGCTGGAGTAGTGATGGGAGAAAAGGTGTTATTTAGAAACTAGCTCCAGAAGAAAAGTGTATTTTCTTGTATTAAAACAAACTGCACGGTGCTTCCAATAGCTCTGTTCCAACTGAGGTAGGGAGGCAGGGAGATTTAAAGGTGGCATTTCCCTTGATGCAAAGGCCATCCTCAAACTACAGAATCTGAAACTAAACCAGTCCCATTTTTCTCTTAAGGCTCAGTTTTCTATGCTGTATTTCCACCTGTACACTAAATTCACTTTATAAATATTTAAAGGGGTTTTTTTTGTTGAGGACGGTCTGCTTCATTTACAGCAGAAGTGTACAGATAGTCTGAGTCCTTAACACACTTTTCTCATAAGAGCCTCCTCATGTAGACTGTGTGTGGACTTCAGCTTTGGGGACTCGTGGGGGCCACAATCTGTGTTAGAAAACAGAGACACATGAAATAAATACCTTTTTTCTACACGTCTTTAGGTGCTGGTTTTGTTGGCTATTTTTTTTAAATATACCTATCTATATATTTTTTAAAAATAGATATATTCTATAAGTCAATGCAAGCAGATAGAGAGGGGTGCAGTTCCTTACAGTAATTTAGGCTCATAATGACACGACAGCTCAGTGACCGTACAGATGGATGCTGTTGTTCCAGACCTGTGATACTACGTTTCACACACAGAATCACAGAATGTTAGGGATTGAAAGGAACCACTAGAAGAAGTCATTAGTTTAGCATGATGCATTCAAGAGTGTGTTTAGTTGGTATGAAGGGTTTTTTTGGTTGTGGGGGTTTTTTGGAAGCGATTTTTCCACATGCACTGATCTAGAACGTGTTTTTCCTGTTGTGAGTGCCATGAATGAACGCCGGATTTGGTGAAAAGCTACTAACTTTCTGAAATGGTTATGGAAGATGGCGGGAAAGACAGATTGATATTTGAAACAAGTCACCAATTCCATGCTTTTTTCAAGTCGGTTCACTACCGATACTAAAACCAGGTTAAAATGCATTCAAAGGAAAGGAGGGTTCGCTTGGGAGCGTGTGTAAAGATAGGTAATATAATGTCAGACTTACCTGATTTGAGAGTTTTGTGGTTGTAATTCATGTTGTAAAGATACTGAAGCAACATCTTACTAGGAAAGCGTGAGGAGGAAGAAGAAACATGATTTTGAAGGGATGAATGCCCCAGAGGAAGTGGTGAAGCATATAATCCTGAATCACTTCAAGCTTGCCTTGACAGAGCCCTAAAATAACACTAAAATTCAAAATTGCTCCTTGCAATGACAGAGCATGGATTCTAGCTCACAGAATCTCAAGTTTTTTGCATATTAGCTTCTTGCTTAATTTCTTGTTGCAGTGTTTGTACAGAAGTGAGACCAGTCCATCCATAATTGGGACAATTCTTTTTTACTTTGTCCATGTAGTTGTTTACATAGAAAGCACAAATGTAAAACCGTTTCTGTGCTTGTGCTCCTTCTTTATAAGAAGGAGGGGTCATTTCTGTTTCCAGCTGTGTCAGAGAGGGGCTCCGGAAAGCAGCCAACGAGCTTCCCAAGAAATAAAGAACAGGCAAATGAAACCAAAGACTGATACTTGATGTCCCCTCCTTCCCCAAGCCTCTCAAGGAGCTGCACCATAACTTATATTAAATTTAAGCTGAGAGGCTTATAATGCCTATAAATTCAAGGGTTGCTTCCTGTAGCAGAAGGGAAAACACTATGCCATACAGAAGAAATTTAGCAAGTGTGCAATAGAATTGTTTTGCAAACTCCTTCTGTTATTTGATTGATAGGTTGAATGAACAGCATCTGTGCTCCTGAACAGGGTGGGTATAAAGCAGCAAGGAAGAAACTCAGATAGTAAGAATAGAAAATCTCAGGGCCAAGCCTTAGTTTAGCATCCCCTCCTGCCCATCCTGTACAGTCGAACCTCACCCTCATATTCTTACAATGAGCATTGTCCTAGTTGTCTAAAATCACTCATCTAACAAAATAAACAAGTTTTTGTTTGTTTTTTAAGTCATGAGACTGAGCAGCAATCACTGTTCATAGAACTTTTGTTCTTAAAACTGCTTGTTGGCTTTTTTTATCAGATAAAATGGGCTGTTACACAACATGGCTATTACCTTGGGTTTTTTTCTATATTTTCTAAAGGTACAGATTTTAAAATCCAAATAATAGGTATAATTCAGGCAACAGTAATGCAAGCCTTAACAAAACAATACATTATCTTATTCCTGAATAATTCTAATTTACATCTTCAAACTGTAACAATAGTGAAGATAACATTTGGCATATGCAGCACATTAATATTTCTCTTCTTGATGATATAAAAGGTGCCTTGTTCTGAACAGGTTATAATTATTCTTTCTGCACTTAAAATTCCACTTGTCTCTGTGCTTTAATGTGAGGAAATAGCTGGGGACTTTCACTATGGTTTGTGCCTCTCACCCTTGCTGGTTGGCTCTTAAATGGTCAAAACAGTCAAGAAAAGCCTATAACTTACTGATTTAAGCAGCTGCCTGCAGTTCTCCTTCAGACTAGTTTGCAAAGATGAAGTATGAGAAGGAGCTGAGCTTGGGGTTTAGCTAGGCTTGGAAAAAAGCTCGCTAGTGTTTGTGAGACCATGTGTAGTTGAAGTGTAAGTTCATCACTGAAGGTTTCGTCAGTTTCGTTTTCTAACTGTGGGTGAGGCCAGTTGGTAGCACAGGTTGATAACGCAGCCCTTGCAATGGAAGAGTAGCTGGGAAGTAGCTGAGCAAGAAATGGAGCTTGAGCTTCATTTGTTTATATTTATGTCCAGAGCAGTCTCAGCCTCTCTTTTTATTCCCTTCATGTTCCGTAGCATCACAGTATCACAGCATGTTTGGGACTGGAAGGGACCTCAAAAGATCATCTAGTCCAATCCCCCTGCTGGAGCAGGAACGCCTAGGTGAGGTCGCACAGGAACATGTCCAGCCGAGTTTTTAATGTCTCCAGAGAAGGAGACTCCACAACCTCCCTGGGCAGCCTGTTCCAGTGCTCTGGCACCCTTACTGAGAAGAAATTTTTTCTCAAATTTAAGTGGAACCTCTTGTGTTCCAGCTTGATCTCATTACCCCTTGTCCTATCATTGTTTGCCACCAAGAAGAGCCTGGCTCCATCCTCGTGGCACTCAACCGTTATATATTTATAAACATTAATAAGGTCACCCCTCAGTCTCCTCTTCTCCAAACTAAAGAGACCCAGCTCCCTCAGCCTTTCCTCATAAGGGAGGTGCTCCATTCCCTTCATCATCTTTGTTGCCCTACGCTGGACTCTCTCCAGCAGTTCCCTGTCCTTCTTGAACTGAGGGACCCGGACACAATATTCTAGATGGGGTCTCACCAGGGCGGAGTAGAGGGGAAGGAGAACCTCTCTCGATCTACTAACCACCCCCCTTGTAATACACCCCAGGATGCCATTGGCCTTCCTGGCCACAAGGGCACAGTGCTGGCTCATGGTCATCCTGTTGTCCACCAGGACCCCCAGGTCCCTTTCCCCTACTCTGCTCTCTAATATGTAATTTCCCAACCTATACTGGAACCTGGGGTTGTTCCTGCCCAGGTGCAGGACTCTACACTTTCCCTTGTTAAATTTCATCAGGTTATTCCCCGCCCAGCTCTCCAGCCTGTCCAGGTCCCGCTGGATGGCAGCACAGCCTTCTGGCGTGTCAGCCGCTCCTCCCAGCTTGGTGTCATCAGCAAACTTGCTGATAGTACACTCTATTCCCTCGTCTAAGTCGTTAATGAATATATTGAATAATACTGGCCCTAGTACTGACCCCTGAGGTACTCCACTAGATACTGGCCTCCAACTAGACTCCACACCATTGACTACCACTCTCTGACTTCTCTCCTTAAGCCAGTTTGCAACCCACCTCACTACTCTATTTTCTAGACCACACCTCCTCAACTTAACTGTGAGGATGCTGTGGAAGACTGTGTCAAAGGCTTTACTGAAGTCAAGGTAGACCACATCCACGGCTCTGCCATCATCCATCCACCTTGTGACATTCTCATAAAAGGCTATGAGGTTGGTCAAGCATGACTTACCCTTGGTAAAGCCATGCTGACTGCCCCTAATGACCCTCTTATCCTTGATATGCCTTGAGATGGCACCAAGGATAAGCTGTTCCATTACTTTCCCAGGGACAGAGGTGAAGCTGACCGTGGCATCTCTGCCACACTGATGGTGAAATAGCCTATTAGTGTTTTTGATGGCCACTGGGATTTTAGGTGGATTTACATATGTTATTGGTCATTCCACTCTGGTTTTTTTGTGAGTGGTTTAATGCAGTGGGGGGGAAATGGTAATAAAAATGTTTTTGAACCATAATATGGATAGAGCCTAATAACTGGTACAGGTGGAGAACTAGCCAGCAGTAAAGGGAGTAGAGACTTGTGGTGATTTGTGAGGAGGATCCATGGCTGGGCAAAGTCTTCTCCTGTAGTCCTCCCTCCGCCACTCGAGATGGAGAAGCCTTGGCTTGGTGTGATTTTGAAAGATGAAACCACTTCCAGTGTGTTGGATGAAATATATTAATTATGGAGCAGTGTAGAAAACAATAATGTAGGATTTTTAAAGCAAATGTTAATAGCCACATATTGGTGTTTTTGCCAAATTAAGTAAACACAACTTTTTCTTAATGAAGTCTGATTATAAACCTAATAGAGGAGAAGGAGGTTTAGAAACACCTTTCTTGGGTGGAGAGGAAAAGGTGTGTGTGCTGTCAGTATGGTGGGTGTTGTGGCTGGGTTTTTTTTTTGAAGTCTCATTTCCACGTAACATTCAAGAACGGGAAGAAGCATCAAAAACTTCTGAGGAATTGAGAGAGAGAGAGAAATAAATGTTCCAGGTGGAGCAGTAATACGAACCCAGGCCTTGCCTGCTGATGGATGGTTCTGTAGTGTCCGAGGCCCATGTACATTTCCTCTGCTGGGGCTTTCCTGCTTCCCCTCAACACCTCCCCATCTCCTCATCTCCTGCAACAAGTGCAGCTTTCTGAGAGCTGCTGCGGGCACCGGTGCCTACAACAATGCATATGAATTAAATGAGTACTATTCCTCTTGCAGGTGGATTTGCTGAGTTCTCCAGCTCTTTCCCTGGTCTCTGTGAAGGAAAATCCACTCTCGTCCCTACCTGCATTTCTCAACCCTGCCTACCTGTCTCCAACATCGGCCCAACCAGAATCCTGCCTCATCTCTATCTCGGGTGTCAGCGGGATGTCCTCAACAAGGTGAGCGTTCTGGGTGCCGTGTTGTTTACTTGAACGAGTTTATGATTTCCATGTGTCCTTGTCCGTGCTTTTATCATACTGCATCATTACAGCTATAAAACATCTGAAGTAGATATACATAATAGCTGTCTTGTGCATAAGCCATGGAAAGCTGTGTGAGAAGTAGTCATTTACAGACCATATAATTAAACCACGTGTCATGTAATATGAAACTGGGTCTCCTCTTTCCTTCATCTCAGAGCAGCTGATGTGGTACCTTTCTCAGTAGCCTATCAACCAACAGCAAACTATCAAATCTGCCATTAGAGCAGGTGAGGTGGTTACCTGTGTACAGCTCTGACTGCTTTGTTTTGGCAGGGCTTGGATGTTAATACATTAATGGTTACAGCAGGACAAAGGTAGATTGTCTGTTTTTTAGTATTTCCTTAAAGTGCTGGAAAAAATAGCACTTAAATACCACTAATTTTATAACGTGGGACTATGAATCTTTGTACACCTAATAAAATGTTCAGACCTGGACAATCAGTAGGGTCATTTAAAATGAGCTTTTGTGGTAGCACTGCACTAAGAAACGTTTATTGTTTCTAAATACATGTGCGCTTAATAATTTTTGTTCCTACAGAATAGCCCCGGACATTTTGGTATACATAAAATAGTTAGCAAAGTCATCAAATACAGCCCTTGCAGGGTGCTGGACTATCAGATGTCTGAAAGAGCTTGTCTCAAACTGCTACAGGTCTGTATTCCTCTGTGTATCCACAGATTCTTGCCTCCATGAGGAGACCAACTCCTGTTGCTTACCATCTACACCTTGGGTCCCTTCACAAGGGAATTTTTATTACTTCTGCTGCATGTGCCCTCTTGCTGTCCATGTTATTTTACAGTCCTGTTTATTGGTTGAATCTCCAACAGCCTTCATATGCTGGCATTAAATACATGGATAGGGCAGAGGGTAGGGGTGCCTCACCCTGGCACAGTGCCTTAATTATGTGCAAGGCTTGTGTGTTTGCTTTTATTTCATGTACAAAGCTTAAGGTGGGAATTAGCCTGTAATTGTCTTGTAATTGGATCAAATTAATATACTTTGACCATTATCATATTTTTCACTGGTTTCTTCTACTTTCACTCCATCCTAGTCTGGCCATTAATAGGCTCTTTTTTTATTTTTCACAATTGTTTTAAGGGGATCTTTGACACACAAGCAGACATGTATAAGGTAATCATGTTTTAATAGAGCATGCAGAAAAATCTTTTGTATGGAGGATAGTCAGCAGCCGTTGTATTTACTTTGTCCTTTAAAAGCTTCTGTGTCTTTACTACCAAGTAGCAAGTCAGCAGTTCAGACTTGATTTGCTTATGATGGATGTCAAAGCGGCTTGTTACTTTTCCTACCACGAAAGCAATTTGTGGTCTCCAGACAAAAGGCAGCAGGAACTAAGTAATTTAAACAAAAAAAAAAATCCTTGATTTAAATAATAGAGTATTAGAATGACGCTTTTATGCTGTTTGTTTCACTGTGTGAATGGCAAGTGCTACCATGGGTCACAGTGGGAATGAGGAGGCAACTTGTTCTCATTCTCCTCCAGGGCCAGGGATGTGCTGCTTCATTTGGGACGTGACTGGAACTCCAGCACTGTGGCTCTTAAGTAGTGAATAATCTTCAAGGGACAAAAGAGGCTGTTCCCTCTCCTTGCAGTAAATTGGTGCCTATGAATAGGTGTAGGGTTCTGCGTGTGCCTCATGAGGAAAGGAGTTCGGGTGGGAGCAGTGGTCAGGAGTTTAACTTTAGGGCCAGAGGAGGCTAAAACCATAACTACTACTGATGAGCCCCGAGCTTGGCAGAGCTGTCTACAGCAGGAGTTTAGACCTGGTGGTGTCTCTCTTGCCTGTTAATCTCCAGTTTGACATTGTTTTGGTGTTTGTTGGTTGGACACCAGGAAGTCCTGCAGTTGCAGATACTTTAGAATTAATGTAAGACCCCCAGGAGCTGGTCAGATTTGTACTTCCTCGTATTCTGGGGAGTTACAATCAGGGATCACTGTGTTTCTCATTTTTTATGGAGAACCACAAAAGCCACAGATTACAATCGACAGAAGGTTTGGTGAGTTCTTATTGCCTGGTGTCCTCCATGATGGTCAATCTTTTGGAAGTTCTTCCATAGATGACTGAAGCACGTCTTGGGTTTCTTACCTGTTTAAGGACAAAGCCACATCTTCCAATTTCAGATCTGCTCGTTGCTTGTGCCCTTGTCCTCTCACTTTGAAGAAACAGCAGGCAAGGCTTTATTCCGAGCATGTCACTTTTTTGCTGCACTGAAGTAGACCTTAGTGTCTTGGTAGCCTATCTTGCCTCTTCAGTTTCAGCTCTTGCCTGTGGAAACTCTGAGACGGCTTCATCTTTAATATCAGTACCTTTACTAGGAAGAGCGAGGAGAATGACTCTTACCACACATTGAGTGCCCAGAAATGTCAATATGTGCTAAAAAAGCTGGGAAGTGAAGAACGTTCAAAAGGGGAGGGTGAGAAACAAGAAACAGGGATAACTAGCAAAATAGTGAAGTTCTGCCTCTGTTAGGACGGCCCAGGAGCTGGTAAGTGGTTTGTGTGCTCTGGCTTAATGGCCTTACTGCGTTCTTGGTTACTGGCAACAAGAAATAAACCCTCTATTAAGATTAGAATAGTTTGTGGCTTTTTATTCAAGTTCAGGTTTTAAAAAATATTTTTCTAAAAACTTCTAGTAAGATACTCAAAAGTACAAGATGCAGTTGTACATGGTGACCTAAATTTTGCCTTCAAATGCTATCTGTGACTTCCTATTATTCCTCCCAATGACCAGACATACTGATTTCTCTAAAACTTAAATGTCTCAAAAATATCTGCAAAGAGAACTCTTAATTTGCACTAGAGTTCAATGTGACAGTTTAAAGATGTGAATTTTCAGCATGTTTTATGAAGACGAGCTGATCTTTTCAGGATCTTTGTAAGCTCATCTCTGAGTGCACGAGAAGGGAAATACTTGCCTTGATACTGGACAATCTGTATTCATGACCTTTTAAGAATACTAACGCTACTTGCCATGAATACATCTGCTGATAACACTTTGTTTATGAAAGAGATGCAAACACAAACGCTTGGCTTGTGTCCTTTAGCAATATTAGTGATTACTTTAGTAAAGCCGTAGGAGATTCTTTTTACTTTCGCTTTACAGGTTTCTTTCTAAATGCTTAATTCTGAAAATGTTCATAATATTTTTTTTGCTGGGTTGAAATATGGAGAAGTTCTTTATAAAAGCTCTAGCAGAAAAGTTCGTTTCACTTTTTGGGTCTCAGTGTGATACATTTATTGGTGGCTATCTCAATGTGATATATTGGTGGCATTGCAAGAGGGTACTTGCTTTTACAGATCTTTGTTGCTGTTTGTGAAAGAAAGACAAACTAATTCTAACCTAAACTCTCATAGTGACAGTGTCTTCTCTGGAAAATAAATCAAATCTGTGTTGTGGTTATGGACCCGAATGAGCCTCCTCCTTACATCTCATGTTTTGTATCAGCATTTAAACTGTAAAACCTTCTGCTTTGCGACTTATGTAACTATTCTCTTTCTTTTCTTCCAGACCTGGATTTTATTTCCTGGAACAAAATAACATTTTAGGGTGCCATTAATTTTCAGATTAAACAAGTCAAAAAATGTAAATAAGCTGACAAAAGAGCATTTACCTTCTTTTCACAGAGTTGTTAGCATTAGGATTTCTGGATCTTCCTCTGATCGTAATTCACTTCTTCCTCTTGGGTGCCTTACAATGCAGGCACTGTTATGGTTATTATATTGGAGCGTGTTGCACAGGGCATGATTGATACTTTAGAACAGAAGGAAGCATAACTTCTTTCTTTAGCCTTGGTCTCAAAGGCAAGCACTAACACATTTTTGTGTGTTTTTCTGGCTGGGAGATTTCAGACTTGGCGTCTGCAGCCTTCTCCTTCCCATCTGAATAATCAATTCCACATCAAAAACCTTGCATAACTGTGGAGTCATGATGGTTGGGCTGTGCAGCCCACCAGCACTTATGCTTTAAGAGAAATAGTAAGATTTTCTATTATTTTTTTAAATTCATCAGCCTCCCTTTAGCTTTATTCTGAACGACAATGTCTCATTGCAGTCCATTTGTTGGTGATACCTTCACTAGCTCCCTCCTGTATACGTGACAATGTTCATGACCCTGCACATACTTCTGTACCTGCTATTCCAGTTGTTCCTCACTCAGCTGTGAGCAGTGACAACAGTAGGTGAGCTGGTTTGGGGACAGTATTTCAACGTAGTGATCTAAAGCAGATAGTTATTTTACAGAAGGTGATGTCGAAGAGCTTGGGACCCTGGAGGGGGAAAGCTGCGTAGCCCAGGAGAGTGAAGGTCTCCCTTGCACACCTAAGATACCACAGGTCTAGAAGTAGCTACTCCCCTGTACCAGGAACCCCATTCCCAATACCTTCCCTCTCTGGATAATCCAAAATATTCTCCTACTTCCTTACAGTGCTCCTGCTTTTAAACTTTTAGGTCTGTGGGTGCGTGAGAGCTGAATGTAGCAAAGGGAGATGCGATGGGGTCGGCTGTGGAAGGCGTGTGGGGCTGAAGGGAGAGGGAGCTCGCTGGCTGAGTTGGGGGGATGTGAAGGGAGAGGGGGAATCAATGACATATTCTTTGTCCTTGATGAGAAGCTGAGTTTTAACTGAGTTTTTAACTGAGTTTTAGCTGGGAGCATAACCTAGGAAACTAGCAGGGTAAGAAGCACTAAGGCTGAGAACTGATTTTGACACATCCAGACTTTTTTCTGGTTTTGCTAAGGTTTTCTTTTTGTTGGTTTTGTTTTGTTTTTTAATCATTCTTGCAAATTGTATTTCTGGTGATCTGCTTTGCAAGTAACTGGTCATCTCCTGTTCCCCTTGCATAGGTGTGTTTACGACATAATCTATGTTCGTCAGATTAAGGTGCCCAAACCTCTGAATGTGCTGATGTGAGTGACTTCAGATGAGAGTTTGGAGGAGCTGCTCGTTTTGCTCCAGACACATAATTCAGCTCGCTGGCAGAAGTCCGTGTAAATTCCTCATTTAAAATGCGGCCAGTAGCAGTTGTGTCCACGTCCCTCTGTAAATGACACTGGTGAATTCCCATCTCCCCTGCCATCCTTTGTTCTCAGTCAGCATATAATTGATGCGTATATGTGCATGTGAGTGTTCATCCCTTCTGCACACACACTATAACATAAATGTGTACCTGTCCGCTGCATGTCAGACATTATTTAAACTGCTGTGATTTGAACTAGAGAGAGTTCTGGCTCTTCAGCTAAACAGCCACATCTCTGGTTCTTTCCACCCAAACATCTTTACGCTTGCAGAAAAAATATCATTTGGCTTCATGGCTGTATTTGCATCCTGGTAGAGCTTCAGTTGAAATCTGCAGTGTAAGAATTCATTCTTGCTACTGCTCCCATGGATTGACATAATTTTTCTTTTTTTTTTTTAATATAATTGCTATAAAAGCAAAGGGATTAAAATCAGATTTTTTTTGGCTTTTTTAATGTTTCAGTTTAGTTTCAGACTTCAGTTTCCACAGAAGTCTGGCCAAAAGCTCCCCAGTGTTTGCATTCAGTGTAACTACTGTCCAAGCATAGTATTGCGTGTCACTTACTGCCAAATCATATCTGAACCAGAAAAGTTGCTTGATCGGTATTACTGCAAACCTGCTTAATTGTTTTTCTGTGTCAAGATGTTTACTTGCAGGAGACTGGGTGGGTTTTGTAGAGCCATCTCCAGTTTTCTAATACTTGTTTCACATGTTTTGACACTAACGTACCTACTGCATCAGATACTACTTTGTACAACTCTAAATGCAGAGGTTATGGCAAGGCGCAGAAAAGAGGTCTCTGTTTTTATTTGCAATCATGAAAACTGACTTATTTTTAAACGCTCGGTTGGCTCTTACGCTTTGAGTCTCTTTGCTTGTTGCTGTGATAATCTCTGAGATGCAAAAGGACTGAAGGATGAAAACTGAAAGATGAGCAACTAATTTGTAACCCACAAAGTGGAGCTCCTATAAAGCTGCAGTCAGTGCTGTGTGAAAATGGTTGAATTCAAGGTCTTCAGCTCTTAACCAGCTCTTTCTCTCAAGGTTGTGAGTTCTGCACATGGCCTTAGATAAACAACGAAGTCCCAGACATTTTAAGAGGTGACTGCAGGAGGCATTGGTTTCATTTCGTATTTCTCTACCAATATCTGTGATGGGGCAACCTCAGTCTTCAATATGTGATCCAGACAATACGTATTTGGGTCAGCAAAGTGCATGTGGGAAGTGCTTGGTTATGTTGTCAGCCCGCACGGTGGGAATTTAAACCAAAGTAGCCAAAAGTTTATTCTCTTGGAGGTGACGCTTCATAGTAGCAGAAGGTATTGTACCGTTGTTCCTGTTCTTTGTTAACTTTGTACAGGCTTTGCAGACCATATGTTACTTGAGTACACTGGATGTCTCATTAAAAGTTGTTTGGGGAATTAAAAGCTGAGGAAGTGTCTTTCTTAAAAAAATTACAAAGCGCCCCCTAATACAGCTAGAGCAATTCCAAATGAATTCCAGTTTGGCTTTTAGCTTTATAATGTGCTTTGGGTTCATAGTTTCTTTTGTAATGTGCCAAAGGTACCATTTGACTGCTCTAGGCTTAATCTTTCTCTCTTTCCTAGGAGCTGATGCAGCAGAATGATATTGGCTACGTACTCAACGCCAGCAACACTTGTCCAAAGCCCGATTTTATTCCAGAATCCCATTTCCTGAGAGTGCCTGTGAACGACAGCTTTTGTGAGAAAATTTTGCCTTGGTTGGACAGATCAGTTGATTTTATAGGTGAGAAGAAAATGTACATTCTCTTTCTAGACCAGTTTCTGGATTTCTTTGTGTGTCTCCCTTGCTGTTTTGGCTGGAGACGACCCGAATGCTTTCTGGGTGGTATGAAAATACCCTAAGGAGCTATGCAGGTGATCACCATCACTTTAGAAACACAGAAGCAAAATAACACAGGGAGATTCTGCCACTGCGTGTTCCAGCACTTAGGGAACAAAGAGACTTTTTAAGAGCACAACTCTGCTTTCTGGCAACCTAGTAGATGCTTGATATATGCCTGCAGAGTGCGAATTAGAAAATTGGACGTACAGATCCTGTCTTCAGCTTTGAGAAGCGAGCTAGCCAAATTTTAACCAGCCAAATTGTCCTAGCATGAATGCTTGCTATTTACTTGCATATAAAATTAGTAACAATCACCTTTCCCAGACTTCTAACGAGGGTTGTTTATGTGCACATTAAAATGCGGTATGCTGTAACTGCAGCGTGTTTCCTGTGTGTAGGCACGTGCTGTCTCTATACTCAGTGCTATACAGCGCTAGAGAAAATAAGTTATTTTTGTTTAAAGCTTCCATGAGATTTGCAGTTAGGAATTGATTTGGAAGTTTTGAACAATTTTAAATACCAATCGCTTTCTGTTCAACGTTTTCGTCATGGTATAACGCTGCTGAGTGTGACATTTGCCGGTTTCTTTGCTATGCAGAAAAAGCAAAAGCGTCCAATGGCTGCGTGTTAGTGCACTGTTTAGCTGGAATATCTCGCTCTGCCACAATCGCTATCGCATATATCATGAAGAGAATGGATATGTCCTTAGATGAAGCTTACAGGTAAGGAGAAAATTTCCCTTCGTATTTATTCTGGTGCCTGTTGGCTTGTTTTTCAGGTGAAGGACACAAGGCTACATGACCAAGGGTAGAAGCAGATGTGTTACTTTATCTGGTAGTTCACTGGGCTCTGTACACTCCTGCTTTAAACGTTGGCTTCCTCTGTAAACAAATTAATGGTGTTGTGTAGACATCACACACCTAATATTAATTCCCCACCTGCAAAATGCTGATGTTGGTCTTTGCTCTGAGTGGGCAAATACATGGAATTGAAACTGCTTATCGAACGTGTGTGTGTGTACAGATGTACATATACACACACAGCTGTAGCACGCATATAGCAATATCTTCGAAGTCAGAGAGAGGATGGAATGGATAAGGTTAAAGAAAGGGGACTGAGGATATTTATCATCACGCTTCTAACACGTTGGGCTGGAGCTACTGACTTCAGTTTGGTGTTTGGTAACGCTCTCAAAGAACTGCCTGCAGGTGAAATGTCTAGGAACTGAGAAAGCTGCTTTGTCGCTGTTAAACTCAACCACAAGATATTTTTAAGTGTTGGCTCTTTGTGGCATCAGGGAATTTTTGTGGGAACCCACCCCCTTTTTTAACCTTTCCAATCCCGTGTTTCCATACTTGGATTGTGAACCCTTCACTGGATTCCAGGCGGCTTGGTTGCAGTTTACCGTGACATCTGTATTTCATTTAACAACCTGTTTCGCTGCGCTGTACAGAAAACGATGGTTTTGTTTTTGATGGGCAGCACACGTCAGCCGGCACAGCTGACGCGCGGCTGTAACCTGTGTGGTGCAGGAGCAATTGGAACAATTGGGCTGAAGCAGCGGGAGATGAGCCCTTCCAAACCACATCTGTGTTTGCTACGACTACCCCTGAAACACCAACGAGGGCAGAAAGATGAACGTTCAGTACTCCCTTGTGGAACGTGATGTCGGTGGGGTGTTTTCTCTTAAGCTGATGAACATAATTATGTGTCCAGTGAAAAAAAGTGCATGTAGGAGGTGCCTGAACTACAAGCATCTCCCATTGCCTTTAGTTGTTTTCCACCGTTTCTTACTGGAGCTCACTGGCAGTCCGGTGCTGTGCAGTAATTTCAACATCTACGGTGAAACAGGTTTGGTTAGGAGGTGTAGGTGAAAACTCACATGTATAGGTAATATGGATGAATTAGTGGATGCAGACAGATGCTGCATAAGGTGTGAGCTTGATTCAGTTTAAAACCCTGTCTGGTCTCAGGGTGGAGTGGTCTGGAGGTGAAGCTGTAGAGTACAAACACATCCAAAATGCATGTGCATCAGGGAACTTTTGAAGTGCTGCTTCTAAATTCTTCCATTAAATCTCTGCATTTAGTTCTGGTTTGTTTCTTAACCAGAAGTGTCAGGTGAATGTGAAGGATTAATCATCCCCAGCCTCTTTTTCTTTGCACTGTTAATACTGAACAACTACTGTGAAATGTAGCTTATATTTTGCTATGTTTCCTTTGAAATGGCTTAGTGAGAGCAGTCTGCAACTTGTTTTACCCATAGGTTTGGGATCTGGTCAGCAAAGCTTGAAATAAAAATACTGTGAGTTAATGAAAGCCCTTAGCTAAAATGTTTGACACGATTACAAAAATAAAAAGGTGACACTTAGTTGAAGTGAAAGATCTGAGGAAATAAATGTGTTTAATATTTTCTTCTGTATAATGGACGATAGGAGGGGAACAAACATCAAAATTAAATGTTACTTGGTTTTGCAATTGGAAAAAAGAATGTGCATTTTGAAACGAAAAAGCTTCCAAAGCCTTAAAACTTGTTGGGGGTAACCAGCAGACCTTCTTGAACCCTTTTCATTTTTTAGAAAGCCAGTTTTAAATTTAGGGCTGCCCAATATGTTGGGGAGAGACAAGGAGAAAGTGGAAGGGAGAAGCTACCAGAACACAGGCCAGAAATCGGAGTGTTGACCAGAAGGATTTTGCTTTAAATAACAAATCAAATAACAACTAGTGTTGGTGGGAAAAGAATCAATGAAGACTCTGTGAATTCTTGTGAGTGAATTGCTTACACTGGGATAAAAGCCCCCAAATTCCATGCTAGGAGATTGACCTAAAGAATCTCATCTGAGGTGACTTACTAGTTTTCCCCATTTGCCAGCGTTGGCGCTTCATGGTGGAAGTTTCCACTATCACTTTGCGCAATTTGATCTTCCAGGTCATCGCATCAGCTCCAATAGTCCTACTATTGTTTGGGGGTTGGCAGCTTAAAAAAAAAGCAAGTTTTGTTTGGTATTTTTCATGTGCTTGCTTGCATTTGTGCTCATGTATATATGTATATATATACATGCACAAGTACACATTTGAATTTTTTTCCTGCTGTTTTTAATGGCTGCACAGTCACCTTCTGTACCCATCCCCAGAGATTTTTTTTTTCTTTTAATAATATTTAGTTTTCCCAGTGATACATTATATATGTGTGTTTGTCCTAGATTTAGCTCTTCAAGGTTTCTTCCCTTGTTAATTCCTTTGTCATCTGGTACCTTCATAGTTCCAGGAATGCTTTAAAAACAAAAAAAAAGGAGGAGGAAGGATGTGGGCAGATTTCTATTTTACAGCCTCTGAAGAGCAAAGAGTACTTATTTATTTAGCTATGTTAGCAATCAGGCAGGTAGGAGAATGTATTGCTTTTGGATTTAGCTTTGGAAGTATACGCCATGAGTTATAATACTTCAATCTTTCATACATTCAGAGTCCCGGGAAAACATTTTAAGTATGCGTTGCACCTTGTCCATATTCAGCCAAGTATGCAAGTGCGTGCTTGGGTTGGCACGTGTCTGTGACTCAGGCCGCTTCCTGCTGCGCTCAAAGACGGGTTAACTCTTGCAGTGATTTGGTCACAACCTCTGAACACCTACAGAGCTGGAGAGAGCGTTTTCGTTTTTAACGCTGCATTTGCCCTTTTCCGGTTTTCTTTTCGATGGTCAGATCAGTGGTCAGTACCGGCGTATGGTAGAAATCGCTGGCCTTTGCTGTAGAGGGTCAGCAGGTATCAGAACTCTTTGTCTTGCCCAACAAAGATGAGCAGGGTAGGTAGTGCTTACTGCACTAATAGCAGCAGGAGAGAGGTAGAAGCAATGTGGGGTTTTGCCACTGGGACTGGTGGGGAAGATGCTTCCCACGGCGCAGGGGAGGCCAAGCTCTCTGGGCTGGAGCACTGATGATGTTCTTGCAGAACCTGAGAAGCTCTCAACTCCGGTTAGAAACCAAGGTAGCAGAGATCCCACTGGTGAAGTCAAATAAGGCAAATGATTCCCTCAGACCTTGTTGGGGACATCAAGAAGAGGTAAAAAGAAGGCTTGCTTTTCCATTTTTTAGCTACCTTTAAGTAAGCTTCAGAGAGAATTGGGAGCATCCAGCATTATGTTGCTTAAAAGCTGTGGGGATGTTTTCCATCCACGTGTCCTGTGCTGGGCTGAACCTCAGCCCAGGCCCCCTGACAAGTCAAGATGAGGTGGTTAGCATTCACAACAGACACTACAGGTTTATCTCAGGTCTGAGCAGCAGGTCCTTATCTTGTTTTGTTTGTCGCCTCTTTCCAGATTTGTGAAAGAAAAAAGGCCAACCATTTCTCCCAACTTCAACTTCTTGGGCCAGCTTTTGGACTTTGAGAAAAAGATCAAGAACCAGAGCGGGCAGCCTGGACATATCAGCAAGCTGAAACTTCTGCATTTGGAAAAAAGCAGCGAGCACGTGCTGGTGCCAGAAGGAGGGCAGAGCAGCCTCTCCACAGGCCAGCTCTGCGTTAGCGCTACCTCCGAGACGGCGGAGCAGAAGCCGACGGACTGCGGCAGCGCACCGCGCGGCCACTTGTCCCCCCTGGAAGATGGCCCGCTGGTACAGGGCATCAACGGGCTGCACGTCTCCCTCGACAAGGTGGAGGACAGCAACCGGCTGAAGCGCTCCTTTTCTTTGGATATCAAATCCGTCTCCTACTCGGCAAGCAGCACCTGCGTGACTGCCTCGGTTCAGGGCTTTGCCTCCTCCGAAGACACCCTGGAGTACTACAAACACGCGAGTGCTTTAGAGGGCGGCAGCAAGTTGTGTCAGTTCTCCCCTGTCCAGGAGGTCTCGGAGCAGACCCCAGAAACCAGCCCTGACCAAGAGGAGGCAAACCCTCCCAAGAAACCCCAGAACACCTGGCAGCTGGAGAGCCAGAGCAAACGGCAGCACCTGGGGAGAGCCGGCGGCGGCGCCAGCACGCAGCGGTCGCTCCTGTACCCCCTCCACCGGAGCGGGAGCATGGAAGACAACTACCGAACAAACTTCTTGTTTGGTCTGTCCACCAGCCAGCAGCACTTGGCCAAGTCTGCGGCCGGGCTGGGCCTCAAAGGCTGGCACTCGGACATCTTGGCCCCTCAGACCTCGGCCACGTCGCTCACCAACAGCTGGTACTTCGCAGCCGAGTCCTCGCGTTTCTACTCGGCCTCCGCCGTCTATGGGGGCAGCGGCGCCGCCTACTCGGCCTACAGCTGCAGCCAGCTGCCCACGGGCTGCGACCCGGCCTGCGCCGTGCGCCGGAGGCACAAGCAGGGCGACCGCGGCGACTCCAGGCGCAGCTGGCACGAGGAGAGCTCCTTCGAAAAGCAGTTCAAGCGCAGGAGCTGCCAGATGGAGTTTGGGGAGAGCATCATGTCGGACAACAGGTCCAGAGAAGAACTGGGGAAAGTAGGCAGCCAGTCGAGCTTTTCGGGCAGCATGGAAATCATTGAGGTGTCGTGAGGGGGGCGGCGGGTTTGTGTGACTGTGTGGGAGTTGCTTCCCCCCCTCCAGGCCGCTCCCCCGGCGTTGGAGGAGGTCCCTGTAAATCTGAAAAGAACAAACTTTGTGCAAAAAAGGTGGTGGTGGGGGAGGGAAGAAACGCGGGGCTTCAGTGTGAACGCAGCGACTGGATGAATATGGCGAAGAAACAATGAGTGTTTGCCCAAGGAGACCATGTCTCACTGGGTTTTTCTCTTCCCCTTTGCTGGAGAAGGGCAGAACATTGCAAAGGTCTTTCCCTGACAGAGGAAACAATGATATGCAATGGATTGCACATCCTTTCAGTGGTTTTTGAAAAGGAGGAGCTCTCTCGCTATCAAACCCTTTCTGTGGTTCCACTGACAGACGCTCCTGCCCATCAGAGCTAGTTTTGTTCTCCCCTTCTCCTGCCCCACACCTTCACCAGTGCACCTTAGCCCTGACACTGAGCCAACCTCGGGAGGGAGACCTTTTTCCCCTGAGAAAGGAGACCGGGAGCGATTCCAAAGGCCATAGGGACTGGTTACAGCAAGGCTGGTCTGAAGACACAGTTCAGACACGTGTAAATACTGGTGTAACTATTGTTCTAATGGGTAGGCTTTAGGTGATACGCTAGAGAGCTGCTTCAGAGAAAAAAAACGCAGTACCTCAAAAATATAAAAAATAAACTAGGGCTTTATGGCTGCCAGGTGCTGGTAGTCAGTTCATAAGCAATGTGAACAAGTAACAACTAGCCACATTTGATTTATTATTTTTTTTTTTTAAAGCTGTCTACGCACAAGTGTTTCAGTTGGCTCAGCAGCAATACGTAAAAGAGACGAATGACTGTACTTATGACTGTTTTCCCCCGGTCTTTTGAAACGTAAAATAATAAGCAGTATTTGTATTTTTTTATATGGAGCTGGCTTCTGGGAGAGGGGCAGCTACTTTGGCTTCTAAGCTATAACAAAGCGGTTAATAGTTAAGGTAACGTGCAAGAGAAGTGGCTGCTACAATACCGCAACATCCCCTCCTTACCAACTGACAATTCAATAGATAGCTCTTGAAGGCTTATTTTTGTTTGGTTTTTTTAAAGCTAAAAGTGAGGTTTTGTCCTGAACTGAGCAGTACCATTAAGGAACCTGTGGCGTAGGGGCAATTCAGGTGGCTGCGTTTTTTTCCATCCCAATATCCCCACTCAGACTGTGGGGACCTGGAGGTAGAAGCTTCTTGTTGTTAGGTTTGCTGTCCAAGGAGAACAGAAGGGGGAACCTCCAGCCTCCCGTCTCAGTGTGTGTGTGAAAGATAGGGAGTTTGAGAAGAGACAGCTTTAATGGAAAGCCTGCTCACCTCCCACACTCATGGTTGAAAAGGACCCTGATCAGGCTGTTGTCCTCTGTACCAGCCTGTCCCATTGTTTCCCAGCCTGCTGATGGGTGACGGGGCTGCAGCCACATCCACCTGTGTTGCTGCTGGCCGGTACCGAGTCCTCACCCCTCTCAGGAACACACCAACTCGAGGAGGTGTCGCTGCCCCGCTGCAGTGACAGGGAGCTCAGGCACAGCCCTTCTTGGGGGGGTCGTGACCACAAACCAGCTGCTTCCCCTCCCACAGTCCCTCGGCTGCCGCTGCTCCAAGGGTTTCATGTGTGCGTGTCGCTGTGAGAGGTCTGGGGCCAGCGTAGAGCGCAGCGTAAAGCCCCAGCCTTCCTGCGCCCATGGGAGATGCGCATGTGTTACCCTGTCTTCCCCAGCGCCCCTCGGAACACGCACATCGGGGAGGACGATGCGGTTTCATCCCGTTTCAGTGCAGGCAGCTGAAAATTGTA
Source organism: Nesoenas mayeri (assembly GCF_963082525.1). Classification (NCBI taxonomy): domain Eukaryota; kingdom Metazoa; phylum Chordata; class Aves; order Columbiformes; family Columbidae; genus Nesoenas; species Nesoenas mayeri. The sequence continues at coordinate 71,017,802 of NC_137541.1, forward strand.
AATCACACGTAACAAACAGCTTTAAAAAAAAAAAAAAAAAAAAAAGATTAAATTTGTCAGCAGCAAACTGAAGCCCTAATGCAAGTCAGCAGCTTGCGTTTTTGTTTTTACTGTAAGTTTAGCTAGTTTGTGACTCAAATCTCAGGTTTTACTGTACTGAAAAGCAGAGAAGATTTTGTCATTGTTTTGTTTCGTGGCTAGGCTGTGACTTTTAATTTCCTACAGCGGACTGTCGAAAATAGCACTGAAAGCTACAGCGTTGATTGACTTGATCCTAAAATAAAGTGCAAAAGACACAGAGAGAGGCAGCACCAGGAGTAACTGAACCCAGAGGCCGTGTTTGTGCTGTGTGTGTGAGATGCTGGAAGAAGGGGCAGCCCGGGCAGGGGACAGGTTGACACCACACTGGAAAGCATGTCAGGTCTTGGCTATTCATTCAACACACTGCCACTTGTCTCTGTTTACATATCAAGTGAAAGTGATTACATTACAACTATTTTCGGCATATATACACACTCTTGTGTGTGTATATACGTATGTAAACGATGTAACAGTGCTCCTCAGCCAGATTTCAGTAAAAGCCCATGTCTTTGATTTAAATCAGTTAATGGAGGTTAACACAAATCAGTGCCTAGAGGCAGAAACAGAATGTTCCTGCCCTTTGTGTTCCTTCACACGTGCATATTCTCCCTTCTTTGTATACTTACAAATACATATATTAGGTTAATCACCTTCTGAGGAACTGAAATCTGGTGATTTGCAATACACTATCACCACTGAATGAATCAAAGCTGTAGGCTCAGTATTTTTAGGGGATAGGTTCCTGTAGGAGGAAGCCTTAATCCCAACTCCTGTGCAGGGTGGTGTCCTGTGTCCCATACCTGAACAATGCTGGAAATGGTCTGTAGAAGTTTGGAAAGCAAAGTGGAGGATGCAAGAGGGGAAATGTGTACATGTTCAATATGAATATAATGTCCTTTGGTGTATGGCAAGCTGTTTTAAATGGTTCAGAGAGATGCGAGTTTCTCATCGTGTTGTGTCATGAGCATTACCTGTATGTTATGATGAAATAAAATCAGAAATGGTACCTGTTTATATAGAACAGCTGAGGGAGGAGCCTGTGTGCCTCTGGCTATGGAGTGTGCCTTATCTGCCAGCACCCAGGACTAGCAGGGAGCTCGTCCTTATCCTGTGTGTCCCTCGCAGATGCGTGCCTCTTCATGAATGACACACGTTGCCACAAGCAGCATTGACTTTACAGCACCAGAAAGAGTTTCTGCCTCTCACCATTTCACCCCAGCTCTTCTGCTCCCTCGAACAGCAGCAGTGGCACTTGCCTGCATTAACAACTGACTGTGGCTAACGCTGCTGTGAGTAAAATATTCCCAAGCTGGCTGTGCTAGTCTTTCTGAAGCAAGTATTTCAAACTGATTACCTGGGATGAACCCCATGTTTTTTTCTTGCCTCCCATACTTCTTATTTGAAGAAGAATTTTATTGCTTGTTTAAATACTTGGTTTGACTGATTCTGCCAGTCCTGAGGCAGTCAGAGCGACTTCAGATTGCTGAGCGTGGGGTATGCCCCTCACTGATCCTTCAGAGAACAGCTTATACATATGTAGCATATATTAAAATTAAATCATGCAGCAGAATATGGCTGCTACAGTTATATCCTTAGATGGCAAGCCTAGTAACGGTGTCTTCAAACTCAGATGCAGCAACAGAAGCATTTTTTTTAAGATAACTTCAAAGCTTAATTCCAGAAAGGGAAATGCAGAATCTTTGGCTGTTTTAGAAGAGCCCATGTCATCAGCCAGAGCCCAAGTAACAACCTGCCTGAGCTTCTGTGCTTGCTTTCTACAAACAAGACGTAACAGCTCTTACATAGAAGGTTTGCTTCCATTGCACAGTAAAACAAGAACCACACACAATAGTAGACCTAAATGGCATTGGCTTGTTATCCTGCAAAACAGCTTCACTTGACAATCTTTTAAGATTTACCTGCTCTAGTTTTCCTCAGACTTGCTCTGTTTGTTCCCTCGAGTTCTGGTTTTTGAAGCATGCACTTTAGCTTTCAGCACTCCTCATTTTGCCTGCTTTGCAGGACGTACTCTGCCCTTGTTCCTCCATCCCTCTACTCTTGCCCCTGCCAGCAGACAGCTCTGTGAAGAGACAGCCTAACCCCATCTCTAGCTAAAACCCAAGAGGCAACTGAAATGTCTCACACGTGTCATCAACATTTAATTTTCATTTCATTGACTGGCATTACTGGGAAGGGGTCCCAGAGGTCAGTAGGCTCATGATTAAACCATCCCAGTTAAATTCCTAAAGTGAAGCGGACTGAAAACAGGGCAAACCTCCCCCCAGAATGGAGCAGGTAGCCCAACTTTTGAGGAGGCAGTGGGTGGAGGGGGTCAGTAAGAAAGAGAGTAGAAATGTGGTCATTACATGAGCTGCTGTTTTTACTAACTATATGTTCATCAGCTAGCTGCTGACTCACAGCACAAGTTTTAAGTTGATTTCCATGAGCAAGTGGTTTCAAAAGTCCAGAACAGTGGCCTGGCACTTCTCCCGGGGACAACACAGGAGTCCCAATAAGGCTGTAAGTACCCTTGTTTATATCTGAAATTGGTGACGTTTAGCCAAACTCAGCCTACCTAGACATTTTAATTAGATAGCCATACCCTCACTGAGCACCTCTAGCTAGCCTGTAACTTCAAGTTTCTGAGATAAAAGTAGAGTTATTCTAGTACTTTTAGACATTATAGCATTATAATACAATACCACTATTATACATAGAAAACCACGACTGGGAATTCCAGTAGAAGAACAGTGTTCATATCAGTGTAGCCTGGCAACTGGCCTTTTCCTTTGAACCAGGCCTACTGGAGAACTTCTTGGCCCTTGGGCCCAAATGTTTGCTCTGAGGCGAACTGAAGTGCTTCTGCAGCAAAGCTTTCGGCTATTCTACATGACAAGAATTTTAATGAGAGCCGCCAGAAATAGAAAAGGGAGCTATTTGTAGCCTGCAACACTCCACCCTCTGGGAAGGGACGGCTTTCCTAGCATGTAGAATGCTGCAAACCACACATTTGGGCAACAGCCCTGCTGGAAGGGTGTGAATTTCAGCTGCTGCGTACGGGGACCCTCACCGATCACCACTGATGTGCAAAACCAGAGTGTTCTGTACAGATCGCAGGTAGCGATGAGGCTGGGGCATCAGATCACTTTAAAAACAACAAAACCACGCAAAGCCCACACACCTGCCTCTCTCTCTTGCAGCACCTCCTGTGCAGCAGGTGACAAGCCCATCGCTGCTTTGCTTCCCCAGTGCCAGGAGAACAGCATGCTGCTGCACGTATGTTCACTTCTTCTCCTCTAAACCATTTTTCTAAGTTCGATAGAATAACCAGTTTCCTGCAGGGAAGAGCTCCATCACGGACTTTTACAGTATCACGGTATGTTTGGGATTGGAAGGGACCTCAAAAGATTATCTAGTCCAATCCCCCTGCTGGAGCAGGAACGCCTAGGTGAGGTTGCACAGGAACATGTCCAGGTGGGTTTTGAACGTCTCCAGAGAAGGAGACTCCACAACCCCCCTGGGCAGCCTGTTCTAGTGCTCTGTTCTCAAAGCCGGGCTTCCCTCAGCAAGTAGCAAACTTTTCTTATAGCTCTTACATTGCTTTTTTAAAAAACAAAGTTTTGCTATCCACTTGCAGAAAGCTGGTTGCTCAGCCTTTAACAACACTTGTGACATTCCACTGAGCCTCCATTATTGCTGAAAACTACTGAAAACTACAGCTACCTCTTGGTAGCTTGGCCTGCATCAGAATTAACAGAATCAAATGCTCCATTTGAACTACAGTGGTAACACCCCCAGCAAGTTGTTGCCAAAATCTAGAGCCATCCTCATGTATTTCCGCAGTTGAGTTACAGTCTTAACAGTAGGCCATCGTATTTCGTTACCTCCACAACTTCCCCGTGAAGTCTGTTAAAATACAAAGCTTTTAAAAAGATAAAAGGGTTATTTTGCACAGCTGACATTAAGAATTGCCCTTTGAATGCTCCTCTTCTCCCCCACCTTAGGAGGATGAGCTCTGTTGATGCTGTGGGTGTGCTGAGCACAGCCCTCACCACCTCAGACCTGCCGTGGCTTTGGGGACCACTTGGTGAGCTATTCTCTCTGTGTCCTTGCTGAACATCGGGCTGTCCCGTGCAGGCTCACGTTATAAAGAAGTTAAAACCTAAATGTGGCAGCTGAAAACAAGCCAACAAGGCTGAAGTTTGGCTAAAAGTGCAAACTGGCCCATTCAGTGATGTGTGAAGAATCTGCAGAGGAGATGAGCCTCCGGCAGGGAAGGGGCCACCCCAAAAGCCAAGCTGCCCAGGGATGCCCACCTCTGGTTCCTTCTGCCATCTGGCAAAGAATTGACGTAAAGCATCTCTCTCTTTTTGACAGGGAGATAAATGTGAGGGGAAAAAGAAAAAGGAATGAAAAGTACTTTTCTACTCATGTTTAGTCTTCCCACTGAATCTTAGGAAAGCTGTTGGGTGCACACAAGGTGCAACTGCCCTAATAAAACAGGCAGAGAGTGGCTCACACCACCGGTGCTTTGCACAGAGAAGTTGCCATCTTACACAAGTATCAGAGTCCATCAGTCCCAGATCCTCCTCTACCTCCAGGAGGCTACCGGCACAGAAAACATAGGCAGCCAGCTGAACTACAGTCTCACCCTGCTGCCGGCGAGTCACGAGCATCGCTGCGCACATCATTTATTTAAAATGGACATCAGTGCCAACCGCAATTGGGACAGCATCCCAAAAACCCAACATTTGTTTTCATTCCTTGCAGCCCCGGGGCAGCTGAAACCGGCCATTTCCACAGCACAAAAGCAGGTTGACTGCAGCTCTGTAGCAAGCAGTAAAGCTAAGATAGGGCTTTCCACGCTAACGTGTGCATACTGTCCACAGACACCACAGCAAGAAGCGGTGCGGTGCGCTGCAAACGAAGGATGAGCAAGGCAGTCAGAGAAACACCACACTTGGAAAAGAGCGATACCAAACGTTTTAATGCTGGAGCTGTAGGACACGTAGCACGTAGGCAGCTGAAAGCAGAGCAAGTCTGCAACAGGATAATAACCCATGAACCAAGGAGCGCCCAGCCACAAGGCTGGTAATCAAAACACACTCTGGGACGTTAACAATAGTACCTCAGGAAACCACTGACACTGAGTCTGATAGAAAGGGGCTGCTCGTGCTGTGACTGAGCCTGTGAAAATGCATATCTCTACTCTTTCTGTGTAAAAGCTTAGAGGAGGGGAAAATACACTTTAAATATTTAAATATATTTAAATATATTTAATTCAAAATACATATATTTTTAAAACCAAAAGATTCAATTCTGTCCCCTTCACAGAAATTGCCTTGAAGATAGGTTGGCACTTCACGACTTTGTCAATGCATTAAATTACAGAAACAACAAAGCAAACCTCTTCTGCCTGTGTAGCACATGGACCTAGCACAGTATGCGACAAGCACCAGCGGCAGCACGAAGGGTGGGTTGCAACAGCAGGGTCGGGGGAAGAACCAGAGCAGGTCAGGCCAGCAGGGAACCACAAACCCAGAGCCTCACCTGGTTCTCCAGCTTTTCAGGAGATTTCGTATCAAGCAGCTTAGCCCGCACCCCAGAGCACACGCCAGCTTTGTATCAGCTCAGAAAGCAGAAAAGGGCAGAAATGTTTCTTTTCAGTGGAGCACACCAGATTTTCTCTGTTCATACCAGTAACTCTGTGGTAGCTGTAACGGCTGGTACGTTCTTGAGAGATACCTGAGGTCTTCTCCAACAGCATTTGGCTTGGAAAAGGAAATTCGTAAGCAGAAAAGTAATTCCAGTTACATCTCTAATCTGCTAAACAGCATGAACGGGAGTAAAGCAACAGTCTCACCTTGAGCATCACCTGCATCCAAGATGAAGCTAAAAGCAGCACACAGAGCAAAGCAAATGAGGTGCAGCCAAGCAACAAACAGCAGCTCAAGAAGATGTGCCAGGACATGTCTTGCCCTCAGTGAGAGGTCCAAAGACTTACAGTTAATGAAGCCAGTAACAATCTTTTAAATAAAACTGTAAACCATTGTTTGAGAACAGTTAGAGGGTGCATGGTATCTTACAGTACCCATACAAGACTTTATCCCCTGTGGAACGAAGGAGATGACCTGCATGCTTTGGGAGAGGTCAGCCTTCACATTTCAGCTCTGGTTTCTTTCTAGTTAAGCGTTTAACGTTTTTCACAACTTACCCTTGCTGCTCAAAAAGCTCTAGCTGGGAGGCCCACCAGCACATCCATAAGCTTAAATGCCAGTGTTCACAGGAACAAGCATTTTCTCCCATTATCAGCTCAAAGTCTAGGTGTTTTACCACAAATAAGGAAGGAACTGACTTGCAGCCCTTGCTCCTGCAGCTCTTGGATAGGAATACTATTCACTTGCCCTCATTAGCACGGCAAGGGGCAATGCTTTGATCTGATACTTAATAGCATGAGGCCAAATGTCTAGAAGCTTTACAGGAGACAGCATCTGCAGCCTAGCCCCCGCCTCAAGATCTAATATCGGGATCTTCCCACTGGTATAGGCTTCCAGCACGCCAGGGTGTGGGATATCCATGATCCCGCCTGGCAGACGGCTGAATGTCGCACATTCTAAACTTCCAGACAGCATCATCTGGACAAGGAGGACAAAAACGCCTGCAGCCACTATTTAAAGATGCTGAATATTCTGGTGAGTCTGATGGTGGGAGACAGAGACATATTCAGTCATGGACAATGAAGACTCTCATGGGCATGGCCATGACAAGCAGGTTTCCATGGGCTGGTAAGTCTCATGAAAGCTTTTTACAAACTAAGTGTAAAATACTACAGGATGTATAAGCAAGGATGGAAGCTTAATGTTACATCCTGTGCAACATACAGCATGTGCCTATGTACCTACAACTATGTCACAACTCCGGGGTGGCAGACAACAAGGCCCACTCTACTGCCTTTACTAGAAAATATCCTGCTGAATTCCTTGTTGTCTCTCAAACAGTCAGATGCTCTTCCCAGGCCATTATTCCATGGGGCTTCATTTCTACAGAACTTTGCTTTCAGACAGTGCACAGTGGGCCCTGGGCTCCAAACACCACTATGGTTCAGATACGCATCTAAGTTGGCTGCAGTCTGCATCACAAAAATTCACTCTAGGCTGCATGGCCTTTGGGAACACAACAAGAGGGCGGCCTGGTGCTTCCTGCCACCAGGCAGCAATTAATATCATCAAAAACCTACCATGCACCTACTCCCAAATGCTTAGAAAACATCTTTTGCTGATTAAGTACTCTAAAGTACTATGAGGTACTGAAGCAAGGCGCCTTTGGTAGGTCACCCAGCCTTGTGCTGTGCTGGAAGATGGGTTGTCGCACGGACTCTCTCAAAGACAGCTGTTGTCAGCGCTGGAATCGCACTCCTGATGTACAACAACCTTTGGGGTTCATGAGATCACTTCAGCCTCCTCGCCAGCAACAGCATCCTGGAGCTAATGTAACACACCCAACCCTACCCCTGACTCCTAACTTTTAGTTTCACACCCCTTCTGCTGCAGACAAGAGCTGCCACTCAATGGAGACACGGGCTGTTAAACCCTATTTCTAGCAGTGTGTAAAATATCATTCCCCCGTATCATTTTATACAGGGACAAACCAAAGCTTGGAGAGGTGCTGCAACTTGCCTGCAGCCAGCAGACCAACCAGCTTGTCAACCAGTCTCCTGTGGGCCAGCCCGGTGCCCGGGCAGTACGGACACACGTTGGAGCAGTTCACCAAGCGCGGTCCCAAAGGGCCGTGTGGTTTCAGTCATTAAACACCGCGTTCAGCGTGACGGCAGCTGAGCCGCTGCAAAGACCCAAAGGACTTCTTGTGTCTCCGCCCTCCAACTCCATACACTTGAAGGTAAAGAAGCCACTGCATCCCTCTAGTAGAAAAGACAGCACCACAATAACTGGAGTGTCCCAATTAACAACAAAAAAATAAATAAAATAAAGGACACCTTGTGTCCAACTTTGGGATGCAAAGTGAGCAGGTCAGTGCCAGTGCTTGTCAGAATCACTGTGTAAGGTGAGGAACACGAAATGTCACCAGCTGGGGTATGGGGACATTGCCAGGGCAAGGGGGAGAGGAATGCTAAGACTTGCTTAACATTAAGAGACAGACATAGCTGGAACAGTTTTTCCTTTACAGCCTCATAAATTAGCGAGCCCATAAAAACAGGATCCTTGAGGAGGACATGCCAAAACCCTGCCATGCAAACCATGTTAATTATGATAATAGGTAGATTTTAATAAGTCAGTTCCTGGCTCCTGCGCTTTCACCTATAAAACACACATATTTCCAAGGCCAGGGGATATCAGAAATACCTGCCAGCCATCTAATCGTTCTAAACCCCAGTGGCACAAAAACTATGTTAGAGGGTTTATCACACCCTGCATCCCTTTGAATTTTCCTTGTAAAAAAAACAAACAAACAAACAGCTGAAAGAAAACTCCTCCTCTGTAAACCTCAATCTAGTCACAGCAATGAAATAAATGTCTCAGCACAGGCTGTGGTGTTGGTAAAGGAGACAGGAGGGCAAGAGGAAGGAGATGAAGGAACAGTAAATCATCTTCTCCAGACGACAGGACCAGGGAGCTCCTGGATTCCTGGCTGCGCAGTTCTGGCAGCTGACGCTGCTCTTCCTCCGATGCCCTGGCAGACGGTCAGGCCGCACTGCCGTCTGTCCGCTCCCAACATCTGCCAGTCCAGCCCGCTGGAAGCGCTTCTGTGCTGAAGGTTGGAGTGTGGAAGGTGAGGAGGGGGAGCCCAGCGGATCGGCTAAGACCTCAGCTCCCGGTCGGGTTTCATGCTGAAGGGCTCCAGCCTCTCGCTCTCCGGCAGCATGCTGTTCAGCCGGTCCATCAGCGGGATCGTCTGGTCGATGCCCATCTGTATGCGGCGGAGGATGGCAGACATCTCGTTGACCTTCTGGATCTGCTCCGCATACTTGGCATACTTCTTCTGGCGCTCCTGCATGAAGCTATAAAGAGTTTCCACAGAGAGGTCCATCTGTTTAAAAACAACAAGCAGAGCAAGGCGCATTAGGCCAACTGTTACTGTGGGCCTTTCAGTACACGGCCTTTCCTAAAAGCAACTGAGAAGCACGTTAGACGCCCCACTGGAGCTACCAGCCAGGTACGAAGGAGCTCCTCTGAAGGTATATGACCAGATTGTCATGAAACAGGATGATTTGTAGCTGTGTACCAGGGAGAACATATGAACACCTCAGTTCTATACCCAAACACTGAGTATTTGATCAGAAAATTGTTTATTTACAGGGTTGAAAGCCAAAGGGCGCTGTCAGGGATTTCCCAATAAGCCATACGCATATCCTTCAAATTATCCAAACCCAGGGAAATCATGGCTTCCACCTACACCTGTAGTATCTTTTCAGTGGCAATCATTCACTTCCAAGCGTTAAGCTCTACCATACTTGCCAGTGTTAATTTCATTGGCTTAGCCAGGTTACCCTGTGACTAACCCACAGCTGCTTTTATCATCATTGTCTGAAAAACTCCTGCCTTGAAAGAGAATCACAATGGATTGCTAGTGTCCCTAATTTCCCTGAACCCTAAAAATAAATGTGTTATGAGTGACCCCAGGAGAGACATTAAGTAAATTGGCCATTCAATGAAACACGGTAAGTACCCAAACATGGCTCGAGCCTGATGACAATGACAGGAACTGCAGTGCTATTCCTGCCACTGAGTGACGAAGATGGCTTTTATAATTCACAGCCCAACTTTCTCTTCAGTCAGATCTGAAGGCTGAATTTGAAGACTGAAGCTTCAGATTTGAGATTTGAAGCCAAATCTCCAGGCGGGATTCATAGAATCATAGAATCCTTTGGGTTGGAAGGAACCTTCAAAGTTCATCTAATCCAATCATACTGCAATGAGCAGGGACATCTTCAACTCAATCAGGTTGCTCAGAGCCCTGTCCAGCCTGGCCTGGAATGTCTCCAGGGATGGGGCATCTACCACCTCTTTGGGCAACCTGGGCCAGTGTTTCACCGCCCTCATCATAAAAAATTTCTTCCTCATTCCTGGCCTTAATCTCCCTTCCTTTAGTTTAAAACCATCTCTCATAACAGGCCCTCCTAAAACATCTGTCCCCATCTTTTTTATAGGCCCCTTTTAAGTACTGAAAGGCCGCAATAAGGTCTCCCTGGCGCCTTCTCTTCTCCAGGCTGAACAACCCCAACTCTCTCATCCTGTCCTCACAGCAGAGCTGTTCCAGCCCTCTGATCATTTTTGTGGCCTCCTCTGGCCCCTCTCCAACAGGTCCATGTCTTTCCTGTGCTGAGGCTCCAGAGCTGGATGCAGGACTCCAGGTGGGTCTCACCAGAGCAGAGCAGAGGGGCAGAACCACCTCCCTTGACCTGCTGGCCATGCTGCTTTTGATCCAGCCCAAGATACAACTGGCCTTCTGGGCTGCAAGCGCACATTGCCTGGTCATGTCCAATCTTTCATCCACCAGAACCCTCAAGTCCTTCTTGGCAGGGCTGGTCTCAATTCCTTCATCCTCCAGCCTGTATTGATACCGGTAGCTTCTAGTAATGTACACGTGAGCTGGATGGCTTAAGGTGTTTTACACGTTTTACAACATCCCATACATTCAGACAGCTTGGTAACACATCTGCTCTAAGCCCTCAAGTGCACACCTGAAACTCGCTTGCTTTGGAACCCTGTAGCTGTGCTCATCACCCCCAGTCACTCCAGTGCACTAGCTCTTCAAACTGGTATATCCGAGCAGTGGGCACACATCCTGCAACCACAGTCTGTCCTCAGCAAAAGCCGTCCCCTCACCTGGGGCTCAATGTGTGCCCAGAGCGGCTGCCAAGTGAAGAACAGGAACAGACACACGCTGATCAGTTTTAGCCCAGTGCCATCTCTTTTCACAAACCTGTCCCACCTACGTACCCCCAGAGGAAGGAGGTCACTGCTCACATGAATCAGCCTCAGGGCATCACTGCTGAGGACTCCTAGTCTACCAGGAGTCCCCAGTTCAAACACCATCCTTTGTTTTAACTGTGTGACAGAGTCAAACCATTCGGTAGAGGACAGTGATTGTACCTGTCATCAGCAACAACAGAAATTTATCAGTGCGCTACTAAAAAACAAGCCATGCCTACCATATCTGACTTAGACAGTACTTAATTGGCTAGTATAATCCTGACCCAGCACGCAGTGGTGCTGGGCTGTAGGCGAGAGTCTACGGCAAGGGGAGGACTGGGTGGAAATGGTGCAAAGCTGCAAGGAGCATCCTCTACCGAGAAGGGAAGTCCCACCAGACCAAGCGCTGCCGTCCCACTGGCAGCAGCAGTGTCTGACACTGGGGGAGCTGTGTTTGCTGACAAACGTCCCTTTTAGGCCCTGGGGAAGGGGTCAAGACAAAAATAGTTGGGCAAGAAAACATTTTATTGAGAAACACAAGTTACAAACATCACCGAAAACAAGCACACAAGTTTCCGCTAAACTGTCACGGGGATTAGGAAGCTTTTTTTTTCCCCTATCACCTCCATCAGAGCTGGACACAGTACCAATTAACCTTCTGTTTCATCTGTACTTTCTAGTGCTCTCATGCTGAATTCTTCCTCTTTGCCTCTGTGCTTTCCTGTGAATTCCTCCTTCCACACTTTCATGCACAGGACAAAATAAAAACCAGCAGAGCAGGAAACTCCAAATAGAGTGGAAACAATTTAAGCCTACACAGGGGTTTCTATTAAAACCCCCGCTTCATAATTTAGTAGCTTGGCCTTAGCTCTGTAAATCGGAGTGTGTAAAACGCAGACCACCATCAGGTCTGCATGGGATGGAAGTAAATTAAAATCCAGTGCCTAAAAACATCCTACCTAATGAGAGACAGCGGAGTGGCAGCCAGTAGGAAACCAGCCAAAAGCCAGCACGCCTCATTAAACTGAGTGGTGCTGGAACCCGGGCAGAAACCTCCCCTAAGGCTGAAGTTCCCCTCCACAGGCAGGTTCTCCATGTGGCCTCACACCAACGTTTGCAAGAGGCAAACCTCACATCTACCAAGCTCTGAAACAAACAGAAAAACACACAAAGGCCCTATTTTCTCTCCATTCCAATAATTTCCATCTGTTGACTTTTAGGTTTCTTGTGTAAATACCTGTAACGTTCACTTACTGGAGGGGAACACGGGGAAAAGCTGAAGCTGACTTGCAATAGGAAGAAGAAAACCCGGAGTGGCCTTCCAGGCTCTTTGCTGCTTTTGGACACATTTGCAATGGCTGTAAAAAAAAAAGCCGCCTGACAAAAAGAGAAAGGGTGGAAGTGAGCATTTCCTATGGCTTCCCTACACCTAGCATTCACGTTTGTCTGCTGCGGGAGGTCACGGCAGCTGCACAGCCAGCAGCATGACGAGGACGACCCAAGTTGAGTAATTGCAAGGAAAGGCCAATTGTTTTTGGTTTTGTTTTTTTTTAATGCAGACTGAACCAGGTCTTTTTAACTAGAGAAAATAAGCAAACAAACAAAGCAAAACCAAAAAAAAAAAACTACACAACCCCACACCAAACCAAACCACAAACCTTTGTGTTAACTCCTCTCTATAAAAGCCAATACCTCTTTGCAGCTTTCCTTGAAGCTGGCCTAAATACACACTTACATCCTTCCTGCCTCCTCCCCCTCCAAGTGAGCTCCTCCAGTGCCAGACCTTGTGCTTTTACCTCTCCTGGCACGCAGTCCCGTTCCTCTGGTGCTCAGGCGGGGAATTCACTCACAGGACTTGGAGGGTCAGTCTTTATTTACCCACCACAGAGACTAAAACTGTCCTTTGGGAATCTGTGTAAGAATCGGTTTAATTCCCATCTATTTAATTCCATACACTAGCAATAAAAACCATCTGGAGAAGGGGAGCTTAAGCAGAGCCTGCTCCCTGCCTAAAGCCAAGGCAGTCCATGATGTTCAAGACACCCTCATGTGTCAGATGAGTGAATTTGCCTTCTCTGAGCAGCTCCCATCAACCCCCACCTCCCATACACAAGGTCTTTTGAAAGACACTCAGGTCTTGGCCTTCTTGCCCACCTCTGAGAAGCAATTTGGGAAACACATTGAGACTCCTCAGAGCCAGCAGCTCTTCCACTGCCCTACAACCATCTGCAAGTGTTTATCTGAGCCATTGTTTCTGCTCTGCTTGCTTCAAGCTCCCTACTATGCCAGGCCACCGCAGTTGCAGGCAACTCCCCCATGGGCAGGTCACCACCCTGTATCCATAAGCCATGACAGATGTGGAGCTGTGCTGTCACCAGGCCCTCGATGGCTTCACGATCACCAACTTCTCCTTCAAACATGACCAGTTGGCATCATCCTCGTGAGTCAGTTGGCATCATCCCCAGCCTACAGGTATAGAAGAGTTTAGACAGTCAAAAGACTGGACCTGAAGCCTGTTAAGAAGCAAGAGAACAACAGCAGAGGGCAGAACCCAGCACACGAGGACCCAGTCCCAATTCTCATCAACATGAGGGGTTCTTCTGCCCAGCCTGGTCTTGAGTTAAAAAAAGACATGTTATCAGTGAAGGGGTGAGAGCTCCCAATGCACATTTTATTTCTTTCCAAAAATAGTTGCTCCCAATAAAGCAGCAAACCTGAGGCTGGACATGTCCTGAATAGAAGAGAGGATTATTTCCCCCCTTCCTACATCAAACAGGATGGAAGAGTTTTCGCAGTTTTACTTTTAGTATAGTCTCATAAAAACAGACAAGCCTAAAACTCATCTTCCAGCATGACATATTTTTTTTGGTACAGCCAGTGACACTCAGAATGTGGGTCTGTTTCTGTTTCAAAGCTTGTGACTCCTCCATGGATCAGCAGCAGCAGGACACTAATTTATGCTTCAGCTTCACATTTTAAACATGAAATGACATCTACTGGGCTTTTCTCTCTTCAGATGAAAACAGATTCATAATTACTTCCAACAACAAGGCAAGATGGATATTCCCCTGCTTAAAAGGGCTCCAGCACAGCCCCTCCTGCTTCTCCTCTGCGCTACACAGGCCCATTTGTAACACCACACTGATGAAACAAAAACAATTGAGGGTACTTTCAGACATCTTGCACACCACAAATTCTTGCATTCATTTTAGAATTCTTCTTGGCCCACACTGCCAAGCAGAATAAAGACATTAATTTAGCCTGCAAAAAAAGGACTGAGATCAGCACTGGACACTGCCCAATTCTTTTCAAGAGACCATGCTGAAAACAAACCAGTGCCCTCTATGTACCTCTTACCTGGTGTGGTTTTACAGCACCTCTGTCATGGGCATGTAAGTGTCCTGAGATCTCGGAAACAGAAGTCATGTCTTGTTAGTTCAATGACTGAAGCTGGAAATTGCAGCTAGACATATTTTCCTTAGCTGCAGAACATGCAAAGGCAATCAGAAGTTCATTAAACTTGGAATCCAGTTTCTAGAGAGGCACTGCTGACGTTCTTAACAAAACAAATACATCTCATAAAAGGATGCTCTGTCATTCCCAGCTTCTCCACTCCCTCTTTAAAATGCCAATAAGGCGAGATAATGCTTTGTTTCCTCCTCACTCAGCAACAGCCTTCAAGAGCTCAGCTAGACATCCATTTGTCTTGTGTCCCTCTGCCCAAACAATGTGCTGTCAGCTCCCATCCCCTACAGCTGCCACTCACAAAACCCCACAGCAATTAAGGTGCAACTCTTATCCCAGAAAGCTCACTTGCTAGAACAGCACCCCAAGCACAAGTGGCCTTTCCCTTCATGTTGTCAGGTGCCTGGCTGGGGTTACACAAACTCCTTCCTGCAGCTGCACAAAAACCACATCTGAAAGTGACAGGCGGGAACATGACTGCATGGAACATTAGTCACGATGTGCTGGTGTGAAAATACTTTTCAATCAATGCACTTAAGACAGCTCCTCTTTCTGTACTGCTTGAAAACAAATGTGCTCAATGAATGGCTTTTTTTTTTTCCTCTTCCCCTCTTCTCTTTGATAATGTCACGCAAAGTTAGCACCATAGATCATGATGGCTTCCTGATGATGGGAACATCCTCTGCTTCTCCCACTCATCCCACACGCTGGTAAGTGATAAACTTACCGGGGAGCATCTTTACCAGGGTAGAAAACAGAGATGCCCAGCCAAGGATCCCACGTCCTTCTCTTCAGCATCGCTCATGAGCACAGCTCTCATGAGTACCTTCCCTCTTCATCACTGCCAGGTAAACCACTAGAATTTGTGTTTAAGTTTTGCTTATCACATCCAAGACCGAATCCCACGCCACAATGCTCTTTTTGCTCCCTCTGTAATTTGTCATTGCCATTGCTGTAAAACAATTGCCAAGGCTTAGTCTGTAAATGTTGCACAGATTGCAGTCAAGTTACAGAACAAAGAGTAACCATTTTAATTGGCTCTAACGTTGAGTCTTAGCAATCATCAGTAGGTTCATCATGGCCATTATTTCAAAAGATTTACAGCTAAATCCATACCTGGTCCCTTAGAGCTGTAGAAGATACATGATGGCATCAGGCAGGCTGCTGCACCTATAACATCCAAGATATAACTATTTTGGGAGGCCTTGGGTTGCATAGAAGAATTCAGAATTCAAAAGAATAAGAAGGTTCATTCTTGAAATTCGCTTTTCTACCTTTACATAAACCTTTTCCTGTGTATTGTGTTATTGGACAGGATATGTTTACTGCTACCCCGTGGTCTGACTTCCGCAGCCCACATATCCCTCGCAGCTGACTCGAGCCTGTCCTGCTCAAGAGCCACCAGCATCCCTCTGCCAACTGGCAGCCCCCCAAACTTAAGTTATGACTGCTATCACTAACCGTTGCTAAAAAAAGAATCCTAAAGCTACGATTAAAACAATACCTACATCTCGCCCAGCACTGATGAACCAGTAGACTTCTAAGTGCTTGAAAAAGCAGGGCCCTATTTCACAGAGGTGGAAGAAGACGGACAGCACAGCCCAACAACCAGCAGCCATCTGGCACCCGTGGCTGTAGATGCTCCAGCCAGCTATCCAGCTTGGATACATCTCGTGTCATAGTCCTGTTCCGCTGGACTTTCTTTACTTACGCTTCCCTCAACACCACAGCTACTTATCTTTCTTTTTCAAAACAGCCAAACCATAACATAAGCAAGAGAAACTCAGGGCAACAACTTCACATTACACAAAATCCAAGGCAACCTCAGGCCACCTCCTTCAGATATGCTGCGTGATCACAGGCTCAGCTCTGCAACAGAGCACTGGAACAGGCTGCCCAGGGGTGTTGTGGAGTCTCCTTCTCTGGAGACATTCAAAACCCGCCTGGACACCTTCCTGTGTAACCTCATCCAGATGTTCCTGCTCCGGCAGGGGGACTGGACTAGATGATCTTTCAAGGTCCCTTCCAATCCCAAACATTCTGTGATTCTGGGATAACTAAATCATCAGGAGGAAAAAAAAAAACACCAGTTGGGTCTTCCTAGGTTCTCTCTCTTCTTCAGTGGTTTGGTCTCCTGTCCCATCACCTTGCTTGACTGACCCATCAGCCTGGCGGTCACAGGAGCGGCAGAGCCCACCACGCGAAGGGAAGCGCCATCTCCCCCATCGCACGTCTTCCTGGATCCCAGCCCAGTGTTCGCTGTGCTCGCGTCAGACTTCTAAACGCACAAGATTCTTGAAAAAAATATTATCTGATTTTGACGGTGAGTATCCTAAATTGTCACCAAGAAAAGGTTAGAGGAATTTCTAGCTTGTTGACTTTAACTGCTAAGAACACTTTTTTAGAGCTTTCAAATTGCTGCTTTTGCAGAACAATCGTCATCCACCTAAAAAGTAATATCTAAAATTTATCACTGATATAAAAATGTTATGTTGCATTCAAAGCATTAGAAATGCTTCCATACTTCTCCTAAATGACAAAGTTTAAGTAGAATAATTAACAAAACCCCAGCCAGACAATACAGAAGATTAATGAACCTGCGTGTGCAACACTCTCACAGAACCTCTCTCTTGTGGAGTACAGCTCCACAGGAATTTATAATAAACTCCTAGCCTGTCTTTAATTAGCTGTTCCTGGAGAAAGAAACATCTTTATCTGTTACAGAGTGATCTGTTGCTTAAATGATAACTTGCACAATTATAATACAGAGCCTTATTTCAGATTATCTAATAATTCTGCTACAAAACACAGCCTGCGGTTCCTTCATTTCCTGATTTTACACTGCTGCCATATTACTCTTCCAGAACATTCCTATATTCAAACAAAGCTTGTGTATGATAAGACAGCAGCACTTCTAAATGTTATTTACCTTTAGGGTTTTATTTTATCATAAATTTCAGCCTTGTACTTTCAACGTGTCAGAACGACTAGTTTTAAGCAAGTGCACTTTCCCATCAAAAATATCCAATCTCTTTGAAAAGAGATGACCACCATCATTAATGAGATGTTTCTCAGAAAACACCACCGTTCTCATTTCAGAGTGAAAAGGTGCTATCCAAAATAGTCAGCATCATTACATTTGCAAGCCATCCAATCTAGTGATGGTATTCTCAGCTTCACACTTGGGACTTGTTAGCTGTAGGTCTTTCCCAGATACCCTTCAGAAGGTCTTTCAAAACTTTTCAAAGGGGGGTGCTACCTTTGCCATGTTTAGTCAATGTTTCCTAAAAGAGAACACTACTCAAGAAGAAAAAGCTTTGATATTTGTTCCCAGGGAATGCAAAGGAGCTGAGTTTTAACTGTTTCCTCTGTTTTGTGAAGTGGTAAAAGGATTACCTAGGGCTCCCTCTCTTTATTTTTTCATCTGGGGAGCTGCAAACAAAGATGGGTTCAAGCACCCTGCTGCGCTCACACAGCCAGTCCAACACATCTGGTTGCCTCAGACCCACGTCCCATGTGCTGGGCAGATGGCCTGTACACGCACAAGAAGGCTGAAGCGTGAGATGTGCAGGGGCACAAGCCCAGCAGTCAGGAACAGGGGATCTCTAGACATCTGCCAGCCCAGATGAAGCTTTTGCTCTTTCCCCAACAGCCACAGTTCTCATATGAACATCCAAATCAACAACTTCTCGCCAGGGAAACTCAATGGTATGTCAGTTCTAACAACGTCGGCCACTGATAATTCAAAAAATTTCTGAAAGATCTTTTTGAGGGTCCACATCAGCTGCCCCAAGCAGAACATGAGATGAGCCACGTACATCCCAGTGACGATACAAAGAGGAGGATGGACTCCTTCATTCCCAGAAGAGCTGCTTTCGAGACGGACTCCACCACACTTCCACAGAGGTGAAGCTCAAATGTCCCACCACTTTTCTGGAGGTCACAATACCTGATAGTAAGTCTTTGGCTTCAGGAAAGCCTCAAGAAAATCTTGAGCACTGTAAATCATTTCCATAGGAAGCTCTTCTGAGGCTACAGACTGTTGTTCAAAATTTGATAACAGGAGTACATACATACCACCACCAACAATCAGCGATTCACATGAAAGTTCGATGAGTGAGCAGCAGCACCTTATCTACCTCAAACATTCATTTTTACTGTATTGATCCACAGTGGCCTCGAGATTTAAAAAAGGATGAGTATTTCTCTCTCCTTGTTTATGTCTACAAATGGATCTCTAGAACAAACAGACCCAAAGCAAGAAGGCATCTGAAAATTTACACTATGACCTGGCAGGAAAACTTCTAATTGAAAAGTAAGTAGTACATTTTCAGTTCCCATGTAGCTTAGGTCAGGCATAAGCAAGAATTAAATTCTATGAACTGGATTAAGCAAAAGGAAAGGCTATGACCCAAGAATCCTTTCTGACCTTAAAAACTCTTATGAATTCCATCTCCTATACTGTTGTTTCATTGATTTGTTTTACAACCACTACCTGAGCACCTTTTTCTGCTTAAACTCATCTGATTTGGGATTTTTTCTTTTAGATAATTTGCAAGTCCTAGCAATCGCTCTTCAAATACACCACTTTTTCTTCTTGTTTAAAAAAAAATAATAATAATCTTATTTTTTGTCCACTACACCCCAGTTTGGCAGGTCATACACTTGATTATAGGGTATTCTATTATACCATAATTCAGCACTTTATCCAAGCTTCCAGAGGTAGATGACACATCCAGTCAGGAACAACGCCCACACAAATTAATTACTAGTAAATGATATGTTTCATACCTCTAGAGCAGTGTTGAAATAATGGCTAATAATGTTCTCATGTAGAAACATTCATGCCCCAATGGCACAGAAACATTAAGGAAACTCTACCCTTGATAAAAAGCAAGATGGACAGATTACTCGCACTGAGGCTTTGCAATACTTTCAGCATGAAGTCATCTCTGCAGACCACATCTGATTGTTATCAAAATGCTAATTATAGGGCTGCTAACACAAGGTCAACCCCTCTTCCCCAGCCTACCACCTAGCATCTTTAAGTCATCAGTGCAACTCCAAATATTTGCAAATAACACTTGCTAACCTATCTAAGATGAACTTCAAACTGCTGAACAGCTTTAGCTAACATTCCTGACACCCCGCACCCCGCCAACCTCTCTCTCCCCAATTCTCACTTAAGGGGTAGAGTTGACACCTTGAAAATTTCAATTCAGCATTGAAACAGAAGGTAATCGTTAAGAACAAAAGTCTGTAAAGTGACTTTTCCTGTATCAACGCAATCCAGCAGAGAGGGAGAGGATCATTTCAATCTACGCTAACCCCAGACTCACTATATTTAGAAAGAAAAATCATGCCGTTTTCGGTCTTCATTGGACTAAGCCAAACAAGTAAAGCTTTTCCCATTTCCCCTTCCCTCCGAAGTTCTCCACTCCCCAGGCATCCTTATAGCCCTTCTGTCGTACCATGAACTCACCTTCTTGAACACAGCGAGAGCTGTGCACGGTGTGTCAGACGAGATCATCTCACAGCCTTGTGCAATATAATCAGTACGTTCCCATTTCTCATGGGAATATCCTGTGGGATGCACCCAAGGCTGACACTGGCTTTCTTCATATCTCCTATCTGTTTCATGCCCAGATTCAATATCAAGTCTTCTAACTCCAGAACAGTCTTCAATAGTTCTTATTCCTATTTGAAGACCTACAATGTTTTGTGGTGGAGTGGGTGTTTTGTTTGTTGTTTGGGTTTTTTTTCCACCTGGGGAAACAAGGCTAAAATAAGACACTCAGTTTCCTACTTTAAACAGGCTGTGAGGAGAAACTGAATTCTATTCTTTCTGGTACCTGATAATCATAAACTCCATGCACTAATCCTGATGAAAACATTAATGTAAGGCTTAGCATATTAGACTTTCCATCTTCAGTGCCAGTCTGTTAAGCACCTAAATTCTATAATAACATAAACCTTTCTGACTGGGTGACTTCATTAACGTTTATAAATATGTAAAGGGTGAGTGTCACGAGGATGGAGCCAGGCTCTTCTCAGTGACAACCAATGATAAGACAAGGGGAAATGGATACAAACTGGAACACAAGAGGTTCCACTTAAATATGAGAAGAAACTTCTCAGTGAGGATGCCAGAGCACTGGAACAGGCTGCCCAGGGGGGTTGTGGAGTCTCCTACTCTGGAGACATTCAAAACCCACCTGGACACATTCCTGTGTAACCTCATCCAGGCGTTCCTGCTCCAGCAGGGGGATTGGACTAGAGGATCTCCCAAGGTCCCTTCCAATCCTTGACATCTGTGATTCTGTGTGTGATGCTTGTTTAATTTTCTACTCTTTCTTGGAAATTTGATGGTGGAAAGGATTCCACTGTAGATCTTTTCTCAAAAGGCCATAAGAAACGAAAGCACAAGAGAAGTGAGCATGCTGGAACTGATTTCACAGGTATTCTAAGAGGGAGGGACTGGTCATTTTATGACACCAAATGAAGCAGCGCATGTTGATGCTACAGATTTCAGGCTGTCACAAGTGCAAGCAATCCCTTCTCTTCTTCAATAACTGCTATGCTGTTTTCCCAAAAATAAGACCTACCCCAAAAATCAGCCCTAGCATGATTTTTCAGGATTTTTTAGGATGCTTGAAATATAAGCCCTACTCCAAAAATAAGCCCTAGTTACAGTTCATTACAAAAATCAATTTAATTAGTGTTCAGGCAGCTATACATGTAAAAAAGTAATAAGTTTTGGAACAATAATTAATATAAGACCCTGTCTTATTTTTGGGGAAACAGGGTAGATCACTTCATAAAGTTCATGTACAATAGAGCACTAGCCACCTGCATCAGGAATACATAGCAAGACATTCATTCCATGTATTAAAGTAGCTATGGTGAAGCTTTTTCAAGAGCAGTTTCCCATTTTGATGCTGGCTGGTTAACACATCACCCCACCATTCGAGAATTCAAGCTACTTGCACAGCAGGCTGTACAAAAATGAGCAAGATCAGCTACAGAACATGAAGACAGTTTCCAGCTTAGCAACCCTGCACATTTATTTCTGCGTGATGGTGCCTGTTGAGTTATGATTCCAGTCTTTATAACACTACTTCATCACAGAAGAGAGGATAACTAAAGACCCTGATAGACTGCCAGAGTCCTCAATCGATCTCATAATTCCAAGATGCCAAAGACTATATTTAAGGTACCAGTTTCTTCACAGAACACTATGTTCCCTAGCTTTTCGAAAAAGCATGGCAGTGTGGCATTAAATCCTCCGAAAATACAAGTGGCATTTCAAACAGGTTCTTCCCCATTCAGATATGCTACATCCCAAGGAACTCTCAGGTCCCTTTCCCTAGATTTGGAACATTGTTAATTTAAGTCTGTGGACCAAAAGGCTTGATTTTGCTTGCAAGTTAACATGGCCTCATCTAGAAAGTCTTTGTACGTGATGTCAAAACTAAACACATGTCCATTTTCACTTTTGCCAGGCTTCATTTAACAGGCTTACTTTTGATCCTCTGAGCCCTTTCCTTTAAGGGGATGAAAGTAACTTGGTGATCCGTTCTATATGAGCACATGGACCTTGAAGCAAAGGTCTTGACGTTGAAGAAGCACTTTGGACTTGATAAGGCCATTAATATTTTGCTAACCTAATTCAGTGTAGTCAGAAGGTGCATCATTCTCAGGGCATGTCTGCTGAGAACAAATAGTTTTCGAAACTCAGCTCTGATACCACCTAGAGGGAAACCATAACTAACAGGAATGGCAACATAAACATCTCACTCAGTAGGGTACTAAAACAAAACTAAAGACCAAGTGAAAAACACCTCAACAAAACTTCCCCTTCATTTGACCCTGTTCTCCGAGGGGACACTGGTCAACTCTGACTGGAGCATGAGATGCATCCCAGATACTCCAAATCTTTGTGCTCAGGGAGGGACAAAGCTAATAAGAGTGACTGTGGTGCATCAGCCCATAGAAACCGCGTGTGCTTGCAGCAGATAAGCACCTTGAGTCTACCAGCAGCCTTGGCTAAAGGGATCCTGCACTGCATCAGCCTGGTCCCCAAGCCAGCCAACGTCCTTCCAAGGTTTCTGGCCCAGCATTCATTCATTCATTCATTCATGGTGATGAAACAGCCTCCTGCACTTAGCTCTTCCCTTTATCAACCCCTTCAAGGTACCTTTGTCCTTCAGCTTCCACCAGGGAATGTTGGAGCCTCACCAGCTGTCCCTACCACTGCCAGCCATCACACCTCTAACGAGGGAGGTTCAAAGCCATGGGCCCTGCCCATAGCAAACCCATCCTTCCCTCAGGGTAGAACAAAACCAAGCTGATGGCTTCTGCAGGTCACATTGCCCAGCACTCTTTGCCACCAGGTGACATGTCTCTTCGATAAAACAAACACTCAGTGTTATAAAAACAATGTAGTTGAGATAAAGGTCAAAAATCCCCAAATTGCTGGGCATGTTTTAGTTCATACATGTGGTGACATGAATGGCTGAATCACAATTTATGAGTCTTAAATGCATAGCATAAGCTACAATGTGCTTGTATATAATGCTTGTGTATAAAGACGCTTTTCTTGTTAGTCTGTCAAATGTACTAGACATGTTGCTTATGGAAAATAATTATTTAACTCCTATTCATAATTTTAAACGGCTGAATTATGTAGGGAGACATGATGTGGGGTGTGTGTGGCTTCAAAAGTTATTTATTAATACTTGATAAATATGAAAGGATGTATTTATAGATGTCTTAACTTTATATTTGAGAAGCCCGTTACAACTACCTTTTGCAGCAAGCTGGTAAAAAAAAAAAATCATACACATTCTGCAATATTTGTTCAAACTAATGAGCTATTGCCATGGAGGAATTTACAGGTATGAAACAAGCCATCCATTGTAATTTGCCGTGTGGCAAACCAATTCCTGATATTAATACCTGCCTGGACAAAGTTGTTTAACTGTTAAGAACAGTTAAAGACTACAAGAGTAATGTTTGTTATATTAGAAGATGTGCTGTTGTGTTTTGTTTTGTTTTTGTTTTTTTCCCCCATAGGTGTGTGCAGGTTAGACTGAGATATTTTAAATTTCATTTTGTATTGTAAGAAGTGTTCTGTTTCCAAAATTATTGTCACTCTGGGATTCCCATAGCAAGAAAAGCTACAGATAACACTGCCTCAATATTGTTTTCTCAATGAAAAGTACAAGAGCCCGCTCAATAATCTGCTTTCAAATACATTTAAAGCACAGTTTAGCTAGGAACTACATTTGCCTTTAAGGGTACATAGGATACTTCAAGTAGCACATCCCCTTTACCAATATTGGAAGTCTAATAAGAAGTGCTGAAGGTCTTTCCATTCAAAGCTTCTTTGAATGGAGCTGAGATGGCTTTGAGCTTCACTTTTGCTTTCACAGAAAGAAGCCAGGCCTAAATCTTCCAAGTGTGACTAGCAATTTTTGGATACTCAGCATTAGATACTTGAAAGATGTGATTTCTGAGAACCTTAGCACCTTGTGCATGAAAAGTAACATTTTTTTTAAGGCAATGAAACTAGACACTTTTGGAGGCACACAAAGTTATGGGCCCTTACTATAAATTTAGCTCTGTTCCCCTGCCTTCGTCTATTCTACTAGTTTCCCATTCCCTGTTATTCACCATCCCCTATCAGACAACTCTACAAATTCTCTCCCGGCCACCCAAAACAGATATCCTCCACTGATAAAGCCTTCATGTAAGTAGCCCTCTTCCTGCTTCATTTCCTTCTTCCCGCCAAGTCATATCTAATATTTAGTGCTGGTCAGCCTTTGCCTTCAAACTAATCTTGGCAAGGAACCCTCCATTTTACAGATCACAAAACTGAGGCAGACGCTCCTGGTGAAAAGAGCACACGCAGCTCTCGCAAACCCAACAGCAGCTGGAGTCGCTCAAAATGTCAAACTAGTCATATAACGCAGATCTACAGCACTGTCAGGGAGAGACGTGTGCGGGATGCAGCAAGTTCAGACCTCCCATCTACAGCCCGGACCCTGAACTCACCATAGAAACAGAAGAAAAACACTTCAGTTGAGCTCTTTTGTGCCCACTAATAGACGCTAAAGATTTTTCTTCTTTTAAATTACATACAACACCTAATAATAGGCAGATGGAGGTTGTTTTATCCCTGCTTAGCAAGTCATGGTTCACCCCGCACTTTTTAGCCTGAAGTTATCACCTTCTCCTTCAGGTGCATCATCAACTCTGTCTCCACCATTAAACACTCTGTGGCAAAAGCTCCAAGGTGCAGGTAAGATCAGTTTAACCTGTTAACTAGCTATAATCGCCTTCTATACCCTAGCATTTTATAACATAGTATCTACTGGGTTTTAAAAATGCATGTTTTTCCTACTGTACACATATAACAAGCTCACATGGGTCCAACATACCATCAGTAGACAGACTAGATCCCATTCCCAGCCGCTGCGGTGATTCATCCAATAAGCTAAAAATTTTCATCCTACAAAATACCAAAGCATAGACAAATTACCCAGAAAATGCTGCACACAGGCATTTTTCTTTAAATCTGTCAAATTTTGTGAGATGCCATAACCCTGAATTAACACATACCTAAATCCCAAACTGCTGTTCTGTTGTTTCTCAAACTGATAAGGAGAAAAAATTTAAAAGAATCCTAAATATTTCAGCAGTCCTGGCATTAAAGCAGTATTGCAACAGATGGTGAGTCAGCTGCCAAAAATTGATATGAAACATAATATTTAATGCATAGTGGTTATTTTTCCCTGAAAAGATGCAAGCACATCCCTTTTGGTGTTTTTTTTTTTTTTGGCAGTAAAGACAAAGCCTATTGTCATAAAAATCAATCCCTTCCAAAACCAACAGTTTGGGTACGATTAAGTGTAACTGCTGGACAGGCAGTTAAGTCAACTACCTCCAATCACATCTTCAGTTCTTTCCCCCTCAAGGAAACACTTGAGTAAATGTATTTCTTCTTGAGAGAGAACAGTCACAGCAACCTGGAAGCTGCACAAGTTCTACATTTAGGACCTGATACAGATCCAGCCAACACACTGCAAAGGAATTCTGGCTAAACCGGGGAATGGGATGGAGAGCAAAGCTAGACAGTTTTGGTCCCCAAAGTAAGGGAACACGCAGATGAGTCTACTTAGATCTGAAGTAACTACTGCCATGCAGTGTTCTTGTTTTCCTTAGCTTATTCTCTTTCCAATTAAGAGCCATTTAAATTCAGCTCGTGTGCTGATTTACAAACCACCGCAGTTGATTATATGTTATCGAGGACCAATAAATTTGCAATGGTACTCTTGAGTTTTGCCAGAAGCAATGAAACTTTCTTCTGGCCACACAGACAATAAGCAAAAGATATTTGCCCTGGGACATTTTGTCAAGGAAAGTCTAAGAAAAATCTTGGCTGCAGGCAGTATGACTGTAGCACATGATACAGTACAACTGTTACAACAAAGTACGGTCAGTGACAGTCTGAAGAGTTAACATTCCTCAGACAAATGGGAGGAACTAGAGACTGAAGCTCACCAACATTTTGTAGTTAAAAGCATCAATCACTTGGCAAGTCATGTTATCAGAAGAAAAACACTTCACCGCTTACAGTGTGAGAGGAAAAGTGAAATACTGACTACTAAAATAGGGATAAAATAATTTACTGTCCATGTCAAGCACACGTTACGCTTTTCACAATACACTTCATTTTCTCTTTCGTTTTTACTCCTTACCAAGGGTCAAAGCTTTGTCTACACAGCAAAAGTAAATCACTATTGACAAATGGGCGCAGCCAAGTGCGGTTTCCTTTGTCTACACTTGTAACGAGAGACATACCCTGCTCTAGTTCAGCTGCACCCCTCGTTGTCAACAACTGTCAACAGTGGTTCGATTTAGTGCACCAAGGAGAGTCCAAGCAATTTGGAAAGAATGATTTAAGCTGAGTGGGTCCCACCCGGCTCCTCCAGAACACACACGCAGAACAGCCAATGCAAGAAAAACATTTAAAAATTAATAGGCAAATGAACAGTAAAAACCCACCAGATCTGGCACAAGGACTGAAAGCATCTGAAGTTACTTAAGTGCTGTGACCAAGAAAAAACAGACAAAACAAACCAAACAAAAAAATCAACCACCCGACTGACTTGTCAGCTGCCCAAGTTACAGAGTCACCCATTTCTCCTTCACTTTATCAGAGAGGAGTCTGTGGTAAAGAAGCTACTGACAGTATCACTATCATCATTGTATGAAAAACAAAATGTGTTATGAACTGGAAGAAAACATCACCATAGCTGATTTGAAATGGACTCTGCCACTTGCCCTATAGAAGGCAATTCCAACTAATGCAGATTGCACTGGTGGTGTCTACCATGACTTTAAATCATGTCGATATTCCCTCTCACACTTTAACAGCCAAAAGAATTACAATCTGCTTGGATTAATGCAAGTATACTGTCATTAGATTGGCAATTAAATCCCATTTCTGAGATTGTATGATCTGAGTCACCAACATCTGCAAATATCTTTACATCTTGTGTAATAGCTGGCCTCAGATCTTGATACACCAAAGTAAAAAGGTCTTTTTAATGGCTCCCACGTTATTTTGGACTTACAACTTCATGATGACAACAGCTTCTCAAAACAGTCCATGAATCAAATTTATTATCCAGTTTGTCATGAAGGGTTTTCTTAACTCTAAGCCAATATAGCAACAACGAATCAAGGTCACCGTTTATATTGCATTAATACAAATTAACCACCTGCTCAAAAATTTTTCTTTTGACATTGGAAGGTACTTGGTCTTACAGACTTTTGACATATGCAGCATGCACCAGTTCTCCTATACATCTGAGAATATGCGAGAAAACACTCTCAAACAGCATCTCCTCTTGTGCCAATCTGTCTTGACTTAAAAAAACCCCAAAAATTGTCAGCCATCCTACTGCTTCCAACATAACTAGTTACACACATAAGAAAGACAATCCAATTGCAGGATGCTTAGCCCAGGAATTCATGTCCTCCCCAACAGTATCACTGAATATTTAAGCAGATCAGTGATTTTCATATTATGGTTTAGTGGTAAAAACAGCAGCACAGGAAGACTGTTTCATCAGCCATACGGATCAGAGAAGAGAGAGCATGTCATGGGCTCTGAAAACGGTCCAGGCTCTACAAATTTGCTGAAAAAATAAATAATACCTTCTCCAACCAGAGAAGATGTTATGATAACTATTTCTTTCCTTAAATTAGAGCTTAATCATGATGCATAATAAAATGTTCGGCATACAGATCTAAATAACGTTACCTTTAAAAATTCCAGTCATCTTTTAATTCTTCAATAGTTATTTACAGTACTTGCCATACCAGAGGAACACCCACCGTCTACTGCCAGGAATCACAGAGCATAACCAATAAACGCACCACCGAACCATAACCACAATGGGAGCCAGGAAGCTTTGCTTGAAGTGCAGACTCGCACAGTTGGTCTTACAGGGGTCACTCTAAAGTGGACTCCTGCAAGTCACCCATGGCCATCGACAGCAGGCACCTGCGTCCATAGCGCAGGGTGGCCACGCTGATGCACCCAGCCCTTCCCCACCAGAAGCGGGTATGCTGCGGGCAGTACCTCCTTGATCCGCTTCACAAGCGCGTTCTGATCGAAGGCAACTGCTTCTGCGCACTGCTGAAGATGGTCTTGGTACCGGAGACACAGCTGCAGCACCTGCTGGGGGTCCAGCTTTTCCAGTTTGGTGTTAGTTGGAGAGGTCTGCCCACTGAGGAGTCCTACAAGGCAAGGGAAGGACCAGAGTTAATCTGACTGCTCGCGTAACTAGTTCAAGCTGCAAGACAAGAGGTAGCAGAACAAACTCAGAAGAAAAGCTTTATAAGGGGTAATTAAAAATTAATTCAAGGCCTTTAGCAATGTAATAGTCCAGTGAAGGCTAAAAGTGGAAAACGTAGGGATTGAAGATTTATGGATGGTTAGGATTTATCACAGAACATCCTGAGTTGGAAGAGACCCACAAAGATGATCGAGTCCAACTCCTGTCCCTGCATATGACAACTCCACAGTTCACACCATGTGTCTGAGGGCCTCATTCAATCACTTCTTGAACACTGACAGGCTTGGGGCCAGTGTGGTGCAAAGAACAGTTTGCCAAATAGCTTAGCCCTCCTTGACAGAATTTAAACACAGACTCTAAACGCAGATCCGTAATGCACATCACCTTGGTTTTCAGCAATATGCTGTATAAAGTGAGTTCTGTTTCTTCTCCACAATCCTAAACTGTGAAAAATGAACCCCCTCCTCATTTCTGGATATCAGAAGGGGAAGGAGTTGAGATCTGCCTTCCCATTTGGGCTTTGGAATCAAGCTATTTTAGCTAGAATTATGCTGTCAAAAAATTCCCTGCTCCCCCCAAACAAACTTGAATAAAAAATGACCCACCTAAGGTAAATTACTAGGGGTTAAATGTCCATGGTTTGCCCACCTTGCATTTTTAAAGCTTTAGAACCCTTTCATTGTCTAAGATTTTCCTTTAAAATCTCAAAAACTAGCAATATACTTTTTTTTTTTCCTATATGAAATCAAGATACTTACCTACTCACATGACCAGGTTTCATAAAAAGCTCACCAAAAAAGAGGTACCAGACTTAAAAATGGGACACTGGTAATATCCAGACAACCAAAATTGTCCAGAGAAGTTTCTCCTGCACACTGTTTGTTGCCTACAGAGCGCAACTTGAGAACCTTTGCTGAGCTCAAGCCTACATGTGCCATACCGACCGCTTTCCCCAAAGCTGCTGGAAAAAATAATGCTGAACTCTAAGGCCATCCTTTTTTTGCTATTTCATTTACTTTCATTTCATTTTCCTTGAGCATTAGCAGAACATTTTTCTTGTTGGGACACCATCTGTGACAAACAGCACATACACACAATCTGCTTTTCCCAAAACATCCATCAAACTATGTAAACCGAATTCAGTGACTGCACGCATGTGCCCTTCGGGACTCTCAGTTTACAGACAGGAAAAGACATTAAAACAGCAAATGTAAGCAAGTATCACACTAAGCAATTAAAAAGTCATAAATGCCAGCTATTTGGATTGGAAAAGTTCTTCTAAGAACGTACCTCAGTGGGAAATGGAAACTATTTGGATGGCCCCCATGCCTATTGGAAGCTACAACTGGTGACACTGAGTTCTTGCCAAAACACAAGAACAAGATAGAAACCAAGACATAAGCCAGAAGCATCTTATGAATTTGAGAAAGTTAAACCTCTTTGAAAACATTTGCAGACAGAAATAAAAACAAAACTAGAACAGCAACTTCATCAGATATGATGAAATAGGTTTACTTTTCATCAACACTCAACATTTTATTCTCTCAGGATGGTCTCAATTACCCTTCGCACAAAACCTTTTCTTTCCTCATCTTAAGAGGAAACAAAAAAAGATAATTTTGTTTCACTGACTTGCTGCCCACTACAATTGCGCTGCCTGAGTCAAGAGGTCAGGAGAGGAAACAGACACTTCACCATTTAGTCTCAAAACCCTGTATTAGCAATAGTCAAATTATCTTTTAGAAAGAATAATCTCAAACAAAATCTTAGGTCCAGCAATATCAATTGCACATCTTTCAAGCCTACTTTCAGCTGAAGTGCAAAACTTCAACAGAAGATGGAAACAAGGCTTTTTAAAAATGTGTACATTACATGTTCTAGTACTTCATCGGTTTGTTAATTCTGATCTATAAAATTATCTTGTCAGGATAAATGTTCAAATAATGTTGTCAACTTTTAATATGTTGAATGTTCACACAGGAATGAATAGTTCACCATATACCTGAGGCGGTTATCCTGTTTCTGCACTGATCAAATACATGATGCTATCAACCAACTAATTTTCTTTTATTACAAATCTCTCACCAACTTCAAGAGCAAGAAAAAAAAAATAGATGCTTTGTAAGAGATCTAATTACCACGAAGTGTGTATTTTGGCCAACTCATGTTGCCTATGAGAATTCTGAAGCAGAGCAGGCCAAGGACTGTAAAATGAGCTATAAGGGAACATGCTGCTCAAACTTATGTACTTACAACCTTGCACAGGTTACATAATGCTAAAAGCAAAATTAATAAACTGTAAGGAGCCTCTAATTCACCATCCAGAAAAACACAAATTCAAGTGAAAGCAGGCCATTAACTGTTCAGCTGGAGTCCCTCCATAAGGCAATAGAGCTGAAAAGACAATCCAGTACAAATGTTTGGAGTAGCGATAAAAACCAAACAGCATATGCCACTTAAAGATAGACTATGGTTTTATTTTGAGTGATGCAGAAGCGAGAAGCCAAAGGAATTAGCTTCTCCAAAGACCCCTGGGATCGTGCTCACAATGCCAGAGAACAATTTAGCTCAGAGTTTCAACTTATAAGAAAGGAAAAAGTAAACAAAAGCATCAAAAAGGCCATGCAGCCTTCCACATGGCAGAAACACCACAGTATGTTTGGGATTGGAAGGGACCTCAAAAGATCATCTAGTCCAATCTCCCTGCTGGAGCAGGAACGCCTAGGTGAGGTCGCACAGGAACATGTCCAGCATGTCCAGGTGGGTCTTGAATGTCTCCAGCGAAGGAGACTCCACAACCCCCCTGGGCAGCCTGTTCCAGTGCTCTGGCACCCTTACTGAGAAGAAGTTTTTTCTCAAATTTAAGTGGAACCTCTTGTGTTCCAGCTTGATCCCATTACCCCTTGTCCTATCATTGTTTGTCAACGAGAAGAGCCTGGCTTCATCCTCATGGCACTCTCCCTTTATATATTTATAAACATTAGTAAGGCCACCCCTCAGTCTCCTCCAAACTAAAGAGACCCAGCTCCCTCAGCCTTTCCTCATAAGGGAGATGCTCCACTCCCTTCATCATCTTTGTTGCCCTACACTGGACCCTCTCCAGCAGCTCCCTGTCCTTCTTGAAATGAGGGGCCCAGAACTGGACACAATATTCCAGATGTGGTCTCACCAGGGCAGAGTAGAGGGGAAGGAGAACCTCTCTTGATCTACTAACCACCCCCCTTTTAATACACCCCAGGATGCCATTGGCCTTCCTGGCCACAAGGGCACAGTGCTGGCTCATGGTCATCCTGTTGTCCACCAGGACCCCCAGGTCCCTTTCCCCTACACTGATCTCTAATATGTAATTTCCCAACCTATACTGGAACCTGGGGTTGTTCCTGTCTAGATGCAGGACTCTACACTTTTCCTTGTTTTATTAATTGACTGCATTCTATTTTCTAGCAAGTCAGTAGCTTTCTTCCAAAAGAGCAGATGGCAACAGTCACCTCAAAACACCATGGAAGAGAGACTGCAACCACTGAGATCCCAGTGAGGTTTTGCCATGGAAGCCCAGGGCACAGAGAGATGTCGGGCTGGAGAGGCCACACACACCCTGTCCCCCCGTGCCACATAACCCATATCTCTTTCCTTCCTCTGCTCCCCAGCAGCAGACAGTGAGCCCAAACAAGTTTAATGCAATTCCTCCTCCACGAGCTCTGCACTTAAGAGACAGCAGCATACTTCCCTACACCCATGAAAAACTTGAGACACACAGGAAAAACCCTACACCAAAACTGAGACACAGAAAAGGCTAAGGGTTTAAAAAGGGTGTTGATGGTGCCCTTTGTGCCTATACTAACAGAAAGCTGAGGAAATATCGAAAAGCCTCTAGCAGTTCAGTACTTCATTTTTAGAGAAGAGAGATGGCCAGCACTGCGAAGCTCCAGGTGTTATTAAACAACTCTCCTAGTGAAAAATCACTGCTTCCTTCTTAGAGCCTTGTCCCACACTTTGAACTCTCCCCTGAACAGGGCCATCCCTCAGCGACCTGTCTACATGCAGCCTGTAAGAGGATATGAGATCATACCTATTGCAACAAAATATTTATTAGGTCACTCTTATATGTGCCAAAAAGGGGGAGAGAATAGAGGTCACTGAGGGGTTCAGGATCAGTCTCAGAACAACCAGCACTTGAACCTGGTCACCAGCACATCTCACAGCAACTAACTGCTGAGCTACCACCTCTTTTTCACTGAGGAAAGGGAGTTCCTGTGATTCTGTCTGTGCGATTATTACTCCCCACCCACTAGGAGCACAGTTCTGCTTTTAAATGGGAAGAAAATACCACCTACAGTTTTAATTCCTTATTAAATCAAATACTCATTTTTCAATCTGTTGGTTCTCTTCCAACGAGGGAAGCACACCAGGAATCATCTTCTCACTGTTTGAAACCTCGAGAAGAGACTGCTTGGCACATGAGCGATGCAACATACCCCCAGTGAGACAAGGAAAGGCGTCATGGAGGATGGCGTGGCTTGGGGAAAACAAAAACTGAGAAACGGGAGAAGGACTACTGCAGAGCTTCAGTGCATGGACCAAAAACGCTTTGGCAATGGCCAAACATGCACAGTCTTGGCTATCAAATTACACCGCAAGACAAATGAGAAGACAGACCACATTATGTGCTTGCTACAGTGAAAACAAGTCAAGATCTCCCACCTATTCTGGATACATCAGGTTAGTAAACAACATGCCCATTAAGGTGATAAACAGCAACTGGGACAAAGAAAGATTCACATTTCAGCTCCTAAATGGTGCTTTAGAAAAAAACAACTCAATGCACCAAGTATGTTGTGCATAGAGAAATATCATATATCCCTACAAGGCTGGCTGACCCACAGACTTAACAAATCTGTTATTGTTTCCATATTCCTTGGCAAAGCAGAGGCATGTTAAAACCATTTTCCTCCTACTTAGTCATCTCCTTGTTGGTTCCAGGTCAACATACACTTCCAACAAATCACATCCTACTGAGCAGGAGAAAGCTGTTAGTTTAAAAAAGCATTTTTATGGTTAGAAGTTAGGGACTTGAAAAAAATGCTTTACATGCTATGCTGATTCTACACACATACAGAACACAGTAACTCACCATAGTTATGTTCTGCTACTTTAATGGACAATCCTAACAACTTGAGCACTTTCCAACCTAAAAAGTATTAATATTTCTTTTTGATTTCTGTATTTCCATTTCTCAAAGCCCTTTTTAACCACTAACAGCAGTCATTACAAAAAGAAAACCAAAAGGTCCAGAGTCGTTAATTTATTGTTACAGACAGTAAAGCACATGATGCGGTGGTCTTGTTACTAATTTTAATGCCAGAAAGGGTTGCTGTCATCAGCTAACCAATCTTTCAGTGGAATGTAAGAGAGGACTTTAAAAGTAACTCCTTCTTTAATCAGACCAGAAGTCTATCTTGCCCAGAATACTGCTTCTAACATTTTACAACAGTGAACATTTAGAAAACAACATCTTTATCAGTTCTTCCTTCCTCTTCCACAACTTTTCTGACTCCAAAAGTCATTAATAAAAATTTCAGGCGCAAAATACTGTGCTCTGTGAAGCTAAGATACTTCAATTTCACTAATCCCTTTTGAAAGGTATACATTTATTTCCACACTGTCCTCTGGCAATAAGATGCTTATACATGCACAGCGTGAAGAAAATTCTTTCCATTTGCTTTACACTTGCTACTCTGTAGTTGCTGTGCTGTGACAACAGGAATCTATAGTGACATGTACTTTCTCCCACGGTCTTTCCAAGCTCAAGAATCCCACTGATCCGTCTGCTCTCCCACAGAAGACTTAATTTCTTTTACTACCTCTATCACACCTTCAAATACCTCTAACCTGAGGCCTGACTGCCTTCTTTAAAAGCCAAGTCAATTCTTCTGCAATGTATAATGGTTACACCTCTAACAATCCAGTTGCTTCTGTAATTGCTACCCCTTTGCTGGACTCACTAAGCAGCAACATCCTTTTATAGAGCCTGCATTGCTGGGTACTGCACGTGTCAGCACCTCTTCTCCCGAGAGCAACGCTAAATGAAGCAATAGATTATGCATCGCAATTAGAAACAGTTTGTCAACTTTACACAGGTGTTCCCAGTTCTGGTGCCTGTTTCTGGAGGTTTGTTGCTGTGTAAATTACCGTATTTCCTAAAACCTCTTCTGCGAGCACTTCTCATTCGTCCTCATAAAGAATGATGTACTTCATTTGTACCAAATGCTGATTCAACTGGCTGATTTTACTTTTCTGAAATTCTTCTCTGAAGATAATCCCACAGACTCCTCAACAAGCTTCTGGAGAATCTGAGAAGCTTGTATTAAGTATATGCTAGTAGAAAGCTGTTTTCAATGAATTTCTCCTCTGGTCTCCCTGACCATTTCCTATTTAACCTGGTAGAGTTTCTGAACTTTTCTTCTCCTCACACAATTTTCTTTTTGCCTTTTTTTTTTGTGTTATGTGGATGTCTTTTTTTTTTTTTTGCCTATAGCTGTCTTCCCACTGCTTTAGCTACACTGTTTTTCCCTCTTCCACATTTAAAATCACCTGTGTTGCCTGCAACTTACTTTATTTCAGCTGCTCCCCACCTCTCCTACTACCCTCATTTTTTTGTGAAACTCCATAAATTTAATCCAAGCCAGTAAAACTTTTTCAGCTCTTCTATTCCTCATTGAATTTGAGGAGAGTATGGTTACTGTTAATATAATAGCACTGAGTCATTTCATTCACCCTCATTAAGACAGCATTAGTTTTAGCTTAAAAAGCACTAGTGTTTTTCAAGTCTCCAGGATTTTTTCTGTGTTTCAAGAGTATTTTAAAACATTCAACCCCACAACTTGCCTTATCAAGCATTTCTAAAGCTCTTGTGTAGAAGCTCCCCAGCCTGCCCAGCTTCTTAAACAGAGTCTGGCCTCAGTGCCCACAGGTTAACTATTACAGTCGCCTTTCTTCTTGCTATGTGCACAGGGAGTTTTGCAAGTATCTTCATGCGTCCTAAATACCAAAGAAAGATCCACACAAGAAAGAGATGAAATTACATCCCTAAAGACCGAGTCTTCCTTCCTGACCATTACTGTTTGCACGAGTTTGGAGGCTAAAATTTGCTATTAGCTGAGGCAGGGACCTCATCTCCATATATTCTCCATGCAGGAGGACTTTAATATGACCTACAGAAAAGAAACAATTGCACATGTGCAATTGTAGACAGGTGCAGCAGAATAAAAGGCATTAAAATACTTCCAAACAGATAAGGTAATCAGATTTACAGGGCTCCTATGGGCTAAATGCTTTTAATTTTGTGTACTTCCTCTCTCATTTTTGAAGACTAGGAAAAGCTTGCATTTTCAGCAAAGCCTGAAGAATCAAAATAGCTTTTTGGGGGGTTGTTTGGTATTGGGGTTTATTGGTGTGGAGTTGTGTGTGTGGTGTTTTTTTTTTTTTGTTAATGTGTGGTGCACGTGTGTTTTTTAAATAACACCTCAGTTAAGAAACAACAAAATGTATACAATTAAATTTGGAAATCTAGGCTGTCCTTAAGAAGAGTGCGTACACCATAGAATTAGTAGAAGTAACTGAAGAAAACAGAACTGAAGGAAAACAAAACAAAAACCAAGCCAAACCAAAAAATCACTGCTACCCACCCAGAAATCTTTAAGCTCAAATGTGGATGACCACATGACCTTTTTCACACACCAGTTTATTTTCTAAAAATCTCTACTGATAAAACACCTTGCAATAAAATACTTATTTACTCCAAGACAAAAGTTGGCTTTGTTGACTGTGTATTTTCAATTCCTTTGAACTTTAATGGGGGAACACAATGACTGTAGGCAAACTGAATAGCTATTATGTGAGCAAAGAACATATTTGTATTGTGGCAAGGAATGTTGGCTGTAACAGTAAATTTTCCCTCTACTTCGAAGTCAGTACCATGTGATCAATTACTTCTGCATGGGTGACAGAGAGGCTGAAGACTCACTTTGTCACATCGCTTAACAGGCAACTTTTGTAACTGCAGAGCTCAAATATACTCTCAGTATGAAAACTGTGCCTCGGCCTCCTAACACAATGTAAGGTATTGCCTGTAAGACAATACTGACCAAGATATAGAAATCACCTCCCCTTTTGTTCCTCCACCACTTGTCTTAAAAACAAGCCAAACATTAGGAAGATTCAAGACATTTAGGCTTCTATAAAAATGCCATTTGCTACAATTCTAAGGCAAAAAGTCCACAGTCTTATATATTTCTACTTAATAAGCTCACATAACTTATAGTAGAAGAAAATGGGATTTAGAGGGGGTTTTGTCCTTATTATTACTATTGTTAATTACACTAAAAGAGTATTTGTTTATGATACTTTTGTTTTCATTGAGCCTCATTTTTGCTCAGGACCAGATCCTTCAAGGATATCTATACCTCACTAAAGCCTTCTCCTCTCGCATACGGATGGATATATATAATCAATAACGTTCACATAACTTTTGGCACCACTGAAGCTCGCAGCTTCTCTGACTCTGAAAACGTTTGCCTCACGCTTTGTATGATCCATACAACAGTGAGCACATAGGAGCCTGATCATGACCAGGACTTTGAAGACTGCTGCAAAACACAAATGTCTCAGTGACATGAAAATATAATAAATTAAAATTTCCATTTGAAAAGAAGTAAAGCAGACAGAAATCAGAACTGCTTTCTCATTTGGATGGTCAGAAACCTGAACCTCCAAAAGGAGAAAATAGTGCACCATGTGCACGTACTGAGATTTCAGTCTGCAGTTATATAGATCTGCCTCTCTGAGAGTAGGAAAGTGCCCAGTGCTACACCTTCAGAAAGTCACTAGCAGTTGCCATAAAACTGGAAGCATGTCTACTGATTCCCTTCTTTTGAAGCTTCAGGTAGGGAAAAAGGTACACAGTATACTCTGAAGAAAAGCACACAGCTGTACTTTGTCATACAACCATAGAATCACTTAGGTTGGAAAAGACCTTTGAGTCCAACTGTTAACCTATTAATAACACTGCTAAATCTGCCACTAAACTGTGTCCCTAAGTGCCACATCTACGTATCTTTTAAACACCTCCATGGATGGTGACTCCACCACTTCCCTGGGCAGCCTGTTCCAATGCCTGACAACCCTTTCCGTGAATAATTTTTTCCTAATACTCAATCTGAACCTCTCCTGGTGCAACTTGAGGCCATTTCCTCTTGTCCTATCACTTGCTACTTGAGAGAAGAGCCCAACACCCTCCATGCTACAACCTCCTTTCAGGTAGTTGCAGACAGCGATAAGGTCTCCCCTCAGCCTCCTTTTCTCCAGGCTGAACAGCCCCAGTTCCCTCAGCCGCTCCTCATCAGACTTGTGCTCCAGGCCCCTCACCAGCTTCATTGCCCTTCTCTGAACACGCTCCTAAAACCAGCCAAGATCCTACCCAGTTCACCTCCCCACTGTTTTTTTCATTTCTAGAGCACAGAAGTAATACGGAAAAGAAGTGGTTTTGACTACACAGTTGCAATATTGTACAGCAAACTTCCTGCAACAGATTCCAAAGCATAAAAATAGTCAAAAGACTGGAAGAACGCGTGGGGAACATGCAGAAGTGAGATATTATGATTTCATGACATGAAATAAGCTGTATTTACCCCCCCCCCCCCTTTTTTTAAAAAAAAAACACATCAAGAGAGACCCAAAACCAACCATCATCTGATTACATAAGCATATGATATCCACAGGCTACAACTGATTCCATTATCCTAAATACTCTGAAAACTCAAAGGCCAGAAGACAAATGTCATTTTACAAGATGAGGAATTGAGGCACCGAGGGATTAAATTATTTATCTGCGATCACATGGAAACTCCTGACCCTCGGCCTAATGACTTCACCAGAAGAACTTCCCTCCCCTTCTGTCACTGCCAAATACCCAACAGCATCAGGGCAGGCGGCAGTAGAACCCACTTCCCTATGGCACCGATGCCGTCTCTCCCACTCAGATTCTCAGGTATCTAGTAAAGGTTTTAAGACAACCAGAACCAAACCAACAGCTTCTTCCCTTTGACCCCCGCATACAAGTTCCACAGAAGAGAAGGCCTGGCTCCTGTCTTCCCCATCACATGCCTCACCCCAGCTCTTGCACAGAAAGCAATTCACTTCGCTAAAACCACAGAGAACTAATCCAGTGGTTTTCTTTTGCCTCTAGGGTAGCAAATTAATCAGAGCACCAGGAGATCAAAAACTAGAGCTAGTCCCAGCAGAGGCAGGAGGGAGGGAAAGGACAGAAGGTGACTTCTCTGTTTTAGCAACAGCAAGATGTCACTTCAGTTTTTATGTATGCAAAGCATTAGAAGAGTCTCAACCTCAACTTTACCTGTTGACCCATATTCCTTGAAATAAGAAGACCTTAACTACCTTTTGTATCTCTCTCCCATTGCAAAGTTGGGTTGAAATTTGACAGCAGATGCAAAGTTTTCTAGGCTGTAGATGGAAAAGGGACAGCAGAAGCAAAGAAACTCAATTTCTTTTAAATAAAACTAAACAACAACAACAAAATGTACAAGTTAAAACTCATGTAATTGATCCTGCTACTAATAATAACAATTAGTGTCATGGAAATTTTTGTTTTACCTTAAGCAAATGTGCGTGGATATTCATCCACATAACAGAGCTCAAAGTAGGAAAAAGAAAAAAGAAACCACACAACAAAGAAGACACACACACACACAAATAAAAACCAAACCCATAAACAAACAAACTTAAACACATCGGTGTTTTTTTCAGTGGTTTAGAGGAAAGGTGACATCTATAATCACCTCTGAGCAGAAGGGCACCCACATGAAGCTGAGGCTTGTCTCCTCTTCCACACTAACCAGCCTGTGTACTCACACTGAGCCCAAGGAAGTTCAGTGGGAGCAGAGGACACCGCGCTGCTTTTACAAAGCAGCAAAAGCACATACACACAGGCGATTCCTATAGTTCACAACCTGGCTTTCTCCATGGTAACTTATGCACATGCCCTGTGCCTGAGACTACGCTACCAAGAAAAGACAATTTAAGGCAAAATGGGCAGCCACTTGAGGCTCATAGAATCAGATTACATCTACAACATGCCTGTAAATGAGTTAAGCTTCTTCACAAGTAACATCTTTTATTAGATTAACTGATATTGCTGACTGCTGGTTTTCTCCAAACTTATGGGCACGTCTCCTCAGTTCAGACATCTATGTGAGAGTTTTCTCTTTGCAATTTCTTGCCACAGCATGACAAAGAGCAAAACTGATGAACCGGCCATTTACTTAGAGAGTCAGCAAGTCCAAGACTCCAGCTTTCTTTTCCAGAGATGGAGAAAACCATTTTAAAAGTGGTAGAGAAAACTTTAAAGATAGCTTCACTGAAAGAGTTCCTTTTAAATAAATAATGGGATCCACTGATGAAACTTTTGATCGATGCTTTATAATCGCAAACAAAGCACAATGCTGATTCTGGTATAACCATCATGGGTTTTATTTGGTATGTAGCAGCACTTTTCATGTATTTCATATCATTTTTGCATCATCACAAAAAAAGTAGAAACCTGTGATATTTTCTTCCTCTTTCCTCACAGGGAATTTCTGTATCAGACCAAAATACAGTCAAGTGTTACACTTAAAACCATTCACTTCTGTTCTGACAAATACTATATCCTCAATTACAACTGCTGCCCTAAACCTTAAGGGCTTGACTGAAGGCACATTGCCATAGTAAAAATAACATCACGGCTATTTGTTCATTTTTTTCCAAGAGCACTAAAACACACATTAAACACCCACTATCCAAAATATACTATCGGCACTTTCTGGCCACAGGTACTAGGAACAGTAATTTCTCTCTACTATCGGATTCAGGAAAATACAGTGAAGAACAAGAGTCATTTGTAAATGCAACAGAGTTGACATCTTCTACTTTATCTTCTTGACATCTTCCACTTTATCTTCTTTTTTCACACACGACCCAACTTAACACTCAGCCATCTCGCTAGCAAAGTGGCCTGCCATTTCACATCCAAATTTTAATTTGGATTACACTATATCTTCTCTGAAGGCTTTACCAAGACAACTTGGAATGGCTACTCTACTCAGGAGTAGCAAGGTCCAAGTGAGGATGATGAAACTTTTTTGAATTATACAACCCATACGTACATAGCTCATATACCATATACTTCACAGAAGCTAAGTAATTGCCCTTTTTCTTACAACAAGTTTAACTGGACTACTTTGTTTATTAGAATAAGTGGTTATCTATTAGCATATTCAACTGAGTGAACGAGAGAGAGGTCTACCTGCCACATTTCTCCAGTACGTGGTAAGGAAGCACTCCTTTGGGGACCTGGCTGCCCTCAGACAACTAAACTCCTTTCTCTGGCAACCCCACTGCCCAAACAGCACAAAATCATTCAGGAAGAGCCATTTTCTGTTTACCTGATCCTACCATCTGGCATTTCTTCTGTGAACGCCTGCTGCCAAAGTCTGAACCAACCTTTTCATTCCTGTCCTAGCTCTCCCACCTGCATTTAAATATTTGGAGTTTGCTCCTACCTTCCCAATTCAAGTTAGCCAAACTCCAGTGCTGTTCTAGTTTTCCTTCTCGGTCTGCTGATCCTTTTCCCACATCCATTAGAACGGATATTAGAAGCAACTCAAGGGATACAATGGATATCATTCTCCCAAGCAGTATTAGTATCTAAGCAACTATTACTGTACCCAGTATTGCACAGCAGCATAAGGGTATTTTCCATGGCCAGATGGAAACACGGAGCTGGCATGAAATTACAATGACTAAACTTAGGATACTAAGTTTAGTATATTATTTATATATTTATAAATTTATGTTATACCAATATAAATTAGTATAATATATATAATTTTGGCATATTATGTATAAATTTATATTAATATAAATTACTTAAAGGTTGAGTTGGGGAAAGAAGGAGGACACAATGCATACACTATTTACTTTTGACAGTGTTTAAAAGACTAAATCACTCAGCCTTGTGGGGCTTATTAGGGCACCTAAAACATTCAACAGTTACAGAGAAATAAGTGGCCTGCTGTGCTCTGTATTACCTCCATGTTTATCATCTCCTGTCAAATACTGTCAAGTGGCAAAGTGCCTTGAAGAAAGACAAAGCACAATAAGGAATCCCTAACATGAAGTGTTTTAAATCCCTGGGCCGGTGCGGAGAAGGGGAGAAATTGCACCGCCTTTGTAATAGACAGTTTACATTCCCTTTGCACTTCAGTAAATAAACTCACTAGTAAAATATTATGAAAGAGTATCATCTGACTATTAAAATAAGCTGCTACTTAAGCAAGTGTTGAATACCTAATGACAACACTTGTGTGATCCTGTCCTTATAGGAAGTCTGTAGGTAAGGGTAATCTAGGAGCACTGTCTTTATCAACTACAAGTGACAGCAGAGGATTATTGAGCCTGGGAGCTCCTTGAGCCCCAGCTCCCCAGACTGGAAGACAATGACTCGAGTCCCAGCGTGGCCATCAGCCCATGGAGACACATCTCAGAGCCAGTCCCGACAGCTTCCACATTCCAGCTCCGCCAAGCACGTGCGTCACTCCCTCTGCAGTTAGAGACACCCAGAATATAACAATTCCTTTCTCCCTCTGCTTAACCCCCCTATAACAGCGCAGCTGTAAAAACATCCCTCCCCCCCCTTAGTTGGTTTTTATTTGTTTGGTTTTCTTTTTTTTTTTTCTTTTTTTTTAATACACAGTCTGCCGATGGTGTGCTCACTCTCAGCACGAAGCCATTTCCTACGTCTGTCATGGAAAGCATCAGTCATCTTACAGTAAAACTTCCTCACCGTAACGTTTCTAAATATGAGATAGGTGGAGTTTTGCTCATCCTAAATCATGTCTCCCTCAAGGTACTTTTAAGGTCTGTTACAAGATCCATAAAGCCTCCCAGCAGTCAGGAAAAGCCCCCTGTCCCTCTTGAAGAGGGTACCCTCACAGAACTACATCCTGAGCTGATCTTGGGGCACTCTGCCACTGAAAATGGGATGAATCTTGATGCTCTGACACCCCTTCTTGCCATACCAGCCAGGCCTCATCCTTGTACCAGTTCTGCTTCCCACTGAGCTCCTCCACAGATGGATTCAGCTCATCAATTGACCTGAAAACTACCCACTTGTCACTATTAGTTCCCCACCAGCCCAGCAAGTCAAACTGGTGCAACATGGGGGCCAACAAGCCTCAGAAGCAGCACAAAACACACAGCTGTAGCTATGT
Organism: Nesoenas mayeri; assembly: GCF_963082525.1. NCBI lineage: Eukaryota > Metazoa > Chordata > Aves > Columbiformes > Columbidae > Nesoenas > Nesoenas mayeri. The sequence goes on from NC_137541.1 coordinate 71,060,474, forward strand.
CCTTCTTCCTCTCAGCTGTTAGATCCAATCGCCCACTCTGGGCATGAAATGGAGACGGACAGAAATTCTTCCTAAGTCTGGGGCAGAAGCTGGCATGCAAAATTACAAGATTCCACCCCCTGCCCCAGGCACAGGACTCCAGGCATAGGACTCTCAGCATTCTCTGACTACACTAAGAGAGAAAGAAAAATCTATCACATTATGGATGCATACATCTTCAGAATACCAGCAGCTGGACGCTCCTCTGCAACACACTGCTGGGCAGAAAAGCACCTCAAGAAAACCACATTATTCTGTATTTAGATATATAGATATATGTACATACTCATGCCCAATAAAGCTCAATTTCTCTTCACTCACCATCTGAAACAACAGCTTTGTTTGCAACACTGACAGCAATTCATTTTCATATTCTGTGCAGAAGGTTCTGACTCCAGATAAGAGATAAAATACCAGGAAGGGATGAGCTGCAAAGCCAAAGACAGCCTTGTTGCCAGGCAAATACTTTTCTTTATTATAAAAATAGAAAGGGGGGGCAGGGGAAGGCAGAATGCTTCCAAAGTAAGTGTTCAATATTATAGATGAAAACAATTGAAAATAAAATATTTAGTGGGCAGTTATCTGCATTGGTGCTATTTTTAAACCATGGAGGTGAGAAACTATTATTTTCCACTACATTTGGCATCTTTTAAGCTCTTATAATAGTTATATAATGCAAATTGTAGACTTCCAGCATTCTCATGAGACAGCACACAAGACTCTTTGCTTTTGAGACAGCTGTGAAGAAAGGACCAGGCTCCAATGCTTACAAGTGGTCAATCGCTGCTGCACTACCCACCAGAGCTGGGCTGCCCTCCCATAGCCATTTAAACAGCCACAGGCTCACTCACCCCCTGCACTGGCCTTTGTAGGGTCAGGGGTGCCCACCCCCCTTCCCAAAGGGCTGAGTCCCACCTGGAGCCCAGCACCCCTCTTCCCAGGCTTAGCACTCACACAGCTCTGGGACATATTGGCTGATCCAGCACAAAATTCTTCCCCCCCCCCATCAGCAGAACTGCTTATCCCTGGCGCCATCCCACCTAACCAAAGCATCCGGTTGCTGTGCGGCCACCAAGCCCACCACAATGGGAGGTGATGAGCTTTCAGCAGCAGCCAACTCGCACCTTGGAGCGGTGAGGCTATTACACCAAAATCCTCCCAGTTTTCAGTAATATTCAGAGCCTGGGTACACAGATCGAAAGCACAGCAAGATGTAGCCTCAGTTTAGCTTTCAGAAAACCCCCCATCAGGCTCATTATGATACTGAACCCAAAAAAATACCAAAATCCTACAAACCATAAATGCAAGTCTAAGTGCCCTGTAACTATTATGTCTAGCACTCATCCACCAACTGGAAGACAGTTTTGAAGTCAGGTTCATTTACAGGATGCAATCTATACTTTCTTAGGTTTCTCAGCTGTTAACAAGAAGTAGCTGTTCCATATGCCCTGTTGGTATAGGGT